>NC_090983.1:102528125-103860000 GCF_041146395.1 Eulemur rufifrons | reverse complement strand
CACTCGGCCCCCACCGCGGGGGCCGGCGGACCGCTCCCCCCCCACGGCAGGGGAGGAGGGAACTCTGCCCACACACAACTGGCAGCCGCAGGGGCGGCGGCTGACAACGTGCAGAGAGGCGGCGGGCTGGGGGATCCGACAAACCCCAGAAGAGGACACGCCTCCATGATCGCTAGAGAAGACGCTTTTCTCGCCGAAGGTGGATCGCCCCGGACCCCCGGTCGCCCCCGTAAGGGCCCTGGGTGGAGGCGTTCAGGCACGCCCCGGGGGAGGCGTGGGGGGGGTCTGCGGTATGGGGCAAAGCACGCACGTTTGGCGACTCCTGAGCGTTCGCAGTTGGGGCCCCTGGTCCAAAAACCACCTCACTTCAAGGGGAACACTCCCCCGTCGGTACGAGAGAGGGGTCACCGAGGCAGACCAGGCGGGTGGCAGAGGCCCCACACGGGGCCAGCCGGCACCAAGATCGCCCACACAACCGTGCAACAACCCCCCCTCGGGGAAGGGAGGGAAGAGCACAAGCCGCGCGCTCGCCTTTCAAAGTCCACCACGCACACATCGTGGGGACGGCCGAGACAACGCCTCCCGCCCACCCACGCGGCGCAGGAGGATGCCTCTGGGCTTGCCCGCCTCGACCCCCCCACCCCAAGCAAGCTGCTCAAGGGTGTACCCAACGCAGCAGACGCTGCAGCGGCGACCAGAGGGGGACGCCGGAAACGGGGATGACAACCACCGCTGGGTTTCGGGCACCTTGGGGAACAACCCGGTGCGCTCTGGGGGCACCACAAAAGGGCCACGCAGACCCAGCAGCCGGGCGCCAAACGGGGGACGCGACCGGGCGGGCGGCACGGCCCCGCACACATCCGTCGCGGGGAGGGGTGACCCCAGCCAGGCAACAGCCACACAGGGCGAGCGAGGGCTGCCCGCTGCCTCAAGAGGACTCACGACCCCCGCCAACGCCACGAGGCCGAGGGCGGGGCGACCGTGGTCGGGCCGGATAGTCTCGCACCCGCGCCTCCCACCCACCGCCCACAGGCAGGGAAAGAGAGGTTGAGGTGCCCGTGGGCAGAACGAGAAGAGCGGCCCCCATTCACCATGAATGGACCGTCCCTCGCCTGACACGCGGCTCAAGGCCCGGGAGAGCGCGACGTTACCACATCGATCAGGCCCCGAGGACGGGGAGGGTTGGGGGAGGTCAGTCAGGCCGGCGAGGACAGCGATCGGAGGAGCCCGCTTCAGCCTCGCCAGCCCCACCTCCGGAGGAGAGCGGCACACAACCCAAAGACGAGGACCGCCTGACACGCAATGGCACAGAGCCAGCGGGGTAAGGGGGAAGGTTGCCGCAAACCTCCCCCCCCCCCGTGCCGTCTCTCGAGGGGACAAGAGACCAACGCGAGAGGCGGGCACCACCGTCGGGACACTCGGACGCCCTAGAGCCGGCGCGCGGGCCCAGGCAGTCAGGTCAAAGGGAACAGGGCAGGGCGCTGGATCCCCAGGAACCCAGAACCCTGTCCGCGTGTGGAGGCCCAACTCCTCCAGCGACAATCGCCGAAGGACAACCGTGTCAGTACTAACCTGGAGGCGGAAGATGACGATATGAGGTGATCAAAAACAGCGCGCAGGAAGACGGGGACCGAGCCACTTGAACACGCCTGCCCCCACGACACTCGACACGACCACCTGTCCCCAGCAGGTCCCCAGCGCCAGCAGACAAGGGGCACTCAGGGACATCTGGTTGGCCCCCGTGGCGTAGAGGGCCAGGGAGGCCCTCACCGGCCACGCGCGCCACCCAGGGCCCAGCACGGGGACTTGTGGAGGAGAAAACATCGGGACGGGACCGCCGCGGGCCACGAGCGGCCTCGGGCCGACAGGGGTCGCCCTCGCCGGCCACCCGCGCCACCCAGGGCCACCCAGGGCCCAGTCCCCGGCCCCAGCACGGGGACTTGTGGAGGAGAAAACATCGGGACGGGACCGCCGCGGGCCACGAGCGCCCGCGGGCCGACAGGGGTCGCCCTTGCCGGCCACCCGCGCCACCCAGGGCCCGGTCCGCGCCCCCAGAGTAGGACTCGGAAGAAGCCACGGACGACTGGGTGCCACTCACAGGGCTGTCCCTGCCTCCTGAGCGGGAACCAGGGAAAATGGGTAGGAAAGGCGAGGCTGAGGGAGAGGGACACGCATGCACGGGACGGCGGCCGGTCGCAGGACACCCTCCTCTCCCGTCCGCGTGTGCCGTCTCCTTCCTGTCCCCGCGGGGTGGGTCGGGTCCCCAAAGCGGCCACAGCGTGCTGGTCGACCTGCCCGGGCAGCCTCGCAAGCCGCCTGGCTGGCTGAGCCTGGAAGCGCGGCGACAACGTCGTCCCGCCACACAGCCCTGCAGGCCCAAGCTCTGCCTCCCAGATGTCCCAGCCGGCGTCCCGGCACCAACCAGATGGCCCCGCGAAGGCTGCTTGCTTCCCGTAACTCAGCCTCGCTCGCATCGGGGACTGTCCCCTGCTTTGCCTGCTGCACCGAAGATTCAGAGGACAAGAGACTTGTAGAAAAGCGGCCGCCAGGTGAAGCCCGACCACAACCGGCGCCAGCCACCAGAGGTCTGCTGCAAAACACGGGGCAACCCTCTGGAACCCATCATTTCAGAGTCCAGAAGGTCCCCCAGGGGCATCAAACACAGTCCCCCTACTCCCCACGGGAGCCATCGAAAAATGACGGGTCAGTCTAGGGCCACGCCACCCTGAACGCGCCCAATCTCGTCTGATCTTGGAAGCTAAGCAGGCCCCGGCCTGGCTAGCACTGGGATCAAAGAAAGGATGGGTCGGCCCGACCACCGACATCGTCCACCAAACCCGTCTCTGCACAGACCACAACATAGCCGAGAGACAGACAGACAGAAACAGAAAGAGAGAAAGGGAGAGAAAGGAAAAGAACAGAAAGAAAAGAGACGGAGAAACAGAGAGAGAAAGTCAGAAAGAAGAAAACAGTAAATAAGAAAAGACAGGAAGAGGGCGCGGGGAAGAAAGAAAAAGAAAGGGAGGAAGGAGATAGGAAACACAGAAAGACAGAAGGAAAGAAGAAATAAGGAAAGAAAAGACAGGCAGAAAGAAAGAGAATGAGAAAAAGGAAGGAAGGATGGAAGCAGAAAGAAAGAAAGAAAGATAGACAGACAGAAGGAGGGAAAGAAAGAAAAGAAAAAGAAAGGAAATTAAGAGAGAAAAAGAAAGAGCACGGAAAGATGGAAAGAGAAAAAGATAGAGAGAAGGAAGGAGAGAGAAAGTATAGAAAGAGACAGAAAGAAAGAAGGAAGGAGAGAGAAAGGAGAGAATGAGAAAGAAAGAAGGTAGGAAAGTAGAAAGGGGGAAGAAAGATGGAAAAAACAGATAGAAACACAGGATAACAGGAGAAAGGAAGAGAGGAAAGAAAAATGGAAAGAAATACGGAAGGAAGGAAGGCAGGCAGGCAGGCAGGAAGGAAGACAGGAAGACTGAAAGAAGGAAACAAAAAAGAAGTAAAGAAAAGGCAGAAGGAGGAAGAGAAAGAAAGAAAGAAGAGGGGGAGAGATGATAGGATGAGAAAACCTTTCTGTCGTGGAATCATAAAACCCCTTCCTGTCTTAGGATCATGAAACCCAGGGTGGAACTGTGATACACTTCACATTCTCAGAACACGCCGGCTGGAGAAACAAAGAAAGAAGTCAGGGACAAAGAGAACACATTCACGGGGCCTGGCCAGGGGCCAGGGTGGGGCGGCCCGAGGCTGTCGCCAGAGCCATCTCTGTGGCAGGACGTCGCAACACGCCTACCGGATTTTCCCATAACGCTCGCCCGCCGCCAGGTGACCCCCGTCATCCACCGATCCAAGTGTCAGCCTGGAAAGGACGGGCTCCCTCGTGGGGGAGGGAGCGTGGGGGCGGGAGTGGGTACACACTGGGTCGCAGGCCTCCTCCCGGCCCCTCTCGGACCATGTCTCTCAGCCCTCGGGCACACTCCCCACCACTAGTCGACCAGAGAGCCCCCGGGGGCGGGGGGCCGGAGGGGGGCGTCCACGGCAGGGAGAGAGGACAGGGACCCATCGGCCCGTGCTAGATGCACGGGTGGAGACAGGACCTGCTGAAGACACACGAACAGTACGGAGAGGTTCAGAGCGGGGCCTAGGCGCAGCCACTCACTATGATCTCACAGTTGGACTATCTGTCATGGTGGACCGGAGCGCATGAAGTGGGCGCTCCCGGAAACGGCGTGTGTGTGTGTGTGTGTGTGTGTGCGCGCGCGCGCGCGCGCGCGTGCCTGTGTGTGGGAGGGAGAGAGAGAGAGAGACAGAGATGGGAGAAGACGGTCGGTACATTCACTCACTCCTGTACCCGGGCCAGTCGTTTCTCCCGAAGGACAGAAATCCATAAAACACCCACGTCTAAAGGGTGTTTACACAGAGCTAACCCTAGGTCGAATCAGTCAGGAGTCGAGTGCGGGGAATCCTATGGTCCCAAACTGGGACTCCAGTCCTGGCCCCATAGCAAAAGGGGGTCATTTCTCAGAAAACGCACGCACACAGAAACGGGTAACGTTTATACAATTTTATACCACGGTAGTGACTTCCTTCCCCCCGCCCGTGTTCTTAGGATCGGTCTCACTACATAGTACTTTTTTTTTTTTTTCCTGAGCTTTATTTTATTTTATTGTAATTTCATTAGAGATGGTGGGTTTCATTGTTTTTGTGCACAATAAGAGATGACACTACAAAATGATGATTTTTTTGATTTTCAGACAGCTCATGAAGCACCCCCTTACTGAGCTTGTTCACCTTTGCAATTTGTTTCAAATGCGAAATGACCACAGAATGAATGCTCAACATTGAGTTCTTCGGCAACTTCTCCTGTATTTATAAGAGGATCAGCTTCAATCATTGCTCTCAATTGGTTGTTGTCACCTTCTGATGGTCGGCCACTGCGCTCCTCTTCTTCAGGGCTCTCGTCTCCTTGCAAAACTTCTTAAACCACCACTGCACTGTACATTCCTTAGCAGTTTCTGGGCCAAATGCGTTACTGATGTTGCGAGTTGTCTCCACTGCTTTATGACCCATTGTGAACCTGAATAATAAAATCATTTGAATTTTCTTTTTGTATAACATCATTTCCATTGTCTAAAATAAATATCAAATAAAGAGCAGATACTAAGTCCTTAGCAAAAAAACATAAAGTGAGAAATGTGGATTACAATAATATATAACATAACCATATTTATTTAAGAATTTATTCCAATATCAAACGGCAAATGTTAGCAATGCTAAAACCACAATTACTTTTGCACAAAGCTACCACAAATTAAAGTAATAATAAATATCTTTTTTCCTCTTAAAATTGACAAAAACTGAAAATATTGATAATATCTAGTGATGGGGAAGTGGATATTTACATATTGTTGCTTGTAGTATACTTCGAACAAATTATTTGAGAAGTAATTTAGTAGTACTTGCTATAATTCAAAACAAGGACATCATTTGCATCAGCATTTCAACTTCTAGCAATCTAGGTCATGAAAATAAAACCCTAAGTGTGTAAGGGTATATATGTGCAGCTGGATTTTTGTATTATAACCAACATTGAAAAATTGGAAACAATCTAAATATACATAAAGAAATGACTGAATAAACTACAATGCCACCATATAATTGAGTATTATGCAACCAATATAAAAGACAAATCTACATATTGACTTGGTAGTGTAAAAGCCAAATTTTACCTCAGTAACCACATAATGACTCCATTCTCGGAAACATAAAATTGTGTGGTTATTTATACATATACATTTCTTGCATATACTCAAGAAAATGTCACAAAGGAACTTAACATAGGCCACCTTGGGGAAGATGGAATTTGATGAGTGGGTGATAGAACAAATGTTCACTTAACAACTTTAGATAATTGTTTTAAAGTAGTGGAATTGCAAATTATTTTTCATTTTTGTTTTTTTCTAGCATTTTTCTGAAATAGAGAGCAAATAATGGCTGGATCAGGATCCTGGAGGAGACTGTAGAGGAAGGAACCAAGGGTATAAGCGGAAGGATGCACTTCAAACACAATGAATACTTCACTCCGCAAGTGCGTGACAAGAGGGAAGAATTGGTGGGGATGTAGGTCTGCAGGGGTGCAAGAGGTAGGGTCGGAGAGTTAGAAGTGGAGACATCTTGCCTGATGACCCTGCGTTCTCAGTAAGAATGAGAAGGAAACCTGGGCTTGAGGAGAGTGGTGAAGGTTTGGAGTCGTCAAAGAGGAAGAGGAAAAGATGCTGACCAATGACAAGTGAGGAAAAATGCACCCGTGAAGTTTTTCTTATCTAGACCTAGCGGTGGCCCCTCAGTGCAAGACACTAACAGCAAGACAGGCTAACGATGCAGTCTTGGTTTCTTGCCAGAAAGAGGAGAATGGATTCGGTGGACTGCCATCATTGTCTGCCACGTTGTGACTATCTTAGATGTTTTCTGTAACGCAGATCACTTTTCCTACCCCCTCACGCATCCATATTCAATTTGACACTCACCCATCCTCAATTTGAAATTCGTTTTTTAAATGTTATTATTTATTTTTTTAGTTGACAAAATTGCATACATTTACGGTGTACAACATAATGTTTTACAATATGTATATGTTGTGGAATGGCTAAATCAAACTAACATATGCATTACCTCATATACTTTTTTGTGGTGAGAACATGAAAAATCTACTGTCTTAACAACTCAAGTTTTTTTTTTTAATGAAGACATCATACACTTATTGGAGCTAAAAATGACCTTTGAAATAAGCATTGTATCTATTAAGCAAAAATTACTCCTATGGAAGGTGATAGCATGATAGGTAACATAAACATATTGCAAATAATTTTATGCGAAATGCATAAAAGAGCATGGGTGAATAATTTGAACTGATGCATTTTTTTAGTACCAGGAGCTTCTCCAAATTCTAAACTTTGCACCATATTCACGATCTTCAAAACACTATCCAAGGATACACCATGCTTTTTGAAGGACTACACTGCCCTCTACAGCTTCAGCATAAGTAATTCCGTTTGTGGGGAAAAACCAGCAGTTGAAACATCAACACGGAAGTGTGTGCGATTAACATGCCTCAGAAATTCACTTTTCCTTCTTGAACTGAATGAAAGTATTAAAATTGTAATAAAATTTAATAAATTATATTTATTTTAATAAATAAAATGAAAATATTAGAATAAAGATCACATTTTAAGCAAAGTGTACTACAGTATGTATAACAGGTAACTATTTATGTAAAAAGATACTAAATATAGAAAAAGATGCATATATGTGCATATCTGTACATTATTTTGAGGAGAATCCTTTAGGAAATGACACAGTTGCCTACAGGGAGGCAAACTGGCATCTTAGGGGTTAAATATGAGATTTATTTTTCACTGTGGATCTTATTGTAAAACTTGAACTTTTTGATCATACATATTCATTAATCTTTCCAGTAAGAAAAGAGTTAATCAGTAAAACCTTACTAATAATTACCTACCAGAGAAGTTTTATGCATCCAAATGTTAAGCATCTCTTTCCAGAAATTACATAACTTCAGATAAGTTATGTAATCTTTGTGCCTGCCGTGACCACTCAATTTAAATTAAAGCATACCTTCCTTAACTCTAGATTACCTTATTAGCTACAGCCCAACATCTTCACAATATAGCCACAAAAAGGGTAGTGTACACTAGCTCACATTTGGATAACAAAACAAATCTTGAATGAGTGCACTCTATTTTATATCCTGTTTTTATCTATTAACTATTTTTTTTTAAGTTGAGAGAAACTAATTTTTGTGGTTAAAATATTAATTATGAAATAGTATACAATGAAAGGTAAATCTATTTCCAACTCAGTCCTTCTCACCAAAGGAAGCTAGGTACATTCTATATATCTTTCCATAAATTATGCCAATAAGTATTTATTGAGTGATGGAATAAGCAATATTTTAATTGAATGTTTATTCTGTGCCAAGCATCTTTCTAGGTGCAGTGGATAAGGAGTAAACAAAACTGTCACTGACCTCATAGAGTTGACACTCTAGTGAGAGGAGGCAGATAATATATACATAAATTAATACATACATACAATGTCTAAAAGTTATAAGTGATATTTAAAAAGGAGAAGGTCAAAGGAACGTAAGTAACAGACAAGGGAGTTGCTGTTTTATGCAGAGAAAGCTTTGAGAGGATGACATTTAACCGGATATTGGATTCAATGGGAAGGAGGACACACGGGTATTGGGGTAAGTGCCTACCAGCCAGAAAGAACAGCCAGCACAAAGGCCTTAAGAGGGAGTGTGTATAGGATTCAAGAAAATGCCAGGCCAGGTGCAGTGGCTCACATCTGTAATCCCAGCACTTTGGAAGGCTGACGTGGGAGGATCACTTTTGCGGCCAGGAGTTTGAGACTAGCCTGGGCACCACAGCGAGACCCCACCTCTATTTTTGAAAATATATATATTTCTAAAAGAAAATAAAAAAAATTACAGCTGACTACTTTGTTAGAAACCATGCAAGCAAAAATGAGTGGAGTGAAATATCTAAATTATTGAAAAAAAAAACCCCACCAACCTAGAGTTATATATCTGGCAAAATTATTCTTCAAGAGAGAGGAGAAATTAAAAGGAAAACAAAACTGCCAAGAGGCCAGTGTGACTGGCGTGTAAGGCCAGAGTACTGATAAGGAACAAGATCACATAAGGCTTGGGAGACAAATGCAAGACTTGTGTTTTATTTTTAGAGAATCAGAGGGTACAGGGGAGGCTTTGGGGGTCTTCAGAGAGGAGCGGTATGACCCAACTTACATTTTTTAAAGGCACCCTCAAATTGCTAGGTTGAGAATAGACTGGCAGTGGAGGTGGGAAAAGGTAGAAACAGAGATGAGTTCAGTGTCAGATGATGGCATTTTGGACCAGGTGGCTAGCATAAGTTGTGACAAATGGTCATATTCAGGAATATTCTCAAGGTAGCCCCATAGAATTTTCAGGTACATTGAATGCAGACTTTGAGAGAAAAGGAGAAGTTGAGCAGCATGACTGGATACCTGGAAGGATGATGGACGCGCCCTCAATTGAGATGCAGAAAACTGCTGAGAAAGCAGTTGGTGAGAAGGAGATTATGAATCAGTGTTGGACATTTTAAGTTTAGAGTATCTATTAGATATCTAAGATGGGAGAAATTACGCCATATGTTTGCTGCTGAGACTGGCTTATTAGAGCAGGAGAAGATGCCGAGGCAGAAGAGAGAGGAGTAAGAAGGGGAAAGGATCTAGTGTACACATGGAGAGATCTTCAGAGGGGAGAATGGTTGTTCATCTAGATACAACCGGGAAGGCAGGTATGTGGGCACAGGCACAGGTAGGTGGACGGATAGGTTGACAGGAGCTAGTGCAGAGTCTCTTCTGCAAGCTTCTGTTTTCATAGTGAAATAAAGAAATTCTTGTTTGAAGGAATTAATAAATCCCTTTTTACTCTCTTGCTTAAAACCTTCCCCAGGCTTCCTCTCACCATGAGAATAAGATCCAAATGTTTTATCACAGCCCACAAGTCCTCGCAGGATCTGGCCCCGCCCACCTCTCTCCATTGCCCCAAATGCTCCAGCCACAGGGGCCTTCCTTCTGTGTCTCAGACACATGACAAACTCAGACAACCATGGGTTCACCCTCTGTCTGGTATGCCCTCTCTCTTATCCTCATCACGTAAGTTTTACCTCAAAGTTCACCTCCCCAGGCCTTTCTTGAACTTCCCATCTAGAGTGTCCCCTCCTCCCACCATGAATTATTTTACTCATTTATTCTGTATTGTCTGCTTCGTCCCACAAGAATGTGTTTCCTAAGAAACTAGCACCCCTACTCCTGGCTCCCCCTCCCCCTCTCTTCTCTTTCCTGATTTGGCTTTAGTTTTCTTCTCAGTACTCATCGGAACCATATCTGGCACATAGCAGGAGCTCAGTCACTATTTCTTGATGAACAATTTTGACAATTTAAATGAAAAAATGGATACAGAGCATATAGCAGAGAGCCTGGCATATAGTAAATATTTGATAAATGCTACCTGCAATGGTGATGGCAACAAAGACAGCCATGGCAACAATCAGAAGCACAACTCTGAAAGGCTGATGCCTCCTCTGTCTGTACTCTTGGACCAATTCCCTTTTGTCTCATCAGAGACTTTCATTGATCATGTCCTTCTTCCTCTTGATAGCATCCTTCCCTTCAAGTAAATATTAATATGTGCAATATTAGCCCACCATTAAAAACAAAAACAGTTAAAACATACCTTCCTTAACTCTGAGTCTTATTAGATACAGCCAAGTGTCCTCATAGTTTAGCAATTAAAAAAAATATTCTATACTAGTTCACAACTGGTCAACCAAAACAAATCTTGAATAAGTAGACTCATTTTTATTTAACACTCTTATCTATTGACTAATTTCTTTAAATTGAAAAAAACTACTTAATATTTGCATGGTTACAATATTAATAACTATAAAATAATATTCAATAAAAGATCTATTATCTAATTCAGTGCTCACTCTGCAAAAAACTGACATATCTGTGTATCTTTCCAGAAATTATATACGCATATCCACACATATAAATATCTTTTGAAAATACCAATATGCACACAATTCTACACCTTAGGTTTCCTTTAGTTAATAGGTATCATGACTAGCTTTCAAAAGTACACATAAAGAGCTATATCATTACTTTTACTGGCTACGTAGTGTTCCATTGGGTATGAATGTAATGTCATCCATTTAACTAGTGCCATATTTACTGGCATTTAATGTGTTTCCAGTCATTTTTTCTTGTAAAGAATGCTGGAATTAATAGTCTTGTATACGTGTATGCATATTCATGTATACATTTCATATATACATACTTTTTCAAATATATCCATACATAAATTCTTAAAAGTACAATTGCTGGCATAAAAAGCATATGCGTCTTCAGTTTTTATCAATATTGACAAATTACTTTCTAAATATTATAAATTTTTTAAATCAGTAGATTTTTTGACTCCTCTAAACTATGAACAATTACTAAGTGCTTTGTTTCACATATTGTCGAGGGATAGCGGACAATTATTTATATTCCCTGTATCAAAGCAGAAAAGGACTGAAACCACTTTTAAAGAAAATGTTAGTACCTTCTACGATACATAGAGTTGTCCCCCCTTATCCAGGGTTTCACTTTCCACAGTTTCAGTTACCTGCGGTCATCCATGGTCCAAAAATATTAAATGGAAAATTCCAGAAATAAACAACTCATAAGTCTTATATTGCACACTGTTCTTTGTGTACTGAAATCTCTCACCACCCCACACAGTAGGTGAATCATCCTTTGGTCCAGTGCATCTCTGCTACACATGCTACCAGCCTATTAGGCACTTAGTAACCATCTCCATGATCAGATCAAATCCTCTGTCCTGGTTCCACGGTGTTTGTGTTCAAGTAACTCTTATTTGACTTAATAGACTTAATAGTAGAATGAAGTAAATACTACATAATAGTGGTCCCCAAACTCAAGAATAGTGGTGCTGGCAATTCAATATGCCAACGAGAAACTGTAAAGTGCTTCCTTTAGGCAGAAAAATGAAAGTTCTGAAAAACAGGAATTGATAGTAGGAAAATGTGTGCTCTCTTTGATTCTAACTGATGCTATTTGCTTCTGTGACTATGCTTGCTTTTAGTTGTTTAATAAATATAGTTAATCAGAATGAAAAACAGAGATAAGAACAAAGGTAACTCCATGATAGGCTAGGCTTCCTGGATGTGAGAAGCCTAGTTCTGTTTCTGTATATATGGCTTGCTGGCTTGGTGCTTAGCATCAGTGGAGCCATGGCAGGCTTCACTAAAGTAAAGGAAAACAAAGCCCCGGGGAGGTAACTGCAAGTTGCTTTCTGATAAAGGGCTGGAGAATCCGGGTGCCTTCCAACCAACTAAGTAGATAAGAAGAGCAAGACATGATCAGTGCATGAACGGCTTGTGCAGGGCGTGTGTTCCCAGTATCGCTTGTAACCAAAAACTAGAAGGTATGCAACAACAGCCCCCGCCCCCCGTCGGAGACCCTCCTCTTCCCCTGGATGATGTTAACTACAACTGGCGCCAGTGCAAAAAGCCCGAAACTTAGAGTCAACAAACCTGAAGCCAACGTGATCAGCCACTTCTAAACAAAAGGAACAAATAAACTGAAGGGGGATGAAGTGCAGACTAGTGTGTCGTGTGCAGACTAGTGTGTCGTGTACAGACTAGCATGTCATGTGCAGACTAACGTGTTGTGTGCAGAATAACGTGTCGTGTGAAAACTAGCATACAGAAAAGTATAAAAGCCTAATCTTTACCCCAGGGCGGGGTCCTAGTTCCTGGAGAGGCCACTGCGTTGGTGCTCTGGAATTTGTACCCTGGCCCGGGGCTAGTTAATAAACTCCTTTGCCTTTTTGCAGCCTCAGTGACTCTGCCTCTGTTCCTGGGGCCAAGGGGAACCGGATCTAACAGTTCTACACTTAATAAGGAAAGAAAAAAATTATATGCTGAGGTTGCTAAGATCTACATTAAGTGAAAGTCTTCCTCAGTAAAACTGTGACAAAGGAAAAAGAAATTCTTGTATAGCATATAGAGGGTTCAGTACTACCTGTGGTTTCCAGCATCCACTAGGGGACTTGGAATGTATCCCCCTCAGATTGGGGAGAGGAAGGGGAAAATACTGTGTTTAAGACAAAGGAAAACCAAGCACTATTTTGGGGAAAGAGATTCTGTATTTAGAATAGCTCAGTGTTGGAGATAAGTTCTGTGTGCCTCTGCATAGGCTCCTTGCTTACCCAGTTTGAACCAGTTAGGTGGTAACGAAGAAAGGATGAGGTCACTCATTGCTCACGCCATAACTTTGAGCACCGATTGTTCTGCAGTGGTGACTGACCTGCACGATCCTCCTAATGATCCTGAAATTCAGGATCTGTGATAGTTGGGCTCACTGAGAATTTCATTTTAACTTCTTATGTAGTTGTAATTCAAGTAATGTTTTTAAAGTTTTAACATGGATGTCCAAGTTTCAAGCTGGTGTACAAATCTTGGCACACAGCCAAACTGCTGTAAGCCTTGAGAAAGATAAGAGAGTTTAACAGAGGTGTGCTTTCTTTTGAAGCTGTACATTTTCTTTGATCTTTCAAGAATAAAGTAATTGTATATGGTAAAAAAAAAAAAAAAAAAAAAAAGTAGCTTTCTCTTCCAGCTAATGAAAGTATCAACACATTAAATGAACTTTTCCAGTCCTCAGTAGTTCTTTCCCCTAAGTCAGCCTCTTAGAAACTCACAGCCTATGGAAACAAGAGTTAAAGACACAGAAAGAAAAAAAATCTAAACTCAAATAGTTTGTCAGGAGCACAACGAGCTTCTTACCTTTCTAGACCGGCTAGTTAGTTTCAACTTTCGTCGTTTGAGGTTTTTTCTTTCTTTCTTTCTTTTTCAAACTCTTAGTGTGGTTAAAAAAAAAAAAAATCGTAATTCTCTTTTAGTGGAAAAGTACATGTCCCTGCCTTGTTTCTTCTACAGATTGCAAACTCTTCAAGGGAGGGGGTGGAGGACAGTGTTCAGGGGCTTTTAGCAAATAGCAGTGTCCAGCTATTACCGAGACGGCCGCTCTCTGTCAGGCCACCATCCCGTCCATGCGACCCCCCCTCCCGCTCGCCGCCAGACTCCGTCAGGTGTGCGCCGCCTGCCATCGCGCTCCCCCGCACCGCGCCGCAAGTGGACTCGTCCATGACGTCACGAGACCGCGACCCAATCAGAGGAGGCGTTTTGGAAATTTTCAACTTACAGGCGGGTCTGCCCTTGCGCCCTGAAGTGCGGGCGGCGGAGGGTTTTGGCCACTTTCCTGGGGCCCGGCGTGAGAAAGCTGGCGGAGGAAGGCCCCGTGGCGGTCTGCGTGCGAGTCCGGCCGCTCAGCAGCAGGTAGGTGGCCCAGACCGCGGCGGGGCGCGCACGGCTGCCGGCGGCGCGGGCCCGAGGGGGAGGGGCGAGTGCTCCAGCTTTTCCCAGAGCTGTTTTCCGGGGTTTGCTTGTCTGTGAAGTGACAGGGAAGGATCCCAGATCTGGAAGGTAACTTCCAGCTGCGAGATTCACGTAACTTTAATGCGGGCTTGCTGACATTGAGGACCTTCACCTTCTGTTTTTCTGACATCTGAGCCTCCTTACCCCATTCTACGCCCTGAAGAAGTCTTATGGGAGACTGTGGTCATTTTAAGCTTAAATGGCGACCTCTAAACTCCCTGAGGGCAAGGACTAGTCTGTCGCACTGCATTCAATAGGCACTCAAGACTGCATCCATTCAGTCGTGCTACAAATACTTATCTATCTGCATATATGTATTTTAGTACACCGTTACAGCACTGAACAGACGCTACCACATTGCCCTGTGGATCTTCCATTCTAGTGGAGAGACAGAACATAAAGTTAAAAATATAGAGTGTTAAGTGGTTATATGTAAGTAATAAATGCTATGGAGAAAAACAAGGAAGGGGAATAAATGAAGTCAGTTTGTTTTAGTAGCCTCTGGTCCTCGACCCCAAAGGCTAACGTTTTCTGTGTTTGAGAAATTTTTATTGAACACAGCGTTTAATTACAGAGAATATCAAGATCTGGGATTTCCTGGTTTTAAGGAGCTCCTTATCTAATACATTAGAAGACATCAACGTAAAGAAGCCATTACAATAGGTTGTGACAAGTGTTATGATGGGCAGGTGGAGAATGTTTGCTAAAATGATTAGTCCATAAGAGAGATGACAGTTTGGGTGGGGTGGGCTCGTGTCAGGAGAGTCCTGACAGTTTTCACAAGTGAAACAATAGATAAGTTACTTACTGGAAAGGAAGGTCAGAATATTCTAGGCCGAAAGAGGTTAAATCTGTCATTTTGAGAAGACCTTCCAGTAGAGCTTAGGGTTCATGTAGAAATTTAGAGGACAATGAGGTTGGAGAGTGAAATGACATGATCCAGGTCTCATGTGCTATGCTAAGGATTTCATAAGTTTCCAGAAAGTTTTCAAGAGTTTTAAGCAAGAGGGACATAATCAGTTTCATTTTTAATCTATCCTCTCAGCTGCCAGTGTTGGGTGAAAGGGTGAATGAATGGTTTCACAAGAAACTCCCATGACAGGGCAAGAGGCACTGAAACCCCATTTAAGAGAGCTGAATCCTCAAAGCTGGATTTTCCATCTTTCTCTTATAAGTGATATATTATTACTATCTTTTAAAATAATCTTCAACAGGGCATGGTGGCCTATGCTCATAATCCTAGCACTTTGGGGACTAAGGTGGGATGATCCCTTGAGGACAGGAGTTCAAGACCAGCCTGGGCAACATATGGATACACCACTGCTCCACCCCCTACAAACAATACAAACATGGTGACACAGGCCTATAGTCCTGTCTACTTGGAATGCCGAGCCAGGAGATCACTTGAGACCAGGAGTTTGAGGTTGCAGTGAGCTATGATTGTACCCCTGCACTCTAGTGCCAGCAACAGGGCAAGACGCCATCTCAAAATAAAATAAAATCTTCTTGAGAAGATGAAATCTTAAATTATCCTTTCTATAACATAACTTTTATGACCAATTATGCTAAAATGCAGTATTATTATATTTTTACAGAAGAAGAACTTTGAGAAACTGCCCAAGTTTACTGGAAAACTGACAATAATGCCATTTACCAAGTTGATGGAAGTAATTCCTTCAATTTTGGTAAGATATAAGAGCATCAAAAATTAGCTTGCCATTCTTTTGCTATTAAGAGTACAGAAGGCTTATCACTAATACTAGATTTATTACTAAAGATCAGACTAAGGCTTTTGTAAACTGCTTCATTGAAAATGAAAAATTGTTTAGCCATGATGTATGATACATGAGATAATAAATTGATATTTAAAGCACAGTTATATAATTTGTATGCAGACAAATTCCAGACCCCATGTGCAACCACTGTGGTCTACTGCCTTGTAAAAACACATAGGATCATTAACTTGTAGTATATTTTTTGTCTTTGAGGACCAAAACATTTTACCTCAAGGAGAGGTTTTTTCAAAGGACCAAAAAGTTGAAGAAAATACTGTCTTAAATATTTTATCATCCTAGATTGACAATTTTATTTCTTTGGGTAATTACTAGTTCAGAATGAAAACACATTTGATTTGTTTGGTTTAACTTCAAATGTGTTGTTGTTTTGCATATCATGTCTTTCATAGTAATGAAACTACTAAAAATGTGTGTGAAGAAATAGCAGCACCAATCATCGATTCTGCCATACAAGGCTACAATGGTTTGTATTCGCTCAGTGTTGCAGAAACATTTTAGTCTTGGGTGTCTGTGCAACATGTATTGATAGTTCTATCCACTGCAGATTCATTTTAAATCTTTGTGTGAGTGCATTTTGTTTGTTCAGGGACTATATTTGCCTATGGGCAGACTGCTTCAGGAAAAACGTATACTATTATGGGTTCAGAAGATTACTTAGGACTTATGCCCAGGGCAATTCATGACATTTTCCAAAAAATGAAGAAGGTAAATAACTTAGCTGAATTTCTAGTATATACTGGTAAAAGTAGCAACAATCTTAGTGTTTTTCTTGTGTAATAATAAAAGGAAGTAAATTTACAGTTATCTCTTGATTATCCATGGGGAAAGAAGAGAGGCATAACATAGATTTACTTTTATCCCAACAAACTTACTTTTTAAAGCTTAAAGTTCTTTTATTCTTTCCCTTTAATCCTGCAACAGTAATACTTTCAACAAAAAGTAGTCATTAAGGAACAGGCATATGTACAAGCCACCATGATAGGTATTCAGAAGGCAATCAAGAACTGTGGGTTGACTGACTGATGAGTAGGAAATAGCCTAGTGGATGGCTTAGGGAAGAATGTTCCAGGAGGTGACCTGTATGTACAAAAGCTTGGAGTTGTGAAGCAGCATGATAAGTATTCTTTGGACTCAAGATTTTCTGGCGGCAGGGGCATTTTAAACCACATTGAGGGATTTAAATGTGACATTATGCTAGGGACAAAGAAAAGCCATATATGTGACATCAGAATTGCGGTTTAGAAAGATGTAGCTGCTGTGCTGATCACATTGGCTGGGCCTCCGGAAAAGGAACAAATTGGATAAAGTGGAGAGCTATTTGAGAGGCAGACTCAACAGGACTTTGTGATTGGAATTTAGGGGCAGGGAAAGGGAGATGTCCAGAATGACATGCAAGTATTGTTTGCCTTCCTGGATAGCAGGTGGCAGTATTCATTGAGTGAAGGGACACTGAATGAAGAGCAATGGAGATACTGAACATTTTATTTGGTACTTCTTCAGTTTGAGATGGCGGGCAGTCGAAATGCAAATACATGAAAATAAGGTAGAAGAGCTAAGATTCAGTTAGTCGATTTGGGCATTATCTACTACAGATCTAAATTAAAGTCATGGTGATGAATGAGCTTGTTTGGTGAACATGTTGAGAATGAAAATAACAGAAGGCCAAGGGCAAAATCTCAAGAAAAAACTTTTCAGATGAAGGCAAAAAAAGAATCCATAAAGGAACCCAGGTTTAGCTCTAGAATTAAGAATGAAATGAGGTGAATACGGTAACTAAGGAAAGAGAATATTTCAGGCAGCTAGTGGTCAGTGGTGTCATAGTCTGCCAAGAAGTTAAATAAGGTAAAGATAGACAAAAATTCTTTACATTTAGAAACAAGGAGCTCATTTGCAAATGTAATTTGAGTTATGTGGTAGGGGTGAGAGCCAACTTACAGGGTGAGATGGCCCATAGAAATGGGGTCTCAAATATATTCGAAGGAATTGGCCTTAGATAGGAGGAGAAAGACCTCTTGAATTGTAACAAACATAGAGGAAAGGATAGGCCTCCGTGCAGGCAGTATTTCTATAAATGTAAGCGTACACTTTCTTTGTGGAATAAGTTTAAGTTTTCTGCGGATGTGGCAGGTGATGGTAGAGTCACAAGTTTGCAGAGATACTAAGGGTTTGAAATAGTCTAGCCTTTGTAGGTAATGGAAAAGAAAGCTGACAGGGGGAGAGGAGCCCTGCCATGTAGCATTAAGGACCTGATTAACGTTGGCAGCCAGTCTTCTGGCTTTATGGCTCTGGCAGTGCTCAGGAAGCTGATACAGGTTCAGAACACAGTGTATTCACCTGGGTATACATTGTGTGGTATAGGTGTGAGGCACAGAAAATGGGGCAAATAATTTGAGGATATTGACTTCAAATGTCAAACATAATTAAAATAATGATATGGAATCTAAGATGATGAGATGAGAAGCAAGAGGGAGCTGGCCAGAAGAAAGTCGTATAACAAGGGAATAGGGTCCCTGGTAAGCTAAATAGCTTTAATTGGATTAACCTAATAAATGAGTTGGGAAGGATGGCAACTGGAGTAAGTGCAGAAGGTCTAAGATTTAGGTTTATGAGTTTCAGACAAGGTCCAGGGGTGGTACTGGGAGCAAATGAGGTTGAGCTAAAGGTTATGGGAGTCAAGGACGTTTATATGACTGGGCTTTTGCAGAGTGGGCTGTGGAAAATGCTGTTCATTTCAAGCAGAAGGGAAGCATGTGGAGAGGCTTGAGAGAGCACGTAGTATGTTCTGGAGACAACAGATAATCTGGAGAGGCAATGTGTTAGGGTAGGCTCTGAACTTGTAGGCATGAGCTCAGCCACCAACTGGCTGTACAACCTTAAACAACTTCTCCAAACTTGTTGGGCACCCAGTTCATATATTAAAAGGATCTAGTAAGAGAACATAAGCCATAGGGTTGTTGAGAGGATCACATAAGATGAGATGATACGTGTACCTAGTAAAGGCGCAAGAGAGCAGTGGAGACTGTGAAACCTGGAAAAACACACATACTTAAGAGTCAGGCAGAGGAACAGAAACCAGCAAAGCAGAGTGAGTAGTAAGGATACCCAACTGGGTAGGATCAGAAGCCGGAAACAGAAGGGTCCCTGAAGGGATGAGGAGCCAGTGGATAAATGATGAGAGAGAACAAAGTAGGAAAAAAACAAAATGGTAGCTAGAGCGAAGTCTTATTTATCTTTTAAAAAAAAACTCAGCCTGAGAGGCTTGAGCATTTGTGAAGCAGAGAGGAGGGAGTCGGTGGAGATGACAGATGGACACATAACTGAATGAGCAAGTCTCAAGAGAGAAAGGAAGCAACGAGGTCAGGGGCACTGGTGGAGGCATTTGCTTTACCAAGGAAACTGGAAGGGAGTTGGCATTGGGAAGTACCCTGTGAAAGATTTATTTGCTGAGGGAAGTTCAGATGGGCTACCTGTGATATTACCTGCGATCTGTTCCTTCCCAGTTAGGGCTGGTACCCACAGGGGGTCGCTATGGTGATGGCAGCAGCAGCTGTCCCTCCTGTCTAATGACAGATTGTTTCAATGGTTGTAAGTCAACAACTTCCTTTCAAATAAGTCCCAAAGAAGCTTGTAAGTAACGCTTCAAATAAAAAGTGAAATTTAAACAGTAGTTTGATCATATTATTATACTATGGGGTTAAACACTCATTTGAAAAGTTTGAGTATATTTTCTGATCTTGGGATGTCCTTAGACTAGTAAGATATCAAACTAGGCTCAATAAAAATTCTACCAAGTGAGTGGCTTTCAAAAATAGAAACTAGTTACCTTGTTTGAAACCAGACCTCTGTGACATAATTTTGATTTTTTTTCTTTAGTCTAAAAGAAAATGAAGAGTTACTTGGTGCCTTGGCAAAATTAACAAAATGAAGGACTCAAACTATGCAGGTGGATTTCAAATGCCAACAACTATGACAACAAAAACACATAAGCCTGCTATAACTCTATTAGGAGAAATTGATGAATGTGAGTTCTTTTTCAAGTGAATCTACTTGTAATTATAAAATTATAAAAGCCTCCTTATAAAGAGAAGCTAGTTATAACTTAGTTAATGTGATAAACATGATTTTTAAATAAAGTGTGTGTATTCTGTATGTGATTACAATGGAGATTATTTATGATAAAAATAAGTAATTTTAAGAATAAACATTTATGAAGTTCTTTATTAATTCCAAATCTCTTAAGAATGATGCACTATAGGGGAAACACACAAGAGAAAGGTGTTTTTGTTTCTTTGTTCTAATCAGTATCCAATTAAATTACTAATGATATAACATCTACCTTAAACATTGCTAATCTTGAAAGGATAGCATTTACATAGGAATCTGTTTCAAAATTATGTCTCCAACATTATAATCTACTTTGGGGAGCATTTTAAAATCTCCTTACAGGGACCAAATTTCAAATTCAGAATTTGTCCTTTTTACCCATATTTCATTAAGGATCTTACATTTTATCACTCATTCATACCAGTTATCTTAAGTCACACGATAAATGAAAGACCACATCTCTTAATGTATTTTTGGCATTCATACTCTAAGCATATATTAGCTAATTTGAGCTTATTATTTATTACCTCTGATTGAATTTTTTTTTTTTAAGAGATCTTTGACTTAGGATTTTCAATAAATATGTTTATGGATAAATTTCTTTGTCCCCTAATTACAGCTCTCTGTTCAGAGTCTGACTTTTGCAGTAACACTCTTGACACATTAACTGAAATACAGTGGAATCCAGCAACAAAGCTGCTAAATCAGGTAATTGAATGATTTGATACAACATAATCTTTATCCTCTTTTTAAAATTCTTTTCTGATTGGATTTTGTTGTTGTAGCACATTACTAGCTCTGACTTAATTTCAGTAACAATTGTGGCACTGAAGAAGACTTCGCTCACTCTTTATATTTATACTTGATACCTATGAGGTATCTAGAGGAAGGCTAAAAATTTCATAAGGCAAGTGTGTACTAATAGGTAAAACTTTGCTTCTAGCTCTTCACTAGCAGACCTTGGTATCTATGATGTCTGTGAAGTTTCTGTTTTGCCTTAGGAAATACCATGAAGATAAAAAGATTGATTTTAAAAGTGTCAAAATTCTCAGGCAAATAGAATGTACAGCTGGATACATTAGGGAGGGGTCATTTTTCCAGATAATACTGATAAAGATATGTAGTCTCATCAAAACTTTAAGAAAGAAGGAATACTGTGGTAAATAATAAAATAAGTTTAGATTCCATGTTTACTGTCTAGATTGTTCATGTTCAAAGACACATAGTTATATAATGTATTTATTAAAGGAAATTTCATTTTTATTTTGGAATGCAAGTGCAGTGCTTCTTATTATCATTAGTTAATGCCCATAAAGTACACAGACAAACTGCTTTTGTGTTCCTGAGACATACTCTAAAGGATTACAGTTTTTTCAAAAATCCCTGGTGTAGGCTTTTTTTTAACTTGTATAACTCTCATCATAGTAGAGAAAGTAGAGATAGGCCTCTTTGAGTATGGTACAACATAGCCTACTCAAACCCATACTATTAGTTTTAAAAATCAATAAATAATATCTGTTTCCCTTCCTGAATTCAGAGCCATCTGAAAGATAAAATAGGATTTGGGAAATTAAATTATCAGCTTTATTGCTGAAGAACTTGAGGATTTGTAGCCAAATAAACTTTCCAATGTGCACCCTACCTTCCCAGTTGAACTGTGCCTGTCAGACACAGGCAACATGATTTATTTCTATGATTTGTTTTTTATTCTACTCCTTTCAAAATAATCTATTCTAAATGAGCCACTTTACCAAAATGTAGACCATTAGAAAGTTGTTAAAGAAAAGAATGGCTTAAACCACCAAATGAATCAAAGTTAAATTAATTACTTAATCCAAATTTTGGTTAAGGAAACAAAGCATATATGACATGAATTCCCTCTGATTGGAAAATCTGGTTTTGTTTATTATAGAAAAATGTAGAAAGTGAGTTGAACTCACTTCGTGCTAACTATGATAACCTGGTAATAGACTATGAACAACTAAGAACAGAAAAAGAAGAAATGGAATTGAAATTAAAAGACAAGAATAATTTAGATGAATCTGAGGCTCTGGAAAGCAAAACTAAAAAAGATCAAGAGGTAAGAGAGATAGAAAATATGATACTCTAAAGTATACTTTTGAAAGAAGTCTGATTATCTTTTCTGATAATGTAAACATTTATTAAATTTTATTTTTAAATTCACAGACAACATTATGTTTTAATTGTGTACAGCATGATGTTTTGAGGTATTGTGATACGGCTAATCTAGCTAAATAACAAATCCATTGCCTCACATAGATATCATGTTTGTGGCGATAGCACATAACGTCTACTTTTTACAAGTTTTAAGAATATAATATATTGTCATTAACTATAGTCATCTACTGTACAATAGATCTCTTGAAATTTATTCTTCCTATCTCACTGTATTTATGTATTATCTGACCAAGATTTCCTTCTCCCCCTTCCTCGTAACCACCGTTTACTTTCTCTTACGAGAGATCGACTTTTGCAGGTTCTGCATTTGTGTGACATCATGTAGTATATTTCTTTCTCTGACTGGTTTGTTTCACCTAACATCATATTCTTCAGGTTTATTCACATTGTTGCAAATGGCAGGATTTCATTCTTTCATATAATTCAATGGTAGTGCATTGTGTCTATATACCAAACTTTCTTTATCCATCCTTCAGTTGATGGACACTTAGGTTGGTTCCATATCTTGCCTATTGTGGATAGTGCTGCAATAAACATGAGACTGCAGAGCTCACTCTGACATACTGATACGATTTCCTTTGTGTGTATACCCAGTACTGGGGTTGCTGGATCATACGGTAATTCTATTTTCAATTTTTCAAGGAACCCTCCTTCTATTATCCCTACAATCCCACCAATATTATAAAAGAGATCTGTTTTCTCCACATACTTGCCAAAATGTTCTCTTTTATCTTTTTGATAATAGCCATTCTAACTAAGTTGAGGTAATACTTCATTGTGGTTTGGATGAGCGATGTTGAGCATTTTTTCATGTACCTGTTGGCCATTTGTATGTCTTCTTTGGAGAAACATCTCTTCACGACTTATACCCATCTGTTAATAGGGTTATTTGGTTTTTTGCTATTGAGTGTTTTGAGTTCCTTGTATATTTTGGATATTAATAGTTGATCAGATGTCTAATGTGCAAACATTTTCTCCCATTCTGTAGATTGTCTCTTCACTCTGTTAATTGTTTTCTTTGCTGTGCAGAAGCTTTTTAGTTCAATGTAATCCCATTTGTCTATTTTTGCTTTTGTTTTTTTTTTGTTTTTTTTTTTTTTGTTGTTGTTGTTGTTGTTGAGACAGAGTCTCACTTTGTTGCCCAGGCTAGAGTGAGTGCCGTGGCATCAGCTTAGCTCACAGCAACTTCAGACTCCTCGGCTTAAGCGATCCTACTGCCTCAGCCTCCCAAGTAGCTGGGACTACAGGCATGCGCCACTATGCCCGGCTAATATTTTTATATAGATTTTTAGTTGTCCATATAATGTCTTTCTATTTTTAGTAGAGATGGGGTCTCGCTCAGGCTGGTCTCGAACTCCTGACCTTGAGCGATCCACCCGCCTCGGCCTCCCAGAGTGCTAGGATTACAGGCGTGAGCCACCACGCCCGGCCTATTTTTGCTTTTTTTACTTGTGATTTTGAGGACTTATCCAAAAAATTCTTGCCAAATATCCTGTCTCGTTAGTGGTCCAGTTAGATTTTTTATTTCTTTGTAATTCGGTCTTGGTAGGTTACAGAAATGTATCCATTTCTTCTAGATTTTCCAATTTGTTGGCATATACTTATTCATAATAGTCTCTCATCATCCTTGGTATTTCTGTGGCTTCAGTTGTAATGTCTCCGTTTTCATCCCTATAGCTAAGCCCTTTGAGAAATGAAGCTGCTTCCAGGTTTAAACCTGGGAGTGCAATTGCCAGATCTCTCACCTGTGTGTTGTTAGGCACTCTCAAAACAACCTCCTAGGTCTGGGGCTCCACAACCTCCTGCCTGAATCCAAAGTCTTCCACAAAGCATTTTGTCTGTAATGGGTGCAGAATTCTCGTGGGGGGATATAAACAGGTAACCTCCTGTTCCACCATCTTCCTGATATCGCTCAGAAGTATTCTCTGAAAGATATTTATTTCTAAGATTGAGATATTCAGTATCTAACCATTTTTCAGATGTACACACAGTTTAGAGAATGTATTTAATTCATTTATGTTGTTTTAAAAATAGTTGAGTCATATTTGTTTCCCTTGTGCTTACACAAGACAAGAAAGAATTAAAAGCATCTATGGGAGCGTTTGGTGTATCTGCCTCTTGGCAGATTTATATTGAGGAAATAGTTTCCTTATAGTTCCTATATTATCAATATTTAATTTATCGAGCATGCCATAAATATGCCTAGAGCATAGCCATTTCCTGCTGAGACCAATATGAATTTAAATATCTACCTGACTGTTTTATATGTGGATGTTGCATATTAATGGATTCCTTTTCCTTAGAAAGAAAGTATATTCCTAAATAGTTAAAACATTGGAATAACTGGAGAAGCTGATTTTGCATATTTTATTTTTCTTTCTCCATGTAAGAATGTTATTGTGAAAATTAATATACCTAATACTAAATAGTTTTAATGGAACTTTAGAAATAAAGCATATGACTCATTTTCTAAGTATGTAATATTAATATTAAGCTACATGTTAAGAGACCCTAATCCAGAAACTGTCAGACTATAGAATCACAAATTATCCAAAAGATTTAAGGAGCTTCTTAGTGCAATGTGTCCTTAACCTAGAGTCCACAGACACTATGAAATCATTTTATAAAATTTTTAAATACATACTCATTTTTCTAAAACACGAAACCACGCCTGTAATCAGACTTACAAAGTTATCTATGAACCAACCCCCCACGATATATGAGCCAGTGCTTTGATATAGTTAAAATATGAGTGAATTTGCAGCTACTTTTTAGATTTCTGTATATGGCTAGTCCTAAAGGACATTCTCCCTTTTCCCTCAGTATCATTGCTTACTTTCCCACCCTTGTTTTCTTTTTAAGGGAAAAAAGAATTCTGTGCCAAAGCTATTACTTCCATTCTTCCTATAAATTAAAGTTAGTCCTACATTTCACAGGTATGGTATTCAGAGGGGTAAGAGTCTATAAGTTCTCCACAGGGTTACATTTAACTTGTTTTAAAATGTACTTGTTAATAAAGTGAAAAATGTCATGAAAAGAACGTTGGATTTCAATCCATAAAATTGGGTTTTATTGAGGGAGGTGGTCAAGTGTCATGGTTAAGAGCATGGTTTCTAGAGCAAAGCTGCCAGGATTAAAGCCCTAGTTTTGCCACATTTCCCCTGTCCCCTCCCTCCTTTCCCAACTTGGAGTCCATGGTCTACCATTTTGATTTTTCCTGGCAACAGCCCCAGCTCTTGTCCCTTTTCATCTTCACCTGGCGGAACCTCACTGTGGCTGAAGCTGAATGTCCACTGTCTCCACCTGCAGCAGGGAAGAGTCAGTAGCTGGGACTCTCCCACGGCCAGGCTGCCTGGCTGCACCTTAACCTCAAACGCAACTTGGCACAGCCTGGAAACTTCCCTTCTCCTGGTGTGGACACTGACAGAGCTGGAGGCGGGGGGAGGGGCAGGGAGGGGAGGAAGAAAGGATGCAGAAGTTAGACATTTCTGGCTGGAGCCATAGGGTTGCAGTGGTGCCATTTACTGGAAAGATGGGGAGAAATAGTTTGGAAGAGAAACCAAGGCTTCTGGAGTTGGTTCTGACAGTTTTATCTCTCACATAGACCTTAAGCCAATGTGGATCTTCCCATCTCCACGGCCTCCAGAGTGGCCCGGTGATGGTGTGGAGACATCAGCCAGGACACACTGGTTCACCTCTGTAGAACTTTTCAGTGGACTCGAATTTTACTGTAGGGACCAGGTGCAGTGGCTCATGTCTGTAATCCTAGGACTGTGGGAGGCCAGGAGGGAGGATCACTTGAGCTCAGGAGTTCAAGACCAGCCTGAACAAGAGTAAGATCCCATCTCTACTAAAAATAGAAAAATTAGCCAGGCCTGGTGGTGTACACCTGTAGTCCCAGCTACTTGGGAGGCTGAGGCAGGAAGATCATTTGAGCCCAGGAGTTTGAGGTTGCTGTGAGCTAGGCTGACGCCACGGCATTCTAGCCTGGGTGACGGAGTGAGACTGTCTCAAAAAAGAAAACCTCTCACAGTAGGATAAATCCAAATGTCGACAAGCCTTTCCTAATCTGGCTGCTGGCTTCCTCTTCCATCTCATCCCTTTCTCTCCCCACTTCACTCCATCGAATATTCTAGTTCTCCGGTGACACTCAGGTACTGTCCCTCCGATGCCCAGGTACTGTCCCATGCTGCCGGGCCCTTTGCATTTGCTGCGAGCTCGGCCTGGCGTGTTCCTCCCATGGCTGGAGGTTTCTCCAATGGCACCTTCTTAGAGAGCCCCCCGACTGACCAGAGTGATGGGCCCAGTCTCTCCCTACAATATCACCCGTTTGTTAGGTTTTACACAGAGTTTATCACACTTGCAGACTGCCTTGCTGGTTTGTTTACGAGTTCGTTCTTCCCCACTCCATGAGGGCCTTGCTGGCCTTGCCTGCTTTGCATTCCTGGCACCTGGCACGTGCTCAGCACTTGATACACATTTACTAAGTGTTTGAGTACGGGAATGGACGGATGGATGGACGGATGGACGATTCCTTTCTGTAGGGCTGCTGTGAGCATGAGGCGTGATACTGGGTGGCAAATCACTCTGGAAATTGGCCTGTGCTGCACATGGTAGGTGATTTGCCCCAATGCCATACCTTGCACACAGTAGGTGTTCAGTAAGTGCTGATGAATCAACTCGCATCACATGAGGCAGGATGTAGGGTGTGAAGGAAGTGTAGACAAAGTGTTAGGGCTGTGGGGTCTCATAATAGGCAGGAGTGAGGGAGGCTGAGGGCCTCTCCAGTCTCATCCCTCCGGCCTCTGCCTGTCCACGCCAACTGCAGCCCATCTGCCCCCCACACCCTGCTGCTTCCCACCTCCAGGCCTTTGTTCACCAAGTGCCACCCTTCTGGAATACTGTCAGAAGGGCCACTGCCCACACAGCCCTCACAACGTAGCTATTACCTGATTTCCCACAGATGCCGACTGAACACCACCTACTCTGCGCCCATCACCGTACCAGCCACTCAGAATCAGAGACAGCCAAGGACAAGGTGGAGGTCCCTGCCCTCGTGGAGCTTACAGTCTAGTGGGACAGAGCAAGCAGTCCAGCAATCAAAATATTAACCTCGGCAGAGCGTGGTGGCTCACACCTGTAATCTTAGCACTCTGGGAGGCCGAGGTGGGAGGATCACTCGAGGTCAGGAGTTCGAGACCAGCCTGAACAAGAGTGAGACCCTGTCTCTACTAAAAATAGAAAGAAATTATCTGGACAGCTAAAAATATATATAGAAGAAAATTAGCCAGGCATGGTGGCACATGCCTGTAGTCCCAGCTACTCGGGAGGCTGAGACAGGAGGATAGCTTGAGCCCAGGAGTTTGAGGTTGCTGTGAGCTGGGCTGACACCACAGCACTCTAGCCTGGGCAACAGAACAAGAGTCTGTCTCAAAAAAAAAAAAAAAAAAGGCTAAGATGGTAAACTTTATGTTATGTATATTTTACCACAATGAAAAAAAATGTAAAGGTACAAAAGTAAATCTCACTCCGGGGAGGCTGAAGCAGGAGGATCGCTCAAGCTCAGGAGTTCGAGACCAGCCTGAGCAAGAGTGAGCTAGAAAAAATTAGTTGGATGTGGTGGTGTGTGACTATAGTCCCAGCTAAGGGGTCTACAGAAAGAAAGAATAAAAAAGAAACCTGATATCACATGTCACATATAGAAGGTAACTGTAAAGTAAATAAAATAAAAATATTAATAAGACCATGTTATCGTTCCATCTATTAATCACTAATTGTCTTTCTTTTTGTTGTGTTGTTTTTTCTGCTAGTTGCCTTTCTGGCTGGCCGGCGGCTGTGGCTGGAGTCCTGATTCCCGCAAGAAGGAGAAATTAACGAGGGAAAAAAAGATGTTTCTTTCTCCTCAGTGTAATCAGAGTTAGAAAGAACCAACTTTCTCATCTTGCAATTCTGTGTTAATGGTCACCCCAGGGTGCCCTGGTGCATGGTGTAGGTCCTTGAACCTCCCAGAATCATGTCATGTGCCACTCGCTTCATGAGTCCTACATTTCAGGAGACACAACTGGGACATGGATGCAATGAAGGCTTTAAGTCAGAGTTGACATAACACGACTAACAGTTTAGACAAATCATTCAGGCGGCAATGTGGTCAGCAGCAAAGGCGCAGGCCGGAAACCCAGCTGCCCTGAGGAGAGGAGGTCCAGGTGGGACGTGTGGAGGGTGCAGCCTAGGAGGGACTGGAGTGAGGTGGGGGTGGGAAAGCTCAGAGGTGCAATCCGGGCAACGTAGTGACTGGCTGATGTGGGGAAAGGAGCCATCTAGGGGGACTCCGGGATTTGTAAATTTGGGGACAAGGAGGAGAGAGGTGGCAAAGACAGGAGAAGGCAGTTGTGGGGGGTGTGTTGTGTTTCAAGTGTCTGTAGGACCTCAGAGGGAGAGTCATTCATTCATTTATTCATTCATTCATTTCACAAATATTTTCTGAGTCCGGGCAGGTGCTGGGGTGTGCTGGGCGCTGGGCGTAGGATGGTGAGCAACAACAGAGTCCCTGCCCTCCTGGGCTTATAGGATTGTGGGGGGAGGGACACACAGCAATAATCATGATGTATAAATGTGAAATGACAAACTGAAATAACAGAAGCGTATGGGTCTCTGATGGTGTGTAACAGAGAAAGCTGACCTGGCTGGGCACTCCGCAGAGCTGCCTGAGGAATGGTTACCTGGGCACAATGCTAAAAGATGACTAAGCAAAGGAAAAGAGAACTGCAACGTGGGCACAGCACGTGCAAAGATCCTGGGGTGGAGGTGGGGGAGCATGAAACATTTGAGAAACCCATGGGAGGCCAGTGTAGCTGCAGTGAGTGCAGAAACTAAGAAAGCGGGTAAGGTGTGAGGCCCAGCGAGTGTTCCCTGAATGTTCGCTCTGAACAGACTGTGTTCTCACAACCTTGCAGGTGTCATCTCGTCATCTGCCCAGCCCCCCTAAGGCCGGTGCTGCTGTTGCATCCCTATTCTCCAGATGAGGAAACGGGACACAAAGGATGAGTCAATTACCCAGAATCCTCTAGCATGGCGGAGCTCAGATTTGAATCCGCGTGGCCTGACTCCAGAGCCCATGCTCCCAGCCACTGAGCCACACTGCGTCACAAGAGGAGGCAGAGGGGTGCACAGGCCATGCTAAAGCTTGGGGTCTTTTCCTTGGGCAGGTGGGATGGTTTCTAAGCAGGGTGATGATATGATCAGGTATGTGTGTTTAAATGAGGCTGGGGGCAGTGGGGGCCACGAGGATGTGGGGGGGGGAGGGCTGGGAGCAGCTGCAGTGTCCAGGTGGGAGATCTTAGCCCCTGAGGCTGAGCAGGGGCCCTGGCTGGAGAGGAGGAGTGCGGCAGAGGGGGGAACGACAGGACTGGGACACAGGTCAGGTAGGGAGGCGGGCAGAGAGGGGGAGATGGAGGGAGCAGGCCACATTCCCAGGTTCCTGGCTTGCCCGGCTGGGGGTGGGTGGAGCCTGTTCCTGGGACAGGTAAAACCCTGGAGGACAGGTGTGGGGAGGAGCAAGAATCCAGTCTCAGACTGAGGACTGTCCCAGAGCAGACATCATCAGGTCGTCAAGGGGACACTGGGGTTGAGAGTTTTGAGGGGCAGTCATGCCTGCTCACTAGTCACTGATGCGGCGGTGGATGCATGTGTGGACGGCGACATCCAGGGAGGGAGGCCAGGGAGAGGAGGGCTGGCCCCACGGGCTCTGCTCTTACTGGCCACGCAGCAGAGAACAGGCTGCTTGGCCAGAGGTAGGAGGAAGATGAGGCCGTGGCATCGTGCAAGCTGAGAGGAAGGCAGTGTTTCCAAGGCAGGAGCAGCCAGCAGAGGACAGGGTGTCCCCAAGAGGACGATGACTGTGAAGACCCAAAAGTACCCAACAAACATGATGTGGCATCGCAGTGGTCTGTTGGTGCATCGGGGTTGGGGAGTGAACAGGAGCAGCGCGTGGGGACAGTGAGTGTGGAGGACTCTCAAGAAGTTTGGCGGGGAGGAGGAGGAGGAGGAGGAGGAGGAGGAGGAGGAAAGCAGGCAGTTGCGGGGATGTGGGGTTGAGGGAGGATTTTTCAGAGAGAGACTTGAACACGATCCCATGGTTAGGGGAAGGGGCCTGTTGGAAGTCAGAGCGGATGCCACGGGCACCACGCAGAATCCCAGGACCGAACCTGAGCTGGCCTAGCTGCAGGGGGGCCGGAGGCTGACGGCTCTCCTCCGAGCCTCTCTCCAGGACGCGCCCTGGGCTGAACAGAGCCATGTGGCCCCAATCTGTGCCCTCCCTGCCCCAGCCCTGGAAGGCAGTGGCCTGACTCCTGGCCACAATGTGGTGTGACGCTGAGGCTGTGCCTGCTCCAGAGCTTCCTGGTGGGGTGGCTGAGGCCTTCCATGGGCCTGCGTCACAGCTCAACTGTCCCTCGGCTCCATCCTGCCTCCCCCAGCACAGGTGTCGGTCCTGAGAGCATGCCCAGTGAGCTCCCTGCTCGCTGGTCTCCGTCTCCCGGGCCCTCAACCCCAGACAGCAGTTCAGTGAGCAAGAGAGAGGAGCGGTCAGTGATCGTGGGTATTTCCCGAAAGACGGAGATCAGCTGTGCCCTAGAGAAACGTCTGCTCTGAGCTTCCGGGGAGAGGAGGCCAGGGAGGGTGGGGTGGGGGAGGTCTGATCTGGATGCTGGGACAGGTGTTTCCATTTTCCTGCGAGGTGGAGGCAGGCCCTCTGTTGAGAGGGTGGGAAGGTCGGGAGGGCCAGGGGTTTGAGGAGAATGAAGACCCGAGACAGCCATTGCAGAAAGTGAGAACAGAAACCCTCGTGCCCTGCTGGCAGGTGTAATTCGTGCCACTGCAAACAATCTGATGGTTCCTCAACAGGTTAAACTCAGAGTTACCTTTCATCCAGCAATTCCACTCCTAGGTATGCACCTGAAGAAACTGAAACATGAGTCATCTGCTGAATATTTGTGTCCCCCCCCATTTATATGTTGAAGCCCTAAGCCCCAATGTGGTGGTATTTGGAGGTGAGGCCTTTGGAAGGTAGTTAGGTTTAGATGAGGCTGTAAAATGAGACTAGTGTCCTTGTAAGAAAAGGAAGAGACCAGAGCGCAAGCTCTGTCTCTGTCTGCCACGTGAGGACACAGCCAGAAGGCGGCCGTCTGCAAACCAGGAAGAGGGTCCTCATCAGAACCCGACCATGCTGGCACCTTGATCTCGAACTTCCAGGCTCCAAACCTGTGAGAAACAAATCTCTGTTGTTTAAGCCACTAGTCTATGGTATTTTGCTATGGCAGGCCGAGCTAAGACAATATGTCCAGGTAAAAACTTGTACACAGATGTTCATAGCAACGTTATTCATAATAGCCAAATAGTGGCAACGACTCAAATGTCCATCATTTGATGAATGGATAAACACAGCGTGGCATATCCATAGGATGGGATGCGATCTGGCGACAAAACGAGTGAGGCAGCAGCACTGGCGGCGCAGTGGGTGAGGCTTGGGAACATTCTGCTGGCCACAGCCTAGCGGGAGAGGCGGACACGGAAGCGCAGTTGCATCCAGCGAGCTGAGTGTGACGAGGGAGCTGCACACATGGGGGAGCTGAGGCTTCAAGGCAGAGGAGAAATGAGACAGGGGAAAGTGGGAGAGGCGGGGGGACCGTCGACTCAAAGACACTGAGGCAAGAAGCAGCCTGCAGTGTGCTGGGAGTGACAGGCACGGGCACAGCTGGCATGCGGAGATTGGGGACGTGGCCTGGTCAGACGGTTGCTGGGTGGAGGATGGAACGGGGCGAGAAGCCCTTTCAGAGGCTGCTGTGCTCACCCAGATGAGAGAGAACAGGGGAGGGTGGAAGAGGCAGATCTGGAACATGTTTAGAAGGTAGAAGATGGGGACTTGGGGACTGGAGGTGCCATGCTCAGAAGTAGGGAAAAGAGCTGGTTTGGAGTTTCGTTGCAGGCAGGTTGCACTTGGGGTTTCTGGCAGCCATCCACGTGGCGGTGTCCTGCAAGCAGGTGGACCTTGCACATGGGACTCGGGAGAGAGAGGTTTGCATTGGTGATAGAGATTTGGGTGACACATGCAGGCATGGTGGCTGAGTGCCCACAGTGGAAGGCATGAGGGCCCCAGGGAGGGCACAACCTGGGGCCCATCACCATTTACAGGGCGGGCAGAGGAGGGGGAGCTGAGGAAGGGAGGGGTGGAGTGATGGGGAGGACCCGGGTTGCCTGGGGCAAAGGAGCGGTGTGTCTCAGGGAGGACAGCAGGCGGTTCATGTGTCCACCGGACTTAGCAATCAGGCGGGCACCAGGGCCTTTTCAAGAGTGGCTGCAGGGACATACTCCACGCTGCAGGAGGACTTAGGGGCACCTGCTAGGAGGCTGTAGGCTTGGGGACAGGCCCCTGTGCCAGCTTATCAGCTGTGCCACTGTCACTCCTTTTTATGTCCCTTCCCCAACCAGACAGAGCCTCAAAAGGGCTGATACTGTTTCTATATGTCTTTGTGTCTCTGGACAAAGTCCAGTTCCTTCAAAACATCTTGGCAGTGCACCTACAGTGCCTACCACATGCTGTGCTCAGTGTTGAGGACGTCTGCTGTGTCTCAGACTTTGGTGGGGCACACAGTAGGTCCTCAGACTGTGCAAACAAAGCTCTGGGCCAGGCCCTGCCAGCAACCTGCCAGTGACCTCAGGCGAATTCTGACGTCGTCTCTCTAGGAGTTTTCTCATTGGCAATGGGTGATTCCTGAAAGACAGAGATCAGCTTTGATTTCTGGGTGATTTCTGAAGCTCTTCCTTGTGACAAAATGTGACGATTCTAGGACTTCTCAGCCTGCTGCTACATTATTTGCCCATGAGGCCTTGGCAGAGTCATAAGCCTGGGGTGGGGGCGGGGAGCAGACACTTCCCAAGACCTCTCCGCCCAAGGATACTCCAGCTTGTTGTCCCGGTGACCCAAAGCTCTCGGCCACATGCCCCACATGCTCCATCCCCTGCCAGCTCTCTGGCCTCAGCTGGTGCCCATGCCCACTGGCTTTCTGGGCTCCAGTCATGAGGGTCTTCTCTCAGACCTTGTTCTCCCCACAAGCCTTTCTGCCCCAGAGCCTTCGCACATGCTGTTCCCTCTGACTAGACACCCTTCCCTTAACCCCTGGCCTGGTTGACTCTTCATTCTTTACTGCTTCACTCAAATGTGGCTTCTGCAGAGGCATCTCAGATCCCTGGACAACAGTCACCGCCTTGACACATCTTCAGAGCACCCTGTGCTTCTCCCAGCTCTTGTGCAGTGGTTGAGCAAGTCATCAGTTGCTAAAGGTCTGTCCGGTTCCACCCTTAGACTCGGGTGTGGGGCGTCCCTGCCATGGGTCCCCTGCTTGGCAAGACTCCAGTCCAGACCTTCTCTGTCTGTGGCTCCCCTCACAGGATAAGGAATCTGTGGGGCCCTCTCGAAGGCCAGAGCCTCCCCTTTAGATCACACTCCCAATACGAGGGACTCCAGAATGTCCCTCAAGGGTGGACTGTGTCACCAGTGGGGTAGCCAAGTGGCAGCGGGTTGCAGGAGGTATGGGCAGCTGCACACAGGGACTAGAGTGTCCACACGTGTGCATGGGAACCTCTCCTTGGGCCAAGATGGCTGGGGGTGGGAAGACAAGCGGGCAGGCTGAGGGCCAGGCCAGCTCTTCTCATGCCCACGTTGGGGCAGGGAACTCAGAAGTCACAGAAGTTTTAAATTAGAACCTGGCCTTCCAGGTCACTATCAAAGCATATGTCAGAGTAGGGGAATAGAACATATTTTATTTAACAGTTGTTAGTTTGATTTATAACTTCCAAATGTCCAGACATACAGTGCGAGGCCTCTGTGTATACTCTTGCCCTGGCCCTGCTGGCACTGGGGTGGGCGTGGGCGTGGGTCAGCCCCACCCATTGGATTATAAGCTCCACCAGGGCAGGCAGTGTGTGCAGTCCCCAGCCCAGGACACACTGTGTGGCACAGAAGAGCAGACAATAAATATTGGCTGTGAGTAACAAGGAGATAGGCCAAGTAAAATGCTTGGTGTGGTACCAATGTCCAATAAATAGTAGCTGTCATTTTTTGAAAAAATGAACAGGAGGGTGGGGCGGGGGGCCGAGATCTGTAAACTGAGGTGGCTCGTGTCTGAGGAGGGAGGGGCTGCAGACCCCAGGGTTCACACTTCCTATCCTGGGGTTGTGTCCTCCTTTGCCCCACTCCGCAGCGCCTCTCAACTCTTCAGGTTAGGTGGGCACCAGACAGGGATACCTGACAGTGAAGGGCCCCCCCCCCCAGCTGTGCTCTAGTGTGAGAGGAGCCTTTTCTGGGGAGTCAGATCCTCTACTGGGCCCTGAAGAAGTCGCTTTGCCTCTGCAAGCCTCAGTCTCCTCATCTGTAAAATGGGAGGGTGTGTGGAAACGGTGCATGTCAAGTGGCAGGTTCAGAGTGCACATTTAGCCAACATGAAGAACCCTTGCGCAGAGCACCAGCGGGTCAGGGAGGGCAGGAGCATGGAGCCAGAACAGGAAAGCAGGTGAAACTGGGCCGCAGCCAGCCTGCCGGCGGGCCCGCAGCAGCATCATCCCTGAGGCCTGAGGAGGGCAGGTCCGGCTCCCCACGCTGGAGGCCGGGTCAGTCCTGTTTGGGCAGCGAGGCAGTTGTCTTAGCTGCTTCACGATCCGCACAGGGCTGGGACACACGGAGTCTTGGTGAAGGGCCTCATTCAGGGGAAGGCCCGAAGAAGCCGGGAAGCCCCCTCACCAAATTTCTCCTCCCAGGATGGTCTCTCCCAGAACACTCAGCCGCACACTGTCGCATGCGCACAGGGGGCGACACTGCCATACAAAGCAGAACCCAATTAACCCCAAACAGGACATGCCTCAGAAAAAAAAAAAAAAAAAAAATCACATTTTGCGAACTGCCCACCAGGGGTCACCATAGCCTCGGAACCGAGAGGTGAGGACGTCACAACCGCCTGCAGACGCGAGGGAGGCGGAGGGTCTCCTGAAGTCCCGCTGGGTGGCCTCCAGCCGCCCCCAGTCGCAGGTCCGCAGTCAGTGCGGCGGGAAGATATCCGAGCACTGCGGCAGGATGCGCTCCACCATCTGGTTCTGGAACACCATGGTCATGGGCATGCTGGTCTCTTCTGTCTCCCGCGGCAGCAGCGTGGGCCCGAACACGATGGCCAAGCTCTGCACCGACATGCGTTTCTGCTTGCCGTGCTCCATCACCCTGCGGCCAGGCAGGTGGAATCAGGGCTCAGAGCTAGGGGGAGCCGTGGAGGGGGTCCTGCCAGGACCCGCCACCCCATTCCCACCCACCCGCCCGGCTCACCGGCACAGGTGCTGGAAGAGCAGCCGCAGCGTGTCGCGGTTGGGGGCAGGCAGCGAACCCACCAGGTCACGAATACAGCGGCTGCGCTGGGCCTGGTCGTGCAACTCAAGCAAGGGAAGGATCAGAGGGAGGGAGTCAGTCAGGGAGGGAGTCAGACAGGGAGGGAGGAGGAGGAGGAGGGTGGGCTCTGCGAGGGGAGCGGGGTCGGTGGCACAGAGCCTGGCCAAGGCGGTGGCCCCAGGCAGGACAGTTTCTCTCCTGCCCCATCCACCCCACCTCTGGGCAACTCCCGAAAGAAGAGCTTGGGGGCGCCCATGATAAGGTGCACGTCCTCCCAGCGTCAGCGTCGGTCTCCCAGGTCGAGACGCTCATTTGGGGCGGAGGAAGGAAGGTCAGGGCCCCTTAGCGCCTTCAGGCCCCGGAGGGAGGCATGGGGACCGGCCTCACCGTGTTCCACCTTGTAGCGCAGCTTCTGGATAGTGGCCAGGTTTCCACTGATGCGGTACAGCCTGTCCATGTCCAGCCCTGGGATGGAGGGAGGCGCGGACCCGGGTTGGGAGGGGTGGGGCTGAAGCCCCTGCTGTGATTTCTACTCAAGGCCTTCTGTTCTTTCCCCACTCAACCCTGCGCCCACCCAGGGGTCTCCATCCTGCAGTCCTGGCAGGAGGCCCAGCCCACCCCAACTACCGCGCACCGCGACCCACCGGGGCACGAAGCGCAGCACCCGGCTCCACTGCCCCTGGCACAGCGCGGACAGCACGCGGCTGAACCTGGTCTAGGGGACAGGCTCGTCAGCGCCGCCCAGCGGCCGCCGCCCGGCCCTGCGCCACCCGTGCGTGCCCTCTGCAAGCCGGTACCTTTGATGTAGCCCTTCTACCGCAGCGGCAGCAGCGTGGGCCGCCCCTGCAGAAACTTGCGCTCTCCAGACCCCTGGGGCCCAGGGTGGGCGCACCTGATGTAGAGGAAAGTAGGACCTTGTGAGTTGTCAGTGGCATCTCGGTTGTTGGCAGGGCAGGCCCCAGCGGGGCATCACCACCCGCTGAGAGAGGTCTCTGGGATGCTCCCCACCCCGTGCCCTGCACACACTGGGACTCAGCCGCGTGTCATCCTTTTCTCCTGCCAGCTTCCCAGGGCTCACTAGACCCGAAGGCCACACTGCCGCTCTCACTTTCCTCCTTTGGGGCGGGGGGGGGGGGGGAAGTCTGCAGACCGCAATCACATAGCTTCAGAGAGGCAGGACCTTGGGCCAGCTGGGGGTCCTTCTGGGGCGGGGCAAGGGACCTGAAATGCCCTCCTAGCAGGCACGGTCTTCAGGCAAAGCGATCTCTCTTCCCTTACCCAGGTTAACTCCCCTCACCTTTACTATGGAACCTCAGCACATTGGCCTCCTTAGCTGCCTGGAGCCGAACAGGTGTTGGAATCAGTCATCCTGTCCTCCCCTACCCACCTCCCAGTGCCTCGCCCCTCTTCCTGTATTTTCCTCAGCTCCTGTAGACGTAACCCAGTATGTGGCTCCCAGTTCTGAGCTTCTAATTCCGGCTGGGGCTGGAGTACTGCCGACAACTGCACCAACATCACCTCTCTGGCTCTGGGTTCCTACCTCTATTAATAGAGCCAAAAGCTGCACCCAGTGTTGGCTCATAGGGAATTACGGGTCAAAAACCCCCAGGTCATTTCCAGGTAAATAGTTGTCAGAGGGGACCTGCCCTATCTCTACTTATACAATTGATATTTTGAACCTAAGAAATGGGAGACTCTTGAAATCAATACTTTCAAACTTTACCTTCTAGTTTCAGCCTGCCATTCCAGCCTGAAGTTGGTTCCCAGAATATTTACTTTTCCTCCTGCCTCCCTCAAAATGGGAAATTCCTCTAGGGTGAGCTCCCCACTGCACGTGGAGAGGGTGCCTGCAGGGCCACCCCCAGGCTGGATTCACAGATGACAGAGGCAGTTGCTTTAGCATCCTGCCATCCCAGCCATGCAGGGGACACTGCATTTGCAGGGAGTGGCGCTTGCCCACTGGTGCCATGGAGCTCCCTGTGTCCCACAGTGGCACAGCTGCCCTGTATAACAGCTGGCCACCCCTCCCTAGTGGCCCTAGAGACCCCAGGCCCTGCCTACCAGCTCCTGGATGCCATGGGCAATGGCCTTGTGCCAGGTGTTGATGATGGCCTGAGTCATGCTGGATCGGGTACTCCGAGCCATTGCGACCCTGTAGCTAGAGGGACACAAATCACTGGGTCATCTCTGGTTCCCTGAGTCTGCCCTGGGTGTTGGCACCGAGGCAGGTGGGTACAGAGATGGTGGTGACCTGTCCCCTACCCCCAGGAACTCAGAGCCTAATGGAACCAACGGCTTCTACCACACTTAAAGCAGTGGGTGACAGCTTCTCTGTGTTCCAGATGACCAAACCAAGGCTCAGTGAGTTTTAGCAGCTTCCTCATGGGCACATAGCTAGTGGCAGTGGAGCGCAGATCTGCATGGCTCAGCTGTCGGGGAAACTTCCCCTGCCCCAACCCACCTCCACATGAGCCCCCGCAGGACATGGCGGCCCTCACCCAGAGCACTGGCCTGCAGAAATCTAAGGAAGGGAAGCTTCCTGAGGGACAGCCTCGGCCACTGGAACTGACAGGGAAAGAGATGTGGGGAGAGAGAATTTGAAAGCGGATCCCAGAGGAAGCGAGTGTCCTCCGTGCCCCTCCCATGCGCTCACTGAGGACTTAGAGTGCTGCCCTCTTTTAGCAGCCAGGAGTCCCCACCCTCTCTCACCCCCCAGCCCACTTTACTGAGATGCAGAAATTCGAGAAGCAGAAATTAAACAAAATGCCAGAAGAAAACTGGCCACAACAGGCCTGAAGCTCCAAGCCCTTTCTGAGTGGATGGATCCTCCGTAGCCTCTGGCTCTGAGGACCAAGTTCAGGGTTAATGTCAATGTTGGGCAGTGCAGCCCCCGCCAACCCTGCCCTTTAGGTCCAGTGGGAGAGGCAGCAGAAACTGTCTCAAACAAGGAACAACTTCTAGCATCAGAGAGGACTGTCTTTCGACTGTCCTTTTAAACTCATACATGAATACTATTAATATTTAAACTGCTTTAAAAATGAAGAAAAAAAGAAAAACGCATGTTCTACCCCTCCACCTCCCTTGCAATGACTAGAGACCCTTGAGCAGCGGCCAGCACAGCCCCACTGTGATCTAAGCAGGCAGGGGCCCCGCTGGGGATGACCCCAGAGAGTGGCCTAATGACACTTCTAAAACAACCTCCATTCTCCGTGGCAGCTCTCTCAAAACATAGTCAGCTCGTATCTGAAAGTTTCCTGCAGAAGACAAAGCTGTTCTGCAGATTCGTTCTGGTTAAAAAAACAAAATGTGGCCAAGCTACATAGCTACCCAGCAACGTACTGCAGGACACGTCGATCCTGCCGCACGCACAGGCAGGCTGAGGGTACTAGCGGCTCTCGGGGGACTGATACTAACGTTTTCTGTGGCTTTGGGGTGACTAGGAAGACCTGGTGTGGACATCTCCTGGGCCCCACTAACCCATCTGTCCTTGATGATATAGAATTTGGGGCTGTCTCTTGAGGAACGTCCTGGAGTGGCCTACAGGCCACCTGGAGTGGAGAGAGGGTGGCCGCCAGCTAGCCAGGAGGCAGGGGGTTCCTTGACCTCCACTCAGGACTGTCAGCTTCCCCTTGGCCTGAGCAGCTTCCAACAGCACCATCTGCCTCCTGCTCCTGGCCAGCACAGACAGCTCAGAAAGTCCTGCTCCGACACTTTCATCAAAAGCCCGCAGATGACCTTCATAAGAGAACTGTTGGAAGGCTGTCCCTCGAGGTCAGAGAAGGCACATGGCTAGCAAATGTGATGTCCCTCCTCCACGTGACACTATAGCAGACATTGCTAGTTGATCACAGAACCCTACCCTGCCAAGCCTGGAGAAGGCTCCAGAATTCTCAAGGTAGCTCCAGATCAGAGTAGCTCATGAGACGAAACCAGTTTTCCAACTCTGCTCTGTAGATATCCTGGTTCTAGAACTGAATGAACCTTGGTGAATCATCAGAAAGCTACACACTCAGGCTCCTTGCAGAATGGCTTTTTCTCAGCCGAGGTACAAGGTTATGCTTTTGGCTATCATCACCATATGGTACCCAACAGCCCTGAGACTCCTAACTAAACCTCCGGGGAGCTCTTTTGCAGACACTGGCCTCATGCCTCTAGATCCCATGTTTGTGGAGCTACACACTAGACATTTTTTAAGAGCTAAGGTTTAGGCTGGGTGCAGTGGCTCACGTCTCTAATCCCAGCACTTTGAGAGGCTGAGGCTGGAGGATTGCTTGAGGCCAGGAGTTTGAGACCAGTTGGGACAAAAAAGCAAGACCCTGTCTCTACAAAAAATTTTTAAAAAATTGGCCAAGCATGGTGGTGTGATGGTGGTGTGTGCCTGTAGTCCTAGCTACTCGGGAGCCTGAGGCAGCAGGATTGCTTGGGCCCAGGAGTTTGAGGTTGCTGTGAGCTATGGTGATGCCATGGCACTCTAGCCTTGGTGACAGAGTGAGATTCTAACTCCAAAAAATAGAAAAAGAAAAGAAAAAGAAAAATGAGACAGCACGTGAACAGTGAAGGGCGTGCCGTGGGAGGACCCTCGCCTGCTGGGGGAGCCTGGCAGCCCGTCCACCGCCCTGGCTTACCCACTGGGGACCCAGTCCAGTGGGAAGCTGGGCTCTGGCCCAGGGGCAGGATGGGGACCCAGGGAGAAAGAGCAGGTTGCCCAGCCCGTCAGAGTAAGCACCAGGGCCAGGGAGCTTCCTGCCTCAGGTTGGGATGCTGCCACCATTCTAGCGGCCACTATTCTAGGCACACAGGGTCTCATCTCCCAGAGGCCTCTACTTCTCACCACCTTCAGGGCAAGGACGAGTAACTCAGCTCCTGGGGAGGGAACTACAGAATCCATGGCCTTGAGCCCTGAGAATTCCAGCCCCAGCTCTTCCCAGGTGCTCCTCCTTGGGGCTCGCCTACAGTGAGGGTCCCTGGACATCAGGATGACCCTTCTCTCCTTCTAGATTTGCCTTTGGGGACCCAGGAGAGAGAGGCCCCCTTCAGCTCCACCGTGTACTCAGGGGTGCAGAACCTGGAAGGCTGCCTCTGTGGGACAGGGAGGAAGGGTGGGCAGGGTCACAGGGAGCCCTCAGCTCCGAGGGGCCTGCTACCACACTGGCCGTAGGGACAGGATGATGTGGCTGGGTGAAAGGGACCCAACGGTTCCTGGAACTCAGAGATCCTGCTGGCTGGCTTGTCCCTTGCTGCCTGTCCGCCCAGGAGACGGACGGAAGGAGCAGAGCCCCGTCCCTGTGAGAAGGTGTGTCCAGCCCCAGCCTCCCCGCCCTCAAGCCTCGAGCTGTCCACCCTCAAGGACTGCTCCCCTTCCCCGAGTGGCTGAAACTGCTTGTCCTGGGGTGAACCTGCTGTCGTCACCCGCTCCCTGCGAAGGCCCAGCTCCTTGGACACTCACAGACCGCTGTCTCAGATCTGGTCTGTTCTAAGCCAGACAGGGCGGCCGGAGGGGGGGGGTCCCTGCCCTGGGGGCCTGGGCCTCACCAGGCCAACTGCAGTTGGGGTCTGTGAGTCCTTGAAGAACGTCAGGACACCACCCTTCAGCACCGGCCAGGAGGCCCTCCAGTGCTTCCTCCTAGATGGGGGTGGGGAAGCGGCGGGTGGGCAGGACTTAGATTTGGTCTAGGCTGAGGCCCCTCCTAGCCCCAGGAGCAGGGCACAGAGCTTAGGAACAGGCCTAGGGCACCCGACTGTGAGGGGTGGACTCCCAAATCTAACACCTGGTAGCCAGGTGACTTTGGGCAAGTCACTTTAATCTCTCGGTGCCTCAGGTTCCTCACAGGACCTCTCATGAGGTCACTATGAAGATTAATAAGAGCCTGGCATGTGGGGAGTGAACTTCATCTTTAAGGCCCACCCTGCCCAGGTCTAGGCGCAGGGGGCTCTCCCTGGAGCCGCTTTCCCTTGTCCACCGTCCTGGTGCGATGCGGCACCCCTGCCTTGTCCAGGGTCCTGATCTAAGAGAAAGGGAACGAGCAGGGAGTACAGAGGGTGAGGCATGGGGGGCAGAGGCCAGTCTCCCCCTCAGCTGCAACCCCCCACGGGCTGGGCCTGTGTCTCCACTGAACGCTCGGTACCAGCCCAGCCTCCTGGCTGGAGCGGGTGGCGCCTGCGCCCCGGCAGCAGCGGCAGGAGAGATTCCTTCCCACTTCCCAGCCTCACCCACCTCTGGGGGCCAGTGCTGGGGCCATGGGGGAGACAGATGTGTCCCACCCAGTCTTTGCCCCCAGGATCTCCAGAAACTCCCCGTTTCTTCTGTGGTGGTCCTGCCAGGGCCTTCATGCCACCCCCTTACCTTCTCCTCAGGAGGGCTGGCCTGGGCTGGAGTGTCACTGTCCTGGCTAGATTTGTGCATGCTTCGAGGGGCAGGGACAGGGACCTGGGGAGGAAGACACTGTCATATATAGTCTCGCCCTCTCTCCCCAGCTGGTTACCTGGGGCAGCTCCGACCGGACGGAGGAGTCCTCTGGGCTGTAGAAGTATTGTTTGTTTCCCGTGCTGGTCCTCCAACCTCACCCGCTGTGGGGAGAGGGAGGATCAGGGCTCCCCACCCAGCTCGTGAGAGGAGAGAAAAGGCTCCCTCCAACCGGTGTCCAGGTCAGCAGCAGAAAGCTCGGAGAGGCAGATGCAGGCGACTCCGAGTCTTGGGCTGGCTTAGGGTCTGCGTGGGAGCTGCGGTTTAGAGTGCCAAGGGGAGCTCGTAGTGAGGAGAGTAGAGGGGAGCCACCCGCGGCTGTCTGGGTCCATCTGCGCACTGCCCCTACCTGCTCTGGGGTGAAGTGGTTGGTGTAAAGCTTCTGCTTGTCCTGGCTGATGTGACAAGACCAGCCGGGGGGTGTGGTGAAGGGAGAGGTGGGGCCGGGCTCCCGAGGGAGCCCACGGGGAATAGTCTTCCTCTGGGTAACTGGTCAGCAACTCAGGGTAGTCCCTCTCGGGAATGGGGGGCTGCAGGGACCAGCCCACCCCCTTGCCATTGGGTCCCTGGGGCCGGGTGGAGCAGGGGGCGGGGCCAGAGGGATCGCAGATAGCCCCGCCCCTCGCCCTCTGGTCCCTGGGGCGGCCGGGGCCAGTCTCGGGCGCATCCCCTCCCAGGCGTTGTCGCCGGTCAAGGGGCTGCAGAAGAAGACCCTGCGGCTCTCCTCTTCCCAGTATTGGCTCCACTCGGTCTCGAGGCTCTGGTGGCTGCCCACGGAGGTCGGGGAGGTGGCTGGGATAGCGGAGACCTCAGCAGTCTCAAAGGGCGACTCCCAGGTCGTCACGCCCGTGTCCGGGTTGTAGTACTGGGGGCGCCCAGTGCTGCTGCCTGTGTGCGTCTCCCACACCGGGCTGGGGTGGGGGGCCGCGGCAGCGCCCGGCGAAGTGGCCCGAGGCTGCCTCTCTACGTTGGCGTACACGGGCTCCGGGGGTTCGTCCACCTAGGGAAGGAGGAAGGAGACGTGACTTTCAGAGGACCACTGGGGTCACATAGTCCTGACTCGGCCACTTGCCACCTAGGTGACCTTCAGAAAGTCACAATGCCTCCCTGCCTCAGTTTCCCCAGGTATAAAATGTCTACTCTGCCCATTCCAGAAATTGTAGTGAAGATAGAATGAGGAAACGTTCTTGAAAGTGCTTTTCAAAGTATTTAGTGCTGCAGATGGATGGGACAATTGCATTAATTATATTTATTACCAATAATAAGATATCGATAACCCAGATCTCACAGCTGTGTACTCACAGAGTCAAGTAAGATGTTGGGCAGGAACAAAGAAGTGGCCTGGGTGCTCCCTGGGCCCAGCTCGCATCGCCTTTTACCGACTGATTCCTTTCTCCCTTCCTCCTTTTCAGAGCTGACTTCTCTGCCCCTCACTTAGACACCAGCCCCCTGCTCGGAAGGCCTTCCACACTCCCTTGATGACAGATCCGGTCCTCCTTCAGCCTGACTGGGCTGGGGCTGCGCCGCCCCTGCCACGACCTCAGTGCCGGGTGTCTCACCTGGCTTCTCGCTCTGCCGCCTGCGAGAGCACGACCAGCTGTAGGTCACCAACTCGCAACCCCTCTCTAGGCTCACACATCCAGCTGCTGCCGGGTGTCCTTTGTAGGCCTGGGAAGATGTCCAAAATCAAACTGTCTCCCTTTCTCGTGTCAGCATCACCTGTTACTCAGGTAGAATCATCTGTGACTCCTGCCTCCTTAACGTCATCTGTCGCTGAGCCCTGGGGATCCCCGCGCCTGAACCTTTCAGACCCTACGGCTTCACAGGTCACACGGGTTAGAACAGGGAAACGCTGCCACAAGGAAGCCAGCACACACGACAGACAGGTACCCCACGGGGCAACTGGTCTGGTCCCTTGACGAGTCAGCGTCAAGGCAAAGGAAAGGGTGGGGGGTGTTCAAAAGCAATTAAAGAGACAGCCAGAAGCAAGGCACGACCTTGGACTGGATCCTGGTGCAAACAAACCAGGAGAGAGAGAGACTGAGGGAGGGAGAGAGATATGTTAGGACAACGGAGGCAATTTGACTATAGCCCAGGTCTTAGACAACATTCAGGAACGAATGTTAATTTTTTCAGCTATAACAATGGTAGGGTGGTTATGAAAAACAAAACATTACTTTTCAGAAATGCATGCTGAAGTTTTCAGGTGTGAAATAGGATGTCTAGAATTTATGACTCCTCAGTGGAAAATAAATAAATAAAATTAGCCTATCAGTTATTAAATGAAGCTCGAACAGATCGAATTCTCCTAGTAAAAGAGTCAGCTCAGGTTTTAAAATGCAGTGATATGATGTATACAAGAAATACAGTTTAAAAAATGATAATGGTTGAAAATAAAAAGATTTATTTTTAATGTAATATAATGTAAAATAAAGAGTGGCCGTATTAAAAATAGAAGGGTAAAATGTAAGATTAAGCACTAAAACACGATAAAGAGAGATGACATGTAGTGACAGGAATGCACAATTCATAAAGACAGAATACTCAAAACCTGCACGCTCCCAAAAGCAGCATCGTTAAATATGAAAAGCAAAAACTAATAAAAGCACCAGAAGAACTTTATAGGGAAAATTTGAGAGGGAGGTTTAATAAAACTTCATCAGAATTAGCATAAAAGACAAAAACCAAAAAGGATACAAAGGAAGTGAAAGTTTAAATTATACATAATCAATAAACTTAATAAACTTGATTTGATACATGAGGGACCTTTTATCCCTTAAATAGAAAGTGTACATTTTTTCCATATGTCTATGAAAAACTTAGAAAAAAATCATTTACTTGGCCACAAAGAAATTAATAAATTTTAAAAGCATAATATATACAAATCTAGAGAAAACAAATGCTTTTATAGTAAAATATAAAATGACCAAAATTAACTAGAGAACTAGTAGATAATTGAATAGATCTAATTAACACTGAGAAAAAAATCTGCCACTGAAAAAGCCCCGGGTCCAGAGGGTTTCCTGGGAGGGAATCGTAGAAACCTTTATATTTTACCTCTGGCGACACCTTCCTCCTCCAGGAGGCAGCCCTAGAACTTCCTCTCCCAGCTAGATCCTGCACCCAGCAGACACGCCACCACGTCATACACAACCACAGCATATCGCATTGTCACATCATGTCATGTGCTTCCCATGCCCCAGGGCCTGGCACTGACCACCCGTGCAGGCTGACATTTCAGTACTGATGCCCGTCCCCTCCCGCCACTGGACTCGGTCAGCTCTAGGAAGGGCAGAGAAAATAGGTGCAGAGGGAGGCCGACTGCTGGGGCCCAGGCAGGAGGAGAGGAGGTGGGTGGGCTTGTCCAGGGCCCATCTCAGGAGGCCTGGGGCTGCCAGGAACCAGGGGCTCCAGGGAGATCCCCAGAGGACCATGGGGCCACCTCCCAGCCTGCAGGGGACGGAGGAGTAGGTGGGGAGAGCTCCGGGTGGCCAGAGCTATGTGGGGTGGGGGGTGACCCAAGAACCTGCTCTCTCACAAGCCAGGTCACAGTCTGGGCAGCGGGGCTCCCGGGCCCTGGGGCAGCAGGTGAGTCACGGAGAGGGAAAGTCAGGCCAGGTGTGTGGAAAGCAGCCAGCAACCCAGGGCTGCCCTAGCTGGGGGACGGGGAGCCGTTGGAGGAGGGGGACAAAGGGCTCCCTGGAGTCCCCTCAGCTTGGCTGCAGTGCCCCTGCTGTTACCAACCCCACTTTCCAAAGGCCCTTGGCTGGCCCCGAGAGAGGACAGGTGGATCTGTCCCAAGGCCAGTTGCTGTATCTCAGACACGGCCACCTCGGGCTTCCCTTGGAGTTTGCCCCAGGAAGTGGGAGCGGGTCTGCAATCCAGAGAGGAGGGGTCACCAGGTGAGTTTTTGGACGGGATAGGGAAGGGGCTGGTGGGGAGTCTGGGGGAGGGGGGAGGACAGGAAACCGTGACCGCCTCCTTCCCCAGGTGAGGGGTCCACTCACAGTTCCTGGAGGAGGGAGGACGAGGGCCCTGGGCTCCTTCCTGTGCAGGCCGCCTGCTCAGGTGTGGCGCCTCCTGGGCTGTTTGTGTAAGAAGTGGCAACTGGGCCGTAACTCTTCCTCCCAGTGGCCAGTGTCCGGCAGCAGCAGCGGGCTCCCGGCCGGCTCTCCCGCCTCTGGGGTGGGACGGTGACCACACCCAGAAATAAGGACTGTGGTCTCGGGGGAGGGGCCTCAGAGGCTTTCACCAGGCTTCCCTAGCTCCCTGAGTGGCCACCTTGGAGGAGAGGTGTCCACCCAGCTCACCCCCTCTCCTCCATCTCTCCCTCCTCAGAAGCCTTTGCTTCTGCCCTCTCCTGGGATGTCAGATTCTCCTACTGCACCCTCAGCTGCAGATAGCAAGGTCAGGGTTTGGAATTCATGGCCACAACAGGGCTGGGCACATAGGTGTGTGCAGAAAAGTGAGCACTTGTTTGCCTTTGGCTTGTACTGTTCTTGCTGAGGGTAACAGGGTGGCTAACTCTGAAGGCCATCTGGCTGAAATAGGGCCCAGAACTGACCTGGACACAGCCACTTCCTGGCTGTGTGTCCTTTGGCCAGTCACTAAACCTCTCTGAACCTGTTTGTACTCAGGGCAAATTGGGGTACCTATGCCTGCCTTCCAAGATGCCAGGAGCTTAACCCTGGGTGCAAGCCTTTGAATGAGAGCCCACGGGACTGTTAGCTCCTTTGGGACTGTGTCTTATGACGCTTTGGGTCCCCAGTGTGCAGCAGGGTGACCAGCACACACCAGGTGCTCAGTATGTGCTATTTGAATGAATGGTGAATGACAAGGCTGTAAAAAGCCGTACATGGCAGAGGCTCCTCTCTTCTGGGGGTGCCCTGGGCCTGCCGAGTAGCCTGCCCCAAGCCCTGAGCTGATGCCCTGCAGACAGGCACCCTTCACCCTCCCAAGTGACCCTGGTCGCCTCCCTCTTCACATCCTTGCCTCTCTGTTCTGGGCCCTCCCTCATCTTTTCTCCCAGGATCCCCTCTCAGCAGCCGCCTCCTCTCCATCCTCAACCTCCCAGTCTCCTGGCTCTTGCCCATCCACTTAAACTTGGGGAAGGCTCCACTCTCGGCCATGTAGCGGCTCTGGCCAGTTGTCTACACGCCGTTCTCATCCTCACCTTCGCGCCTGCCTTCAGCAACTGGAGATGCCAGGACCTGGGGGATCTCCTTCCTCCTTGGTTTGGGCTCCTAGGTGCTGGCCCCTGGGCAGACTTACAGAGCCCTGGTTCATGGTCAAGGGCTGCCTCGCCCCTCCTCAGCACACACTCTCTGTGCACACTGTCCAAGGGCAAGGCCATTCCCCCACCTCCAGGGCACAGCTCAGAGGGGCAGGCACACTCCCACCGTCACTGGGACAGAGAATGTGCCTGGGAGCGCGCCACCGGGAGCCTGCCCAGAAAGGAAGGGGCTCTGGGGGAAGGAGCGCTGGCATCCAGCCACCTACCCCAGAGAAGCTGCCTGCCTGCTGGCAGAGCCACGGGGCACGTGGCCCCACCTGCATCCCGGTCCGCCGGGTGCTGTTCCCCACCCTGGCCACCAGGGGAAGGGCTGTCCCCGAAGAAACCCCAGTGAAGACTGCGCAGACCCGAAGGGAAGCGCACTGAGGGGGACCCCAGGTCGTCTGAGGGGACCGCCCGCTACTGCCCAGCGCTTCCGCGCCCCCCCCCCATTTAAGGGTCGCCACAACCCTGATCCTTAGGTACAGTGCTTACACTCGGGGACACTGGGCTGGGGCAGTTAGGTGGCTCATCAGCAGCTGGCAGGGCACCCAGGGGAGTCAAATCCGAGCCTCTGCCCCTCCCTTTGGGCTGAGGAACAAACCGAGACCCCGACAGGAAGTGAGCCCCCCAGAAGTGAACCGCCCGTGGGAAATCACGCCCCTGGCGAAGGGGTCAGACGGTTTCTGCGCATCTTGTTTTCCTCAGGGCGCCCCTCCCTGAAAAGTTGCTAAAGTTCGATATGTCAGGGCCCGCGGAAGGATTCTGAGGATGTAAGAGTGTTTTTAAAACGTGCTCTATTTTCAATTTCCCAAATTAACACAACTGGACTCGGAAGAGAGAACCCTCCCTCCTCACCCTTACCATAACTGGCCTTCTTTCTGAAACAAACTCATGGAGAGGTTTTTGGTTTTGGTTTTTTCAAAAAAAAAAAAAGAAAGAAGGAAGGAAAGAAAGAAAGAAAGGAAAGAAAGAAAGGAAAGAAAGAAAGAAACTGAAATGTTGGAAACAGCCCAAAAGGGAAATGGATGCCTGCCATTCACATCCATCTCGTCTGAACCCCCAAGCTCCCGGGAGGGAGGCGAGGCTGCTGGAGCCAGTGCAGGGCCGCAAGCCCCACCCCACGTCCAGGTGCGTTGCAGACTACAGATCGGCTGCAGGACAGCGCACACCCGCCAGAGGTTTCGTAACCTCCAGGCAGGGCTTGGGCTGCACCCTGCGATTAAGTTTAGTTGCATTTCTGCAGCAAAACATGAATATTCACGCCAAGTGTGATAAAGACTGTCAACATCCTCATATTGGTTCAAATGAAATTTTGTCACCGGGTGAATTACAAAATCCTTTGGGCTTCCAGGGAGCTTTGGCACTTGGGAATTGCAGAGAAGAGATTGTGAGCCTGTACCTCTCTCATTTTGGGTTTGGGGAAAGTGAGTTCGCCCGAAGTCGGTGAACACAGTGGCGGGCGTCTAGCGGGACGCTAAGCCGAGCAGGTCTCCTCGCACCCTGGCTCCATGCAGGCACAGCCACCCGCCCCCCTCTACCCCAGCGCCCAGCTGTGTACCTGCTGCTCCGGGCTCTCCTCCCGCTGCTGGCCTTGCATGTCCAGGATGGCCTCATAGACATTCTCAGAGTCTCTGCATGCCAGGGGCCGTGGGCACACCCAGGAGCCCACCACGCTGCAGGCCTTGTAGCGGCCCGGGCTCCTGAGGAGGCTGGCAGGAGGCACTCAGTGGTGCTTGCCAGGTCGTCCAGGGTCCGACTGCGCTGGCTGCCTGGGTGCTGAGGGCCACACGTCTGGGCAGGCCAGGTGCCAAGTTGCTGCGTTTCCTAGGGGAGTCTTCTCTTAATTAATTTGTTGGGGGGTTCCCTATAGAGCCACTCGAGTCTTGGGGAATTGCCCCAGGCAACTCCGACTCAGGACCCCGGTCACCCAGGGCTGCCAAGGCTGGGAGGTGATTAAGATGCCCCTTCTCTTCAGAGCTGAGGAACTCAGTCTCTCACTTATCTAGGATCCAAAACAACAATTCTTAGTAAAAGAACCAGCTCAGAGAAAGCCAAGACCATCAACCAAAAATCGGAGGTCCGGAGCTCAGGACCACTTACCAGTTCCACAAAAGGAGAAGCCCTGAGCGGAGGGCCCAAAACAGTAATGCCGGTACCTGGCGCCGACTTTGTGTGGCTCCTTTGGTGGTCTTGAGTCTTCTCTGAGCCCCACGTCTGGGTGTCAGTCTTGTCAATGCAAAAAAGCCAAACTCTGTAAAATAATTTTAAAGAGATTTACTCTGAGCCAAATTTGAAGGCCATGAACTGGAACCACTCCCAAGAAGCCTTGAGCAAGTGGACTCGCTGTGGCTGGGTTACAGTTTGGTTTTATACATTTCAGGGAGACAGAGGTTATACGTAAAGTCATAAATCAATACATGGCAGGCATACATTGGTTTGGCCCGGAAAGGTGGGCCATCTCAAAGAGGCGGCTTACAGGTTATAGGTGGGTTTAAAGATTCTTTGTCTTGTAATTGGTTAAAGAAATGGAGCTTTGTCTAAAGGCTTGGAATGTTTTAAAATAGTTTCTGTTTATCAGAGAGGAGCCACTGGACATAGATTTGTTGTGTAAATAGAGGACCTGCAGGTTTGTCTTGCATACCCTTAGGCCTGTCAATGGGTTACAAGGGATGTCCCCAAGAAGGGAGTGAGGCATGATGAGGCATGTCTCACCTCCCTCCTCCTGGCAGGCAATTTAGTTTTAGGATATTTCTTTGGCCATGAGGGGGTCCATTCAGTCAGCCGGTGGAGGGTGAGCCTTAAAATTTTATTTTAGTTCACACTTAGAAATATTTACTCTGAGGCTGCTTCACACCCAAGGAGAAATCAAGGAAATTAACTCACACTCAATATAAATTTCCAAATATTAAATCCTGTGTCTTCCCGCCCCACCCCTATTTCTTATTCATTAGCAGAAGAGCTGAATCATGATGATTTACATAACTGATAAAATTTCTATTGCTTTTTTCTCTTCTTGGAAGGAAGGTGTTTTGTGATCCATTATTTGTTTATATCTAAATTCATTTTGATTTGGCTTGGTTTCGGTTTCTCTCCTTTGTTTTCTTTACTTCTGTCTTTCTCCTCTTAATAGTTTATTGTCTAATGCACCAGCTTTTAGGTTTTATCTTTGATCATTTGCGAGGTATGCCAAAAGAAATGACTGACATTTTTCAGGAGATTAATAAGTAAAGAAAGTTGGCATGTAAGAAATAGTAAATCTTGAAATTTGGGCACCATGGCTTATGCCTATAATCCCAGCTATTTGGTAGGTTGAGGTGGGAAGATCCCTTGAGGCCAGGAATTTGAGATCAGCCTAGGCAACACAGTGAGACCCTGTCTCTGAAATAAAATAATAATAGCAAATCTTAAGAAATGAGAAGATAGTAGGCTGGGTGCAGTGGCTCATACCTATAATCTTAGCACTCTGGGAGGCTGAGGCAGGATTGCTTGAGCTCAGGAGCCCCAGATCAACTTGAGCAAGAGTGAGACCCCATCTCTACTAAAAATACAAAAATTAGCCAGGCATCATAGCACACACCTGTGGTACCAGCTACTAAGGAGACTCAGGCAGGAGGATCGCTTTAGCACAGGGGTTTGAGGTTGCAGTGAGCTACCAAGACATCACTGCACTCTAGCCAGGGGTAACAAAGCGAGACTGTCTCAAAAAAAAAAAAAAAAAGAGAGAGAGAGAAGATAGTATAAGTACCCGTGAAGTTTGGGTTCTGAGTTCTACGTATTCCTGGCATCCATGTTCCCACCAAATCTGACCAGATGGTATAGTGGTCCCAGCTGGCTCCCTTGGATCACATTGCCAGGCCACTGGGATCACTGAAAACACAGCACAGTTTAACGTAATAAAAATAAACCCTTTGACAGTCTTCTGCATGCTGAATGCTCTATGTTCGTGCCTTTCAGAAGGCATGGCAGCTGCTTGAAACACAGAGATGTGGCAACACCTTCATATTTACTTTAGGATTCAGAGCTCCCCCAGGACTAGCAAGTTGCAGGTCCTATAATCAAATTGTATCTTGTGTAAGGCACAAAAGCACTCAATATTCTTTCCCTTTGTTTCCTTTTCTGTGAAGAGATAGGCATGGCGACCCAGACAAAGGCTTGCCCTGGAGCTGGCACAGGATCCAGATGTGACGTGCGGGTAAGATTTCCAGGACGTTCTTCAGCAGCTGCTGGCTGGGTCGGCTGGCCTGCAGTGGCAGCCCACCATCAGTGAGGCTAAGTTTTCAGGACTTCCCCGGGGCAGTGCAGAGGAAGGGATCCCAAGGAGGGTGAAAGACCAGATCAGCCAATGACTTTCATGGGTAGATAGGACTCAGTACTAATCAAAGTGTTTTGAACCACAGGATATTTGGGAGTGGCTAATTGGTCACAGTAGCCTTAGAAATGAAACAGGTGAGTAGTCTATGCTGGCTCTATTTAACAGCAGTAATTTAGGTCTTGTTCCAGTTATCTATTTTTGTATAACAAATGGCCTCAAAACTTAGTTGATTAAAACCACAATCATTATCTTGAACAGCTCTGTGGATTTTTTTTCTTTTTTGTAAAAGACATATGACATAAAATTGACTACTTTAACCATATTTAAATGTGCAGTTCTGTAGCATTAATGACATTTACAATGTTGTGCAACCATCAGCACAATCCATCTACAGAACTCCTTTCATTTTCCAAGAGTAAAGCTCTGTACCCATTAAACACTAACTTTCCATCCCCGCTCCCCTACCCTCTGGCAACCACCATTCTATTTTCTGTGTCTATGAATTTGCCTATTCTAGATACCTCATAGAAGTGAAATAATATAATATTTGTCTTTTTGTGACTGGCTTATTTCATTTAGCATAATGTCTTCAAGATTCATCTGTGATGTAGCATGTGTCAGAATTTCTTTCCTTTATAAGGCTGAATAATATTCCATTATATGCATATACCACATTTTGCTAAATGGATAAATCCGTGTATCCATCAATGGACATTTGGGTTGTTTCACCATTTGGTTATTGCAGATAATGCTGCTGTGAACACTGCTGTACACATATCTGTTCAAGTCCCTGCTTTCAATTCTTTTCAGTATATACCCAGATGTGGAATTGCTCAATCATATGGGAATTCTATGTTTAATTTTTTGAGGAATCACCATACTGTCTTCCACAGCAGCTGAACCATTTTACATTCCGCCAGCAATGCACCAAGGTTCTAACTTCTCTACATGCTCACCAGCACTTGTTATTTTCTGGGTTTTGCTTGTTAATGGGTGTGAATGTGGGCAGTTCTTGCTCGGGGTCTCTCAGGTAGCTGTAGTCAGATGGTGGCTGGGCTGAGATGGCTGCAGTAGCCGGGGCTGGTGGGCAGTGCTCCCTGAATGCAGCCGCCCCATGTGGCTAGTTCTGGCTTCCTCACAGCACAGTGACCTCAGGGTAGTTGTACTTCTTATATAGCTCCTGCCTTCCCCAAAGGGAGTATTCCAAGACACAGGAAGTGGAAACTGCCAGTGTCTTAAGATCTAGGCCTAGAAAATGGCATGAGGTCACTTTCACTGTATTCTTTAGTTAAGCTCTCAGAAGTCTGCACAGTTTCAAGGCGAGGGGACGTGGAGGCTACCTCCCAAGTGGAGGAATGTCGAGGAATGCCAAAGAATTGGTGGCCATCCTCAGTCTGCCCGACGAAATCATCACAGTGGGGAATCGTGGTCTCTCATGAAGCTGAGTCACAGACCTGAGGTATGTTGGTTGCAGAGGATCCCAGATCCTCCTGAAGAAGTTCCCTGTGATGTGGCTTCAAGTGTGTGCTGCAGTTTTCTTCCAGGTCTTCCCTAAAGAGACAGACATTCACTGGAGAAGGGGAGATAGTCATCCTTCCAGTGTGCTACTTAATACTGGATTTTGAGTTAGCACATGTACTTGGATACTCAAAATGCCTTTGTTTCTCCTGCTTAAGGTAGGGGCTTCTGGATATTAGAGGACTGCGGGAGCTGTGGCCCAAGTCCTCACAGTGGGCTCAGCAGGTCTGCAGACATGCTAGTGGTTATCCCGCCATTCCTAAATGTGTCACTGGAATAGATGTCCTCAGCAACTGGCTCCTGCCATGTGGGGTGAGGGCTTTTATGGTTGGACAAACCTGGGGGAAACTTCTTCATTAAGTGAGTGAACCCAAAGCCACTCTCCACCCCTGAAGGGACGAGTCACCACCAGTGACTTGGAAAGTGAAGAGGCGCTGATTCTGATCACAGCCCCACTGACAGGTGCCTAAATAGCCTGTGAAGAAGGTAGCTGAGTCATGGGGAAATCACTGCGGATTTACAATAATCGGGTTGTGGTTCCAACTGCAAGTGCTGTTATGGTAATTGTGGCATCTCTACTGGAGCAACTGGCACAGCTTCTGGCACCTGGCGTGCAGCTATTTGTCCAGAAAATGTTTTTTGTCTGTGACAATTTGCAAGGGGCAGGCACTATCAGCATTTTAGCTCTTTGCATAGTCTTGTAGAGGTTATTCTGTTGTCCTAAGGAATGTCACCTGGTTCTTTGCAGAGGTGACATCATGCTTTACAGACTGGGTTACAAAGATAGGAAAGTACTGTAGTTAACAGCTGAATACTCATATCGGATTGTTACAGAACTTTTCAAACAGAACCTGAACCTTCAAAAAACTTTTGTCCCCACACTTGTCTTTTTTGGCCTCTCCGCAGCCTCTCACACTCTTGGCCACTCCTGCATCATGAAGCGTTCTCTCCCACTGTTATCAGCACACTTGGCCCTGCTGGTTCGCTTCCTGGGATTCCAGGGGTCCGTTGTCATTCTCCTCCACAGATCAGTCTTCAATGTGGCGATTATATGTTGGGGTTCCTCAGTGCTTAGTCCGAAAGCTCCCAATCTTCTCCCCTTGCTAATTTCTTCCAGGTCCATGACACAATGATCTTTGGCATACAAAATTTGCCAATAGTAGACATATTATTTGCACACTTTTTGCACCCAGTTCTGTATTCTCTTCCTGAGTTTGTGGAATCCACCATCTTTGAGGCAGAAATCTCCTCACCTATAGAAACTTAAAACCTTCTTTGTTTTTCCAGCCTTCCCTGCAGGCTAAGTATGGACACATGACCAAGGCACTGCTACATTATTTTTAAGCTTTTTTTTTTTTGAGACGGTCTCACTCTGTTGCCCAGGCTAGAGTGCCGTGGCATCAGCCCAGCTCACAGCAACCTCAAACTCTTGAGCTCAAGCAATCCTTCTGCCTCAGCCTCCTGAGTAACTGGGACTACAGGCATTCACCACCTTGCCTGGCTAATTTTTTTTTTTCTATATATTTTTAGTTGTCCAGCTAATTTCTTTCTATTTTTTGGTAGAGACAGGGTCTCGCTCTTGCTGAGACTGGTCTCCAACTCCTGAGCTCAAATGATCCGCCTGCCTCGACCTCCCAGAGTGCTAGGATTACAGGGATGAGCCACCATGCCTGGCCCACTGCCATGTTTTGAACTGGCGCATAGTGACTTACAAATCAGTACGTCACTCTGGAGTCCATCTGGTGAGCAACAATGGTGCTCACCAGATGGGCTGCAAACCCAGACAGCTAGATCACTTAATTGTGGAAGAATCATTTCCTCTTTATTCTGTTTAAGTAACAAGAAAAAATAATCTGATCAAAAATATTATCTTACTTAGAAGTAAGAACTGTGAAGTTCAAGCAGTTCTGGGGGGTATGTTTTGTGGTCATGGGAGGTTGTTCCTGAGATGAGTAAAGACTGAGCCAGAAAAATTCTATGTTTAATACATTTTATTTTGTATTTTTTCAAATTTTAAAATGAGAAAATGTATCTTGTATATAATTTACCTTGATCTATGTTAATAATTCCCTTGTTTTTCCATATAACTTTACCAAGCATGTATGAGCCCTAATAAATGATTTTGTTTTGAAAAACTCAGTTCAAAGCACAAACCCAGCTATGTAGTGAAAGAATGATATTGTCTCTATTATACAAAGATTTTCAGGAAAATAAAAGCTGGACAAGTTCTCTAAGTCATATCAGAATCTTCTTTTTCTAGCTTCTTAAGGTGAAAGCTTAGAAATGTTAGTGTTTTCTTTTCCTTCTTTCCTTTTTTTTTTTTTTTTTTTTTTGCCAGGATGTTGCTATGTTGCCCAGGCTGGTCTTGAACTCCTGGACTCTAATGATTCTCTGACCTCAGCCTCCCAAATATCTGGGATTACAGGCCTGTGTCTCCCTACCTGGCTACAAATATTACTTTTCTAATATAGTTGTTCAGTGATCTAAATTTCTTTATAAAAATGCTGTAAATTTCTCTCAGCGTATTGCTGAGTTCGTGTGCTAACAGATTTTGATATGTTGTGTTTTCATTTTCATTTACTTAAAATTGTTTTCTAATTTTTTTTTAAAAAACTTTGACTCATGGGTTGTTTAGAAGTAAGCTGTTTAATTTTCAAATAATTGGAGATTCTCCAGATATCTTTCTGTTATTGATTTTTAATTTAAATCTATTATGGTCAGAGAATAAACATACTTTGTATGATTTCAATTCTTATATTTTATGGCCCAGAATATGGTCTATCTTGGTGAATATTTTATGTGCACTTAAAAAAAATGTATTCTACTGTTGTTGATTGGAATGATCTATAAATGTCAATTGGATCCAATTGGTTGATGATATCATTCAGTTTTTCTACATCTTTGCTGATTTTCTATCTACTTGTTCTATCAATTGCTGAAAGAAAAATGTTGAAATGTCCAAATATAATTGTGAACTTAATTTTTTTCTTTCAAGTCTATTAGTTTTTTTGTTTTTGTATTTCATGGTGGTTTTCATAGGTGCATATTTTCTTGCTGAATGAACACTTTTATCATTATGTATTGTTCCTTTGTGTCTGTGGTAATTTTCTTAGTTCTGAAGTCTACTTCGTCTGATGTGAATTTAGCCACCCTAGAATCCTTCTGGTGAGTGTTTGATGGGTGTTTCTATGGTATATCTTTCCCATCCTTTACATATATGTCAGTCTTGTTTGGGTTTGCATTTGTCTTATGATGGCTGAGATTGAACATCTTTTTGTATATTTAAGGACCATATTTATATCTTTGTGTAAATTGCTAAACTTGTGTCATTTGTCTATAGTTTTTCAGGTTTTTGATCTTTTGTTCCTTCAGTTTTTAAATAGTGTTTCGTATGTGAGGAAGATTAGCCCTTTGGCTGTGATATATACTATAATATAGTATTTTCTCCCCATTTGCCGATTGTACTTTAAATTTAATTCCCACTTGGTCATGGTGTATTATTTTCTTAATGTGGTGTTGAGTTCTGTTTATAAATATTTTATTTTGAAATTTTGCCTCAATTTTAGTATGAGATATTGGTTTGTAGTTTTATTTTTCAATATTATACTTGCGTCTTAAAAGAATCAGGAAAATATCCTTCTTTTGTTCTGGAACAATTTAGAGACTACCTTATCTTTGAAGTTTTGGTAGAATTTCCCTCTGAAACCATCTAGGCCTGGTGCATTTCATTTTATTTAATTTTCAAATTGATTTGCATAGAGGTCTTCAAAATAACCTCTTATGATAGCAGAGCATGTAAACAGGTGGAAAATCATACCGTGCTCATGGATTGGAAGAATCAACATTGTTAAAATGTCTATACTACCCAAAGTGATCTACAGATTCAATGCAATTCCTATTAAATTACCAATATCATTTTTCACAGATATAGAAAAAATAATTTTGCGCTTTGTATGGAACCAGAGAAAACCCCATTTAGCCGAATCAATTTTAGGCAATAAGAATAAAATGAGAGGTATTAATTTACCAGACTTCAAACTATACCACAAGGCTGTGGTTATTAAATCAGCTTGGTATTGGCACAAGAACAGAGACACAGACTAGTGGAACAGAACTGAGAATCCAGATATAAAACCATCCTCATGTAGCCATCTAATCTTTGACAAAGCTGACAAAAACATACACTTGGGGAAAGATTCCTTATTCAATAAATGGTTCTGGGAAAACTGGATAGCCACATGTAGAAGACTGAAACAGGACCCACACCTTTCACCTCTCACAAAAATCAAATCACGACGGATAACAGACTTAAACCTAAGGTGTGAAACTATTAGAATTCTAGAAGAAAATGTGGAAAAAGCTCTTATAGACATTGGCCTAGGCAAAGAATTTATGATGAAGACCCCAAAGGCAATCACATCAACAACAAAAATAAATAAATGGGACCTGATTAAATTAAAAAGCTTCTGCACAGCCAAAGAAACTGTCACAAGAGCAAACAGACAACCTACAGAATGGGAAAAAATTTTCTCATGCTACACATCCGATAAAGGACTGATAACTAGAATCTATTTAGAACTCAGGAAAATCAGCAAGAAGAAATCAAAAAATGGGCAAAGGACATGAACAGAAACTTTTCAAAAGAAGACAGAAGAATGGCCAACAAACATATGAAAAAATGCTCAAGATCTCTAATCAGGGAAATGCAAATCAAAACCACAATGAAATATCACTTATCTCCAGTGAGAATGGCCTTTATCAAAAAGTCCCAAAACAATAAATGTTGGCGTGGATGTGGAGAGACAGGAACACCCATACACTGCTGGCGGGACTGCAAACTAGTGAAACCCCTGTGGAAAGCAATATGGAGATATCTTAAACAGATACAAGTAGACCTACCATTTGATCCATTAATCCCATTATTGGGTGTCTACCCAAAAGAACAAAAGACATTCTATAAAAAATACATTCTATAAAAAAGACAGCTGCACTCAAATGTTTATAGCAGCACAATTCACAATTGCAAAGATGTGGAAACAACCCAAGTGCCCATCAATCCATGAGTGGATTAATAAAATGTGGTATATGTATACCATGGAGTACTACATAGCTATAAGAAACAATGGTGATCTAGCACCTCTTGTATTTTCCTGGATAGAGCTGGAGCCCATTCTACTAAGTGAAGTATCCCAAGAATGGAAAAATAAGCACCACATCTACTCACCATCAAATTGTTTTCACTGATTGTCCCTAAGACACATTTAGGAATAACATTGATCTGGTGTTGGGCAGATGTGGGGGGTGGGGATGGGTGTATACACACATAATGAGTGTGATGCACACTGTCTAGGGGATGGGCACACTTGAAGCTCTGGCTTGGTGGGGGCAAGGGAGTATACGTAACCTAAAGTTTTGTACCCCATAATATGCTGAGATAAAAAAGAAAAAAGAATGGATGAATGAGTGGAGCACTAGGTTCTGCAGTTGCAGACCTGCCCCTCAACAGACTTACAGTCTGCGGGGAGGACAGACCCGTTTCTAGAAGCTGGTGCAGGAATAAGTGAGGGGAGGGGAGCGAAGAGGGGGACAGTCTCGGTGCAGAGGCACGGGCCGGCTGGGCCTGGGAGGAAAACCTCCAAGCAGAATTTTGGAAGAGGAATAGATTTGTTTATCAGAAAATCTTTGTAAAAATGACTCTGAATTATCCAGGAAGAGTTAGATGTTTTTTTCCTTAACTGTTTAAAAGTCAAGGAAGCACAAGAGTCATTTTAGAAATGTTTTCACACAAAAAAGTTTATAATGAGGGAAAAACAAAAGTTTTGGTGTTAAGTTGGTAAGCTGCCATTTATCTGGAAGTTATTGCTCTGGTCTCCCTGCAGTGTTTGCCATGAGATGTGCTGTGTTTTTAACTTTCACGTACTGATTCCTGGAGAGTACCCTACTACGTAATGAAGGCAACCATCTAAAAATTTGGAGAAAACCAACTTCAGAAACTATTTGTGGAAAATGCATTGCTGGTCAAAGTCAGGCTCTTGTCCCCCCTCCTGCTCCCCCAGTGTGAATCAGCGCTTGTCTGACTGTAGCACCGCTGGGCAAGGCGGTAGCTCTCTTCTATTCTTCTTGGTCCTGATCTGAGAAACTACCTTTGCAACTTGCTCGGACACCTGCCATGTTTTGCTTTTTTACAGAGGAAGGAGCACATTCCTCCTGTGGGTGGTTGGCATGGAAGCCTCCAGGGTTAAGTGGCTCCATTGAGCTCCGTGAGCACAGACAGGTGGGAACACGGGCACGAGCGTGGGTTTCCCATGGAAGCCGACGAGTCGGGAGCAGAGGACCGCTCCGCTGGCTGGATCAAGAACTAGAAATCACTTCTTGAGCCTTTGGCTTTTCCCGTACCTTTGGCATAAGAGAAAGCAGTGTTGCTGAAATAGGAGTGGTTCGCTGAAAATTCTTCAGTTGAAAATTCTTCAGCCTTTTCACCCATGAGGTACTTGGAAAATCTTTTTCATTTTTATTTTAAATTTTTATTTCTTTCTTCCAGGTTTTTGGAAAAATCTTTATACTTAAAAAGAAAAACAATCAGGTTGCAGCTAGACCAGAGGGATGCTATAGTCCGGGCTCTTGTCTCCGCCCTTCCCTCCCCGAGCGGGGTCCTGCACGGCGTCCCTTCCCCAGACCTGGCCAGCGCGTGCAAATGGCTCGGCTTTGGGCTGCGTGTCCCTGAGCATGCGTTCCACCTGGTCTCGTTGCCCGTGTTATTGCATTATTTCAGCAAATAGCTAAGGTTTCTTGTCAGGCACCAAGCGGGAGTGTTTAATTTCTGTTTTGCTTCCCAAGCTCCTTAGCCAGAATCGCAGGAGGCATGGGGAGCCAGGTTACCAAAGCCCAGTCAGAAGGCTCAGCCTTGAGCTTGTCTTTTTCCTGGTGATGCAACCCCAGATTCCAGGGCACGGCCAAGAGTGACGGCCATCCAACAGTGGGGTGCGGCTACCTGAGGGGTGTCCATACTGGTCTCAGTTTTGTACTTCTTCATTTGAGGCCCTCTGAGAACAGAGAGAGCATAATTGAAACACAGAGCCTCAAATGAAGAAAGTACATTCAAATAAAAGAAATACAAGTTTCCTTTTTATCTAGAGAAAAAAGCCAGGGATGGAGAATAATGTACATGTAAATATACTTAGTAAATCAGAGTATGCCAATTGAGTAATGAAAAACATGGGTAGCGTTTAACTTTTTCTTGCCATTGGGAAATTATAAAGGACTTGATACCTGAGGATGGTTGGCACCCAGAGCTATAAATTTTAAATAGGAATGAGATGATGTAAATATTTTCCTATAAAAGAGTTTATTGTTTGTTTGTTTTCTTTGTTTTTTGAGACAGAGTCTCACTCTGTTGCCCAGGCTAGAGTGCCGTGGCATCAGCCTAGCTCACAGCAACCTCACACTCCTGGGCTTAAGGATCCTACTGCCTCAGCCTCCAGAGTACCTGGGACTACAGGCGTGTGCCACCGCGCCTGGCCCCTTTAAAAGAGTTGGGTGAAAGTATTCAGTTAGCTGAATCTGGTGCTGCAAGGAACTATAGGATGTTTGCTATAAAGAGATGCTGATTTGGAGACCAACATCTCTCTGTTCACAACCAAATCCCCTCGCCTGCCACTGTGCGTGTCTGGGTGGTTTTCAGTGCGTGTGTTAAACGAATGACTGCAGGACAGCATTCGACAGCAGGGAGGTTGGTTTATTTATAATCAGTTCTACCTTATTTGATCCATTGCTCTATACTGTAAGGGTAGGGTGGGTGTGCCTGTTCTCTGGTTCTTTATCTGTCCAAAGCACACTGTGTGGAGGCCACAGGTATTGGCAGAGATAAACAGAGGAGAAAGGAAGTGAGAGAAAATGAAGGAAGGAGAGAGAAAGAGAAGATACAGACAGAATGAGAATGTGTTAGGCCGGGCGCGGTGGCTCACACCTGTAATCCCAGCACTCTGGGAGGCCAAGGCAGGAGGATCGCTCAAGGTCAGGAGTTCGAGACCAGCCTGAGCAAGAGCGAGATCCCATCTCTACTAAAAAATAGAAAGAAAATAGGCAGACAACTAAAAATATATAGAAAAAATTAGCCGAGCATGGTGGTGCATGCCTGTAGTCCCAGCTACTCGGGAGGCTGAGGCAGGAGGATCGCTTGAGCCCAGGAGTTTGAGGTTGCTGTGAGCTAGGCTGACGCCATGGCACTCTAGCCTGGGCAGCAGAGCAAGACTCTGTCTCAAAAACAAATGTGTTATGTTTTTGTGTTAACGACTGTCTGTAAGTGACATTGAGAGGCACAAGACTTCTGAGTTGCTCACTACAGTGGCCTAATAAAGGTCCTCAATTCCATTTCTGAGTCTATCCTTGTGTCTGATTAACATCACTCTGCACTAAGTGGGCACAGGGTGGGCAGGGTGTGTGCACAGTGTGGGGGGGGCAGGGGGATGGAATTGGTGTCCCAGCTGTTGTGGGGGAGGGTAAGACATCCACAGAGAGAGGAGCTATGTCAATAGACTGGGGTCAGATTGGAGTCTTAAGGGGTCAGTGTGGCTGCAGTCTGAATTTTAGAGTAGCTAAGTACCAACAGTTGAGAGTAAGTCTGGGTTACACTGGGTTGAAGGCTAGATATTTTATTTCTAGAACCTATGAGCTTGAAGTACTCTTTCTATGGTAAGTTGCAAGCAGGTCGTGAGTATTGATGGGAATGCCGAACACATTTGGCAATGTTGGCCCCCTGCTGGCCCTGGAAGTAGATGGCTGCTTCTAGTACCTGCCAGAACTGTTCATGAAAAATGTTAAGAAGTTCTTTTTACTGATAAAAATTTATTTGAAAAGTAACTTTTGGGTGCTTTGCTTGGTTGCTTGCTTGCAGGATGAGTTTGACAAGCTGAGGCCTCTCTGCTCCACCAACACAGACGTTTGCCTGCTGTGCTTTAGTGTCATGAGCCCCTCATCCTTCCAGAATGTCAGTGAGAAACGGGTGCCAGAGATTCGGTGCCACTGGCCCTAAGCTCCCATCATCCTAGTTGGAACGCAGTTGGATCTCAGGGAAGGTATCAAAGTCCTCATTGAGTTGGACGATTGCAAGAGAAGCCAGTGCCTGAACAGGTGGCTAAGCTGTGCACTGAGGAAATCCAAGCTGCCTCCTACATTGAGTGTTTGGCCTTGACTCAAAAAAGACCTCAAAGACGTCTTTGACGCAGCCATCGTCGCTGGCATTCAATACTCAGACACTCAGCAACAGCCAAAGAAGTCTAAAAGCAGGACTCCAGAGAAAGTGAAAAACCTCTCCAAGTCCTGGTGGAAGAAGTACTGCTGTTTCCTATGATGCTGGCAAGATGCTCAGAAAGACTATATTCCAATGAAACAGTTACGAGAAGCTATATTAGCTGAAATGACTCCTTTTCGTGTGTTGAACCTGTGTAGAGAATGTGTGGGCACTTGGATTATAGGAGGAGCTCTCAATTTATGTATTCATTCTTGCCTTTCATTTTTTTGTTGTTTGTTTGAACTTGGGGATAGAAACTTACGCAAGCTATTTTTGAAGTTAGTTAAAAATGTTTCAAAGCTCTGGAAATTTAGAGCTTGAGACCTCTTGATTAATTGATATGTAATATGAAGAAGACAGCTCAAATCTGGATATGTCAAGAATGAAATTTTGCTACATTATAATGTACAGAAGAACAAAAGGGAGAATTCTCTCTTGATTAAGGGCTACTTAATGCACAGTGTATTATGTACATGGTCAACCATGGTAAGAATAAATCTTAGCTTTGCAACTCCATGCAAACCATACCTTTTGTTTTTAAAGAGAAAAAATCTAAGAAAAAATGAGAGATCTCTGCATACGAACCCTCAGACCAGTCACTTTTGTTATTTACTAACACCCAGTTGCTTGAGACTTAAAAACAACCAACAGAAACATCCCACTGACTATAAGGCAGAAAAGAAAACCTGTTTATGGCATTTTTCACTGTTAGCCCAGTTGCGTCGACACTGTGTGAACATAACCAAAGTGCCATGCAGAGGAAAGGAAGTGCTGGTCAATAGTTCTGATATTTTTCTTTAGGGAGTGATTCATGTTGAGATCAGAATGTAAGATTTGCTTTCAGTACTCTAATGTGTGCACCAACCTGCCTAAATTCCAGGTTTAGTGGGATTCTCTCAGGAACACCTCTCTGAAATGTTTTTTTTTTTTTTTTTTTTTTTTTTTTTTTTGAGGCAGAGTCCCGCTCTGTCACCCTGGCTAGAGTGCCATGGCATCAGCCTAGCTCACACCAACCTCAAACTCCTGGACTCAAGCAATCTTACTGCCTCAGCCTCCCAAGTAGGTGGGACTACAGGCATGCGCCACCCTGCCCGGCTAACTTTTTGTATATATTTTTAGTTGTCTGGCTAATTTCTTTCTATTTTTTAGTAGAGATGGGGTTCTCGCTCCAGCTCAGGCTGGTCTCAAACTCCTGAGCTCAAATGATCTGCCTGCCTCGGCCTCCCAGAGTGCTAGGATTATAGGCGTGAGCCACCGCGCCGGCCCTGAATTGTTTTTAACCTTCCATATGCAAGTTGTCCCATCTGCAGGGAAGAGCACTCTTGCAAGGCTGACAGCAAGTGTTTGTGGGACACAAAACGTATCTTTTTTTCTCTTGACATGTCAGCCAAAATCTACTTCTGTGCATACACACCCATACGCACGCACACACGTGCACACACGTATGTATGTATGTATGTGTGGGTGTACTTGCTGCTGATTCAGGTTTTGAAACAGCTAATGGGAAAAAGCATGGCCCTAAATCAGATGTTAAGGAAGATTCACTGCTTTTTCTCATTGACACGTTTTTGAACAGCAGACATCTTGTTGATTTCCCCCTAGATGTGATTTTAAGTGTATCATTTTTTTTTTTTTAAGACAGAGTCTCACTCTGTTGCCCAGGCTAGAGTGAGTGCCATGGCATCAGCCTAGCTCACAGCAACCTCAAACTCCTGGGCTCAAGTGGTCCTCCTGTCTCAGCCTCCTGAGTAGCTGAGACCAGGCATGTGCCACCATGGCTGGCTAATTTTTTATATATATTTGTAGTTGTCCAGATAATTTCTTTCTATTTTTAGTAGAGATGGGGTCTCTCTCTTGCTCAGTGTGGTTTTTTTTTTTTTTTTTTTTTTTGTTGAGACAGAGTCTCACTTTGTTGCCCAGGCTAGAGTGAGTGCCGTGGCGTCAGCTTAGCTCACAGCAACCTCAGACTCCTCGGCTTAAGCGATCCTACTGCCTCAGCCTCCTGAGTAGCTGGGACTACAGGCATGCGCCACTATGCCCGGCTAATTTTTTCTATATAGATTTTTAGTTGTCCATATAATGTCTTTCCATTTTTAGTAGAGACGGGGTCTCGCTCAGGCTGGTCTCGAACTCCTGACCTTGAGCAATCCACCCGCCTCGGCCTCCCAGAGTGCTAGGATTACAGGCGTGAGCCACCGCGCCCGGCCTTCAGTGTGGTCTTGAACTCCTGACCTCAAGCCTTGGCCTCCCAGAGTGCTAGGATTACAGGGGTGAGCCACCATGCCCAGCTTAAGTATATCTTAATATACACACTTTTGAGACCATTTTATTTTTATTATATTATTTTTTTAAGATAGTTAAAAAGTTTATTTTATCCTTTAGAAGGACAGAGAGAATGAGAGAGAGAGAGAGAGAGAGAGAGAGAGAGAGAAATGGGGGAGAAGAGGGCAGGGAGACGGCATGGCATCCAAAGAAAGAGAAGGAAGATGCCAGCAGTGAGGCCAAGTGGCTCCATGATTTTAAGGGGGACAAAGAGAAAAAAAAAAATAGTGATGGCCGTCACTTGGTAACAAAAGAAGCAGCAGGTAGATAACAAAAAACTGCAAGGATGTCAAAGTCCAAGACTCGGTTTCCTGCCTTTCCTTGGAGAAGGAATTGTCGTAGAAGATGTGACTCTGTCCTCATGATATGGTTAGACTTAGCTCATTTTCTCCTGCTGTTTACTCAGTAACTGTAAAAACAGATTCTCAAAAAACAATTTTGAAAGAGAGACATTTACATCTCTTTTCTGCCCATTCAGGTTTCTTCAGAGGTTGTGCAAAACAGAACTCCTGCAGGGTGCCTGTTAGTGAGAAAACGCACAGGACTGATCCTTAACTGTTACCAGGATGTTGTGGGATTAGGTATTTTCCTGTCATTTTTGCAAGGCCACCCATTTCCCACACACTCTGTGATATTCCCAGCGTGTGTTAAAGGATTAGCTGAGCAGGGAGGGCCCTCTGTTTGCCTAAGCACAAAGAATCCTGAAGTGGAGACTGAGGCCCAGACCAGAGTGTGGCCTGCCCAGGGTTAAACTACAAGTCAGTGTCCACCCCCAAACTAGAACCGAGGGCTCTTGCCCTTCAGTCCAGCACTGCGTTCTCAGTGCTTCTAGTCTGGGGCCCCTAGGTGGGGTGCAGGGCTGATGGGTGGTTGTAGTGGGGTCACAGCTGGACTGAGATCTTTGGGTGAGACTAGGAAGATGAGCAGGAGGCTTACAGAGTGATGTAGGTCACAGGGAGAGGAAGAGTTCTGGCTCCAGAAGCAGCTACTGCAAGAGAGACTACAGACTGAACAGATGGGATCTACTTTCTGAGCCTCGACCCCCAGCACAGGGCGCCGGCTGCCCCCATGAGAGCCCGTGCATGGTAAAGGCACAGGGGGTGAAAGCCAAAGGAGCTCTGGCCTAGACTTGGGTGGTCCCTGCTCTGTGACTTGGGGCATGTCCTCAATCTGTGCCAAACTGATTCCGTATAGATTACACTGGCTCCATTTCAAAACAAAACAGGAAATAAAATGAACATTTCTTGAAACCTGTTAAAACAGTCAGTTAAATCCACAGATGGGGCCGGGCGCGGTGGCTCATGCCTGTAATCCTAGCACTCTGAGAGGCCGAGGCGGGTGGATCACTCGAGGGCAGGAGTTCAATACCAGCCTGAGCAAGAGCAAGACCTTGTCTCTACTAAAAATAGAAAGAAATTAGCTGGACTGCTAAAAATATATAGAGAAAAAAATTAGCTAGGCATGGTAGCGCATGCCTGTAGTCCCAGCTACTTGGGAGGCTGAGGCAGAAGGATTGCTTAAGCCCAAGAGTTTGAGGTTTCTGTGAGCTAGGCTGATGCCACGGCACTCTAACCAGGGTGACAGAGCGGGACTCTGTCTCAAAAAAAAAAAAAAAAAAAAAATCCAATTTGTGTTCTCCTACAGGAAAAGTGAAAAGATAAGGTTATACTTTAGGAGATGGGCTTCTTTTATTCCTGTTAATAAATAAGGAGTACGTTTCTTTGTTTGGCAAAGGTTAATCCTTAAACCACCAAGATATATAGACTGTTAACTATTGATTTTTCAGCACATCAAAATTGATATTGGTCATAATTTTCTGAAGCATTTAGTTACAACCTGAGGGAGTCAAATTATTTGTGGAAATGCCAAAAATGGACCTAATTAAACACATCTCATCCTGCTGTGCCTGGCTCACCTATTTGTGGAACGCTAGATTTCCCAGTCTGGGCTTTGGCTGCCCGGGGTGCAGGATGGGGAGAGAACATGAGTTATTTCACTGGCAAATAATTTTACACATTATTTTTATATTAAAGCAAATGGCATGGAGTACAATGCAGATTAATTCTCTCTCTCTCCCTTTTTTTTTTTTTTTTTTTTTAAGACAGAGTCTGGCTCTGTTGTCTGGGCTAGAGTGCCGAGGCATCAGCCTAGCTCACAGCAACCTCAAACTCCTGGGCTTAAGCAATCCTCCTGCCTTATCCTCCCGAGTAGCTGGGACTACAATTATGCACCACCATGCCCGGCTAATTTTTTGTATATACTTTTAGTTCTCCGGCTAATTTCTTTCTATTTTTTAGTAGAGATGGGGTCTCACCCTTGCTGAGGCTGGTCTCAAACTCCTGACCTCGAGTGATCCACCCGCCTCGGCCTCCCAGAGTGCTAGGATTACAGCCGTGTGCCTGGCCCAGATTAATTCTTGAGATAGAACACAAAACTTGCAAGAAGTTTTATGCATGTGACAGTATTTAGGGCTGTACTTGGTCCCCCTGGAGGGGCCTGGAGCACCCTTTGCCTTTAGGCCACTGGTGGCCAGTGGTTAGTGGACACCTGTGTAGCCCAGTTCTGGAAGCTCTATGCAAGCAGCATAATTTAACCAGGCTTGATACAGCTTGGACCATTAGTGTTAAAATTCTCCTGCATTGATATTTAAATGAAACATTTTTTAAAAAATATGTTGCTATATTTTATAGAATAGTAAAGGTATGATTGTATTTGAGATTTTTTTCATTTTTCTTTGTGCAAATAGAGTTTTGGGCTGAAAATTTTTTGTATGTGTTTGAGTTAAATATAAAAAGTTGGTTCGTTTCAAAGCTCAAAAATTGTTCAACTTGCAGCTTGGTATTGAAGATAAGATTTTATAAGAACTTTGCTTTAGAGAATGCCACTCTGGCTAAACTCCTACAGTCTAGGCCAATGTCATAATTTTAAAAATATCATATATTCCAAAACTACCATGTATGTATAAATGGACCTTTCATAACCTTGTTTTCTGCTTGACAGACTTAAGAGAAACTACCCAGGTATTACATGAGCCAAAATGAGAGCAAGGTCTTCTCTCCAGACTGTGTAACCTGGTGCCTTACCAAGTTGTGCTCTTCTGTTTTCCTGTGCAAATGATGTTGAGCAGAATGCTGTACTTGAAAATGCTATAAATGAGATGGTATGAAATAAATTCTGACCTATGGATATACCTGCTTTTCCCTTTTCTACCAGATAATTTTGTTGGGAGTGTTCAGCCACATCTTGAAGCAGCACCAGTTGGGAAGCATCTTGGTGTGCCCTCAGGGGACTTGTGGGAATGCATCTCTAAGCAACTTTTGTTTCTTGAGACAGGGCCTCGCTCTGTTGCCCAGGCTGGAGTGCAGTGGCACGATCAGAGCTCACTGCGGTCTTGAACTCTTGGACTCAAGAGATCCTCCTGCCTCAGGCTCCCAAGTTGCTGGGATTACAGGCATAAGCCACTGTGCCTGGACCCTAACCACTATTAAATGCTTATTCAATGTGGGTTTTTGAGAATTCTAGGATCACTGTCTGATGACAACCATTTTCTGACTCTGCATTCCTAACAGATCATGTGCTGGTGTCCCAGTGTGTTGGAAGGAGCACTGTTCTTGGAGCCAGAAGTTCAGGCTCAGAGAAGCACTAGTGTGGAATGAAACAGACTGGCTGGGTGCGGTGGCTCACGCCTGTAATCCTAGCACCTTGGGAAGCCAAGGGGGAAGGATTGCTTGAGGTGAGGAGTTTGAGACTGGCCTGGTCACTATAGCAAGACTTCTGTCTCTACCAAAAATAAGAAAACTTACCTGGGCATGAGATGCACACCTGTAGTCCCAGTTACTCAGGAAGCTGGGGCAGAAGGATAATTTGAGCCCAGGAATTTGAGGCTACAGTGAGCTAAGATCGCACCACTGCACTCTAGTCTGAGAGACAGTAAGACTCTATCTCAAAAAAATTAAAAAATGAAAGAAACTGAGATGACCAGAGATCTGAGCCCAGTTCCCCCTGTGTAAACAGTTCTGCCTTTCTCCCCAGGCCGTGTAAATCCTGAGCGATCAAGGATCTGTAAATCACCATGAATGGGGGTAGGAGTCAAAGGCACCAGGAGCCCCATGTGATTTCTTCAGGTTCCTTGAAGTGAGTCTTATTAGGTGACCAGCATGCAGACTTTGTATCAGGGACTCCAGGGAATAGGGCCCCGGGGAGATGGCCATTCGGAGGGGCTGGAAGACTTCCTGCGCTCACCCTCCAGCCTCAAGACCATCTAGTGAAGGATGGACCCAGCCACTTTGTTCCCTATTACACCAACAGAGGCCAGGCTACAACTTTCATGAGCATCCATTGGACATTCAGCCACAGTGGGTGGAAATACTGTGCGGATAGCAACTAAAACTACTGGACTGCTTAATGCCACACGTGGTGGGAGGCGTGACAGCCTGCTGGCTTCCTGGCCTCCATGGAGCAGCTGCTGTACCCCAGAGGGACTCAGAGGCTTCTCCTCACCCAGCCCCAACCTGCCCGCCATGTCCCGGCCAGGCCTGCCCAGGACACATCAGCAGAGCGCCCAGTCCCTGTGCTCACTGGAGTGTTTACAGGACCCAAAGGAGTGAGGGATTGAGAAGTGTCTGGGAGAAAAGTGTTCTAAAAGGAAAGAAGGTTTGAGGGCCGTGAGGCAGAGGGTGTGTGGTGTGTCCTGGAGGCCAGTCTGGATAGGACAGGGGTACAGGGAGAAGCAGGAGGACGTGGAGAACGTGACAGTGTGGAGGGGATGGTGGCAGTGGCAGGGAGGGCAGGGGAGGCTGGGCTCTGGAGTCAGGAGGTTTGGGCTTGAATCCCAGCTCTGCCACTCACTGGTTGTGATTCCTTGAGCTACTTAACCTCTAACCCCTTTCTGTGTAAGCTTTCCGACCCCTGAAGGGGAAAAGCTTGACACCTGCCCCAGTGGACTGAAGACAGGATCCAATGAGGTTATGAATGGAAAGTGCTAGTATACGGTAAGTGCTCAGTCAATGCTCACTCTGCTTGGTCTTCTTATAGACCTGGTCAAGGACTCCTTTTTTTTGTATTTATTTATTTATTTATTGGTTTTTATTTTGTATTTTTTAGTTGCCCAGCTAATTTCTTTCCTTTTTTTTTTTTTTTTTTTTTTTTTAGTAGAGATAGGGATCTCACTCTTGCTGAGGCTGGTCTCGAACTCCTGACCTCAAGCGATCCATCCACCTTGGCCTCCCAGAGTGCTAGGATTACAGGCATGAGCCACCATGCCTGGCTCAAGGACTTCTTTTTTTTTTTTTTTTTGAGACAGAGTCTCACTCTGTTGCCCAGGCTAGAGTGAGTGCCGTGGCGTCAGCCTAGCTCACAGCAACCTCAAACTCCTGAGCTCAAGCGATCCTCCTGTCTCAGCCTCCCGAGTAGCTGGGACTACAGGCATGTGCCACCATGCCCGGCTAATTTTTCTATATATATTTTTAGCTGTCCATATAATTTCTTTCTATTTTTAGTAGAGGTGGGGTCTCGCTCTTGCTCAGGCTGGTCTCGAACTCCTGAGCTCAAATGATCCGCCCACCTCGGCCTCCCAGAGTGCTAGGATTACAGGCGTGAGCCACCGCGGCCGGCCTCAAGGACTTCTTTAATTTCCTTCACAGCAGGATCCCCAGTGGGTCAGTTCAGGTCCCCGAGAGCATCCCACTGAGGTGACAATTGGCTTCTAATAGTTTCCATCTTCATCTCTATTAAATTTTATGAGGCTTACACTTTTTTATGGGTAATAGCCCATTCATGTCTTCATTTCCACTCATTTTTATAAAATTTGAGCAAAATTATATAGATTACTTGAGTGGTTGCACGGGCTGGCTCTGTGGAGCAGAGCGGCTGCTGCCCGGTGGGACCGTGGGGCAGGCCAGCCTTCTGAACACCCACGAGCTGATCCTGCAGGGGGTGAAGCAGCCAAGTCTGAATTCAGTGTACAAAAAGGGAGTCGGTGGGCAAGGTAGCAGTGCTGGCATTACGTGGAAGTTGAGAATCTCCTGGGTTCCCCAGCCCTCTATATTGGGGTGTCCTTGACGTCTGTCATGCAAGAAGCTCTTGCTGCAGACTAGCACATTTTTACCGTTTTCCAGTTGTTTTTTGACAGCCTGAGTCACCCAACCACAGGTTCCCCTGTTGTCCAGCACAATGTCCAATCCTAACGGTAAAACCAAGTCTCGAAGAGGCGCAGCATGCATATGAAAAAGGCGAGTCGTCAGGAACCTGGTATCTATCTTTAAAAAGAGAACATTCTGGAGCAGAATATCCCATTTCCCTTTGATACTCTCCTCCTGAATGTCCCATGGTACTTCAGACTTAACTTACTGTATTAGTTTCCTGTGGCTGCTGGAACAAATTATACCAATAGCAGCTGAAAACAACACAGATGTATTGCTTTATAGTCTGGAGACGAGAAATCTGACATGGGTCTCACTGCACTAAAATCAAAGTATCAGCAGGGCTGTGTTGCTTTCTGGAATCTCTGCGGGGGGGATTCTGTTTTCTTGCCTTGAATTTGGGCACCAAAAATGCCTGGATTTGCACAAGATGGAAACATTTTCCATATGGCTTTTTTTTTTTTTTTAAACATTTTCTGTCAGTTAGCTAGAGGTGTAATAGCAATTCGGCATACACTGGCTGTTACTATGAAAAGTATTCCCCTAAAGGTGTGTATTCTTAAAGTCCAAACTTAAAGCACAAATAAAACTTAGACATTCTAGTATATCCCTTAGTACATAAACTTTTAGAGAGATCACGTGCATCAATCTCTCTTTGACAGATGTTGCATAATAGTCAGTTTGGGCTTCAAGACAAGCACCAAATTGTTATGTAGCTGGTGGAAAAAAGTCACGTGCTTCAGAAGCAAATAGAAAAACTGACACCTTTCCATGAAAATCAGAAAGGCTGACTGCTATTTGCTCTCCAATTTGTCATAGACTTAGGCTATACAGAACCCAGCCGGCCAGTCCAGGGTTCCATTTTGCATCTGCTCACGTGTCTCGAGAGGCTCTCAATAGGAACTTAGAACTCTGTGACGTCTGTGATGTCATCAACCACAGCAATAACAACTGCAATAGTTAGATTGGCTTGACTCATTTATTTATCAAAAGTTATTGGTAAAAAAAAAAAAAAAAAGGAAAACAGAACCGCCTCCCCCCAAAGTCATCCAGAATCTCCAAACTTCTTCCTCCCGCTCTGATCCTCTTCCCCTGTGTGCTTCCCTCTCTTCCATCCTCTGGGGTTCCCAGTGGTCATTCTGAAATGAAATCTCAGGCCAGAGCACAAAGTTAGGAGGCCCGCACACGGTTACTATTGCACAGTAATGATCTAAACCCAGACACACCCACACACAGTCACTGATAAGTGGATTTTCCATGCACTTAATTTATCTACACAATTTACCTCCTTGAAAAGGAAACCCATGTACACTGTTGGAGGGAATGTAAACTAGTACAGCCACTATGGAAAGCACAACGGAGATTTCTCAAAAAACTAAAAATAGGCCAGACACGGTGGCTCGTGCCTGTAGTCCTAGCACTCTAGGAGGCCGAGGTATGTGGATTGTTTGAGCTCAGGAGTTTGAGACCAGCCTGAACAAGAGTGAGACCCCGTCTCTACAAAAAAGAAAAAAAAAAAAAAAAAAACCAGAAATAAATTAGCTGGACATCTAAAAATATATAGAAAAAATTAGCTGGGCATGGTGGCACGTGCCTGTAGTCCCAGCTACTCGGGAGGCTGAGGCAGGAGGATTGCTTGAGCCCAGGAGTTTGAGGTTGCTGTGAGCTAGGCTGATGCCATGGCACTCTAGCCTGGGCAACAGAGTGAGACTCTGTATCAACAACAACAACAAAAAAAAAATTAAAAATAGAATTATCATTTGATACAGCAATCTCAGTACTGGGTACCTCCCCACAGGAAAAGAAATCAATGTATCATAGGGATGCCTGCTCTCACACGCTTATCACAGCGCTATTCACAACAGCAAGGATATGGAATCAATGTAAGTGTCCATCAATGAATGAATGGATAGAGAAAATGTGGTGTATGTGTACACAACAGAATACTATTCAGTCATAAAAAGAAGGAAATCGTGTCATTTGCAGCAACATGGATGGAACTGGAGGTCATTATCTTAAGTGAAATAAGCCAGGCACAAAAAGACAAATATTATGTGTTCTCACTTATAGGTGGGAGATAAAAATTTTGAATACATGCAGGTAGTGAGTAGAAAAATAGATAACAGACTCCAAGCGTTGGAGGGGGGTGGGGAAGAATGAAGAGCAGTGAGTTAAAGGGTACTAAGGTACAGTAAGATAGAAGGCATAAATTCAGTGTTTGATGGCAGATTAGGATGACTATACTCAACAAAAGTGTACTGTCCTTGGATGACACACACCCCGAATACCCTGACTTGATTATTACATGTTACGTACATGTCACAAAATTTCTCGTGTACCCCATAACTTTGCACGAATAAAAAAATCTACCTTCTTTGTCGCTTTATTTCAGTCTAAGGGGTGGGAATGAGAGCAGGGTCATTATATGAGTAGTTCTTACTTTTGTGACAACCTTGAATAATTTTTATGGTGGGCCCTGTGTGCCCGAGAGCCCACCCGAAGTTAGTCCACTGTGGTGTGGCCACATGGTTACTTGGTCCAGATCTCCGACTCAGCCCCCCTTTCTTTACCCTTGCCCCTTGTCTAAATCGCCTGACTTTCACCCCCAAAACTGATCAGGTCCTGCTGAAAGCCAAGTGTTTCCATTTCAAAGTTGAAGGTGATCAATCATTAATTAGGCTAATAATTATTTAGCTAAAACAATGCAAATGTTCCTTATAAAAATGTTGGTAGAGAAAACTAGGGAAAAGAGTGAGTTGATAGGTGGAGAAAATATTTTGGTAAATGTTATACTATCTGAAATTTATGAACCACCTTCACTTATGGGGCATGAAAAATATTTCATCTATTGCCCTAACCTGCCCAAATCTTCTCTCGACCAAGCTGTGATATAAATGAATGAATAAATGCATCATCCCTTCTAACCCCACACGACACACGCTGGGCATGTATAGGATCGGTTGTTGTTATCCTTATATAGTGGAGGGAGAAACAAAGAGACTAATTTGCTAAGGGACTTTGCCTGAGGAAGTGGTAGAACCCTTACTCCTTGAGGATATTTTTTCAGCCTTCATTTCCCCTCTCCCTCTCTGCTCCTGTATGGAGAGGATATAGAAGAGCCCCTTACACCCCCCAGTAGGGGTTGGTGCTAGTTCAGTTGCCTAGTTCTGAATAACAAGCCACCCCAACGTGTAGCGGCTTCGAGCAGCAGCTATTTATTCCTTCTTGTGATCCTGTGGGGAGACCAGGCTCTGCCAGGCAGTTCTTTTGCCCCATGTGTACGTGTGTGGTTGAGGGATGTGCAACGGGGAGTCTGACTCTGGTGGGCCCTTTGAAGGCTCCCACCTTTAGGTCTCTCTGTCTGGGGCTCTGTGCCATGCACCCTCATCTTCAGTAGTCTAGACTGACTTTCCTTGCAGCGTGGAGATTAGACAGACCTCACCGGGGACTGTGCCAAGAGAGACAGCTCCGGTGTGCGAGGGCTTCCCAAGCCTCTGTTTGCATCCCACTTGGTAACGTCCGTGGGGCAAAGTAAGCCCAGAGACAATGTTTGTGGGTGGGGGAAGGCGTTGCACAGGTCCGTGAGCACGGGAAGGTGGTTTGCTTGGGGTCTGCCGACTAGATTAATGTGAGACCGGGAGGCGGGGGCTGCCAGGGCTGACACAGTCCATTGCTCGTGTCTATTTTGGGTAAAGAGAGGTGGAGCCTATACACTATTGTGTAGGTGGAAAACACAACAGGTTTAGCAGCCAGGGACTCTGGTGGTAAAATGTACAGTAGTGGCAGTAACCTATACTATTTTTGCCAGTGTCTGACTATGCACAGGGTGAGACAAGACGTTGCCTAGAGTCTCCCCTGGGTCTTGCTGTGCTGGGGAGAGAGGGTGCTTCCACTGAGGGAAACGGTGCCTTGCTCATGCACAGAGGCAGCTGGCTGAGCTAGAGGCTGGATGTCCCTTTGATGGCAGACTTATGTTGTTTCCACCTGCTCCCTTTTCTAGCAAAAGTAACAGAATTCAGGTTGCATTTGGACAATTGGAACAATATAGAGGACAGGGTACAGGAAGCCATTTTTGAAACCTTGCGTTAAAATTATTACGATTATCAGCGTGGCCCTCAGTAGCGGTGTTCCACATAGAACTCAAACTACTCTGAGGCATTTCCCAAAGCAGTAGAATGGGTTCCCAGAATGTGATTCCATTCCCCACTCTGTCCCTCTCCCTCCCCAAAGGCATTTTCGTGGGTAGTTGTGCCCCAGGATGTCATAAGACACTCTCTGATTTTGACTTTCATTGTTCTTCTGACATGCACTGTCTGTCCATACTTTTGAGACATTTCCTTTTCTTTTGCATAGAATTTGTGATATGCTCACATCTGGGATTTCCATGAGAGTGGCTGTTCTAGGGCAGCATGTGTTGGCAATGCCACCAGGAGGGGCTGCATGGCGCAGAGCTGAGAGGAACGCCCGGTATCACCAGGGTCCCTGGAACCATGAATCCTCACCCTGCCTTTGCCAGGACCCACTGTGTACATTTAGAAGAGATGAGTTTAATTTCTCTGGCTTTGAATTTTTTCAGTCTCACCAGGAGCTGAAACCAAGAAATCTCTACTGTCTCATTTCTCTATAATTTTAAGATAATCAAAATTCTCTTCACTGTTTGTTGACCTTTACAGGCTTAGGATTTTTTATTTTAACCAAAATCAAGAGGAGGTTAAGAAATTCATAGTTCTCACCAAACTCCAAGTAGAGAAAGTTATTTCTTGAGACCGTTGGGCTGGGCGTGAGTCTGGAGGCCTGACCTGGGCGACCTGGCCGTGTCCTCCTGGCCAGCGGCCGGTCAGCCGGGTCTGCGCAGAGACGAGGAAAGAAGAGGCAGCTCTGGTGCCTAAGAGCGTGGCAGCCAAGTCCATCGTAAATAAAGCGTTTCCAGGAGGATAGAAAATCTCTCACTTTCTGATGCACGGGCAGTTCAGTGAGTGAAATCCTTGCTAATCAAAACCCTGTTAATGTGAAAAAGAAATTAAAAAAGAAAGCAGAGAAGAGAAATGAAGATGATTCAAATAGTACAAAATAGAGAAAATAATGAAGCTGATTAAAGTGAGTTTGTGCCACGAGAGTTTGTTGGTTTTTATCTGTATCAAGAAAAGATTTTATTATGCCCCTGTGTGTGCATGCCAGTGTCATGGTCACTGCACAGAGTTCTTGCCTCCCAAGGACTTACCCTGCTGCTCCTGAAAAGTTGCCTAGAGACAAGAATGTGCTTCTCCTTGCAGCAGGAACTCTGCTGACACTTCCCAGTTTAATCAGTTTCTCTGCTGGAGCCAGAGTTATCTCTTATTGACTCAGTAACAATTAACTTTTTAACATAAGCGTAGCCTCCAACCACAAATATGCCACAGTTTCAACACCTGATGTGTCAGCCCTTGAGTACTTGTTAACTAGGGACTTTTATCTTGCCAGGCCTCCCAAGAGCTTAACAATTCAGTGCATAACAAATATCAGAAAATTTATTACTGTGCATTTGGCTTTTGTGGATGGCGAATAAAGAATGGGTCATGGGAATGACACGTCTCAGGGTAAGTTACATCTGGAAACCACCATTAACAACCATTTATTTTAATACTTTCTAATCATAAAATTAATATATTCTCATTATAAGACTATTGGAAAAACTGGAAAACTAGAAAGAAGAAAAACAATCACAGTTCCCTTATCCAATGGCAGAGACTATTATATTTCAGTATTTTCACCCCAGCATTTGCTTTTGTGCAATTATACCTCCTCCTCACTGTCCCCCCTCTCCTGGCCTAGTTATTGTTAGGCATTGTTACTTATTCTATGTGTGTTACCCAGATAAAGTTGGGTCACTCTGTCCTGCTCTTTGTGACTTTGATAAAATCAACTCAAAACTCCTCTTCCTACATCCTATGGGAAGTTCAGGGACCTCCTCAGGATTTCTGGCTTGGACTTCTCACTTCTACTGAAATGTCAGTTTCAACTTTTTGTCTTGTGAATGTTTTTTAATCTTTCACACTACTTTGATCCAAGTGAGGGACTAGACGCCTCTCTGCAGTTCTTTTTGTGTGTGAACATCTGTCTCTTCGTTCCTCTGTAGAGCAGGAACAGTGTGGTTTTGGGAATTGACTCCAGATCCAGCCTAAGCCAGTCAGATAATTCCATTCCTCTGCTAGGAATTATTTTAGGACCGCTGGTTTAAGCCAAACAGTGTGTGGCATTTCCCTGGTGACAGTTCTTAGTTCAGGAACAAGTACATACACTAAATGATTTCAATCAGAATGAAGAGGGGAGTTTAATTTCACAGTTAGATAAGAGACTTTGTCTCCCACTTGTTGTGACTATTGTCTCAGTTGGCAGCTCCCTGCATCTGTAAGAATAAAGCTCTCCAAAGGAGAGGACAGAGTGTGAAAATCGCAAAGCCCAAACTTCTGCATCTCCACTTCCGTGAGCCAACAAAATCCTTTACAGTTTAAGACCTCTTGAGACAAACTTTGTGTTACTTGCTGCCAAAAGCATATTAACTCTTATGTCATCTTTCCTTCCCTGTCCCCACCCCCAGGAATATTCACACAAGTTAGCTAGGTACTAGAAATTTTCTCGAGCTGGGGGTTTATATCTCAGAAACATGAAGCACAAAATTTGACATTGACTATTGGATATAACACTGTTCTGTAGTCATTTCTGTCCACATTTTTGATTATTTCCTAAGATGGAAGTCAGTTGATTTTAAGTGATGTTTGCTTCAAAGCGCCCGCTGATGGCAGCGTGGAGAGGAGATGCCAGGGGTGTTGTGGGGCGCGATCCGGACATGGAGAAGCTGCATATGGAGAAGCCCTGTCAGGCAACAGTCCTGGAGATAAGACACAGAAGGAGCAGTGAGCCTGTAGGCGCGTGTGGCTCAGAGTCCCCAGGGTCCACAAGCTCCGAGTGGCTGTGTCTGTCCACAGGGAAAGGAGCTGGGGGAGATGGTTTTATTTCATGTTGCGGCCTTACTATACTCCAGATACCACAGGAAGCTTGGGGACACAATATTGCAGGTTTACGGTCGCCCCTGCTCTGGAGAGGTTCATGGCTGAGGTGAGCGGCAGACACCCAGCAGAGCCAGGGCGGAGCTGAGCCCTCAGGTGGGTTACAATCATTCTGAGATGAGTCAGAGCCACCCCCGATGCCCCACCCCTGCTTGTCTGCAGTAGGCCCAGGTAGACATCTGCTGTGTTGTCACTTTCCTGCTTAAAGCCCTTCGGTGACTCCCTTCCTCTCCCTCACCCCACACAACCATGGGGGTTAAAGTCAGTGGGTTCAAGTGTTTTGTGTGGCTCCTCCCTGATCCTGGAATTCTGCAGCCCCCACCCCTCGCTCAACTTCTCCCTCCTGTGACCTCTCAGGCCAACCCCTGCCCTCCCTGGTTCTCTCCAGGGCACTCACCACCTAGGGCAGGCCCTTGACTCTCATGCTGGAGGAAGTGACCTGCTCCTGCCTGGTGACCCTCTGTGTTTCTTTTGCACAAATCATATCCCACTGGCTGTGTTCGCTGTGTCGTGTTTACATGCTTGAGCTATTCTTCCAGGCAATGAATATCTTTTTTATCCGCCCCTGTGAATGTGTGCTGGGGCTGGGTGGGGGACAGAAACAGAGAGTAAGGGAGGGACAACTAGAACGCCTGTGAGGGAGAAGAATGCGACACACAGCAGGGGACAGAGCCCGTGGACTTGGAGAAACAATGGAGTGAAGGAGAGACCCAGTGTGAGAAGCAGGAGGAAAGAAAACGGAGAAAAGAGAGCTGTCCAGAGAGGAAGGGCGGGGAATAGGGAGAGGGGTGCGGCGGCCAGAAGCAGAAGTCGTCCAGCACCGGGGACATGCTGCAGACTGAGAGTGGGGGTTAAAGAGTGACAGGAGCAGAGAGGGGTCCAGAGCAGGCAAGGAGCTCAGCAGGCTGAGGGAGGCCGAGTTCAGGGGACGGCAGAGCAGGGGAAGAGGGACCGGGACAGGGAAAGCACAGGGGGACACAGACAGGGAAGAGAGAGGCAGAAACACACGGAGTTAGTGGACAATTCAAACTTGGGAAGAAGGAATGACAGGAAGTGGGACAGACGCTGCAACAGAGCGGGCGCCGGACACCCCGTAGGAGAAAGAGAACGATGAGCGGACGTGGGGAGTGGGAAAACGCAGAAATGGAGAAAGAGGGAGCGAAGGAGAGAGAGACATATAAGGACAGAAAAAGGAAAAGAAACGAACTGGACAACATACACGTGGACTCCAGCAAGACTCAGATAAGGCCTGAGAGACCAGATCTCCAGGGGTGAGAAGTTCACATCTTTGCAGGGCGCTGAGCAGACGCTGTTTCACCGTGAAGCTCTGGGGACATCACTCAGGTGCTGAGATGTGTGCCATCCAGCCTGTGGGCACGGGGACAGGAAGGACCCTACACCGAGCTTCTCTTTCACCCCAACTACTGAAGATGGGCTTGGGCTGTGCATCCCTGGTCTGGGGAATGACTGTCTCCAACACTGGAAACGATAATTGATGACGCGTGGAGCTCACTGTGGGAAGGACTGGTTTAGTCCTACCTACCCTCTGTCCTGCTAGGGGCCTCCAGCACTTCTCTCCTGAGCTGCACCCCAGCTGATAGGAAAGGTGCTCCTGGGCATGTTTTAGAGGCCAGAAAACAGAGGCTGGAGACTAAAACTTTACCCACAGTGACGTGGATTATCAGTGGGAGAGTGAGATTCTAAAACAAGATCTATTGAACTCTCAAATGTACGCCTTTTCCAGTAGATTCCTACTGCTGCCCAGTTATACGGTAAAGAAGGGTAAATAAAATGTGAAGCTGGATAAGAAGAGAACCTCAAAAGCAATTTGAGAAGTGAGAATAGAATAAGTAAGGAAAGATGAAGCTTGGACCAGATGGGTCTCTGGCTAAGGATTTGTATCAGTAGGGAACAGAAGCCACTTTATGTCTGTTACTCGGAAAGGGACTTAATACAGGGAATTACATGCTAACACAATCATTAGGAGGTTTCGAGGGGTGAGTACAGTCCAGGGTTTCAGGAATGACTCTCAGCACTTCACAGAATGGACTCATTTTTAGGCAGCCATTGGAGCCAGAACCTTAATCCCCAAATCAGGAGTTTGCTGCCACCTCCCAAACTACCCCTCAACTCCTCAAAGTGGGAGAATTAACACTGGAACACACGGTCTTAAAGCTTCTGCTTCAACTGCCTCTCAAATCCCAGGAACTTAGAGAGTACTAGCTGCAGGGGACTCCAGGCAATGCAGTTTTTAGTCTTCCAGACTCTCCTGTATGGGAAGACCCTCCGGAAGGATGTAGCCAGCCAGTCAGCCCCACCCACCACTGGCGGTCCCAGGTACTCGTGTAAACAGATGAGGGCATTTGTATTTATTCCAGAGGCAAAACCTGCTGACTGTCTGCCATGTTCTCTCTCAAATTCTTCCTTTTTGTGCCATTTTAAAGTTATTCTGCTTATATAGGGGAGAAACCTGCTCTTCTGTTCCTCAAGTGCTTTCTTTGGAAATTAAGAACCTTCTTTTATAGCAAAAAGGCCATGTCCTGGGCTTGAAGTCTGGTGCAAGGTCTTGGGGAGCAGGGAAGAATCAGGGTTGGTGAGGCCCTAGACAGATGGACCCCGCTGAGCCCTAGTGCAGGTGGGCCGTGGCCATGGGAGATGCCATCAGGCCAAAGGGAAGCTCCAGCTTCTGCACTTAGGTCTTGGAGGTTGTTCCTGTAAGACCTTTGCACAGGTTTCTGGCCTCTCCTCTTCACTCCACATTTTGCCAGGATCCCTGGTGGAGAAATGACTTCCTTTCCATGTTCTGTGAAGTGACTTTGTCACAAGCAACTCTTGCCAGCCCTCCTCCCCATCTCCAATGCCCCCAGGGCTCACAGGACCAAGGTCCCCCATGGTGTCTATCCGTGGTGTCAATCCTATTGTACAAACAATTGACAAACATAGGACATTTTATCAGACCCCATTTCCTTATTTCCAGTAGTATAAGAAAATTGAAGTCAAGGCTAGTTTCTGCATAGACAGGACGAACTTTAGGCAGGTGGATTTTGTGAGGCTCCATCTCACGAGGCTAAGCTTTCACTGGACACTGCTTCACAGAGGCCCTGAGCAGGGGAGAATGCATTTACTGGGATGGAGGGAGCATACGTTTGCCAACCCTAAAGGTTTGTAACCTATTAGGCTGTGGTTGTGCTGAGAATAAAACACAGCTTCAGTTCCATATAGAGCTGGCAAAACATTCAGGAAGCACAGTTTTCCAAGGGCTGAACTAATTATGCAACTGCGGCGCAGCTCAGTCCGAGCATCCTGTGGTCGTGGAGAAATGGACCGTCAGAAGCAGAACATTTTGTTATGATTGGGGGTTGGCAGCAGAGTGGGCAGCTAGCAGGAGGTGGGTCGTGACCCTTTAGCACAATCTGCTGAATAGGCTACATGAACAACAGCAAAGAGAGTCTCCACTGGCCTGTTAATCGTGAGATGATTCTGGCTAGACTTGTATCTGCAGATACTTTCGAGAGGGATATGGGAGCTGGGAGATCTGTGACTCCAAAACTTTACAAGAGCAGAAGACTCTGTGCCTGTGTGATCCATAGACGGGGTGTGCAGGACGCAGCCGATGATGGGCAGAGCTGACAAAGGGAGGAGCAGGTGCAGAGTCACCGAATGATAGGCCACCTGCAGCCTGTGACTTTGTCAACAAGATTAAAACTATGAAACTGTTTTGCATTGAAATTGCTCACTTTCAGACTGGTTTGGGTTTAACTGTAAAGGATAAACCTTGTTCCTACTGTTTTGTGCATCAGAGATTTAGTTAGAGTCTAAATACCTTTGCTAGTACAGTCTCCCCAAAGGGACACAGTATAAGAATGGTCAGAGATCAGACAGACAAATCTCAGACTCATGGCTCTGCTACTTAATTGCCATAGAACTAGGACAGGTTACTCAACTTCTCTAGGCTATAGTTTCCTCAATGAAAAAAAAAAATCCTTCCTTAAAGGACAACTGTGAGAATAAGACAAAGTAAGGAAACAGGCCGGGCGCGGTGGCTCACGCCTGTAATCCTAGCACTCTGGGAGGCCAAGGCAGGAGGATCGCTCAAGGGCAGGAGTTCAAGACCAGCCTGAGCAAGAGTGAGACCCCGTCTCTACTAAAAATAGAAAGAAATTATATGGACAACTAAAATATATATATACAAAAAATTAGCCGGGCATGGTGGCGCATGCCTGTAGTCCCAGCTACTCGGGAGGCTGAGGCAGTAGGATCACTTAAGCCCAGGAGTTTGAGGTTGCTGTGAGCTAGGCTGATGCCATGGCACTCACTCTAGCCCGGGCAACAGAGTGAGACTCTGTCTCAAAAAAAACAAACAAACAAACAAAAAAAAAAAAAAAAAACAAAGTAAGGAAACAGAGAGGAGTTCTAGATAAGAAAATCTCTCGTGCTAATAGTTGCTATGGTTACCAGACTTCTGAAAACCCACCAGATACTGGGAATTCAGAGGCCCAGGACTGGCTAAGGTATGGGATCACGAGTTCAGCTCAACATAGTTTTAGAGTTCTAGCCAGGCATGAGATATAGTCAACAGGTGCAGTTCTACTGCTTTGGCTGAGACTCTCTGAGCTCTTTGGTAAGGAGCTCAAGGGGTGAATTCTGGAGCGGGGGTACCTCCTTTTCTCCACATTGCTTCCTTCTGGGGTCTCTCTCTCTCTCTTTCTCTCTGTCTCCTTCCCCCCCTCTCTCTCTTCCCACAGACATATAGGTCTTTCCTTTGCTTGTTAACAGTACAGTTGACCCTTGAACAATGCTAGGGTTAAGGGTACCAACACCCCCCCACACACAGTCAGAAATTCATGTGTAACTTTTGATGCCCCCAAAACAACTGATAGCCTACTGTTAACTAGAAGCCTTACTGATAACATAGGTGATTAACTATTTTGTATGTTATATGTATTATATACCGTATTCTTACAATTAAGTAAGCTAGAGAAAAGAAAATATTATTAATAAAACCATAAGGAGGAGAAAATATGTTTAGTATTCATTCAGTGGGAGTGGATCATCCTAAGGTCTGCATCCTCATGGCTTCACACTGAGCAGGCTGAGGAGGAGGAAGAGGAGGGTGAATCTTGCTGTCTTCAGTGGTGGAAGAAAATCTGCATGTGAGTGGTTCCTTGCAGTTCAGACCTGTGTTGTTTACGGGTCAACTATAATCCAATCCAATCCTACCATCTTTATTCCCTTCCAGGTGTACCAGCCGCCATCACTGTGCGAACTTGTATTTGAGCGTGGTGTGTATGGGGGACTTGTCCTCGCTGTGTCAGTTCTCCAGGAAGTACACAGCGAGATGCGGTAAAGAGAATGGAAGGTTTGTGGTGGGAGTGACGTGTGGGGAAGATAAAGGGGAGACAGTAGTCTGGATAGGTCCAGACAGTAGTCTGGACCGCAGGTGGTGACACATTTGCGACACTCTTTATCAATCCAAGGGGAAGCTCCAGAGCCCAGCTGCCCTTCAAGGAAGCCCTCCAGTGGGCAGGAGTAGCCAGGCCTGAGTACCCTGCCCTGCTCAGTGACTGGCTGGGGCTGCCTGGAAGAGCGTGGCCTGGGCTCGCATGGCTGCCCAGCAGCTGTCCGCTCCCTGAGCGCGTCCCGCTGCACCGCACGCTCCTCCCCAGAGGGAGACAGGGCACCCCTGACTGAGTAAGTCTTAGACCTGAGAGCTCCACGTGCTCACAGCTCGGTAGTGAAGACCATGACTGTGTCCCAGCCTCTAGCATGTGCTCGGCAGTGTTTAAAATGATTCTCTTTTAGCCTCAAGACAACTTCAGAGATAATTTTTATTTTCTACAGTTGAAAGGTGAGAAAACATAAGAGGTTAAGTTACTTTTTCCAAGTTCAACTGAAGGCTAGAAATAGCAGAGCCAGGGGATTTGAAGGTATGCAATGAAACAATAGTCCATGTAGAGCAGACACTTGTCTTATGTTCTTACAAAAATAGAGGGCATGCATTCAGCTTACCTAGAGAATGCAGGGATTTTGCCCTGGTCACGGTGTGGGGGGAGCAGGTAGGAGGAGAAGGGGGAGACAGGCTTTTGGACTAATCACGTGAATATGTGACGGAGGTCAGGACAACGTCTGGCTGTAGAAGGACAGCTCATAGCCGCTGCCTCCAGAATGTTGACCTGAACAGTCCAACTCATATTAACATTCAGAAAGTAAGCACAGGCCGGGCGTGGTGGCTCACGCCTGTAATCCTAGCACTCTGGGAGGCCGAGGTGGGCGGATCATTTGAGCTCAGGAGTTCGAGACCAGCCTGAGCAAGAGCGAGACCCCATCTCTACTAAAAATAGAAAGAAATTATATGGACAGCTAAAAATATATATAGAAAAAATTAGCCGGGCATGGTGGCTCATGCCTGTAGTCCCAGCTACTCGGGAGGCTGAGACAGGAGGATCGCTTGAGCTCAGGAGTTTGAGGTTGCTGTGAGCTAGGCTGACGCCATGGCACTCACTCTAGCCTGGGCAACAGAGTGAGACTCTGTCTCAAAAAAAAAAAAAAAAAAAAAAGAAAGTAAGCACAGAGGAAAAGTATATGATTGAGAGGGAGTGAGAGCGATTGCTCTAAAAGAAAAAATATGGACTACATTTTGAAATAAAACTGGTAAAATTATTGTCTGCAGAGTTAACAGTAATAAATAAGATGACAAGGGTTAGAGCCCAAAACTTTAAAAACAACTTTGAGTGTCAGAAAATATCTTTTCCAGATGCCTTATTTAATATGAATTTGCTGATCAGTTCAATTATCTTATGCAGTCAGTTGGGGCGTATTTCTATGGATAATGAAGATGAAAACAGTGAGTTTCCATACATCAGCCAGGATCTGCCCCACCGGGATCGTGGGGCACATTGCTGCCTCTGCCTCCATTCCCCATCCAGGTGGACAGGCCCAATTCTACCTCTAGGATCTGCCCCACCCGATATGTGGGGCACATTGCAGCCTCTGCCTCCATTCCCCATCCAGGCGGACAGGCCCAATTCTACCTCCAGGATCTGCCCCACCCGATATGTGGGGCACATTGCAGCCTCTGCCTCCATTCCCCATCCAGGCGGACAGGCCCAATTCTACCTCCAGGATCTGCCCCACCGGGCTCGTGGGCACATTCCAGCCTCTGCCTCCATTCCCCGTCCAAGTGGACAGGCCCAATTCTACCTCCAGAATCTGCCCCACTGGACTCGTGGGGCAGATTGCAGCCTCTGCCTCCATTCCCCATCCAGGCGGACAGGCCCAATTCTACCTCCAGGATCTGCCCCACCGGGCTCGTGGGGCACATTGCAGCCTCTGCCTCCATTTCCTGTCCAGGTGGACAGGCCCAATTATACCTCCGGGTTAGTTGGGCTCGCACTTGGGTTTCAAAAAGTGATAAAAATTAATGTTCACTTTGAATTTTATAAGATTCCGAGTAGTGTCTTCAGAATTCCATTTCATTAACCTGGCCAAGGACTTTCAGATTCTCAGCAGTCCTTATCAAACCAGGAACTGAAAGGCCAGCCCTTTTTCATACATTTACAAGAAAACAGAACCCATTTCAGTTTATCGACAAGAGATGGAAAAGGCAGTTTCTCAGGAAGTTCAAGGTGGAATTTTGATAGATACTTAGAGTGCAAAGGGTGATCATTAAAATTTTAATCTCTTCACATGATTTCATACAGCTTTTCGAACACACCCAATACTGAGAACCCATAGACACCACGATCTCTTTCTTCCCAGTGGAAGGTATTTGTTTAAACATCCTTCCCAGAAGAGCTACGTTGCTGGACTGGCTGGGGCTGCCTGGGAAAAGCATGGCCTGGGCTCGCGTGACTGCCCGGCAGCTGTCTGCTCCCTGAGCTTGTCCCGCTGCACTGCACGCTCCTCCCCAGAGGGAGACAGTGTCGCCCCTGACAGTGCTGAGACCCCAGGGAAAGAGGGACAATGCGATAATGGACGAGCTGAGCAGTGTTTCTCAGCACCTCGGAACTCAAGGTTGATTTGAAAGGTGGCTTCCAAACTGGGGTTGTCGTGCAATATTTGTGACACACTTATACTAAAAAAAATTGGTTGTCTGTTTGAAATTCAAATTTTTTACCTTGCATTTTATGTATACATCATCTGTATTTACTTACATTTGAAAACTCTGTATCTTCCCTGGCAGCCCTACTCTAAGCAGGGTCTCCAGAACTGCAGAGCAGAGCTAAGGTAGCCATTTATTAATGTCTGAGCCAGACAGTAAGGCAGAGTCCAGTAACCAAGTGATGGGGTCAGCTGGAGAGAACAAACAATGGCAGATTAAAGGAAGAGATTTTGAGTTTTCGGAAGCCATAGAAGTTATTGACTGATGGGAACACGCACTGTGCAGTATAATGGCATTTGATGAGGGTGGGACAGTTGCCAGAAAGCAGTGTCTAAGAGGTAGGTACTATTGTTTCTCCTATTTTTATTTTATTTTGTATATTTTTTAAGGCCGTCAATTCTCTACTGAATGGGTGAAGAAACTGAGGCGCTCGGAGTGCAGGTGACCCACCCCGGAAACACCAGCCGTGGAGTGAGGGTTTGAACCGTAGTCCGCCTCCTGCCACCGCACCTTGCTGTCTTGGTTCTCTCTTTAGGACGGCTTTGCGCTTTTATTTACTTATAAAACTTTTAGGTGCTTAATGACATCAGAAACTCCCTTCTGAAGACAATTCCTCCATGCACAGATTAGGGACAAGTAGAAAAACCAGACTTATCTGATTCTCCTTTAATATTTGTTGATTGATAAAAGAAAGACATTGTTTTAGAAGAGGACGTTTTGAATAATAGTAATATGTGGCATGTTGGTTGTCTAAAAAAGCCAGAATTCATGAGTACTCTCCTATTAGTTACAATGTCTTGTATTTCAGGAGCACCTGACTTGTAATCTATTCATGGGTTCATTGAGACCCTTGTTGAGCACGTGTGAGTCAAGCCCTACACGAGACACTGGACGTGGTCATGGAAAGATGCCGTGTGCGTAGTCCCCACCTTCCGGGCACCTGTCGTTCTCTTCCTGCCTTTTGTGTAGGGCTGGATTTTTCCTTTGTCCCTCCAGAGCCCACCAACCCTGTTATGTGGCCTGGAAGACCAACCTCTTCCCCTGTCATCTTCTGGGATCTCTGCTTTTCACTGGGTTTGGTCTGTAGCAGGGTGGAGAGAAGCTGGGCTTTCCTGCCTGTGCACTCTCTCAGGACATTCACTCCCCCTCTAGAGCCTCAGGTTCTGTCGGCAGCCCCTCTCCACATCCAGAGCCCTGAGTTTCCGTAAGTGTCCCCATCTCCCGGTCCCCAACAGGCTTAGGGGTGATAAGGGCCTCTGCTTGTCGCTGATCCCCAGGGTTTTGCTATGGCTTGTTGGTCTCCTTAATCCTATTCTGGCTTTTCTAGATAGTCTGTCAACTTAAGTCTTTTCAGCAAGACCTTTGAGTGCATCATCTCTTTCCAGCTGGGACCCTGACTAATGCGAGCATGGCAATCCCTCCTATGGCTACTGCTTTGCAGATTGTCCATAAATTCTGACCAAAAGAATAAATAAATTTGATCCAAAGTCAAAAACACTGAAGCAATGAAATACACTTAGGAGAAAGTAAAACTACAGGCCAGGAGTGGTAGCTCATGCCTGTAATCCTAGCACTCTGGGAGGCCCAGATGGGAGGATCACTTGAGGTCAGGAGTTTGAGACCCCATCTTTACCCAAAATAGAAAAAATTAGCCAGGCACGGTGGCATGTGCCTGTTGTCCCCAGCTACTCGGGAGGCTCAGAGAGGAGGTTGGCTTGAGCCCAGGAGTTTGAGGTTGCAGTGAGCTGTGATGATGCCACTGCACTTTACCCAGGGTGACAGAGTGAAACTCTGTCTCCAAAAAAATCAAAAAAGAAAGAAAGAAACTAAAACTGCAATTGACATGCATGCTGACTGCGCACCAAGGAAAAAAGAGGCTGGCAGTGTCAGTAAAGTGGACCCTTGAACAACATGTGGGTTGGTTATACTGACCCCATGAAGTTGACAGTCCGCATACAACTTTTGACTCTCCCAGAATTTAACTACTAATAGCCTACTGTTGCCTGGAAGCCTTACCAATGACATAAACAGTCAATTAACACATATTTTGTATGCTATATGCATTATATACTGTATTCTTACAATAAAGTAAGCTAGAGAAAAGAAAATATTATTAAGAAAATCAGAGCCTGGTGTAGCATTGTGCACCTGTGGTCCCAGCTACTCAGGAGACTGAGGCAGGAGGATCGCTTGAGCGCAGGAGTTCAGAGGTTACAGTGAGCTATGATTGTGCCACTGCACTCCAGCCTGGGCAACAGAGCAAGAACCCATTTCTAAAAAAAAAAAAAAAAAAAAAAAAAAAATGTTGCTAAGAAAATCATAAGGAAGAGAAAATATATTTACTGTGGAAGAGGTGGAGGTGGAAGAAGAGGCAGGAGAGGCAGGTTCAGTCAGGGTAACTTTTATCGAGAAGAATCTGTGTAGAAGTGGAGCCACACAGTTCAAACTTGTATTGTTCAAGCTACTTGTATTGTATTGGTCAGCTACATAGTGTGTTCCCATTGCACTGACCAGGGTCCATCCCAAAAGGACTTCGTGTGCATGATTTATCAACGTTTCATGTACTCGTGTAGCCATGCAAAGAGTATCCACTGCTAAACCACACGGTGCACACATTTTTGTAAATGTATCTTTTATATGCACATATGCATTATATACGTCTCACGTAAAGAAGAGCTAAAAGAATTGATTAGGTTTAGCAAGGAAGAAAGCTACTACCCAAGACAAATGGCTGCTGTGTTTACTCAGAGATTTCTCAGAGGACCAAGCATGTTTTGAGCTGCACTAAGAGATCTCATAAAGAATAAAGAAGGATGTTCTGGGGAAGAAGATTTTGCTTCTGTGTGAGGGAAAACTTTGTAATAGTGTGAGGTCCAATAATAATTTTCCAGTTTAGCTATGTGTTGTTTGTTCATAAGAATCACTTTGGATTTTGGTCACATAATCTATTTGATACTTAAAAGAAAATTCTATGAGCTCAATTACATGGCGTAAGTAGCTTTTTAAAAAGGTTTGCTGGGTGGTCCCTGGTAGCCTCTTGTAACATAAGGCTTGCTTTTTTGTGTGGGTTTTCTTTTTTTTTTTTTTTTTTTTTGTCATCTGTTAAGAGACTTAATGGGAAATGGCATCTCACCAGAAATGCTTAGGAGTTGATAGTCTTTTGCACATAATGTGTTTGTGATATTAAACAAAAAATAACGTACAGTGTGTTCACATATATAAAGGTGGCAGAACACTGCCTGGCTTATAGGAAGTGCCATGTAAGTGCCTGCTGGTAGTATTGTTGTTGTCGTTGTTCTACTTCGATAACATCTTGTCACATCACAGTTCTAGTTCCAGCGGGTCAAGTGTCACTCCTCCAGCAGTGGCTGCGCTGCACTCGCCAACAGCACGACCACCCCCAGCCTTTCCCTTCCCAGGGGTGGTATGTATTGGCTGTCACTACCTCTATCCCTGTGGGAAGTCACATCTGGTCTCTACTTCTACAGAGACCCCGAAAAGATGGAAAACGAAGAGCAGGACGCTGCTGAAAAGTCTATGACCAAGCAGGAGCTTCAGAGGCGTGGCCTGCCCGGCTCTCGAGTTTCTGCCCGTCCGCCTGGCAGGGCTGCAGGTGCAGTGGGGCCGCTGCAGCTCCGCCGCCCGGGCGCGACGGCTGCAAATAGCCCCAGACGGCCACACGGGATTCTCCCACAGAAGCCGCCACCTGAGCGGATGACAGCGTGAGACTGAGGGGAAAAGAGTGCGACTCTGTGTCGGGCAATCATATGTGCCCTGGATCCCACACAACCGCTGGTTACAAACACTATCACTAGTAACTTTAAACTAGCCCGACTGTTCAAGCTATAAATTAGTTGTTTCAGCTTAGTTATTTAATAATTAAGTCAGACATTTCTAATTTTGTACTTTTGTATTTCCTCAAAATGTTTTCAAGTCGTTGTAAGATTCTGATTAACTTCTTGGTCATTTTCACAGAGCATGAGGCTTATTTTTATTTTTGGTTCATGTCAAAAAGTAGCTAATGTTAATTTGTTATTGCACTTATCATTTTTAGATACATAACTCATTGCAATGGAAAAGACCTGAGAGATTTCTAAGTAGAAGAAAACTCTGAGGTCATCCCTCCCATATTGTAGAAACATAGCTTCTTTTAGATATGAATCCATATTTTTATCAGTTTGAAAGCAAAATATGATGTAATTGCCCACCTTCGACATGACTTTAACCAGCAAGCTTGTCCCTTTTTTAAGTCTTGAAAAAGTTCATCCATAGCAAGAAACCCTTCAAGAATAAAAATACAACATCAATTTCTTTAGATTCAATTCAACCAGTATTTGTTGATCTTTCTAGAATTTAATATAAATGGAATGATATAGTAGCTACTCTTTTGCGTCTAGCTTCTTTTTCTCAGCAAAAATTTTTCCTTTGTGGGGGTTGGGAGATTTATTTTTTTTAAAAGAACTCAGAAAAAATACAGAAAAATTGCAAGTATAATCCAAAGAACATTTTAATTCTGAGTCATTACACATCAGGTTGCCACAATGATGCCCCATACTCTGAACACTCTCGTATGTATTTCCTATAATACAACCATGGGAATCAGTCAATATTAATATTGATACATCACTGCCATCTAATCCTCAGCTTCCATTCAAATTTCGGTGATGTCTCAATAGTAAAAGAATACAAGCTCAGAATTACGTGGTCCATTTGGTTGTCGTATCTCTTTACTCTCCTTTATTCTGGAAAAGTTTCTTTGATTATAATATTTTAAGATCACAGTCTATTTATTTTATGCAATAGCCCTTAATGTGGATTTGTCTGGCATTTCCTCATGTTTGGATGAAGATTATACATCTCTGGCAAGAATGTCACAGGAGTGATGCTGTGTTCCTCTCATATCAGGTAGTAGAGGATTTCTATTTATCCATGACTGATGAAATTCATGTTGGTCATTTGATTAATGATCTCTGCTAGATTTCCCCACTATGAAATTATCTTTAACAAAATGATAATAAAAACACAATGTATCAAAATTTCTGGGAAGCAGCTAAAGCTTACAGGGAAATTTACAGCTTTAGATGTTTATATTTGACAAGGAAAAAGGTCTAAATCAATTATAAAAGCTTAAGAAGCTAAAAATGGGCTCAAATTATACCCAAAGTAGAAGAAAGTAATAAGAAATTGATAAAATAGAAAAGACAATGAAAACAATCAGTGAAAACAAATGTTCGTTCTTTGAAATGACTTAAAATCGATAAACTTCTAGTTAGACTGATCAGGAGGAAAAGAGAAGACACGTTACGTACATTAAGAATGAAAGAGGGAACATCATAGCTTGTCCTATGGATGTTAAAAGGATAGTAAGAGAATACTATGAACAACTTCAGGCCAATAAATTCAGTTTAGATAAAATAAGTTCCTTGAAAGACATATATTAACGAAATTGGCAAAAGCAGAAGTTCTTAATAACCTTATATTTATTAGAGAAATTTGATTTAAAATTAAATGTCCATAAGGAGAACTCCAGACCCATATGGCTTCAGCATAGGCTCTTATCAAACATTTAAGGAAGAAGTAACATCAAGCCTACACAAATTCTTTCTTGAAACAAAGACAACATTGCCAGCTCAGGATCGCCCTGATATCAAAACTTGACAGGGACATTATAAGAACAGAATACTCTAGGCCATTTCTCCTCGAGAGCATACGAGGTCTGTCCAGAAAGCATCCAGCCATCATTAATATAGCGAGAATGGTTTGCGCGACATCGATGTCACTGGCGGCCAAGGACAGGTGACTGGAATGTGCATCGTGAGCGATGACAACCTCACTGTATTCATCAGCAGGGCGCCAGACACCACTGAGCGAACACGTGCACTGCGTGGACATCACATTCCAAATGACTGCGTGGGTAGAGCAAAGAGTATGCACCAGATTTTGCGTTAAGCTTGACCATCTCCCATGGAAACTATTGGGATGACTCAGGGGCTCTCGGGGACGATGCAGAGAGAGCAGCACAAATGCTTCAACGATGGTCGAGAAGCTGTTGAACGTGACACACGTTCTAGAAGGCCTGCAACAAGCAGGACACGTGAGCATGTTGAACGTGGTGCCAGGTTCAACGCTGGGCGAACTGTGTGAGGCCCAAGGTGCCTACTTTGAAGGTGACTGAGGCGTCACTGTCCTAGGTACAGCATTTCTTGTATCTTGTATCTTCTTCAATAAATGTCTCTGTTTTTCATATCACATGGCTGGATGCTCTCCTGATACACAAATCCTTACCAATGTATCAGCACCGCGTTGTATAAAAGACCGTGTGTGTGTGATCCTCTCAACAGCTGCAGAAGCAGCATCGGAAAAGACTCAACATTTCAAAGTTTCCTCTGGACGTTTCGCAAGTCTTTCCCGCTCCCGGGTTAGAGCTGACTGTGCGAGCCCGGTGTGAGCCCCCTTTCTCCACGCCGTTCGAGGGGTGCCCTCGGGCTCGCCCCAACTGCTATTCAGCCCCACGCTCAAGGAGCCCCGTGCAGACTGGTGGAGCTCTCCTTTCCACAGCTCCCTGTCTTTTTACTCTACCCCCCCAATCAAGAGCTGGCCCGGGCTCCTCACATTCCCACCGTTTAACCCAGCAGAGCTGCGCCAGAGCGCGCCCCCCATAGAAAGCTGGGGCGACTCTGGCCCTGCCTCTCTCAGGGACCCACAGTCCTCCTGCCTGACGTCCAGTTTGGGCAACATATAGTTTGCTCATATTCCTATTGGTTTACTCCAACATGGATCTTAAAAGTGAGATTCTTGATAAATAATTTGGAAGGTGGAATCACAATGGCAATTGAGGGAGGAGAGCTTGGTAAATGGTTCTTTCAGAAGATGTAAGGGAAAGAGAGACAGCAGAGAGAGGGCCCAGCATTCGAGTTGGATGCCTGAAAGAGACATGCCCCACAGTGCCTGGGGAACCCGCAGGACATGTTCCAATGGTCAAAATGCAGAGCTCTAACTTGGAAAGGGTACCAAGGCCCCAGAGGTCCACCCAGAGGTTCCCATCTGTGAGAGGAGAAGCCACTGTCATGGATGGACTCTCCGAGGACACAGCAGTTAGGAAAGGGGAAAAGGAAAAAGAAAGTAAGGGTAAGATGTTGTAAAGAACCTACATTGTATTGAAAATAAGAGCTTGCAAAGAGGGCAGAGGACAGATATAAGCAGGGAAGGTATTCCAAAATAGCTAGAAGAGAAGATTTGAAATGTTCCCAACACAAAGAAGTGATAGATGTTCGAGGTGATGGACGCCCTGAATACCCCGACTTCGTCGTTACCCATTTTATGCGTGTGTCTAAGTACCACGTGTGCCCCGTAAATACGTACGAGGATTATGTATCAATGAGAAATTTTTACAATTTGCATCTGGCAAAGAAAAGGTCACCGGCGGCTGACCAAAGACTTCCAGTGAAGCGACGGGGTGCGAACTTGACTGCAGGGCTGAACGGGCAGTGGGCATTGAGGAAGTGGAGGCAGGGAAAGGGCAGGTGAAAGGAAGAAGAGAGATCTCAGGGCAGCTGGAGGGTGCTGAGTGGGTGTCCTTGATTTAGGGGAGACCTAAGCATCTTGTTAGCAGGGGGAGTCATCTTTCCTGAAGTTCTGCTATAAATCTAACTTGCTGTTGGTGTGGGTGTGGGTGTTTGGGTCATGGAAATTCCATCTCCATCCATTCCTGTCTGTATTTATTTACTGCTTGCCTTGCTCCAGAAGAGAATTCACTGGGCTGTTTCCAGTCTATCATGGACACACTAGACTCAGCCTCCCACTTATGCCCATGTGTCACCCATGCTGTGCAGGGTGGTGCCGGTCTGTTCACGAATCAGCAGCATCTACGCATGATGGGGCTGTCACAGCACTGAGGCAGGGCCTGTGAGCAGAGACACGCAGACTCTGGCGTCCTTTTGGGCTCAGCGGCATCTGCAGAACACTGGCCTGCCAGCTCCACACCAGGTCCACCCTCTGGTGCCCGAGGGTGGATGCCCTGTCCTGGCTGCCTGCGGCATCTCTCTTGCTTCGTTGGCCATGAGTGAAAGTCCTAACGCGCTGAGGGAGCCCTCCCCGCAGTCGGGGCTCCCTGTGTTTCTGGGGTGCAGAGCAGGCAGCCTTGCCCTGCTGTGGCCCCGTTTCCCTCATGGCTGCCCCAGCAGTGTCCTCAAGCTGGCTGGGCGGAGGGGTGTGCGAACAGGCTGCTGTGTCACCTCAGCGCAACCCTGGGATGCCTGGGCGCACTCTGCTCCCGAGGGCTCCCTCAGCCTGCACACTCCAGACCCCTGCGCAACGGCCCTTCCTTCCTGGGCCTGCGGAGACAGCCCAGCTCAGCCTTTCCAGACTTTTCTCTGAAGAACGTGAGCAGCTGCTAAGAGCTTCTGTGTTTCCATCCAAACTCCCCTCCGTGCCTGTTCCCAGTGTTCAGGGGAGGATGCAGAGGTCTGAAGTCGCGTGGCTATGCCAAACAGAGCAAGGACGGGCATCCATGCCTCCAGCCTCGCCCTGAGTTCCATGGACTTGCAAAGGGTCTGCATCTTGCAGGGTTTGTGAGGGCATTTAGGGGGATTCTGTGCATTTGAGGAGCCCGAATAATTGATTTTCAGGTCCAAGGACACCACGGGGCTGGGAAGTCTGACCTTGCTCCCCAGGCCCCTGGACTTTCCAATTTGCAGAGACTCCGAGAAGGGCAGCGTGCCCCAGGGCTGTGACTGCACGTTGCGAAGCAGATGCGTCTAGGTTTCAGAACCATTCCTCGCACGCTCTGTGATTTCAGAGTCCCAGGTCAGCATCAGCTAATTACTTCTCATCGCTTTTGTTAGTGGGTTGGGATTATTGCCGCTCATCCCAGACCCTGGGAAAGCCCACAGTTTGCAGTGGGGGTGTCTGGCCCAGACTGAAGAGAAAACCTTGGGGGTCCCACTGTGGGCCCTGGGCCATGTGGCTGGCACAGCAGGGCTGCTTTGCTCCGTCTCATGGGAGTCTCCAAGGCCAATCTCAGGATGACATTTTGGGTAAAAAGTTTTCTGGAAGAGGACAGCCACTTTTAATTAAAATGTACCTCTTCAGGTCCTTCGGTAGGTCAGGCCAACGCCCTCCAGCCTGCCCTGCTCTGTCAGACTGGCTTCCCTTCTGTGCTGGAAAACGTAAAATAGTATCATCAGTTTCTTTCTTTGAGCAGTCTGAAAATACCAGAATCTGTTCCTGACTAAATGGTGCCCCCACCCCAAATGCTCATGTTGAAACCCAAACACTTGCTGTGACTGTTTTTGGAGATAGGGCTGTGAGGAGGTGAGGAAAGTTAAATGAAGTCATGAGGCACCTTGACCTTGGACTTCCAGCCTCCAGAACTGCGAGAAAGTGCATGTCTGTTGGTAAAGCCCCCAGTCTGTGACGTGTTGCTGTGGCAGCCCGAGCCGACTAACACAGAATCCTAGGGTTAACGAGGACTCAGAGAGTGTATATTTAAAACTGCTCCTTTTGAAAATGAGGGAAGTGAGGCCCTGAGATGTGACTGGTGGAAGTCACACTGCTTCTGAGTGACTGAGCCAAAGCCAGAGCGAGGCATGTGACTCGCAATCCAGGCCACTCCTCACCATGCCACACTGCGTCTTTGAAACCTGAGCTGTCTGCACCCCAACCTTGACAGACTGTGCTGTCCCCTCAGCTTGTGTGAGTCCCTGCCATCTGCCTGAACCAGTCACCGGGTAAGACAACATGGATTTGAAGCATTTATGAAAACGTGATTTTGACCCAAAGCTTGTCAGGCTTGTGAACTCGAATATGTAATGGCCCCAGGCAGGAAAATGTGTGACGTGATTGGTAGAAATCAACATGGAGTGGTGGGGACTGTGGCAAACTGAAGTGAGCATGCTCTGTGGGGCACTTAAATTCCAACTTTCAATCATTGTTCTAGCCAGAACAAAACACATCTGGCTTGTAGGCCGTATGTTTGCACCTCGATCAGGGTAGGCAAGGCTGGGCCACAAAAACACAGAAATCCTGAAATCTCACTGGCTTCCACAATAAAAGCATATTGTTCATTAAGTCACTTACTAACATGGCTGGGGGTTGGGAACGGCTCTGTCACACACAGCGCTTCAAAGATCCGGCTCCCCCCGTCCTGGGGAGCCACCAGCCCCATCACATGACCTGGCAGGTTGCAGCCGGGACGCAGGAAAGACGGGGCGTGCGAGGGCGCGGTTTACTCTCTGGGTTCGGCCCTCGTGCCACTGTCCGCAGCCGGCCCACAGCCCCGCCTAGAAGCGGGGGAGCTGGAAGTCTAATCTGACCAAGGAAGAAGAACACGAAACAGCTGTGAGCACACAGCATGGTCCCTGCCGCATCTGCTCACAGGTGCTGTGTCACACCTCACTGCACCCGAGTCCCACAGCTCACTCTGGGAGGCAGCCTTCATTGCCTCGGTTTATTGATGACAGAAACCAAGGAACAGAGAAGTCCAGCCATCTCCTCTGACCACGCAGCCACTAGGAGGAAGAGTCAGGATTCCTGCCTTCTAGCCCCTGCACCCTCTCCTCCTCGGCCTGGTGCCCAGAGCCACTGGCCCATGTGGCAAGGGGCAAAGGAGGTTTCTGGCCAGCCGTGAGCTGTCCCATCAAGAAGGCATGTGGCATGGCAGTGACGCTGCTCCTCCAGCTCTGAGTACACCGCACTCTTCCCAGCTGAAAGGGCCAAACGCCTTCAAATGGGTAAAAGCCATCAAAAGGGTCGCAGCTTCTCCCCTGTAAAGAGAAGGTGCCTAGACGTGCAGGGAGAGACTGGAGGCAGGGCGAGAGAGTGCCCTGTGATTTCTGGGAAGGTCTGTGGATGCCGTTGGGGCCGTGACTAAGAAGAACTAGATCTGCGTGCACCGCGGCGTTGCTGATGGCGCTGGGCGGTGCTGGGCCAGGCGCAGGCTCACCTACCTGGGCGGGGCTGCAACTGGCCGGCCGAGGACAGGGTGACGGACGGGCTGGGGGCTGAAGGATGTGAAGTCAAGATGGAAACTGAACTCGTAGGACTTCAGGAAGAGGGAAGCTACCCCCAGTGGTGTCAGCCTGGGGAAAGACAAGCAGACAAATCACTGTTTTATTTCATTTTGTTTTTCTTGGTTCTTTCATCTGGGAATCTCAAGAACCCACCTGGAATAAACTTCTCTTTAAACACAGAATTTGAAAGCTGCTGAGAGCCCAGCCAGCCCGGTGCTCAGCTGGGAGAGGAACGCAGGGAGCTGGGCAGGCCGGCTCTGCCACCTGGGCCCTCTCTTTTGCCAAGACGATGCTCCCATTCCGGCAGCCTCGATTCTCCTGGGAACAGGCTCAGACTCTTTTTGTCGAGAAGAACCGAGTCTCCTTCAGGTCACGTCGACTCATGCAATGGAGACTGGTATTTTAAGGATACATATGACCTCAAGAAGCCTGAAAATGGGGAACCACCAGGCCTTTCATGAACACCTGGGCTGTGGGAACAGCCAGGCCTCACAGGCTGGCCTGGAAGGTTCTCCAGGCTCTTCCTGCAGATCCTGCTCTCCGTGCTGCCTCTAACCGCCCCTTGCCCCTCCCCAGGGCTGGGCACACACAGCAGACCCTGGCCACCGCATTCCGCAGAAGCAGGTGGGAACTTCCCCTTAGTGAGAAACTGGCTGTGGCACGAACCACGGATGATGGGTCCAACACAGAGACAGAAACACTGTTTCATCAGAATCCACGACAACCGCCAAGTGCCTTTGTGCAGGAAGGGTGAGGTGAGGTGAGAAGGGATCACTGATCTAAACCTAAGGTTCTTAATCTCTGGGCATGAGGGGTCTGGGACCTCCTTTAAGCTGTGTAAGAAATGTGTGTGTGGGCACGGACACATTTTTGTCTGGGCAGACCATCCCTAGTTGCTATCACACTCTCGAAGGGCCCTGTGGACTTTAATGTGGTTGAGAACTATGACTGCAGGCCCCGTGTTCTGAATGTCAATAAACAAACAAACAAAAAAACCAAAAGATGAAAAAAGAACTACTACTGCAAAGCATGAGGCGGCTCTGCTTGAGATTTTTAAATGCATGTTTATGGGTTTCTTTTATTTTTTTTTCTGATTTGAAAAGCAGTCGATGCTTATGTGGAAACAGGAAAAATAATAGAAGGCTCAGTGAAAAAGCAGAACGCACAGTTGTCATCTCTGCTATGCAAATATGGATATTCACAGCACTCGCTATGCAGCCTGCTGCTGAGGAAACAGACCCGAGTCTCTTCCCTCTCGGAGACTGCTGGGGTGTGGGCGGGGTGAGGCCGAAGCAGACAGTGGCAACGAAGGCAGGTGCTGGGAGGCTGTCAGTGGTGGTCAGCGCTGGGGCGGGTGGCAGGAGGGCTCCCTGCCAGGCAGCCTGCAGGGGGAGGGCATGACCCTCATGTCACAGGGATCTCTGGGAGAGGCTGACCAGGCAGAGCAAGGAGGGAACAGGCAAGTGCAAAGGTCCTGAGGCAGGAGTCCAGGGCGTGCTGGGGGGAGGGGCCTGCCTGAGTGGCGTGCAGAGGTAAAGCAGCTGTTGACAGATGTTCACGGATGGAGCCCACTGAAAGGTGGAGAGAAGGCACAGGCCCCACAGACTCATCAAATTTGTGGGCCCAGAAGTCACTGTGTGTGCCATCTGTCCCCACAGGGTGGCCCACTCTGGAATCCTCCAGGATCCAGAACATGAGCAGATTCAGGACTGAGAGGGAAAGAACATGCTCATCGTCGAAGATGTAGAAAGCATAGAAAAGCGGAAACGAGGAACTGGGAGTCTTGGGTGCACAGGCTCACTGTTCCCAGCGCCAGCCGAGGGACAGGTGGAGCAGTAGTTACTCAGGGCTACTGGCCACGCACCTCGACTGCAGGTCCATTTTCCTTCTGCTTTCAAAATAGCTGCATCTTGTTGTTTCTCCTTGACATGCTGAGCTCCTGTTAAACGCGACCCCTCACGTGATTTAAACAAGAGATGCAGTCATTGCTTTGTGGTGTCACTGGAAATACTCCAGGGCCAAGGCGGCTTGGGTGGAGGGGGTGGCCTCTTTTACACACAGACCCAAGGCTGCTGGGGGGCTGTGTCTGGCAGGGCGGAGGCTGGGCGTGGGCAGGGACCTGTCGCGTTCTCGCAGAGGGTCTGTTTCCACTTAGGGCGCATATGAGATCATCATCTAACAGTGCGGCCACCAGAGAGGGCCTTTGCCAGGATCCTGAAGTGATAAAAGACCATGCTCTGGAGAGAAGCACGTTGGAGTGAAAGGGCTGCTGGACCCCTGCTGCAAACTACGATTCCAGCCGGCGTAGACTGAGCTACGGAAACGTGTTTAGGACCAGACGTGAGCGCAGAAAGGAAACATTCCAGCAGTCTAGAATGGAGTTGTTTTGACTTTAAAAATCATTTTCCAGTGTGAATATAAGACTTTACTTTTTTTCCTTCCTAACATAAACATGCACAAGCTTTAGGAAGCCTAGGCGCCCAGGCAGCAACAGGCTGGTGCAAGCGGCCACGAAAACTCTGTGCGTGACATCGTTCCCCCCACGTCTCCCTCTGGAAAAAACAAGAAACCAAAACCAGTCAGTGGCGGAAGTTACTCCTTAAAGGACACGAGGCAGGCCTAAAAAGAATCGTGGGCTTTTTCCCCCAAAGTGTGTCACCAGCTCTTTTTGACCCCAGTAATCAACCAGCCACACAGAACAAACCGAAAAACCCAACAAAGGAAGAAGGTTGAGGGATGTTTGCTTAGAAATTCTGTATGTTTTTGCTGTCTGGGGCATATACTTATGGGCTGACAGTTTGTAGCATTTATAAAGCACTTCAGCCTCCTCACAGGGCTGGTCTGAGCTCTTGTCCCCAGCGGGCAGCTCTAACCTCCAGTGCTGTGGCCACCGGTGTGGGGGTGGGAGGTCCGCCCACTGGATGACTGTGTAGCCAGGCCCACAGGCTGGGTCTGGAGAACTGTGGATCGGAAGGGCCTGGTCTATCCCAGGCCCCCACAAGTGGCAGAAACAGGCCTTAGTAGCATTAACCCATTGAATCTAGAACTTTTCCTTGGTCCATGCATTCATGTCACACGTTAATACAACCTTACAGAAAAATACAGAAACCCAAACTGGCAGACTGTACGTTCCTGTCTGCATCTCACCTTTCCTTCCCTGTCATCACAGGCGATGGCCAGGAAGAAGCATGTCCTCAGTGGTGTGTGAGCTCGCCGTAGCATCAGCCCCTCCCTGGTTGCCTCGGTCTTCTGTTCGGATCAGGAATCAGTCCTCTGGCACATTGGTGGCCTGCAGTGGCACGGGTGGCCCTGCATGTTCAGAGGACTTCCATGGACTCTCCCACCCCCAGAGAAGGGTCAACAGTTTCTGGAAACGCACTTGACCTGTTTGGACCTGCAGTCTGAGCTAACACGTATCATGCTCCCAATACCAGACCATGGGTCTCATCTGGGATTGAGAAAAGATATTCTGGATAGTAGCGTACTCAGGAGTGTGACGGTGTCATCTGGCATGGTCTGGGGACTGAGCATCGTCTTCTCAGGCAAGCTCTTCCCCTGGGCCCTTCCGTGTCTGCTTTCTGGAGGCTCCCCATCGAGTGCTGAGTGTCTGCAGAGCCACTGCTATTGAAAGATGTACTTAGATCTCCTAGTGTCCTTCCACCCAAGTAAACGAGGGGTACCAACCTAGCCTAGGCTGCGCCTGCCTGCGTGCCCATATGTGCACACACACACACCTGCAGGCCACATGGCTGGCACGGGTGCCAGGGAATGTGACGGGAAGGGTTTGGGGGCCAGCAGCCCCGGCTGAGAGCTGGCAAGGTGCCCTGGGAGTGCAGCCGGAGCCATGGAGAGAGGGGCTACAGGCAGCACCACGTGTTCAGGTGAGTCTTTGCTAGACTCAGGGAGTACGCTGTGATTCTCCAGGGCTCAGATGAGAAAGTGTGACAGAGCTGGGAAAGGGGACGTTCTCCTCACTTTTGCACAGGACACAGTGTCACTCTGGGCTGCGAGACTAGAAGGGAAAGTTGTGTCATTGGGTCCAGTGAGAGTCCTTTGACCTCAGGAGATGGTCCCCCTCAGGCACTAATGATGGAGGCACCCACTGATGCCTCCAGCTGTTTCTGGGCAGAAGCCCCTGTGTGGAGTCGGAGGAGAAGGGGAGAGGCCTGTGCTGAGCTACATGTGAGACTGTTCAGGCTCCCACAGTAGCTGATGCTACGGTGCCTGTACATCTCTGTGTGTCTGTCTGTCTACTTATGGATCATCTATTGATCTAGCTACCTGTCCTATCCATCGTGCCTGTATCTATCTTTCATCTACCCATCATCAGTCACCTCTCTACCTACCTAGCTTCCTATGTCACCTATGTATCTATGAATCTATCTTTCTTTCATCTAACTACTGACTTCATCTCTCGTCTGTTTCCAACATCTGTGGATCTATCTGTCTACCTATCAGTCATCTACCTTTGGTCTTGGTTGGATGAGGTAAGCTGAGGATTTTGCCTCTAAGCCTGCTAACAGTCAGCAAAGCTTGGCTAGGGACACCAACATGTCCTCTCTCACTGATACTGCCAGTCAGGGAGGGACTTGGGGACCCTTCGCAACGTGGCAAACAGGCCTAACACATGACTGACTGAGGCAGCCTTTGCCTTATAGGTACTTCTCCACCAAAGTGGGCTGTTAGAAAAAGCAATCCTCAAAAAAGCAGAAATCACCGAGCCCTGGCATAGTCACGGCAATGAGCTCGCAGCAGCCCATGGCAAGGTGTCCACAGCTGGGCTCTTCCCGAGTCTCTTTTGCACATACCACAGGGTACTGTTTGCTCTAAGGGAGCCTCACTTGGCACGACTCCATTGTTTCTATTTGGTCATTTGTTCCCAATCCTCAGGAGTCAACTGGAGGGCTCGGCCAGTGGGACCGTTCTGCTGCTTTGTTTGACCGGGAGCAGCGCCACGGATTCTACACTAACGTGTTTTCTCTGCAGGAAAACAGGAAAAGGTAGCTGCACACAGGCAAAATATGCACATATTTTGTTAGGGAAGCCATAAGGCTAGAATAAGTGAATGAGTTCAGCTAAAACAAAAGCCAACCCAAACAGTGAACCACCACAAGCCCAGGAAATTTTCTTAAAAGGAAAAGATGTAAAGAAGAAAGAGGATGATGTGGCATGCACTTTGAGTCCTGCTTCAGACTGGGGAGCCTCGTGGCAGGGAAGTCACCTTCCACAGTGGTCTTCCGGGGCTTTGGGTATGAAATCTTCTCCACACTCCTTCTGAGGATGGTGCGTGCCATGGGCTGATTCCTCCACACCTGTCCCAACACAGCCCAGATAGCCAAACCTGCACTTCCCAGGCCTGAGCCTCCAGCTGGGATTAGCCTCTGGCTAGCAAATTTCCTCCTGGGAGAGCCGACTTCAGCACTGAGTTAAGGGTGACAAGTGGCAGGACGTGAAGCACCCAGTCTTACAGGTGCAGGATTGGAGCAGAAAGGTCGTGGTTCTGCAGTAGGTGTCCACAGGGGTGCTGTTCTGATCCCTCAGAGACAGGTTTCTACTTGGAGCTCTGGAGGCTGCAGCTCTAGCGGCGGTTTCCTGATTCCGCGGCCAGTCCCCCTAGAGCCGCAGGCGCTGCAGTGGTTTGGGGGATCAGTTCTGCCACGTGGCTCTAGTTCTCATTCCTAGAAGCTAAGCCTTGAATCTGTGTCCTCGGCTCTCCCAACAATTCTGTAAACTATTTAAAATCCTAAACAAATCCTTCTCTGCATAAACTAGTGAGAGTGTATTGTTGTCTCTGCAACTCAAGCCTGATCAATCAAGAGTACGAAACGGATTGGCCATGCTCACTCCACAATGACTAGCTTGGCATGGAGGCCCAAGGTAACCATGGTAAATTGCTAAATTTAAGTAGAATGTGAATGATAAAGGAGGGTTTGCCCCATTTTCAACCTTCCCAGTTTCATAAATTCTCACTAATCTCAATATTTATCCCATTTGAGACCCAGGGGGACTCTTTCCCACATTTTAAACTATGCTGCAAGTATGAGCCACACTGAGCTGGGTACATCTGTTTGGGAGGGAAACATCCTTGGGGACCAATAGGGTCTGGACACTGGTGTACAGAAGGACAACTCTTGTCACTGACGAAGGTTCTCGATGCTCAGCAATCCCTGAGGAGAATTCTCTCGTGGCCATCCCCTGTGTGTTGTGCTTGGGTCAGGAAGCAGCTCTAAGGCTGATGCTCTCTTCTGCATGATCTGGCCGGTCCCCATCTTACCCAGACCATGGTAGGCAGAATAATGCTCCCCAAAGAGAGCTGTGTCCCAATCCCTCGATCCTGCGACCGTGCTGCTATTTTACATGGCAAAGAGGACGAGGTTGCTCACACACTGACCCCAAGGCAGGTGGATTGTCTTAGACTCTCCAGGTGGGACCAATGCCCTCCTTTAAGACTAAGGGTTCTTAAACGTGGCAAAGGGAGGCAGAAGAGGAGAGTCAGGGGGAGATGTCACTACAGAGGGTGATCAGAGAGAGGTGACGTTGCTGGCTTTGAAGAGGCAAGAGGGCGATTGTGAGCCAAGGAAGGCGGCTGCCGTTAGACCCCAGAAACATGAAGGAAGGATTCTCCCTAGAGCCTCCAAGAGGGGGGCAGCCTTGCTGGAACCCTGAACTTGCCCAGTGAGAGCCTTATCAGACTTCGGACTCCAGAACTGTGAGATGACAAATTTGTATCACTTAAGCCACCACGTTTGAAGTGACTTGATATGGCAGCGATAGAAAACTAATACACAAACCTTAAGCCTTTCATTCACATGACTTTCGAATTCCAAGGGAGTTCATGGCAGAGAAAGCTGTTTTGGGGTTATGGCTACTGGAGAGGAAGAGTCTGCAAATAAATTTTCTATCCCTAACAAGATTGGCCAGTGGAAAAACCATACTTCCCTTTTCTAATCGGAAATGGAAATTTTTAATAACCTCAGTTGCATAGAAACAATGTGTAAATGATAGTAAAAGTAAATTTCTCAAAATTTATGACAGATGTATTACATGGTTCTATACAAAGCAGTCTAGTCTGCGAGCCTATTTCCCTGATTAGGCAAAAAGATAAACTGTCCTATGTTGAAAAATCGAAGCCTGTATCAACCATAAAGGGGAAAAAACTACAGTTGAAATGCCGTTATGAATCACTTTGACCAGACCTACCAATACATTATTAAAACTTCAATGTGCTTCTCAAACACGCCCCAGGGCTTCGCAAAACCCTTCGTGCAGCCACCGCTGTTCTCGTGGCTCCCTGTGCGTCCAGGAACGTTCCTGAAGGACTGGGCACGTCATGTCAGCTCTGCAGGGTCCCTTTGGGGGCCCTTTTCATGGGGCCCAAGAGAGAAACTTAAGAAATATTTGTTGGCCAAAACGCACTCTGTCCGTGACTACCCTTGATAAAATGACGGGTGGCAGACACCAGACGTCCCGGAGCAGGTCTTCATCTGCCATTTTTTGTGTCCGTTTTAAACTGTAGCCCAGTTGGCCGTCTGCAGCCACAGGCTCCACATCTGCAGACTCAACTAACCATGGATCGAAAATGGTCAGAATAAATAAATAAATAATAACACAACAGCAAAAAAGAACACAAGTTTTTAAAACCACAGTACAAAAACTACTTACTTAACATTTACATTGCGTGGGGTATTGTGAATAATCTAGAGCTGACTTAATGTGTGCAGGAGGCTGTGTGTGGTTGTGTGCAAATGTTGTGCCAGTTTATGTCAGAGACTTGAACATCTGCAGAATTTGGTACCCAAGGGGGTCCTGGAACCAGTCCCCTGTGGATACTGAGGGACGACTGTAGGTACTTGTTCACATTTTAACATCCTGCAGTAGGGCCGTATCTTACAGTTGATGGCATTTTATGATCACAGTCATTGCCTGGGCAGAGATGAGCATGGTTGTCATTCGTGGAGGCAGGAATGGACCACTGCAGCTCTTTCATGTTTCAATCAACAAACAAGGAAATGAGTCTTTGTTGTTATCTAAAACCTTTACATGGAACTGAATTTCAGTGGAAAACCTGTTATGAACTGGCCGTTTCTGGTAAGGCAGTGGAAGCACCAGAATCAAGACTTGTGGAGTGGAGATTAGGGCCTCAGGAGACAATCCTGGGTTGTCCCCTGTGCACAGTAAATAAACCTCTTCCTCTTATTAATCTGCCTTAATTGTGAGTTGAGACCCTGTCTCAAAAAAAAAAAAATAAATAAATATAAGAAATAAAATAATATAAACCTAAAACAACTCTTTCAGTGAGTGCAAACTAAAATTTCTAATTAAAAAACCATTGTGCCACAGCTTTCCTTTAATTGATAAGATTTTTTTCCCTAGTGTTCATAAAACAATGATGTATCTTGTAATCAATGGTGTCTTAGATTTTATGAAATACAGTAATTATTTCTTTAGTGTGTTAATCTATTATTAAACCCATCAGAGGAATTTTAACTTTTAGGCATTGTATTTTTATTTTTAGAAGCTCTATTTGTTCTTTTCCAAATATACTGGGTCACTTTTTATAGATCCCTGTTCCCTGCAGCTACTTTTAAGCCTGTTTTATATCTTTAAACAGGATGAGCATTGTTATTTGACTTTGATAATTTCAATATCTCAATAATAAGGACATATTTGTTCCGTTTATTCTTTCTGTTGTTTTTCACCTATGATGCCTTGTTTCCTTGTGTGCTTGGTTATTTTTTTACTATGTACTGTTGACTATCCTTGAAAAAGTATTTATGAGCTCATGTTGAGGAAACTTCTATCCATAAATGAATTTGGGATTCATTATCCCGAGCACCTGGGGCACCACCAGCCTGGGACTATTGTAAAATAAATTCCTAACTCAAGGTCTTCTGTGCCACCCAGGCCATGCAATCCCAGGACAACGTCTTTAGGAGAGAGAGGTCACAATCACAGCTTCATAAGGGCTGACACTGGTTTCCCTTTACTTTTTTCTCTGTTCCACATATCACCGAGAGAATCTTACCTGCAGTCTCCCAGAGGTGAGAAGTTGGGGGTGACTTTATTTCCAGTTCGCCGTCACCATGAGGCTGTGGACCTCTGGAGCCAGCTCTGGAGAAGGGACCTGTTCGAGCCCCTCCTCGGGCCGGCGCTGGGGGCGGGTGTCCCGCCTCGGACCCCTCCAGCTGCCGGAACAGAAGCCCAGGTTTGCCTGGTGTGGCAAAGGACCTCAGGCAGAAGTGGCCTCGGCTTTCCTTTTATTTATTTGAATTTCCCCTCACTGTAGGCTTCGCCCTAATAGCCCCTTACTATTTTGTTAGCTATTTAATATCTTTAAGGAGACATTTTGAATATTTAATCTAGAACTTTGGTTGTTTCCATGAGGAGGGTTGGGTTCAAATAACTTGGATGAAATTTCTATAAGGAAAAATTTCCTTTTTTAAATATTTTTTTTTCCAGTCCCTAGTTCAGAGGTACTGAGGCCTTCCACACGTGGGGTGAGCCTCAAAGGCAGACAGCAAACTTGCTGCAGGGGAGGGGCAGAGAGAAGGGCCGGCCCCTTACAGCGTGGATGTCACAAAGGGGATTAATGCAACAAGCCTGGGGACCTACATGTTCCTGCGAAGACAGTTGCCTCACTATGTCAGGGGAAACAGGACTGGGTGTTTCCCCCACCTGGGAATCTGGTCCTAGGACCCTGGTGTCGATTACACCAATGTGATGTCTGGTCACATAAGCCGTGGATCCCGTGACCACACTGCGACTCTTGGAGAGGGGACCACCCTCTTCCCCTTGGTGTGCTGGTTGTTTCAGACCTACTGAGCTGTGTATTTAAGATGAATGCATTTTTCTCTATGCATCTGCTATCTCAATTAAAAACTTCAAAGTTATAAGACATTGTTGAATATTGAATATTTTTTTCTTTCTCTAGTTAACGGTCATTTCTATTTAATTTTTGGATATAGAAAAGTGCAAAGTCCTTCTCCAGGTAGCTTTTGGGCTCTCCCTCTCTGGGAGTTAACGCTGGGGTAAAGTAACCCCGATTCTGACAATCAGCACCGGGGCCCCCTGTCCCTGGGAGACGCAGCCATTCCGGAGCTGTGGGAGCGAACACACCCGTTTACAAACCCGCCAGAGACTCGGTCGCTATTGCACTTTGCCAAAGTGAGGCCAGTCGTGTTTTATTCATCACAAATATAGGGATTTTTTGTTTGCCCTTTCCGCTCTCTAAGGCAGTAATTACGGTGATCTGTCACCAAAGTCCAGCCCCCATCCCTCAGGGGGGCTTTGTCTCCCTCCCCCTCCCAGCATTTGATCCGGGCCAGCTGCTCTCTGCGGGGCTCTGCAAGAGTCCAACCGCTGGGACACAGCTAGCAGGGCCAAGGGGAAGGGGCTTTGTTCCCCATTATCCAAGGGGGTGGGTCTGGGTAGAAGGATGGTGTCAAAAGCGAGGAAAAGTGCATTAAAAATGCACGTGGGTTACCCAGTGGTTTGCTGTCCAGACCCAATTTCTCTCTGTGCAGAACAACCTGACTTGCCCCCTGGTCCGCACTGTCATGAGCAGCACAGGTGTTTCCCTGCCAGAATGATCTCGCACGTGTGTGAAGGACAAGGACGGGGAGGGTGCCCCAGGCTGGCTCCCTCCCTAGGCTGTCAGGGCAGGGTAGGAAGCACCACTAGATTTGGGGTGATTTCAGGGAAAACTAAACAAAATTCAACAATCCAATAGCAGATTCTCATCTCAACTGAGGCACTTGTCTCAATTTTCTTTGTTTCATTTCTGCTGAGCAAGCCTGTTTTTAAAAAATGCTTTATAAACATCAGGAAGATTTGGGAAAGGAAATGAGTGTATGGAGGGTGTGGGGAGAGAGGCAACCATGGCCTCGAGGGCAGACGCTCCCCCGTTTGTGAGAGGAAAAGGCCTTCAGAAATCCACTCTGGAAAGGCGGCCCCAGCCCCGAGCTTCCCAGCTCAGTCCCGACTCACGGGCAAATTCAGGGCTCGGAGGGCCTGATACTTATAAAATTTGGGGGCTCCTCATTAACAAAAATAATACAAAATTATAATTTTAAAGTTGCTAGGGTCTCTTTCAGGGCCTTGGAAAGGGTTTGAGTGAGTGAGGGACCCGGGAGATGTAGTGTTGTTAGCTTCATGGCAGCACCTTTGTCCACAGATTGCTCACTTTGTAAAAGTGGAAACGTCTGTCCCGCGCCACAGGGCGGACGGCTGTGTGCGGCGTGCCCGGCTGCACGTGACGGCGGGACACGCCGGGTAACACGACAGGTGGTGACATACGGAAAGCAGGACAAACATAAGAAACGTAACCAATCCACACTCAAGTCCGCCCATTTAGAAAACAGCAGAACACAAAGAAGTATCGGGGTAAAAAGAAGACTCTCAGCAGCTGAAATGGACGCCTCAAAACTCAGTCACGTGATGCCAGCCCAAAGCCTGGGGGTGAACTGCTCTGCGAAGCAGTGCCGAGGGTCGAGGCTCACGGGGAGCCCCGTCAGTCTCACGGTGACTGATTCAGATAAGCGAGGAGGATCTCTGTCCCCTGTGCCCACAGACAGCTCCGATCGCATCCTCTGGCCCGGACTCCCCGTCAGCTGACAGCCCTGAGGTCGCCCCGAGGACCTCCCACCCCCAAATGCCTCAGACCCCCCTGCCCTCTCCCTCCTCAGTCCTCTCACAGCCTTGGTTCAGGCCCTTCTCACAGCTCAGCTCGATTATTTAAAGAACTTCCCAACTGGGGTCCAGGTTTGTATCTTGCTCTGACTTCTACGTGGCTTCTGCTGATGGAGAAACAAAAGGAGGATTTCTTGGGCAGTTAGATGTAAAATCCAAAGACATTGTCCCTCCCCTCCCTCCCCTTCCCTTCCCTGAGACAGGACCTTGCTCTGTCGCCCAGGCTGGAGTGAAGCGGCATCATCACAGCTCACAGTAGCCTCAACCTCCTGGGCTCAAGCGATCCTCCTGCCTCAGCCTCCAGAGTCCAGCTGGGACTACAGGTGTGCGCCACCACGACAGGGTAATTTTTTTAAAGTTGTTTTAAAGTATTAATATTACTCTAACTCCTACACAATTTGAGTTTTACCTTTTTTCCAAAATCAAAATACAAGAAAACCATAATTTTCCTAATGCATATTAAGTATTATTGGAACAAAATTTTCTGAAATTTTTATTCAAAAGGAAATAAGGCTCATGGGAAATAAATTTAAAACAGTGAGAGAAGCAACTCAGGTGTCCATCAACAAATCGATGGATAAACACAACGTGGTCTATCTACACAATGGAATATTATTGAGCCTTATAAAGTGAGGAAATTCTGACACATGCCACATGATGAACCTTGAAGATATTATGCTAACTGAAATAAGACAGTCACATAAGGACAAATACTGTACAATTCCACTTCTATGAGGTCCCTTCATAGAGACAGAAAGCAGAACGGTGGTCACAGCATCTGGGGGAGCGGGGAGGGTAGTTAGTGTTTAACGGGTCCAGAGTTTCTATTCACGAGGATAAAAAGAGTTCTAGAGATGAACGCCAGTGACGGTAGCACAGCAATGTGAATGTACTTAATGCCACAGAACTGTACATTTAAAAATGGTTAAACAGTGAATTTTATGTTTTATGTATTTTGCCATAATTCTTTAAATTGCAAGAGAGATTTGTAGCTATAATTCCTACTTCCTCCACACTGAAAGAGACTTCGCAAAAGCAATTGCTTGCAATCTCAGACCTTTCCAAGTACAACATCCTCAAACATGAAAAATTTCAGACGCATGCATTTTCATCTGGTTTGGGGACATCGAAATGCGGTAAACCTTGTCTAAATTGAAAAAAAAAAAATCAAAAGACTTTTTCTTCTAAATGATTAAGAAGTGACACAACACCAGAATTAGAGTTAGCCTCCCAGGCATACACATAATGCTGAGTAAGGAGCTGCACTTCTGCATGAATAATCCGAGCCAGCCAGCAGGGAAGCCATGAGGCTTGCAGGACGCAGCTGTGAGCACCGGCATGTGAAAGGCAGGCTGAATAGTCCTTTCTTTGCTGTTAGTGGTGGCAGAGTGACCCAGGTCAAGCCATTTAACCTGCCAGGATGGCCACTTCCTTCTCCCCAACCTCAACTATAAATCTGTGTCGGGGCTAATTGCACCTGCCCTCCAGCTCGCTCGGGGGATTTGTATTTGGGGTGGGTGGATGACTAATGGGTGGGGAGGCAGCAAGCCCACCGGCAGGGGCGGATGGCACACACGCATTTCTGCAGTACCCAGCAGCTGGGCTCCGCTGCGGTCACGTCCCAGGTTTAGAAAATAACCACAAAAAGACTGAACAGCCCTAGGCAGGAAAGAGTGAGAATTAAAAACTCCAGTCATCAAGATACTGGCCGCTCCCTGTGCTAATGCTTCTCCCAGGGCAGAGTCCCAGCTTCGTGGCATCTGCTGTTCTAGAGCAGCAGCGGCTCCACATGGGTTCCCTCCTGGGAAACGGGGCCGGGTTTCCATATTGCTCAAAGTCACAACTTCTATCTAAAATGATGTATTGGTGAGAGACCGTTATGAAAGCCATCAAATATACGTATTTATGATACATATAGCCATTCATATACATTTTTATATATGATATATAATATACATTTTATTATAAAAATAAGAATAGCTTTGTAAACAATGTAAAAATATTTACTACTACAGGTCAAGATTGATTTTTGTGTTGGTTTTGGTCTTTTCTTTCATTAAAAAAAATAGACACACACAAAAACACACATTGGTTTCTGTTTGTTTAACTCACTTGCTCGCCTCCAAGGCTGGTGGTAAAATAAATAAACCCTTTGTTATTTCTCCAGCACAGAATGACTGCATATGGAGAATTAAATTGAGAATTAGAATCATGAGATTTCTTTTAGAATTCAAGAGAAGTCATTGTAGCCTCCTCATCCCCGTTTCACAGACGAGTGCATCGGGGCTAAAAGGAAAGAAGTCACTCACCAAAGGCCCAGCGCACACCTGGCAGAGCCGGGATGGAACGGGGCCTCCCGCTCTCGGCCCGGCTCTGCGCCCATCTGTGCTCTTCCTACAGCTCAGGGCTGGCTGACCAAACTTTTCACACGACTTTGCATCCTGTTTTTACTTCCAGCCCCAGCCCCAGCCCACCGCCCACTGCACTTTTGAACATTTCAACCATGGAGAAAATGAAAGTGGGAGGCAGGAGCACTTTACGGCTTAAAAAACAGATATTGAAATGACCGATAAGGCTCAGAGTTTGAAGATGACCATCTTACTGCACTCCTCATTATTTTAAGTAACCAAATTTGGCTCATTTCAGTATCTCATCTATGTCCCTAAGATAATGACAGTTAACATTCCTGGAGCATTTATTAGGTGCCAGTTTCAGACACTGATATAAGTGCTTTATTAACTCATTTAACTCTCACAACCACGACCAGGATACAGGTATTATCACCATCATGCCTATTTTACAGACGAGAAAACTGAGGCACAAAGGGGTCAACTCACTCCTTCTTTCCCTACCCATCCCCTCCCAACAGTACCGCTTTCACTGTCTCCGTCCACCTGCCCAGTGGATAGCCATCCAGGCGGAAGGCACTCAGCGCACGGGGGCAGGCTCCGTGGGGACAGAGGTGATCCGGCAGCACTTCCAGCCTCAAAGCCCAGACTACCTAGTGGAGGAGAGGCAGCCACAGTGGAGCTAGACTGAGAAGGCCTAGGAGCAGGGACGCGGGGAGGCGGGAGGGAGCTGTCCCACAGAGGGTGCGGGTTCAGCTGGGTACTGAAATGAAATAGGACTTACACAGACAAGAGGGCCCCTGCCAGCCAGGAGGTAAAAAGGGCATTTCTGGCAGAGAACACAGCGTACGCAAAGGCTGGGAATCTGGGAGGAACATGCCAGTCATTTAGGTCCCGCAATGCACTCTTGTCCGTATGGCAGTGGTTGCTGTTTAACAGTGACACTGTAGAGAAGAAAGAGGAGGGGTATGTGGGTCATTCTCTCTTGGTGCCATTTCTCCCCACTCTGTCCTTGGTCTCCTTCGTGTGGGGAGCCAGAGGACTGGGTAGGGACTGTGAAGGGAAGGATGATCTCCCGGAAAGCTTACAATGACAGAGAGCAATGTCATGTGGAGCTGAGCTGGTCAAAACTGGATTGAGTCATGTCAATGTTCCTTCTCAGTAGGAAAATCACAGGTCAGAATGCTGGGGACGGGCCCCCAGTCCCGGACAGGCTGTCCCAGCCTGTGACTTAGGGGAAGGACAGAGACATGCTGCCATTTGAGACTCTCTGAAAAAAGACTAGTTTAAAGATTGTAAGTTCTACTGTGGCTGTTTTGTTGCCATTGTCGCTGTTGTTATATTTTAAAAACAAAAGATTTTAACTGCAAGGACACCATCCTTGAAAAGGTGGGAGGAACAGCCAGGCAGCATCTCAGAATGACCATTGCATTAGTCTGATGTGGCTTTGAGTTCTGGCTTTTGAAAATCTGTGTGACCCTGGGGAGCTATTGAAAGAAACACTTTGCAGTTGATTGTGCGATTGTTAAAATATTTGCTGCCCTTTCCCACAGAGTCGTCCCTGGGTAAAGACCGCACTCCTTGTCCTGCTGACACGAGGCTGGTCGGGGAGACGGCGGTGGGAGGGGCACGTGCGCCTTCTGCGAGAAGCTTGGTTTCCGTCTCTACTGTCTGCCAGGGGGACGGTGACAGCTCAGAGAGGGCTGCCCCTCCGGCTGGGGTTCGGATGCATGAGGAACAGACGTGGGGGCTGTCTGTTAATGCAGCGTAACAGAACCCCAGCCGACTGGTGTGCTCTTAACCTCAGTCTCCTCATCTGCGAAAACGAATATAGAAGAATCTGTGTTGGGAGATGGTGGCGATGACGATGATGGTGACGCTCCTTGTGATAATAGCTAACACTTGGGATGTAGCAGGCGTGATTCTAAGTGCTGTCCAGGTAGTAGCTCGTGTGCTCCTCACCCAACAAATCCACTAGGTGGACGCTACGATTATCCATGCTTTGCAGAGGGGGAAACAGGCACAGAGAGGCAAACGTGGCGGAGACTGGATTTCACAACAGGAAATCAGCAACTGCCGACGTCCCTAACCTTTCTACTTTTGCTCCTTTCTTCCAACACCTACATCCCCAGCTCCCAGTCCTCTGCTCGGCAAAAACTGTCACAGGTCTGAGGGTGACTCATGAAATTGCTGGAGAGTCCCTCAGCTGCGGGCCGCGGGGAGATGTCACTTCTGTGGGTCTGCCCACATGGTGCCCTGGGCCTCACGGGACACTGCCCGGGCTGAGGCCGGGCGTTGCGTCTTCTATCCTGGGACTAACTTCCATAGAGCGAGGAGTTAAAATCTATGGTGTCATAAGTAACTTCAGCTACCTCTGTCCCATAATTTCATACATGGCCCTATTGTTCCCACGGTTCATTTTAATAGAATGAAATTTCCTTATCACAGAGGCAAATCCCAACCATTTTCAAAGGACATAATCTGGGAGTTTTGAGTTGTGACTTTTCCTTTGTAACATCCTAGGATAGTAGTTAACACAAGGATCTTCACCCAGAACAGCTGTTTCGTGTAAATATTGCCAGAGCCCAGCGTGAATTAAAAAGTCAGCTGAGATGTTAGATCTCCCCTTCCTGAAAATTCATGAGAATTACCTGTCACTTCACAGTGCTTTGAAGGTTAAAAATTCACATAGTCCGGTATTACTCCCTCCCTCCCTCCTGGGTCCTGCGAGGGTGAGGGCTGCGTGGTGGAGCTGGGCAGCAGGAGGACACGCAGGACTGTCAGATGTATTTCCTGCTCCCTGATGCACGGTGTCTTGTTTGGAAGAAAGCACGGGCACATTCTGGAAGGTGAAGCAGTCGCACTGCCATCTGAGTGGCAGCAATTGTCAAGATGATTACAGTGAACCCCAGGGGGAAACCCAGAGTCCCCACTTCCCTAAAGTTCATCTGCCCGAAACTGAGCTGGGATCATTCCTCACAAACATGCTCCTTTCTTCTCTTCCCCACCTTGGAAAATGACACCTCGACTCAACAGTCTGAAATCTGGGAGTCTTTCCTGACATCATTTTCTACCCCCTCCACACCCAGCCCCCGACCACGTCCTGTCCATCCTGTTCGTTCCACCTCAAGGACATTTCATCCATCTCCTGCTCTCCATCGGGTCCAACCCACATCTGCTCTTGCCTTGCTTATCACGACAGCCTCCCAAAGTCTCCCGGCTTCCAGGCCACCCTCTTTCCAGCATGAAGCAGATCTACAACGCTCACCACAGTCCAGAAGGCTCCGTGTGGTCGAACCCTGCTTCTCCGTCCAGGCTCACCTTTCTCCCTCTGCCTCGATTGCCGACACTCCGGCCCCAGGTGTGTGTCAGTCCTCCCACACGCCAAGGGCTTCGCCACCTCTGTCTCATCAGTCCTTGCCTGGCCAACTCCTACTCATTCTCCAAGTGTCAGCTTAAATGTCACTTCCTGAAAAAGTCTCCCCAGTTCTCACCTTCCTTCAAAATCTGTTCCTCTGTCATAATCTTTCACTGTGTCTTTTATTAACTTCATTGAAAGCACTGTCATTATTTGCAATTGAGTGATTATTTGTTCAATATTCTCCTACCACCCTAGACTGTGAGCACAGGACCAAAGCCATAGCTCACTGTCCATCGCCATATTACCCCAAAAGGATGGGTTAAGAAGTGGGGTGTGTATGTGAGAAGGCGTTTTCTCACCCTGCAGGTGACGGGGCAGCCCTGAAACTTCTGAGGATGGAAAGGACGTGCAGAAAGGCCCCGGGAAAAGACGAGGTGAGCCCCGTGGACATGATGGAGAGGAGAGTCGGGCCAGTTAGGAAACCAGCGCAGTTTTAGCAAATGGTAAGGAAGACCCGGACGAGGGGCCACAGGGCACGTTTCACATGTGTGAGTGAAGACGACAGTGAGTTCTTCATGGGGACATGCCCTGGACACAGAGAAATGGGAAGTTACGCGTGCAAAAGAAGACAAAATGGGAGATATAGGAATTAAATGATTTTAAAAATCACTGTAAGGTTACATTTTTTCATGAATTCAGAAACTTTTGCAATACCATTAAAGACAACCTTCCCATTACTTTGGTTTTCCTTTAAAATTTCACGTCATAACTTATCACATGGTGTTTTCCCTTCTGCATGACACCAGTGAAAACACACAGCCCAGAGAGAGCCAGGGTGACGCCGGTGCAGACGCTGTCTGCTGAGGTCTCCGCCAGCTGCAGCGCCCTTGCAGCCCCTCGCTGGTCCTCGCAGGTCCTCGCCGGTCCCCATCTGTCCACATTAGCTGCCGCACAAGCTCCTGGCTCTCTAAGTGTCTCCGTCTCCCTGAGCCCTGCAGACGCCACAGATGGGCCCTTCTCTGAGCCCGGGTTGGCGGCCATGCCCGCTCCCTTGTGACTTTGCTCGCCTGACAGCCACAGCCGGCTTCTACACCTATAGCCCATGTGTATTAGCCGTGTGGCCTGAGTGACAATCCGTCCGGTTCCCAGTTCTGCACCCTCCTAGTCAGGCTGATTCCTGCCCTTTGGCCCTGGGGAATTAAATCCTGTCCAGTCTGGGCACCAGCACTGACTGTATTTGTCTGATGGTCAGAACTACTCTCCGCAAACTCCCGCCCGTTCCCACCGCCTCCTGGCCTTGCACGGCTGAGGCCCCGGGGATTTCTGTTCTCGGCACGGAGAGCCAGTGTCTCTTCCCACCTTCTCTCTTCTTCCTTTGTCCCCGTGTCTGTTACAAGCACTCATCGTGTCACCCACCCCTCTTGCCGACTGCCCGACTGCTCACACTGACGGCTCCTCCCTTCCCAGACTCTCCTCACAATGCGCTTCATACCTGCTGGCGCGTTGGCTGGAACACATGTGTGCATGTAAAGAACGCTTATGTTTTCCAGGGATGTCCATATGAATTTCCAATGATATGTTAAAAATACTTGTGAACACTTTGCATTTTATTCCTGAAATTTTTCACACTGCTTCATCTTCCATTCTGCAGAAATCGCTGTTGAAGAGAAGGAAGAAATAGAGAGAAAACAACTGTTTGCTACAGTCATGTGTTAGACTCATTTATTCAGTAAATATCTATTGAGCTCCTAACATGTGCCAGATACTATTCTAAGGGCTGGAAACATCACTGTACACAAAATGAGTGAAATGGCTGCCTTTACAGAGTCTATGCTTTACTGGGAGAGGCAGACAATAGGCACATTTGCAAACACAATACATTAGTAGCAGGAAGTGCCATGGGCAACTGTAAAGCAGGGAGGTAGGGGGTGGAGGATAGGAGGGCAGCCCTGCTAGGCCACACTTGAGCAGAGCACTGGAGGAAGTGAGGGAGCCGGATGGACGTGTGAAGGGAGAGATTGCAAAGTAGCCAGTGCAAGGGCCCTGAGGCAGAGTGGCCAGCCGACAAGGAGGCCATGGGCGAGGGCAGGTGATAGGTAAGAGACGGGCTCAGCGGGGTAGCGAGCATCTAATCATGCGGAGCTTTGTCGGTCATGGTGCACACATCCGATTTTACCCTGAGTCAGACTGAAGACCATCTGAAGGTTTTTGGCAGGTGGGTGACACAGTCCTGGTTTTAAAGAGCCTCCTGGCTGCTGTATGGAGACAGACTTCAGGAGCGGAAGCCGGGTCTCAGAGGAGGTGACTGCAGTGGCCCAGCAAAGAAAGGCAGGCACATCTGTCCTTCGCAGTAAGTATTACTGCTCACAACTTTGCGGTCAGTGTTCTTATCATTGGCCAATGAGGAACGGAGGCTTAGAGAGGCAAGGCATCTTGTCACAGTCACGCAGCCGCCAGAGAGTGTCCCACTCACAGGACTGGCATCTGGCTCCATCTGGTTCTAAGCCCCCCACTATTCCATTCTGGCACACAGCTTCTGGGAAGCATGCGGCCGGGGAGCCACCCTCCTCCCCTCCCATGGGCGTGTCTCTGGGATCAGAGTCATTTCTGCAGAAAGCCGGGGAGCCCGGACACAGACTAGGGCCACTCGCTCGCAGCTGAGGGTCTCTCTGGGAGAAAAAAAGCAGAGGGCGACTCTGCCCTGCTCAGAAGTGGGTGCTTGGGGCCAAGCGGAAACTGCCCTGCTGGTGCCTTCAGGAAGGGAGGTTTGGTGGCAAAGGGAAGGTGTTTTGTTTGTTTTGGTTGTTTTTAATCAGGGGGAAAACTCCCGGTGGTAACACACAACCAAAACATTCATCTTTTCCTGAAAGAATTCAAGAGAATCTAGAAAGGCCCTGACCCACCAGCAGTGGAGAGAAGACAGGGTCCCCCGGCCACTGCCCCTGCCTGACGTGAGCCCGTGCAGCGGGGGCGGCTGAGGGAGACTCTCCTTAAAGCCCGCGACAACCCCAGCTGCCCCTCTGGTCCTGCCTGTGACTGCTTGGTACTGCCCAGAGCGGAAGCGGAAACAGAAAAGGTCTCCAAGGACAAGAGGCAAGCAATAAGAAAGACCTGGGCAGGCAGGGACAGGGAGCTTCCCTCCAGCCCATCTGGCTGAGTCGCCAGTGCCAGTAGGGCGGGATTCAAAATAATCCAGCTGTGGGTTATACGCAGCTTTCGTACGTCGTTTATACTTAGTGTTGAACAAATGGTACGTGTCTCATTGCCTAGCGCGCTTCAGCTGCTCCCAGGAAGACTTTCTTGCTTATATGTTATAGTGAGTTAAATGCAAAACATCTATCTCACAAAGAACTTGGATCTGGGATGTATAAGGAACTCTGAACACTCAATTACAGGAAGGTGAACGATCCAATTTTTAAAAATGGGCCAAAGATTTAGACACACACAGTTCACCAAATAAGATAAATGAAAGGTATAATGAGCACATGAAAAAAATGCTCAACATTATTAGTTATTAGGGAAATGCAAATTAAAACCATAAGGAGATACCCACACACCTAGCAGCGTGATAACATTTAAGAATTGGACCAGACCTTGTGTTGGCAAGGATGTGAAGGAACTGGAAGTCTCCTATACTGCTGGTGGGAAGGTAAAATGGTACAATTACTTTGGAAAATAGTCTGACAAACTCTTAAAAGCTAAATATAACCCACTATATGATCCAGCCATTCCACTTCCAGGTATTTACTCAGAGAAATGAAAGCGCACATCCACACAGAGGCTTGTGCGTGAACGCTCCTAGCAGCTTCATTGTGAGGGCCCCAAGCTGAAAACAACCCGCTGTCTCTCAACAGGTGAATGGATAAACCAATCATGGTATTTGCAAACAATGGAGCACTACTCAGAAATCAAAGGAATAAACTATAGATACATCCAGCAATATGGCCAAATTTCAAAATAATTATGCTGATTAAAAGAAGCCAGATAAAAAGAGTATGTGCTGTATGACTCCATTGATATAAAATCCTAGAAAATGCAAACTAATGCCTAGTGGAGAAAACAGATCCATGATTCCCCTGGAGGGTGGGCAGTGTGGGAGATGGGGAAGTAGGAGTAAACTTAGGACTGATGGAGATGTTCATTATCTTGATTATGGTGACAGTTTCACACTTGCACACAAATGTCAAAATTCACCAAATTGTACGCTAAATATGAGCTGTTTATTTTATGTTAATTATACATCAATCAATTTTTCTTTTTTTTTTTTTCTGACAAAGCATGTATAAAATCTGGAGGAAAAACAGTACTCGAGTGGAATGAGGTAAACAGGTATTTGTCCTCAGGGTCCTGATGCCCCAGGTACATGGGGAGCCTGGTTAAGTGGCACCTTGCAGGACGCGTCTGAGCGCAGCCATTCCTTCCAGGCTGCCCATGGCGCGCTCTCCTCAGGTCCTAAATGCTCTGGTGTGTGTAGTGCTACCATCAGTCACCTTAAACTTGTGTTTCCACGCACAGCGTGACTTTAGTTTCCCTGCGCGCTGCGGCAGGAGCAGGGCTAGAGTGTTCGACACTCGGTCTTTACGAACGTGTGTTCTGTGGGGTCAGTCCCTGCACCTCGAGGATGTCCAGCTGGGCCACAGGTTTGTCAGCAGCAGGGAGGATGAACGCAGGCAAAAGTGTTCCGAAGAAGGGGCAGCAGGGATCCAGTCCCTGCTGGGTATTTCTATAAACGTTCCATGTTGGTGCAGTGAAGCGTGGAGAGGACAGACGCCCAGGAGCTTTGCACCGAGGTGGGTTTGCTGGTGAAAGAGAATTGCTGCAAGAGCGGGGAGCGAGGGCTGACTCCAGCCCTGGGTTCTGCCCGCTGCTGTTGGAGAAGAAGTAAACTGCATTTACGCCCCGAGCCTCAGTTCCTCCATCTGTAAGACAGCCACAGCGATATCATACAGGGTTGGTGGAAGACTACAAAAGAAAATGGCTAAAAAGGGTTTTCTTTTTTTAATATTTTAACTATTTTTTGCAAACATTAGGTGTTTCCAGGGGAATGTATTAGTTTGCTGGGGTGTCCATAGCAAAGCGGCGCAGACTGGGGGCTAAAGAAGAGAATTTCTTTCTCACGGTCCTGGGGGCTGGAAGTCTGAGATCAAAGTGTCAGCGGGGTTGGTTTCCTCTGAGCCCTCTCTCCTGGGGGTGCGGATGGCCGTCCTCTCCTGTGCCTTCACATGGCCTTCCCTCTGTGTGTCTGTGTCCTAATTTCCTCTTCTTACGAGGACACTGTCACATGGAATTAGGACCACCCATATGACTTCATTTTACCTTAATCACCTCTTTAAAGACCCAATCTCCAAACAGTCACGTTCTGAGCGGCTGGGGGTTAGGACCCTAACACGTGAATCTGGGGCAGGCTGGGGACACAACTCAGCCCCTCACAGGGAGACAGGCAGGGGGGATGGGCATCTGATCACAATATTTTTTCAAGTCACCAATCGTGTTGGAAAACAAACAGCATCAGATACAGCAAAGCCTGCGCGATGTGCCGAAGAGGAGGAGGCCGTCCGTCACCACATCTCTCTCACTCCTTCTCCATTTCTATTTGTGCCTCTGTCCTTTCCTGTGGAGCCACCGAAGCCATGGCGAAGGGCAGAGGCAAGTCTGATACTACCTACAAGGACACTTTTGACTAAGCAATATCTCAGTCCCTGGAGACTTTGTCCCGTGCCCCGCCAGCCTGTCTTCCTGAGGAGCAGCAGGCAGCAGCAGGAGTGACGCGGAGGGGCTGTGGGCAGCAGGAGTGGGTGCAGGTGCAGGGCCATCAGCCTTCCCTTGAGGGAAATCAGTGTCGTGCAAGCCAGCGAGTGGTTTTATCTGTTGAGTTTTTTCCGCTCTGAGGGGCAGTGAGTGTTTTAGGAGGGGGCTGCTCCAGTTCAGGCTCTGCCGCATCCAGAGAATGTGGCGGAAACCCATCTGTCCACAGGCACCTGCAGCAGCGCAGCCTGGCGTCTGCAGATGGGACAGGTGAGGAAAGCCAGGGAGTGGCCGGCTGCGTGACCCTCTAGGGTGAGTGCCCCGATCGTGGGGGTAAAATGACTGGGGTGTATAGGGGAGTCAGGGGCCCAGGCCAAACTCCATGCTGGATGTGCGAAGTACAATAGCAAACTGTCAATAATAAGAACACCACATGGTCAGTCGTGTTGACGGAAGCTGTCTAGTGATGTCACAGGCAGTCAGCAAGGAAGGCCAGGCTCCCGCTGTCTTGCTGCCTGCTGTAGAAGAAAGCGGTGAAATTTCTTGACTCTCACGAGTCTCCCTTTTCTTCTTCCTCCCTCCATTCACACATGCCTGCTGCTCCATTTTGAGCTGGAAATCCACTTCATTCTGTTTAGAGAAAAAAGTCTCTGGTGGATGCTGGTCATTGAATTCACGTGCCACTAAAGCTCAGGAGACACGAATGAATAGGAATCCCTCTGTAGGGAAGTTTAAACTTTCCCTCTGAAGGTTTGAGTTTCAGTCTGCAGAAATGAATTGGCAATAGACCTGTTAATAGGAAAAAAAGACATACAAATTTCTCAGCACACGCACGGACGTGGGAGTCCCGTGCATTTGAGACTCATGGCAGGGCCAAGTGGTTGAGGTTCATACACCCTCTGCTTGGGGAGAGGGCGCTGTGGGAAGTGTAGGCAACGAGAGGGCTGTAAGCGATTACCAGGGAAGTTGAACGGACCCGAAGTTCCTGGGAACAATCGCGGAGCACTCTGGGTAATGCTGCATCTCAATACTGGGTGAAGAAACACAGACAAAACTCTGAGTTGAAAATGACTTAGAAGAATCAGACTCTGGCTGCGAAGGAAGTTTTAGGAACATTTTATTTTAGTTTAGTTTAGTTTTTTTGAGAATGTCATTGATATCTTGATAGGGATTGCATTGAATCTGTAGATTATTTGGGGCAGTATCAATATTTTAAAAATATTAATTCTTCCAATAAATTACCCATTTTCAGGTATTCTGTTATAAGCAACTTTCCCTCTGAAGGTTTGAGTCTCAGTCTGCAGAAATAAATTGACAATAGACATGTTAACAGGAAAAAAAGACATACAAATTTGTCAGCACACGCACGGACATGGGAGTCCCGCGCATCTGAGACTCACGGCAGGGCCAGGTGGTTGAGGTTCATACCCGCTCTGCTCGGGGAGAGGACGCTGTGGGAAGTGTCCGCAATGTGAGGGCTGTAGTGATTACCAGGGGAGTTGAAGAGACGGGAGGCAGACAGTACCTGGCAAAGGCTTCTCGTGGGAATGAGGAGGGCTGGCCGATTAGGGAGAGGTGAGGGGCAAAGGGCGCTGCAACAGAGGCTGTCTTGTCACGTAGATGACCTCTAGGTGCTGCCCTGGGAAGAACAGAGAAAAGTCTAGAAGGATGGAGATGACTTTCTGTCTCTTCTCTTCTCCTTAGTCAGACAGGGAAATCCCAAAGAGGGTCCCTCCCTGTGCTGAGGGCTGTGGGGCTGGGGGAGGCGAGAGAAGACTGGAAAGTCCTGGGTTCTGCCAGGCGGCTTCTGAGGCCTTCCCACTTCTCCCAGTCCGAAGCTCTCAGCGTGTCAGAGCACCATACTTTGGGGTCTTGTTCTCTGTGCCCAAACCCCCCGACCCCCAAATTTGATATTTTCATGTAGGTGAATTTGTTTCTAGTTTTCTTCTCAGAATTTTAGCTTTAGTATCCACTAAATCCACAAGTCATTCCCGCTGGGGATTACTGAAAGTACGAGGGCCTGGGAGATAGGGAGGAGTTGAAGAGGGAGACAAGGTAAGGAAATGGGTTTGGCAGTGAAATTTAGGGACAGAGACAGGGGACTGAGGAGGGTAGGGCCAGCCTTGAAATCCCCCTCAGCCTCTGATGGGGGCCAGGGTGGCGGGGAGCAGCCCCCAGGGCAGCTTTTGGGTGAAGGGAAGGCAAAGAAAGCCCAGCCAGACACCCCGGCACTGGGGAGAGGCCCTGAGAAACACCCTCACCCTGGCTCGGTCGCCGGGAAGGGCCAGAGCCAGCTCCTTGGATGTCCCCTCTGCTGTTTCTCTGGCTCCATGTGGTCAGAATGAGTCGGGACTTAACAACTCTGAGTCACAGTCAGGGAGCTGTGGACCCGCACGCTGACTTAGCAACAATCAAGGAAGGGGGAGGGAGGGAAGGAGATTTCCTATCCTGCCCTGATCTGGAACAAGGAAAACTGAATATAAATATCAATACAGAAACACGCTGCAAATAAAGGAAAGAAAAAGCCTGAAAGTTTTTAACAGATAAAACATGATAAATGGGGAAAAGTCATGATAAATGGAAATTAATTATAAAATAAGTATTTCTTATAATAAAGTTATGAAACATTATTTGTAGACTCTCTTTCTTACCCATAATATGTGTGTGTTAACTTTAGTGAATGTTAAAAAAGAAAACACGTTCCCTTTCTGCCTCGGGCTCTCGGGCTGTGACCAAGGCCGCGGGTGCTGGGCACAGAGAGCTGGGACAGCCCTGCCCCCGTCCTCACCTAGCCCTGGTCCTCACCGAGCCCCCATTCCCACCGAGGCCCTCCCTTTCGTCCCCGTCCCCAACGATCCCCCATCCTCACCGATCCCCCGTCCTCACCAAGCAATGGTCGGGCAGCCAGTATGGCTGTCTTCAGAGCCACCCTGTGACTGCCCACACCGCAGGGCCCCACTAGGGTGGGCCGCATGGCCCACTTAAGCCGCACTGTGACTGCGCACATTTTTTAAAATATCAAAATTATTCTACCACGTAAGTATAAGTATAGTCTCATACTAGCTAACAACTGGGAAGGTGGAAAAAATGTGTACCTCAGACTTAGTACAGATTAAAAAAAAAAATCGAGAAGTTCAAGTGGTGAATTCAAATATATTTAATGTATTTTGCCAAAGGCTTCTGCTTACATAGCCAAAGACACCTAATAGTTCATTAAAACAGAGAGGTTTGCAAATTCATCAATAACATCCTGCATGTAATTGTTTGTGTATGAGAAAGAAATGGATAAGATATATGGACTCTCTTCTGAGAGCAAATTATCTGCCCCGCCTGTGACCAGTGACATGTTTATCCCAGCCATAGTTCCGAGCTGCATTTCCATGTTAGGGCATTACAAAATGATGACCCTGGGTCATTAAAACAAAGTCAGAGGGCAGCCAGCATACGTTGCTTATTGTAACACTCTTCCCAGCGTTCTTAGCTAGCAGACCTCTATTTTTTAGTTCATGTATGGACTACTTTTGCTTAGTTGTTTATTTTAAATTACTTTATTTAGTTTTTTTAGTAATTAAATAAGAATTTATGAGCCCACCGTACAAAACAAAAGCTAGTTTTATTGTGAGCTACATTTTGCTATATGATTTCTCTATCTACCTGCTTGCTGCATCCCAAGTTAATCAGCATCTTGAATTTTCCTGCTTATCATTGCTTTGCTTTTTTTTTTTTTAAAGCATTTCATTGTAAGTTGTGTATATAAAATAGGTATCACACCAAGGATAATCTCTTAGGAGATTTTCACTCAGTGTTATGTTGTGAAGATTCATCCATACAGTTATTTGCTTGTTGCTGTAGTTCACTCACACTGACTGCTATGAATACACTGCAGTTTATTCTTCCACTCTGCCTGAGTTGGCTGTATATGCTTGAGACAGTACTGACACTGCTTCACAATGAGTCTTGATATCTGCTTTTTTTTTGTTGCATAGATATTTTTGGCTGCTACTCATATATTCAAATTTTATAATCACATTATCAAATCCCACTTAAAAAAAGCTCTGTTGGAAATAGCACAGCATTTTAGAGATCTTGACACCAAGAAACCCTTAAGATGTCCTTACTTAAAGAAAATTTTAGGCACTTTGTATAATTGCCCATTGCCACAATAATACTGCAAAACAAACTACCTCAAAATATAAAGGTTTAAAGCAACAACCCAACAGCTGTTTATTGTTCCCCCAAGTTCATGTGTCAGTGGGTGCTTCTGCTGCTCTGGGCTGGATTAACTGTGCTCAGCTGGCTCAGGCAAGTGTCTGTGGTCAACTGCTGGGTTGCCTGGGATTAGTGGGTCTAGGCTCTACTCATCCTGGACTACCCACTTCATCCTCTAAGCAGACAAGCCCAGGCTTCTTTATGAGCAAGCACTTTTTTACGCTTCTGCTATGTCAAGTTTCCTGTTCCCATTGGCCAAAGCAAAAGTGACTGGAAGAGGGGTGCACCACAAAAAGTGTGGTTACAGAGAGGCTTAAAAAACTGCAGCCAGCAATGCAATCTGCTACACAGTCTTTATCAAGTATTAGTTCTCATTTACCTTGTGCATATGTCAATTAAAAATAACTCATTTCCCCCAGGGGTTTTAGAAAGTTGACTCAGATTCTAGAGATGAGCAAAAACAGAATAATATGTAGTCCCTAGATGTAACAGCCAACTCACCTGTGTGGTCAATGGTGTTTTGATTCACAACTTATGGTAATGAACAGTATGATTTCAGCCGAAAGTGTATATGAGCATTTATGTACTAATGCTCATAATGTCATACACTTAAGGGTCCTAAAGCAAAATGCAGTTTACAGGTGTGTTTTATATCCCAGATAGAGTGATACAAAACCTTCAGTAGAGTCAACAGATGTAACATAAATTATCCTAAAGTACCTCAGGAAAATTTAGGGGACAAAATTTGTTTACACACCAAAAGTTGCTTTTCTTTATAATATTACAATATTCTGTTTTTCATTTCTTCTCAGAATATAAATGAAGGAGTTACAAATAAGTGTAGAAATTGGCATTTCTCTCCTAGAAAACCCAAAATACACTTACATTCAAAGAAAAGTTTCTTTTTTTAAACTTTACATAAAATAAATAATGCGATGATGATTCCTTACTGGTATTCTTCAGTTGGATCATCTATACAAAACTTAGGTTAACTGGAATCCTGTTTCTGTACTTTTATTAATTGCAATTACTTGCAACTATTTACTATGTACAAGCCTTTTCATTGTATTTTTTAATTGCAATACTGATAGTGCCAGAAAATTATTAGCATGAACTGTCTTCAGCTGCAGGTTATATAGTAGAATGAATACCTTTTTATGCTAATTTGTGAGGATAAAACTAATACTGGATTATAAAGTAATCACATTATATCATCTCGTTATGCTTCCCCAAACATGATTTCACATATAGAATGTACAAACATTTGTAAAAGCCAATGTTGTGATATACTTTTTCTATACCTATTATTCCTTAATTTGAAAGAAAGAGAGTTGGAGCTTTAAAGAAAAAGATAAGGAATTAATGTATTTTTATTTTCATGTATTATGCAACTTGAGAACAGAATATCAAGTGAATTTCAAAGATGCTTTTGTATTAGCTATTTGTATGCATATCTCATCCAAACGCATACATTTCTGAAAGAGGAAATACATATTTCTAATCTCTAAATATCCTGGTAAAGCTTTGGACAAAATTCAACACCTGTTTGAGGAAAACAGAACTCAAAATAGAAATTAGTGAGCACACTATGTGATAAAATATATATATAAACTGCATTAGCACAACAGAATTTTACTTGATGGATAAACACACTAGAGGTATTTTCACTAATATCAGAAATAAGTCAAGATTTCCTCCTATATCTACTATCCTTCAACATTGTTCTAGGGGTTTTCTTTGATGCAATTTGAAAGAGAAATAAATGTTGGGAGTAAGAACTTGAAAAGAAGAAGTAAAACTATTTCTATTTGTAGATGATGATTGTATGCCTAGAAAACCTTAGATCATCAATGATAAAGCTAACTCCAATAATAAAAGAATTCAATAAAACAGCAGTCTATAAAATTAACATATAGGAATCAATATCTTAATGTATACAAACAATACTTAGAGAATATAATTGCAGGAAAACTCCATTTATAATAGCAGAAAAATAAAATACACAGGAAAAAGTTTAACAAGGAATGTGCAAAAATGTTAATTGTGGTAAATTTTAATACACTACTGAAGCAATAAAAGCAGATATAATAAATGAAAAGATATAACTTGTTTTGATATAGGATACTCAGTGTCAAGTGTCAGTTCACACTAAGTTAATTTATCCATTTTTTATGTTTTGTAAATGTAATGAATCTCCAAAATCAATATTAAATGTATTTGGTGGAACTAAACAAGCTGATATCAAATGTCATGTGGCAAAGTAACATGCAAAAGGAGAAAAAAAATTCCAAAAATCCAAATAGTAAAACATACAAAGGGGGGATAACCCTAGCAGACATTAAAATATATTATAAAGTCTCTATAATTAAAACAGTATGGTACTGACACATGAATGTAAATATAGACTAATGGAATAGAGGAGGAAATCTGGAAATGGACTCAAGCACATATGAATGTATAATAAAGGTGCCATCTCAAATCACTAGAGTAAAGATGAACTCTTTTAATAAATGGGGCTGGAGACCCTGGAAAAAGTTTAAAAAAAAAAAAATGAAAGCATACAATACTAGATAAAAACATGGATGAATTCCTTCTTAACTTGAATTTTTAGGGAAAAGCTTTATAACTATGACTCAAAATCCAGATTTAATAAATGCAAAGATAGACAAATTTGATTGCCTACATGTAAAAATATTTTTATTGTTTGCATCTCAAAAGTGATTTAAATAAAGTCAAAAGACAACTGGGAGAAAATATTTGCAACATTTATCAAAGATAAAGTGGTACTATTAAAAATATATCAGAAATGTTTAATAAATGAGGCAAAAATATTTTTTAAAACCTGAGAGAAAAATGGGCAAAAGGCATGAACAACTTATATATATATGTGTGTATCAATATACAAACACATATGTACATATAATACATATACACATATGTATATTTACAATATTTACATTTGTTTCTTAAAAACATATAAAGATATTGAGTGCAACTTATAGGAAGGGAATTTAGCAATATCCAACATATCTACATATTATGTAAAGATGTTCAGTTTAACTTATAGGAAAAGACTTATTAATAGTAATATCTAACATATCTACATATGCATTGCATTTGCCCTTTTACTCAGCAGTTTCTTTTTCAGGAATTTATTCTGAAAATACACCTTCAACAATAATGCAAATGTATACGCACAGGTTATTCATTTCAACATTATTTGTAATTCCATAACATTGGAGAGATCTAAGATGTCCATATATACACAGGTGGTTGAATAAACTATGACATATTCATAGAATTGAGTTCTGTGCACCTGTAAAAAAAAAAAAAAGAAGAAGGATGATGTCTATGAACTGATATGAAGTTATTTTCAGAATATATTATTATATTAACTAAAAAATTAAAGTACATAAAGGATATCTATAGTATTCTACTTTTTTAATAAGAAAGAAGAAGAAAAAAGAAAATATAGATATATTTCCTCATATGAATAAAGGGAAACACAGGAAGAAAATATAAGAGACTAATGAGGTTACCTAGAAAGAATGAGTGAACATGAGACTGACAGTTTTTTTTTTTTGAGACAGAGTGTCGCTTTGTTGCCCTGGCTAGAGTGAGTGCCGTGGCGTCAGCCTAGCTCACAGCAACCTCAAACTCCTGGGCTCAAGCGATCCTCCTGCCTCAGCCTCCCGAGTAGCTGGGACTACAGGCATGCGCCACCACGCCTGGCTAATTTTTTCTATGTATATTTTAGTTGGCCATATAATTTCTTTCTATTTTTAGTAGAGACGGGGTCTTGCTCTTGCTCATGCTGGTCTTGAACTCCTGACCTCAAGCGATCCACCCACTTTGGCCTCCCAGAGTGCTAGGATTACAGGCGTGAGACACCTCGCCCAGCCTGAGATGGACAGTTTTAAATGAAGAAGTGAGGGATGAGATTGTATCCTCTTTGAATATACCTTTGGGTATAGTCTTGACTTTTGGAACCATGTTAATATTTTATACCTAAAAATACATTAAAAACAAAGAATGGCAGAAAATTCTGAAACTGAATATAAGGAGAAAAAAATAGATGCAATCATTTTATAAATGAATAGCATGATTTCACCAAAGACAAAACAAGCAATCAACCCAAGTAATCTTGAACATAGTATTTGCTCTTTTTCCTTTGGGGAAAAAAAAAAAAAAAGCTCTAAATGTGTGTTGAATTCTAGTAATTCTTTTAGAGGCATGGGTCGGTAATTCTGAAACTACCTTCTATTCATTCTGTGATTAAGACATTATATCCATATCTCTTGTGGATAATGGGAGCCAGGTTTCTCACTGTTGGAGAAGACAGTTACAGATACAGAAACAGGGAAGGATAGAATGACCCTTCAGATGTTGGATTTGTATTTGATGTGCTGGTATGAACTAAGGGTTTGAAATATAGATAGGTAGATACAATCTCTTCCCTAGCTCTACTCTATGAGGTCGAGCATCCATGACACTGTATTAGGAATACACCTAGTACCTAGATTTTGGTTACTAAATACCATTCTCTGCTAAAAGGACCAAGACTTCTTGGAGAAATGGCTGATTTCAGGGCTGGGGCAGGGAAAGTCCAAGATTATCCTGTATGCTAAGGAAAACTTTTTGTGCTGAAAGATGAGAAAGTGTTCAAAGAATGATGGGGACATGTCAAAAGGACACAGGGGACAGCATGTAGGGGCTTCCACTAGCCAAATCTTCGATAACATGAACATCAAAATTATGATAGCAGAAGATTCTAACTATTGAGTAAGGTTAGAATGCATGAGCCCATAGTGGGAAAGCTCTTGTTTCAGCAGAAAGTCATCTGATAAATGTAGAAGGAACGATGGAATTAGAAAAGCACCGTTTGCCAGCCGTTGTCCTAACAGTTGATTCAGGCAAGAAACATCAATGGATGCTAAAAGAAATGGGTGAAAGTTTAAGAAGTAACAGAATACTCTCTTTGTTCAGAGATCTCTTTAACAAGTTATTTATTAAACAAGGTAAAATAATTTTAAAGTGGAAAAACATGGCAGATACCACCCTAACCAAATAATCAAAAATAACTGCCAGTTGACAGCATGTGCCTCGTGATAACGATGTGTTGAAGAGGACACAGTAGTACTTCTGTGGTATTCCTTCCAAAAGTGCACAAACTGGATCTAATCATGAAGAAACATCAGACAAACCCAAATTGATGGTTGTTATAGAAAATATTATAATAGGCCTTTACTCTTCAAAGATGTCAGTGTCATGAAAGAGAAAGACTCAGAAACTATTTCAAAATAAAAGGGGCTAAGGAGACATGACAGTGCATCTCATGAATACAATGCATGACCTTGGGTTTTCATTTGCTCTTAAAGACATTATTGGGGCAACTTAAAAACTGCCTAAGGTTTGTAACATCTGTGGATTAGATAAAAGTATTGTATCAACGTCAGTTTCTTGATTTTAATGATTGCATCTATGTTATATAAGAGAATTACTTGCTTTTAGAAAATACACATTGAAATGTTTAGGTAAGAGAATATCATGTCTGCAACTTACTCTGAAAGAATTCGGGGAAAAAAATACACACACACACAGGCATATGGGAGAAAGGGAAAGAGAGAAAAATAAAAACCAGTGTTATAAAATGTCAAAATCTTGGTAAAATGTATTTATAAATTCTTTGTACTATTCTTACAATTTTTAAATTATATCCAAATATTTATAAAATAATAGATACACAAATAGATATTTGGTCACATTGCTCATCAATATCTTTAATGAATTAATTAGTATTGGTCAATCCTAATTTAAAACCATATGAAATGAAGAACCTATGTATATAATAGCTGTGATAGCTATTTACTAATTACCAGCAATATTAAACTGGCTGTACATAGTGAAATCTTGAGACATTTCTTTTAAACCTAAATTACAAAAGCTACAGCAAGAAAGGTAGTCACAGCAAAAGAAGAAAATAATCATTATTGTTTTATGTTTTAATGAAAATGTATTTCCTCATTTGAGGTTAAGCATGTGTCCACTGCCTGCACAAAGTAGTCAAGAAACAAAGCAGTTTGGTGGTTAGTTACAATAACTCTGGAGCTCGACAGATTTTGGTGCCAATCCTGATTCTGTACTTAATTTTTGAAATGTAGACATTGATCTCCACCACATGCGGTATGGGTGTGGTTTAACAAGATAACTTAAGGAAGTACAGGGTTGCCATTCTTGTTATTCCTTCAGTTTTCTACATATAGAAGTGCTACAGCCCAACCAGCTGCTTTCTGATCTCATATGTTAAAAACAATTACATAGGAAAGAAATTTACTCTTTAATGCGTTAACATTTTAAGTGAGTGATAATGTGCTATTCTCTTTCACTTAACTGAAATATTCATGGCAGTTTCACACATGTAATTCTCTCTCCCCTGCAATCTTATTAGCATTATTCCCATGAAACAAACAGAGAAATAAAGCAAAAGCATTTTAGTTAACTGAGCTTTAATACCTTTTCCTTATCTGCCATTGCTGCAAATACCAGATGAGCATAACTGCTCTATGTATTCAAAATCTTTTAGTTGATTAAAGAAAGGAGTCTGCAGGAAATCCAAGACTAGAAATTCATTTAGTTCTAGTTAGATCATAAGCATGAACAGAGGCCATTTATCCTTCAACATATCTTAAAATTTCTGGTTTTCTACTTGAACCTAATAATTTTTAGAATTTGCCTGGCTTGCTAAAGGAAACAAATGCACTTGGCCAACCTCATTGTTTTCTTCCAGTCTTGTTCTCTTACTAAAGGGAGATCAGGAGATTCTTTATGGTAAATTTGGAGATACTTTGACTAGACTTTAAATGTATGTGTATATGTTCATGTGTGCTTAATATGATTGAATTCTAATGAAAGATTTTCAAATTTGAGGTACCTTTGCTTGTTTCTTCATATATATGAAACAAGAAAAAATAGTCAATACATTTTTAAATGACTATTTAATAAGGTCAGAATCGTTATTCAATCCATTAATAAAGAGTTAGCAGTTATCTACTCTTTGAAAAGAAATGAGTTTCAAAGTGTAATTCAGAAACACCACAAGGTCTTGATTGACCTTGCCTCAAAAAATATGTCACACTCCCCAGAATGTCCACGGACGGAAATAGCTCCTTTAGTATTTACATGGATACTCTACTTACCTGGCAGGGAAGATGCCATGGTCACGAGGGTTTCCCAGGGCAAGGCTTATCCATTGCACTCTGGGTGTGCTGACCCCTCTGCTGTCCCCAAATGTGGAAAACTCGACTGCTTAATTTTTGGTAGTGTGGGAACTGCGTTCCAACTTTCCCCTGTGTTTTAAATTTAAAAAAAAGTAATAATAATAATTAATAAATAAATGAAAATATGCAGATACTGAGAGTAGGTATATAATCATGGGAGCTGACTTGACACGAAAACATACATTGTATTTCATTTACAAATAACGTATATATTTAGCATGTCTAGGGAGAAGACTAAATGAATGCTACAGTGCTTTCCTTCAGAGTCTTGAGACCCGTCATCTTCATACTATACTCACCTGTGTCCACCAGCACCTAGCACAATGGCTGGCCCATATTTGGTCCACAGTTACTACGGGAAGAATTGAAATATATGATTAGGGTGGAGAGTAAATATTTGGAGATGTACAAACCAAATTCTCCAGGAATTTGGTCATCTAAGTACTTTTACTTTAAGACTTCAAGGAAGAATAATATTGGAGCTAATTCTCAAAGGGCGGGTGTGATTTGATCATGTGATTTGTTCATATGAACTATGTCACTACTATCTGGGCTCGATCAGTAATGCTGACTGAGCCCAGAGCTGTAGACAGTGACACCAGGGGATTTTCTATCATTACCTTCTAAAATATGTTTATGAAGGTGCTCAAAATACCCTCAGGATTCTTTTATAAACTCTTAAAATTATAACAGATATTAATTTATCCTAACACTTTTTTTACACTGGGTTATCTCTGGGTGTTAGGTCAGGGAATTTATTCCCTACTGTGTAAAGTGTTATTTCTCATTACTTGTCTGAAAGCTACCAGGACAGCGTTACATCATCTTACTTGGAGCTTTACTGAGTTCTCACTCCTCAGATTTTACAGTAATGAGACCAGACCCACCATAGATCCCTGAAAGAAATACATTGTTAGCACTTCTTTATCCCTTAAACTATCTCATCATTTCTAACCTCTCTGACTATATATGAAAAAGCATTCCATCCAACTTAATTCAACTGTGTTTTTTGGTATTTTTAAAATTTATTTTTAAGTTTTTGTTATAGAGCCCCAGAAAAAGGATGTTTAGTGATTTTTAACAAATCATGGCTTATAATTCCCATCAGAGTATATCAAAAGCTCTTGAAGATGAGGAAAGTATGGCATTGCTTTATAAAATTTGGTCCTTCTCCTCCATTTTTACTAGGCCATGTTGCTGCTGCTTCTTTATGTTTCAACAATAAACATACCTGCAACTTTATATCTTGTCAGTCCATGCAAATTTTTATATAGGACACTGAATTTTCCAAGTAGAAATTAAAATATCTTAGTTAACCAACCAGATATTTTATCCATAATGATTGGAACAATTCAGGTAACTGTATTTTTACCCTTTTACTTTGAAAGTGTAGTTCATCCAGGATGTTTATCAGCACTTCCACTGGATTGCCTTGTAAGCCTGGTCGAGGTATTCATCACCTGGTAATTTAATGAATAAACCCAGCACACCAACATAGGTTTAGGTGATGTCTGTGAAGTGTTTGAGCTCAGTGGGAAAGGACACGCTGTAAAGACAACACTACTTTATTTCCTACCTTATGAACACATTGTGAAATTGACCCTAAAGGGTCTATTTTTGGATCCTATGCATGTCCTTGTACTTCGATCACTGACTTCATGTGCAAGATCTCAGAGTCATGGTCTGCATGGGGTAGGTTCAGAGTGAAGCCTTTGAAGCTCAGTGGGTTGGACCCCCAAATCCAGACTCTGCTACTTACCATAAAACCCTGAATTAGTTCCTCACATTTTCTGAAGTTGTCTGCTTCTTTCTTCATTCTTCTCCCTCCTTCCATTGGTCCTCCACTCTCCTCTTCCTCTGCCTTTTGAGGTAACATAGAATTTTTGATGGGGTTGCATTTAGTGATTTTTAAAAAAGTTACTCTCTAATTTTTAGGATGAGGAGTCTGTGATTCAATGATGTTCCCAGAATCACTTGTCTGATTATTACAGAACCCAGATTCATTACTTTCCCCCTCTGCTTGTTTATCAAAATAAGTATTCTCTCTCTCTCTATCTCCTTCCCTGCCTTTCTCCCTACCTCCCTCTTTCTCTCTCTCACACACACACACACACACGCACACACGCACACACACATATCTACAACAGCATCATAGAGGGGAAGATGAATCATTAAAGGACTCTTCCATAAAGGACTCTTCAAGAGGTTTCCTGTTTTACCTTAATATTGATGATAATGGTGTATTGCCTGAGTATGTGTATTTGTAGAAAGTTCTCAAGATCTTTTGCTTTAGGAGAAAACTACCTTTCTTACCTCAAATGCCTGTCTTCATTCTGTAATATTTAGCAGCATAATTGAATGGATGTCTGTTAGTCCTTTCCAAAGCTTGGAGCCTGGGGCAATTGCCCTAGTTTGCTGGATCTCAGGGGAAGCTCCTCAAAATATTTATATAACCCAAAAACTTCAAAATTAGAGTGTTTGTTAATTTTATTTTGTTGTAGTTTAGAGGAAATAGACATTCACTAAGTTTCTAAAGAATAAAATTAATAGCACTGACAGATACTCTGTATCTCTACAGAATGTTGCATATCTAATAAGTAAATTCATTAGCGTATCTATTGTGGATAATGGTGATTAATCTTGTTAAAGATATGTTTGTTTTCTCCCCTTAACATGAATTTTCAAACATGCCCCTTTGTCAGTAGGAAGTAGCTTTGAATTTACTTTTCTTTTCTTTTTTTTTTCTTTTTTTTACTGCAGCCATTTAGAGGATGTTTGTAAGAACATAATAATCTATTCTCTTTGTGTGTCAATTCTCAATTGGTTAGTGTTGTAGTAAATTGAAGATTTAAGTGGGTGGATAAGCATATTTAATTAATATCAGTTATTATTTCTAAGACATTCTGAGGTATTGAGCTGCCACCTGGATATTTTTACAGCCTAACAAAGATAATTTATTTTTTTTATTTCAGCTTATTATGGGGGTATAAAATTTCAGATTACATACATTGCCCATGTACCGCCTATCCCCCTGAGTCAGAGCGTCAAGGGTGACCATTCCCCAGATGGTGCGCAACGCACTCCTCATGTAGGCATACACCCATCCCCTCCCCCCACCCCCATCTCAGTCTGATATCCAATTGGTATCATTTCCAAATGTGCACTTAGGTGATGATCAGGGAAACCAATTTTTCAATGTACTCACATGTGAGTACATGTGATGCTTGTTTTTCCATTCTTGGGATACTTCACTTAATATAATGGCTTCCAAGTCTCTCCAGGAGAACCATAGAGATGTCATATCTTTGTTATTTCTTATAGCTGAGTAATACTCCATGGTATACATATACCACAGTTTACTAATCCATTGATGAATTGATGGACATTTGGGTTGTTTCCATATCTTTGCGATTGTGAATTGTGCTGCTATAAACATTTGGGTACAGGTGTCTTTGTCATAGAATGACCTTTGTTCCTTTGGGTAGATGCCCAATAATGGGATTGCTGGATCGAATAGTAGGTCTACTTGAATCTGTTTAAGGTATCTCCATATTGTTTTCCACAGGGGTTGCACTAGTTTGCAGTCCTACCAGCAGTGTATGAGTGTTCCTATCTCTCTGCATCCACGCCAACATTTACTGTTATGGGACTTTTTGATAAAGGCCATTCTCACTGGAGTTAAGTGATATCTCATTGCGATTTTGATTTGCATTTCCCTGATGATTAGAGATGCTGAGCATTTTTTCATATGTTTGTTAGCCATTCTTATATCTTCTTTTGAAAAATTTCTATTCATGTCCTTTGCCCACTTTTTGATAGTATTGTGCGATTTTTTCTTGCTGATTTTCCACCAGTTATAGAGAAGAGTGAGGAACGTGGAAAGTGTCGGAGTAGAAAGGGTGGAAAGTGGCACTGACAGTGAGGAAGGCTGGAAAGCCCAGGTCACGCCCAAGTCTGGGTTCGTTCCTACTCCGGTGATGTGAGCTCTGACAGGGTAAACTGAAAGGCACATAGGGGGCCTCTGTCCTGTCTTTGTAACTTTTCTATAAATCTAGAACTATTCAAAATACGAAGTTTATTGAAATTAAAAAAAAAAAACTTTCTTAGTGGCACAGTAAGGTTAGAATCTGGCAGAGGGATAAAAATGAGTCCTGAAGATATCAAAAGGTAATGCAACCTGGGCTAAAACCTCTTTTCCAAGTGCCCCAGAGGGGTGCACACAGGGGTAACGTGGGGAGGCTGCTGAGCTGGAGTGAAACGTCTGGAGGAGTCCAGGGCTCAGGATTCTTTCACCCAACAGAACCTCAGGTCGCTAACCGCAGGCTGGGTGCTCCCAGCTGAAAATGCCTCCTACGAAATGCCCCAGGCCAAAGCACAAGGCGTCAGAAACCGAGTTCCCATGTCCCCCAGCAAGGACCTGAGGCCTCCCAGGGCTGGCTTGGCTTCCTCAGGGGCTCTGGGATCCTCCCGCTTGTCCTCTGGGCCTCCTCCCAGATGGCCAGGATCAGGGCCACCTGAGAAGCTGCGACCCAGGACACACTTGTTCCCCTATCTATGGCAGTCTGGACTCAGTTTACCCTCTTGCCTCCTTGGCCCAATCCGGAAGTAGAGGAGCATAGTGCTGATAAGTCTTAAAACTGAATTAAAATGAGAAGGAACTGAAGTAACAACACAGCCCAGGGCACATGGCAGCTCCACAGAAGCACAGTCCCTGGTCCGGCCTCCGGGGCCCACTGTGTGTCTAAGTTTCTCCGTTTGGAAAACCCTAACAAGGCAGCGGCCTTCACCTGCCGAGGTGAAAACACAGAGTGTCTTACTAGAAGGAGGATCACTGGAACCCAGGAGTTCGAGGCTGCAGGGAGCTATGATTGCACCACTGCACTCCAGCCTGGGTGACAGAACGAGACCCTGTCTTTAAAAACAGTAAAAACTAAAATAAATAAAAATTTGTAAGAAGTGGTCCCATAAGGTGGAGCCAGCCTGGAAAAGAGAAGGCTGCGGAGGGAATGTCTTCAGTCCACCAGGGACCCTCCCCACAGTGCTTCTCACCAGAAGCACACCCGTGCGTTGACTTGCGCGCGCGCGCACACACACACACACACACACACACACACGCGTGCACGCCCCTGCTCACTGCCGGCTCAGTGTGCATGAGCCGACCGTGCTGGCCATGCAGAGAGAGGCCGGCCAGCCCGGGGCCTCCCCTCCTCCGCCCCGTGGAAGTGCTGCACGCGTGCACGGCCCACAGGCTGCACCTCCAGGGCTCCCCGCTGCTCACCAGGTGTTTGCCTTCCCGTTTCTCGGAACCGGAAGGGAGTGCAGCGCTCTTCAGCTGCAGTCTGTGCTTCTTTCTTCCGCCTGACTGGGGGGCTCCCTGAGCACCCCGTGCCCAGGAGTGCTCGCTGGGAAGCAGTCAGGGACTCTGAGCAGGCGCGCAGAAGCCCGCCATGCAGGGAGGCTGCCTGCGGGTGACCCCAGCAAACAGGCCCACCTGATTTCACAACAGTGGGATGGGGACAAACCACTCAACTCAGCCAAGAGCCTGGCGAGTGGCCACCCGCCATCTGCTGCTCGGGACACCGGCAGCCGGTGGAAACGTTCTCAGACTAGGCACTTTAGGAGCCAGCGGGTTGGTCAAGACCCACAGAACCAACCCAGTGGGCCCTGTCCTGCTGCCCTTGTCCCTGTATTGTCACTTTGGGGACACACTGGTATTAGTGCCTCACTGTCCGCATTTTCCCTCAGCACCGCGCCTCTCACCAGCTTCAGTTCTGTCTTCCCCAGCACTAACCGAAGCTTCTCCTCTCTCGCTGCCAGCAACGTCTTTCATCTGCCTGTCTTCCTGCTTCTGAAGCCACCAAATAGTGAATTTATCCTGTGCAATGTATGAGGGTCCCTTGTGGACTAAAGAGACCCCGTCCACAGCCTTCTCTTCTCCAGCCTGGCTCCACATTATGGGACCACTTTTTAAAAAGTTTTAAATATTTATTTTTTACTTTTTTTAGAGACAGGGTTTCATTCTGTCACTCAGGCTGGAGTGCAGTGGTGCAATCATAGTTCCCTGCAGCCTCGAACTCTTCCCAAGTAGCTGGGATGACAGGTGTCAGCCACCATGCCCAGCTCTGTGACCACTTTGTTTACCTGCTCTGGATGCTTTGATTTATCAACATCCCTTAAAATTAAGAACTCTGTTCTTAGAGCACAATTTGGAGTTTAGAATAGGATTAATGCCAAGGTAATTGATCTATCTATCCCATTGCCATAGTTTGGACATTTGTCCCCTCCAAATACCATGTTGAAATTTGATCCCCAATGTTGGAGGTGGGGCCTGATGGGAGGGGTTTGATTCACAAGGGCAGATACTTCCAGAATAGATTAATGCCCTTCCTTGAGGGTGAGTGAGTTCCTCAGAGAGCTGATTGTTAAAAAGAGGCTGACACCTCCCCGCCCTCTCCCTTTGTCTCTCACCTTGTGATCTCTGCACACGCCACTCCCCTTCGCCTTCCCCTTCCGCCAGGAAGCAGCCTGAGGCCCTCACAGATGCCTGTTCAGTGCTTCATGTATACCCTGCAGAAACAGGAGCCAAATACCCCTCTTTAAAAAAAAAAAAAAAAAAAAAAAAATATATATATATATATATATATATATATATATATATATTTAGGTATTCCTGTATAGCAACACAAATGAACTAAGATACCCATTCTGACTTTTTTATTTTTTAATTTTTTTTTTTTGAGACAGAGTCTCACTCTGTTGGCCAGGCTAGAGTGCCATGTCATCAGCCTAGCTCACAGCAACCTCAAACTCCTGGGCTCAAGAGATCCTCCTGTCTCAGCCTCCCAAGTAGCTGGGACTACAAGCATGCACCAGCATGCCCAGCTAAATTTTTCTATATATATATTTTAGTTGTCCATATAATTTCCTTCTATTTTTTAAGTAGAGATAGGGTCTTGCTCTTGCTCAGGCTGGTCTCGAACTCCTGAGCTCAAACGATCCACCCGCCTCAGCCTCCCAGAGTGCTAGGATTACAGGTGTGAGCCACCGCTCCTGGCCTGACTTTTCCCTTTTTTTTTTTTTTTTTTTTTTGAGAAAGAGTCTTGTTTTGTCATCACAGCTAGAATGCAGTGGCATCATCATAGCTTACTCCAACCTCAGATTCCTGAGCTCAAGTAAACCTCCTGCCTAAGCCTCCCAAGTAGTTGGGACTACAGGTGTGCACCACCACACCCAGCTAATTTTATTTTAGTAGAGATGAGGTCTGTCTCTTGCTCAGGCTGGTCTTCAACTCCTGAGCTCAAGTGATCCTCCTGCCTCAGTCTCCCTGTGCTAGGACTACAGGTGTGAGCCACAGTGCCTGACCATTTTAATGCTTCTTGATAATGATTTCCTTAGAAATTTCAAATCAATGATTTTTCTAATTCTATCATTCCTTCTACATTTATTGCCTGGCATTCTTCTGTAAAGCTGAGCTTTCCTTTATCAGCTGAAGTTATTGGGCTACCATGAAATATATTTCCTATTGGAAGGGTAAGATTAATGATTATGCTTTAATTAATTTCAAATAAGTTGATTATTGCTGCAAAAAATAGTGAAAATGGAGGACTTTCTTCTTTGCTCTCTTTTAATCATTATTAGGAATTCATAGATTTTTTTGCATTTTAGAGATTAAAGACATAAAGCTAAGACATAGCTTCCTTTTCTTAATGTTATGCAGCTAATAAGTGGAAGAGCTGGGACTAGGACTCAGGCCAGGCTAATACCAAGGCCAGTCTCCTTATCATGATACTTTACTGTTTCCCTATGGCCCACTTTTTTTTTAAGTTTTCAAATACTGAGTTTGATAGTACAAATTCTTGCAGCTCACTTGGTTAATACTAGGCCCAAGGCTTATGGGATTATAACAAAATATCTAATATTCATGTCATCAGAGTTTTGGAAAGAAAGAAGGAAATGGGTAAGAAGGAAAAAGTACTCAGAAAAAATAATGGCTGCAAAATTCCCAAATTTGGCAAGAGACATAAACCTACAGATTCAAGAAGCTGAATAAACTCCAAGTAGGATAAAAACAATGAAATCTACACCAAGACACACTGTAATTAAATTTCTGAAAACTAAAGATTATACATAAAACAAATGACAACAAATTTCTAATTAGAAACCAAGGAGGTCAAAAGGAAGTGGCACAATATTTTTCAAATGCTGAAAGAAAATCAGAATAAAGAATTCCCAGCAAAAAAAAAAAAATCCCTAACCAAACAAACAAAAACACCTATCAAGATTAAAGAAAAAATCAAGACACTGTCAGATGAAGGAAAACTAAGAGAATTTCTCACCAGCAGACCTACCCTAAAAGAATGGCCAAAGGTTGTCCTCTAAATATAAAGAAAACAATAAAAGAAGAATTTTTGGAACATCAGGAAGGATGAAAGAACACAGTAAGAAAAATGTAGATTTTCCTCCCCTCTTGAGCTTTCTGAATAATGTTTGACAGTTGAAACAAAAATTACAGCACTGTTTGATGCAACTCTCAATGTATGTATATAAATATTTAAGACAATTATATGACAAAGGGCCGGGGAAGGGATGTAAAGGGAGGTGAGGTATTTATACTTCACTCAAGCCAGCAAAATGGTGACGCCAACAGACTATGATAAGTCATATATATGTAAATGTAATACCTAGAGAAACCATTAAGAGCTAGACAAAGAAATACACTCAAAACCACTATAGATACTTCACAATGAAATTCTAAAAAATGTTCCAGTAACCTACAAGAAGGCAGGAAAGAAAAAATAGAGAAAAGAGAAGCAGGAAGAACAAACAGAAGACAAAAAATAAAATGACAGACTTGAGCCCTAACATATCGATAATTACTTTAAACACAGATGACCTAAAGTTACGCTAATTAAAAGACAGAGATTGACAAGTTGGATTAGAAAACATGACCCAAATATAGGTTTCCTACAAAACATTCCCTTCTAATGTAGTGATATAGGCAGGTTGAAAGAAAAGGAATGAAAATGTATCATATAAACATTGACCAAAGGAGAGCAAGGGTGGTTATATTAATATCAGACAAAATAGACTACAAAGCAAAGATGATTACCAGAGACAGAAGGGGAAATTATATAATGTTAAAAAGGTAAGTCCACCAAGAAGACATAGCAACCTATATGTAAACACACCAAACAATGGAGCTGCAAAATACAAGAAGCAAAAACTAACAGAACTGAGAAGAGAAATAGACAAATACGCAATTACAGTTGAAGACTTCAACATCCCTCTCTCAACAATTTGACATAAAATTAGCAAGGCTCTAGAAGAATTCAATAGAATCTAACTGACATTTATAGAACACTCCACTTGTGATGGCTAACATTAGACGTCAACGTGACTAGATTCAGGGATGCCCAGATGGCTGGGGAAGCATTGTTGCTGGGTGTGTCTGTGAAGGTGTTTCCGGGGGAGACTGGCGTGTGAGTCAGTGGACTGAGGGAGGAGGCCTGCCCTCGGTGTGGGTGGCACCATCCCACTGGCCGGGGCTGGGACAAAGCAGGAGGGAGAAGGGAGATAGATATTCAGCTTCCTCTGGCCTCCTCTTGCTCTCTCTTCCAGAGCCAGATGCTTTTTCTCCTCCTGCCTTTGGACATCAGACTGCAGGTTCCTTGGCTTCTGGACTTTGACACTCGTGCCACAGCCTCCCCGTGGTCTCCCGGGGGCTCTCCTGCCTTCAGCCTCAGCCTCAGACTGGGGGCTGCACTGGGAGCTTCCCTGGTTCTGGGGCTTTGGGACTTGGACTGAGCCAGGCTACCAGCTTCTCTGGGAGTGACACCACCAGCTCCTTTCATCTGCCAGCTTGCAGATGACCTGTGGTGGGACTTCGCCTTGGTAATCATGTGAGCCAATTTCCCCTAGAAATTTCCTTTCATATCTATATATTATGTATTCTGTTCTTCTGGAGAACCTCGACTCTCCGGCAGCATCAGAATGCACATCCTCCCCAAGCACCCGTGGAACATACACCAATATGGACTATATCCTGGGCCATAAAACAGCCTCAGCCAACTTAAAAGAGTTGAAATAACACAGAGCATGTTTTCTTACCACAATGAAATCAAACTAGCAATCAATAATGGAAAGATAACAAGGAAATCTCCAAGCACTTGGAAACTAAACAACACACTCCTAAATAATCCACCGTTCAAAGAGGAAGTCTCAAGAAATATTTTTAAAAATGCATTGAACTGAGTGAACAATAAAATACACCCAAATCTGTGGGGCACAGTTACAGTAGTGCTGAGAGGGCAAATTCACAGCACTAAATGTGCACATTAGAAAAACAGGAAAGTCTCAAATCAATAATCTAAGTTCCCAAAATTCAACACCCTTTTATGATAAGAACACCTAACAAAATAGGCATAGACGGGGCCTACCTAAAAATGATACGAGCCATATATGACAAACCCACAGCCAACATCATACTGAATGGGGAAAAACTGAAAGCACTCCCACTTAGAACTGGAACCAGACAAGGCTGCCCACTGTCCCCATTACTTTTCAACATAGTATTGGAAGTCCTTGCGAGAGCTATCAGGCAAGAGAGCAGAATCAAGGGAGTCCAAATAGGGAAAGAAGAGGTCAAACTCTCACTCTTTGCTGATGATATGATGTGATATCTGGAAAACCCCAAGGATTCAACCAAGAGACTCCTGGAATTGATTAATGAATTCAGTAAAGTCTCAGGTTACAAAATCAATACACACAAATCAGAGGCATTCATATATGCCAGTAACAGTCAATCGGAGAACCAAATTAAGGACTCAATCCCTTCAAAATAGCAACAAAGAAAATAAAATATCTAGGAATATATTTAACTAAAGAGGTAAAGGACCTCTATAGGGAGAACTATGAAACACTGAGGAAGGAAATTGCAGAACATGTAAATAGGTGGAAAACCATACCATGCTCATGGATCAGAAAAATCAACATTGTTAAAATGTCTATACTACCCAAAGTGATCTACAGATTCAATGCAATCCCTATTAAATTACCAACATCATTTTTCACAGATATAGAAAAAATAATTATACACTTTGTGTGGAATCAGAGAAGACCCCATATAGCAAAAGCAATAAAAACAAAATGGGAGGTATTAATTTGCCAGACTTCAAACTATACTACAAGGCTGTGGTTCTTAAAACTGCTTGGTATTGGCACAAGTGCAGGGGCACAGACCAGTGGAACGAACAGAAAATCCAAATATAAAACCACCCTCATATAGCCATTTAATCTTTGACAAAGCAGACAAAAACATACTCTGGGGACAAGAATCCCTATTCAATAAATGGTGCTGGGAAAACTGGATAGCCACATGTAGAAGACTGAAACAGGACTCACAGCTTTCATCTCTCACAAAAATCAAATCATGGTGGATAACAGACTTAAACCTTAGGTCGGAAACTATTAGAATTCTGGAAGAAAATGTAGGAAAGACTCCTACAGACATTGGCCTAGGCAAAGAATTTATGAAGAAGACCGCTAAGGCAATCACAGCAACAACAAAAATAAATGAATGGGATCTGATTAAATTAAAAAGCTTCTGCACAGCCAAAGAAACAGTCATGAGAATAAACAGACAACCTACAGAATAGGAATGGGAAAGAGAGTAGCAAAATAAACCCAAAGCCAGCACAAGAAGGGAAATAGAAATAATAACAGAAATTAGTGAAACTCAAAACAGAATAGTAATGGGGAAAATAAATGGAACAGAGATCTGGTTATTTGAAAAGATCAATAAAATTAGCAAACCTCTAGCAAGACCAACAAGGAAAAAAGAGAGAGGATGCAAATTACTAATATCAGGAATAAAACAAGGTATATCACTATAGACCTCAAAGATACCAACAAGATAGGGGAATACTATGAACAACTCTACACACATAAATTTGACAACTTGAGAAAATGGACCAATTCCTCAAAAGATACAAACTACCACAACTCATCCAATATAAAATATATAATTTGAATGACCCTATCACTATTAGGGAAATTGAATTTATAGTTCAAAACCTCTCAAACCAAAAAATATCTCAGCACAGATTATTTCACTGGAGATTCTACTAAAAGTTTATAGAAAATTAACAACAATTCTCCACAGTTTGTTCCAGAAAATAGAAGTGGAGAGATCACTTTCTAATTCATTTTTTGAAGCTAATATTATCCTGGTTTCAAAAGACAAGTACAAAAAGACAGTACAAAAGAAAGGAAACTACATACCAACATCATTCATCAATATAGAAGCAAACATCCTGAACAAAATATTAGCAAATAGAATTCAGCGATATATTAAAAAAACCATATATACACCGTGACCAAGTGGGCTTTATTCTAGGAATGCAGGGATATTTCCATATTTGAAAATCAGTCAATATTAATATAAACATATGAACTGGCTAAGAAGAAAATCACAGGATGTATAATAAAAATTTTGTCTGGTCTTTGTCCCTGGTTCCTGGGAGGGAGCGTCTATCCCCAGTGGTAAGAATGTCTTTGTTATTAATTGTGGGCCCATGCCTGCGTGTATGCTAATGAGGTAACCCATAGTGAGCCCCTGGATAGTTTCAGGATGGGGGCTGGCCATGCCAGAAAGACAAACCATTTGGTTAGAGAGTTGGAGCTTTGAGATATTTGATATCCAGCCCAACCTCCCAATGTCCAGGGAGGGAAGGGAAACTGGAGGTTGATTTCAGTCCCATGGCAAGTAATTCCATCAGTTATGCCCATATAATGAAACATGGACACCAAAGCTTGGATGAACTTCTTGGTTAGTGAACATATTGATTCCCTGTGTTGAGGACACAGAAGCTCTGTGCTAAGAACCCTCCCAGACCTTACATTCATTGGCTAGTCCTAATATGTATCTCTTATAATAAAATTTTAATCATAAGTATAGCACTTTCTTGAGTTCTTTGAGTTGTTCTAGTGACTTATCAAACCCGAGGGAGTAGTGGGAAACCCAAAATTTATAGTCAATTGGTCAGAAGTATGGCTGGTTTGGGAAACCCAGAACTTGTGGCTGGCATATGAAGTGAGGACAGTCTTATTGGGGACTGTGCCATAAACCTATGACGTTTACGCTAACTCTAGGTAATTAGTGTCAGAAATGCATTGTAATATTGCACGTGATCATATCAATTGATGCTGAAAAAGCATTTGACAAAATTTAACGCCTTTTCATGATACTCTTTGAAAAACAGAAGTAGAGAGAACTTCCTCAACTTGATAAAAAGCATCTACAAAAAAAGAAAAAAACAAAATAAAAATGCTATAGCTAACATAATACCTAATGGTGAAAGATTGAATGCTTTTCCTTTAAGACTGGGACTAAAACCAAGATGTACATTTCCACTACTCATATTTAATATTGTGTTAGAAATTCTAGCCAGGGAAGTAAGTCAAGCAAAAGGTATACAGTTAAAAAAAGGAAGAAATAAAATAATACCTATTTGTAGATAATATAGTTGTTTATGTAGAAAATTTGAATGACTCTACATACACACAGAAAAAAACAACTCCTAGAATAAGTGATTTCAGCAAACTTGCAGGATACAAGATACATACAAAAATTAATTTTATTTTTACATAGTAGCAATGAACACATAAACACTCAAATTGAATATATAATACCATTTACAATGACTCCAAAAATGAAATCTTAGGTGTAAATGTAACAAAATATGTACAGGACTTATATACTAAAAACTAAACACTGCTGATGAAAGTAATCAAAGTTGATCTACATAAATGGAGAGACATACCATTTTCATGGATTAAAAGCCTAAACACAGTAAAGATGTCAGTTCTCCACAAATTGATATACATGTTTAACATGATTCCTATCAAGATCCCAACCAAATGTTTTGTAGGTTTAGACAAGATTATTCTAAAATATATATGGAAATGGGAAGGAACTGAAATAGTTAAAAGAATTTTCAAAGTGAATAAAGTGGTAGAAATCAGTCTATCTGATTTCACAACTGTGAGGTATAGTCAGGTGTGTAGCTCAGTGATAGACCATGCACCCCTCATGTCAGAGGGGTAGACACATACATCAGTGGAACAGAATAGAGAACTCAGATATAGACCCACAGGAAAATATGCTTAACTGGTTTTGACAACGGTGGAAAAGTGATTCAATGAAGGAAAGATAGCTTTCTCAACAAATGGTGCCGGAACAATTGGACATTGTAGGCAAATAAATGAACCTCAACTAAATTCTCACATCTTATACAAAAATTAACTTAAAGTTAAGTATTACTTAAGTTTAACACATTGACTGCCATGTGAGTTGTATTTAACTCAAGCTCATTTTGAGCCCCTGTGCCTCATGAAGCAAAACCCTGCAACTGGTTCATGCAACTCTTACTTGTTGATATTCTTATTGTTGCAATTAATATTGACAGTTTAATTCTAAAAATGTGTACTACATTGCATATAAGTCATGCACAGTAAACAATAAAAATTAGAAAGGATCCTTTTGCTTTAATAAAACACCACAGCCCCAGGGGGAAAACAATTTTTCTAGTGTGGCAGTCAATGTGTTAAAACATGAAACTATAAAACTTTGAGGAAAACAACTAGAAAAAACTCAGATCTAGGGCTACACAAAGAGTTCCTAGATGTGATGCTGAAAGCACAGTCCATAAGAGAAAACATGGATAAACTGGACTTATGCTCTGAAAAAAACCTTGTCGTGATAAAAAGACAAGCTATGGAGTAGGAGACAACATTGGCAAAGCACATATATATAGCAAAGGCCTAGAATCTGGAGTAAAAAAATTCTCAAAACTCAATAGTAAAAACAAACAATCCAGTGAGAAAATAGGGAAAAGATGTAAAGAGCAGCCATGTTGAGGTCGCCTGCCCAGGTTTGCCCTATGGGCTGTGAGCAGAGCTGCCACGTCTCTTGCAGTCAGAGGAGTTAGGAGTAGCCGTGTGGGTTCTCATGTTTCCCCTCTTCCCCTTCCTGGAAACCACGTACTGGGATGACAGAGTAGAGTCGCCTGGATCCCTGATTCACTACAAGAACAGATGCTCCGGTGAGTTTCCCAACTTAACACTGGACGTGAGTGAGTGACAGATAAGGTCATAGCGTTAGGGGGCTGCAATTTCTAGAGTCATTTGTTACCAAAACCATAACCCATTCTATTGCACGCAGTGGATAAACTATTATATGATAGATCAATTTAATAAACATTTCTGTATCGTTGGGCAATTACGTGATTTTCAGTTTTTCACAATTATTTATAATTAATGATGTTGAAATGACTTTTCATTTATGCTACACATTTAGTGTGGGTGTTCTTTGGAGAAACACATTACTGCATCTACCACAAAGCAGGAATGGAGATTATTTCTTTAGAAGATTCCTAAAAGCAGTATTACTGGGGAAAGGGAATAAAGGTTTTTATTATTCTGCATATCGGTGCCTTTCATAGCATCTGGTACACAGAATTTGGTCATCAGAACTTTGTTCAATGAATTCTTTCTAATATTTGTCACCACCACGCTTGCCAACTGGTACTATTACCATGTTTTTGGCAAAGTTAGTGAGCATAAAGTGATTTTCTTCCTGATATTTTCATTTGCATGGCCTTGGTTAGAATTGAGGTTGAGCATTTCTTTATATGTTTGTTTGCTAATTGTGATTCTTCCTTTATGAATTTCCAGAAGAGAAGGTTTATAGTTGAAGAACAAAGCAGTAGGTTGGCCTGATGACGTTGCTTCTCTTTGTTGGCTTCCCCCAAGTAGCGCCCACTCCTACTGAAAGGGGAAAGCAGACAATCACTTTCTCTAACTATGATTCCTGACCTGGATCAAAGGCTGCTCTTTCAGCTGAGGTTAGCTTTAAGTAACCCTTTCAGCTGAGAGTCTCAAATGTTCTCTCATTGTGTTCATCTGAATGTTTAATTAACTGTGGTGATGATTAACTAATAGACACCCTTTCTGCCATCTGGAACAAGCTCCCTCTACCTCCTGGCCTTCTCACTTCTCCACTTCAGTCACAGTCTCTGTGAATGCATTTGTCTTCTTTCTCATCCAAACATCTTATTTTTCTTCCTCTTTTCTTTTTAATGTTTAATGCTTGAGAGAACTCAAGGTAGGCAAGCTGCTGCCCACGAGGAGCCTAGGAGAATTCAAGTGGATTCTCTGCATCAATGCTACCAAGTTTTGTTACCTCACAGGGTGGGCCAATACTTGTTGCCAAGTCCCCAAAGTCATACATTTGCTCCTGCTGTCTACGAAGCCACAGGAAAGTGTTCATCTGCAGATGTGAAGGCCCGCACAGGACCATTGAGGCCCTTCTGGCCCCGGTGGCTGTCTGCTTTCCCAGCCCTTCCGAACACCGCGTTCCTGTCCGGCCAAAGCTGCCGGCATTTCCCAGCCTGGACCTGGCCTTGCGTCACCATGTGTCTTTGTATAAGCTAGTCCCTCTGCCGATAACCCTCCTGGAGATTTTGTTCCCAGCATCCATCATGGTGCAGAGTGAGGGCTTTCCTGCCCCTCCCCGCCCCGGGGCCCAGAGCTCCTCACTTCCTGTAGGATGTGCTACCGCTGTGGCATCTTCCTCGTGGCATGGCTCTCTCTTCCTCCAGATTACAAGTCACCGAGAACTTACCTTCTGTCTCTTTTTGTTCCTAGCATCTACCACAGTGCAGAGTACAAACATAGCAGGTTTTTGTTCAATGCGTGGCACTAAGTCAAACCAGTTAGCAAAATTTTTTGCTTCCAACTTCTGACTGGGCCCTAAGAAGTCATCAAAAACAAAACTGGAGGGACACTTTTGAAGCCAAATTGTCTCGAAAAGCATCAGAAAGCAAGGGCCAAATTATAAATGCTTCAACTTGGGGCTCAGTATCAGCATTCTTGCAAATTCTTGCAAAACTTGAATAACTTTCCAAAACCTGAGGAAATTCTCATGCACATATAGCGTGGAATACATGATTGGTCTTTTCAGTTAAAATCGTATGTGTTGGTAAGGTTTTAATAATCTGTAGTATTTCCCTCAGATTCATTTGGCTGATATTGTTGTTTTAGCTCTGTCACAGTTGGAAGCATGTGATGAGACCTGTGCTGGGGGCGAGGCTTACTGAGGGTCCCTGTGCTGCCTGTTTGAATAGGACAGTTATAAAATGCTACTCTTTTTAGCTCATTAACTGCTTAGACTCCTGGTTAGACTGAAGAGGGACTGGAGGGAGGGAAAAAGAAAGAAGAGAGAAATTTAGCCCCTTTGCAGGAAGCAAGGCTCTGCCTAGAAACAGACGTGAGGGGAAAATTAATATTAATTAATTAATATTAATTAATTAACTAATTAATATTAATTAAAATCAATAGGGGCAAATTACCACTTACAGTCTCACCCAGAAGACCAGTGCCTTAACGTCCTTGGCTGGAGTTTCAAAATCTCCTCTGTACAAATGGAAAGCTTCGGCGACGATGATGATGATACTGCCCTTAAGTGGCCCTCGCCCCAGCAGGAGACTGCAGGGAGCACGGTGTCTCTCAGCCCAAACGAGGGGACTGAGTCGCACTCGCTGTCTCATCCCCCGTCACCTTTCAACAGCCTCAGTCTCGAGCAGGGAGACTTCCCACAAGCCTCTTGCCAGAAACGGGGTATGTTATGTTTCAGGCGATTCAGGTCAATCTGATGGACTGTTATGTTTTTGTTTAAAGATGAGTGGGGATGAGTGAGTAATGCCCTTCATCCAGAAAGTTCTCGGAATACAGACTGCAGAGGGCATTTTGAGTGGCCACTGCCTCATGTGAGAATCCACTCCGCTGGAGACTGTGTCGCCGCGGACTCTGGGCTCTGATGTACCTGATGGTCACGCTGATGAGACGACGTATTGAAAGAAACATGGAGCTTGAGACTAGGAAACTTTACAAAAGTAACAAAAATTTTAAGAGTTCACTGGCAACAGGATGTCCAATTAGCAAAGGTAATTTTAAGTGTCACTTTGTAAGAGTAGAGTCAAATAATAGAACAGCACTGAGCAAATGTGAGAGAATCTGAGCATTGGATGGACTAGAACATTCGATGACCCGACTGTGTCACTGCTCAAATCTCAGGCGTTTGAATACTAAATAAAAAATGCAACAACAGAATCCCAGATTATCTCTGTCCTAAATAAATCAATCATCTATCAAGTTGTTCTAGAGCGGTAGGGTGTGACCGCACACACCTGCCGTAACCTCCTCGCTCACCTGGAATCCCCAAGCACCCTCAGACCTCACCCGGCCTGACCTGGGCCCCTTGCAGCTACCCACCCAGTGGCGTGGGTAAAGGCCTGCCCAGGAAGGACAAGGGTGACAGCTGGGGTTCTGCTGCTGACTCAGGTCAATGACTTTCCTGTCTAGTGTGACAGGAAGCAGAGTTGTAAGTTACCATCTTTCACCCATGGAGCTGACAGCAGCTTCTCCATTCATCTCCAACATGCTTTTCTGAGGCTCAGAAGTTAGAGGTGTCCCTGGCTGTGATTTACAGAGGGTCTAGAGAGAGGGGGGAGGTTTGGGGCCAAAGTCTCTTAACAAAGCAGGAAAAAAAGAGCAGGAAAGACAAGAAGTGGTTCAGTTCACTTTCCATTTGCAGCTCAGAGAGCCCAGCTGCTCTTTTTGTTTTAAGCAGGCACTGAGGCAGGGGACAGCCCAGCAGAGTAAACCAAAGCAAGTAAGGACTCTGCAGTGCCATCCTCCTCCTGGTGTGCCCTGACTCCATGGAGCACAGCTGCCCGGGGCTGGGAGGAAAGAAGAAAAAAGGATGAAGCCATTCTTTCCGCATAGGCAGGTGAGGAGAAGACCAGGGACTGTGGTCTGAATGTGTACGTTCCTCCAAAAGTCGTATGTCGAATCCTCACCCTCCAAGTGGTGGTATTAGGAGGTGGGGCCTTTGAGAGAGGATTAGGTCATGAGGGTGGGGCCCTCATGAATGGGATTAGTGCCCTTATAGAAGAGGCCCTGGAGAACTCACTCACTCCTTCTAGCATGTGAGCTCACAGCAAGAAAACGCCATCTATGAACCAAGAAACTGGGCCTGAACAGACACTGAATGTGCCAGTGCCTTGATCTTGGACTTCCCAGCCTCCAGCACTGTGAGCAATAAATGTGTGTTGTTTATAAGCCACCCAGTCTATAGTATTTTGTTATCGCTAGTAAGGCTTTGTATGTGCCAAGGACCATATCAAAAAATATAAAATATGTATATTATCTCTTTCAATTTCCAAAAGAATAATATATTTCTTTGAGAAACAGATAATACTATCTCCATTGTATAGATGAGAAAACTGAGGTTTAAATAGATGAAGTGACTCACCCAAGGTCATGGAACAGCTCTGTTCTCCCACAGTTATGCACTGATATTAAGCATTTATTAGGAGCTTCTGTATCCAGAGGTGGTGTGGTGGCAGTGGTCACTGACAGCCACCTTGCCCTTTCATGGCTGTTCCTAATAAAGCCCATAGGGATCAATAAAATATTATTTTACTTTCCTTTCTTATGCAGAGGTGTATTAGAGTTTTCCAGAGACATGAAACCAACAGGGTATACATGAATATGCAGAGCCTTATTTTAAGAAATTGGCTCCCATGCTTGTGGGGCTGGTCAGTTTGGATCTGCAGGGCAGGGGCAGGCTAGAGATTCCAGCAGCAGTCGACATTGCAGTCTTATGCCCAAAGGCATTCTGGAGGCAGAATTCCTGCTTCTTTGGAGGACCTCAGTCTTTGCTCCTAAGACCTTCAACTGATTGGATGAGGCCCGCACACACTAGGAGGGTGTCTGCTTTTCTCACAGTCTACTGATTTAAATATTAATATCATCTCATAGATACCCTCACAAGCAACATGTAGGTGGGTGTTTGACCAAATATCTGGGTACCATGACCCAACCACATTGACGTATAGAATTACCCACCACCGAAGGCTGAAGTTAAAACAGAACCAGCCATCTGGGGAGCTCTAAGTGGAAAGAGAGCACTTTGGCGAGACCTGAACCCTGCTTGCAGCTCTCTCTGTGGTCCGGCTGAGCCCTGGCACCGCCTTGCCACCTACGTGAGAGAAACCTTGGCACAAATCAAGCTGCCTCTCCCTCCAGCTGGCGCGTACAGCTGGGGCCGGGAGCTCTCACAGGTCAGCCCGCAACTTTGTGATTTGAGGAACCGCATCTGGCTCAGACTTACCTTGTCTACCGATCAGCAAACCACTCCAGAATCCGTGGGCACAATCATACCATGTTTTCTTAGCTTCTAGTGAGGCATCCCCTGGTTTCCTTTCAATAAATTAGTAAATGACTTACGTTAAATTTGGTGAGTAGAAGGAGCTGTGAGAGAAAAAAGAAAAAAAGAAAAAACTTGAACTCTTCTAGGATAGGATTCCAGCTCAGCTGCCACCAGCATGGGAACTGCCACCAGTTAAATGGTGATACCTGATCCTAGTCCAGTTATGAATAACCAAGACAAGCAGAGTTATTAACTGACTATTTCATTTCCTGCTTGTCAGTTGGCTAGAAACTGGGAGTCTTCTGTCCACTTCTTAGAAACTGTCCAATTCAGGAGACATCCTTGTCTAGAAAAGGCTCACGTTACCTTTTGTTAGGTTAGCTGTGTATAATAGAAAGCCGAAAGTAATAGTGACTTTAACACACAGTGATATATTCTGCCATGCAGAATTCTGGACAAGGGAGCCCAAAGCTGGTACAGTGGTTTCGTGAAGTCATCAGGTACTTTCCTTCCCATCATCCTCAGCACTTACCTTCCATCTTCATCATTACTGCAAGGTCCAAGGTGGCTGCTGGGGCTCCTGCCATCAAACCCACCTTTGCAAAAATGAAATATAAGAGGGAGACTCCTATGGGAGTCTTCTCTAAATTGCTGTTCAGCTGTGAAGAAGGCTTCCTAGAAGTCCTTCTCAACAACTTTTACTTATGCGGTGTTGGCCAGAAGTTAGTCACGTGTCTACAACTAGCTGGGAGGCAGGCTCGGTATATTGCCACCTGAGTGATGCAGGACTTGTGGCGTGGATATTGGGGAGCAGGTTTCAGTCTTGCTCGTACTTTTCTTCATCTTCTCTGACCCGACCCATCCTGTCTCCGGGGCCCACTGTACTAACTTACATTTCCACAACTTGAACCATCCTGTTAGTGAAATATTAAGGGTGAAATTACAATGCCAGAGATTTGCTTCAAAATAAACAACTGAGGCTGGCTGTAGCTGGCGAGTGCACAGAAGCCACAAGAATCATGATCCAAGTGTATCACAGGACCTTATTTTCTCCCTATTTTGTATATGTTTGAAATTTTCCATAATAAGGAGTTTTTTCAAAATCACACACCTGCCAAGTTTTCTTGCTGTTATTCAGGCTCCACAACACTGCAAACTCCTACACTATATAGAACCAAGTTCCCATCTGTTTTTGCTCCCTTTATACCATAGATATTTGTGCAGTGAATGAAGGGATGCTCTTTCTTCTTCTTGGAAGTCCTTCTCCGCCTTCTTGCCCTGCTGAAATCCCTCATCCTCTAAGGCCGGGTGCAAACATCGCCTCATCTGTGCAGTCCCATCCCATGTCCCTCCCTCCTCTTTGCTGGCCGGGCATGTTGTTATACATTGCTATGGCATTTATCACGTGGATTGTCATCATTAAGTCATTTGCTCATCATTGATAGTCATTGATCATCGTTGGATTGCCATCGTTAAATCCGTTAGCTACTGCCTCTCTCCCCAGAAAGCCTGTGAATGCCTGGAGGGTGAACACCACTTCACAGCCACGTCTGTGCCTCCTCTGCCCGCACAGTACCCGGCACACGCAGACATTCGTGCATAAACGCCTTCTCTAAAACTGGCTTGAAAGCAAAATCTCAGGTTTAATTGGGATTTAAGATCGCTTTGTCCCATTGGCAGACACAACCTATGTGTATTAACAGTGAGATTCAGAATTACAGTGCTGGGCCCAGAGGTCTTGCTGGTTTAGTTATAGACAATGAAATGACGCTGAAAGGAAAGGGAAAGGCCGGGCGCGGTGGCTCACGCCTGTAATCCTAGCACTTGGGAGGCCGAGGCGGGTGGGTTGTTTGAGCTCAGGAGTTCAAGACCAGCCTGAGCACGAGCAAGACCCCATTTCTACCAAAAATAGAAAGAAATTAGCTGAACAACTAAAAATATATAGAAAAAATTAGCCAGGCATGGTGGTGCATGCCTGTAGTCCCAGCTACTCTGGAGGCTGAGGCAGGAGGATCGCTTGAGCCCAGGAGTTTGAGGTTGCTGTGAGCGAGGCTGACGCCACGGCACTCTAGCCAAGGCAACAGAGTGAGACGCTGTCTCAAAAAAAAAAAAAAAAAAAGGAAAGGGAAGCAGCAAGTGAGAGAGACTCAAAGGGGCGTCTTCTCATGTGACAAGTAGAGAACCTAAAGCATGGAAGTTCAGAGTCCTAGGGAAATCTGTGACAGACCCCAGGTGTCTACGGGGAAGGCTCCTGGCTCACCGGGACAGGCGGAGGAAGACGAAGACCAGACGGCAGCCCGGCATCCAGCTCCTGGCTCGGTGCCTTCCCCCCTCCATCCCCCCTCCCTCCTCCCTCCCTCCCTCTACCCAAGACCATGAAAACTGGCCTCTGCAGTGGGTCCGGCTCATCTGAGGTCAAGACAGTGGGGGTTCAGGGGGACCCGGTGGGATGTGAGCATCCACAGTGGGCACCGAAGTGAAGAACAGGAAGGGGGACGAGGAGGAGGAGAGGTCACCATGGCCTTGCACCTGGCTGGGTAGGACTTTACCCCAGAGAGGAAGGGAGTCATGGAAGGGCTTTAAGCAGGAAAGTGACAACCCAGCAGATGTCTACCCGGACCTACTGCAGACAAGCAGGGCTGGGGCGTCGGGGGTGGCTCTGACTCATCTCAGAATGATTTTAAACCAGGATAAATGTGGATCTTAAGCAGAGCGAACAGGACTCAGAAAAATCCCACGTGACACCAGGGCCGAAGGGGTTTTAACACACGGGGCGGCTGCTGACCCCTGGTTGTGACTGACCGGAGCCTGGGTGGCCAGGAGATCACACACCTGAGGGCTCAGCTCCGCCCTTGCTCTGCTGGGTGCCTGCCGCTCACCTCAGCCATGAACCTCTCCAGAGCAGGGGCGACCGTAAACCTGCAATATTGTGTCCCCAAGCTTCCTGTGGTATCTGGAGTATAGTAAGGCCGCAACATGAAATAAAACCATCTCCCCCAGCTCCTTTCCCTGTGGACAGACACAGCCACTCGGAGCTTGTGGACCCTGGGGACTCTGAGCCACACGCGCCTACAGGCTCACTGCTCCCTCTGTGTCTTGTCCCCAGGACTGTTGCCTGACAGGGCTTCTCCATATGCAGCTTCTCCTCGTCCGGATCCCGCCCCGCAACACCCCTGGCATCTCCTCTCCACGCTGTCATCAGCGGGCGCTTTGAAGCAAACATCGCTTAAAACCATCAACTGACTTCCATCTTAGGAAATAACCAAAAATGTGGACAGAAATGACTACAGAACAGTGTTATATCCAATATTCAAGGTCAAATTTTGTGCTTTATGGTTCTGAGATATAAACTCCCAGCTTGAGAAAATTTCTAGTACCTAGCTAACTTGTGTGAATATTGCTGGGGGTGGGGACAGGGAAGGAAAGATGACGTAACACTTAATACGCTTTTGGCAGCAAGTAACAGACAGTTTGTCTCCATAGGGCTTAAACGATAAAGGATTTTGTTGGCTCACGGAAGTGGAGATGCAGAAGTTTGGGCTTTGAGATTTTCACACTCTGTCCTCTTCTTTGGAGAGCTTTATTCTTACAGAGGCAGGGAGCTGCCAACAGAGACAGTAGTCACAAGAAGTGGGAGGGAAAGTCTCTTATCTAACTGTGAAATTAAACTCCCCTCTTCATTCTGATTGGAATCATTTAGTGTATGTACTTGTCCCTGAACTAAGAACTGTCACCAGGGAAATGCCACACACTGATTGGCTTAAACCTGGGTTCCTAAAATAATTCCAAGCAGAGGAATGGAATTATCTGACTGGCTTAGGCTGGATCTGGAGTCAATTCCCAAAACCACACTGTTCCTGCTCTACAGAGGAACGAGGAGACAGATGTTCACACCCAAAGAGAACTGCGGAGAGGCGTCTAGTCCCTCACTTGGATCAAAGTAGTGTGAAAGATTAAAAAACATTCACAAGACAAAAAGTTGAAACTGACATTTCAGTAGAAGCGAGAAGTCCAAGCCAGAAATCCTGAGGAGGTCCCTGAACTTCCCACAGGATGTAGGAAGAGGAGTTTTCAGTTGGTTTTGTAGAACAGGACTGAAACAATATTTTAGTTAATTCTGTGATGACTTGTTTTGCTTATAGCTAACAGCCAAATTCCGCTTTTGTATACAAGGCTTGCTTGCTTAACGCTTGGTTGCGACAGAGAGCTAAAAACATGCTCCAATGCAGTTAGAGAAAAACAACCACGAGTTGCTTCTTGATAAGGGGGCCAAGGCCTGATCAACACGTGAACAAGCTTGTGAGGGGCGTATGTCCCCTTATAGGAAGTAACTGGCTGTGACGAATTCCAGCAAAGAGTATAAAAGACATGTACTCCTGCTGCGCGGGGTCCCTGCCCATGGAAAGAGACCACTGCGTTGGTGCTTGGGGCTTGGACCTTAGCCAGCTAGTCAATAAACTCCTTTGCCTTTTGCAGCCTCAGTGACTCTGTCATTCTGTTCCTGGGGCCGAGGGAATCCAGCTCTAACAGTTTTATCAAAGTCACAAAGAGCAGGACAGAATGACCCAGCTTTATCTGGGTAACACACATAGATAAGTAACAATGCCTAACAATAAGTAGGCAAGGAGGGGGGGACAGTGAGGAGGAAGTATAATTGCACAAAACCACATGCTGGGGTGAAAATACTGAAATATAAGTCTCTGCCATTGGATAAGGGAACTATGATTGTTTTTCTCCTTTCTAGTTTTCCAGTTTTTCCAATATTCTTATAATGAAAATACATTAATTTTATGATTAGAAAGTATTAAAATAAATGGTTGTTAATGGTGGTTTCCAGATGTAACTTACCCTTAGACGTGTCATTCCCATGACCCATTCTTTATTCGCCATCCACAAAAGCCAAATGCACAGTAATAAATTTTCTGATATTTGTTATGCACTGAATTGTTAAGCTCTCGGGAGGCCTGGCAAGATAAAAGTCCCTAGTTAAAAGTACTCAAGGGCTGACACATCTCAAGTTGAAACTGTGGCATATTTGTGGTTGAAGGCTACGCTTATGTTAAAAAGTTAATTGTTGCTGAGTCAATAAGAGATAACTCTGGCTCCAGCAGAGAAACTGATTAAACTGGCAAGTGTCAGCAGAGTCCCTGCTGCAAGAAGAAGCACATTCTTGTCTCCAGGTGACTTTCCACGAGCAGCAGGGTGAGTCCTTGGGAGGCAAGAATTCTGTGCAGTGACCACGACACTAGCATGCACACACAGGGGCATGATAAAATCTTTTCTTGATACAGATAAAAACCAACAAACTCTCTCATGGCACCAACTCACTTTAATCAGCTTCATTATTTTCTCTATTTTGTACTATTTGAATCATCTTGGTTTCTCTTCTCTCCTTTCTTTTTTTTATTTCTTTTTCACATTAACGGGGTTTTGATTAGCAAGGATTTCACTCACTGAACTGCCCGTGTGTCAGAAAGTGAGAGATTTTCTATCCTCCTGGAAACGCTTTATTTACGATGGACTTGGCCGCCACCCTCAGGCACCAGAGCTGCCTCTTCTTTCCTCGTCTCTGTGCGGACGCGGCTGACGGGCCACTGGCCAGGAGGACATGGGCTCGCCCAGGTCAGGCCTCCAGACTCATGCCCAGCCCAACGGTCTCAAGACATAACTTTCTCTACTTGGAGTTTGGTGAGAACTATGAATTTCTTAACCTCCTATTGATTTTGGTTAAAATAAAATATCCTAAGTCTGTAAAGGTCAACCACAAGACAGTAGAGATTTCTTAGTTTCAGCTCCTGGTGAGGTTGAAAACATTCAAAGCCAGAGAAATTAAACTCATCCTCTAAATGTACACAGCGGGTCCTGGCAAAGGCAGGGTGAGGATTCACCGTTCTGGGACCCTGGTGATACCGGGTGTTCCTCTCGGCTCTGCGCCATGCAGCCCCTCCTGGTGGCATTGCCAACAAATGCTGCCCTAGAGCAACCACTCTCCTTGAAATCCCAGATGTGGGCATAACACAAATTGTATGCAAGAGAAAAGGAAATGTCCCCAAAGTATGGACACACAGTGCATGTCAGAAGAACAATGAAAGTCAAAATCAGAGAGTGTCTTATGGTATCCTGGGGCACAACTACCCATGAAAATGCCTTTGGGGAGGGAGAGGGACAGAGTGGGGAATGGAATCACATTCTGGGAACCCATTCTACTGCTTTGGGAAATGCCTCAGAGTAGTTTGAGTTCTATGTGGAACACCGCTACTGAGGGCCACGCTGATAATCGTAATAATTTTAACGCAAGGTTTTAAAAATGGCTTCCTGTACCCTGTGCTCTATATTGTTCCAATTGTCCAAATGAAACCTGAATTCTGTTACTTTTGCTAGAAAAGGGAGCAGGTGGAAACAACATAAGTCTGCCATCAAAGGGACATCCAGCCTCTAGCTCAGCCAGCTGCCTCTGTTCATGAGCAAGGCACCGTTTCCCTCAGTGGAAGCACCCTCTCTCCCCAGCACAGCAAGACCCAGGGGAGACTCTAGGCAACGTCTTGTCTCACCCTGTGCATAGTCAGACACTGGCAAAAATAGTATAGGTTACTGCCACTACTGTACATTTTACCACCAGAATCCCTGGCTGCTAAACCTGTTGTGTTTCCCACCTACACAATAGTGTATAGGCTCCACCTCTCTTTACCCAAAATAGACACGAGCAATGGACTGTGTCGGCCCTAGCAGCCCCCGCCTCCCGGTCTCACATTAATCTAGTCGGCAGGCCCCAAGCAAACCACCTCCCCGTGCTCACGGACCTGTGCAACGCCTTCCCCCACCCACAAACATTGTCTCTGGGCTTGCTTTGCCCCACGGACGTTACCAAGTGGGATGCAAACAGAGGCTTGGGAAGCCCTCGCACACCGGAGCTGTCTCTCTTGGCACAGTCCCCGGTGAGGTCTGTCTAATCTCCACGCTGCAAGGAAAGTCAGTCTAGACTACTGAAGATGAGGGTGCATGGCACAGAGCCCCAGACAGAGAGACCTAAAGGTGGGAGCCTTCAAAGGGTCCACCAGAGTCAGACTCCCCGCTGCACATCCCTCGACCACACACGTACACATGGGGCAAAAGAACTGCCTGGCAGAGCCTGGTCTCCCCACGGGATCACAAGAAGGAATAAATAGCTGCTGCTCGAAGCCGCTTCACGTTGGGGTGGCTTGTTATTCAGAACTAGGCAACTGAACTAGCACCAACCCCTACTGGGGGGTGTAAGGGGCTCTTCTATATCCTCTCCATACAGGAGCAGAGAGGGAGAGGGGAAATGAAGGCTGAAAAAATATCCTCAAGGAGTAAGGGTTCTACCACTTCCTCAGGCAAAGTCCCTTAGCAAATTAGTCTCTTTGTTTCTCCCTCTACTATATAAGGATAATAGCAACTGATCCTATACATGCCCAGCATGTGTCGTGTGGGGTTAGAAGGGATGATGCATTCATTCATTCATTTATATCACAGCTTGGTCGAGAGGAGATTTAGGCAGGTTAGGGCAATAGATGAAATGTTTTTCATGTCCCATAAGTGAAGGTGGTTCATAAATTTCAGATAGTATAACATTTACCAAAATATTTTCTCCACCTATCAACTCACTCTTTTTCCTAGTCTTCTCTACCAACATTTTTATAAGGAACATTTGTATTGTTTTACCCAAATAATTATTAGCCTAACTAATGATTGATCACCTTCAACTTTTTCCACTTTGAAATAGAAACACTAGGCTTTCAGCAGCAGCTGATCAGTTTTGGGGGTGAAGGTCAGGCGATTTAGACACGGGGCAAGGGTAAAGAAAGGGGGGCTGAGTCGGAGATCTGGACCAAGTAACCATGTGGCCACACCACAGTGGACTAACTTTGGGTGGGCTCTCGGGCACACGGGGCCCACCATAAAAATTATTCAAGGCTGTCACAAAAGTAAGAACTACTCATATAATGACCCTGCTCTCATTCCCACCCCTTAGACTGAAATAAAGTGACAAAGAAGGTAGATTTTTTATTTGTGAAAAGTTATGGGGTACATGAGAAATTTTGTGACATGTACGTAACATGTAATAATGTTTTATTCAGGGTGTGTGTCATCCAAGGACAGTACATTTTTGTTGAGTATAGTCATCCTAATCTGCCATCAGACACTGAATTTATGCCTTCTGTCTTACTGTACGTTAGTGCCCTTTAGCTCACTGCTCTTCAGCCTTCCCCACCCCCCTCCAACGCTTGGAGTCTGTTATCTATTTTTCTACTCACTACCTGCATGTATTCAAAATTTTTATCTCCCACCTGTAAGTGAGAACATGCAATATTTGTCTTTTTGTGCCTGGCTTATTTCACTTAAGATAATGACCTCCAATTCCATCCATGTTGCTGCAAATGACACAATTTCCTTCTTTTTATGATTGAACAGTATTGTGTTGTGTACATATACACCACATTTTCTCTATCCATTCATTCACTGATGGACACTTAGGTTGGTTCCATGTCCTTGCTGTTGTGAATAGCGCTGCAATAAGCGTGCGAGAGCAGGCGTCCCTATGATACATTGATTTCTTTTCCTGCGGGGAGGTACCCAGTAGTGAGATTGCTGGATCAAATGATAATTCTATTTTTAGTTTTTTGAGAAATCTCCGTTGTGCTTTCCATAGTGGCTGTACTAGTTTACATTCCCTCCAACAGTGTATACGGGTTTCCTTTTCAAGGAGGTAAACTGTGTAGATAAATTAAGTGCATTGAAAATCCACTTATCATTGACTGTGTGTGGGTGTGTCTGGTTTTAGATCATTACTGTGCAATAATAACTGTGTGCAGGCCTCCTAACTTTGTGCTCTGGCCTGAGATTTCATTTCAGAATGACCACTGGGAACCCCAGAGGATGGAAGAGAGGGAAGCACACAGGGGAAGAGGATCAGAGCGGGAGGAAGAAGTTTGGAGATTCTGGATGACTTTGGGGGGAGGCGGTTCTGTTTTCCTTTTTTTTTTTTAACCAATAACTTTTGATAAATAAATGAGTCAAGCCAATCTAACTATTGCAGTTGTTATTGCTGTGGTTGATGACGTCGCAGATGTCACAGAGTTCTAAGTTTCTATTGAGCACCTCTCGAGACATGTGAGCAGATGCAAAATGGAACCCTGGACTGGCTGGCTGGGTTTTGCATAGTCTAAGTCTATGACAAATTGGAGAGCAAATAACAGTCAGCCTTTCTGATTTGCATGGTAAGATGTCAGTTTTTCTATTTGCTCCTGAAGCACGTGACTCTTTTCCACCAGCTACATAATTTGGTGCTTGTCTTGAAGCCCAAACTGACTATTATCCAGCATCTGTCAAAGAGAGATTGATGCACGTGGTATCTCCAAAAGTTTGTGTACTAAGCGATATACTAGAATGTCCAAGTTCTATTTGTGCTTTAAGTTGGGACTATAAGAATACATATCCTCAGGGGAATACTTTTCACAGTAACAACCAGTGTTTCCCGAATTGCTAGCTAATTGACAGGAAATGTTTTTTTTTTTTTTTTTTAAAGCCATATGGAAAATGTTTCTCCATCTTGTGCAAAGCCAGGCATTTTTGGTACCCAAATTCAAGGCAAGAAAACAGAATCCCCCCGCAGAGATTCCAGAAAGAAACACAGCCCTGCTGACACTTTGATTTTAGTGCGGTGAGACCCATGTCAGATTTCTCGTCTCCAGAATATAAAGCAGTATATCTGTGGCTGGAGTCAGGCTCAGCAGTGGGATGGCCCAAACTCATGGGGTCCAGGCTACATGTCCCTTTCATAGGGGACATTCTTATGCTTGGATCTCTACAGAACCACAAGGTGAGAGTGTGGCCAGTGGGGTACTGGCGAGGTGGGTGGTAAAGGGGACAGCTCCGTGCATAAAGTAGAAAGTGCCCTAAGCCTGGGGAGTCCCCATGGACCAGTCCCCAGAATCAGGGAAAGGAGGAGGGGTGAGATGCTGCTCTTGTGGGAAGACAGAGGCTGCAGGGGGAGGGGCCAGCGTGAGCTGTGAGCAGAGAGTGGGATCTAGGGGTGACCTAGAGAGAAGGGCTGCCATGCTGGGGCCAGGGAAGAGAGTCACCTGTTGTTCAGCTCACATTCCCCCTCCTCCTCCTCCTCTCCCCCTCCTATGCCCAAACCCTCCCTGTCCATCCCCCTCTGGCTCCCCCTCCATCTCAGGATGCCACACGGGGAACTATGGTCCTAATGCCCAGGTCCCCCCATTTCTTATGTTGAAATCCTAACCCCCAAGGTGATGATAATATTAATAGAAGGTGGGACTTTTGGGAAATGATTCGTTCCTAAGGGCAGAACCCTCTTGAATGGGACGAGTGCCTGCATAGAAGACCCCAGAGAGCTGCCTTCTAGCACGTGGGGACACAGAGAGAAAGGGCCATGGACGAATCAGGAAAGGGGTTCTCGCCAGACAGCGAGCCTGCTGGTCCCTCTTGGACCTGTCAGCCTCCGACCTGGGAGAGAACGAAATTCATTTGCTCATAAGCCCCCGGTTCATGGGTTTTGTCACAGCAGCTGGAATGAGCTAGGACGGGGCCACAGGCACTAGCACAATAGGCTCACAAGCACATTTTAATTTATTTTAAATAACTTTATTTGAGGTCAAAGAAAATGTTTTAACATAAAATATTATGCTTTCTCTTTATGATAAATACAGGGTAAAATATGGGAAAGGGTACTGTATAGAAATAAATAGGGAAATTAAAAATATTTATTCCGAATGATATCCATGTCAACTGTTATAGTTTCTTTTTTCAAGTAGAGATGGTACTTTTTATGAAACACGTTCAGTTTTTTCATAGTTCCAACAGTACTTGGTATCTGCAAAAAGAAAAAAACCCAATGAGAGTCTGTCAGTCCTGCTGGTGGCTGAGTCCGGAGTGGCGGCTGAGAGGGATGGACCCAGGGCCACACTGGACTCCTGTGGAAGGCTGGGCTGAATTGGACAGAGACAGCCACAGGGGAGAAGAAAACCATCCTGAACTTAAGGTCACCCTGAGGGGCAGGATATGGGGACTCTGTCCCTGCCCAACCAGGACCTGGTTCAATCAGCCACTTTTCTCCTTTGTTTACAGAAAAGTGATGGCATTTCACACCCGCTTGTGAGGGACATGCTCAGTGTCAGCCACCACACTCAGAGACAGACACCTGCAAGGGGAGAGGACCTTTGCAAAGAAACAGGCCCTCTTATGACCCCACGTCCCAGACTTTCAGGGAGGGGTGGGTGGCTGCGGGAAGACCCCTGGCTGTGAGAGACAGCAGGGACCTCAGACTCATCCACGTCCAGTCCCCCTTGGTCTGACGAGGAGAGCGTGGTGCCCAAGGGCTGAGAGTCCACTAAAGCCACATGACCTGTCACTGACAACCCCAGAACAAGAACCCAGGCCTCTGGCCCTTTCCACACTGCTTGGAAGGAGGAGAGAAAGGGTCCAATGGAGAAACGAACAAGCCACTGGAGGCCGTGGGGCACCCTGGCTGGGACAGGGATCAGGATTTAGAAACAGTGAAAGTATTTTCCTAGAGAGGGTCAGCAAAGAAAGGAAGAAGGAGAGATTCCACATGGAATTGCACGGAGAGAGCAGGGACTCTTGCCTGGACTTGCAGAGGTAGAAACGGGAATGAAATGCAGAGAGAGCAGATGCCTCAGCACCCCATGGTCTGTGAGGATTGATGTAGTGCCCTGTGCAACTATTTCTGCACTGACGTCACTTGAGGGCACCTTCAGTGTCTTTGAGCTAATGTTGGCTCAAATGAGTCCATGGTGCCTGGACACTGAGTCCCTGGAAACGCCACCCCAGTCACCCAGCCCTGCACCTCTGGGGCTGGACACAAATCTCACAAGGCCAGTGCAGGTCTCCTGCCTGGGACCAGGTTCTACTTAGTTTCTGCCATGAGCAAAAAATGTGTTCATTTGTCACTGTTAAAATTCACAGGTACCAGTGAATCACAGCAAGGACCGCTCCTAGGGAGCTATAGGTTGCCAAGGATGGGACTGAAGGAAAACTCTTGAGTCCTGGCAGGTGCATTCCAGGCACCAGGCTGGCCTTGCAAAGTCAATGATCAACTTGACCATCGAGACCAGACAGAGGTTACAGCGACTGTTGGAGGGAACACACGTGGCAGAGAAAGAGCAGCCAGAGACGACTTGTCACCTCGCACAGAGAGCAGCAGGAGTGCGTGCGTGTGAGACCGCAGGTGGGGTTACCTCTGCACCCGCAGCCGCAGGCCTGGGAAACAGCATACAACTCTCCACTTGCTCAACAGCAACTTTCTCTTGCTCTTCCTCAGCTTCAGGGCACTGGGGCCAGCGAGCAGGGGGCAGACTGCCTGCGCCAGCCGGGGGAGTCTTGGCTGGGCTCCTGGGAATCCAGGAACTGGAAGACAGACCAGAGGGAAGAGCAGAGGCTTAGATGATCCAAGTGACCAGGACACGAGTCTGGGATTCACGACCTGTGAGCACTGAGCCCTTCACAGGAGCCCTCCCCAAGGGGCCAGACTGGGGCTCCTGACCGCTCATGAAACTCATGGAGTCCCAGGTACCTGGGACTTGTCACCTCTCACATGAGGGCATCGCCTGACAGAGGAGCCCCAGGCAGACCCACAGGCTCCGGGGGGAGATGGAGAGGGACAGAGAGCAAGGAGGGGCAGGACAGGATGTGGGGGCTGGGAGCTCTGTGGTAAGACAGTCTGAGCAGAAGTGGGTCCTGCTGAGAAGGAAACTGAGGACACGGCCCTGCCATGCCTGCAGGTGACCAACTAGGTGGGACGGTCACAGGGCAAACTGATTTGGACAGTTCACAAAAAAGGTTGTCCTTTATTTCCAAAAGAGGATTAAAGAACTGGAATAAAACCTGGATATGTCGGGAGACTGACCTGTGGGCGGGCCCAGGAGCAACATTGTTAAAACAAAAATCCACGTGAAATCGCTATGTAAGTGACAAATCACCGGAAGATAGAAGGATTAGATATGACATGGTCATAGTTTTAGTTGAACAATTGGTACTGAATCAGCCACTTTGGAAATTGTGTTAATGATCACATAAACAATTAAATATCGACATGATGTTTCAGGGCTCTCAGGTGTGTGAAGTGAAATGTGAAGCCGTAAGAAGACAGGTGACATAGCCACGGTGAACAACCAAGAAGTGTCATGCCAGGACCTGAGGGCAGGTCTGAGCCAAAACCCAAGACCTTGCTCTTCTCACAATGGGAGAGCACCGTGGATTTCCACCTGGCCCTGAGTGAGCATGGAGGGGCCCCGCTATCCCTTCCCCGCCCCCCGGCATGGTGACAGCAACCCCCACATCAGAGCCTCCTGCTCCCCTGTCCCGCCCACCTGGGAGGATTAGCCACCGGGGCCCAGAGTCAGCGCTGGCTGCGAGGATCCAGGGCTCGCAGGGGAGGCTCCATGTGGCGAAGCCACAGCCACGACCCCACTGCTGGTCCGGCGGCAGCCGCAGACAGTCGCTCACCAGGGTGCTTGGCTGCAGCTGTGTGTCTGCAGCTCGCACCTGTGACACGCAGGGGCTCAAGTCTCCACTCCAAGGCCCTTGGGGACAGGCCTCCTGCGTGGGGGCTGAAAGCAGAAGAGGCTTCAGTGGGAGCAATCCTAGTGCTCTCTTTGCAACGTCCTCCCAGAACACCCATCTCTCATGTCCCTGCGGGTCAGTGAGACCACCCAGTGACCGTGGCAACACAGAAAGACATGGAGTATATGAAGGAGATGTCACCTGTCAGGTGTGTGCCTGGGGAAGCAGAGATCCCAGGTGCCCGGGCTGGCAGAGAAACGGTCAGGGGCTGGGCAGACGGCAAAGCTCCCAGACCCACCTCCCCTCTGTGCGGAAAACTCTGCCCAAGCACCTGACGGGAACCAACCATGTCTCCAGGGTCGGCCTGCAGGGACATTGCTCAGCCCCGGCAGAGGACTGAGCACAACCAGGCCACCTGGGACGCCCGTGAGACTGACCAGCTTTATCACGGGAGGACTCACCCGCTCCATCCAGAACAGAGCCGACCTCATGCTTGGCAGACAGGGAGGCGGCGCTTCTGATTGGCTCTTGGCATTCAGACAGGTCAGCACCACCAGGAGGGAAATCCTGCTCCGTCAGGGCCTGTGACCCACCTTCAGTCCCTGCGTCCTCCTGCAGCTCACTGGGCACAGTGGTGAGACTAAGAACCAAAGTTGAAGGCAGGACGGTTCAGACACCTCAGTACCCTGCAGGGCCTCATGGGTAGCAGAAGGTGGCAGTCTAATGACGTGTGGCCTCCCTTCGCAAAGGAGGCAGGATACCTCCCCCTCTGTCTCGGGCACAGCTCGACTGATTTCAGCATGGGGGTGACAGGCAGACAGAGACAGAGAGAGACAGATAGAGAGACAGAGACCACGCGGCAGTGCAAAGTGCACTGACAAGATTAGGATCTAAGTAGGAAGAGACCCCAGACGCCCTGTCAGGTGCAGGCAGGACACACAGCACACAGGGACCCATAACCCTGGCTCAACCCTGGGGACAGGTGATGGTCAATTTCACACGCAGCAGTGCAGGGAACATGGGGCCTGAGGTGGTATACACTCTCTGAGATCTTGTGTGTTCTAGGACTCGTGTTTGAAACTTGTGCCATGGGAGACTGTTTCCGAGGACATTCCTGTCAATGACCCAAGGCCACAGTGTAGACAGCAGACATGCACGCTCTGCTAGTCACAGCCTCACGCAGGAGAACCCGGGATCTATCCAAGGGCAAGACGCCCCTGAGACCGGTCAGTTCCCTTGGTCAGACTCACGCTACTAGTGCCATGAAGTAGAGGGACCACAGGGGAGGTGACACCCTTGCTGCAGGGCCCTGCTAGCTCCGTGGCACTGAATGTGTCAGTACAACCACTGGGCTGGGTTTGCCTCGAGTGTGAAATCTTGGTGACTTTGGCCTCACGTTCTGTCCTTAGACACCACCCTTTCCTGCCATGTCCTACCCTTGCTTCTAGCCCCTGATAATTCATTGTCACCTGGAGGCCAGTGATTCTAGATCTTCTTTGTCTTCCTCATCTGCATAGTTCTCTGCAAACAAATTGAGAAATGTCCAGACATTAAATAGTGCCATTTCCACCATGACACACGCTGGGCCCATCTGGGCCTGGAGACAGATGACCTGTGTGACCTCAGACACCCTTAGAGAGCTGTGCCCATCTCGTCTGCGGACATTGAGGCAGTGGGGAGGGACCACGTGCTGATCCGTCCTGTAAAACACCCCCAATGTGGCGGGTGATTGTCATGGTGAGGTCTGAACTTACTGGGAAAAGTTAAAACGTATTTCGGTCTCAAGGTCACAGGACACTTGCACGGTTTCTTCCGGATTTCTCTAGCTATGTGCCCCGTCTCTCTTGATATCAAGGACAACGGCAGATGTGGCCATGACAGGTTTAATTCCTCTGGTATTCCGACACAGGCTTGGCAAGGATCAGTTGAATTAGAGGGGACAGAGAGATTGCGCCTGGAATCCAGGAACTACAGTAACATTTACACAGACACAGGCAAGACCACCAACCTACTGGGACAGTCACTGGTGCTTTTGTAACAATTATCAGAACCTGCAGGACAAATCACAAGTCCCAACATGAAAGAATGGGCTCGTGCAGACCCCTGCCATGCACAGGCATCAGCGGTGGCTGAGAGTCGGTTACAGTTCCTTCAATTCCCACACTTTGCTTAGCTCTGGTGTGCCCACTGTGACCTTGTCGTGGTGTCCCCTGGGTAAGTGTTTGGCCCGGGATTTGGGAGTTGCCTGGCTGCCTGACACACCTGATGTCTGTGCCTAACGCTCAGGCGGCCACCCTCATCCAAATCAGTGTGTTTCCGGGGCCTGCTGGCATCTCTCTACCTGGCGACAGGTGAGGGGCACAGAGAACATGGAGGCTCCCTGGGAGGACACTTGGACTCATCTACTTTATACCGGACACACTCACTAGCTGTACCTGGGCAGGCGCAGACGTCTCCCGCATCAGGCAGCAGGGCAGCACTGTGGGAAGGGCGGCGGGACTCAGAGAGGTCCTGGCCACTGCGGACAGTGACATGCTGCTCCCGCAGTGAGGTCTGCTGGGTGGGATTGACCTCCTCCTCCTCCCCGCTGAGCCTGGGGGTGCGCAGGAGAGAATGTTAAGCTCAGAGAGATCGGGCACCATGGCTTCCCCGGCTGGTCCTGATCAGGAGACACAGGCAGAGGTCCCAGAGGCGGCAAGGCCACCCCTGAAACAGGAAGAGGAAAACAGCCCTCCTGTATCCAGCGCACTGGAGCTGTCCTGCTCAGCAAACAGGATGGCACCGGTGCAGGCAGGCTGGTCAGTGTCAGCCAGGTCATGGTGACTGGCAGAAGTCAGGTGGCCTTCACCCAACTGGCCCTGAAGGACTCCATTCGCCTTCTCCTTCTCCTGCTCCTCTCTGCTCAGCCTGGTGGCATAAAGAATAGAACCGAACCAAGAGGGACTGGACACCAGATCCAAGACGGTGCTGATGAGAGCCATGAAGGACCGGCCACAGAGTGCAAGGGGCTGTCATTTAGAAAAGAAAGAAAACTATCCTCTTATGAGAAAGGAAGAATGTGGGTGCCTCGAGGGCAGGCGTGAGAGAGGAGCAAGTGCTCTGTGCACTGGCCACGTAAGGAGCTGCTGAGGAAGGGGACACAACTGTCCCCTTTGGTACAGTGTTGGCAGACAGCACACACAGAGAACCACGAAGTGGCTCAGTCTCCTGCGTGGACCATGCTGACTGTTCCCGCAGCGGCACAGTGAGCACAGGCTCCTGAGACTGTAGGTCCAGGAGCTCTTGTGTCTTCTAGGACCCCGTCTAGCAATGCAGTGACATGGTGGAAATATTTCAGTCTGCTCATATCCCCTGCTATGGGGTCACTTCCAACAAGCTAAGGCCAACCACGCAGAAAGCAGATGGTATCTCGTACTGAGTTCAGCCATGGGAGGGAGAACAGGTAGATTCCATGATTGTAGAAATCCCTAAGACTGACTTGTTCTAGTTACTGGGAAGTGCCTTGAAGACAGTGAACAACCTTGTTAATGGAAGGAATTTTTCACTGGTTCTGTGAATGTCCTCAAAGAACAAACAGTTTTCATGCACCTTTGCTGTGAAATCTGTGGCTACTTTGACATCTTGGCCAGTGCAACTGGGCCTCCCCTATTTTACCCACCCTCCTCCAGACCCTGCTTGCTCATTGCTACCTGGGGGCTGGTGGTTCTTCTTCCTTCTCCTCCTCCTGCTTTTCGTGGTTTTCTGCATAGAATTTCAGAAATGTCCAGTCAGATATTGAGTAGCTCCACACCATCCCAACGAACACCGGCACAGATCTCTACATGTGGACCATTTCTATGGTAAGAAAATCTAAGGCATAATTGACTAATTGCTGGAGTATGAGTCTGCAGAACTTTGAGAAATAAAAAAATAGGCCGTTGCAGTAATAGAAGTGCCCAAACCGTCAGAAGTGTACTCCTACTGAGCATCACAGTGGAAGGTCTAATTTTTTCAATAAGATGAGGAAAGGAAATAAAAGCTAATGTCTATATAAAAAATCCCAAAGAATTAGCAATGAGGGCACCAACAAAATGCTTCTGGAATGAATAAGCCATTGGTAGCAAGGTTGCAGGATACAGAGCTAATATATGCAATCAATTGATTAATTAAATATCAGCAATGAAGAGCTGGAATTTGAAATTAATACACAATGCCATTTAAGGTAGCTCAAAAAAGACATTCTGAAGTATGAAGCTAATTAAATATGCATAAGGTCCACTGTGGAGTGGGGAACCTTGGGCCTTGGGGCCACATGTGTCCTTCTGGATCCCTGAGTGTGGCCTTTTCACTGAGTGCAATTTTACAGAACAAATCCTTGGGCTTGGTCACCTAGATTTGGGACCTTGGACACAACGCACAAAAGCAAAACCCATGAAAAAAGAATTGATAAATTCAAGGCCATGATGCATCAGGAGGAAGGACAGAGTGGGGACATTGGGACCCCCACCCTGAGCATTCTGTCCTCTGCTCCCGCCGGCCAGCCCTGTTCCTGTCATGGCCATAAATGTGACGTGCAAACCAGGACAGCCGGGTAAAGAGCCACATTGTGAGTGGAGTGTCTTGTGAGCCGGCACCTGGGAGCACCTCAGAGTCCCAAGGGCCTGCGGCCACTCACCTGGGCTGAGCGTGTGGACGAGGTGCTCTGCCAGCCTGCGCCCCTCCGCCAGGTGTTCACGGAGGCCCTGGCCCTGGCAGCTGTCAAGATTGTCCTGCAGGAGGAGGGCCTGCACGTGCTGCTGGAGGAGAAACGAGCCATCTCTCCCCTCTCTCAACACCTGCCTCAATAGGGTCAGCTCTCGGGCCTGCTGTTCAATGACCCTATTGGCTTCCCTATGGTGGGAGAAAAAGCAAATGTGAAAAGGCACAGTTGACAATAGATTATATGGGCCGTGGCAGACATTTCTGGAAAGATGTCCCCAGGAAGCCTTCCAAGTGCAATTCTAGCACGTATTAGGTGACCTGCTTGTGGCAAAGAGAGAGAAGAATGTGCAGGGAAAGCCTCCCGTGCGTCACAGACTGCCCCTGTGAGATCCTTGACGCTCCCTTCCTGTTTCTCCTATAAGAGGACCCAGGTGTCTTCCTGAATCGGCTTCACAACGGTCTCCCTCAGTCCCTCACTGTGGCCAAGGCCTTTTCCACGTGAAGACACACCCAGCACATTCTGGAGCGACTGGACATGCAGCCACAGGAAGCAATGTGGCAGGTCCAGCTGGGGCCAGTCGAAAGCATGAAAGACACAGGATGACCAGGCCAAGGGGACAACATTCTTTGGGTAACAGACTCAGAAGCCACATTCAGTCAGGGTGAGTGTGATTCAGAGTAAATGGGACGGTGACTGCACAACATTGTAGAGTTTTACTTGTATGACTGTGAGGGCTCCAAGTGCAGTGTTGTCACAGGGATGTATCGCTCAGTGTGGAGTCGGGGCTTTTAGTGTTTCCATCACCTGAATGCGCAGTGTGACTACACTCAGTGCTGCTGAGTTGTCACTGTACTTGGTTAACTTTATGTTACGTGACTTTCACCTTAACAATTTCTTGTTTGAAAGGAGAAAACATGGCTCTGAGTCACGGCTGTGGGCCAGAATACATCCTTTGTTTTGTTTTCATATTGTTTTATTAATATCTGTGAAAAACGTGCCAGCCTCATCCATTCCTGCCATTCTCGTGGCCCAGGTGGGCTCTTAGATGTCCCAGCTGAGCTGCCCACGTCAGAGACTCACATGTCCCCTGCCTGCCCCGCACACAGCACCCTTACCTGAGCTCGTCCTCCAGGGTCGGCGTCTCTGCCCGCTCCTCCTCCCAGAAGTCCAGCCTCACCCCCAGCATGGACTCCAGGATGTCCCTGAACTCGCCACACTCTGAGAAAGACACGCACACCGGCCTCAGTGGGAAGCTGTGGCCACTGCCCACAGGGGAGGTAGCAGGGTCCCTTCCAGGGACCAAAATATCCCCAGTCCCAGGTCCTATGTGGGGATTTCTACACCTTTAATTCTCACCCTCCCATCTCCATGGCCTTGAGAATCCCTATTGCAAGATGAGGAAGGAGAAGCTGAAAGGCACATAAAGGTACTTGGCATAAATCGAATTGGGATTGAGGAGAGTCAGAGTTCACATCCCCGAAGGTCTGACTCTGATCGGGGCCACGTGACCAAGGTGCAGCCTGTGACGCAAATCACTGCATGGGGCGTGATGCAGTGACGCCTGCACAGCTAGGAAGGCCCCCAGGACCCCAGGACTGGTCGGGCCCTCGTGCTGGGAATGCAAAGAGCGCACCAGCCTCTCACAGGTAGATATTGCGTCTGGATGCACCTGTGGGAAACATCAGGCGTTAGACCACGAGGACCCGAGAGAAAATTCCCACACGCTAGTGAGGCTCGAGTCACACTGGAAGTGACAGAACTGGGAGCTCACAGTGGCTCCTCTTCTCAGGCTCTGCTGTAAAAGCGACACAGGAATTAATGAATGTATCATTGCAACTCCAATTAATAGGTGCTACAATAGCACCGTGTAAACAGAGGAGGAAACTGAGGCACAGCGTAGACAAACAACTTGCATTGGCACCTGGAGACATTCCCAGGGTCCCTGCTCTACACACGGTCTTCAGCCTTCTTCCATCTTCTTCCTCTTCACAGTATTTCATATGCTTATGTTATGATTAGATGGAAAGGTGTTAATAAAACACAGTTTGTCCTTTCCCAGAACTCATCTCTTCACTTCCATAACAGGCTTCAATTTTTATTCTTCTCTTTAATCCCTTTTGATTAAAAATAATCCTCTGATTTATTGGAAAATAATTTGGAGGAAAAGGATGCAAGTTCAGCCTCAGAGTTGCGAGATTCCTTCCAATCCTGCTGTGCACGTGCCCTTGTCCCAGGACCCCTCAGTCACTCGGGCTTCTCTTCCTGAGCAGGACAAGGGCTGGCAGTGGCCAGGCGCACTGGGGTGGGGGTGGGGTCCATCCCACACACTGGTTTGCTTGTCATAGGGGCTGCTGCTGTCCTCCTCGTCCCTTGTTCACACGCGGGCCAATGTCTCCTAGCTCAGACTGTCACGGTCCACCTGCACCTGCTGGCCGTCCTGTGTCCCTGAATGTTCCCCAGCTCAGGGGACACACAGGGGTGGGAAAGCTTCTCTCCCACCAGAGTCAGCCCCCTGGACAGGGTCACTAAGGAATGTCACAACTGCCGTTAGGAGCACACTCCTCTGGAAGCTCCTCCGAAGCAGGGGCTGTGTCCATCCCAACCTTCCCCAGGGGGCAGCTCAGTGCTTTCCTCTTGGGCCTCAACACAAGCCTGAATTGAATGGAAGCTCATCAGTCCCAGAAATTACAACCACAGTGACGTTATGTGACTGCAGGATTTGGTACAGTGCACAAGCTCCTGAGACAAACCCGTGTAGCCTGTGCCCAAATCACAGGCACTTCCTTGGCAGCTGCAGGAATAAATAACTGACATTTTACCTCATGCCCCACCCTACTCCTCACCTGGAATCGTGGCCAAACTGTCTGTGCCTCAGTTTGTCCATCCTCAGAAAAATAGGGTTAAAATACCCCCTTTTCCCTTCCTGGGAATATAATCAGGATGGAATTTATTTTGATAAAGGGAAGAGAAGCACCAAGTCTAGAGACTTTATTTTCTCAGAGAGAACACACACAACCGTTCCTCACTGAGCAGGTGAACCTATAGAACTTACTATATTTCCGCAGCTGGTTGGCCAGGGAGAAAGCGGTTGATTCTGATATACATAGTTTCTCCCTGAGGTCCAGAATCTTCTCCTTCGCGTCCACCAGCTGGGAGCGCAGTTCCCGGCTGTCCATCTCTGCCCTCTGCCTGGACCGGGGGCAGAGGGACCCTGCCATGCTGGCCAGTGTGGCAGGAGAGGCACAGCCAGGGACTGGGGAGAAGAAACCCAAACACATAGTGGGTGAGGAACAAATGAAATCCAATAGGTTTCATCGGGACTGAGGGAGGACCAGCACTGGACTTCTTCACTTACTGTCAGAAAAATGTGATCCGCCAACAGCACTCGACACTCAGGCTCAGCATCCCAGAGCTCAGCGCTGAAGTCACCTCCAGGAGCTCAGAGTCCAGTGAAACTGAGCCAGTGGAGCTCAGCGAGCCAGGTAACGGTCTTCGGTCGTCATAACAGAATTCTGTGCGGGTGCACGGAATGTTAGGAGCCCTGCCCCCCAGGTGCCTGGGCCATGCCGATGCATAAGTCAGGTGGTCTGGCCTAAAGGGGACACCACTCATGGGGACACCTCCCGATCGGCCATGCTCCATAGTGGTGTAGACATGTACTCACGCCATAGACTCCCTCATTTCTCAGTAAACCTAAGCATGTTCCCTCTTGTCCATTTCTGTGTCTGTATGGAAATATCTAGGCAGAAACAGTTTCCCCAGGAGTTTTATTTCCTTCGTGGTTGTGAAGTAGTCATCCCACCATTTCTTCACCATGAAAACACATCTTAGGATTTTTCCTAAATTAAATAATGTCAAACTTTTGCAATGTAAAAATGTAGATCTCTCATGACTTTCTTCTCTGTATCTTCTCCCGTCCCTCCAAATCCATTAGAAAGTATAGAACAAAATGCAGTTTGTAACACTAAGTGAACAAATACTTAGTTTTTCCATGTGGTTTCTGTCCTGAGTGTCCCTGCTGCATTCCAGGGTTGCGTTGGCTTCAGTCCTCTCCCAGGGGGCTGTGTCTCTGCTTGTACCTGTGTCACGTGTGACCTCCCACCACCTACGTCCTCCCCTCTGTGCGGGCCGCTTTGGGTTGTTCCTTCCGGTCACTGAACATTAAACTTCATACTGGCTGCTAATGGATTTCTTTCTACTCCCTCGTGTTCCCTTTCCCAGCCGTCACAGTGATTAAACTAGTCCATGTGCAGGTCCTTGAATACACGACGTGACCATCTCTATTGAAAAGACTTGTCAACCTCATGGCAGGTTTTACATTTTTGGTCATTTCATTCACATGCTGCACAGGACAGGGATCCAGAGCACTTTTAGGGAAGCTTGTTCCATAGATCTGTGTGTTGACCTTAAACCGTTGAGCTGTGGTTGTGTTCCACTAACCAAACATGGGAAGGTCAAGGTCATGACTCTGGGTGATGAGGCTCCACGGTGCCCATGTGCAATGTGGTTTAGGGACACAACAGGTGAGGCTGAGCTGAGAGGGACAGGCAGACACGGGAGAGGGGCCCCCGAGCCATCTCCTCATGTTCTTGGCTTCCAGTCCCACCCCGGTCTGGTGAGTCTGACACCGGGGAGACGCCTTGTGGCCCAGGTCTCTGCAGTTCAGCTGCTGGGCCTGCCTGAGTTGAGGGTGGAACTCGTGTCATCGTGGACCCCGAGCGTTCGTGTCAGAGTCAAGGAGGGAGGACTGCTCGGCCACGTTTGACAGTGTGTCCCTCCACCCTAAACCACCCCCACACTACGCTGTGGAATGACGTCAGTTATGAGACGTATGTTAAGCCCCAGTGGCCACTGGGTCCCCATTTTCACCAAACACATTTTTTGAAAAGATAACATTTCTGTTTCTCTAAGCTCACTCAGCTCCACAGCAGGCAGCCAGTTCACGTGCTGTATTGTGGCCACTGTCCTAAGTTCCATCTCCTTCCTCCTGTGTCACCCCAAGGGGATCCATGTCATTCCTTGGCCATAGAGGCAGAGCCGTTTTCCCAGCTGATTTGCTGCATTAAAGACCTTCTGATCTGGTGTACAGGGCCAGCATTTCGGGCGAGTGGAGAGTGTTTTTGCTCCAGAAGTCACCAGGTGCTGCCAGATGCAGTCAGGTGTCTCCCACCACAGGACACTGGACCCAGCTCATCCATGTGTTCCCCAAAGCGTCACTTTCTGAGCAGGTTCTTGACCTTTGTAGAGACCCGTTGCCCGACCAGACATTGTCCAAGGGTTTCCAGTCCGTCACTGCACTGTTTCTCTCCTTGTTGCTACAATCTAGATATGATCTGTGACCTAAACACATGCAGAGGACCCATGCTGAGGATGTGTGGCACTCGACTGTGACACAGGAAGCTGGGACACTCTCTGCAGGACGTTCTCCACATGGTGTGGACATGAATCAGGACGAGGTGCATAAAGCCCAGGGTGGTCACTGTTCCTCATCATCCTTTTCCCTCATCGGCAGGGGAGCGAGTGGGGTGAGCTATTGATTCCCACCTACACAGACCCCTGGCTGAATTCGGAGCAGACGGCTCTCAGCTCCTTTCATGGGGACCGGAGGTCCTGTCCTCTGCTCCCCAGTGTGACGAGCATAGGACACTACCCACAGGGATCATGAACTGCTCTCACTGAGCTCAACTGACTTAGCTCAATGTCCCTAGGTAAGCACAGATGTCAGATTTTACAGATGGGGACAGGGTGGACAGAGAGTGAAACAAGGGTGTGGGGTGTTTCTGTGTTTCTGAGCACAAGAGTCACGATGTTCCCCGAGCCCGTGAATGCAGAAAGCCAGTCCAGCCCCAGTCCCTGCGTGTTCCCTGCAAACACGGAAACTGTTTTATTCCCACCACATTCGTTCTTTAATGTGAGATCCGAGAGTAAATTATGAGCTACTGAAATTCTAAAAATAGAGTCATCGTTTAATTAATTTTGATGTGACGGGAGGTTAGGAAAGTATGGAAACATCTAATTATCCGCAAGAACAGGGACCAGCGTCCCCTTTCTGGCAGACATGGACTTATGGGTCCAATTAAACTTGCCTCATGGTGTCTCCAGGTGGCCATGACGGAGTCAGCAGTTCTCCCTGGAGACCTTGGCAGCGTTGACCTTGACATGATCTGGAGGGTAGATGCCGGTCGTGTCCTGGGAGGTCAGGACTGTTGTGTCCCACAGGCTCCACCCAGCTGTTAGAAACAAACAGAAGGGGGACCAGGACAGCCACTGAGGTCACCCCCACACCCCATGGGACCTTCCCTCGCTGTCACCACACTTGCCACGATGCACGGCCTACCGGCCTGAGAGCTCCACGGACACTGGGACACGGTGTCATCATCTCCGTGTTCACAGTTTCCACTCAGGCCCGGCACCAGGGGGCTCCCCGCAGTGGTTGTCAGTGACTGAATAAAAGTGGTTTCTGACTCCAGCATCCCGTCTACACTCCTTCCCCGAGTGTCCTGTGAGGGACACGATGCTTCCTGCCAGGGAGCTGCGTGTCTCCTTCTGTAGAGAGACCCCTGCCCTACAGTATCCGAACTCAGGGACAGTCCCCTGTGGGGGGTCTGGTGACACCGGGACTGCTCTCAGGAATTCCCTTCCTGTTCACTGCGTCATGGGGACGACGTGTCTGTGACCTCTCCTCCCGTTCCCTGGGCTGCCACCAGACCTTTCTCAACTGAAAGGGACAGAGAATAGACAAGTGTCACTACTTCATGTGCAAGGGTCCCCTGTCCCCAGGTCACTGGCCTAGAGCAGCATGTCCACCCTTCTCCTGCTCAGCCCACCCTCACCTGGAGGACGTCCACTGCCAGGACAACCCTGAGGACGAGGCTGCTGGAGCTGGGCAGGGCCTCACGGTCACTTCCTCCTCCGCTTGGGGTTGGTGCTTCCCTCAGTGTGAACCAGCTCTGAGTCCAGCCTGTGGGTGTCCTTGGCCAGGTGTCCAGGATCCCTGTGCCCTGAGCTCCTCTCTCATCCCCACTGCTCCGCCCAGGCAGAGGAGGGTTTGGGTGATGACAGATGTCTCTCATTGACCCCTGATCTCTGAACCCAATTTGTCCTCATTCTCACCCCGTGTGTCCACCTGCTCCATCGTTCCCATGTCCTTGTTTTGGTCATTCTCATCCCCCAAACCTGCCGGCTCCCCTTCATCCATCTGCTCCCTCCGTTCTGAGTTCTCAGGGTGTGGCCTCAGCCCAGGGTCCTGCAGGGGACAGTCACAGTAGGAACCAAGGTCAGGTCTCCGCTGTGGGTCCCAGGGCACATTTATCACACAGCTCAGCCCCCAGAGACTCAGAGCAAACCCAGCAGGAAGGACCCTGGGAGAGGTGCAGTAGGAACCTTCACTTCCTGATGGGGAAACTGAGGCCCAGAAGGACTAAGAGATTGTCCCCAGCTCCCTCACCCCTTGGTGGCAGCAGGGCCACCTCACAAGCCTGGGCCTCAGCTTCCCTGTCCAAAGCACTGAGCTCTCCCACCAGGAACTCGCATCTCAGTTTCTGGGATTTGGGATCCAACATGGCTATTTCCACTGTTAAAACATCTCAGATGGCTCCGTCCCGGGACATATCTTTTATCACAATTCTATAGTTCTTAGTCCTGTGTTTTCTTCTTTAAGAAGAGGGTCTTGCTCTGTCATGCAGGCTGGAGTGCAGGGCCGTGAACACAGCTCACGGCAGCCTCAGACTCCTGGGCTCAAGGGATCCTCCTGCGTCAGCCTCCTGAGTAGCTATGACAACAGGTGCACACCAGTACCCAGAGCTCATTTATCATTATTGTTAATATTATTTGTAGAAATGCTGTGGTACTATGTTGCCCAGGCTGGTCTTGAACTCTTGGCCTCAAGTGATCTATCTCCTAGACCTCCCAACGTGCTGAAATTACAGGCTGGATCCACTATGCCTGATCCAGTTCTATTATTTATACTCAGTTTTCAATCAATGACTGGTCTCAGGTGACAAAGGAACACAAAGGATAAACTATATGTAACAGAATCACAAAAGAAGTATATTAGGTGATTATCTATAATCTCTTCAGTAGGAAGATGATCTTTAGTGGACTCTGTCCGCCCTGGTGACGACAGGTCCCCAGTGTCTCCACGAGCACCTGCTACGGAAAACAGTCAATACTAGTCAAGTGAATCATTCCCCGTCACTAGGAGTAATTCACTTTTGCCAAAGACCTCTCATCCCAACCACCGTCCCAGCCAAATTCCATCCTGGGTCAGTGCGGAAGCAACAATAGCACAGCCTCGGCACAGGCGATCTGAGATTCAAATGCAGCTTCTCGCAGGCCAGGGATACTTTAAAGGAGAATTTCTCTACCCTCTTCAAGGCTACAATCCTCATGTGGAAAATAGGGCGGCACTCACCACTAGGGTTTGGGACAGTTAAATACAATAACATGAAGCTGAAAGGCACCCAGACTTTACTAGACACAGAGCTAAAGAACATGCATATGAGTCACTGGGACACTTGTTAAAACATCTCTGGAGAAAAGGCCCCAGAATCTATTTCAGAGAAGTATCCCTAGAGATTCTCACGTAGGAAAAAAGGCCACCATTAAATGTACATCCTGGGAAAAGGTCCCCAGAACTCTGGGAGCCACAGGAACAACTCAGCTAGAGCAGACCAAGTCCCATGTCCGTGGTGGCCTTTCTTTGGGAACTGTCCCCTTGTCCACATAAGGTGTCCCACCTGGTAGGGGACAAGAGAGGGAACCCTGCTTCCCCACCCTGGCTTTTAGCTCCTCCATTCTCCTTGAGGTTTCTCCCTCTGATTTAATTGCTGGAGAATCGCAGCTCTTGTGTGGGTCATTGTTTTAGAAACATCCCTCTGATTTTCTCCCCCTTGGAGATAGCCCGGGCAGAGACGGGTTCTGGTTCTCTGCAGTCCTGGACTTTCTCCTAAACCACCCAGGTGAGCTGAAAGCAATCGGGACTGGCAGGAGTCAGGTCAGTACAGAGGACCCAGAGGAGCCTGAGACCACGAGGGCAGCCCCCATAGGAGACAGTCGGAACCATGCCATGGTCAATGTGAGACTAATTCAGGTGGGAAGCATGCCCCAAGCCATTAAGGGAAGGTGCTGCCGTGAGGATGAAGAGGAAGAAGCAATGAGTGTGTGAAGAAAGAAAAAAGTAATGATTCCAATGAAGACAAAATATGTGCAGAGCCAAGAGCCCAGAGGCAAAGCCCACGTCACGGAGGATTCATCCAGGCTTTGACCTCAATCAAGGCACTCATGCAACTATTGATGCTGTTTAATCATAGCCGTCCTAGTGGTGTGGACTGGGGTCTCATTGTTGTTTTCTTCTACATTTCCCCAATATCTAATGCTGTTGACCATCTACCATGTGCTTCACTGCAATTCATGTATCTTGTTTGGAGAAATGTCTATATGATTCCTTTGCCCATTTTAGTTGGATGTTTGTATTTCTGTACTTGAGTTATAAGAGTTCATTATATTTTCTGGGTATAAAATCCTTACTAGGTTTATCATTTGCCAGTATTTTCTGCCATCCCATGAGCTGCCTTTACAATCTCTTGTGAGTGTCTTTTGATACAGGAAAGTTTTTAATTTTGGTGGTGCCCCATTTATCTGTTTTTTTCTTTCTTCTTTTACTGCTAAAGCTTTTGGTGACATGTTTACAGAACTGTCAAATCCAAGGTCATACAGATTTGCCCCTACATTTTCTTCTAAGACCTTTAGTTTTAGTTCTTAAATTTAATTATTTTATCCATATTCAGTTAATTTTTAATATTTTGTTCAGGTAAGATCCATCTTCAGTCATTGATTGATAATTTTACATGTCTACACGTGTAAAGAGATCTTCCAGTTAGTGGGATAAACTTATATTTGCTTCTTGTACGAAGTTTTCGTTATTTCCAAATGATTTAAAGCGTAATAGCAAGTAAACGTTTTTTTAAAAAATCTCTAAGACAATAAAAGTCATTCTGAATGCCAGCCTGTAAAAGTACTGAAGTGGAACGTCATTGTTATAAGCAGTCCCACACTGCCCTCTGGTGGCTACATGAGAAAATGGCATGAACGCCGAGGGGCTCCCTGGTTCTGTTGGCAAAAGGGGAGGACACTCAAACTTAGATACCCCCATGTGCTCTGCGTCACCTTCCCGAGAGCTCACACTGTTCAGACTCTCCTCATCGCCGCCTGGATCCCCCAGTGTCCTCCCGACTGGGCCCCCCGACGCTGCCACCTCCACACTGTCAGTCCCTCACCGGGCTCAGCCCCCTCAGTCCTGCTCTCACCACATCCTGCTCTGCCTCCGAGATCTTCCTCTCCACAGCCCACGACACGACGCACGTCACCTCCCCGCCTTGGGTCCTGCTCTCTGTGGCCCCACCTTCTCATCCAACCTCACTTCCCCCCAAATTGTCCTTGTGCAGATCGTCCCCTGGAGTCAGGCTGCCCCCACCCCAGCCCTGCACCAGGGTCCTTCCAGCATCCAGGTCTTTGTGCACAGGCTCCTCCCTCGGCCTGGTGGCCCCCAGAGTGACTGAAGGCACAGTTTGCCACCGTGAACCCTCACTCAAGTGGGACACTCACTAAGAGCTCGGGATAGCTCCTATTGGGCTCTGGGGAAACATCTCCACCCGACACGCCTGTCTGTGGAAGGAACTGTCAAGCCCAGAGACGAGGGTCGCACACTCGGCAGGACTGAAGGGCACTGAGGCAGGAACCTCCTCCAGGACTCAGCACGTCACCTGGTCCCTTCTCTACTATCCCGGGAGGTGAGCTCCCTCCCTCCCCACCTGCCTTTCCCTCCCTGCACAGTCGTAGTGGTCTGGAACCTTCCTGGGAACATGGCCAACTCCTGACGCCCCAAAGCCTCCTTCACGGTTTTACTTATTTAGCCTCATGATTGTCACAAACTTCATCTCCCCTCAGCTCCCTTAGGTCATTCAAATATTTGAGCTGGGCGACACCGCACTATGGTGTCAAATGGCAAGGTTGATCATTGTCAGGTTTCTCCTGTGTCCAGACGTGTGGCCCTCACCGATTCTGGACCCTCCTCCACAGACTGTTAGACAGGTGTCCCTAATCCACCACGCCCTGGGGAGTCTTGTCCTCCGCGGGGACCTTCCATTTGCACCACTGCAGACGCAGACCGAGGGGCTGTCCACGCAGCCTGGTCTCGCTGGTGGCCCCTGAGCTGCGTGGACCCCCTTCCCGCCCCTCCCCTGAATGGCTACAGAGCCAGGTCTCCCCAGCCTGGTCCCCTCAGGGGACGGTTACAGCACAGCTAGACGTGTGGCACATTCCTGCTGCTGGCCGGAGCCTCCTCCCTCTGGGCCGAGCCTGCGCAACCCACGCTGCGGAGACACTGTCCGTGCACAGGGCGAGGGACAGCGTCTGTCACACTCCCGAATTCTGTGCATGGTGTTACACAGCTATGTGGAGAAAATCCTCACTAAAACATCCATGTGTAATTCAGGCGACATTCGTGCTGTGTCTGCCGGGGTTTTCCCTGCAGGGAGAGGGTGGGCGGGGCAGACCGCCTGCGCCACCGCTGCCGGTCCCGGCTGTGCACTGCACACACACACGGTTCACACTATCGCAGGGAGGCCATGCAGGAGGTGGCCTTCTGTGATTGTGACCCCACTGCAGAGGAGAACTGGCCTCCCCTGGCCCGTGGTTAGTGACGCCTGGCAGGGCCGTCCCCTCTCACACTCAGCTCCCTTCTGAGACGTGAGTCTGAGCATCTCCCTTCCTCCTCACGGGAGCCCAGGCCTGGCAGGGTGGCTGTGAGACTGAGCCTGGAGCTTTCCAAGGGCCCCAGGACAGCCAAGGTGAGAGCAGAGACCCTGGGGACAGGGCGGGAGAGACAAGGACTTTTGAGCCCCTGATTGATTGCCCCTGGGCCTCATGGAGCTGCAGCTCCACGTGCAGAGTGGAGGCCCCGCCCAGGACATGCAGGGGACACGAGATGCCACCCTCAGGAGAGACTCGACCCTGCTGTGCACATGCTGCAGGAGCTGGGACCTGCCTGTGCATCTGCGGCCTGCACAGGGCAGTGGGGGCTGGGCTGGCAGGACACGGCCAGGCGCTGGGCAGACGGCAAAGCCCCCAGACCCACCTCCCCTCTGTGCAGGAAACGGTGCCCAAGCACGTGACGGGAACCAACAGGGTCTCCTGAGTCGGCCTGCAGGGACATCGCTCAGCCCAGGCAGAGGACTGAGCACAGCCGGGCCACCTGGGATGCCAATGAGACTGACCCGCTTTATAACGGGAGGACTCACCCGCTCCATCCCGAACAGAGCCGACCTCATGCTCGGCAGACAGGGAGGCCGCGCTTCTGATTGGCTCTTGGCAGTCAGACAGGTCAGCACCACCAGGAGGGAAATCCTGCTCCATCAGTGCCTGTGACAGTCCTTCAGTCCCTGCGTCCTCCTGCAGCTCCCTGGGCACGCTAGGGAGAGGAAGAAGCAAAGATGAAGGCAGGACGGATGAGACCCCTCAGCACCCTGCCAGGCCTGACGGGAAGGAGGGGTCCAATGGCGTGTGGCTTCCCTTTGCAAAGGATGTAGGACACCTACACCTCTGCCTTCGGCACAGCTTGGCTGCCTTGCGCATTGGGGTGACAGAGAGAGAGAGAGACAGAGGCCACAGGGCAGTGCAAAGTGCACTGACAAGTGAGGAGCTAAGGAGAAAGAGACCCCCCCAGATGCCCTGTCAGGTGCAGGCAGGACACACAGCACACAGGGACCCATAACCCTGGGTCACCCCACAGCCCCAGGCAGCTCTTCAATGGATCCTGCACCTTTGCTGATTGTGCAGCGGTTTTTCTGAAATGTCTGCAAAGGTAGGTTCATATCTGGGGCATTGTGTGCCCAGTTGCTGTGCCTTCTTGACATGAATTTTCTTTCGTCCAGTTACGTTTCTTCCTGTGGAGAACCTGCCAGTAGGCTGGGCCTGCAATGAAGAAGGCAAGGATGCCTGCTTCCCTAATTTTTTTTTTTTTTTTTTTTTTTTGAGGCAGAGTCTCGCTCTGTTGCCCGGGCTAGAGTGCCGGGGCATCAGCCTAGCTCACAGCAACCTCAAACTCCTGGGCTCAAGCCATCCTCCTGCCTCAGCCTCCCGAGTAGCTGGGAATACAGGCATGCGCCACCATGCCCTGCTAATCTTTTTTTCTCTATGTTTTTAGTTGTTCAGCTAATTTCTATTTTTTTTTTTTTTTTTTTTGGTAGAGACGGGGTCTCGCTCTTCCTCAGGCTGGTCTCGAACTTCTGAGCTCAAACGATCCTCCCGCCTCGGCCTCCCAGAGTGCTGGGATTATAGGCATGAGCCACCATGCCCGGCCCCTGTTGAGCTTTAATCAGTCATTTTTTACTCACATTACTCAAAAATGCCTTAACTGATATCCTGGCCTCCAGCCCTGTCCTCCCTTCAATCTGTCCTCAACATAACCACCTACTACATGACGGATGTCAAGTCATACCCTGACCACGTCACTCGCCAGCTGACTGCACCCCGCCACTGAAGTGATTCTCAGTCTTGGCTGAGCATTAGAATCACATGAGAGAACATGTAAAAATGCTGATGCTTAAACCATACTTCAGCCCAGTGAAGTTGGCGTCCCTACAGGTGGGGCCTGGGATTACAGTTTCCCACGCATCCCAGCGACTCTAGCACCCAGCCAGCACTGAGAACCCATAACCTACAGGAAAAAGTTCTAGATCCTTGATGAGGGCCACTGGCTGGCGCCTGCCTTTCTTCAAGCTTCCCTCCTGCCACTCCCTCCCCCTCACTCCCCTGCTGGCTCACTCTTCCTTATACGTTGAAAGTTTGAGCTCAGCCATCACCTCCTCCTGGAGGCCCCCCCCACACTACCTCCACCCTCTGGGTGGGGCAGTTTCCCCTTCTCCGTTACGCCAGGGGCCTGCGCATCTCTCAATCGCTGCATCAGCCTCACAGGATTATCATTATGTTTTGCTTGTCTCCCTTGAAAGATGGTTTCTTGAGGGCGAGAATTGTGATTAATTTTTGTATCCCAGCACTTGGCAAAGAATAGGCACTCAGATATTTGAATGAATTAATTAAAAAGTGAATACCCACATATGTTTGGTAATATTTAAATAAAAACTCTAGTAAGGGACAACTACGTAGTATTTCATCAGTTGCCCACATTAGAGTTATTTCAAGTCATTTTTACCGAAGCAACAAATATAAAAGCGAGGCACGTTACAATTGAGGCATGCTCAGTTAGCTTCAGAAATAAAATGACTCCTGACTACACAGCTCCATGATGCCCCATTTGCAACCGCCAACATTCCACGATGCGCCGATCACGCCGTTACATGTGGCCACGGGCCCAACAGATCCGACATGCTGCTGACAGAGAGTGGACAAAGGCCCATTCCTCCTCCTTTAAGTGAAGGACCCCACGGAGACTGTGGCTCTAAGAGCAAACGCTGGCTGAAACCTTGACTGCCCCCCCCCCCCCCCCACAGTGGAGCTGGTCTCTCGTCCCTTTCATCGCTGCGGAAACCATCCTGGCCAGAGGGCGGCGTTCACCGCAGCCACGGGACCTGAGCTGCAAACCCGTAAGTGGCGGTGTTAGGTTGGCAGGCGCAGAGAGAATATTCTTTGACCAAATTGCTCCTGAAAATATTAAAAGGTGATATTACTGAGCTAGAAGTTTATTAATGGAAAGGGTTTTACTTGATTCAATTTTGTTAAGTATTTTTCTTGCACACTGTACAAAAGCCTCTTCCACATTCTCCCATTAGCGCACTTGTCTTCAAAAACATCAGCTCTGAAATTGATATCAAACAAAATACACCACCACACTTAGAAGACGAATCATAATTTTCACTTACTAGAAGCCCATTTAGCATTCTTAGAACAGCAGACAAAATATGACAGAAAACTATATAATTCTGTAAATACAAAATCAACATGTGTCAGTTACGTTTTTTAAAATGTTAGAAGCATTCGAACTTTTTCTGAAAAGCAGCTGCCATCTTGTGCCGGCACTTAATCCACTGGAGAGACGGAAGGAGCAACGAGGCTTCCGCAGCCGGCACGACTGCCCAGCGGGAGAAGGCGCCGGCCACGCGGCTCTGCCAAAAGCAGCAATTTCCTTCTTCAAACGATCTGTATGTTACCACAAGTACAATCTACACGTCTTTGTAGCGGACTTTCTAGGGGACTGTGTCGCAATTTGTCACTCCGCCCGTGGAGAGGCCTTATAGGAATGAGCGCTCCTTTTACCCAGCAGAGGGGCTGCCGGTCCTCACAGACAGGCCTGTTCCGCTGCTCTCCAGGCAAACCATGACCTCTCCAGCCTCTTGTGCCCTCGCTTGTAAAGATGTGGACATTTAGATCACATGAAAATTCCTTTTGTGCTTTTAACATTCTTAGCTTCTGTATTTCTAAACAGATCTTTGAAAACTGTCATGATTCTGGCTTATGTGTTTCTCTCATGTTTATTTTCTTATCAAGAAACTAGTCAGTTTCCAAGAATGTAATCCGGTAGTCCTAGAATCCCATCAAACACCGATATTAGGATATTGTAGTTCTTGATTGGTTCTAAAACTTAAAGTTACTTAAAATGTCTGAATTTTGGCCCGGCACGGTGGCTCACACCTGTAATCCTAGCACTCTGGGAGGCGGAGGCAGGAGGACAGCTTGAGCTCAGGAATTTGAAACCAGCCTGAGCAAGAGTGAGACCCCGTCTCTACCAAAAATAGAAAGAAATTAAGCTGAACAACTAAAAATAGAAACAAAAAATTAGCCGGGTGTGGTGGTGCATGCCTGTAGTCCCAGCTACTCAGGAGGCTGAGGCAGAAAGATTGCTTGAGCCCAGGAGTTATGAGGTTGCAGTGAGCTATGATTACGCCACTGCACTCCAGCCTGGGAAACAGAGCAAGACCCTGTGTGTGTGTGTGTGTCTCTCTCTCTCTCCACTGCCCCCTCCCCACATATATATAAATAAATAAATTTCACTTTAACTCAAGATCTCTAATATTCAAAGATCTAATACTAAAAAGTCATTACAGAATGTCAATAGATTTGCTTTTGTCATCATAGTAACTTTTGTAGGCAGAATGCAATATACTGAAAATACACTAAATAAGTCTAAATTTATAGTAAAAACAATCTCAAATTCTACATTTCCTAAATATAACCTTGAAACTCCAATAGATGTTTTAAACCCAAAGAAATGTTGTTACCCCCCAAATTCGCCATTTGAAAAACAATAAGAGATGAAAGGTCACTTGCCATTTTCTTGAGCAAATCTGGAGGCTTCTAAGAATGTAACTTTGCGATCTGCATCCAGGTCCTTCTTGTTTCCACAGAGGATGATCACAATGTTCTGACTCGCTAGCATTCTGGCATCTGTTAACCAATTAGTAAGCGCATTGTAGGTTTCTCGGCTGCGTAATATAAGATTGTGAACATAGTACATGTATTTTATAAAACTAGCAACTCTTTCCAGTCATTCTCACTACTCACACTGCTTTTCAACATTTCGGGGTAATGGCAACAACACCTTTAAGGTAACTGAAATAACCTGAATGCACCAAGTATATGACATACCCCCAGGGTCTGTTTTGTTTTGTTTCCAGAAAAATCAGACAATAAGCCAGAGAGTTTGTTGTTTTTTGTTTGCTCAAGCAAAAGGAAACAGAATTTCCTTCCTTCATTTTACGAATATCTGTTGAGCTCTTAGTATGTGCCAGGCACGGTTCAGACAATGACTGGTGAGCAAGATGACAGCTGATGGCTGCCACCGAGTCAACCCTGCAACGTGCTGGCACTTTGTTTTGTAGGAATTTATCGCACTGACGCTTTATAAGGACTCTGTGATGGACTGCTATTACCCCCCCTTTTTCCATGAGAAACCTGAGGCCCAGAGAGATTAATTAAGTTGCCTAAAGTCATACAGCAGCCAGTGGTAAAGCCAGGACCGACTCTCAGACCTGCTGTTTTCAGCTCTCATGTGCTAAGGACAAATTTCTGACCATGACACTTTGATATCCTGATTGATGACTTCACACTTTAGCAAGCTGAGCCTTTCACCAGGCAAGCGCAGTGCGGGCTGGGCCAGGAGCTGCCTGCCTTCTCCCAGAGCACCCAGCTCTGAGGACACAGCCTGGAACAGGGAAGCAGCCGGGTGATGTCCCCTCACTGCACTGGTTCCCACCTAGAAGGAACCCCTGAGGATACTGTTTAGATGACACCTTTCTAGATCCGTGCTAGCAACACTGAGATCAGTGTTATCTGATGGAATTTCTTCAGGGCAGGAATGTTCTCTAACCTGCACTGTCCAACACAATAGGCACCAGCCACATGTGGCCACCGAGCACTTGAAATGTGGCCAGTGCAACTGAAGAACTAAATTTTTTACTTTATTTAATTTCATTTAAATTGCCATATGTAGCTAGTAGCTACAATATGAATGTTTCACGTTAACTTAATTTAAACCTCCAATAACCTCACAAGGATGACATGATTATTATCACCTTCATCTACGGACCAGGGAACCAAGGTCCAGGCGGCTGAAGCACCTTGCCTGGGGAGGCCACCCAGCTAGTAACGGGACCAGGACTGGAATCCAGGCAATCTCAGCCCAGAGTAACTCACTTCTAAGAACTCACCACACAGAAAGCTTCGTGAACCTTGAGGAAAGTGTCCAGGCATCATGTTAAGAAATGTAATGAAACATGAAGATTTGCTTAATCTACCTGAACACTTACAAACGTGTTTCTCTATGTGGTAAAATAGTGGTGGGGGCTCATTCCGAGACCTGTAAGACCCAGATGGAAGGGCAAGGGGCTTCCTGGGTGACAGCCGCACTGCCTGCCCCGGACACACACGGCACAGAGGGCGCCTTGCCAGCGCCGGGCGGCCTCCTCCACCCTGGCAGCTGGCATTACCTGGTGATGTCGTAGACCAGGAGCGCCCCGGCTGCGCCTCTGTAGTAACTTCTTGTCACAGACCTGGAAGAGTGACACTGGCTTTACTTCCAACCAGCTGAGACCCTCACTGCTAAATACCATCTTCCCACAAAAACACCCACATTTGTTTAGTGAACCACAACTCAGGGCAGACATTATTCTAAAACAGAAATGATTCAAAGACACTGAACATACGTGTGGGAGTTACGCTGTCTGAAACCAGGTCACAGGAACGACAGGGAGGTGGGGAGGCCGGCCTGGGACAGGAGGACGTTCTCTGAGGGCCGAAGCAGCTCTGAGTGGACGTCACCCTTGAGACTCCTGAGGAGGGTGAGGGTCTGCAGGCACAAGAGAGCCACCGCCAAGCCCAGGCGGCTCCCCAAAGTCTCCTCCGCCTCTTCTAGAGAACAGGGATGTCCTCAGATGGGAACAGCCTCGTCTCCCGGCCGGGATCCACAGTCACCGCTGCCCGTCACCAGACAGGAGACCGAGCCCCGGCCCCGCGCCCTGCACACATTCGAGGGACTGTTCTCTCTCAGTAACACGCTTTCTCCCCCGCATTACCAACCTCTCCCCCTTTGCTATATCTTTTTTCTAGTAGCAAAATAAAGGTGGCCCTGGCACCTCCCATCCTAAAACACCAAACCAAAAACATGCTGGCGGTCCTGTCGGCCACTCTCCCTCGGGCCGCCCAGAGTCCTCAGCCTGCCTTCGCCGCCTTCTCTGCTGCGCCCGCCCTGGCGTGTCTCTCCGACACTTCCCACAGCAGCCTGCCGAGGGCCCCAGCTCCGTGCACCCAAAACTAGTGGGCACTTCTGTCCTCGTCCACCCCTGCCTCTGCGGCCCGCTGTCTCGGGTCTCGCTCCTGTTGCCGGCCACTGCCGCCCCAGTGCTGGACCCTCTTCAATCTGCCCTGCTGGGACTGCAGCTCCATCGCATGGGTCCTGGGCTCTCTTTCCTGGTGACATTCCACTCAAATTTTATCTCCAGCTCAGACTGCTTCACTAAGACCCCACTGATGCCCCCACAGGGCCATGAGACTGCCTCATAAACACGGCAAACTTCACAGTTACAAGACAGAATTCCTTTTGGTCCCTCCTCCAGGCCCACGCTGGCCTAGGAAGGGGCATCACTCCCCACCCAGGCTCCAAAGCAAATCACCCCCACGTGTATCCTCGACTCCTTTTCATCCACCTCCACGTTCGATCCGCCGGCCAAGTCCCATCCCTCACACAGCACACGTCCTGCTCCAGGCACGCCTTCCCCTGTCACCTGCACCCTCCGCACCCGACCACCGCCAGGCCTCTGCCCCCACGCTGCGGTCACCTGGCAGCCACCCCGCTGCCACGCGGGCCTCAGTCCTTCTCCAGGGCAGCCCAAGTCCTCAAAGCCAGCCCTGTGCTCAGGCCGTCCCCCCACCCACTGTACCAGGCCCCCGGTCCCACTCTTCCCTGCTCCCAGCCCCTCCACCCGTCTGGCCTTGTCACAAGGCTGGTTTTCCTTGTCCTTTGGGTCCCACCAAACACCATATCCTCAGTGAGGTCATCCGAGCAGGATCCCACCCTCCAACTCCTGTGCTGTCCCCTCTGCTGCACCCGTCCCACTTGGTAACACGTGGTTTTGCGTGTTTCCGCGCCAGCCGTCTGCCCTTCCAGCAGGCAGGCTCCGCGGCCGCTCACCGGAGTATCCTGGTGCTGGTGCAGGGCCCAGGGCACCACTAGGTAACCAGTAAACACCCCACAATGTTGGCAGAATAAAAAATAACTGCAGCATAATAATCATAAAAAAGAAACACATTTGGGGTCTTTGTCCCAGGTTCTGGGCACAGAGCTCCTAGAACTTCGGTGATTTTCTCAGAGATAAGAATGTTTTTTGTAGCTAATGAGTTGACTGGGGGATGATGTCCAGGGAACCAACCCGTGACCAGAGGGTAGAACTTCCAGCCCCCCCAGCCCCCTCCTAGACCTCTGGGGAAAGACGAGGAGCTGGAGGCTGAGTTGACAACCAGGCCTGCGTCATGAGGCCTCCACAAAACCCACAAGGAGGTGGTTCAGAGAGCCTCTGGGTTGGTGAACACAGGGGGGTCCTGGAAGGCAGTGTCCTGAGAGGGCACGGCAGCTCTGTGTACGCCCCCCGCCCCCTGCCCCGTGCATCTCTTCCATGGCTGTCCCTGCACTGACTCCCACGTAACACACTGGGCAGTGGAAGTGTCTCCCTGAGGTCTGTGAGTCGTCACAGTGAACCCTCAAACCTGAAGAGGGGGTGTGGCGGGGCTGTGGGAACCGCCCAGTTTGGAGATGGCCGGGCAGAAGCGCAGGTATCCGGGCTCCCCATTTGTGACCAGCATCTGTAGCAGGGGACAGTTTGGTGGGACTATGTCCTTAACCTGTACGGTCTTTGTTAACTCTGGTGGCATCAGAATTGAGTTTAGTGCTTGGACACCCAGCTGGCGTCAGAGAGTCAGAGTGGCTGGTGTGAAGAAAGCCCCTCACGCTTGGTGGCAGGAAAAGACGCCGCCAAAGACAGAAAGGAACAGTGCCTACCCTCGGGCAATAGAGAAAACTGTGGGCTTGCAGAAAACAAACAAAACTGCTCATCCTTCCTTTGCTACTTGCAAAGGGCACCACCCTTAGACTCCAAGGCAGGTTGCGGCGCGGAGCTTGCCCTTCCCACCTCTCGACTGCTGCCCGGGGCGCCCGTCTCAGGAACCGCAGCCCGGCCGTGACCGCGAGGGCAGGGGGAGGCCGCGCTTCCCACACATGGGAAGAGGCAGCTCTTCTCTTCCAGCTCAGCAGGCACCCAGGTGAGCTATATTACATCTCCTTCTTGAAAATTTATTCTAGGCCGGGCGCAGTGGCTCACGCCTGTAATCCTAGCGCTCTGGGAGGCCGAGGCGGGTGGATTGCTCAAGGTCAGGAGTTCGAGACCAGCCTGAGCGAGACCCCGTCTCTACTAAAAATAGAAAAACATTATATGGACAACTAAAAATCTATATAGAAAAAATTAGCCGGGCATAGTGGTGCATGCCTGTAGTCCCAGCTACTCGGGAGGCTGAGGCAGTAGGATCGCTTAAGCCGAGGAGTCTGAGGTTGCTGTGAGCTAAGCTGACGCCACGGCACTCATTCTAGCCCGGGCAACAAAGGGAGACTCTGTCTCAACAAAAAAAAAAAAGAAAATTTATTCTAGAATTTATTTTACAACACTACCTTTTTTTTCTTTTTTGAGGAGAAAAAGTAGAAATTTATTAATTTGCTGGCAAATGAGGATGATGTCAGACTCCTGTCTTAAAGTACCAATGTCCTCACAACTGTCTTGACATAAGAATTCTTGTATAAGTTATTCACGTATATAAATTTAAGGATTTAAAAATACTTCCCTGAGGAGTTAAAATTTTTTGCAAAAGTAATTTCAACCAGTGTAACACATGTAGATAGTTTTAAAGTAAAATGTTACTAAAAGTCTTGAAACAAAGCACAGCCACCTCCTGCTTCGTTCCTCCCAGAGGCCTCTCCCGAGGTGAGCACCTCCTTCAGGTGTGTGATTTTTCCTCTTCAATTGACTAAGTCATTTAAAGAAAACATATTGAGCCCGTAACGTGCTAGACACTACTTTGAGCATAGAAAAAACAAATGAACAAAAACTTCTACTCTCTTAGAGTTTTCTTTCTTCTGGTATTTGCGTCCTTATTTCTACAGAATGCTTCGGAAACTATTGGAGTTTTTAATATTAGAGCTTATTGCTTCTCTGCTTCGCTAGGAGGGTTAGCCCACTTACAGCCAACCAGCCTTCCTTTCCTGTCACTCTCGTCTCCCAGGAAGGCAGCACTGCCACACCCTGAGTGCCCTCTCGCTCTGCCTCCGCTGTCCCCAGACCTGTGCTGTCCTCCTGGGCTGGGCCCCTGCTGGCCTCACGGTCCCATATCTGCACTCACACCCGTGAAGCATACCCTTCTGAACTTTCTAAGAAAGTACACTTCTAAGAAAGATAACCTTTGTTTCCTCCCCATTCTTGCATATTTGAAGGTATTCAGATTTTATTCTCACACTTATAGTTTAGCTAAGATTAGAATTTTAGGTTGAAAAAAATTTTTTGCACTGAGTTTTGAAGGCAATGTGCCAATTTGTATCAGCTTCCAACATTGCTGCTCAATGGAATTGCCAACGCAATCCCAATTTCCAGTACTTTATATGTGACTGCTTTCCCTCCTGGAGCCTTTTTGGATCTTTACTTCATCCCTGGCATTCTGAAATTTCACATGACATGCCCTGGTCTGGACCTTCCCATTCATTTGTATTTGCCAATCCATCTGGAATCTCATTCCTTCAGGGAATAGTTTTCCTCTGCTCTTCTCTCTTCTGGAACTCCTAACATGCAGGCTTTACAGCTCCTGGATTAATTCTGTGGGATTCTTTGTGTTGTCTCTTTCACTTGTCACCTTGAGTTTCTTGTTTTACTTTCTGGGAGATCACTACCCTGCTTACACTATTATTCTGGTTGATCTTTTAAAATATCGTTTTGTTCTTATTATGTACTTGAATGCAATCTCTGCTCTTATTTCTGAGAATATTGTAGTTTTTTAAGTGTATTTTTTCCTGTTTTCTATACGTTCCAGCTTTTTTTACTTTGGGCTTTCTCTTTGTTATAGAAACTTTCCTTCAAATTTCCATCTGATCATTTATATTAAGAGCAAGGAATGAAAAAGCCTAAAAGAAACTCTTTATGTCTGGGTGGAGCTGGTGGGCTTGGAGGACCTCACTGTCAGATGATTGGATGGAGACTGTTTCACTGGGAAACCAAAATGTCAGTATCTTCAAGCCTCCTTTCCTTTTGGGCTATTCATTGTTCTACAGATAAGAATCCTGTCTCCTGCCTGCGATGGATACACCTGGCTACCAGCAACTAGGGGAGAGGTAGGAGAAGAGGGTTAGGGTTCAGACACTTTCGCTTAACTTCCCTCTTTTCAGATCTCACCCCGCCCCTACCCTGCGCTGTATCGTATGACCTTGAGTCTAGACCGTATTTCAACTTAGAGACTGAACCTTTTATTCTGCGTGTGCATGAGCACTTTTACCCCCACCCCCACCCCCACCCCAGAACTTGATGCTTCCAAATCCTGACCTTTTCTGGGACTCAGCAGGGAGAAATGGTTTCCTCCCTCCCAGTGGTTAAGACGGAGCTCCCTCCACCTTGCTGTGCACCAGCCACTTCCTATGTTTACTGTTTTGTTAGAAACCTGTCAATCATAGTTGTGTACTCTCCCCATTTTGGCCTTTTTGAGTACATGCTATTTCAGTTGCTTTATAGTCATTTCAGTGGGGTTCAGAGAGGGAAAGACATAAATATCTGATTGAATCCACCATGTTTAATCAGTGCTTCCAGAAGAATGACTGTGATTAAAGATGGTTAAAATATTTTATAAGCAATTATTGAGCATTTAGTATATAATATATGCTGAACTTTAATTAAGTAAAATGTTTACAGTAGGCTGAGTTTTATTTCACTGAATTTTGAAATGGTGGATATCTGTTCTGACTTTGTGCATCTGTGCAAAAAACAATTAAAATACTAAACATATAACCTCATTTGCAGTGATCTGAAGTCATCATTGTGAGCATCAGTTGTGATTGTATTGTAATAAAAGGGTGGAGGAAAGAATATTTTGTGGGTTGTATATCAACACGAGAACATGCTCTAGTTAATATAAAACAAAACAAAACCCTCACAAGAGGCTTTTAAAAATTCTCCTTTAAAAGTGAAATATAGAAAAAAATTGCACCATTAGTTTGCCTTGATTTTAACCTAAAAGCATACTGAGGAACACACAGTGCCACATCCTCCTGAGAATGATGTTCTGAACTACGATGCACCGAGACTCTACTATGTTCTTTAGTGAATCAATGGTGTATGGAGCTAAACTGAATTTTAGCTGTCTCATCAATCAGTTTCCAGAGGTGACATTTCTGAAATCAGCACAAGGAAGGTGGGGGGTTAGGAGAGGGTCTTAACCTTATATATTGAGAAAATATAATTATTTCAAATCCAATATTCAAATATTTTTTAAGTTAAAGATAAAGCTACCTGAATCGTTCTTGTCCTGCTGTATCCCATATTTGTAACTTTACATATTTACCACCAACATTTATTATCTTTGAACCAAATTCCACTCCTATTGTATGATTTGAGTCATCTTTGACTAAAAAAGAAAAACAAGAACAAGATATTTAATTTTAGAACATTAAGGTAATAGGCTTATAGATTAAAACAAGTAACACTAAAGTCAACGGTCAATGGAAAATGGAAATTACTTTAGCCATTCATTCCTCAGATAGGTCACTGATAAGAAGCATTCACTGTTTTAAATACAATACATACAGTCCCTACTCTCAAAGAGATGATAAAGCTTTTTCTGGAAATCCCTAAACACATTTCACACATTTGCAAGCTTAGGCTTAGAGGTGGCCATGCCGTATCAGAACCATACCCAGCTGGGCACCATCAAGGTGCTCACAGACGGTGCCTGTCTGAACACCAGCATGCTGTTCAGGAGGGTGCTCTGCCCAGGGTCAGGTCTGGAACTCAGTTGGTAATGAGGTGGTGATAGTTTCAACTACTGTATTTGAATAGACAGATATTCTGAAAAAATAAAAGTCAAAGGAAGGAAAAGCACTGTAGCCCACAAAGGAAATGTGAGAAGACACCAAAGATTAAAGAAAAAAGAGGAAAAAGTTGAACCAAAAAAATCCCTTGACCAAACCTAAAAACCAAAACTCTATGCATATTACAGATGTTAGAATTTTCATTAATTTTACTGTTACAGGGCAATAATTTGGAAAGTATTTGCTGGAGAAATCAATACTAACTGTTTGAATGGGCAGGAGACAGGCAAAATAAGTATTTCGCTAAACCCAACTGGAATACACTGCCTGTAAAAGAAGATTTCGGTGATGATGAAAGGATAAACTACAATCAAATATCAGGGCTATACAGTCCATTGACTAATTTATATTTTTTAACTATAGAACAAAATCTAATTGTTCCAGAAATCAGGGACGCCACTTGGCAATTGGACGTGCTGTTTCCTGGAGGAGGGGGTGGCTGGCCGCACGCTGCCAGCCTGTCTCACGCCCACACGGCACAGAGCGAGCGTGGGCATCCCAGCAGGAGTAAGCTCCCAGGCACGACACCGGGCAGGAGCCTTCAGAAGGCCACAAATAAAGGCCAGGAGCACCCTGATTCCAACACGGCCATGAGAGAAATAATATCAGACCTTCCCGGAATCACTCCGTGTGAGGAGCTGGGGAGGACCCTTCGGGGGAGCTCTCCTCCCAGGAGAGAATGATTACATAAACTTGGTACCTGGCCCAATATCTTCTGGGATATTCTTTTCTAAGGCCGTACAATGCAAAATCTTGGCAACTTGCACAGAAACCTGGACCACCCAGTGAATGAATACTTGTTAGATTCAGTAAGGACAGGTTCTGTGACTAACCCACGCTGCATCCATGTCACTAAACACAGGCTCCAACAAGCTCTAGATTGGTGAAAAGGAAGTAGCAGAGTAAGTTCTTAGAATTTTATTCTTCTTCAAAGCTCTCCGCCAAGACATCTCATACCGGCTCTCTCCCCTCTTCACCCTCCACTTATAGTAGCTCGTGCATATTTGCTTAAGATGCACTTCATTAAATTACTTCTATTTTTGAACCTTCACCAGACTGCCATTAAATAAACAGGTCTTTCTCCACAATTCTTTCCATTATTATAAAAGCACTATTTATTTTAAGGGCCTTTCAAACCTTCAGTCTTCTACAATCTTCCAAGGCCTCACAGAGTTTGGAATAAAAAATTCAACTTCCCTCAGCAAAGCAGTGAGAGTCGATGGCAAAGGACAGCAGTGTGGTCAAGAGCCTGGGGTCACAAGGTGACTGCCCCAGAGCACACACCAGCCTCTCTGAACCTGTTTCCTGGCCTGCAAAGCAGTGCTGATGACAGTCACTCCCTTCACTGCTGGCCACAGTGAGGACCCAATGCTAGTATTTTATCTACAGTGTACGCCCAGGGTGCCTCTAGCCACTCCATCAGGAACGGGGTCCCTGCCAGAGAATCTCTCTGCTTCTTTCCCCGTCACCATGTTATCTGTTGGCATCAGGAAAACTTACAGTGTGAGTAACTGTACACTGAACCATTACTAAATAGAAATGCTCACAACAAAAAGTCACATTACTGAAAGTTTAATAATACAATCTCTTAAAGTACTTTTAAATTATGGTTTATTTCCTCTGGAAAACAAAATCAGAGTTTCTAGCTGTAAAGGAATCTTTGCAAGAGAGCACTCTCAGAAGACATGCAGAAAAGAATGACTGATGTCACTTACATTTTTTTCAATAAACTGATGAAGTAAGCAAGATTTGCCAGTTCCTGCATTTCCAATCACCAAGAACTTAAACAAAAAATCTGCAAGACAAAAAGATACTATGACAAATAACTTCAAAATGGGTACTGTGAATTTATTCTTAGGCTATGATCATAAAATTTAATGACATCTTAGCTGTGAATATAACAAAAGAAGAGGTAACTAAGTATCTTGTGAAATGACAATAAAATCTTGACTTACCTTTTTAATTTTTTACACTTGAGCATTTTGATATTTGGCTTACATGCTACTTCAGTGGGTTTCCAAACTCTGCTTTCTGGACAATTTCTTTTGAAGTTGGAAGTTTAAAAACTCTTGTAATGAATGAAACTTCTTCCTTTGCTAGCCACTATTCAAAGAAATATGCATACTCAGTTGTAAGAAAATTCGTCTAGAAAATTTTAAGAGTTTTATTTGTACAAAACAATAAGCCTGATAGAATCAGAGGAGTCCACTTCTTTCTTTTTACAAATGGGTATTTCTAACCTTGGGTGACAGAGCGAGATCCTGTCTCTTAAAAAAACTAATAGGTATAAGTTTCACCTGCACTTGCAGATTTACATGGTCTTGCTTCTATTTCTTCACCTGTAAATTGTGGCCCATTAGAAGGACAGCTTAACCCACATTTCGGTCAGTATTTCAAGGGTAAAATCTGTCTGGTTCAATGTAGAGAGTGCTCTTCATTTCTTCATTACACAGAGTAATATATTTAATTTGGGGTATTATTTTCTATGAAGTGGACTTAAAGGATTTCCAACATGGAATTTGTTAATTAGCACGATGTAGCATCAGTGGCCCCATACTGCCCTTGGTGAGTCACTTCTCTTTTTCTGGTTAGCAAAGAACTTGAGTTCTGCTTAGCACAGCAACCTAAGAGTTTAGGAGGACACCAACTCCCTCTCCCTTTCACTCCACTGCCGAGCCCACCCCTCACCCACGGTCCTGACTCACCACCACCAAGCCCCACTGCTGCCCAGCTCATCGTGTGGCCTGGAACATCCTGCTCCGTAGTCCTGGCTCCCTTGTTCGTGCCTCCTTTTCCAGATCAAACACTCCCTAACCTTGGCTACCTTCCCTCCCCACATTAAGCTCCAATAGTCTGTTTCTTTCCTGACATTTGGCCTAGCCCTGTCACTCTGGGACAGTGTCTGGCTCTGCTGCCCAGGCTAGAATGCAGTGGTTCACTGCAACCTCAAATTCCTGGACTCAAGTGATCCTCCTGCCTCAGCCTCCTAAGAAGCTGGGATTACAGGTGCATGCCATTACACCTGGCTAATTTTTTATTTTTTTGTAGGGGATGGGGGTGGGGTCTTGCTATGATGTTCAGGCTGTTCTTGAACTCCTGACCTCAAGCAATCCTCCTGCCTTGGCCTCCCAAAGTGCTGAGATTTCAGGCATAAGCCACTGTGCCCTGCCTGTTTCTTAAGAACTATACTCATCATCACTCAGAGGTGAAGCCTATTCAACGTCTCATGATATTCAGATGGTTATAGGCAATTGACCTCAAAGAATAGCACTATTAGGATTATGTCGGCAGTTAAAAATGTCAATAGTTTTATGTTTCTCCCTGCATGCCACACCGGTATTCATAGCAGCATTATTCACAACAGGCAGAAGGTCCACCGAGGGATGAACGGATAAACAAAATGTGGTACATACACACCACAGAGTATTATTCAGCCTTAAACAGGAAAGAAATTCTGACACATGCTACAACATGGATGAACCCTGAAGACACTGTGCTAAGTGAAATAAGCCAGTCACAAAAGGACAAATACTTAAATGAGAGTCAAATTCATAGAGACACGAAGAAGAATTGTGGTTGCCAGGAGCAGGAGGAGGGAGAGTAGAAAACTGTTGCCTAATGGGGATCAGCAGCAGTTTGGAAGATGAAAAAGCTCTAGAGGTGGATGGTGGTGACGTCTGTACAACGATGTGAATGTACTTAATGGCAATGAACTGTACACATAAAATGTATATTTTATGTTACCTATATTTTGCCATAATAAAAATAAACAAATAAATAATGCATGCCAGGCTTAATCATTTTCATTGAATACTTTTACAACCCAAGAAATTGAAGGGAAAATGGTCAAGCTCGCCAGGCTGACAAGAATATCGGAATTTCTTTTTTTTTTGAGACAGAGTCTCGCTCTGTTGCCCAGGCTAGAGTGCCGTGGTGTCAGCCTAGCTCACAGCAACCTCAAACTCCTGGGCTTAAGCGATCCTTCTGCCTCAGCCTCCTGAGTAGCTGGGACTACAGGCATGTGCCACTATGCCTGGCTAATTTTTTTCTCTATATGTATTTTTAGCTGTCCAGATAATTTCTTTCTATTTTTAGTAGAGATGGGGTCTCACTCTTGCTCAGGCTGGTCTCGAACTCCTCACCTCAAGCGATCCTCCCGCCTCGGCCTCCCAGAGTGCTAGGATTACAGGCATGAGCCACCGCACCCAGCCCGAATATTGGAATTTCTGAGTCTTGTTCAATATCCTCTTCTATTTAAGAAATAAAGCCCAATACATTGTATAAGTTGTAAAGAGAAGAAGAAAACCAGGTAAAGAAGCTGGTAATATGTAGGCAATAGTAAGTCTTAAGACAGAAAAAGAACAATGTATAACACAGTTTAAAGATTCAAATGTTTCTGTACATAGGCACATAGAAAAACGAATTTCACAAATCCGTGTAACCCTGGAACTTAAACTATTCATATAGCTAAGCATGGACTTTAAGAAAAATTTGTTCCAGGCCAGGTGTGGTGGCTCATGCCTGTAATCCTAGCACTTTGGGAGGCTGAGGTGGGAGGATCACTTGAGCTCAGGAGTTGGAGACCAGCCTGAGCAAGAGTGAGACCCCATCTCTACTAAAAATAGAAAAAATAAGCCAAGTGTCATGGTGCAAGCCTGTAGTCCCAGCTACCTGGGAGGCTGAGGCAGGAGATTGCTTAAGCCCAGGAGTTTGAAGTTGCTGTGGGTTAGGCTGATGCTACAGCACTCTAGCCTGGGTGACAGAGGAAGAATCTGTCTCATAAAAAAAAAAAAAAATCATCATTTTCTGCTACGGTAATTTTGCTTAAATATACTCTATTATTATTACTATCCAGATTGCATCATAGTCTCAACTAGCCAAAGGGTAATATATCTATTGAACCGTACCTTGCTGGACAAAAGATATATAATTTCCATATTTACAAATATGTCATGACTCCAACAAATATTTCATATTCTGAATCTTGTAGCTCAGTGGTCCCCAACCTTTTTGTTAGCAAGGACCAGTTTCATGGAAAACAATTTTTCCATGAATGGGGTGGGTATGGTTTCAGATGATTCAAGAGCATTACATTCATTGTGTACTATATTTCTATTAGTATTACACTGTAATATATAACAATTACACAACTCACCACAATGCAACCTCTCTCTGCTAATGATAATCTGTATTCGCAGCCACTCCCCAGTGCCAGCATCGCCGCCTCAGCTCCACCTCAGATCACCAGGCATCAGATTCTCACAAGGAGTGTGCAACCCAGATCCCTCGCACGCGCAGTTTACAGTAGAGTTTGTGCTCCTGGAAGACTCTAACGTCCCAGTGATCTGACAGGAGGCGGAGCTCAGGCGGTGATGCGGGCACTGGGGAGTGATGGTTTGCTGCTGCAAATACAGAGGGAGCTTTGCTCGCTCACCCTCTGGCCCATCACCTCCTGCTGTGTAGCCCGGTTAGTGACAGGCCACATTCCAGCACCAGTCCATGGCCCAGGGGATGGGGACTGCAGTTGTAGCTCAAATGTTACACATTATACGTTTGTATCAAAACATCACATGTATCCCATAAATATGTGCAACTGCTTATTATATTCCATAATATTTAAAAATAAAAACTAATAAGCAAACAAAAAGATAACTATTTAGAGTAAATATTAAATCTTTTTGTTTGAAAACCCTTTGGGATCAAATATTAATACATAAAAATGCTAGATAAAGCATATCATACTTTAAAAATGCATAGCTGAGCTTTTAGGAAATCTTCAGATGCTTAGAACAGAGAAGAAACTGAAAAAAGCAATGAGGGCCTTGGGTGGGGGCTGCTAGTCTGGGATTGGCTTTAGTGTCTGGGACAAGAGCTGGTGTCCACGTGACAGAGAGAGCACGGAATCAGGGCTAGGCCCGAAGTGAAACAGTAAGATGAAAAACAAAAGCACACTCACTAGCTCAGGCAGGCACGGAATCTTCCCTGACTCTGCCTGCTCTCTCAGCAGAATGGGATAAACGTTCCCCTTTGAAAATTAATTATGGGCTGGCACCACAAGTAGGCTTGGGATTCAAATTTAAATAACCATGTGGACAATGAACCCCCAAGTTAGGAAATTAGCAAAAATAAAGGTGGCTCTAGAAAGGAGCATCACTGAGATGCCCAGAAGAAGCAAACGCAGATCACTCTGGAAGGACACATCCTCACCCAGCACACACACAATCCCCCCACGCACAGCTGCTTCAAAAATAAACGTAAGATCACAAAACACTCAAGGAAACAAGCCACCAGGAGTGAATCAGCCAGACTGTACTTTAGTCCTTCAAGGTTTCAATAAAAGAACAAATCGATAGGCTGGGTGTGCTGGTTCACACCTGTAATGCCAGCAATTTGGGAGGCTGAGGCAGGAGGGTCGCTTGAGGCCAGGAGTTTGAGACCAGCCTGGGCAACATAGCAAGACCTTGTTCTACAAAAAATAAAAAAAATTAGCTAGGCATGGTGGTGCACACCTGTAGACTCGCACCTGTAGACCCAGCTACTGGGGAGGCTGAGGCAGGAGGACTGCTCGAGACCAGGCATTTGGGGCTGCAGTGAGCTACGATAGTGGCACCACACTTCAGCCTGGGTGACAGAGACCTTGCCTCAAAACAAAGCAAAACACACAAAAAAGAACAACCTGATAAAGTATCTTCAATATGATCAATACCATAAAAAAGGAAGTGAATCCTAAAGAGAAAGAATAGGATGTCTTGAAAGAATTAATAGATTTCTATTAATAGAATCTAGAATATCTAGAAATAAAAATTATAGGAATTAAAATTACTCAATGGATAGGTTAGAAAGCAAAGTGGGCAAGACTGAGGAGAGAATTAGTGAATTAGAATAGAAACTGGAGGAAATTACCAGGCAGCAGTATAGAGAGTTGAAGATAGAACATATGAAAGAGAACTTAAGAGATGGGGAGGATTGAAGGAAAGGGTCTAAAACGCATTTTGGAATTAAAAAAAAAATAGGAGAATGTGGGTAGAGAGACAACATTAAAAGAATTAATGGCTGAGAATTTTATAGAATGAAAATTAAAGGATTATTAGAATAAAAAATAACTTTGAACCATGTGAATAAATAAGAATCCATACATAAATACGTAATTGTGAAACTGCAGACCAAAGACAAAGGCTGTAAAAGCAATTAAAAAGAAAGGAAAAATTCCCCACAAAGAAACTCGGTGTCTAGACTCCAAAGGTCAGAAGCAATGGGGTCCTATATGCACAGGCTGGGGGATGGGGGACACGAAAACAACCTAATGTAGCATTTGATGTACAAAAACTACCCTTAAAGCCAAGGTGGACTCTGCTTCCAGGACGATGGAGAAGTATTTTTCCCTGTTTCGCTCATTAAGTACAACTAGAAACCCTAGACACTATATATGTGTGTGTGTGTTTATATATTATAGAGAGTTGAAGACAGAATATGTGAAAGAAAGCATAAGAGACGTGGCGGATTGCACATATACATAAAAAGACGACGCTGCACGGGAGAGAGAAAAAGGCAGACGGGCCGGGGACTTCTCAGCCTGAGGGATGCTATGGTGCTGAGTTCCCTGGGTTTTCCTTTTGCCTTATATATCTCAGACTTGAAGGAGAACAAGCTGGTAACTGAGAAATGCCAATGGGTACAGATGAAAAAAGTCCCAACAAAAGCCTGCTCTCTCTGGAAGCTACAGGACCAGTTAAGGGGCAGCTGAACAAGAAAGCAAACTCTTACACAATAACCACTCTCCTCTAACCAAGCACCACAGCAAAAACCATGGCCCACACCAGTAAAGGCCAAATGGGCAGCCTAAACTTCCACCCTGGCAAGGCTTTACCAAGGCACACCAACACCCCCACAGAGGTGGTGTCAGAGAAGACCAAGTAGGGCGCTGGGGCTTTCTGCTGACGGGTAATGAGCTCTTCTCCTGCCCCTGCTGCTGTGTCAGGGGAGATCAGGGGGAAGGGGCACTAGACATTTTCATCCCCACCCAGCAGTAACAAGAATCCCTCTCATGTGTCAGTGGAGGCCGAGGGAGGAATCTGGACTTCTACCCCCACCTGCTGGTGATGAGGTAGTACCCAAGAAAGGAAGCCAATTGAAAGAGCTAAAAAAGATCCAAGTCTTATAATGTGATACAAAAACGTCCAGGTTTCAGTTGAAAATTCCTTATCATACCAAGAACTAGGAAGATCTCAAAATGAAAGAAAAAAGATAATCAATACATTCCAACATCAAGTTGACAGAAATGGAACCAGAGCATTAGCATTTCACAGGAGCATTTGCAACACTTGTCCTGACAAAGCTAGTGACTTACTGGAGGGTTTCCTAAGCCTTCTAGGAACAGACATGCCCAGGGTCACCAAGAACAGGGCAGTACCAGTCACAGGAGTCGCCGAACACGGGCCAACCCTTCCAAGAGCTCCCATTTTTCTCAGGAGACACACTGAAACCCTCCTGAAGGCCCTCTCCTCCCTGCCTCCCCCTCAACTCTCTCCCCGGCCTGTGCTCGACCACACTCCTTTCTTGAACTGCCTTTTCCACAGGCCTGAGCTGTTCGCATGCTGCCTTGTTAGTGCCTCCCTAAGCACCCAATCAACTTTCTTTCTACATACTTTCACGGACCACATTCCTTCAGAACTCTTGCCTGGTCTTTATGCATTCGTGTCATAATTGGGTTAATCCTGTATTCCCCACTGGAGACCAGAGACACAGCTGTTGTGTTCCTGCAGTAAGCACGGTGCCTGCTCTCCTAATGCCATGCCACTGTGTTTGTTGAAGGGAAGGAAGCTGCATGCCAGGACAGATGGAGACAAGACTGATTTGGCTGGAGCTATGTATTTTTGAACTTGAGCCTCTCTCTGGGACTATAAAACTCCAAATCAGATTCCAAAGAGTGATTACGGCTGGTACGCAAACATCTACTCAACCCTGATAACAAATAACAAAGTACAAGTTGTTTATTTTTACCACGCAGGTAAAAAAAAAAAAAAAAAAAAAGCAACACCGTATATGAATTGGGTGGAAAAGCTTTCATTTATTCAAAAAATATTTGTTCAGCCCCTGCAGGTCTGAGTGCTGTAAGGGAAACACTACTCAGGGAAACAAAGATTAAACAGACCGGACTCTGCTTTCAAGGTGTTTAAGGTCTTCCAAAGACAAAAGACAACGTTATAAAGAGCCACAATGCAACCGAGAAAAGGCTAAACACCCCTGAAAGAGAAATAAAGGAAGCAAGTGGCCTCCGAGGAAGACACGCATTAGACTGTCGATAACTCCTTATTGTAATCCCAGTGCAAAGAAAGGAATTCCAAACCAGTAAAGGTCAAGCCCGAATATTTGCGGAACACACTGAAATACAGGCGTTGCCCTAAGCCCTTCACATCGCCTGGGACGGAAAATACCACAGCTGAGACTGAGCATCACTCTGGCTTCCCCACCTTGAGCTACTTAAACTCACAAAGGAAAAACGCCAAGAAGGGAAGCGTGGAGAAAAAGCAGGAGGAAACTTGCAAAAGCGGACTCTGGGTCCAGTCCCGGGACCCCGCGACCCCCCACCCCTGCCCTCGTCCCCAACACCCTCGCGACTGCCGCCCCCTGGGCCCCTACTCTAGGTTTCGGACATGGCCACCTGTGACATCTTTGGAGCGGCCGCCTCTCGCCGGGCACCGGCTGCAGCTCGGCCCGGCACCGTGAGCCAAGTCTCCGTGTGGAAAGGCATGGGGCTGGGGACCAGAGGAAGGAGGGATCCAGCCGGTCCCCAGCGCAACCGCCGGCCAACGGGGCTGCGGCCCGGCCAGACTCCAGCTCTGCGCAGGCGCAGGGTCCTCCGCCTCGTGTCCGGCGGGCTGGGAGGCGGAGACGGTGCCCTGGTGGCCGCGCATGCGCACGGGAAGCCGGGGCGGGGGTGCGCAGCAGAGAGCCACAGGGCGCGGCTGGCCAAGCCAGGATATCCAGGGCCCAGTGAGGAGGGCGGGCGGCAGGTCACACTCTCATACAACACACATTAGACACACCACACATCACACTCATACACACTCATACACCAGACATTACACACACCACACTCATACACACACATACACACTCACACCACACATTACTCACACCACACACCACACTCATCACACACTCATACACCAGACATTACACACACCACACTCATACACACACTCATACATCACATACACCGCACTCATCACACACCCTCATATACCCGACATTACACACACAACACTTATACACACACATCACATACACGCCACACCACACTCATACATCACACATTACACACACCACACAGCACATTCATCACACACATTACACACACCACACTCATACACAATTCATACGTGGTACATTACACACACCATACACCACACTCATACACACACTCATACACCACACATTGCAGACACCACACACATCACACACTCATACACACACTCATACACCACACATTGCAGACACCATACACATCACACACACTCTTACACCACACATTACACACACCACAACCACACTCATACACCTGCTCATATACGACACATTACACACACCACACACCAGACTCATACACACACTCAAACAGGACACATTACACACACCACACACCACACTGATCACACACACTCATATACCACACATTACACATACCACACAAAACACTCATCACACACACTCATCACACACATACACCACACACTACACACACCACACATCACATTCAACACACACACTCATATAGCACACATTATACACACCACACACCACTTATACACACACATGCACCACACATTACACACACTTCACACCACACTCAAACACCACATATTACACACACTTCACACCACACTCATACACCACACATTACACACACCACAAACCAGACTCATACGCACACTCATGTACCGCACATTACACACATCCTTCTCATACACACTCATGTACCACAGATTACACAAACCAAACACTACACTCATACACACACATACACCACACACCAGACACCACACATCACACTCTCATACACCACACATTACACACATCACACTCATACACATTCATGTACCATAGATTACACACATCACACACCACACTCATAGACACACTCACACAGCACACATTACAAACACCACACACCACACTCATACACATCGTCATACACCACACATTACACACACCACACACCATAAACATACATACCCGCATACACCACACATTACACATACCACACACCACAGTCATACACACACTCATACCACACATTACACACACCACACACCACACTCATCACACACACTCATAAACCAGAAATTACACACACCACACTTATCACACACACCCATATACCACAGATTACACACATCACACACCACATTCATCACACACTCTCATAAAACACACATTAAACACACCACACACATCACACAGTTATACACCAGACATTGAACACACCACACTCATACACACACTCATACCACGCATTACACACACCACATACCACACTCACCACACAGTTATACACCACACATTACACACACCACACTCATCACACACCCTCATAGACCACACATTACACACAGCACTTACACACACACTCATACACCACATACACCACGCTGATCACACACCTTCATATACCCGATATTACACACGCAACACTTATACACACACTCATACACCACATACACCACACACTACACTCATATACACACGCATACATCACACATTACACACCACACTAATCACACACACTCATAGACCGCACATTCCAAACACCACACACCACACTTACACACAACTCATATACGATACATTACATAAACCACACACCACACTCATACACACACTCATATACCACAAATTACACACTCCACACACCACACTCATCACAAACCCTCATCCACCACACATTACACACACCAACACCGCACTCATCACACACACTCATATACCACACATTACCCACACCACATACCAAACTCATACACTCATATACTACAAATTAAACACACCACAGACCACATTCATCACACACCCTCATAAAACACACATTACACACACCACACACCACACTCATCACACACACTCATATACCACACATTACACACACCACATACCACACTCATCACACTCAAGCATACACCACACATTTCACACACCACACATTACACACACCACAAAACTCATGCACAGACTCATATATGACACATCACGCACACTACACACCACACTCATACACAGACTCATACAGGACACATTACACACACCACACACCACACTCATCACGCACACTCATACACAACACATTACACACACCACACACCACACTCATCACACACATTCATAGAGCACACATTATACACAACACACTCCACACTCATCACACACACACATATACCACACGTGACACACACCATACACCACTTATACACAGACACTCATGCACCACACATTAGACACACCACATACCACACTCATACACACTCATACACCACACATTACACACACCACACACCACCATCATATACACACTCATACGGGACACATTACACACACCACACACCACACTCATACACAGAGTCGTAGAGGACACATTACACACACCACACATCACACTCATACACAAAGTAATATAACGCACATTACACATACCACACACCACACTCATCACACTCAAGCATACACCACACATTTCACACACCACACAACACACTCATCACAGTCTTACACCACACATTACACACACCACAACACTCATGCACAGACCCATATATTACACATCACGCACACCACACACCACACTCATACAGGACACGTTACACACACCACACACCACTCATCAGGCACACTCATACACAACACATTACACACACCACACACCACACTCATCACACACATTCATAGAGCACACATTATACACAACACACTCCACACTCATCACACACACTCATATACCACACGTGACACACACCACTTTTACACACACACTCATGCACCACACATTGGACATACCACATACCACAGTCATACACACACTCATACACCACACACCACACTCATAACACACTCATACACCACACATCTCACACCACGCACCACACTCATCACACACACACCCATATACCACACATTACACACATCACGCTCATACACTCATATACCACACATTTCACACAACACACACCATACTAATCACACACACTGATGCACCACACATTACACACACCACACAGCAGATTCATCATACACACTCTTACCACATATTACACACACCACACAGCACATTCATCAAACACACTCATACCACACATTACACATACCACATACCACACTAATACTCACACTCATACACAACAAATTACACAAATCACACTGATACACACACTCATATACCACACATTCCATACACCACACACCACACTCATACACCACACATTAGAGACACCACACACCACACTCATCACACACACTCATATACCACACATTACACACAACACACTCATAAACACACTCATGTACCACAGATTACAGACACCACATACCACACTCATACACACACTCATACACTACACATTACACACACCACACACCACACTCATACACACACATACACCACACCACACACAGCACACATCACACTCATCACACACATACACCACACATTACACCACACATTACACACAACACATTACGCACAACACACACCATAGTAATGACACATACACCACACATTGCACACACCACACACATACGCACACTCATACACCACATATTACACACACCACACACCACACTCATACAAACACTCATATGCCACACATTAAAACTATTTAGCAATTTTAATCAGAAAGGGTTCTAATTATACTATAACTAGAAAATACTACTGAAGTAGATTTTTGAAAAAAGACAAACCATGAAATAATTGCAACTTCTACACTTAGTCCTTTTTTTTACATCAATCAAAAAACATACCAAAGACATAGGCCTGTTATACAGATGACCAAAAATAGTTCTAAAATAAAATAAATAAATATACTTTTAATAAACTATGATACGGGGGGGTAATTTGTAAAGATCACAGATGAAAAAACCGTATTTTATATACAATAAGAAACAAATCATTTTCCTTCCTTAAAAACTATTTTTCCTGAAAATAAATGCATAGAAAAAAATCATCTCAATGCATTCAGTATACTTTAAAAAGGAAGCTTTCAAAGATTCAGTCAGAAGAAATATAAACGCACATAAAAAGAAAATATTATCCTAGAACTAGCAGTAGAAAAGGAGACAACATCAAATATAAAAAGAAAAAATGTGTACAAATAAGCAAATAAATTTATAATATTGTATGATCAATAAACAGGAAAGATACTCTATAAGAAAATTTTTCATAGATACTAGGAATCCGGCTTTCAAGATTTTTTTTTTTTTTAAATTAAAGTCATTGAAATTTTCTGCCTCAATCTGTTCAATGAAGCTCAAAGGGGGAGAAAATTAAACTATAAAATCTATAGTAATTAATGTGAAAGATGAGATATTTGAATAATTTCAGCCAGTATCTAACACTGATAATTTCAAATTATTTAAGAAAATCCTCTCTTTAATTTGCACCTTTCTTCAAATCTGAAGTCTTTCACAAATGTTTAAAGGAAAATGAAAAGAAAAAAATTAGTTTATATAGATGAATAAGTATTTAAATATGTCAAAATTCAAGCAAAGTGATATTTTTAACTTTCCCTCCTGTACTGTAAACTTGAAATCAATTCTTATTTTAAAAATCTGACTTAACTAAAATTAATCACTAATTTTGTTTTTCGAACTCATTTTTATGTTTTAATTAATGTTGAATAATTTGAATATGAACATGCCCTACTGTAGTGTGGATGATTGGTTTCCAGTCATTTATAGAAAGAGACCCTTATCACTATAAACAATTTTTCAAGACTCTCCCATATGAGATGTATATACTATGTACAATACTATTAATTCTATAATGCTTTAAAAATACACACATAGTTCAAAAAGATTAGCATGTAAACTAGATACATGTACTTATCTAGAAACAGCAGCTGATCTGCCCAAGCATTTAGGGATTCCTTCCAATAACTCAATAACCCTTCAGAGGCATAAGAACCAGTGGGAGGGAATCACTGATTCAGAAGTCAGTTTAGAAAGCATATAACCCGTTCGCATTTGTCTAATGCTTCATAATTTACAGTAAGGTTTGCACATCAACCCTAAATGACAGGGAAGGTATAAGAATTCTTACACCTTATTTTACAAATAAGAAGATCAAAGTCTAGAGAGACAAAGGAAGTGGGTCAAGGTTACAGGGCTTAGTAACTGAATTCCTATTAGATGGCGGTTCTTGTTACTAATTCAATGTTTTTATCTCTTACAACTTATTCACCTGGTCATGGAAGAATAGTGCAATAATTTTTAGGAAATCAGCCTAACATACTTTAACCAACAATTCAGAGAGAGAAACAAATATATTTTGACTTATGTCTCTTTGGACCACCTAAAAACTGGGCTATAAATGTACACAGTAACCATTTTTAGTTTAATAAACAAAAAAATAATGGGAAAATGGGCTAAGGATATGCTATTATAAATAGATAAGCTTACTTTGTTATGAATTAGGAAGAGAACTTCCAAATATTGTTAAATCTTCAAGGTGTAATTTTTTTATTTTGTACTTGTCATTTCAAAATTCACTCATCTAATAAATCCAATTGTCCAGTGAATTTCTTAATTATATTAACAAGATCAGGAAAGTTTTAAAATACATTGACACAATTCATTCATTAGTTAAGAGATAAATATTCCATTTTTGGAACATTAATATGATACACAAAGGAATGTGGGAAATATTAACTGAAGATTACTAAAAACTAAAAACAAAAAGTTGAGAAACTGGATATGAAATGTGTTTTAAAACATATTATTTTGGATTTTAAAAGACCATCATGATACTTTTTTTAAGATGTGATATTAAAATGATGTCTCTTTTTTCTGCCTTATTCCAAAGAACCATAAAAAAAGAAAATTAAAATAGTGATGAAATAGGAAGCTTACAGGTTTGTATCTCAACGCATCTCTGTGGGATCCAAATAAAGCAGCCTGCGCCCTAAGAAAGGCCCTAGCTTCTCCATCACCTGTAGCTGTAGACTGCTTCTTCAGTTTATTTTTCAAGGCCCAGACCTGCATGACAGAGAGGAACAGTTAAATTAACACCTCAGAAATTGGTACAGCCAGGTACCAGGTAGGAACCCAATCAGCAGGCAAACCACAGTGTCTGCAGGTCAGCCAAAAATTCATCCTCCTCCCTGATAGCTTATCTTTTTAACTGCAGAGAGCACCTCCTGGTCTGTTAATTGAAAAGAAAGCAGGAGAGGATGGTAAAGTGCTAATGCAAATTGGTTTATGCTCTCTTTTTCCTCCCAAGGCCTCTTGACATAAATAAGCTTTAATTATTTTACAGTAAACTGCTTGTGAGCCACTTTTCTGCAGACTTTTAGTGATTACACACGTTTACTTGTTTTGAGATAAAGCTGGCTGGGTGTCGTTCATTTTTGCTATGTAAGGTTATTTGTTACAGGTCCTTCAGGATCACTTACCGTTTAATTTTACTTTTGGAAGCCTCATTTGCATATGTAATTTTCCAGTCATTTGTTGAATAGTGTTTGTCATTATTAGATAAAAAAGGGGAGAGGAGATAAAGTTATTGGGATCATATCATGAGTGGAGAATTGTATGCAAATGTTATACATTGTCTCATTTAATTTTCACAACAGTCTTTTAAGGAAAGCATTCCTATTCCCATTTATGAATGAAAATACAGGGCACAAAGATGTGAATTAATTTGCCCTTACTATGTAGCTAAAAACTGACAAAGCTGTGATTTAAACGCAGTTCTGTCCTGTTTTTTCTACTACCACATGCTGGCTTTGGGTTCAATGTCATTGCCTCATGAACCAGCAATCGGATTAAAACACTCTTGTTTTTAAATCAAAGAAAAACTTATCCAGGGATTTGCATAATTTAAAAGACACTTAAATGTTATAATTTTTTATACATTTTCCATCTTTTAATTTCAAGTGCTACATCTTAGAGCAGCAGTCCCCAGCCTTCCTGGCACCAGAGACCGGTTTCACGCAAGACAATTTTTCCAGGGATGGGGCGGAGGAGGGCGCGGGGGGGGGGGGGGGGGGGGGGGCGGGGTGCTCAGGCGGTGATTGCAGGCAACGGGGAGCAGCTGTGAATAAATATGGAGGACGCTTTGATGGCGGGATCGCCTGGGGCTCACCTGCTCACCTCCTGCTGTGCCCCCCACCCAGCTCCTAAGTGTCAGGGGAGACAATTTTTCGGGGGGCAGGAGGGGGCGGTAGTCCGGGGCGCGTGCACCTCGCTCTGCAGCCTGGCCCCTCACAGGAGGCCGACCAGCACGGGGCAGGGTCTGGGGATTGGGGACAGCAATTTTAGAGAATGCATATTATTTATGAATAGCCCTTACTTAGATTTTTAAGTGAGATTATCCTCCTGATGCAAACTCTTATTTTTTTAAGGGGAGGGAGATATAAAACGTTCCTACACATTGATTTCACCAATTCTCTTCACACACAATAGAAAACTATAGTCTCTACACTTAAAAATATTGATTCTCATATATTCCTCATCAATGCTTAAAATGGAAAGGTGAAATTGCATAATAATTATTTTTTTAAGGGGAGGAAAAGTGATGAGACAAATTCTGGTTGAATTGCTCCCTCCACCATATTCTTATCCTTATGAAACTAGCAGGGAGCAAGATAATGTCATTTCTCCATATATATACATGCCTGGGAAGGAGTATTGTTATTTCTTTATGCAAGTAGTCCTGACTACTCATATAGATGATTATTGTAATTGAAGTGTCAACCTAATTAACAGCTAAACTTTGAATAATGCTAATGAGAAATGAACACAGCATCAGAGGAAAGACCAGCTCTACAGGTGATAGACCTTCACAGTAGTGACATTTTCCAGTGTAAAGTCACAGTTACTGTGATCTTATCAAAGAAACAGACCCCCATTGGGTCCAATTATAACCATAGTTTTGAAAAAATGATTGAGTTACGATGTTCATAATCTATGCAGAAAGGCCTTTGCGGTATAGGTCTTCTCCCCATAGCTGTGATCTTTTCAGTTTATATCCAAGTTCCATAGATTCAGATGAAAGTTTAGAACCTAATTCATTTAGCCCACAAAGTGCATAAACCAGGATTCATTGAAGAGGGAGTTTTTATTATTAAAATAAATGCACACTTTTTAGATAACCCACATATTCAAACAATAATAAATACAAAAAATTCTGAATTAATGCCCTTTATTCTGAAATTTATAATTTTTTAAGTTTCAAATGCCTTTAATAAAACTAATACGAATGAATATTAATAAACATTTAATTACTGCCCCCCACAAGGATTAAATAGAATACGATTCTAGTCTTTTAAAGTATGATCAAAAGTAAATGGTGGTTTTTTTAAGAAAAATTTACTTTGGGAAATAAAAAACAATAAAAATTGTCATGCCTTCTATCTTTGCAAAAGAAAATTCCTCAAAATGTATTTTTTATAAAACATGAAATTGACAATTCAGTTCTCCACAAATCAAGGACACATATTCTTAGGACAATCACAACACATGTGCTCACAGAGAATGGCATAAAGTCAAACCGTTCTTAGCCTTTATTACACTAAGTCCTTGACTGAATAACTGCTGCTCGAGTTATACAGGACTATTAGTCACACGGCCACAAGCCCTTCCTAGCAAAACAGAAACATGCAGCCTTCACTTCCAAAATTAGTCAGTCAATGGTGACTCCCGAGCTCCCTATGTGTGGGTAGAAAATAGGAAAGAAAAAGAAAATACTTGTTCTACAACTGTGCTGTCTAATAGGTAGCCATTAGCCACACAGGCACTTAAAATGTAACTCGTCCAAATTAAAATTTGCTGTAAGTGTAAAAGAGACATTGTATTGAGAAGACTTAGTACAAAAAAACCTCATGAATAATTTTTATATTGAATACATTTTCAAGCAATAATATTCTGAATATAGAGTGAAATATAACATTAAAATTAATTTTACCTATTTCTTTTTATTATTTAATGTGGCTATAGAAAACTGAAAATTATATATGTGGCTCACATTATTATTTTGAACAATGCTATTCTACATGACTATATTATCTAATTTTATACAGACAGATATGTGAGGCTACAAATTGCCTAACAAGAAATAGAGTTACATTTTTCCTTTGCCTCATTCTACATTATTTCAACTTTTACAAACTACATAAAAAAAAGTTTTCCCTTGACCTACTCTAGTGAGCTTTGATTGTCCATAGATCTCAGGTTGTCCCTGTTCTTCAGAGACCAGAAAGACAGCTAAGTGCTTCTATAGGCACAACTGAATGCTCAAAAATGGTCTGTAAAAATGATTTTTAAAAATCAGTTTTAGATATAAGGATATTGATCTAATATAAAATGATTGTATCACCCTTGCTGTTCTCCTGGCCTTTGTATCTATCAGAGTAAATTATCACGTTACCATTGCCCTTTGCAGTGCTAATTAGCTTTTAGCAGGTTTTACCTATAAAGAGGATGGTGTCTCTTCTGCACTTTTTCACTACCTGCTAAGGGAAATAGCATTTTCTGCCTTAATTTCCTAAGTTTAGTTATAACATAATGTGCAGCTTCCCATGAAATCCTAGGCTTATACTCACATAAAACTTTTAATTCTGAAAAGCATTTGGAACCTTAGTCATGTGGCTTTTATCACACAATCCTATTAATACTGAAAACATATCAACTGTTCTCTCTTTTTATTTTTAAGGAAGTAAGTTAGGCTAAACCTTCAATGGCTAAAGATTACTTTTGAAATGACATTTTATTGTTTTTAGACAGTTTTTACTCTGTAAATAATTTTTTAGTCTAATTAGGTATTAAGCTAGACACCCCCCCAACGCAAAAAAATGTTAAACAGTGAAAAGAAACTTCAGAGATAAACATCATTGCATTGCTCTTATCAAATGTCTAAATTCCTTTCATACAATGAGAATTCTGACCTCTAAGCAGCCATCCACGGGAGGAACTATAACCTGGATGTTAGCAGAGCTGGAGTTCACTGCAGCATGAATATTACAACTAATTCTCCACTTTTGCCCTCTTAGCTACAAAGTGACTATGAATGAAAGAGGGAATTACATGAGTAAACACAGCACACGGTGCGAGTTAAGAGTGCCAGGCAGGTGCGCACAGTCTGAGGAACGAACCAACTACGCCAACGGAGAGCAGTCGGCAAGGAAGGGCACATGCGGGGGCTGAGTTTTTCAGAGAAGGGACAGATTTGCCCCTTACTTGACTTCTAGATGCATCTTTGCAGTAAAAATAAATTAACTGCTATACCTAGACATTTTAATTTTACTTTTTGAGATCACAAAAAGAAACATCAGGATAAAGGAGAGAAGATTAAAGAAGTGTTTCGAAATACATTTAGATAACCCACACAATCTAAAACACCCCTCATGTTTTCAGATATCTCCTTTTACATAACTAAACTGTTCTCTAGAAATGACAAACATTTAGAAAAGTCAGACTGTCAAGTAATCATCTGCTTTAAAACAAAGTTATGAAGTTAAAAGCTTTACATTCTCCCACGAAACATGTTATGGTTATCACATGAATTAGATATTAAGTCTGACTTCTTTAACCTTTCTAACTGTTCAGTTTCAAGGAACAAAATTAATACCTCTCTCCTAATATAATAATTTTCTAACAAGCGTCTATTTGAGGAACAAAACAGTAACTTTTTACATTCAGTAAATGAAAAGCTTACGATACACTCAGCTACAGAGGGTATCGTCACACTGTTCTTTGCATGTTTAAAGTGCCTGTGAGACCCTCACATGGCATCATCTGCTACTGTCTTCCTTGGGGCGGCACCTTACAATGAAGACAATCAAAACTGTTCCTGTCTCCACCTCAAGCTCAGCGCCATGCCAGTCACTCCGCTCACCCAGCTGCCGGAAAAGGAACACGGTAGGTCCCACTCAACACTCCACCCTTTCCTACTCCCCATTTGAAATACATGTGCACAAGGCCTGTCAATTCTACTTCTGATACAGATTTCAAATGTGTCCACTTTTCTCTAAATCCCTGTCACTGTCCAGTTGAAGCAACTCCCATCTTTCCCCTCAACCACCACAAACCATGTCCTAACTGCCCTCCTGCTTCATGTCTCAGACCCAGAACCCAAGACCGTGTTATCTGAACTCCAAGTGGATCACATGATTCCTCTGCTAAAAACCTTTAGTGAATTTCCAACAAAACCCAAAGGTCTTTAAACAAGAACTACCAGGTCCTTTATAATCGCCCTTGCCCCCTCTACAACCAACCTCATTTTGCATAATTCTCTCTTTCGTTCGTCTCACAGGTCAGGCTCCACTGCACAGGTCTTCCCAATTCCCGAATCTGCCCAACTCTTCCCCATAGCAGAACCTCTGCACATGTTCTAACTCCCCATCTTTCCCTTCCCACTGAGCTTGGCCTACGCATCCTGATCATTCATTTCACTTCTGGGAAAAGAAGTTCCTGGCACATTGAGCTTGGACCACAAAAGGCTGATTCAGCTGGGCTAGAATTATTTTCATCTGGGCTTACTTGTAAGCGCAGAGAGGGCCGTCAGTGCACCGACATCCACTCTCAGTCCTTTGGTAATGGAAATCTTAAGTTTGGACTGGTGCATGGTTAACCACGCTAGGTTAACCCAGCTGTTTCCCAGCCTCCCCTGTGATGTGGCCTGGCCACATGGCTGGGCTCAGGCACACAGAATGTGAGCTGAGGAACGGGATACTCCAGGCTGTGCCCCCAAAAGGGATATGAGTAGCCTCTCCCGGGTTACCTGCTCTCTTCAGGCAGACAAAGAGGACAGGACAGATACCTTAAATCTAGAGATGGATGCTGTGTGCTGAGGACGGCAGAGTTGTCCCACAGCTCTGGACAGCTTAGCTCTTACTAGTTATGCAGGAGAGAAATAAATTTCTATCTTGATCTAAGAATGGGTATTTGGGTTTCTGTGTTACAGCAGCTTAGCCGGTACCTAATTAATACACCACCTAAAGGAGAAGCATCACCACAGAGGACATGAGAGAGACGAAACAAGAACACAGGCCAAGCACCTGCCGGCTTCCACCGCCTCTCACACTGGTGCAACTGACACGGCACCAGGTTCCCGGCAGGTCTTAAGGAAAAACAGACCTCAGGACTGCGGGCTTCACTGTTATGCCGGAGACGGAGAACACTTGTGCTCCCAGGAGTTCATGTGCTACTACAGAAGACAATTCCTGCTGCATCTCAGAGGCACACATGTCTTGTTTTCCTGCATTGCTGAGTCTGTGCCAGGTACAGCCTACCTATTTCACCCTTAGTCTAAATCAAATCCCCCTATTTCCCTCTCCCACTGCTCCCTGACCCTTCACAACATTTGTCTCAATGTGTCTGTTAACACAGTGGAACCTCCATGACATCAGGGTATATGTTTGTTTATTCACCACTGTATACCCAGTTCTTTGCACAATATAGGCATATAGTAGGTGCTCAGTAAATGCTTGTCAAATGAATAAATAAATTAATTACCTGTTTCAGGTACACTTTTACATTTATCCCTTTAGTTTACTCAATCAAAATATCTGTGGTGGATTCCAGGGACATAATTCATTTAAAAGTCCAGCAGGTTATTATGTTATCAGCAAGATTTGGGAACCACTATTGTGATAGTGCTCACAGTATCACACACAAAATGTTTCTTGAATATAGACAAGTCAAGAATTTAACAGTAGAAATAAACTGAAGATAATTTTAAAAGCCAAGATTAAGCTGTACCTTTTTGTAAACATCAGCAGTAAGAACAGAGAGAAGCATGCTACTAGGATAGTACGGGGGTGGGGTGGGAGACATTGAAAGACAGGCTGGGTAATTCAGCTGGACATGAAGGCCATGAGAAAGCCAAGGAGCACTTCCAACCACTGAAAGGGACAAACCATAAATCCACGTTAGAGTGGCAAACGTGCAGAGACACACATGGAGGGTTCCCGAAGCCTGGATCACCGCAGTGGGAAGGACAGGTTCCCTCATTCAGTTGAGAGAAAACAAAAATCTTTTAAATGTTCAGAAGTGCAATTAGCTTTGCGGTTTTGCTTTTATTTTTTATTTCATTTTTGAATTTAAGGTTTATATTTTAAAAGCACACACCAAGAAAACAGTAGGGAAAACAGCAAAATCTGTAATAGTTTACCTACAAACCAAAAAAAAAAATTTTTGTAACTAATCACTTCTCCAAAAATAACTTTAAAAGAATGGTGAGTTTCCACACACACGCACAAGAGTGTGCAGAAGCACGGTGACTGCCACCTCAACACGGTCTCCTTTTCCAGGGACAGGAAGCAAAGGTTGCGCTCACAGTCAAAAAGTATACTTTAAATACGCTTCCAGGTTTCTTGTTTTCATTAGGATGAAAGTTAAATGAAAATATCTTCATAAAATGTTCTAGGAGGTACCTATTAACAGGGACCTTAAAAGCAAACTTCTATTACAAAAGATAAAAGAAGTGCAATTATATTTCCCTTCAATGATCATTTACTGAACGCCTACTGTTTACAAAGCACTACACCGGGGCTGTATGGTAGGGGCAATGCACAACCAGATGCCTGAATTCTAACAGCTGCAGACTGAGAAAGAAAGAGCATGGCTATGCGTCTCCAGAGCAAACTGAAAGCAATATCTGTCTCCTGAAGTGTCCTCGATAAACTAAATGAAACGTTCTCCAAGCTACTCTAGAAGCTGCATGAAATTGTGTTATCTTTCCAGCCTGGCCACCCTAGAAACTTGTGAGGGACTTCACTTACCATTAAACCCAGTCAGGGTTATAGCAGAATTGTGGCAAACCTGGAACTAATATTATATTCTCTGGGGCCTTTTTTTCTTTATAACATATATTATGACAATTTGACATGTTAAACCATCATGTAAGGTTAGAGGAAATATTCAATGAATTGAAATATCTACTGACAATCTGTGTGGTTCTAAGAGCCTAATTTGTTTATATACTTTACTATTTTTAAAACATTTGATTTCAAAATTCTCTGAAAAAACTAATTCATTTCCAAATTTATTCCCAAATTAATAGACTTATTTGAATGTAGATATTCAAAGATCCTATTTAATGTCAGAATTTTGGAGGTTTTCTTCAGTTCTCTGTGCTTTTAATGATTTTTGTAATTCAGAGCAATTTGTGTCTTTCCTTTTCAGATCACAATAAAACCACTAATGTTTTCCCTTCATACAATTCCTGAAAGCTTCACTACAACATGTGAGGTATTTTCTTAATAGATAACACCAATTTATACTAAGGTCTTTTCAATGTTTTACTAATTAAATATGCTTCACACAAAATATAGCTATCCTATAACATACAATGGTCTCCAATAAATGGTATGATAACCCTTAAGTCCATTAGATCTTCTATATACCCTAATAAAAAATAGAAAATTATTTTCCAGTAGTATTATCTACAGATGAAAATGAAGTTTTAAAAACAGTGCAGAAAATTCCAATTTAAATCAAATGGATCAGACTGATGTTTCCTTAACAAGATTAGAATGTCAAATAAGCATCTATATTAAATTTTAAGAGTTATTCATTACATTGTATATCATGTTTATATGAGAGGGACCATAGTCTAGTGTTTGGGGTATAGGTCTGAGGATCAACCTCTATGAACTAAAGCTCTAGATATACCGTTAACGGTATACTTTCTGTGCCTTGATTTTCTTATCTAAAATAGAGGTAAGCATATTGACCTAACTCTAAGTAAATTATTTTTTACAATTAGTTAAAATTATTCAAAGACAGTTAAGCAATATAGGTGAAAATTTACTTGTCCCTTGTAATGAATATTCTAATGCATGTAACTTTTTCAGATGTCAATTCTAACTTGCTTTCACCTACAGGAATTAGTTTATAATTGTTTAACTCAATTTCTTATGAAGACAGAATTCCTAAAACTCATTATAATTCTAATTACTAGCTTAATTTTCTAATAAGTGGCTTACCCTATTTATCTCTGAAACAGTAACAACTCTCCAAATTACTTTTTTAAAATGTTAATGATGATAAATATTAAAATGGGCAGTAATACCTTAGAAACAGAACACTTTAAATTATTATGTAATAGAAATTAAATTTGTGTATATATTTAAAATGGAAGGTTTCAGTAGTGCATTTTCATAAATTAAAATGAACTCGTGGCCGGGCGCGGTGGCTCACGCCTGTAATCCTAGCACTCTGGGAGGCCGAGGTGGGTGGATCGTTTGAGCTCAGGAGTTCGAGACCAGCCTGAGCAAGAGCGAGACCCCACCTCTACTAAAAATAGAAAGAAATTATATGGACAGCTAAAAATATATATAGAAAAAATTAGCCGGGCATGGTGGCGCATGCCTGTAGTCCCAGCTACTCGGGAGGCTGAGACAGGAGGATCGCTTGAGCTCAGGAGTTTGAGGTTGCTGTGAGCTAGGTTGACGCCACGGCACTCACTCTAGCCTGGGCAACAGAGTGAGACTCTGTCTCAAAAAAAATAAATAAATAAATAAAAATAAAATGAACTCGTTTGAGGTCTCAAATGATATAATTAATTCAACTGGTTATTTTTTCCCACTCTAATAAAAATACCACAGTAACACTAACTTTAATTGGAACTATTACTTAGCCCTAAAATTTACTTTTTTTATTTCAAAACACTCAAACTACAGATGTTTGAAGGTGTCTATTTGGCATAGCCACTAAAAAAGTAAAGTCACAATATATTCATACACAAAAACTACACAAGTATATTTTTAATGCATCTACTGCTTTTAAAAGTTATTCCATGTAATAATAATCAGTATCATTAAAATCACTCCCAATAAAATGTTTTTTTTCTTTTAATGATTTAAATCTATACTGAAATGATGAAATTAAAAAACAAGTGCTCTTGTCAGAAGACAGGAAGAAAGTTTCTTCCCTTCCCTTAAGGAAAACAGAGGATTCCTGAAAGCTTTGCGCCCTGATTTATTTTTCCAATTTTAAATACCTTAAGAGTAGCGGAACTGTTATTGGCATGGCAGTATTTCTAACAGTCAATACATCTAAAATATTATGTGTGGATATAGGAACGAAGCCATTAAGAAGATGACAGCATGCCACACAGCAGAGGGTCCCCAGGAAGAAAGTAGCAGTAATTCAGGACAACTGTGGCCACTGACCCTCGCACAGCCAAGACCAGCGGTCAGGGCCGGGCGTGGTGGCTCACGCCTGTAATCCTAGCACTCTGGGAGGCCGAGGTGGGCGGATCGTTTGAGCTCAGGAGTTCGAGACCAGCCTGAGCAAGAGCGAGACCCCATCTCTACTAAAAATAGAAAGAAATTATATGGACAGCTAAAAATATATATAGAAAAAATTAGCCGGGCATGGTGGTGCATGCCTGTAGTCCCGGCTACTTGGGAGGCTGAGGCAGGAGGATCGCTTGAGCCCAGGAGTTTGAGGTTGCTGTGAGCTAGGCTGACGCCACGGCACTCACTCTAGCCTGGGCAACAGAGTGAGACTCTGTCTCAAAAAAAAAAAAAAGACCAGCGGTCAGGCCGACACGGTAATGGGGAGCACATGCACAGCAAGGCCCCCGGCTGGCAAGCGCAATTTAAATGCTTTGGGGAACGGTTTCAAAAGTCCCCCCATGTAAATCTCAGTTAACTTACTAAACAATCAAACAATACCAATAGTAATATTTTTCAGGTTTCAAGTACATTTTATTAATCAAATCACAAGTAAAAAACTTCGGTAAGCTCATTTGTGATTTTAACACATCTCATTTAAAATATTTATAATTGTAAAAATATGATGCGATATTTCATCATATTTCCTCTAGAATTATAAGAGATAGCTTTGGAAAACTGAGGAAAAAGCTAAAGCTAAATTTACTTGAGATGCATTAAACAATCACTCAAAATATTTTTAGAAAATTGCTATAACTTTAAAACATTTCATAATTTCAGTAAATGGTCTTAGCTCCATCTCAGAGCTATTTTGATTTCTGCAATCTTCAAATTTGCCTGAGTATATGGCCCTTAATTTCAAGCATATGTTTAATCAATCTATACCACTTTTCAGTGTTCCTTTTTAATCTACATTTTTTATTTTTATTTTATTTTTTTTTTTTTGAGACAGAGTCTCACTCTGTTGCCCGGGCTAGAGTGAGTGCCGTGGCTTCAGCCTAGCTCACAGCAACCTCAAACTCCTGGGCTCAAGCGATCCTCCTGCCTCAGCCTCCCGAGTAGCTGGGACTACAGGCATGCGCCACCATGCCCGGCTAATTTTTTGTATATATATATTTTAGTTGTCCATATAATTTCTTTCTATTTTTAGTAGAGACGGGGTCTCACTCTTGCTCAGGCTGGTCTCGAACTCCTGACCTCGAGCGATCCACCCGCCTCGGCCTCCCAGAGTGCTAGAATTACAGGCGTGAGCCACCGCGCCCGGCCTACATTTTTAATATTTCAGTTATGTTTAGTTATCCTGTTGCTTATGTAAACTACAAGATGTTCACTTTTGTCATTTTATATGTTTAGACTTCTACAGTATATGTTTAACTTCTCCATATATGTTTAAATAAATGTTTTAATTATCAAACTAATTCTACTACAAAGTAGTACTTCTCAATTAAAAAAGAATCAAGAATCATCCATCAAAAAATGAAATTTCAAAGACTGTTTTTCCTCCAGGAATCATCTACCACTGATGCTGACTAATAAAAATTTTAATATCTTATACAGAAAAGCTGAATTTACTTTTTTTTCTTCTTTTTCTTCTTCTTTCTTTTTTCTTTTAATAATTTTTCTCCTTAGGGATTAACAATGGGAAATACATGGACATAAGGAAAACATTCTTAAAAGCTGAGATTCTATTTTCATAATTATTTCTCTAGCCAGTGAAGAATACTTTGATGGATTTTTAAATTAATAACTATCATCATTTCTAGCAGTTTCTGCAAAATTTTATAATGAGGCAATGTAGTTATAATGAGTTAAAAAGAGAATTTTTCATTGGCCTTTGGTGAAAATTTAGATTTGTTCATATGTGGGATCAATTTTACTATAGAAAGAAGTAGTTCAATTTTAATGTGCCTCAAGGTCAGCAGGTATTTTAGGTTATTTATGGGCATTAATAATTTGATTTTGACTTTCAAATCATATTTTTGCAATCACTAGCCATAAGAACAATCAAGGCTAGTATTACTGTATTTTTTGAGTTTGGAATTTTTAAGTTCACTTTCTCAAACTCCTTAATAAGGGATTTCAAACCACTTGCAATATTACAGAAAAATATATTCTGAAGGTTTTTTTATTTCCAAATTTTAAGAGCCTTGAAAAGAATGAATGCTTTGATTTTTAAAAAGGGAAGTTATTTTAACTTAGACCTATGTTATAAAGATGTTTTTAAAAAGCCATCAAAATATACACAGAAATGGTGGTAGTTTGCATTTTTGCCCTGTACTAAGGAATATGCAGGCCAAAAAATGCACTTTTGGACACTATTTAACATGAAATACAGAATATGTCCCATTACAAGCTACAGACACACACACACACACACACACACACACACTCCCCTCTGTAAGATCAAAGACCAGAAGAGAACTGGCACTTAATTTACAGACAAAAGACAGTTTTCGTCATTTCAAAAGGATCAGATGTCTTTTATGACCAACTGGGTTTGCAGTTTAATTTACAAATAGAATTCTAAGCAAGCAGTCTTTGCTCTGCCAAAGCAAATGACAAACAATGTAGGTTTTCATTCTTGCGGCCCTCAGCAGGATAGAAAAGATTAAAATAAAACTGAAATAATTTAGAGAAAACAAATAAATGTTTCAGAAAGTTGAGGGAGATCAAAGCCAGAATTTTCTGACCCCAACTGTACAAGCATTTATTATTATATTGACCAGTAACATCAGATCATTGATTAAAAGGAAAAGCGCTGGCAGGTGGCAGGGAAGCAGGAGCCGGTGTTGGCCCCCTTCTTCTTCTTGCCTTCAGAAACCCTCTCATTCTTCTGCAAGACATGCCACCAGGCAGACAGAAATGCCTACTTTGTACTATAATGGTTAAGATGAGATGAAGAGACTTGCGTTTAAAGAAACTCTGCCTAATGAATGCATCCAGCTTTTTAATTATGAGCCTACTTCTACAACAAGGAATATGATGTTGCATCCAGTATCTCCTCAACTGCCAAAAGGTAAAAATATTAAATACAGAATCTACATCAATTCCTCTCATACCCCATGCACATTCCCAATCCTTTTATTTCCAATAGAAAAAGTGGGAAAAATAACTCTTCGTAATTCAGGGGCCTAGGAGAAAACACGTATGTTCATCACAGACCATCCTTCAGACTCACCACGTCACTCGGGAGGTTGTACAAGTCGTTAAATGGTGATTCCAAAGTGTTGGTGTCAACATTCAACATCACCACATCGTCCGGTGATTTGTTTTTCACTCTCTGTTTAAAAAACACAATTACAAATAAAAATCTTAGTACTCTTTTCCTACAAAATTATGATGCACTTAGGTTATTTTTATAGTTATACTATAGTTAATCTTTGAATAGCCACATATTTATGTATTTAAAACTTCTTTACATATATGTATATACATGGAAAGGAGGGAAATGAGTTTTTGTAGTAGTATTAATAGTGTCATCATTAGTGATTCTCTGCTAGTATCTTATAATTAATATCTAAGATGGCTGTTATCTTAGTCTTACTTTAGAATAATTATGATGCCTTTTACAGGGTAGATTTTTATAATCCTGTGTCCCCTGAGAATCCAGACGCTACATAGATATTATGGTTTTCTTAACACAGAAATTTCTTACCCTAGACTAATATTACCCTAGCAGATTTAACATTCTACTTAATGTGCAGAGATTTGAAATTCTTAATGTATTAGGCTTGGGAAAAGAAAAAGGGAAAATCTAACATTATAAAAGAATATAAATAATTTTGCCTTCTGAGAAAGGAAGTTTGAATACAACCTATTCAAAAGGATTTGGTAAAAATGCTTAAAATAGAACATTTGCTCATCTAACATTAAACATAACTGCCAAAGATATCACAACAAAGACTTACAAAACAGGCACAATTACATCAAATTGTAAAAAATTACATCCTTTAAAATTTATCAATTGAACTTCAGTCCCATGATACGGGAATTTGTAGCCAGCTCTGTATCTATTTTTAGCGTAAAATATATTGCAGGATAACATAAACCAATAACTACAACCATTGTACAAAACTACCTTTTAAATTAATAAATATTTTCTCTATATCAATAGGTATATGCTGATGATGAGGACTGAAAGTTGAATAAGAAAATAAAAGAGAAGACAGTAATGTGGAATTCATGATTAGTAACACTTTTCACATGAATTTCAATATAAAGAATCACATTTAATTGCCTATCAGATTTACTATTTTGACTTGTCTTATCTGCTTAAAAGCTTAGTCAATATAGTCAAATTATCTCAATATTTCCATAAATAACAAATTAGAATTCTATCAAATTTTTTTTTATTTCAAAATATTAAGAGGTACAAATGTTTTTGTTACATGGATACATTTTACAAGGCTTAAGTCGGGGCTTTCAGTGTGTGCCCATCACCCACACAGTGCTCACTGTACCCGATAGGTAAGTTTTCTACCCCTCTCCTCCTCCCCCCTTCTGTAAAATTTTTCATCCTTAAATACAGGAAATATTTATGGTTCATTTTTCCTATTTAAACTAATATGTATACTTAAACAAATCATATAATTCTATTAGTCTTACATAAATTATAGCAAATAGTATTAATCCTCAGTAATAAATAAGGCATTCACTAATAAAATATATTCATGAACTCAGAATTTCATAACTGTATAGGTCAATTAGCAATAGGTTAATAATTTTAGTGTAGTATTTTTAAAGTGATGTTTTATAATGATACTCATTTTTGAAAATTATTAAATACCTTAAATTTTAAATTTGGCTAAACTGATTATTTTGTTTTAAGTTAGCATGATTGAACTTTCTATGATCCATTTAGAATTTCAAATCTCTGCACATTAAGTAGAATGTTAAATCTGCTAGGGTAATATTAGTCTAGGGTAGGACATTTCTGTGTTAAGAAAACCATAATATCTATGTAGAATCTGGATTCTCAGGGGACACAGGATTATAAAAATCTACCCTGTAAAAGACATCATAATTATTCTATGGCTACAAGAAACCAGCACAAATTCATTAAAAGTAAGTCAAAGCTTACTCTTGTAAGCATAGAGGGTTGCACCTGTAATTTCAGCTGCTTGGGAGGCTGAGGCAGGAGGATTGCTTTAGGCCAGGAGTTTGAGACCAGCCTGGGCAACATGATGAGACCTTGTCTCTTAAAAAAAAAAAAAAAAAAAATTAAGAGTAGGTCAGATCAAGGTAATTTTGGATCTTTCTTCCTCCCTGGATTTACTTAACAAAAAAATCATGGGAATTATGGTAGTTATGCTTTATTTGGATTTTAGAAAAGCATTTTAAATTTTTTCCATGATATTCTTAAAGACAAGATGAAGAAACAGATCAGGTAATAGTGTGGTTAAAGTTACAGGTGTTTATACCACTGTTCTTAAATACTTTCGATTACTGGTCGCATGTCCATCTGGAAAGGGCTCTTCAGCATGCTGCAGAGCTCTGCTTTCGGCTCCGTCCCAGCCACCGTCTTACACCAGTGATCTGTGTGCAGATAGAGAGGTCAGAGAATCGCACACAGACGGGAGTTACAGATGAAAACCCTAAGCTTGAAATTCTACAGGAACAAATGCCGGCTTCACAAACATTCTTTTAAAAAATACCAAACAAACTGACATCAAGTACAGGATAAAGAACCCCATAAGAATGGCATGGGAGAATTAAGATAACTTTAAAATTCTACTGGAAATCACAAAGGGAGACTTACAGGGGAAACAGAACTAGTTCTTACATGGGAAGACTCAGGGTTATAAAGACGTCATCTCTCTCAATTGGTATATATTTTGATAAAGGAGTTCAACCCATTCATATTTTGGGAAATTACTGATATGTTTGGAATTCTTTTTCTAAGCTCTTTTAATTAGGAAGGAGCATGTGAGGGCTTCCAGAGTACTGGCCATGTTTTATTAATATTTGCGGATCTGAATGGTGGTACCAGGGCCATTTGCTTTACGGTAATGTGTCGCATTTCATGTTTGTTTTACACTTTCCCGATCACAATCTCTTTCCTCTCTCCAGACGCAGCTACCATCCATGCTTTTATAGTGATCAGTTCCTAACACTTAGTTTGCATATCTGAATAAGATAGATTAGCTTTGCCTATTTTTGAACTTAGTATAAATGGAACTAAATAATAGATATTCTTTTACGTTGGCTTCCTTTGTTCAACATTGTTTTTAAGATTCATCGAGGCTGAAGGCATGTTGCTGTAGTTCACCTTTATTGCTGTTTAGCCATTTCATTGTTTAAGCATAATGTAATGTATTTTCTGATTTACTGTTCATGATTATTTTGGTTGATTCTAGTTTTTGAATATTAAGAACATTGCTACTCTGAACCTTCTTCTGTATGTGGCTTGGTGCACCTGTACTTAAGTTTCTCTTGGAGTAAAACTGCCTGGTCACAGGTTATGAGAATCTATAACTTTAGCTGATAACATCAAGCCATTTTCCAAAGTGGTCGTAGTAATATACACCCCTCCTCCCCCAAAGTCTTTGAGCATTCGTGTTCTTCCATATCATTGCTAACTCTTGGTATTGCCAGACTTTTTCATTTTAGCCAATGTAGTAGGTATAATATCTTTAAAGTTGTCACATGTATACTTAAGTTTATATTCTCAAAAATTCTGAAACTACTCCCAGTATGTTTCCTGAGACATGACATGAATATTAGTAAACTTTTATTTTTTCACTTCTCGCTTTGAGCCCCCAAAACCTTACACATTCTCACCCATGTTATCATACAGAATTTTAGACCCAATTATTTTTTCAAATAATATTTTTTATAAGCAATGCTTATTATATGTTTTACTTTTTCTGTATCATTACTTCTTTCATGCCTTTACTGTGTTCTGGGTTCACTTTTCTTCTTGATGGAGAACTTTCTTTGGTAATTATTTCAGTGAGGCTCTGTTTGTAGTAAACTTTCTGATTCTAGAAATATCTATATTTCATGAAAATGGTACATAATAAGATATCATTTCATATCACTGGAGAAAAGATGAATTATTTAACCATTGATGGTTTAAAATTAGATCCCTACTTTACTCTTTTTTTTTTAATTTCAAAATATTATGGGGGTACAAATGTTTTTTGTTACATGTATCGATTTTGTTATGCTTGAGTGAGGGTTATAAGTGTGCCCATCACCCAGACTGTGTTCCTCGTACCCATTAGGTATGTTTTCGGCCATCTCCTCCTCCCCTGCCCTGCTTGGTTCCCACTGAGTTTTTCTTCCCCAGGTGCACATGTGTGCTCATCGGTTAGTTCCAATTTAATAGCAAGTACATGTGGTGTTTGTTTTTCCATTCTTTAAATACTTAGGATAATGGTCTCTGGTTCCATCCAAATTGTTGCAAAAGGGCTTAATTCACCCTTCTTCATGCCTGAGTACTATTTCATAGTATACATATACCACATTTTGTTAATTCACTCATGAATTGATGAGCACTTGGGTTGATTCCACATCTTCGCAATTGTGAATTGTGCTGTGATAAACATTTGAGTGCAGGTGTCTTTTTGATAAAATGACTTCTTTTCCTTTGGGTAAATACCCAGTAGTAGGATTGCTGGGTCAAATTGTAGGTCTACTTTTAGTTCTTTAGAGAATCTCCATACTGTGTTCCATAAAGGTTGTATTAATTTGTAGTCCCACCAATAATGTATAAGTGTTCCTTTCTCTCTGCATCCACACCAGCATCTGTTGTTTTGGGACTTTTTGATAAAAGCCATTCTCACTGGAGTTAACTGATATCTCATTGTGGTTTTGATTTGCATTTCCTGATGATTAGTGACGTAGAGCATTTTTTCATATATTTATTGGTCATTTTTCTATCTTCTTTTGAAAAGCTTCTGTTCATGTCTTTTGCCCACTTTTGAATGGGGTCATTAGTTTTTTTCTTGTTGATTTGCTTGAGTTCTTTGTAGATTCTGGTTATTAGCCCTTTATTGGATGTGTAGTTTGTGAATATTGTCTCCCATTCTGTAGGTTGTATGTTTGCTTCTTAGCTGTACAGAAGCTTTTTAATGCAATCAAATCCCATTTATTTATTTGTTTTTGTTGCTGTGGTTGCCATAGGGGTTGTCTTCATAAATTCCTTGCCTAGGCCAATATCTAGAAGAGTTTTTCCAACATTTTCTTCTAGCATTCTTATGGTTTCACGCCTTACATTTAAGACTTTTATCCATCTGGAATTAATTTTTGTGAGTGGTGAGAGATAGGGGTCCTGTTTCATTCTTCTGCATGTGGCTATCTGATTCTCCCAGCACCATTTATTGAATAGGGCTTCTTTCCCCCAGTGTATATTGTTGTCTGCTTTGTCAAAGATCAGTTGGCTGTGTGTGAATGGTTTTATATCTGGGTTCTCTGTTCTGTTGCATTGGTTATGTCTCCATTTTGTGAAAATGCCATGCTGTTTTGGTTACTATAGCCTTGTAGTGTAGTCTGAAGTCTGGTAATGTGATGCCTTCAGATTTGTTCTTTTTGCTTAAGACTGCTTTGGCTATTTGTGCTCTTTTCTGGTTCCAAAGGAAGTGTAGAGTTATTTTTTATAGATTGTGAAATATGACATTGGTATTTTGATGGGGATTTCATTGTCTTTTGAAGCAACTTACGTATGGAACTGGAGTCTCTTATACTAAGTGAAGTATCTCAGAAATGGAAAAATAAGCACCACATGTTCTCACTAAGTGGGAGCTAAATGATGGGTGCACACAGGCAAAAAGAGACATTAAAGACACTGGAAACTAAGAAGAGGGGAGGATGGGAGCATGGTGAGGGATAAAAACTTACCTGTTGGGTACTACGAACAGCAAATGAATGGATGGATACACTGAATGCCCTGACATTCAGCATTACACAGTATATCTGTGTAACAAAACATGTGTACGCCCTTAATATTTTGAAATAAAAAAAAAATATAAACTCCCACAAAAAACTCAATAAGTCAAACAAACCTATAGAAAAATAGTTGAAAAACTCAAATATAAAATTTACAGAAAAAGAAATACAAATTATTAACTTTATTTCAAGATAAAAATGCAAATTAAAATAAGTCATTTTTTTACCCACAAATTGACAGAGATTAAAAAGTTTTGTAATTTCTACTGTTATCATGGGTGTGAAGGAAACACGGTCTAAAGACAAATTTTTGTAACCTTTTGAGAGATAATTTGGCAACATCTATCAAAATCTAAAACATAAACAAAATCTAAACAAATTAAAAACTAACAAGTACAGACAAATATGTACAATATGATCCCATTTGTTAAAATATACTTTATATGTTTATGAACACAGAAAATCTCTGGAACGATAAAAAGGAACTTCTAGCAATGGTAACTTCTGGAAAGCAGGCCTGATGATGAGGGTGGGAATCTAACATTTCATTTTATGTTCTACTTTATTGTTTGAATTGTTTCTCTATATATGCTCATTTTGAAAAGGCAATTTTAGTTAAACGAAAGCTTGGTTTGGTTCCACTGTATAACTTGATTTCCCCAAAACTTAATGTTATTTTCATCTATATCATTAGATTACAGCATCCGCAAAAAGTAAAATAATTGTATCCCTTCCGGTGGGAGTCAGAAACAGATTGAATACAACATAGCGAACTTCCTGACAACTGGAACTTCCAGTTGATGGCAGGGCCTGCCTCATAAGCTAGGGAGTTTCCACTGTTTCCACAGTCTTTAAGACCTTAAGTCAAGGGTAACAGAGAAAGGATCCTTTATGTATGTGGGAGACTAAACAATCCTTACAATTTTCTTCAACTCTATGATGCTATGATTCTAAAATTTACAAAAATCTGATTCACATTTAGAATTTGAGAAACATGTCTACTCTATAAGACTTCATATCAAAACAACACAGAAGCCAATTTCAAAGGGCTCTCACTGGCCAAAGATGGGACATTTGGAGATCAAAAAGAAAAATAAGTACAATGGATTCAAACACATAAAGTTTCATGAGTTTATAATGATAATAAAAAGTAAAAATTTCATTGGTCATCTCTGGAGGTTTCTAGGGTAAGAGGGCTCCAGCTACCTGACCCATGGCTTGGGCACCATATACGTAGGGAGTCCAGCCAGTGAAACATCTAGTGGCAGAGTGGCCAAAATGATCTTTACAAAGAGGGAGGGTCTAATATGTGATTTAAAATTGTCTTTCTACAGTAGAAATACTTTTGTTTTCACCAAACGTTGCTATACAAACATAAGCCTTTATAATAAAATTGTGTTTATTTCTTGTTGCTTTCTTGGTAGGAGACAGGTGAAGTGGATCAAAGGATCAGGCTAAGTTCCCTATCAGGGTGGGTGGATCCACTATGGAACAGCATAAAGTTCACAAACTCAAGTCATTCATTGGAAGAAAGAAATTAGAGCCAGAGGTGACCGTGAGAGAACAAACCTCTGGGAATTTGCAAAAATGTGGGCTAAGAGCTTAGATGTTCTACAAGCTGTGGAGTGAGTGAGCAAATCTCTAGCTCTTCAGAGGCAGGGCCACGTCACTGATAATGAATGGCAGGACCCTGCTTTTGTGCTTGTCCAAAAACGGCATTGCCCAACATTCAAGGAGATCACGTGTAGTTTCTAATGTTGAAATGAAAGCCAAGTTTTCTGCATCGGTCCCCTTCGATCTGTTCCCTTTGAGCCTAAGCAGTTATAATCATTTCAGCCTATCTTCATGTGAAAGTGGTTCACTTTCCATTGGTGTTTTAGTTGAACTTCTCTGATTAATTTCCATTATGACTTATTTCTTGTGTAAGGCTGTGTTTAAAACAAATATTATTGAAGTTCAGTGCTTCTAACCATTGCCACTGGCATCGAGAGAGTTGAGTGTGCATAGACTTTTGGTCATCTCAGGACTGAAGTCTCAGCTTTCGGACTTAGCTCTGCCTCTCAACTCGCTAGGTGACCTTGAGCACTCAATTGCCTTATCTGCAAAACTGCACAACAAACTTGCACTGCTCACCTCCTATGACTGTTGAGAAGATTAAAAGAGATATTTGATATAAATGAGCTTATTCAGAATACCGTATTATGCAAATAAGGGTTCATAATTGGGTTGGTGATATTTAAACAATAAAGAAATGTGTTTCCTTTGTTAAAGACTATTTGATTTAGCAGTGTACCTGAGAAAAGAATTACTTAACCCTGACTGTTCTTCATTTCTCAATGGGTGATCTGGCAATGGTCTAAACAAACACAAAATTGAGAACCCCTTTAAACCTTCCTGGTAGTTAATTTTCCTTCAAGCATTCAAGCTGGCCAATAACTCAAGGAACTTCTAATTTCTCCCCTAAGAGCAAACTCTGCACAGAGAACTTCAGCCAAACTACTCTGAGGCTTTTGACGTTTCAAAATTACCTCCTCTGTAAGCCAAGAATCTAATCTGTAGAGAGGGCCAATCTCAAATAGCCTCAGGATGTAGTAGGTTCAGTTGAGTAGGAGAAGCACCTTCCCCAGTAGTATCTTCCAGCATCCTCCTGGTTCATATGGCTGCAGTTGTGCTTCTCTGCTGTCCTCAATCTGGTTGAATTCTCCTCCTGTTACAGGGAACAAGGCTGAAGAACCTCCAGGGCTCACCTGTGCAAATGTTAATCAGATTTAGGTAACTAAGGCAGAGCTCTTTATGGTAGAATGGAGGAAGTCACTCCAGTAAAAATGGAAAGTAATTTCAGAGCAAGCTCCTTAACCCCAAAGCACTCTGTGGTTTCAGATGAATAGCTCTGCCCCTGGGGGCTGCCAGGATGGCTCTTGGTGTGACCTTGTTTTCCCAGTCTCTTCTTCCTGAGCATCTAATAACTATTGCATGACAGTTAGGGACATACTCCCTGAGAACAGAGCCCCACTCTTAGTTCTTCCTTTATTTTTTTTCCTAGACACATTCCTTCCTCAGGCTTATCTTGGTTCTCCTCTTCTTTCCATTCCTAAGAACACCAAGTGTGACCTATTTATACATTTATTTTTCTTGTCTAGATATCATCAATTATTAATCATATGCCTGATCTGATACACTAAGCAAGTCAGTCAGGGAGCAATGGATTGTATTCTGGTTACTCTAAAAATATATAGTTGGGAAAAATGAACAGTTGGGAATAATTATAGGGCTTTCTAAAAGAATAACTTTCTTATCATAAAATAGTAAATGCTCATTATAGAACTTGGCAAAAAATATGAATAGCCCTAAAATCCTTTTGTTGGAGATGTACGATTGTGCATTTGGCTATGAGACCCAGATGTAGACAAATGGTGCTTTAGCCCAGAACACCTCCCTCCCCACGTGGTACCCACAGGAGGAAGCTGCACAAAGGAAGCCAGGCCGGGACAAGTAACTCCTTGCTATTAGGAGAGGCTTTGGCTCCAAAGCCAAGGTTAGAACTCCAGTGCCTGTGCTGGATCACATGGAGTACTCCTTTTTCTGAAAATAATTGGGCCCAAATGGCCTTGAACCAATGCAGGCTAGAAGCTACTCCATGTGGGACCCCCAATCCTGAGCCCACGGGGAATGGCAGCTACCCCTATTGGAGCCAACGGAAGAGAGGAGTCAGATTAGGGGTCACCTGGGCCACTTCTCTAGACCAGTGACAGGCAGTAGCCCTGGGCCCAGCTGCAGGTGGCGGGAGCAGCTCTGGAAAAAGAGAGGGAGGTGGGACAGAGGAGCAGCCCCACCCCCAAGCCACATGTGCAGACTTGGGAAACAAGGCCTCACAGTGACCCAGATCATGGCTGGTGCAGATCTCCCTTGACCTCCTCAGGGTAGGATAGGGGGAGTGTGGGGGGGGGAGGGAGAAAAGGGAGAGGTGTTCCCCCAGAGATTTTCACCTTTGACCCTGCAACCCCCCTTTTAGGAAATCTATCTAAGGAAATAATCAGGTGCATGTGAAAAGCTTTGGTTATAAGAATGGTCGATATAGCATTATTCGTGACAATTAAAGTAATTTGGATGTTAAGTATTAAATCATAATTAAATTATGAGGCTTTTAAAGGCGGGCACTACATGTACATATCAAAAGCCTGATGGCAAGGCTTTGTTCAAGAAGTTCAGCTCATAGTTCAATAATATTTATTTTTCTAAATTTCACGATTAATCCATTTTCCCCACAAGTAAAACAATAGCAAAAAGACAGCAAAATGCCTTTTACAGGTCCAAAGAGCAGTGAAAAAGCCAAAAATAATATTCACAGACACTCAGAGCTGGACAGAACTTTGGAGATAATTTAGTCCAATACCCCTCATTGTACAGATAATAAAACTAAGTCCTAGAGAGGGGAAGTGACTTATTTAAGATTAGGTAAGAACCAGAATCCTGTATCTTTGACCCCCCCCAGCCCAGGCTCCTTCCGTTGCCCTTCCCTGAGGCTGCAGGGCCCTTTGCACTCTGGCCGAGACTTGAATCAGGCCTTCCTGTTGACTCAATCTCTGATGACAGCTGGCTTCAAATACAGAGGCTCAATTTTAACAAACACAAATACAAGACACCCAGTACAATTTGAATGTCAGATAAACAAAAACTATTTTTTTAGTACCAGTATGTCCCATGTGCATAAATATTATTTTTATATAAATGTAGGCATGTATACACACATGCTAAAAATGGTTTGTTGTTTTACCTAAAATTCAACTGAAACATAGAAATTGGGGCATAAGTTTAGACGGGCATATTTTTATTTGCTAAAACTGGCAACTCTATATTTACAAAGAGATGAGACAAAGATTGTTAGAGTAAGAAAGGATCGACCATTCCCATTGCCTGATTTTTACAGGTGAGAAAACTGGTGAGCAGAGAGCAGCTGGGGCCTGCCCAAGGCTCCACAGTTGCTTGGTGACCAAGCTGGGACTACAGCTCAGAGTGGGTGGTGCCCAGGGCCCCTGCTAATACACCCCAGTGTGTGCACCTTCCCTCAGGACATTAAGAAAATTCAACTTGTACATTGTTTTAAGAATGTAATTCTAAAAGATCTTCTCCTGTGCGGTTCGTTTCCCCTCCACACCTCTCATAGGCTACAGCAATACAGGGAGGACTTTCCTTGTCGTCAAAATAACATAAAGCAACAAAGGATTCTTGGAAGGTCTTTTAGAATAGTGGCTCTCATACTCCAGCGTGCATTAAAATAACCTCGAAGACTTGTTAAAATATAGATCACTGGGTCACACTCCCAGAGTGTTGTTTTTTCTAATATGGAACCTAGTGGTTTATTTATTACAAAATAAAAACTGAGAGCTGTGAACTTACTACATCCATTTAAAATAAATCACTTATATGAAATACAGATGCTGGCATAGATATAAGACGTGAAAATCAAAATCGGTGGATTGAACCTGCATGTTTCATTTGCTCACAACTCACATACTTATTCTGCAAAAAAGACAAAGAAAATTGCTCATTTGCAAACATGCCTAAAAGCATCCCTCCAAAGAGGCCAAAATAAACGTGCATATATATGTTAAAGTGTCATTGTTCAACACACATTCTATTTCTAGAAAAAATTAACTGCATAGGTTAAAAAAATAAAAACAGTAAACAACATCTTAAGCTATTAAAGCACCAGAACAAAAAAAAAGCCAAAATCACTGTTTTTAATGACAATTAACATATGCAAATATGAAATATTGATCAAAACTCAAAGTAAATACCTGGACTGATACAATGTCCATTGTTGGAGAAATTTTTCTTCAATTTAAATGTCTTTCCTCATCAATTAAAAAAAGATCTTAAAGTGCTAACTTTGTATAAAGTAGGCAAATTTTCAAGTAATTTGCTATTAAGTAAGCCAATTTTTATAGAGCTAAACAGGAACTAGAATAAAGTGAAACAGGAAGATAGACACAGAGAAAAAATTGACAAGTTGTAGCTGGACCTAGCAGTAGAATGCTATTATACCTTCTTGGCCAATCATTTCAGTTACACACGTGAGCTAACAGATTTAGGTATCTGCTGGTTTCGTACACTAACTACTAGGGTTTGCTAAAATTTATACAGCAATCAAGAGGTATATGTAAAGTCCTAAGGAAAAGAATGCCATTTAAAAACCCATACTACACTCTAATTAAAGCAATTTTAAAAGGTGGTCTACTACATAAATGAATATAAAATGTAATGGATCATACAAAGACCCGAAAACTTGTCCAAAGTTTAATTATTCCTGCCCTCGAGCTGCCCTTACAAGGAAGTACACTTAACCCAATGGTGACGGAGGTGTTTGCTGTCATGTTTTTTCTTTCTGAAAGAATGATCACAGAAGATACAAACAAAAGAAGTCAGCCACTTTGACGGCCAAGGCTTCCTCTGCATTTTTTTCCTACTAGTTTCTTGTGGAGCTGGTGGAGGCCCATGCAATTCAGAATCATCACTACCCGTGACATGTTGTCCCTTAGGTCACTTTCATCATGACTGTGGACGCCTTTGTCTTCATCAGTTTCCTGAGACTCAGCTCTGCCACCGGAGCAGGAGGTGATGCCAGAGCAGTGCCGGACACTGTTTCTTGGTCCCCTATCGGTGGGGAAAGAAGCATCGGTGAAACTGGTTCCTCATCTGCGGAGTGTTTACCAGGAAGGGGCTCCGCTGTGTTCTCATCAGGGTCCATTTCCATTCACAAAGCGCACGGTCAGGCTGATGTTTACTATCTAAAGTCCCGCCCGCTGGCATAGTCAAGTTTTGTCCAGAGGATGAAACACGGATAGATTCCTTAGCAAGAGCGGCAAGACCAGCAAGCTAGACGCTTATCTGCCTTTTCCACTTCTACTTTCTGAAGAGGGGCTTCTTCATTTCCTCCACCTTTGGAGAGCAATTTTTGGTCTTTTGATGCCTCTTTTAAGTTTTCCTTCGGCAGCGGTGATGCTGGTGGTTGGGGAGTCCAAGGGTCTGCACTTGCCTTTGGAAGCCAGCTGTCTTTAGCAGGCACTAAGCCAGCTGCGAGAAGGACTGGCTCCTTTCCTGCCATTTCGATCTGCATGTTGGGCTTTCCCTTTTATCTTTTCGGGGAAGAGACTTTTGGGGAATTGGCTCCATGTGAGGGGGAGGCTCTATCTGAGCAGGTTCCTGATGAACAACCTTCATCCGAACAGGCCCCGTGCGAGCGGGCTCCCCCACCCAGCATTTCTGGTGCAGGAGGTCTGGGATAGGCACCTACCACGTGCATTTCTAACACAGCCTGATGTTGCCGAAGCCACATTAGGGAGCCACTGGTTTAATAGACGCCACCATGCCTATTCTTTGTGAGTTCCCTGATCAAACAAGAGGAAAAAACAAACCCTATGTTTAGTAATATTGTATCTCCATTATAGAAAATCAGATTCTATGTGCTCTTAGAGACTGTTTTTTAGGGGCAAAACCAGTCTAAATAAATTTGCTGGGCTGAGACCGATGAGACAGGACGGCAGCCATGAATTAAATGATTATGAGGCAAGTTTAGCTAGGGAGGGAAAGCGGGAATAGGGACAATAATTAGTTTCAGGAATGAGGAACCACGTGAACCATTTGAAAATGCGCTGTGGTCAGAATGTTCTGTGACTGTTTCATATCTTTTATTTTTGCCCCCAAACTTAGCAATCCAATTACGTGGCTAACTGCAGCTGAATGAGACATTTTGTTGAGATGATGAAGGCCAATCTGTGAAGTTTTGAGGCCTTTGTTCAATCGCTTTTGCGGGAACTCAGTGCCCTATTTCCACCGTCAGAGCTGGAGGCTCCACTACAGTTTCCCACCCCACACCCCACCTTCCAGTCCCTGCCGCCCCCCTTGCTGTTCCCTGAACAATGGCAAGATTGTTACACCTCTCTTGGCTACTGGAGGAAACCACCAAACTGAAGTTGCCAAATCTACCCTTCTCGTCTTTGTCCTCCAGCTGGCCCCTCTAAGACCCTGAGCTCCACGGCCAAGAAGTCCTGTCACATGACGGCATCTCGCCTTGTGCTTTGCACGTAGCAATGCACACATGGGATGATCATTTGATCTTCCACCAAACGGCATAGCTCATGTCTAAAATCATTGGAAAAAATGCAATAAAAATAAGTCAAGTTACACCTCCGAAATGCAGGGTCTGAGAGTTACAGTCCCAAAGGGTGAGCAGAGAAACTCAGGTGGCCACGGTGTAATTCCATGGATAAGGCTTAATTGGAAAATATCCATGGCAGCAAGTAAAGAGCAAAGGAGAAAAAACTTCCCACGAGCCAACTGTGAGGCGGAGAGAGCCGGCCCTGCTCACTGCTTGGGTCCCCAGGAACCCATTTCCAGCCTGCCTGAAGGCAGAGTCCCTGGGCCCAGGAAGTCAGGAGCTAAAAGCAGAGGGAAACGCTTCCCTAAATGTACCTTTACAGCCCAGCAGCCCTCGCAGGAACAAGAGCGGCCCCTCACCCCAGTATACCTTATCATTCACTATTAAATCAAATAAACAAAATAAAGCTGACTATTAAGACACTTGAACAACTCCAGAGTATAAAAAGTACAGAGATGTCAGCCAATCTAATCATAGTTCTAAATGTTTTCCTTTAATAATAGGAGCCATTTAAAGTTAACAGACTATCTCTCCAAGACAACACTTTCAAGAAGTAAATAATTCTTAAATTTGCTCCTTAAAACTAGTACTGGATTTCTCTATAAGTGTCCAATAAATATGTGATAAATTTAATTGAATCTTTAAAAACATATACCCCTTTCTATATTATTTTGGAAAAACTGAATCATTTGTTTTAAAACTTGATGTAGAATCATTACACAAAAAAATTACATCAACAGGTAACAATTTCAAATATTTTTCATCTCTATAAATATACTGTAAAAATTACATATCCTATTAGATACATTAAATAAGGAGAGAAATATATACCAACATAAAAATCAAATTTGATGACCCTTTAAGAATCCAACTATGGTTAGATTTTGAATAAAGTCACATTATTGATGAATAAAATGCCAGTCATATATTCTGTGATCTAATAACAGATTAAATACCTATTCATTCAAGTTTTATTTCATATAATTTGTCCTTTCACTCTAAGTGCCTTTACATAAGAACAAGTTTTCTAAAACTGAATAAAATACAGAGTCAAAGTTATCCAACCCAGACTTCAATATTAAAAACCTACTAAAGAAATCCAATAAAATGTATTTTTATTAATATTGAAACAAAAAATGTTGCCCTAACATTTTGCAAAAAGAAAAATTGCCCAAAGCTAGAGCACAGGTAGAATTCCATAACCCAGGCCTCCTACAGGGGCATGACTCTCTCCCAAGATGATCCTCAGGAGTTTTAAAATATATCAACAGACTCTTCTTTGATCAAAGTAAGGACTCATGGTATAGACAACAACCAATAAGAAAACCAAGCCTAATTCATTAAGGTTGCTCATCAGAAATTGGGTTAAAGTGAAATCTGCACAACCAGCAAAACGAGAAATTTATGTGAAGAAAACCGAAATCATCCAGCATAAGGATGCCACTCAATGGACCCAAGTCTTCTGTTTGAATCCAAGCCTTTTGTTTATTCTTTTACAAGCTAACTTTATAAGAATCCTCTCTGAAATCTCACTGATTTTAAGTTCAAGGTGTTTAAAATTCAAGGTGTTTCACTATAGGGATAACTGAAGTGACAAAAATCATTTTGGAATGACGTGGTAAAGGGCAAAAAACGTTGCTAAATTTTACCTCCCCCAACAGGACTGAAAATTAACACTTATTTAAAAACCTATATTCTAATTTGAAAGTTCACAATTACTACATTAAAACCACATTTTGTAAAAGCATACTGGTAAACTGAAACATAACAAAGTTTGTAAAATAAAAATGTTTCAATTTATGACTCGTAAGTATGTAAATTTTGACTTCCAAAATGTAGGTCTGAATAAGAGATATAAATGATCGAGTTGCCATAAAAAAAAGTGGTTCATCAAATACTAAAGTTTTTAGTTTTTAAAACTTACCATATAACATCTACTAAATATAACCTATTTCCATGGTTTCATGCTATTGAAAATGGTCACTTACTATACTAATTTAAATGAAATCATTTCAATGTTACCTTTTTTAAAATGAACACTTAAGTATACTACAAATATAAAACTAGTCATTGCTTTGTACTATTCAACTGATATTCCTTCAAAACAAAATTGTTTTAAGCCCATTAACATTTAGCAGTGTTTTAAGCAATTAATAGGCATGTATGTAGAGGGGGAAAAACCCCACATTTATCAGATTCCCATGAACACGGCAGAAAAATGATCCATCTAGTATAATCACACAATGAAAAGCAGCACAATTCTTACCAGCACACCTCACAGGTAAAGATCTCATATTGACATTGACACATCGCTACTCGCATTATTCTAGTCTCTGCATTGCCTGGCCAGATTCATACTACTCACTGCAACTAGCATTCAGTATGAGGTACTGAAGGGCTGATTTACGTCCCCTAAAAAAGTATTTATTGATAAAAATTCAAGAGGCATATATGAGAGACTTCATCTGATTTTCAACTGAATCAATACTTAATTCAGAAATTTAAGCACTACAAATATTAACAATTACAAATATACAGAATAAACTGCTGCAAATGGGAATGTAATAAATTCCTCACATAATTTTAAAAATTTTGTGGAAAGCATAAAGAAAACATCTGCTTAGACACATTTAATTTATATTCACATTTAGAAGTTTAGACTGGCCAGGCACAGTGGCTCACGCCTGTAATCCTAGCACTCTGGGAGGCCAAGCAGGGAGGATCGCTTGAGGTCAAGAGTTCGAGAACAGCCTGAGCAAGAGCGAGACCCCATCTCTACTAAAAAATTAGAAAAAAAGCAACCAGGCAACTAAAAATATATAGAAAAAATCAGCTGTGCATGGTGGCACATGCCTGTAGTCCCAGCTACTCAGGAGGCTGAGGCAGGAGGATCGCTTGAGCCCAGGAGTTTGAGGTTGCTGTGAGCTAGGCTGACGCCACAGCACTCTAGCCCGGGCAACAGAGTGAGGCTCTGTCTCAAAATAAATAAATAAATAAATAAATAAAAAGTTTAGATCAAAAAAGGTAGCAGCAGGATATTTGAAAACTTCAAAATTATCTCAACCAAAACCTAGCCTCACTTGAGTAAAACTCTAATATTCAAAATAAGTAATAGTCATAAGGAAATGTTTGCAGAAATAGCAATTTTACATAATGAAAAAAAACAAAATCTGGTTGTGGATTTTTTTCTTTTTTTAATAGAATTTATTTTTTAGAGTAGTTTTAGGTTCATAGCAAAACTGAGTAGAAAGTACAGAGTAGAGATTTCTCCTATTTCCCCTGGCCCCACACATGCATGCACAGCCTACCCCATTACCAACATCCCCCACCAGAGTGGCACATTGTTACAACTGATGAACATACACTGACACATCATTATCACCCAAGTTAATAGTTTACATTAAGTTTCACTCTCAGTGTTGTACATCCCATAGGTAGGGACAAATTTATAGTGAAATGTATTCAAACACTACAGTATCAAAAAAATCCTCTGTCAAATACTTAGGCATAAATCTAACAAAATATGTACAAGATCTATATGAGAATAACTACAAAATTCTGATAAAAGAAATCAAAGAAGAACTAAATAAATGGAGAGAGATTACATGTCCACAGATAGGAAGACTCAATATCATCAAGGTGCCAGTTCTTCCTAACTTGATCTACAGATTTAGTGTGATCTCAGTCAAAATCCTGGAAGTTGTTTTGCTGATATCAACAAGCTGACTCTAACATTCATATAGAGGCCGAAGACCCGGAATAGTCAGCACAATTTTGAAAAAGAACAAAGTTAGAAGACTGACACTACCTGACTTCAAAATTTACTATAAAGCTACAGTACTCAAGACAGTGTTATATTTGTGAAAGAACCTACAAAGAAATCAATCAGTGGAACAGAATATAGAGCCTAGAAATGTACTCATATAATTATCTGATTTTGACAAAGAACCAAAGGCAACGCAATGGAAAAAGGCAGCCTTTTCAATAAATGGCACTGTAACACCTGGACATCCACATGCTAATAAAAATGAATCTAGATACACACTTTACACCCTTCACAAAAATTTACTCAACGTGGATCACAGACTTTACTGTAAAATGCAAAATGATAAAACTCCTAGAAGATAACACAGGATAAAATCCACATGATCTAGGGTTTGGTGATGACTTTTTGGATAACGACACCAAAGGCATGACCAGGAAAGAAAGAACTGATAAGCTGGACTTCATTAAAATTTAAAATTTCTGTTATGTGAAAAACACTGTCAACAGAATAAAACAATAAGTCACAGACTAATAGAAAAATATTTGCAAAAGATACAGCTGATAAAGGACTGTTACTCAAAAAAAAAAATACGAAAAAACTCTTAAAATTCAACGGTAAGAACATAAACAACCCAGTTAAAAAATGGGCCAAAGAACATAACAGACATCTCATCGAAGAAGACATACAGATAAAAAATAAGCATACGAAAATATCCTGCACGTCACATGTCATCAGGGAAATGCAAAGTAAAACAGCAGTGATTTACCCCTTCTGTCTACTGGAACGGCCAAAATCCCGAGTAGTGACCACAGCAAATGCTGGTGAAGATGTGGAGCAACAGTGACAGTCATTCATTTCTGGTGGAAATGCAAAGTGGTTACAGGCACTTTGGAAGATAGTTTGGGTGACTTCAAACAAAACTCAGTATTCTTTTTTTAATGCCTTTTCATACTAAAATTTCGTCCTTTATTCTGTTAGGATGGTATCTTAGTCTGGGCTGCTATAACAAAATATCTTACACTAGGTCATTTATGAATAATAGAAATTTATTTCTCACGGTCTGGAGGCTGGGAAGTCCAAGATCAAGGCACCCGCAGATGCAGCGTCTGGTGAAGTCTTGCTCTCTGCCCAGCAGATGGCGCCTGTTCCTGCATCCCCCACCTGGCGGAAGGGAGCAAACCGCTCCCTGCACCTCTTTCATAAAGTTACTCATCCCGAGCCCTAATGACTCGTAGTTACCCCCTAAATCATGATTTAATCACTTCCTGAAGGCTTCACCTCTTACTACTATCACACTGGGGTTTAAGTTCCAAACTACAAACACGCAATCAGACAACAACATTATTTACCTAATAATGGTAAATGGTAAATGGTAAATTCTGATACTTCATTACTAAAAAGCCATTCTAACGTCTTTCCATCACACCAAAGCCCTTTTGAAAGTGCTAATCTTCTCATACTCTGATCATCAGTTTATTCGCTTTTCCTAGCCAAATGATTCTGAATTTTGCTTGCCTGCTTGCTTCCTTCAAGTAGTTATTCTTTCATTAATTTTACAGATGGAGAAACTGAGACAAGTTTAAACCAAGTGCCCAAGATTATGCAGCCAGTAAGCAGGGCACCAGACGTGTGCCAGGGATTATTACTGGTCCTGAGGATACAGTAATGAGCAAAACAGACAAAGATCTCTGCCCTCAAGAAGCTCACGTTCTAGTTGTCCTTCACATACCACTGTGACTGTCACACTAACCTCTTCTCAACTCTTTCGGTATCTGTAGCTGTCCCACTGTACACAAATGGCACTGCCCTCACACACGTTTCCTCCCCTACATGACTGTTCCCTGTTACTAAATTTACTGCTTTCTAGTTCTCAAGTCAATTCAATAGTAGTTTTGCTTTTCCTGGAGAAGACTCTTCCACTTTCCCACCAAAATTAAGGAGCCTAACACTACAACATTCCCCAAATTTAGCTGTCTATCCTCTCTCTTTACAAACCCCCAAACTCTACATTCAGAGGACAATGGGTTTGTATATCCAAACGGATTACACAAAGATTACATAATTTGGCAATTACTAAAAAAATAAACTGTACGATAAAAGAACCACTGCATTTAACAACTAGAAGGGACCCAAGAGATCACTGTTGTCCAATTTCTTCATTTTCAAGACAAGAAGCTTCAGGCTGTGAACTGTCCTAATGCCTGCTGGGCAGCCTACAGCCTGCCTGGTTTCACTGTGGACCACAGCGTCCTGGCAGCCACACCCAAGGAGTGGGCAGGGACTCACGGCATGGCAGCTTCCCTGGACACGCCAAGTAGCAAAGGGGAAAAAAAAGAAGAAGAAAAAAAGGGGGAGAAACTTCAGGGTAGAAAACATAAAATTAAATGGCTCATATGAAGTCACCTGATCTACTGGTTGAATAGTCAGGACTGAAACGCAGATCTCTAATTTTAGAAGATATCATTAGTATAATCACACTACTACCAGCTCTGCAAATAATATTTCAAATAACCAATAAATAAAATCTGACTGCCTGAAGCTACTTTTTAATTATTAGTCATACTTGAAAACCACAATTTAAAATATCTCTCACCAAGAACAAAACAAAATGGATCACAAACCACTAGCAACTGAAAAAGAGGTAATCACAATAGCAGAGCAATCACAAAGCAAATTCTAAATCTTTATAAGTGGACTTAATGATTCTAATCATTTGTAAATTGCATGTAATTTAATGAATATACATATACATATACATATATTTCTATTAAAATTACTATATGTCTTTTCCTTATATATGTTTAATATACAGGTAGGTGTATATGTAGCATACACATCATATATATGTAAACATACACATATGTGTGGGTATACAATGTGCCCGTGTGTATACACACACATACACCTATAAAGTGAAAATTCATTGGTAATAAATGACATCAAGAATTATCCTGTTATAAAGCAGATATTAAATAAATACTTGATGAAGATTTGTCCTATGAGTGTCACTCTATACTTCTTCCTTTTCTTACCTACTGTCAAAGCAGATGCCACATCCAACATGCTTCTCCTTAATGTTTCTAAGACCCAACCTCACCTCCCTCTTAAGGTCACTGTCCTACTTCAGGAGCTCATCATCTCTTGCTTTAATTATTCCAATAGTCTTTTAACTATAGTCTTTCAGCTAACAGTCCTGCGTGTCAGATTTGCCCTACCTCATTGCTTCTTTTATAACACCACCAGTGTTATCTTCACTCAAAACACATTTGAGGAAGAGCAAAAAGTGCAAATTTCACACACGCACTCACAAAAACATTGCTAAAAGCTTACTATGTATATATATCACTGTCCTGAGAGCTCGATATATTGTAGTGACTGAATCAGATAAAAAACCTGCCCTGAGAAGTTTCTTGTCTACAGATCTGAGTAGACTAGAACTAATGAAAACATTTAGCAAGAAAAGTTTGAGGTCAGATCATTAATAGCTTTTACCAGCTTTAGCAGTTATAGGCAATGAATAATCAATAGATTTTTTTTTATTCTGAAGGATTAATTGTACATAGAATGAATCTAAAGGATGAAAAAATGAAAGGTCAAACAGAAGGTAAGTGTTAGCCCTAAAAGTGGTATTAAAAATGAGAGAAAGGTCTAAATGTGAGATATTGAGGGATAATCGACTAGACTTGCAAAGTCAAGGGGAAAATGTCAGTTCACTATGGGTGACTAGAATAAAAAACTGAAGCTCTTTAAGGGGAGGGATACCATGTTGGGACAGGGACAGAAGATAAAAATGCATTTGGTTTTACAAGATAGTCATTGCAAAAGACAAAATTGCATAAAGGTTGAAAATATATACTTTGGAGTCAGGTAGAACTGGGTAAGCCACTTACTAATTCTATGGTCTTGGTTACCCCCTCTGAGTTTCAAAATTCACATTTTCCTCTGTCTACTGTGAATCAGAACTGTACATACCACACAGTACGTGATATTTAAATTAGTTTAAATAAATTGCTCAGAAGGGTGACTAGCTCAAAGTATGTCCTAGAATATATATTGGCTATAATTATTACCATCATCATCATCATTTAATCTGAATGAAGATAATGTTAGAATTCAGTATATATGATCTAAAAATAATATTCGTGGGAAGGGAAAACCTCCTGAACGAAGACAGTGGGCAGCTGAAATGGAGAACAGGGACCAGGAAAAAAGTATGAAGGAGGTAGAATCTATAGGATTTGGGTGAAGAAGATAGCTAAGAGGGTGGGGTGCTCACCAAATCAGCCCTGCATCATAGGAGAAGGAGATCATGGGAAAAGATGGTGAGTTCCGTTTTGGAAATGTTGAATGAACAATGAACTAAATTGTAGCATAAAGGAAGCTCATGAGAAGAGAAAAACTTGCCTAACTGCAAAATGAAAAAAAAATAATCTCTAGTATGTGATTAGCATAAGGGTGGGGTGCTCACCAAATCAGCCCTGCATCATAGGAGAAGGAGATCATGGGAAAAGATGGTGAGTTCCGTTTTGGAAATGTTGAATGAACAATGAACTAAATTGTAGCATAAACCCTAAGGAAGCTTATCAGAAGAGAAAAACTTGCCTAACTGCAAAATGAAAAAAAAAAATAATCTCTAGTATGTGAAAACATACACTAATAAATATATCAGGTACATTTAAAAATAAACATATTGCCCTCAATGGTAGTTTTACTAAGGAAACAAAAATAATATACATTTTTCTTACTTTTAATGCTGATAATCACTACCAGCATAAAATTGTTATTGTTCTATATTAAAAATACCTGAGTTAACACTGAAGGGTACAGGAAAAAGAAAACAAAAACCTACTACAATAAACTGAAAGCGTCCACAGTCATTTCTGTGGATATCAAAGTTGTAAGAACAAAGCTTATAGGACCTAGAGGAATGACAATTTAATATACCCCCTTAGATAATCCCATAATTGTTAGAGTAAAAATTCTGCTTTGTCAATTCAAAACCAACTGTTCACTTTGAGAAGACAAATGTACCAAATCATAACATAGAAATGTGTGCTTATTTTCATGATAAACGGAGCTATAAGCACCACTAAAAGTTGAAAGATGCAAACACTTCTAGTTGTCCTGTCACAGAAGTCTCCAGCGAACCTCCCCCCACCCTTCCCAACAGTGTTTCACGACGACCTCAACAGTCCCCTTTCCACGCTGCCGTCACCGTCACACTGAACACTGGATGAGAATGCAATGTTCAGAACAGCAGTACACACGTCAAATGATACACTAGTAAATGGAATTATTGTCTGTAATTTCAGGTGACATAATTGGTTGCTATGGGTTTTGGGAAGAATTAAAAATCTAAAAATCCTTCCTAGAATCTCTCCCCGAGAGGTTCTGATAACCATTGTTAGCTGCAGCCTCAGAACACGAGGGCATAAGCACACTTCAACAGCCCTAACCAGGAAGAAGCCGCGGGGCATCTCTGTTCTCTCACCAACCGTTCAGTTCTCAATCTCCAGGAAGAGGCTCTGTGCTTCAGGTTTCAGACCAAATGCTGATACAGGTGGCACCACCAAGAGACAAAGGAAGAATATGTATAACCCAGATGAAGAGGTTAAAATCCTCTGGACTCCCTTTCAGTCTGACTAAACCTATGAAATCTACATTTTAATAGCTCGTGTCCCAGAGATCACAAGATTTCTTTTTGCATGTGCCCTCGATGCAATTAATGAGAGGAGCAGAGAAGAGCATATGCTTAAACGCCTGGGGGTAACTATCACAAAGCGAATTTATTCAGTTTATTAACATAATTCCAGCACCCACAGCATATTGCTTGATCTAAATATTCCAAAAAATAACGTGCACTACACAATCAAATCTCTGTAACTAATGTGCTTACAGGCTTTAAGAGGGTAACATTTACCAACAAAATATTGGTCAGAATACTAGCTAACATTTCAACATCTGCTTTAGAGAGAAGCTTCCTTTCCACCTGCTTCTGCAGGCCACAGAGATACACTCTAGTTAACATAGCACTGACAGGGTGATGAGAAGCTCCTGTCAGACGCCGGCCAGCCGGGTGTCTGAGACAAAACGCACAGCCCCAGCTGACTAGTTAGAGAAAGTCTGGGGAAGCACAATTATAGAGGCACATGACAAGCCTTCATGCCTGACTGATTTGAGAACCAGTGACATGGTTTAAACAGCAATCCTCCCTATCTGTGGTCACAAAACAGCAATAAGTCAACTGATACACGCTTCTAATACCATGATTTATTCCTCTGCATCACTGACACGATGTTCTGCTAGTCCACCAAGATTCACCTGGGGCTGAACCATCTAGGGCCTGCCTACAGCATGCAGGAAATCAGTGTTCTTGTTCAGGATTACCAGAAACCTTCCCATGTGTACGCGATAACATGTAAGTCAGCAGAATGAAAACAAAAACGATTATGTCCCAAATTCCTTAATCTCACACATGAAAAACTATAGTAATAGGTCCTAACACAATGTCACACTTTAAAATATAGACAGGGAACCCATTCAAATCTTAAAAATATTAAATATTTTAATATATTTATTTATATATCTTAAAACTAAATTTTTTAAAGTTTATCTTTACAAAGGTACAAATTATAATTCTTTTAACTACAAACAGCACCTAAAGAACCCTCAAACTAGCTGATTTGTTACCAGAGTATCACCACTAAAACCTGTAGCAAGATATAAGGTTGATGAGTATGATTCTACTATAATCATAAAAAATGATGATTGTCAAAGAATAAATAATTGAGGCAAACAAAACTCTAGCATTACCAGTGTTAAGACACTTTAACTTATATGTGTTCTCCCAACAATTAAAATTCTCACTGTGTACTTTAAAAATGAAAAATGAGTAAAACACAATTCCTTACATTAGCAGGAAGTACATTATATTCTCTATGGTATTTAAAAAATATAAGAATGTAAAAAGTTTAAAAGCAACTATTCTTTTCTTTGATGTTTCAGAGTTTCACTAAATTCCTCTTAAATAGCTTATTTCTAATTTATGCTAAGGCACTAATCCTTGACCTTAAATGTTACTAGGTATAGAATTTTGGGGTTATTTCCATTACAACTGAAAAAATACAATTTTGAGATTTTGAATTGTAGTACTGATATGCCCACTTTTGCTGAAAATTGAAAATACATTTTACATGCTGAAAAATATATGCATTTAAAGGAGTAAGTGTGGAGAAATGATGTAGTAATGTCAAAAAATAAGTACTATTCAATGAAGCAATTATTTCTTTTTTCTTACCCATCTTAGGGAGATGTGGAGAAATTCAGTCTGAATCATTTTGCATTTTTATGTATTTCCTTTTCTGCGATCTTTAACTAAGCATTTAAAGTAAAACCATTCTTCTTTCTCCTCCTGCAGTTCCTCCTCATTTTTTAACCATGATTTTTTTAAGATTATAAAGGATATATATATATATGAATATTGTCCTCATGATTAGAAAAGTTATACAAACTGTCCTGTAGGCCTAGGAACTAACTTGTATCAGGATTACTTCATGTAACAAATATTAATTAAACACATACTATGTGCCAGGCACTTTCTAGGCACTAAGAATTCAGTCAGCAAAGTCAAGCCCAAGCTCTCTTGGTGCTTATATCCAACTGGGATGAGAAAGATAATGAACATGTTTACCATTCATGACACAGGCAAAATCATCATCTAATACCACACAGTGTACAAAGCACCCAAAGGATGAGATGGATTTATAAGGCAGTTGTTTGCTTTGTTAGTAAGGAAAATCTCTTGTTTATACCCCACGTCAGACTTGCTTATACCACTGTAACCAAATACAATTTGGTGATGTTCTAAACTGATTCTTTAATTTAGCACTTTATTTCCTCCACATAAGAACAAAGTTGAGATAAGCTACATTAGCTTTGACTTTAAATTCTCTCCTTCTCGTTACTTATTTTTAATTTCCTGTAATCAAACTTAAATGCATCAAAATGCAACAAATTAACGAAGAGACTGACCGAGACCCAATAATAAACTGAAACTATAGTACCAGGTGGACTATGACCTAGAAGGCTAAAACTTTTAGTTGGGAAAGAAAATAAGAAATTCAACCGTTTCTTCGATTTCCAAAAGGCAGAACTTTTACCAGCACAAGCTGGTAATCACGACAGAGCATGTCAATAGATCTCTGAGTGCCAGTGAGTGGTGGTGAACTGGACGAGGAGACGCCCACCCCCGGGGTTTTCTGCATCTGAAGCCCACCTCGCCTTCTAATTCTACGCCTCACATACAAAGTTAATGGCATTCAACATCAATATATCTCCTATAATCTTAAAGACAGATACTTTTTCAATGGGGAGTTATTTCCCAACACAGAATGCTGACTTATGCTTATGCCCTTGCTTTTTTTTTCCCAAGCAGGACTTTTTACAAAATAAAATGTGTTAAATGAGGTGTAAAAATCTTTATTCTCAGTGGTAGTTTTTCCTTAGAATGTTTGTTTCTTTAAAACTTTCAAGGCAATGGTCTTTTTAGAAATGTGACATTTGGTAAATCAAGCTATGAGTTGTCCGTTAATAAAAGAGAAAGGTAAACAGGAGAGAGAGCAGAAGGGAGTAACTGAGTTTGCATCAGCAGCTCTGATGGGAAGCGACCAGGGTCACAGGCCAGCTGTGGCCGGTCGGCCCTAAGGAGACGTGGCGGGAGCAGCCGCTCCCCACGCACAGCGGTCGGGACCGCCGGTCTGCACGCAGGTGAGAGCGCGGATGGTCTAAGGCGCGTCCACAGGAAGAGCAGCCTGACGCAAAGTCTTTTCACAGGGGTTATCTAAATTCAACTGTGCAAAAACACCACGATAGTCTTGGTCTGATATTAGAAAATTTACAATTGTTTTCTTGGATTTCATTCACTGCCTGTGTGCTTTTAGAAACCAAACACTGAATACATTTCAAAACATATTTAGAAAAACAGTAAAATTCTAAAGTAAATAAGTATATATGGAAATACTATTTTGCTATTGATTTTTCTTTCACTTTTGATTGAATTATTTCTACTGATTCATTTTGACTTTCCAAGGGAAGCTGGAGAAAAACTATGTAAGAGATTATTTCCTTTTCACACAGTTATCCAAAATCATAAAGGCGTATTTGTTACTTCTGTTTATCCATATAAATCTTTTCTACAAATTATTAATTTGTAGTAACTATTGAAGCACTGAAAATATTCCTGATAGAGATACAATTAAGACTCTAAATAAAATGCAAAATTTAGCTATTTTTATAATTTCTTATAATATTCATCAAGCCTTACAAAATATTTATTACTTTAAATTAAAATCAGGAAATCAAGTACAAGACACCTAAGATTTGAACAGAATTACATACAAGGAATCTAAAACACTATGGTTATTCCATTAAAGTAACTATTTGTGTGAAAACAGCTCCCACTGCTAGTATTCTTCCCCAGCAGCAGGAGCCATCTCCTGAGATAGCTCTTCCACCTGGTAACAGGGGGGCTCAGGACCTAACTACATTTTTATGATCCTACCTAACTATTTTAAATGACAGAAATAAGTTTTCTCATATCATTATCCTCAATTTTCCTTAAGTAAAACCAAATATTAAGCGGGTAAAGGGGCAGATACATAAGGAGGAAAAGGAAATATTATCATTAGTCCTTATTTTGCCATGATTTCTCATAAACTCAGATAATTACAAACTATCCTATTTCTCTATACAGAAATCCATAAACAGTGAGACCAAAATAAGTAAAATTCACTATATAAGCAGAATAATTAAAGTAGAAAACAGAAAACTTACACTCTCAGGTATTGTTGGGAGTCCAGTTACATCGGGGCAGTGAAGTAGGGATGCTAAGCAATACAAATAAATCACATAAGAAAAAGAGAATTAAAATTTGGGGCGTTATATATAATTTTGGATAAAAATAGGAAAAAATATATCGACTGAATTAATAAAGGCCATGGACTGACACTCAGGATTTGTTGAATTTGAGATATTCTTAAATGAGTTAGCAAGTTTATATGAAATTTAACAATGTTCTTATACAAAAAGTTAAGTGTTGATTAAAAATTTTCACTTTAAAATTGAACAGAATTGAAAGAATAATCCTGGGAGAGTATTAAGGTAAAAAGAGTACAGTACTGAATGGTTTTTTATATGTATATGTAACATATAAATGCATTTATTCTTAATATACATTTAGGTAGACTGGGGAAAGTACATAACTAAAAAAGTCTTTTTTATATATATAAAATATAGAAATATATATATTTCTTCAAATACATTTAATTTAGTTAGACTAGAAAAATAAAGCTTGCTAACCCAAGTATATATCAAAATCTATTGCAATTCCTAAGTTTTTGTGGTAAGTCACAACAAATCTCTTTTGTAAACATCAGCCACTGTATTATTTAGAAAGCAGCAATAGAATATAATTTTTAAATGCTAAAATTTCTTAAAAATATACTTATTCCAAAATATGACCCTCACACATGCACTAAACAAATACAAATTGGCATCAATAATGTTCAAAGCAGGACATGTCATCGAAATAATTATACGATGAACATACTGTGTACCTTCATGTTGCCCACAATGTTCCCAGATTTTACCACCCGGAATCAAAGTGCAACTTCATCATTGAAAACTGTTTTATTTTCTGTTCATATCAATCTCCAAAATTATTTTAATATCTTAATAACATAAGGATGTATTTAATACCACCTTCCAATTAAAGATTAGAAAAGAAACATTCTAGCTATATTTGAGCACAGTTGAACTAGTCAGAACCAAGCTAGTTAACACAATCATAATATGTGATTTTCCAGGGTAGAAGAACAATAGGAGATAAATCATAAGATCTTTTGATAAAATATATGACAGAAAGCTCATTCTGGAATATACTTTAAAATTACTATGGAAAATGAAGACTATGCAAAGATTTGGGTTCCATTAGCTACTTTGATTTTGAAGGGGTTTTACTAGTACTGTATTTCATAAAACTATGCTTTAAAAAATAGCATAAATAGAAAATATATTCCCAATGATTACTTTTTCTTTTCTTTTTTTTTTTTTTTTTATTTGTTTTTTTGTTTGTTTCTCAGCTCATTATGGGGGTACAAAAGATCAGGCTATATACATTGCCCATGCCTCCCCATCCCCCTGAGTCTGAGCTTCAGTTGTGTCCATTCCCTAGACAGTGCACATCGCACTCATCATAAGCACCACACGTACTCACCAGCAAACTGGTTTCCCTGAGTGCACATTTGGGAATAACACCAATTGGGTATCGGACAGAGGTCGCGGCTGGGTGGAAGGGATGGGTGTATACCTACTTGATGAGTGCGATGCGCACTGCCTGGGGAATGGACACGCTTGAAGTTCTGACTGAGGGGGATGGGGTGGGGGGAGGGGATGGGTGCACACCTACTTTTCTTAAAAGAGTCAAATTTACCATTTCCCAAAGGACTGGAGTGAATCTTAAAGACATAGTGAAAGAAGTAATTATTTTTCGAATTTAATAGTGATTTGTAGAAGCCAATGTCCCTTTAACTCACCAGTACCAGAGAGGCTGATCTTTCACTACTTGCTCACTGGCAATAAATATCTCTTGGTTCTTACAATATATGAGAGAGAAAACATGAATACTTTCATGGAGAAGCTTACACAACAATTTGCTGTGTATTTGAGACAAATCCATGTGGCCACGTTAGCCATTGAAAAATACTTGAATAACATTAATTATAAATGTTATTTTAAAATGCTGATTTGACAATTTTATGCTAGAAAAATCCTAAAGGGAGTATTTTCATATTGTGAGAATAGAGAATGCTATGGATATTTAATGGTTTTGAAATACAGTTTCAGAAAACCACTTGCATTAGAGATTAACTTTTCATAAAATCTCTGATATTCTAGTGGCCACTATCCACTTGTACAGGAACAAAACCTTCCATGATCAATTTTGATCTGGCTTCATAAAACTACAACCTCTACTAGTAGTTAAAGACAAGCGTTCTGGTCCCAAATTTGCCCCTTATTAACAGCACAGAACTAGGCTTATTACTCAGTAGTCTTTTGTTGAATCAAATGAAACTATTAATGAATTTCACACCAAGGTAACCAGCTGATTTTACTAATACTGAAGCTATTTCAGCTTGAGAACAGGTATACAAGATTTGAAAACTATCACAGACTATTAATTCAAAAGTATATAAAAAGTAAGTTTTAATTATAAAAATAACAATCATATATAGAAAGAGTACATAGTCACGCAAACACTTTAAACAAGATTATTTCAGCTACAAGGAAAAATACTTCTCCATATGAGAAGAAACTTCAGTTCACTGCCAACTAACACCTGAACGACTCTTCAAGGTAATATTTAGATACTTCTGAAGAACAGGAATTGATAGTAGGACAATGTGTGCTCTCTTTGATTCTAACTGATGCTATTCGCTTCTGTGACTATGCTTGCTTTTAGTTGTTTGATAAATATAGTTAATCAGAATGAAAAACAGGGATAAGAGCAAAGGTAACTCCATGATAGGCTAGGCTTCCTGGATGTGAGAAGCTAACAGCCTAGTTCTGCTTCTGTATATATGGCTTGCTGGCTTGGTGCTTAGCGTAAGTGGAGCCATGGCAGGCTTCACTATGTAGAGCAGGAAGGAAAACAGGAGTAACTCCATGACAGACTGGACCTCTTAGGAAAGGCCTAAGTTTTGGTTTCCCCAACGCAGGCCCTCCCCCTCCCCGGAATGCCGCTGGTAACAACTGAGGGCCCTGGCTTGGAAACTGGCCAATTAGGAGCCAAAGCCCTGGCTTGGAAACTGGCCAATCAGGAGCCAAAACTATCGGCCACTTTTGAGGGAACAAATGAACTAAAAGGGGGGTGGGGGGTGTGCCCGATACATGTAACCTATCGATAAGTATAAAAGCTTTGTTTCCACCCCAGGGCGGGGTCCGGGCTCGTGGAGAGACCACTGCGCTGGTGCTCTGAGCCTTGGACCCTAGCCTGGGCTAGAAAATAAACTCCTTTGTCTGTTGCAGCCTTGGTGACTCTGCCTATCTGTTCCTGGGACTGAGGGAAACCGGTTCTTACATTTTTTGGGGGCTCGTCCGGGATCCCGAAACCCCTGGAACAGAATCCAGGCCCAAGGAGGAGTTGGAACTTTAAAAAAAAAAAAGAAAATCCGCGCGGTGCAGGTAATTGGTGGCCGGCCAAGACCTAGGTGGACGCACTGGGAGGTCGCTGGCCCGAGAGTGAAGGGAGACGTCCCTCGCCCCCCCTCGGTAGGTTTCCGGCAGGGGCCGGTAAGGTCCGTTTGAGAGGGAAACTAAGCTGGCCACAGGGCCAAGAGTGGGGAGTTTGTGAAACGTCTTGTCGTGGTCTATGTGCGTTATTGTCTGGTGGCCATTGTTCCGTGTTTGAGTCTTTGGTGTTCGTTCAGCGGCCCATCCCCCGGCAGCGGCAGCGGCAGCGGCAGCGGGGGGTGGGGGCGGAGGCGGCGGCGGCGCCCGCTCCCGGCAGCGCGGCGGAGGCCCGAGCGCGCCCGCCCACTCTCCGGTGGCGGCGGCAGCGGAGACCCGCGCGTGTGCCCGCGCGCCCGTGCTCCAGCAGCAGCAGCAGCGGCCCGTGCACCCTCCCATTGTCCCGCCCAGAGGCGGTGGCGGCAGCGGCCTGGTGCCCGCCCTGCACAAAGGCACCGCCCACTTGCTTCGCTTTTAGTGTCAGATTGTGGCGTATCTCGCCGCTTTTGTCCGTGTTTTATGTTTCTTCTTCACTCACAGGAGCGTGGATTTGATCTGATGTGCAGAGAAAGCAGCTCTATCTTTAGTCCCCAAAGTTTCCCGATTAACAACGGAGTTAAATGTCCTGTTTGTCGCAGAGGCGGCAGACAAGGGTGGACTAGTAACTCTCCACCACACCCAACCCCCCACCCCATTCCCCCCGCTACTTCTCTTTATTCACTGCAGCCCACAGCGTCTCCCAGCTCTGGGCCCGTGGCCCCGCCGAGGCCCCGGAACCCTGTCGCCTAGGGTCATCGTTTCGATGATTCCCTCGGTCTCTGAAGTTACTGCTTTTTGGTTGCAGCTTATTCTTGTGGGCTCACTGGTTCTGGTATTTGGTATCGGTCTATACACTGTTGCCCCTCCTTCTTGGGGAACCCCACAGAGGTGCACCCTCACACTCTTTTACTGGGTTGTAATAGGAATAATAGTGTGGCTGCGAATAGACCCCCCCACATAAAGTCTGTCTGCCTGATTGAATGAGTGAAGCGTGACTGTATAAGGTTCCACGGCCACGGCTACGGAATCTGAGTGGGTCCTAACCTGCGATTCTGTGGCGGCGTCGTATGGCATAACGGTGATTCACTCCCCTAAAAGGAGTGACCAGGCCCGGGGTTTATACGGGTACACCTTAGCCAAGACGCGCCTAAGTTCCCGCGAGGGACGCAGCCAGGCGGACACCTGAGAGAAACCCCCTTCCCCCGTTCCCTTTGTGAGCATGGGGCAGACACAGACAACGCCTCTGTCTATCCTCATAGATCATTTCAAAGAAGTCAAGGATAGGGCTCACAACCTCGCTATAGAAATCAGGAAAGGCAAATTTATTAAGTTTTGTAAGTCTGAGTGGCCAACTTTCGGGGTTGGATGGCCCCGGGATGGAACGTTTGACTCTGGTATCATTTCCAAAGTAAAAGAAAGGGTGTTCGACAAAGGGCCCCACGGTCATCCTGACCAGATTCCATACATTATTGTCTGGCAAGACTTAGTCCAGGACCCCCCACTCTGGTTGAGGAAGATCCTGCTCCCAGTAGTAGACAGCAAGATCATGGTAGCAAAGGAGGCCAGGAAAGAGGGGGAGTCCAAATCGGGGACTACAAAAGGCACCCCTTTGGACTCGCCCTCTGTTCTTCCGGACTCCACTCCCTATCCTGACCTAATAGACCAGGAGTGTATTCCACCCCCACCTTATAACCCCGCTGCAGCCGCAGCCCCAGCCACTGCAGCTCCCTTAGTGGATGGCCCGGCGTACGGGACCCGGCAGCGGGCCGCTAGAACACTGGACCCAGAACCAGTCATGGCTCTTCCCCTGCGTGCAATAGGGCCCCCGCAAGCTGACGGGGAACAGGCTTACCAATATTGGCCTTTTTCGACTAGTGATCTGTATAACTGGAAGTCTCAAAATACCAACTTCTCAGAGAATCCTAAAGATCTAATTAACCTTTTAGATTCTGTTTTGTTCACTCAACCAGCCCACCTGGGACGACTGACAGCAACTACTAAAAGTTCTTTTTACCACTGAAGAAAGGGAAAGAATACAGGGAGAAGCACGGAAACTGGTTCCAGGAGATGACGGCAGACCCACCACTAATCCAGGGATCATAGACCGGGCGTTCCCACTTGAACGACCCCCCTGGGATTACAATGAGGCTGAAGGTAGGGAGCGTCTCCGGGTCTACCGCCAGACTCTAATGGCCGGTCTCCGGGCGGCGGCACGAAAGCCGACCAATTTGGCTAAGGTAGGGGATGTTCGGCAGGGGCCCGAGGAAAGTCCAGCGGCCTATCTGGAGAGGATTATGGAGGCTTTCAGACAGTACACTCCCATAGATCCTACGGCAGAAGAGAGCAAGGTGGCAGTAATGATGGCCTTTGTAAACCAGGCAGCCCCTGATATAAGGAGAAAAGTACAGAGGATGGATAGATTATGTGAAAAGACTATACAAGATCTATTAGAGGTGGCTGAGAAAGTCTATAATAATAGGGAGACCCCGGAAGAGAGGCTAGAAAGGATTAGACAAGAAGATAGAAAGTTCCAGGCTGGGGAAACTAGAAAAGCCAACAAAGAGATGGCCAAGATTCTTCTGGCAGCTACAGGGAGCACGCTCGGGAGAAAAGAGTTTGGGGAGGAGAGAGGAGGCCGCCCCCGGAGGAGAAGGCTAGAGAAAGACCAGTGTGCAAATTGCAAGGAGAGGGGGCATTGGGCTAGAGAATGTCCTAAGAAAAAAGGGGGGCTGGGGGGAAAGCATCGCCTAAGAGAGTCTTAATAGCGGGGCAGGGAGAAGACAGTGAATAGGGAAGACGGGGTTCGGATCCCCTCCCCGAGCCCAGGGTAACTATAGAAGTGGAGGGGAACCCAGTCAGTTTCTTGGTAGACACAGGAGCAGAACATTCAGTAATCACTGGAACCACTGGAAAGTTGTCCAACAAGACTAGTTGGGTGCAGGGGGCAACCGGAACCAGACCCTACCGATGGACTACCCGGCGAAAGCTAGACCTGAGCTCAGGGCAAGTGAGCCATGCCTTTATGGTCATTCCGGAGTGCCCCACCCCCTTGTTAGGAAGAGATATACTTACAAAGCTAAGAGCCCGTATCTATTTTGAAGACAAAGGAATAATAGTAACTGATGCTAAAGGGAACCATATTAGCAGCCCTCAGGTTACTCAAGTCCTGACCTTGGCCCAGGCGGATGAGTACCAACTATACCAGCCTGTGGGGATCCGTCAGGAAGGAGAGATGGAACACTGGTTTCGAGATTTTCCTAAAGCCTGGGCTGAGACAGGGGGAGCAGGATGGGCAGAGCATCGGCCTCCTCTTTATATTGTGCTGAAACCGGGAGCTGAACCGGCCCGAGTCAGACAGTATCCCATGCCCCAAGAAGCTAGAGTGGGAATAACGCCTCACATTCGAAGGCTCCTAGACGCCGGGATCCTCCGGAGGTGCCAGTCAGCCTGGAATACTCCCCTGCTGCCAGTGAGGAAACCGGGTGGAAAGGATTATCGGCCTGTGCAGGACCTCAGGGAGGTCAACGCGCGTGTCCTAGACATCCACCCTACGGTTCCCAACCCCTACACCCTGCTGAGTTCCCTTCCTCCAACACAAACCTGGTATACTGTTCTGGATTTAAAGGATGCCTTTTTCAGCTTGGCAGTAGCCCCGCGCAGCCAGGAAATATTTGCCTTTGAATGGCAAGATGAGGAGAGGGGAATCCGAGGACAGTTGACGTGGACACGGCTACCCCAGGGGTTTAAGAACTCACCCACCCTGTTCAACGAGGCCCTCCATGAAGACTTGGATCCTGGACCGGCAACGCCTGAGCATAGCTGCCTTGAGATCCTGGCGGAGACCCAGATGGCCCGGAAGGACCTGCAGGACCGCCCTCTTGCGAACAGCGACCTGACCTGGTTCACGGACGGGAGTAGCTTCGTCAGGGAGGGACACAGGTACGCAGGGGCAGCCATAGTAGATGGACAAGGCAACCTTATCTGGGCTGCACGCCTTCCACAGGGGACGTCCGCCCAGAAGGCTGAGCTGATTGCATTGACGGAAGCCCTTCGCCGGGCCCAGGGGAAGAGGCTGACGGTGTATACTGACAGCCGCTACGCCTTTGGGACAGTACACATACATGGAGCCCTCTATAAAGAAAGGGGCTTCATCACGGCAGAGGGCAAGGAAATCAAACATAAGCCTGAAATACTTCAATTGCTAGAAGCCATCCTGTTACCAAAGGCAGTGGCTGTAGTCCACACTCCGGGACACCAGAAGGGGGACTCCCTAGAAGCTCGAGGCAACCGGGCCGCGGATGCCGAGGCCAAGAGGGCTGCGGAAGGACCTACACCAACAGATGTCCTACACTTGAGCCTGCCGCCCCCAGGAATGGGAGAGATACCCCCTCAACCGGACTATTCCAGTATGGACATGGACTGGGCCAGAGAAAAACTTCAGGCAACGCAGGGTAAGGATGGTTGGTTCCAAGACAGAGAGCATCGCCTAGTAGTTCCTGAAGCCTTGGGGAACCATCTGCTGAGACACTTGCACCAGACAACGCATCTAGGCAAGAAAAAGATGTTGCAGCTGCTGGACACTGCACAACTCAGATTCAAATCACAAGGAAAGACAGCAGAAAGCATTGTCAAGGACTGTCGTGTCTGCCAGGTCATGCAGCCGGGGAGGATCAGAGGGACCCATGCAGGTATCAGGGAATGGGGGAGGCGGCCAGGATTGTTTTGGGAAATAGATTTCATGGAGGTAAGGCCAGGGAAATATGGGTACAAGTACTTGCTGGTTATGGTAGACACCTTCTCAGGGTGGGTAGAGGCTTTTCCTACTAAAAGAGAAACTGCTTTAATAGTAGCCAAGAAAATGCTGGAAGAAATAGTTCCCAGATACGGGCTGCCGGAGAGCATAGGGTCTGACAACGGCCCAGCCTTCACAAGTCAAGTTAGTCAGGGACTCGCCCGGGCTCTAGGGGCAGATTGGAAACTACATTGTGCATATAATCCCCAGAGCTCAGGGCAGGTAGAGAGAATGAACAGAACTCTAAAGGAGACTTTGACTAAATTGGTTCTGGAGACTGGCGGGGATTGGGTGACGCTCCTTCCCTTTGCCCTGTTCCGAGCCCGGAACACCCCCTACCATTTAGGCCTAACCCCCTTTGAGATAGTATACGGTGCTCCTCCACCGGTAATTCCAAAAATGAAACCTGAGACCCTGCCTGAACACCCTATAGAAGTACTACAGGCTGTGCAGGCCCTGCAAAGGGTTCAGAGCCAGATCTGGCCTGCCCTTCGGGCCATTTATCAGGTCACCCGACCGGCAGGGGAAAAGGCTAACGGGCACCCTTACCAGCCGGGAGATTGGGTATGGGTAAAACGGCATAATAGCAAGACCCTGGAGCCCAGGTGGAAGGGACCTTTTCAGACTATTCTTGTTACCCCCACTGCCCTAAAGGTTGACGGAGTGGCGACTTGGGTACACCACTCCCACGTAAGACCTGCCAACGAGGACGAGCGGGAGCAGCAGCAAGTTCAGTGGAGGGCCTCAGCGGATCCTGAGAATCCACTAAAGACCAGACTGACTCGCGTAACAACCAGACCGCCGCGGGACTCAGGATAAAGACATACAGAATAAAAATGCTGGTGGTGACTGCTATATACATAACCCTTATGGGAAAAGTAATGACTGACCCAAATCCCCACATGCCCTATAACCTCACCTGGGAAATCACTAACTTAGAAACTCATGAAGTTTATAGTAGGACTTCAGGAACGGCCCCACTAAACACTTGGTGGCCGGACCTGTACTTCAACTTAGAACAATTGCCAGGCATGGATAATCTGCAGTATAACCCTAAGCGGCAGGGATTGGGCTATGAATATCAGTATACCCAACGCCAGGCCCGGATAGAATTAAGTAGGAATGGTTTTTTTGCATGTCCGGGATTTAGAACAGGGGAAATGAGGCACGCGTGTGGGGGGATCGAGTCTCTCTACTGTGCAGCCTGGAAGTGTGTGACCACCAATGACGGAGAGTGGAAATGGCAGGTCCGACCTCTTTTCATTGAGATGTCTTATGTCCGGCCATGCTCACGAACCAGGTATACCTCTGACTGTAACCTGATACATGTAAGATTCACAGAAGAAGGAAAAAAAGACAGACGGTGGGTCTCGGGACTATACTGGGGAGTAACTCTCTATGATTGCCGCTGGGGGGGGCGAGGCACTGTAATACAATTCAAACTGAGGGCTTCTCCCATCTCGGGCGCTGTAGGGCCCAATCCAGTGCTGGGGGGAACCGGTTCTGACATTTTGGGGGTGCTGGGAGATAAACAAAATAGCCCACGCCCGACTGTTGCTCCACCCTCACTCTTAAGGACCCCGGTGGCAGAGATAGAAACGCAAGTAACCCCCAGGACAAAGGGGTCAGGAGATCCCTTATGGAAAATGCTGACAGCAGCATATGAGGCATTAAATTGCTCCGATCCCAATGCTACAAAAGCCTGTTGGTTATGCTATGACATCAGACCCCCTTTCTATGAAGCAGTAGGAATAGATGCCCCCTTCAACCGCACGGGAGAGGAGGCCCCCAGGTCCTGCACATGGGACCGCAAGGGGCCGGGGCTAACACTTCAGGCAATCACTGGAAATGGGACCTGCGTAGGGAAGGTGCCCCCTAGCCATGCACAACTTTGTGCTATAGTCCACCCATCTATAAACCGGAATGGAGGAACAAAATGGGTGATTCCGGCACTCAATGGATGGTGGGTTTGTTCTAAAACAGGCTTGACCCCATGCCTTAGCCTGTCTGTCTTTAATGAGTTAGAGGAAGTCTGCATCATGGTACTAGTATTCCCTAAGGTTATCTACCACCAAGAAAATATAATATATGATGCATGGGAAAAAGGCACAGGAGGTGCCAGGTTAACTACAAAAAGAGAGCCCTTTACAGCAATAACCTTAGCCACCCTTTTCGGTCTGGGTGCAATAGGAACAGGGACAGGTATCTCATCCTTAGCGGTGCAGCACAGGGGGTTCAATAGCCTGAGGGCCGCTATAGATGAAGACATATCCAGGATCGAAGAATCCATCTCCCATTTAGAAAAGTCACTGACCTCACTGTCTGAGGTAGTGCTGCAGAACCGGAGGGGACTAGACCTACTGCTCCTCCAACAGGGAGGGCTGTGTGCGGCCCTAGGGGAAGAGTGCTGCTTCTACGCTGACCATACCGGGGTAGTAAGAGAATCCATGGCTAAAGTCAGAGAAGGACTGGCTAAACGGAGGCGAGAACGTGAACAAAGAGAAGGGTGGTTCGAGTCATGGTTCAATAGCTCCCCTTGGCTGACTACTTTGCTTTCAACTTTATTAGGACCCCTAATTGTGCTTTTGCTCATCCTCACTTTTGGACCGTATATTCTAAATAGGTTAATTACCTTTGTAAAAGAACGAGTCAACATGGTACAACTGATGGTACTGCGACAACAGTACCAGAAGCTGAGCTATGACTCTGGCTTACAAAAAGGGGAAACACGAGGCCCCATGTCCGAGCAAGAGTGCTAGAAACAAAAAAAAAAAAAAAAAAAAAAGGGGGAAATGTAGAGCAGGAAGGAAAACAGGAGTAACTCCATGACAGACTGGACCTCTTAGGAAAGGCCTAAGTTTTGGTTTCCCCAACGCAGGCCCTCCCCCTCCCCGGAATGCCGCTGGTAACAACTGAGGGCCCTGGCTTGGAAACTGGCCAATTAGGAGCCAAAGCCCTGGCTTGGAAACTGGCCAATCAGGAGCCAAAACTATCGGCCACTTTTGAGGGAACAAATGAACTAAAAGGGGGGTGGGGGGTGTGCCCGATACATGTAACCTATCGATAAGTATAAAAGCTTTGTTTCCACCCCAGGGCGAGGTCCGGGCTCGTGGAGGGAGAGACCACTGCGCTGGTGCTCTGAGCCTTGGACCCTAGCCTGGGCTAGAAAATAAACTCCTTTGTCTGTTGCAGCCTTGGTGACTCTGCCTATCTGTTCCTGGGACTGAGGGAAACCGGTTCTTACAACTAAAGTAAAGGAAAACAAAGCCCCGGGGAGGTAACTGCAAGTTACTTTCTGATAAAGGGCTGGAGAGTCCAGGGGCCTCCAATCAAGTAGGTAAGAAGAGCAAGACATGATCAGCGCATGAACGGCTTGTGCAGGGCGTGTGTTCCCAGTATCGCTTGTAACCAAAAACTAGAAGGTTTGCAACAACAGCCCCCCTCCCCGTCGGAGACCCTCCTCTTCCCCTGGATGACGTTAACTACAACTGGCGCCAGTGCAAAAAGCCCGAAACTTAGAGTCAACAAACCTGAAGCCAACACGATCAGCCACTTCTAAACAAAAGGAACAAATAAACTGAAGGGGGATGATGTGCAGACTAGTGTGTCGTGTGCAGACTAGTGTGTCGTGTACAGACTAGTGTGTCGTGTGCAGACTAGTATGTCGTGTGCAGACTAACGTGTTGTGTGCAGAATAACGTGTTGTGTGCAGACTAACGTGTCGTGTGAAAACTAGCATACAGAAAAGTATAAAAGCTTAACCTTTACCCCAGGGCGGGGTCCTAGTTCCTGGAGAGGCCACTGCGTTGGTGCTCTGGAATTTGGACCCTGGCTCGGGGCTAGTCAATAAACTCCTTTGTCTTTTTGCAGCCTCAGTGACTCTGCCTCTTTGTTCCTGGGGCCAAGGGGAACCGGATCTAACACTTCCATTTCATATAATTACCCAAACAACTTCCTCACAAGTTGACTCACTCAATTTCTCAAATGGAAAAAAGGGATCATCAAAAGAGATTAACTTTCTTGCCTAACATCACACATTTAGTGACTGTGACTTAAACCAAAATCTTCTAGTCTTAGGGAAAGAGGCCTAGAAGTCTTTGATTTATTATTCTTATTAATAAAGGTGAAGTGTTTCAACACCCAGTATTTTTGAGGTATACTTTTTAAGATATTTATTTATCCCTGAGCAAATATGATACTCAAATTTAGAAAGAACACATTTGTCTTTCTCATTAATATTATCTCCATTATCTTAGTACCTGTATTTTCTTAACTCCTTAACAAAGCATGAGAATCTCTTTATAAATACAATGCTCTCAAAGAAAGATGACTTTTCTTGGTAAAATCTGGGGCTTTTCTTTGTTCTCCTTGCCCTTCACACCGCATAACCATAAACCTCACATTCCTTTGGCTGAGTTTCTCCTTAACTGATCTTCCCTCTGATTCTTTCCCTGGATCCCCTATCTTCATCCCCATGGCCTACTGGAGCAGGGAGACCTCAGCCTCTGCTCTATGCTCTCCATATTCCCTCCTTTAAATTCTATGTCTCCTGATGACTCCCGGATTTGGGTTAAAAAGCCCAGGTTATCCTTAGCTTTCCATCCCCCAATCTCCAAATGACCACTAAACATTTCCACTTGGGCAGTGGCACAACAAAAGAGGATGCAGCCGCAGACATAAAGAGGCAGAGAAGATCACAGGAAAGAAAAAACACTTTAAACTGTATGACAAGAGGTTTCACTGAGGTGGGAATTGAACTAGTTCTAGACTAAAGACAGACAGTCTATAAAGAGGCTTTAGTGCAAAAGGAAAGCATGTTTATTCAAGAAACTGAACAGAACAATGTGACCAGAGCAGAGAATCAATTCAGAAAAAAATAATGAGACAGAAAAATGAAAAGTTAGACTGAAGCTAAGAAGTGGATCGTCCTGAAAGCCCAGCCAAAAGTTTGGGCAAATTTTATAGAAAATGGGGAGCTACAAAAGATATTCAGGAGGGGATTTTATATAATTTAAGCAAGTTTAACTTGATAGTTTTGTAGAAAGGACTGGAAGGAGAGACTCTAGATTAACAGCTATTTGAAGTACTAGGCACGTGGAAACTAGGGTGCTAACAGTGGAAATTTACAGAATGGAATGATGTAAGATAACATTATTATTAAATGAAATTACAGGAGAAAATTTAGGCAAGAATAAAGTTATTACCAAAGAAATATAATAAGGATAACAATTTGCTTATCTTGCAAAAATGCAAAAGACTTAACATTATACATTTTGAGTTACTTTTTCCTCTAAATTTCTCTTGCATCATTATAATTTTTTCTTCATTAGAAGTTTATTATTTTTTGGAAGAAACAAAATCCATATAAATAAATTTTAAAGTTCTATACTGTACAACACCAAATTAATGAAGAATATTAATGAAAACATTCGTATTTTATCATGAACTTTGAATATTCAAAAAAAATCCAAATGAATGTTTTTAGATATAGATGGCACTGTTCATCAAAGTTTCAATTGTACAGTAAATAATCTATACCACCACAAGCCTGCTGTTTGCAAACTTTAACCATATTTCCAGTGTTTTGTGATCACAACTAGAAGATGTATTGAAGTATGGAGAAAGAAGAAAGAACTTTTCACCCAGAATTTTTATCACATATGTTATATGCCATTTTCTATTCTTACTAAGTATTATTTTTATTTTAGGAAGGGTAGTGAGTGTGTGTATGTATGTGTGTATTCCTTTATTATGCATGGATTTCACCTGAAAAATCAACGTTTCTTACAACCAAAATGTCCTCACAATTTGGTTAATTTCAGTTAATAAATTTTTAAAATTTTGTAACTTAACAGCTATCAAAATACACACCTAATATATCAAGTTATGATAGCTACCACAGTGCAAAAAGTCTCAATGTTATCATCTAGTAATGTTAGCACTAGCACTGCAGTTTTCCTGGAAGCAGAAGTGACCTGGCAAAGAATTCATTTCTTGACGGTGCATGTGTTCTTAAGTGAGAAACTGTTATGACTCCAAAGAACAATTACTGATTAAATACTTACCACACTCAAATTGACAGGAGTGTTTGCCTTTGGTACTGGGTGGTTATAAAGTGATTTGAGAGTTTCATTCAAATCATTTTCCTAGAGCAAAATAAAAAGTACATTTTATAAATGAAATACATACTAAGCAAATACAACTAAAACTACTTGACAAAATCGCCCACTGTGCCTTCCCATATTACATGTTTTATATAAATACTTTCCACACAAACATTTCAAATAACTGAGATTGAAATATTTAAATCTAATAAATATGGAAAACTAAATCCCTTTATCCAGAAGAATAACAGCAATGCTTATATTTAGTATAAATACATATTTGGAAAAAGTTATTATAAAAAAACACTAATGCATGTAAATCTAAACCACAATGAGGTATCACTTAACTCCAGTGAGAATGGCCTTTATCAAAAAGTCCCCAAACGACAAATGCTTGCATGGATGCACAGAGAAAGGAACACTCACACACTGCTGGTGGGACTGGAAACTAGTACAACCTCTGTGGAAAGGAGTATGGAGACACCTCAAAGAACTAAAAGTAGACCTACCATTTGATCCAGCAATTCCACTACTGGATGTTTACCCGAAGGAAAAAAGATATTCCATAAAAAAGACACCTGCACTCAAATGTTTATAGCAGGACAATTCACAATTGCAAAGATGTGGAAACTGCCCATCCATACATGAGTGCATTAATCAAATGTGGTTATTATATGTATACCATGGAGTACTACTCAGCCATAAAAAATGGTGAACTAATACCTCTGTATTAACCTGGATGGAACTGGAGACCATTCTTCTAAGTGAAGTATCACAGGAATGGAAAAACAAACAGCACATGTATTCACCAATAAATTGGAACCAATCGATCAACACTTATGTGCACATGTGGAAATAACATTCGTGGGAAATCAAGCAGATGGGAGGGGGGAGAAGGGGATGGGTAAATTCACACCTAACAGGTAAAACACACACTATCTGGGTGATAGGCATACTTATAACTTTGACTCAAATGGTACAAAAGCACTTTATGTAGCCATATTGTACCCCTGTAATATTCCAAAAAAAAAAAGTTGTTTTTTTTTTTTTGAGACAGAGTCTCACTCTGTTGCCCAGGCCAGAGTGCCATGGCGTCAGCCTAGCTCACAGCAACCTCAAATTCCTAGGCTCAAGCGATCCTCCTGCCTCAGCCTCCTGAGTAGCTGGGACTACAGTAGGCAAGCGCCGCCATGCCTGGCTAATTTTTTTCTATATATTTTTAGCTGTCCAGATAATTTCTTTCTATTTTTTTAGTAGAGAAGGAGTCTCGCTCTTGCTCAGGCTGGTCTCGAACTCCTGAGCTCAAATGATCCACCCTCCTTGGCTTCTCAGAGTGCTAGGATTACAGGCGTGAACCACCGCGCCCGGCCCAAAATTTTTTAAAACTAGAAAAAACCCACTAATGCTACAAACAAAAATTATCTAAATCATTAAATCCAAGAACAACGGGATTGACTAAAAGCAGCAACACAATTTTTTATTAGATCACAGAGTGCTCTCATTCTCCATTTTCATTTTAAAATTCCAAGCCTAATTTTTAAAGAATAGATACAATTTAAGTAAGATCAATATACTAATATGCAACGTAGAGGTTTTTCTAAATATTTCTTTTCTACGTAGCTACCAGTTACTACTTGACCCACAATAAATGGGATTAAATAAAATATACCACAAATCTACTTTATAGGATTTGTATAATAATAATTTACCTTGATGTATACTCTTTTTCTGAATCACACACATAAAACTAATAAAAAATATACAAAGATAGCTTTTTAGAAACATAGTTATTTTTATTCTTTCTTAACTTTTATGTTTGGGAGAATAAACCAAAGGAACGTGCAGTTGTTCAAAGAAGTTAACAATTTTAAGAAATTTGGATATGAAACATGACTTCTCATGATCTTTGACTTGTATGTGCACTTACATCAGATCTCTCTAAATACTTGCAGAAGTATGCACTCAAAACTGCCCATTTGAAACTCTCTTCAGAATGACCTAAAAAGACTATAAGACAAACAATTTATCTCTTGACCACTTAAACAATGAAATGTACCACAGAACATTGTAGACGATATTGATCCTCTTGTGTGTGCAAAATTCATATAGTTACATTTTAGAATTACCTTTTAGAAAGAGTACACATTAAACAATTTATCTCTTGGCCTTTTAAATAAGGAAATGTACCATAGAAAATTGTGGGGATAACTTGAGCCATGAAGATTATCTAGATATCAATCTAAATAACCTATGACACTGGACTAAAAAGAAAAAGTATTACAATTACAGATATATTGCTGTTTATTTAATTAACGCTATGAACTTTAAATATTTGTTCCTCAGGCCGGGCGCGGTGGCTCACGCCTGTAATCCTAGCGCTCTGGGAGGCCGAGGCGGGTGGATCATTCGAGGTCAGGAGTTCGAGACCAGCCTGAGCAAGAGCGAGACCCCGTCTCTACTAAAAAATAGAAAGAAATTATCTGGCCAACTAAAAATATATATAGAAAAAATTAGCCGGGCATGGTGGTGCATGCCTGTAGTCCCAGCTACTCGGGAGGCCCAGGCAGGAGGATAGCTTGAGCCTAGGAGTTTGAGGTTGCTGTGAGCAAGGCTGACGCCATGGCACTCACTCTAGCCCAGGCAACAGAGTGAGACTCTGTCTAAAAAAAAAAATAAATAAATAAATAAATTTGTTCTTCAAATAAGGAACATTACTGTAGTTTTCCCTATTCTGTCTTCTCAGAAAGCCAAAATTATATAGATTTGTTCATAGCTATTTTCTTTTATGTATTCCAGTATCACTGAAGGTTTCAGAAAGAATAATATGACTTTCAGTATGAAGATAGTATTAATTTATCAGTAAGAGTTACAAAGGTAAAGTATCCAAAATTTGGGCAGCTCATATTTAATACAATTAATGTTGGTTCTACCTGTCCACTCACAAAAACAAAGAACAAGAAATGATCATGAATAATTTAATCAGAATTCTAGTTTTGAATTTTCATTGCAAAAATAGATTTATTTCCAGTGATTTTCTTAGGAAAATGAATGAATATATAGCTTTAATATAAAATTGTTCAAGTGTAAAATGACCTTTTAATGTATATTTCACAGAATTAAGCAATCAAATGTGGAGAGGGAGGTATTTACACACACACATACACAAACAACTGGACTTTGGACAAACACTACAAACTTGCAATTACATTATACTAATTAACTTTGGTTGCTGAATTAGCAAATTGCTCACTACAGAGGTAAAAGGAGTACTTCATTTGTTAGTAACACAGTTAGATCATTTTTAATAAATAGAAATATTTCTCCTAGTTTTCAAATGACAGAACTGATTATCAGACTTACAGCCCTTGTATAATACTTTGGTCAAAGTCACAAGGTTAGTAAAAAATAGAACTTAATTCCAGGATTTCAGGGTTTGACCAAGCTACAATGTCAAAAAATTCCTGTTACATTTTTATTACCAATGACTACATTAAGCAACTTCAGGGTTATTTGTAAATACTTTAATTCTAACGTGACCAGATTTGGAACTACCACCACTTAAGGTACTATTAATCTGAATAGGGCAAGAAAGAAAACTAATCCCTCTATTACAGGATATATAGGATTACCTTAAACTTACATATAATTACAGATTGTCCATGCCACATTTCCTCCTTATCTACTCAATTTTACTTAATTTAAAAATATACTGAAGGGGCCAGGCATGGTGGCTCATGCCTGTAAACCTAGCACTATGAGAGGCTGAGGCAGGAGGATCACTAGAGGTCAGGAGTTGAGACCAGCCTGGGCAAGAGTGAGACCCTGTCTCTACTGAAAATAGAAAGAAATTATCTGGACAACTAAAAATATATAGAAAAAAATAGCCAGGCATGGTGGCACATGCCTGTAGTCCCAGCTACTTGGGAGACTGAGGTAGGAGGATCGCTTTAGCCCAGGTGTTTGAGGTTGCTGTGAGTGAGGTTGATGCCACGGCACTCTAGCCCAGGCAACAGAGTGATACTCTGTCTCAAAAAAAAAAAAAAAAAAAAGGAACAAGAAAGAAATAAAGAAAAAGATACTGAAGGGTGATTTTAATATTACTTAAAGTGTTATTAAACTATAAGAATTATTATCTATCATCTATATTACTATAATGAACAATTCATTCTAAACAATTTTGATGGATAATACTTAAGGGCAACTGACCTAATCCTAAAATTCTGGGGTTTTGTTTCAAATTAGAATGTTAAAAAAACATATAAAAGATTTCATCTGATTTACCAAAGTCATTGATTTTTATTATAACAGCTTATTTTCAAATATAGTCTGTATGAATGTTTAGCATAGTGCCTGTTACACCACACTGGGTAAAGAGCAAATGTCTATACCATTTTAACTGAACTCCATCTACCAAAGCTATTAGATAAATTTAACTAAAAACTCAAAATACTATGCCCATGAGGATATTTTGCTCCAGATTCAGTTAAATTTCTTTAGAACATCGAAACTTTTTAAAATAAAGTAAAGCAATAAATGATAGACAACTATATAGAGTTACATTCTCAGAAATTTAAGCACCTCAAAATAATTAGATAGTACATTATATGTAGAAAGTAGGAGTAGATTAACCTACAAATAAGGTGAGAAGCCATATCATGAAGTTCTTATATGTCAGGTTCCAAAAAACTTTAAATTTTATTCTAAAAAAAGGGGAAGCTACTAAGAGACTATAAGAAGTAGAATAATCTGTTTTCAGAGAAAGTTCATTCTTGAAGATCAGAAAAGGGTGGTACTCAAAACAAAGAGTGCATATGAAATGCCCATAAATAATATCTAGAGAAAAGAGAATCAAGAATATAACATAAGGAACACCAAAATTTTAGGTCTAGATGAAGGGGAAAAGCCCAAGAAAGAGGCTTAGGACATAGATTAAAAAAAAAAAAAAAAGCAATGAGGAACCAAGAAAACACAATTTCAAGAGAAAGTAAACAAACAAATGGAAATTTAAACAGATAACCATAAAATGGAAACTGTATCTTAAATGTGAAAATTAGAAAATAGGCAATTATAAAGAATTTAAAAACATTTTATATTAAATAAAATAGCACTGCTAACATTTTAGTAAGTTAGTCCTTGTTAAAAACAGCAAAGAATGATTAAAGGGAAAAATTTACAAATTGTTATCCCAGAGAAGTTTGTTAATTCAAAAGCAAACTTCAGTTTCTGTATTATTTTTAAGAAAAAGACATAAAGACTTAACTGTAAGAGCTAAAACTATAAAATTCTTAGAAGAAAACATGGGGAAAGCTTCAAGACACTGGATTTGGCAGATTTCTTGGATATGACACCAAAAGCACAGGCAACAAAAGAAAAAATGAATTAGATAATCAAAATGAAAAACTTCTGTGCAAAGAACACCATCAAAAGTGTGAAAAGTCAGACAACTCATGGATTGGGAGAAAATACTTGGAAATCATATGTCTAATAAGGGATTAATACCTTAATATATAAAGAACTCCTACAATTCAACATCAGAAAACAATATGATTTTAAAAAATGAGTGAGTCATCCCCCTGTGGCCAGCCTGGCCAGGGGATGGTTGTGCAAAAAAAAAAAAAAAAAAAAAAAATTCTTTTTATAAAAAATTTTTTTCAAAAAGTGAAAATTAAAAAAGAATAAAAATAAGAAAAAAAAGAAAAAAGAAAAAAATGGGCAAAGGACAGACATTTCTCCAAAGAATATATACAAATGGCCAATAAGAACATAAAAAAATACTCAATGTCACTAATCATTAGAGAAATGCAAATCAAAACCACATTGATGTACCACTTCACACCCATTAGGATACTATTATCAAAAAAAAAAAAAATTCAGAAAGTAACAAGTGTTGGCAAGGTTATAAGGAAATTGTAGCCCTTGTATATAATGGTGTAGCCACTATAGAAAGTGGTATGGTAGTCCCAAAAAAGTGAAACACAGAATTACCATGTTATGCAGCAATTCTACAGTGTGGCTGGCAGGGCGAAGGGCAGGGAGAAAATGGGTGGTTACTGTGTACTGGCTACAGAGTTTCAGCTGCAAGATGAAAAGTTCTAGAGATGTATGATATTATTTAATACCATAAGTGTATTTAGTGCTACAAAACTATACAATTAAAAATGGTTAAAATGGTAAATTTTATGCTATATATATTCTACAATTTTTAAAAATGGGGGGAAAAATACATAGCTTACCAATTCCTTAGCCAAGTAATCTGCCTGGGTATTCAGAAGCTTATAATATACTTCAAACCATGGCAGGTAACTGTAAAAAAAAATTATTCAAAAATGCATATATAAAAAATGTGGAATCAAGAAACAAGCAGACAAAATAAGCATTAAATTTATATCATGTCAAACAGGTTAATCCTAGAAGGTAGGAAAGACCTATATCCACATTCTCCTTACTTTTTCAGTTAGATTTAACATATTATATCTATGATTAGTTTTCATAAAACAAATCAGAATCCAAAGCTCTGCTATAAAAGTTATTCATTATACACTTCTATTTTAAACTAGCAGTATCTAAAATTACTTAATCCTATTTCATGATAACCAATAAAAGCACTCATTGAATAAAAACCACTCTAAGAAGATATTATATAAAAACTAATATTAGTAAGCTTTTGAAATAAAAGATACAATTATTTCTTTTTAAATGTTACTGAATTGAATATATAATACAACAAAACTACGTGTTTAATTCTTCGGAAATGATGTTTAATTCATTAGATGGCAAATTTCAAAATAATTATCAACACAAATATTGGAAAGTCTATTCTAAAAATTATAAAAATTGAAATGACTTTTAGATACCAAAAACAAATATAATTTAAAATTCATTTAATTCATTTTGGTAGATAAAAGTATAATTAATTTTTATGAAAACCAAATACTAAATCAAAAAATCATGTGTAAAAAATAAAATCTATATTTCTTGTTTTAAAAATTTAAAATATTAGTATATTTAAAATCTGCCCAAAGATTTTAATAGTTATTAAAATTTTCACTTTTCATACAGAAAAACAGTAAACAGTACTACTGATTATCAATAACAAATACTCTTTTTCTTCAAAGCATTAGTACAACAGGCTACTTCTTAAGACAAAATATTGTAATACTTTTACTACATAATTGTACACAGATAAGAATACATAGACAAAACATTTTAAAATCTAAAAATAAATACAGCTTAAAAACAGCACTCTATTAAGATTTTTTCATATGTCTCATTTGTTAGCGACTATAAATGATGCTTTTGAATCAAGAGCAACCTAAAGTCATAACAAAGGAAGGTTAGGTAAACTATAGTATCTTTACTCAGAAAATTATAGAGTTCCGTAAAATGATAATTACAAATACTGTGTAACGACATGAAAAATTTCTATGGTATCTAAAAATACCTACCCAACTTCAAGTTAAATCTAGAATACTGAACGCAAGCATTTATCTCTGTGCCCTCTGGAAATACCACTAAAATGACAGTAAATGAATAAAGGGTATAAATTAGTAAGTGCTGAGAAATGGAGGAAAAGCAATAGCAACACAAGAGGATGATTCTGTAAACATGGTAAGCAAACAGTGATAACTGACACGGGAGAGAAAAGGAAACCAAAACCTAAGTGTCAACAAAATGGAAAAGCACCGGCAGACACGCCCCTCCCCCAGGATTCAGAAGCACTGATTTAAGTAAGACTCTCTCCAAGGGAAAAGCACCTCAACGTCCTATGTTCTTGCAGTGAAACCCACCACTGCACATACAGTGCTTCCAATTCAGGTTAGTACCTGCCTCTTGGATATAAATTAACAGCCCAATTAGCAGACACTTGAGGAAATACAGACATAAATATATGTTTGTATTGAACAAACCTAAAAGGAACTACAAGTAAACACGACAATACAAACAGCAGAAGGGAACTTTAGAGCTTATCCTTAACACTCTTAGGAGCTGAGTAAAGAGCAGAATGCTAGTAAACAAAACTAAATAAAAATAAAAGTGAAAAAAGAAATTAATAGAGAACAAGAAAGAGCTCTTAGAAATTCTGAAAGCTGAAAAAACATCAGTAGAAAGGTTAGAAGGTAACTCAAGAAAATCTCCCAGAAACCAGAATAAAGCGTTAACCAGATAAATAATGGGAGAAAATGTGAAAATATAAGGGCAATTAATCTCAACTATCATGTAGCTGACGAACAATAGTTCCAAAAAGAAAGAAAAGAGAGACGAAAGGAATGAAAGTTTCTTTTCTAAAAATTACTGGAAGGTTTCCCGGAATGTCAGACATGAGTCTCCAGACCGAAAGGACAAGAGAATGAACAGCACAAAGAATGAGCCAAACCAGAGTATCACAGTGAAAGTCCAGAACAGGGTGCAGAAAAGTGCCTAAGAGTTTCCAAACAGACAAAAAAAGTAACATAAAAGGGATCAAGTTCAAAATGTCATTGAACCTCTCACCAGCAATACCAGAAGTTAGAAGATAATGCCTTCACAGTACAGAGGTTAAATTCTTTGCACCTAAGAATTCTAGGTCAGAGAAACTATCCAGAGGGTGTGAAGACAGAATGACAGCATTTTCAGTCATGCTAGGACTCAGAAATCTACTTCCTTAAGCCATTCAGCCTTCAACAAAATGAGGGAGACCAAGAAGGAACACGGGGATGTAGGAGACAAGAAATCTACGACCACGGAAGAACAGTGAAGTCCAAGGGTAAGAGCTGTGCAGCTGTGCAAAGGCCCAGACTGAAACAGGAATGGAGGCTGTAGTTAAGAGATGCTAGAACAGGGTGTTCACAGCAAGCGTGTTAACAGCTATGTACGGGAGCCTGGAAAAATCTGGATAGGTATGTGACAAATTGGTGGCAGCTTATGCAGTATCTGAAAATCAGAAGTTACTATTGGTAATCTCAATTTTCGTACTTAAATTACCCAACACTTCAAAGCCCTGGCATTTAGCTGGCTATTCTACTACAAATACCTTCCATTTACAAAAAAACAATAATTCTTAAAGATTGCTAATACTGTTTTTAAATTGTCAACTTCGTGTAATGGAAATTAGCACATCATAGTTTCTCTATTCACTATAACTCAAATAATTTTCATGGAGAATGTCCTTCTATCAAGATATATGCTCTTTAGTGTGTCATTTATTTCATTTGTAGTCATTTCATACTCACATTTCAACTTTTAATGGCCTGAAGAAATTGCTGTTTCAAGATAATTTCAATGTGTCATGTAGTTCAGATCTGTAAGTTCAGATAAGATGAGACCTAATCTAGCCAAGGAACACGCTTGGTCTGTTTCTATCCTACTCTCAAGGAGCTTTAGATAAAGCAAAATTTATTGATTTTAGGGGGCTGTATGTTTCTTTACCTTTTAATGCCTACATCGTCATTTTCATCTTAAACAATTTGAAATCCTATTTGCCTTAATTATTCTTTCCAGGTCCACTATAAAAATAAAAAATATAATACATCTCTCATAATTGTTATTACAAAGTGAGATAATCTTTATCTTTCTAGATCAAATACGTTAACACTCCTTTAAATGTTCTGGTTTCCTCATCTTTATATTATTTTTCATTGGTTATCTTTCCCTTTCAATTTCCTTTCAAACTGTGAAAACAAATCAAAACCCAATTTTTCATTGAGAAGCTAATTTATACACATAAATGTAATTTATCTGTAAGATTATTTATTTGTTTTTGAATAAATAATTAATATATCCATATTTAGGTTACTTTTAAAAATTTAACAGTTCTTATTTGTGCCAGGCATTTTGGTATACATATAATTATTACTATTTTTAAATGTCCAAGAATACTAACTTTACTGAATTTCATAGATGAAGGCTATAACTTCATCTATAAATCAGACTAATACTATTTAGAAATAAGCTGTACCCATATGAGATATTTCTCATAGTCATCTCTAAGGTCCCAAAATACTTTATTATTTCTATTTAGGAAGTATAACTCACCAGTAAGTTATATGCTCATCTGGGGGTTAAGAGAGTAGAATCTAAGAATCACAGAATCTATGTGTGGCTAAAATAATTGGAAGTGCAGGGAATAAAACTTCTTAAGCACTAACTGTATGTATGACAGTATTCTAGGTACCTTTCATGTGTGATCTCATTTAATTCTTACCATAATGCTTTGGTATGTATTTGACTGAACTAAGGTAAAGCAACTTATCCAGAGTCACAAAGCTACCAAAGGGCAAGAGAATTCGAATCAACCTGATTGAGTAATGTATGCACAGGGGTCCAACACAGACAGCCCATCAGTCAATTTAGGCACATATTTCTAAACTATCCGGCCTTTGAATAAACATTCCAATAACCAGGCATTTTCAGATAGCTAGATAAACTGTGAAAAAATATATTCTGGTTTAATCTTAAATCAGACTACTTATAATTTCTATCCGCTGAAGCAAATTCTGTCATTCAAAATTCGTTTTTTTAACGTTCAGAGCATTACCTTTATGCATTTTAAATTACAGTTTGTCCATATGTGTGAATTCCTCAGCAGATAAAGATCTATTTAATATGATTCTCTCATCTAACATTTTGGCAATCCCTTCCAATTTCAGGTTGAGTACTGCTTCTGTCTTCATCACTACAGACAAAAATCTTCATAAGGATTTTGTACCTGCAACATGGTATAAGGTGCCTTGCAAAATAACATAAACCTATTATTTGTCGGCACTCTAAGTTGGATATTTTACCTCATCAGAAGATTGCATTATTTAACCAACATTTTTCTCTGTGTATAATTTGCTTGTGAAACAGTGGGACGGACTCAAATTTCTACGGCACTCCCGGATACATCGGCATGTACTGTCATCATAAAGAACCAAGCACAGTTACACACAATGTGCTCTTTGCAAACATGTCCTTTTAAAGGCTACGTATCATTCACGCTTTTTAATAAAAACATCAATTATATAACAGTGGAGCTGCTCTGTAACCTAGCCATGCTGCTAGAAACGCCCAGGAAACAAGGACATTCTCTGTTGCAAATAAGCAACGGCACCTGGAGCAGAGGGTGCAAACTGGCGATTTGCAGGCTGCATCGAACACGTGGGCATATTTTGTTTGATCAACACTGTGGTGCTGCTGTTTAACTAAGCTGCCAACTTCTAAATCTGAGATTATTCATTTAAAAAATCTGGATTTCTTGTTCCTCTTAAAAATCCAAAAAGCTGGCAATACTGGCCACACATTTTGCACTGTTGGAACCAACATCTAGAGCTGAGTAGCGGCTTCTGTCTTTGCATGTGGCACGTGCTATTCAGATCGCCACACTTAACCCAGCTTCCTGCTGCTGGGCACCCGTCCGGCTTCTCTCACTGAGTCCCCCCTACGTGGTCCCTGTAGGTAACTGAGTTCACAACCCCTGATATGAAGCAACTGCTCAACAGGAAATCCCACTGACTGCTCACTTTTTCATCCGACAAGAAAACAGTTCAGAGTAAACAAAGCAGTGCAATAATTCCAATATTTTAACTAAATTCCATTGCACACTTTAAGTCAAAATATGTGGCAAAAATAACGTTTTCCTTTTTTAGAAAACTATGTCCAAAACTTTCGAAACACATACACACACACACACACACACATATATATATATAAAACATATTGTAAATTACATAAGCTTAGCTTCCTAGGATAAGAAGTGTTATTTTCGTGTCTTTATTTTGTGGTTTCTCAGATAATTTTCAAACAATATATCTCCAAAGCAATTTTTTAACTAATATAAAAGCTCTTAAGTCAATCAATTATCAATAAGTTAAAAGGTTTTTCACTAAATTTTATAGTCCCAAGGACGGTCAAAATCTGTTTCTTACAACCAACCACAAAAATCCTAGGAATTAAAAAAAAAACTCAATATATTATAATAGGTAAATAAGATATTTTATTTGAATTTTTAAAAACTGAAAATATAATTCCTTTAACAAATAATTAACTGTGACTCTCGTAGTCCTACAAACATACATAAATGTAAAACAAATACATTATGACCAATTATTTTAAAACAAAGGAGAGGAGATTAGTTAAAATTTAATTGTAAGATTATTTCCTTAATTTTCTGTAAAGAAGTACAGCAAAAGACAGATGTGCATATAAAGTCATGAGTCCATTTTGTAGAAGTAAGAAGACTCCCCCCACGCTTGTACTTCCACCATAGAGCTGATAAAACTTTTACATTCAAAAGTCAAAGGTTATTATGTTGTTTGCATAACAAATTATCTTTGTTTTATTATTTCAGCTTATTATGGGGGTACAAAAGTTCAGGTTATATATATTGCCCATGTCCCGCCCATCCCCCCCAGTCAGAGCCTCAAGCGTGTCCATTCCCCAGGCAGTGCGCATTGCACTCATCATGTCGTTATACCCCATCCCCTCCCCCCGCCCCCCATCCGCCCGAGTCAGAACGCTGCAAACAAAATAATAACAATGTAATGAAGGTCCTATGAGACATGGGAAAATAAATTGTATGCCAATTTAAAAAAAAAAGTCAAAGGTTAAATAAAGGAAAGGAAATGTTTTTTGTCAAATAGTCAGGTAACCACTAAACTCTAAGCAATCAGCAGGAACCTAACTTATAGTAATCAAATAAAACTAAGGAAACTGCCTTTCTGTAGAAAAACGTCTAATGTCTAGAGGCTGTTTTTCTGTCTGGAAAATTGACACAAAATGTGTAAAACTGAAACATTCTGATTCCAAGAGATTTGCCCAAAGGAAGAGCGTGAAAGCTCCGAGTTTGGTGTGAGTTAAAGGGGGCAGGGGGAACTACAAAGGCCCCAAACATAAATCTGTCTTCCTTATTAGAGTATTTCATTTTGAACCCTTGGCGACAATCTTATAGTTGTAAAAGTATGTTAATCAAATTAGGAAAAACAGTTATTTCTTGCTTTTTGGCTAGCATATTAGAGAAATTCAAAATATAAATAATGGCAAAAGTTAAATTAGTAATACTTTAGGATATTTTTGAAATCTTGTTAAAACTAGGACAGACATGTCATAGAACTAAATCAGGTAACAATGGCTCAAAATTATATATCACCTTTCACATTAAATAGGCTTAAAGTCTAATATTTCTAAAAAGTAAACAAAACGAATGGAAATCTAAGAAATATATTAACTTTCAAATATTTTAATGGCAAAAATCCAGGAAAAAAAGAACATACAGTTTTTATAGCACTGTGTACAAAATTTCTCACTTAGAAGTCTCAGGTAAATCTAAATTATAGTACTTTCAAATCTTACAATAGCATCATCCAGGAGTAGAGAAAAGTAGCTTTAAAGTAATATATACAAATTTTCTGCTTAGAACTCTATGGACTAGAGTAGTTTTTGTAAATAATGTATGTAAGTCACTTAGCAGAGCATTTGGCTGTAGTGAAAAAACACTAAATGATGCTGCAGTTTATTTATTGTCAATATTACTATTATCATTAGCATCTTTAACCTAAAAGAGTCTCTGCTATTCAAGAAATTCAACGAACAAAGTTATTTTTTTGTCTGTACTAATGAAAATATTCTTATCAATTTTTACTGTGCTTTACTTTACTTTGTATTAAAATATCTAAAAATTCCATAAATGTGTGTCATTTTTCAATATGACTACTCTTTTATAAGGACCTAAAATATTTTAAAGTGTTTGATATCAACTCAATTATAAATATTTTTCTTTTAAGTTTCTAGATCATTAAAACACAAATTCAAAAATCAGAGGATAACTCATAAATGAGAAGGTTTTTCTGAAGAGATATTTCATCACAATAGAAAAAAGTTAATATTTAGGATATTGTAAAAACAATAGCACAAATATTAATGTCTACCCAAGAATTTTAATTCATTTGCTACTGAGAATGAACCCCGAATAAATCAAACCAGTATTATCTCACAATAGAATACCAACAAATGAAGTATGCTTCAAATAAATGCACTAATTTTGCACAAAAGACAGTTTCAAAGAGAAGGTATTAAATTTTTTAATATTTAAAACTCATAATATATTTCAAGTGAAGATGTAAGTAACTGATTAAAAATAAGCTATATTAGAAGGAAAATACTTAGTGCAAAATCTCAACTTATGAGGAAAGAAGAAAAGACAAATGAACAACTGTCACATTAGCATGTGCAAAACTTCTGGGCACTTATGGGGGATCATATGAAAACCGCTATAGACTTTTCACGTTATAAATTGCTTTAAATGCTTTTATTCATTTTATAAACTGAGAATAAAGACTACAGTTAATCATATAGTTAGACGTCATATAGAAAAATTTATAAATGTACCTTAGCAAGTCTTACGGAAATAAAACTAGAAATACCAAAATGTAAGCATCATGTGTCATAAGTGGCTTTTATTTTCTTTTTTAAAATTCTCTGATCTTCCAAATTTTCTGTAGCAAAATATATTACTTTTTAAATAAGAAAACATGGTTAAAGCATTTTGTAATATTTCTCAATAAATTTTAGCCCTATTAAGTATATGAATTCTGCCGGGCGTGGTGGCTCACGCCTGTAATCCTAGCACTCTGGGAGGCCGAGGTGGGCGGATCCTTTGAGCTCAGGAGTTCGAGACCAGCCTGAGCAAGAGTGAGACCCCACCTCTACTAAAAATAGAAGGAAATTATATGGACAGCTAAAAATATATATAGAAAAAATTAGCCGGGCATGGTGGCGCATGCCTGTAGTCCCAGCTACTCGGGAGGCTGAGACAGGAGGATCGCTTGAGCTCAGGAGTTTGAGGTTGCTGTGAGCTAGGCTGACGCCACGGCACTCACTCTAGCCTGGGCAACAGAGTGAGACTCTGTCTCAAAAAAAAAAAAAAAAAAAAAAAGTATATGAATTCTAAGAGTAGGGCATTCCTACAAAACTGAATGCAAACCTTACTCTAAGCTTTGGCCAGTAAATACTCAGAAAACCAGCACAGTTGAGCTTCTCTCATAGACCTATGGAAGCAGCACAGTCTGTAGTAAACAAAACTGGCCTCTAAATTAAGAGACCAGATTACCCCAAAGAATTGGATGAATAGCTCATTAGACAATCTTACCTACCTTTCCACATCCACCCCCTGCAAAAAAAATTACTAGTTATTCTAAGTTTTGGTTTTATAGTGAAATAAAACAAACTTTTTAATACTATATCTTAAGGGCACAGTGAAATAAAATGAATGTTATTAGAAGGGGGGAAAAGATAGGAAATAAATTCCAGCTGTAATAGCATTTCTCCAACCATCTCACAAAGCATTTCCACAATATTGAACATTGTGTATTGAAATTACAGAAAAATACCAATGTCTGGCTCCAAGATTGTGAATTCACCCCACTAGCAATATTTTTTTCTCTTCCAAAAGTCATTCTTCCACACTGTGATCCCAAATTTCAAGGGCACAGAATGAAACTGTCCCGTTCCCATTCTTAATTCTGCTATGCCACACACCATGATCAACTGCCTATGGAGTGCATCTGCGGAAACACACCAGAAAAACAATTTCCCATCCTGCAAACACACTACATGTTTTACCTGACAACATGTGAACTGGCTAAACTCCCACTAATTTTTAATGTTATAACTAAAGTTCCACATTTATAGTTTATGACGTATATAATGATAACATCTCAGAATTTTATGGCAGGGAAAAACTGACTGAAATAATTTTTGCTCATTGCAAAAAGTAGATAAATGCTGAAGTGAATAAAGTTAAAAAAACTGATGGCATATCTAGACTTTTTTATAAGTACATATAATCATGCATTTATATATATTCATTACACGTATTAGCTATTTCTTAAAATATATACATATTTTATATACATATAACTTGTTCTTTACATACTATAAATATTACTTTGAAATTTTTCATCATTTCACAAAAGATCATAAACATTTCTCCAAATCAAGTTATGTAAGTATATATATTTTTCCTAATAGCTAAATAGCATTCCATTGTATTATTCATTAATTTATTTATTCAAAAATTATCTATTAATTCTACTGGGAGTCATTATGTGCCAGGCACTACTGTAGATAATGGATTATATCAGTAAACAGACAAAAACCCCTGCCCCTGTGAAGGTCACGTTCTGGTGGGGAGTGAAGAGATTACGGCACAGAATAGAGATTGGGGAATGTACTGTAATATACCAACCAATTCCCACTGGGGGAAATCCATGCTGTCATCAATTCTTTGTAATTTATTTTTGTTATTTTTTTACATTGACAAATAAAATTGTATGTATTTATTGTGTACAACATACAATATTTAACACATTGACTGCCACACTAGAAAAAAAAATTATTTTCTTGGGGCCATGGTGTTTTATTATGAAAATAAAATAAAAACTTTGAAAACAAAATGATCCCTTCTAATTTATGAAAAATTTGTTATTTTGTATTGTTTTCTGTGTGTGAGTTATATACAACTTGAAAAATAGTTCACACAGCTCTCAAGGTAAAGAGACATGTGAGTTACATGTTTCACAAGGCCCCAGGCACAAAACTAGCGTGAGTTAAATACAACTCACATGGCAGTTAATGTGTTAAGTATTAATATACATATTGCAGAATGATTAAATCTATCATATTAACATTTTTTTGCTACTATACGCTACGTGGTAATAAATAACTTTGTTCACACTTTTCTGCACATTCTTGGGAATAATCTTGGGCTTTAAATTCCTAGAACTTAAAGATTCAATCAAGACTAGCCTGGGCAACATAGTGAAACCACGTCTCTACAAAAAAAAAAAAAAAAAATTAGCCAGGCGTGGTGGTGCGCACCTGTAGTCCCAGCTACTTGGGAGGCTGAGGCAGGAGGATGGCTTGAGCCCACAAGTTTGAGGCTGCAGTGAGCTATGATTGGACTACTGCACTCCAGCCTGGGTGACAGAACAAAACTCTGTCTTAAAAAAAAAGAGTATGAGATTTCAACAATCTGGTAGATATTATTAAGTTTCCCTTCAAAGAGTTATGTCATTTTATAGTTTTACAAGTAGTACATGAAATATGTTTCCCCTCACACTTATTAAAAAAATATTTTCAATTCTGCCAATCTTAATGTGCTTGTTTCTTTTACCTTCAGTTAGGCTGAACATCATTCACAGGTGTATAGGGTGTTTACATTTCTTCAGTAAGTTCTTAGATGCTTTACTGATTTTCTACCAGGTTCTTTTTCTTATTAATTTACAGGTGCTTATTATATATTATGGCTATTAACCGTCTTTAGTGGTTATAAATATATTTCTATCAGTTTATTATTTGCATTTTACATTTCCTTATTTGTCACCAAACAAATGTTTTCATTATTATGTACTTAAATATGCCGATCTTTTTGGTTTCAGTATTCCGTATTAGATATATAAAGGCTCTCACCATGACGGAAATTTTTTTTCTTCTAGTACATTTAGAGATTTATCCTTCTTTTCAAACAAGTATAATATCTAAATAGAGAAGGACCACCAAACCAGGTGGACAAGTCAAGACTAAAAACTCCATTATTCCTCTCACTAGAGCACTTACAGAGATTGGTCAGAATTATCTTCCAAGAGATACAATGATTATAGCTTACAAATAGATATTTGCCTATCCACAGCAACTTTCTGAAAAAGATGCTGAATTTCATTATTTTGAATTCTTTGTTCACTATTAAAACTAGTTAGTTATATTATTGACTAGCTAATCTCTAATTTAGCCGTTCTCAAAGAACATCTCACTATGCTATCTTTCAGTACAAAGATTGAGATACACCATTAAAATCTTAAAATGGCAATATTTTTGTAATTTACCAGAAAAAAATAAGCTGCAGGATGGAATTTTCTCAATTTAAGGTTTTACTCCATATTTTTTTTTCATAAAGCTTAACATCACCTATTTCTTATCTACCAGAATGAATTGTCAAATGACAAAAAATATATAAAAATTTATTTTAAATAAAAAAAAAATAACCAATAATGTTTATTGTGAAAGATTCTCCTTATTGGTACACATGATTTTACTTTTGTGTTTCTATTACATTTTATAATATCTCCATATTTTGTGCAGGTAAAATTATTCCTAATTCAAAGAGTACTGCAACATGCAGGTGTTCCTCCACATATACAAGTTTGAGAACCACACATACATTGTAATTGCTTTAAAATCTGTTTCCTATAAATTAATGACAAATATATTGTAGGTATGGAGACTATATTAATCTTTAAGTCATTTAACATATTCATATTTTATGTAAATATTTTGTAGTAATGATGGATTTCCTAAATTTAAACAAAAATTCCTAGGAATGTTAATTCTACAAGCACATTTATAGAAACTATTCTGAACGTGCAATAATTAGTTATTAATTATTAACAGGTTCAGTGTTTTCAAAATATTATAAGAGTTCAAAACAAAGAGAAATGTTCAGATTCTTTAAAGAGTTACAGTTTTGAACTCTGAGCATCAAACAATAATGAAAAGGAGCTCTCCTCACCCATTTTCCACACTGCCATCCCCACCGCCACCCCGGCCCCATTGCCCAGCCAACCCACGCCAATCAACCTGTAGTGTGAAGCATAATGTTCTTTTGGATAAAGCACTGGTTTTAAGTACAATTGTTATCCAGATGAAAAAAGTTATGCCTGAAGAGAGAATGGAGGTACATTCACATTCCATTACTTATAAAGCAGTTAACCATTCACTTCGAAATAAAGATTGAAAAAAATTCTCCAGCTCTAACAAAGGTTCGGAGTAAATTAATAACCTAACTCTCAATGAAAGATATAAACATAGCTAGATAGCAAATGAACAGAGACATCAATTTTATACCAACGTGTTCTTTGCAATATGTTAATTCAGAAAGGAAATGTTATTTCTTTTCCTATAAGCATTCTATAGAATCTGGGTTGCCCAATATTCATATTATAATCTCATTCCCACAGACTGTACAAAGCTGTCAATAAAGCGACAGGGAGCGACAAAGCAACCCTCCACTACTGTGTTTGAAATCCTATTACAAGGAGGAAAAAAGAAACCAAATCAGCAAAATGGTAAGAATCATTTTTTCGGCCCACATGCAACCAAAGAACAAGGAAAAACAGAGACTATTTTCTAACATGTATAGCAAACTAGAGAATGTTGTATTATCCACCTGTGACACGTCTAGTGAGCAACAGCATCTATATTTTATCACTCGAGTTGGCCTGGCACTAATAAATGTGTGAATGCTTATCCAAGTGTCCCAGCACTTCAGTCATTCCCATCCTTTTGGAAACTCTCATCCTGTCTCCCTCTCAAAAGGGCTGTTTCCTATATTAAAAAAAAAAAAAAAAAAAAAAAACAACCCACAACTAGAGAGAATTAAATTTGAGAAAAAGAGCAACCCTGAACTTTGGCAGAACTTCGAGGGTTAATTACAATTCTACTTAAACGTGATTATGCCCTGATCCTTGTCCTTCTATGATGCTAACATTGGCAGAAAAGAAACAAATCCAAGACTCTAGCTCTCCTTTTTCACTACTGGTTTTATTATCGAATTGTTTTTAAGCCTCTTGTAGATGAAAGCTGCTTTTAAATCCTATCTCCTGAATGTTTATGGAAAGGTATGTCCAACTCTTGGGTTGTTTTCAGAGAAGGAAAACAAGCAAAATAGATTCTTTAGAAAATGAAGAATTTTGAAGTATAATTGAAGATGTAGTGAGTGTTTATAACTGGACATTAGTTACACACGCATTTCTCAAAGGGCTTGTCATTAGAGGAGATATCCGGCATTTACATAAGATTAAGATGTCCTTATCCCCAAACCAGGAATCAAATTATCTCATAGCAGATGAATGAGGTTTGCAGAGATTTCAGCATTATCCACTTTAATTGAAAGAAGAAAACGATCAACCCTAAAATAAACCACATGTGGAGAGCACCTCACTCCTCTCTCTCTCTCTCTCTCTCTCTCTCTCTCTTTCTCTGTCACACGCACACACATCTCTGTTCTCCAGGCCTTGCCAGACAGTTAGGAGAAGTGGGCTGCCCGGCCGTCCCCTCCGCTCACCTTTGCTCTCTGCTGCCGGTCACCTCCCTGTGGCCTCTCTGCTCATTCTCCCTCTAATCCTAATCACTCTGCCTCTTAAGCCCAGCCTTGACTCTCTACATATGTTCCATTTTTAATATAGGATATATAATTATTCTAGACTCCAACAGAAAAATAAAAATCATACACATGCGCTGCCGCAGTGGCTAAAGATCTGGAAGGCGTATCAACTTCGGCTGTCAAACTTCCCGTGCCGCAAACGGGCAGGTCCCCTAGCTCTGCAGGGGCACGGGAGCCCCTCTGTGCATCGAGGGAGAGAAGCGGGAGGCAGAGCTCTGCTGCGACCTTGGCAGCTTCAGCTCTGCCTCAAGGAGGGACACAGTGGAGAAGCCCCAGGCAGACTGTGGTGAGACAGAGGAGGGCCCAGGGGTCACTGAGAGTGTCCTGTACACTCTGAGTAGGGACGACTCAAAGATGGGGACATACTACTGAGAAAGCAGACAGTGTGCGCTGCAAGCTCCAGAGAACAAGTGAAGGAAGCACAGTGTAATCTCAGAAGCACTGAATGTGCCATGAGGAACCCTGAGTTCTTGGCCCGGCTCTGTCACTGTCTAGTTGCATGTCCCCAGGCACACCTGTCCCTTAAACTTTCTGTGTCCTCTCCTCATACTCAAACTAAGCAACACCACCAAACTATCTCTAATTTGCTTTCTGATAGCAAACAGGTCAAAATTGAGGTCACTAGCTACCATGATAAATGTGAAATGGTATATCTGGTGAGTGCTTGAAAGTTTCCAATTTTATATGCCCATGAAGTTATTTATTTACTATATTTCCACACAACAAAAATCTAAGGAACTCTTGAAATGTGTTGATAAATCCGGAGTCGTATTGTTTCAAATACCACTCCAATCTGGCGCCGTCACCTGAGGTCAGGCAACGTTACAAATAGACTTTCTGGGTAGCCAGGTGTTTGCTCTGATTTTGCAATAGTATTTCCCATGAAAGGACCGGAACTATATAGACTACAACACTCAAAAGTTATCTTTTCTTCAGTCTAAACAACCCTACTTCTGCCACCTCCGCTGAAAGAGTACTTCTCTGCAATGCAGTGTGCAACAAACTTGTTTCAACAGTATTAAGTCCAGCATCAATAGGTGCAAGCACAGTTCTACTACTTCCTTTCTACAGACTTAAGTCACACTCTGTCTTCTTTTGTTTTCATGGCTCTAAATATTCAGCCTCTACCAGGATTGATGCTGTGTGAGGAAGTGTTACAGACCTAAGAGACAGGCTTCAAGGGTGCTCACCCAGTGCGCTTCAGAACTGGAGGATTCCATTTCCTTTTTCTGGCTTTAGGGTTAGGTTACTGTCTGAGAAAAGACGCTCATGTTAAGATCATGAAAATGAATAAAGAAGACCAAATCCACAAAATGACTACACTCAACATAAGTTTGTATTAATAACTGCACAATGTTTTGTTTTCAGGCTCCAAAATGAGCAAGTATTAGTACATTTTTAGACACACATTACACTCACAGCTTCACGCACAGAGCTGGACAGCACACTTGGACATGTGGAAGTCAACATCCGAATGCTTTGCTCTAACACTAGGCCTGTGGTGGTTCTAGTAGGACCACAGAGACTCAGCACAGAGTTCTGACACTACTGCTCTGGCCCGGGCTGGGACCACCCCAAAAAATTGCCCAGAGATCCAAGGACGTTCACATCTCCGTTGCATAAGACAGTCTACAAAAAAAGTGAATGGCAAAGAGGTCCACACTCTCAATTGCAAGGAAGTGTTAGTAACTCTTTCCTCACGCAAATTAAAATCCAGTAACCCTATCTGGAACTGAAAAGATTATCTCCAGAGTATCACAGTATCTGGCACTACAGCAGACATTCAATACATTCTCGATAAATTTTGCCAAATATTGAATAACCACCTTATTAGTTAACAGAACAAATATTATCAAAACTCATTGCACATCAATGTCCCGTGCTGCTGCAGTCAGAGTTATTTAGTTGGGAGAGGAAAAACGGTTTGTAAATAAGATGGCTATCTAATAAAATATCACTGAGCAATACAGGGAGAAATATTTTAAATAGATTTGAGATAATGAATAAATAATTTAGGGGTCCCGAAAAGAAAAAAAAAAAAAATAAACTCTCTTATTTTATTCCAAGAACTCAGAAAGTTTTTGCTAGATTGGTCAACAAAGAGAAACTCTACTTGTTGCTTGCTTAGGAAGAGAAATATCGGGAGGGCCTGGAGAGTTCATAAACATAAGTTTTCTGTCTGTGCAAGTGAAGATCTGTACCTTGTAACTTTTTATTTGACTGAAATGGGACATTTCACCCTTTATATAAGTGTTTTCTATTCTCTCACAGGAGCTATATATTTCCAGTGAAAATTAATATTGCTATTTTAAACTATCCAGCATATTTTTAAAAAACAATAAAAATTAACAGAAATTAAGCAATGAGCATGTATTTTATTAAGAGTGTATATGTGTGTATAAGTCTTGAAATCAAATAATGTGATCCTTCAACTTAGTTCTTTAGGATTATTTTGGCTATCCTAGGTCTTTCAGCAATGCATGTTAAAATACTCCAAGCTTTGGTCACCTTTTACTTAAAATCGAAGTGATGATCACTATTTTGTAATAAATATATAATACAGTGAATTATTAACAGAAATTATCTACTTAAATTAAATGTTGATTTCCATCACTCTCTCTCTTCTCCTCTTTTCTTCCCTCCCTTGAAATCTAAGACTTGTATAAGACAAAACAGCCTTTCCTTTTGTGGCTTTTTATTGAGTTATATTTAAAGACAAAAGAAGAAGACAAGAAAACTAAAATAAGCAGAAGAGGAGGATTTTGCTATAAATTTTTACTGTCTTCCCACTAGTTATTTTTTAAAACTTTGCTATCATAGGATTCCATAATTCAGGTCAATGAGCGATTATTTGGCTAACTTTGTGACCTGCCTGGATTACAATGAGTGCTGTGTACTAAAATAAAATCTTAAGGCTCACCCCACACTGGCCGACTGAATGGACCCCCTCTTGAGCAAAGGAATATCCTAAAACTAAATTGCCTGCCAGGAGGAGGGAGGTCAGACTTGCCTCATCACACCCCTCCTCCCTTCTTGGGGACATCCTTTGTAACCCATTAACAGGCCTAAGCGTATGCAAGACAAACCTGCCTGTCCTCAGTGTACACAAAAAACATAGGTCCAGTGGCTTGTCTCTGATTAACAGCTATTTATCTTAGAACATTCCAAGCCTTTAGACAAAGCTTCATGTCTTTAGCAATTACAAGTCAAAGAATCTTTAAACCCCCCTACAACCTGTAAGCCCCTCCCCTGCACCCCCCTTCGAGATGGCCCACCTTTTTGGGCCAAAGCATTGTATACCTCCCACGTATTTATTTATGACTTTACCTGTAAACCCTGTCTCCCTGAAATGTATAAATCCCAGCTGTAACCCAGCCACACCGAGTCCACTTGCTCAAGGCTTCTTGGGCATGGCTCCAGGTCATGGTCCTCAAATTTGGCTCAGAATAAATGTCTTTAAAATTATTTTACAGAGTTTGGCTTTTTTCCATTAACAGTGTTCACACCCCTTTGCCTTCTCACATATGCTAGCTAACCGGAATGCCACAAGGGAATTGGGGTTCCCAGAGCAGGCTGAGCACCAACCCACCTAGAGATTATTTTACAGATCTGTTGGGCTTCACCTCAAAACACCTATATCAGTATTTTTAAGAACCCTAAGCAATCCCTGTGCAGCCAGAGTTTGAAGAATCAGAGCGTGAACTTCCTTGTCCTTAATGACTCAGGTCGGAGAGCGCTGGGGAGAAACTGGTAGTGCCCAGAAGAGTGGAGCAGCAAGTCCCATGAAGGAAAGGTAGACTTATGAACACCCTTAGTAATAAATGGTGTCCCACCTGCCCTTCAATCAACTTAGAAAACAGTGATGCAATATACCAAACCAAGTGAGGAGGCAGCGATCTCAGGAAGAAGGAATAACAGGGGCACATTCAAGGCGGATTGAAGGTCAGACGCAAAGTTGTGGGGCTGATGGCCTCCCGGGGCCCCAGCAGATGGAAATGGTGACAAAGGAGCTCTCAGAGGGGAGCCAGCTTCAAAATGTCACCCTAAGATGAGAAATGAGAACAAGTTTTTTCTTTGTATGTCAATGAGAGTTAAGCAAATATAGATTGTTCTGTTATAGTGTCCTTTCAATGTTTTTGAGCCTGGTAAATATTTCCTTACTTTTCAAAACCAAGTATTTGAATGAAAATTCAGTGCAACTACACAGAACTGAGACCCCAAAATAGTAGTGTTTTACACACAAACAAAATTTGTTTCTTGCATATATAAGTCTGAATGTAGGTAAGCCATGAAGTCTTCATAGCCCTCCTTACCCTACCACTTCGTTGTCCTGAGAAGCACTCAACCTCATGACTCAGGATGGCAGCCAGCACACCAGCTATCACACCTGCATTCCAAATAGCAGAATAAAGAAAAGGACCAAGGAGAAAAGGGCACGTTGCACAAAGCATCTATCTTTTAAGGAAGGATCTCATTACCTAGTACATGATGCTTCTGTGTCATTGGCCACTTGGCCATAATTTAGTTACATGATCACACCCACGACACACAGTGGAGACTGGAAAATGTCATGTCACATTTATTCTGAGCCATCAAACTCTCAGACAAAATCAAACATTTTGTTACTATGGAAGAAGAAGACAGTGGAGAGTGGGAGACAGTCACAGTAAGGACCAAGGTCAGGTCTCCGCTGTGGGTCCCAGGGCACCTTTACTACATAGCTCAGCCCCCAGAGACTCAGAGCAAACCCAGCAGAAAGGACCCTGGGAGAGGTGCAGTAGGAACCTTCACTTCCTGATGGGGAAACTGAGGCCCAGAAGGACTAAGAGATTGTCCCCAGCTCCCTCACCCCTTGGTGGCAGCAGGGCCACTTCACAAGCCTGGGCTCAGCTTCCCTGTCCAAAACACCGAGCTCGCCCACCAGGAACTCGCATCTCAGTTTCTGGGATTTTGGATCCAACACGGTTATTTCCACTGTTAAAACAAAATCTCAGATGGCTCCGTCCTGGAACATACCTTTTATCACAGTTCTATAGTTCTCAGTCCTGTGTTTTGCTTTGTTTTGTTTTGTTCTTTAAGAAGAAAGTCTTGCTCTGTCGCCCAGACTGGAGTGCAGGGACGTGAACACAGCTCACGGCAGCCTCAGACTCCTAGGCTCAAGGAATCCTCCTGCCTCAGCCTCCTGAGTAGCTATGACAACGGGTGCACACCAGTACCCAGAGCTCATTTATTTGTAGTACTATTACTATTAATATTATTATTTGTAGAGATGACATGTTACTATGTTGCCCAGGCAGGTCTTGAACTCCTGGCCTCAAGTGATCTGTCTCCTAGACCTTCCAAAGTGCTGGAATTATAGGCACCCTCAACTAAGGCAGGTCCAACATCTGAACTGCAGAGACCTGGGCCACAGGGCGTCTCCCAGGTGTCAGGCTCACTGGACCGGGGTGGGACTAGAAGCCAAGAATGTGAGGAGGTGGCTCAGGGGTCCCTCTCCCCTGCCTGCCTGTCCCTCTCAGCTCAGCCTCACCTGTTGTGTCCCTAAACCACATTGCACATGGGCACCGTGGAGCCTCATCACCCAGAGTCATGACCTTGACCTTCCCATGTTTGGTTAGTGGAACACAACCACAGCTCAACGGTTTCAGGTCAACACACAGATCTACGGAACAAGGTTTCGTAAAGGTGCTCTGGATCCCTGTCCTGTGCAGCATGTGAATGAAATGACCAAAAATGTAAAACCTGCCATGAGGTTGACAAGTCTTTGCAATAGAGATGGTCACGTCGTGTATTCAAGGACCTGCACATGGACTAGTTTCATCACTGTGACGGCTGGGAAAGGGAACACGAGGGAGTAGAAAGAAATCCATTAGCAGCCAGTATGAAGTTTAATGTTCAGTGACCGGAAGGAACAACCCAAAGCAGCCCGCACAGAGGGGAGGACGTAGGTGGTGGGAGGTCACACGTGACACAGGTACAAGCAGAGACACAGCCCCCTGGGAGAGGACTGAAGCCAACGAACCCTGGGATGCAGCAGGGACACTCAGGACAGAAACCACATGGAAAAACTAAGTATTTGTTCACTTAGTGTTACAAATTGCATTTTGTTCTATACTTTCTAATGGATTTGGAGGGACGGGAGAAGATACAGAGAAGAAAGTCCTGAGAGATCTACATTTTTACATTGCAAAAGTTTGACATTATTTAATTTAGGAAAAATCCTAAGATGTGTTTTCATGGTGAAGAAATGGTGGGATGACTACTTCACAACCACGAAGGAAATAAAACTCCTGGGGAAACTGTTTCTGCCTAGATATTTCCATACAGACACAGAAATGGACAAGAGGAAACATGCTTAGGTTTACTGAGAAATGAAGGGGTCTGTGGCGTGAGTACATGTCTACACCACTATGGAGCATGGCCGATCGGGAGGTGTCCCCATGAGTGGTGTCCCCTTTAGGCCAGACCATCTGGCTTATGCATCGGCATGGCCCAGGCACCTGGGGGGCAGGGCTCCTAACATTCCGTGCACCCGCACAGAATTCAGTTATGACGGCTGAAGACCGTTACGTGGCTCGCTGCGCTCCACTGGCTCAGTTTCACTGGACTCTGAGCTCCTGGAGGTGACTTCAGCGCTGAGCTCCAGCGTCCTGAGCCTGATTCACTGCAAAGTGAAGGACTGTCGAGTGCTGTTGGTGGATCACGTTTTTCCAACAGTAAGTGAAGAAGTCCAGTGCTGGTCCTCCCTCAGTCCCGATGAAACCTATTGGATTTCATTTGTTCCTCACCCACCATGTGTTTGGGTTTCTTCTCCCCAGTCCCTGGCTATGCCTCTCCTGCCACACCGGCCAGCATGGCAGGGTCCCTCTGCCCCTGGTCCAGGCAGAGGGCAGAGATGGACAGCAGGGAACTGTGCTCCCAGCTGGTGGACGCTAAACAGGAGATTCTGGACCACAGGGAGAAACTGTATATATCAGATTCAACCACTTTCTCCCTGGCCAACCAGCTGTGGAAATATAGTAAGTTCTGTAGGTTCACATGCTCAGTGAGGAACGGTTGTGTGTGTTCTCTCTGAGAAAATAAAGTCTCTAGACTTGGTGCTTCTCTTCCCTTTTCAAAATTAAGTTCCATCCTGATTATATTCCCAGGAAGGGAAAAGGGGGTATTTTATCCTCTTTTTTCTAAGGATGGAGAAACTGAGGCACACAGAGTTTGGCCACGATTCCAGGTGAGGAGTAGGGTGGGGCATGAGGTAAAATGTCAGTTATTTATTCCTGCAGCTGCCAAGGAAGTGCCTGTGATTTGGGCACAGGCTACACGGGTTTGTCTCAGGAGCCTGTGCACTGTACCAAATCCTGCAGTCACATAACGTCACTGTGGTTGTAATTTCTGGGACTGATGAGCTTCCATTCAATTCAGGCTTGTGTTGAGGCCCAAGAGGAAAGCACTGAGCTGCCCCCTGGGGAAGGTTGGGATGGACACAGCCCCTGCTTCAGAGGAGCTTCCAGAGGAGTGTGCTCCTAACGGCAGTTGTGACATTCCTTAGTGACCCTGTCCAGGGGGCTGACTCTGGTGGGAGAGAAGCTCTGCTTCCTGGGACACCAGTTCTACTTTGAGTCCATAAAGTCATTTGAAACTTAGCTGGAGGGTAGATGGTGCTTCTGGTTATGTTAGGGACTCTTTCCCACCCCTGTGTGTCCCCTGAGCTGGGGAACCATCAGGGACACAGGACGGCCAGCAGGAGTGGGTGGACCGTGACAGTCTGAGCTAGGAGACATTGGCCCACAGGTGAACAAGGGACGAGGAGGACAGCAGCAGCCCCTGTGACAAGCAAAGCCATGGGTGGGATGGACCCCACCCCCACCCCAGTGCGCCTGGCCACTGCCAGCCCTTGTCCTGCTCAGGAAGAGAAGCCCGAGCGACTGAGGGGTCCTGGGACAAGGGCACGTGCACAGCAGGATTGGAAGGAATCTCGCAACTCTGAGGCTGAACTTGCATCCTTTTCCTCCAAATTATTTTCCAATAAATCAGAGGATTATTTTTAATCAAAAGCAATTAAAGGAGATCAAAGATGGCGGAGTGGTGGTGACGGCCTGAATCTGCGCTCCCGGGAAGGAAGGCATCGATCCGGACCTGCCACAACGCTAGAAGACCGCTCCCACACAGGAACAGCGGTGTGAATCCACGGAGAATCAGCGTGGGACAAACAGAGCGAGTGAGGTCTGAGGTGAACGAAAATTGGGAACGCGGGACAGACACTAGCCAGCGGAGCGCGGGTCGGATACACCGGCCCCCAGCCGGGGCGGGTGCAGCCTCTCGGGAAAGCGGCTAGCCCTCCGCTCCCAATTGAACAGAGCCCTGACCCAGGCCAGCACAGAATCACTGAGGGATACGTGGCGCATTGGAGACAGGAGGCTTTTTTTGAGAAATTACCTTAGAACCTGGGGGATCTCAGCTGAGACAGCGCTTGGCGAGGAGGGACGGATCTGCCCCAGGGCAGAAAAACACAAAAGACTCCCGGACAGCAAATAGCGTCATACCCCGTGCTGCCTTTTTCGGCAGTTCTCCAGCCGGTCACCCCCGGTGCGTGTCCTTGCTGGCCAGCCCCCGGGCAGTGGCGGTCTCTGCCTGCCGGGGAGCCGGTCCCCTCCAGCCCCGGAGCACGGCAGGCGCCATCTTGAAAGCGAGAGCGAAACGGCTCGGGAGCCAAAAAGTGCCCAGCGGCTCTTTCTGCCCGTGCTGACTTCTTCGGCAGTTCTCCAGCCGGTCACCCCTGGTGCGCGTCCTTGCTGGCCAGCCCCTGGGCAGTGGTGGTCTCCGCCTGCCAGGGAGCCGGTCCCCTCCAGCCCCGGAGCTCGGCAGGCGCCATCTTGAAAGCGAAGGCAAAACCGCTCGGGAGCCAAAAAGTGCCCAGCGGCTCTTTCTGCCCGTGCTGCCTTTTTCGGCGGTTCTCCAGCCGGTGACCCCCTGGTGCACGTTCTTGCTCGCCAGCCCCCGGGCAGTGGCGGTCTCTGCCTGCCGGGGAGCCGGTCTCCTCCAGCCCCGGAGCTCTGCAGGCGCCATCTTGAAAGCGGCGGCGAAACCGCTCGGGAGCCATAAAGTGCCGAGCGGCTCTCTCTGCCCGGCGCCCTCCGCTGGTCTCTGAACCAACGCCAGGAGTGCGGGATATGCCGGGGCCGCGCTCGGGGTGAAGGGGCAGAGCTGCGCTAAGGCAAAAAAAAAAAAAACAACACGAACAAGAAGAATAGGCTCGCCGAACTGTATATTTTATTCTTGGTAAATTTCTTCTGGGTTTTGTTTGTTTGTGTTTGTGTTTGTTTTTGGTTTTTTTTGGGTTTTTTCTTTTTTTTCTTTCCTTTTCTTTTCTTTTTCTTTTTTTTTTCCGGCGGCGGACAGCCTCGGCGGGCACCTTTGCCCTCTGGGCCTCTGGCTGCCACGCCTTTTTTGAGCGCGGAGGTTGGATCCCCACCACCCTCGGAGCTGTGTGGGCGCGCAGACGTCATCTTGAAATCCACTGCGAAACCGCCCGGGACCCAGCCGGGCGGGCGTGTAGGGGCGGAGCTGTGCTAAGGCGTAAAAACAAAAACATCTAATGGCCGCTCCGGACCCAGCCGAGCGGAAGTGAAGGGGCAGAGCTGTGCTAAGGCGTAAAACAAACAAACAAACAAAAAAACATTGAGTCGCTGAATTATATACTTCAGATTTGTGTATCTTTCTGCCTTGCAGTGTGGTGAAGTGCTATGTAGTTTGTTTTTGTTCATTTTTGTTGGCGTTTTTGGTGTTTTTTGGTTTGGCTTTTTGCGTTTCTTTTCTTTTTTTTTTTTTTTTTTTTTTTTCTTTTTTCTTTTTTTCTTTTTCTTTCTTTCTTTTTCTTCTTTTTTTTCTTTTCTCTTTCGTTTTCTCCTCTTTCTTTTCTTTCTTTCCTTTTCTTTTTTCTTTTTTTTCTCTTCTCTTTCTCCTCTCTTTTCGCCTTCTAACTGGGGACCCACGGTGAGCTTCGGAACGGGCCAGGTCCCTGGCTCTGGTACATACCGGATCCTGAGTAGTCACCCCCAGGGCCGGAGATCTGCGGGCACGCAATTGCCACTCTAGGGCCCACAGCCAAGTCACTGCGGAGCAATAGGGTACCAAGAGGCTCCCCGGACGGCCCTCTCCCCTGGTCCACGGACCTTATATAGGATCCCTGCCCAAGTGTAAACACTGAATACTTCTCCAGAAGCGAGAGTGTGGAACCTGATCCCTGGGGACATTGGGCCAAGACAGACTTTTACCCGTGGAAGCTACAGCAACTGGGGCGCTGAGCAAGCAAAGTCACCGTCCTCTCCCCATAGCTAGTATCTTGCCGGCAGATAGAGTCAGAAACCTCCCCTATAGAGGAAGAACCAAAGGGAAACAAACAAACAAACAAACAAAGAGAATTTCGGTCTACTATTAGTGTGGACCCTGCCTGCCTTCTGAAAGACCACAACACAGTGTCCTAACTCACCAAAGCGGTCCTGGATCACTCCAATCCTCTAGGATTGGACCCATCGGAAGCAGTCCCCCAACGGAAACAGAAAAATCTCTGAACAATACACAACAGTCTCCCCCTCTTGCCAAAAGAAGCAACATACCTAGACTGTTTCACAGCCTAAGAATAGAGCACAAAGAGTCCTGTTAACCAGACTAAACCTATAAGTAAAGATCCATCGACAAATCTAGATGGGAAGGACCCAGCGAAAAAACACGGAGAGCAAAAAGAATCAAATGGAAAGCTCATCCCCAAAGAGAAATACCAGCTCCCAACCATTTGACACAAACCAGACTCAAAACACCAACATGTCACAGGAAGAATTCCAATTATGGATTATAAACAAGCTGAATAATATACAAGAATCAATGGATAAACAACACAAGGAAAACACACAAAAAATACAGGATTTGGAGGAAAAATTCACTAAAGAAATTGAAATATTGAAGAAAAACCAAACTGAACTCCTAGAAGTGAAGAATTCACTCAGAGAGCTACAAAACACTGTGGAAAGTCTCAAGAGCAGGGTAGATCAAACAGAGGAAAGAATCTCAGAAATTGAAGATAACTCCTTCCAACTAAATAAGTCAGTCACAGAGATAGATCGAAAAAGTAAGAGAAATGATCTGAGACTTCAAGAAATGTGGGATTATGTGAAGAAACCTAACTTGAGAGTTATTGGCATTCCTGAGGGTGAAGAAGATAACAAGCAAGGGTTGGACAAGCTATTTGAAGACATAATCGAGGAAAATTTTCCAGGCCTTGCCAATACTCTAGACATACAGATTCAAGAAGCTCAAAGGACCCCTGGGAGATTCATAGCAAATAGGAAAACACCACGCCACGTAGTCATCAGGCTGACCAAAATATCCACTAAAGAGTCACTTCTCCGAGCTGTAAGGAGAAAGAAACAAGTAACTTACAAAGGAAAACCCATCAGAATTACGCCAGATTTCTCAGCTGAAACCTTACAAGCAAGAAGAGGTTGGGGCCCCATTTTCACGCTTCTGAAACAGAATAATGCCCAGCCTAGAATCTTGTACCCAGCTAAGCTAAGTTTTCTATACGAAGGAGAAATCAAGACATTCTCAGATAAACAAAGGTTGAGGGAATTCACCAAGACAAGACCAGCCCTCCAAGAAGTACTCAAAAGAGAATTATACACGGATCAGCACAAGAAAGATCCACGAATGTAAAACTACTCAAGAGCTAAAGATGAAATTCCAGATACCACAATGGCCCAGGAGAGAAAACATCACAATGAAGTTCTACCCAACAAGCTGAACAAAAAACTGTCTCACCTATCAGTTTTCTCAATAAATGTGAATGGCTTGAACTCCCCGCTCAAGAGACATAGACTGGCCCAATGGATAAAAAAATACAATCCAAGTATCTGCTGTCTTCAAGAAACTCACCTAACCTGCAAAGATGCATTTAGACTGAAAATAAAAGGATGGAAATCGATATTTCAAGCAAATGGTAACCAAAAGAAAGCTGGTGTGGCAATCTTAATTTCCAATAACTTAGCTTTCAAACCAACAAAAATAATAAAAGACAAAGATGGCTACTACATACTGATTAAAGGCACAATTCATCAAGAAGCCATGACTATACTCAATATATATGCACCCAACCTAGGTGCACCTAGATTCATAAAGCAAACCCTACTAGATCTCAACCAAATGATAGATAACAATACTGTAATAGCTGGAGACTTTAACACCCCACTGACAGTACAGGACAGATCCTCTAAACAGAAAATAAACAAAGACATAATGGACCTCAATAGAATGCTAGAACAAATGGGCATGGCTGACATCTATAGGACATTCTACCCAAAGTCCACAGAATATACATTCTTCTCATCAGCTCACGGGACATTCTCTAAGATTGACCATGTCCTAGGACATAAATCATGTCTTCAAAAATTCAAAAAAATAGAAATTATACCATGCATCTTCTCAGATCACAGCGGAATAAAAGTAACAATGATCACAAACAGAAACCCTCACTCTTACTCAAAGTCATGGAAGCTAAATAACCTTCTCCTGAATAATTATTCTATAAAAGAAGAAATCAAGATGGAAATCAAAAATTTCTTTGAATTAAATGACAATGGAGATACAACTTATCAAAATCTATGGGATGCAGCTAAAGCAGTCCTGAGAGGAAAATTCATATCCATAAATGCCTATATCAAAAAGACAGAAAACATGCAAATAGACAACCTAACGAATAGACTCAAAGAACTGGAGAAAGAAGAACAGAACGATCCCAAACCCAGCAGAAGGCGAGAAATTACTAAGATCAAATCAGAACTAAATGAAAAGGACAACAAAGAAACTATAAGGGAAATTAATAAAACAAAAAGTTGGTTCTTTGAAAAGATAAACAAAATAGACACACCTCTGGCTAGACTAACCAAGAGCACAAAAGTAAAATCTCTAATAACCTCCATTAGGAACATGAAAGGAGAAATCACAACCGATGCTACAGAGATACAAGATATCATCTATGAATTCTACAAAAATCTTTATGCACACAAACTGGAGAACGTGGAGGAAATGGACAAATTTTTAGAAACACATAGTCTTCCCAGGCTCAACCAGGAAGAAATAGAGTACCTGAACAGACCAATATCAAGAAATGAAATCGAAACAGCAATAAAAAACCTTCCCAAAAAGAAAAGCCCTGGTCCAGATGGGTTCACACCTGAATTTTACCATACATACAAAGAAGAACTGGTGCCCATCCTACATAAACTATTCTCCAATATTGAGAAGGATGGAGTTCTCCCCAACACGTTCTACCAAGCCAATATAACATTAATACCAAAACCTGGAAAGGACACAACAAAAATAGAGAACTACAGACCAATTTCCCTCATGAATATAGATGCAAAAATTTTCAATAAAATACTAGCAAATCGAATCCAAGTACTTATCAAAAAAGTAATCCACCACGACCAAGTGGGCTTCATCCCCGAGATGCAGGGGTGGTTCAACATACGTAAATCTATAAATGTAATTCACCACATAAATAGAAGCAAAAACAAAAACCATATGATACTCTCATTAGATGCAGAAAAAGCATTTGACAAAATTCAACACCCTTTTATGATAAAAACGCTTAACAAAATAGGCATTGATGGAACCTACCTAAAAATGATACAAGCCATATATGACAAACCCACAGCCAACATCATACTGAATGGGGAAAAACTGAAAGCACTCCCACTTAGAACTGGAACCAGACAGGGCTGCCCATTGTCTCCATTACTTTTCAACATAGTATTGGAAGTCCTTGCGAGAGCTATCAGGCAAGAGAGCAGAATCAAGGGAGTCCAAATAGGGAAGGAAGAGATCAAACTCTCACTTTTTGCTGATGATATGATGTTATATCTGGAAAACCCCCAGGATTCAACCAAGAGACTCCTGGAATTGATTAACGAATACAGCAAAGTCTCAGGCTACAGAATTAATATACACAAATCAGAGGCATTTATATATGCCAATAACAGTCAATCGGAAAACCAAATTAAAGACTCAATACCCTTCAAAATAGCAACAAAGAAAATAAAATATCTAGGTATATACCTAACTAAAGAGGTAAAGGACCTCTATAAGGAAAACTATGAAACACTGAGAAAAGAAATAGCAGAACTTGCAAATAGATGGAAAAATATACCATGCTCGTGGATCGGAAGAATCAACATTGTTAAAATGTCTATACTACCCAAAGTGATCTACAGATTCAATGCAATCCCTATTAAATTACCAACATCATTCTTTACAGACATAGAGAAAATAATTATACACTTTGTATGGAATCAAAGAAGACCCCGTATAGCAAAAGCAATTTTAAGCAACAAAAACAAAATGGGAGGTATTAATTTGCCAGACCTCAAACAATACTACAAGGCCGTGGTTCTTAAAACAGCCTGGTATTGGCACAAGTGCAGGGACACAGACCAGTGGAACACAACAGAAAATCCAAATATAGAACCATCCTCATATAGTCACCTAATTTTCGACAAAGCGGGAAAGAATATACTCTGGGGACAAGAATCCCTATTCAATAAATGGTGCTGGGAGAATTGGTTAGCCACTTGTAGAAGACTGAAACAGGACCCACAGCTTTCACCTCTCACAAAAATCAAATCACGGTGGATAACAGACTTAAACCTTAGGCGTGATACAATCAGAATTCTAGAAGAAAATGTAGGAAAGACTCTTACAGACATTGGCCTAGGCAAAGAATTTATGAAGAAGACCCCCAAGGCAATCACAGCAGCAACAAAAATAAATGAATGGGACATGATTAAATTAAAAAGCTTCTGCACAGCCAAAGAAACAGTCCAGAGAATAAACAGACCACCTACAGAATGGGAAAAAATTTTTGCATACTACACATCAGATAAAGGACTGATAACAAGAATCTATTTAGAACTCAGGAAAATCAGCAAGAAAAAATCAAGCAACCCTATCAAAAAGTGGGCAAAGGACATGAATAGAAATTTTTCAAAAGAAGATATAAAAATGGCTAACAAACATATGAAAAAGTGTTCAACATCTCTGATCATCAGGGAAATGCAAATCAAAACCACAATGAGATATCACTTAACCCCAGTGAGAATGGCCTTTATCAAAAAAACCCAAAACAACACATGTTGGCGTGGGTGTGGAGAGACAGGAACACTAATACACTGCTGGTGGGACTGCAAACTAGTGCAACCTCTGTGGAAAGCATTATGGAGGTATCTTAAACAGATTCAAGTAGACCTGCCATTTGACCCAGCAATCCCATTACTGGGCATATACCCAAAGGAAAAAAGGTCATTCTGTAACAAAGGCACGTGTACCCAAATGTTTATAGCAGCACAATTCACAATAGCAAAGATGTGGAAACAACCCAAATGCCCATCAATACATGATTGGATTAGTAAACTGTGGTATATGTATACCATGGAATACTACTCAGCTATAAGGAATGATGAAGATACAACATCTCTATGGTTCTCCTGGAGAGAGTTGGAACCCATTATATTAAGTGAAGTATCCCAAGAATGGAAAAACAAGCATCACATGTACTCACCAGAAAATTGGTTTCCTTGATCATCACCTAAATACAAATCTGGAAACGACACCAATTGGACATTAGACTGAGGTGGGGGGTGGGGGAGGGGATGGGGGTATGCCTACACAATGAGTGCATTGCGCACCGTTTGGGGAGTGGTAACATTTGAAGGTGCTGACTTGGGAAAGGGGGGGTGGGGAAAAAAATATGAAACTATTGTTTTTAACTTGCACTGTTCACTTAATAATTTATCATGAATATTTCCCATATTATTTCATATCATTGTACAAGAAATAATGTATACATTATGAGGACATACTGTATCTAACAAGATATACTGTTAGACTCTTTGATTCTGTAAAATAAAAAAAAAAAAATAAAAAAAAAATAAAAAAAAAAAAAAAATAAAAAAAAAAAAATAAAAAAAAAAATAAAAAAATAAAAAATAAAAAAAAAAAAAAAAAAAAGAAAAAAGATATTAGGTAAAAGTCGGGAAATCTGAACAAAGTTTTTACTTCAATAATGTTTCAAAATTAGTCATAAAAAAAAAAAAAAAAAAAAAAGCAATTAAAGAGAAGAATAAAAATTGAAGCCTGTTATGGAAGTGAAGAGATGAGTTCTGGGAAACGACAAACTGTGTTTTATTAACACCTTTCCATGTAATCATAACATAAGCATATGAAATACTGTGAAGAGGAAGAAGATGGAAGAAGGCTGAAGACCGTGTGTAGAGCAGGGACCCTGGGAATGTCTCCAGGTGCCAATGCAAGTTGTTTGTCTACGCTGTGCCTCAGTTTCCTCCTCTGTTTACACGGCGCTATTGTAGCACCTATTAATTGGAGTTGCAATGATACATTCATTAATTCCTGTGTCGCTTTTACAGCAGAGCCTGAGAAGAGGAGCCACTGTGAGCTCCCAGTTCTCTCACTTCCAGTGTGACCCGAGCGTCACTAGCGTGTGGGAATTTTCTCTCGGGTCCTCGTGGTCTAACGCCCGATGTTTCCCACAGGTGCATCCAGATGCAATATCTACCTGTGAGAGGCTGGTGCGCTCTTTGCATTCCCAGCACGAGGGCCCGACCAGTCCTGGGGTCCTGGGGGCCTTCCTAGCTGTGCAGGCATCACTGCATCACGCCCCATGCAGTGATTTGCGTCACAGGCTGCACCTTGGTCACGTGGCCCCGATCAGAGTCAGACCTTGGGGGATGTGAACTCTGACTCTCCTAAATCCCAATTCGATTTATGCCAAGTACCTTTATGTGCCTTTCAGCTTCTCCTTCCTCATCTCGCAATAGGGATTCTCAAGGCCATGGAGATGGGAGGGTGAGAATTAAAGGTGTAGAAATCCCCACATAGGACCTGGTACTGCGGACACTTTGGTCCCTGGGAGGGACTCTGCTACCTCCCCTGTGGGCAGTGGCCACAGCTTCCCACTGAGGCCAGTGTGCGTGTCTTTCTCAGAGTGTGGCGAGTTCAGGGACGTCCTGGAGTCCGTGCTGGGGGTGAGGCTGGACTTCTGGGAGGAGGAGCGGGCAGAGACACCGACCCTGGAGGACGAGCTCAGGTAAGGGTGCTGCTGTGTGCGGGGCAGGCAGGGGACATGTGAGTCTCTGACGTGGGCAGCTCAGCTGGGACATCTAAGAGCCCACCTGGGCCACGAGAATGGCAGGAATGGATGAGGCTGGCACGTTTTTCACAGATATTAATAAAACAAGATGAAAACAAAACTAAGGATGTATTCTGGCCCACAGCCGTGACTCAGAGCCATGTTTTCTCCTTTCAAACAAGAAATTGTTAAGGTGAAAGTCACGTAACATAAAGGTAACCAAGTACAGTGACAACTCAGCAGCACTGAGTGTAGTCACACTGCGCATTCAGGTGATGGAAACACTAAAAGCCCCGACTCCACACTGAGCGATACATCCCTGTGACAACACTGCACTTGGACCCCTCACAGTCATACAAGTAAAACTCTACAATGTTGTGCAGTCACCGTCCCATTTACTCTGAATCACATTCACCCTGACTGAATGTGGCTTCTGAGTCTGTTACCCAAAGAATGTTGTCCCCTTGGCCTGCTCACCTTCTGTTTTTCATGCTTTCAACCGGCCCCAGCCGGTCCTGCCACATTGCTTCCTGTGGCTGCATGTCCAGTTGCTGCAGAACGTGCTGGGTGTGTCTTCACGTGGAAAAAGCCCTGGCCACAGTGAGGGACTGAGGGAGACCGTTGTGAAGCCGATTCAGGAAGACACCTGGATTCTCTACAGAAGGAAACAGGAAGGGAGCGTCAAGGATCTCACAGGGGCAGTCTGTGACGCACGGGAGGCTTTCCCTGCACATTCTTCTCTCTCTTTGCCATAAGCAGGTCACCAAATACGTGCTAGAATTGCACTTGGAAGGCTTCCTGGGGACATCTTTCCAGAAATGTCTGCCACGGCCCATATAATCTATTGTCAACTGTGCCTTTTCATATTTGCTTTTTCTCCCACCATAGGGAAGCCAATAGAGTCACTGACCAGCAGGCCCGAGAGCTGACCCTATTGAGGCAGGTGTTGCGAGAGGGGAGAGACGGCTCGTTTCTCCTCAAGCAGCACCTGCAGGCCCTCCTCCTCCAGGACAATCTTGACAGCTGCCAGGGCCAGGGCCTCCGTGAGCACCTGGCGGAGGGGCGCAGGCTGGCAGAGCACCTCGCCTGCACGCTCAGCCCAGGTGAGTGGCCACAGGCCCTCGGGACTCTGAGCTTCTCCCAGGTGCCAGCTCACAAGACATTCCACTCACAATGTGGCTCTTTACCCGGTTGTCCTGGTTTGCACATCACATTTATGGCCATGACAGGATCAGGGCTGGCCGGCGGGAGCAGAGGACAGAATGCTCAGGGTGGGGGTCCCAATGTCCCCACTCTGTCCTTCCTCCTGATGCATCATGACCTAGAATTTATCAATTCTTTTTTCCTGGGTTTTCCTTGGAGGAAAAAAGAAGATTAGAGGCACCTGGGCTTGGGGAGTCTCCTTCCCACAGGCCTGGTAGCCGCAGGGAAAGCCCCAGGTGGTTGAGCTCTAGTGAAATCCTTTGTGTGGAGGGTGGGATTTGCGAGGAAGGCAGAATGCTGTTGGTGTATTTCCAACAGCTACCACCGCCCCTCGCACTCCCAGATGCATTAATAGATTTCTCTCCAATCTTCACCATGAGAAAATGGTGGTGTCAGAAAGTAAATCATCCAAAAGGGTTTGGGCACTTTATGACTGCTACTGCCTTTTGTTTTATTTCTCAAATTTCTGCAGACTCATACTCCAGCAATTAGTCAACTATGTCTTAGGTTTTCTTACCATAGACATTTAGAGATCTGTGCTGGTGTTCATAGGGATGGTGTGGAGCTACTCAATGTCTGACTGGACATTTCTGAATTTCTATGCAGAAAACCACGAAGAGCAGGAAGAGGAGAAGGAAGAAGAACCACCAGCCCCCAGGTAGCAATGAGCGAGCAGGGTCTGGAGGAGGGTGGGTAAAATAGGGGAGGCCCAGTTGCACTGGCCAAGATGTCAAAGTAGCCACAGATTTCACAGCAAAGGTGCATGAAAACTGTTTGTTCTTTGAGGACATTCACAGAACCAGCGAAAAATTCCTTCCATTAACAAGGTTGTTCACTGTCTTCAAGGCATTTCCCAGTAACTAGGAGAACAAGTCAGTCTTAGGGATTTCTACAATCATGGAATCTACCTGTTCTCCCTCCCATGGCTGAACTCAGTACGAGATACTATCTGCTTTCTGCGTGGTTGGCCTTAGCTTGTTGGAAGTGACCCCATAGCAGGGGATATGAGCAGACTGAAATATTTCCACCATGTCACTGCATTGCTAGACGGGGTCCTAGAAGACACAAGAGCTCCTGGACCTACAGTCTCAGGACCCTGTGCTCACTGTGCCGCTGCGGGAACAGTCAACACGGTCCACGCAGGAGACTGAGCCACTTCGTGGTTCTCTGTGTGTGCTGTCTGCCAACACTGTACCAAAGGGGACAGTTGTGTCCCCTTCCTCAGCAGCTCCTTACGTGGCCAGTGCACAGAGCACTTGCTCCTCTCTCACTCCTGCCCTCGAGGCACCCACATTCTTACTTTCTCATAAGAGGATAGTTTTCTTTCTCTTTGAAGGGACACCCTTGCCATCTGTGGCCAGTCCTTCATGCCTCTCATCAGCACCGCCTTGAATCTGGTGTCCAGTCCCTCTTGGTTCGGTCCTATTCTTTCTCCCACCAGGCTGAGCAGAGAGGAGCAGGAGAAGGAGAAGGTGAATGGAGTCCTGCAGGGCCCGTTGGGTGAAGGCCACACGACTTCTGCCAGTCACCATGACCTGGCTGACACCGACCAGCCTGCCTGCACCGGTGCCATCCTGTTTGCTGAGCAGGGCATCTCCAGTGCGCTGGATGCAGCTAGTGAGTGCTCTGTTGTAAAGAGAATGACTCCAGATTGTCCTGTGGGTAGACTCCGTGCCTGCTGGGCTCCATGGCAGGTTCAGGGTGGTGAACACAGGGCTCACAGAGTGGGGACATTGAAGAAATTGTGACAAACCACAGCCACCACTGACGCATGTGCACACAGGTGTCTGCAGGAGCCCATTCTTTGCAGATGGGACATCTGTTGTCTCCTGCAATGTTCTTTCTAAATGCTGATCCCGAACAGCGTACTCTGAGCATTAGTGACTGTCTGAGTGGGTGGATATTCTTGCCTATGTCTTTGGAGATAGTGTTGATGACTCCTCAACTCCAGACCATGGTCTCTCTCTACTCTATGTTGACCTGTCCTTCATAAATGGCCGTCCAACCACCAGAATACAAACACCTCTGGAATGAGTCTGGAATTATCCCTGAAAACAGGGCAGGGCCCTTGACACACTCCATATCCTTGAATGAAAAGTATCCTGTTCTCTAAGTAGCAGCAAAGATCTTTCCTATTTGAGAGAATAGAGATTGCAGCTGTCATCTGATCTCAGTGGATCATCCCATCTGTACCCATGGCAACCACAGCAGCTGATGACTAAAGACGGCATTTTGTAGCCACATGTCTAGAGCCACTAGGCAGGCTCTTCCTGTTCACTGGGAAAATATGTTTCACTGTTTGCCAAGACTCAGGACAGAGGACAGTGTGACACTAATGGACCAATCCAGGGACACTCTGCCCAGGCACTCTGAACAGGCAGCCTGGCCACTTCTCAGAAGACACAGCCTGAGGTCACCTGGAATATTCCCCATGGAATACTGATCTCACAACAGCAGTACTTTCCCCCATGCATTACACAGGCCCCTGGGTTTGTGTTGACCATGAGGCAAGTACCTGTGGTGCCTGGTCCTGTCTGACTGTATTTGCAGCAACTCAAGGTGACGAGAAGCAAGAAGAAGGACAAGAGCCCGTGGAGCCCGGGTGAGTGTGACAGTCACGGGCTGTGAGCACCACGGCACCACCCCCTGGAGATCTCGCTCCAGGGAGCAGCAGAGGGTGCTGACTAGATCCGCACCACGCAGCCTGCCTGGCAAGAGTGCGTCTGTCGACCTGGTGCTTCTCACACTGGTTTCCACTTCCCACGAATTTCTCCAGTTTAATAAGCTGGAGTCCTGTGACCCGAGATGAGCTAACCAGTCTCAGGTGTCCCTGCACTCAGGGTGACCACCTCCCTCTCCCATGGGAGGTGACTGGGAGGACAGGCACAGCTTCTCTCTGCCAGGGTAGCCACAGGTTGTTGGCAGGGATTCCACAGCAGGTAGTATACCGAGACAAGAAAGAAAGAGAAAAATTTCACATCATTTCACAGTACTGGGAGAACAAGGCCTAGAAGGCCCGAGATCTCCTAAAGTCCACGCTGCCTCAGGTGCGTCTATTCCCTGCAGCTGGGCAGGGAGAGCGGGACTCAAACGCACGACAGCTGCAGCAAGTGCTGCGGGTCGCTGCGCTGTGTGTCCTGATTGCACCGTGCGGGGGAGGGCGGGGTCTTTCCTGGTCACTGTGCCCTGTGGCCGGTGCACTGGGCGCCTGCTGCTTCCTCAGACCCCACGGCAGCCTCCCTGAGCCGCAGTCCTAGGGGGGCTGTTTTCCTCTTCCTGTTTCAGGGGTGGCCTCGCCGCCTCTGGGACCTCTGCCTGTGTCCCCTGATCAGGACCAGCCAGGGAAGCCATGGTGCCCGATCTCTCTGAGCTTAACATTCTCTCCTGCGCACCCCCAGGCTCAGCGGGGAGGAGGAGGAGGTCAATCCCACCCAGCAGACCTCACTGCGGGAGCAGCATGTCACTCTCTGCAGTGGCCAGGACATCTCTGAGTCCCGCCGCCCTTCCCACAGTGCTGCCCTGCTGCCTGATGCGGGAGACGTCTGTGCCTGCCCAGGTACAGCTAGTGAGTGTGTCTGGTATAAAGTAGATGAGTCCAAGTGTCCTCCCAGGGAGCCTCCATGTTCTCTGTGCCCCTCACCTGTCGCCAGGTAGAGAGATGCCAGCAGGCCCCGGAAACACACTGATTTGGATGAGGGTGGCCGCCTGAGCGTTAGGCACAGACATCAGGTGTGTCAGGCAGCCAGGCAACTCCCGAATCCCGGGCCAAACACTTACCCAGGGGACACCACGACTAGGTCACAGTGGGCACACCAGAGCTAAGCAAAGTGGGGGAATTGAAGGAACTGTAACCGACTCTCAGCCACCGCTGATGCCTGTGCACGGCAGGGGTCTGCACGAGCCCATTCTTTCATGTGGGGACTTGTGATCTGTCCTGCAGGTTCTGATAATTGTTACAAAAGCACCAGTGACTGTCCCAGTAGGTTGGTGGTCTTGCCTGTGTCTGTGCAGATGTTACCGTAGTTCCTAGATTCCAGGCGCAATCTCTCTGTCCCCTCTAATTCAACTGATCCTTGCCAAGGGTGTGTCAGAATACCGAGGAAATACACCCGTTACGGCCACATCTGGTGTTGTCCTTGAAAGCAAGGCCTGGGAGCCGATACCCCCACCCCTCTGAGTAGCGCAGAGTCCTGGGCTCTGAAGCACAGACCTTCCTTCCCACAGACCTCGGTGCGCACTTTCCTGTAGATTCCACGCCTCGGTGTGGTCTCCGTGCAAGATAACCACTGTATCTGTGAGGGGAAGCTGAATCTTGCATTAATACCACTTTGAAGGCAGCTAGAACATTCCCTGCAGTCTCTGGCAAAGCTGATATATTTTCACTGCTTCACCAGCTCAGGACAGAAGACGACATGAGGACGATGGAGCAGGTGTGGGTGGCTCAGCAAAGCCCGCCCGGCCCCTTCCCTAGAAGGCACAGTCGGAAGCCACCAGCCTGGTTCCTTGCAGAATGTGCTGGGCTTTTTCCCTGGGAGAATATTTACATCCCCATGATTGCACAGGGCTTTGTGTGATGTGTGGAGCAAGAACTGGATAATAAGACGGGTTTGTCTAAATTTCTTTGCAGAGAGTCACAATCAGAACCCTCCCGAGGACAAGGACGGAACAGAGCTGATGCCCTCCAGGTAACTCGCGGTCACGGGCTGTCAGTGCAGTGTGGACATCTGCAGGGCCACACCCAGGACAGCCTGAGTGTGCTGAGTGCGCCTGTGTCATTCATTCAGCAAACTGTGACAGCTCTTTACAGTGTCAGCTGTTTTCTTGGTGGTTCTGCCCTGGTTCCCACTTTCCACTGATTTCTCAAGTTCAGTAGCCTGGTACCGGGCTGACTGGAGGTGACCTGATCACAGATGTCCCTGAACTCAGGGAGAACAATGGGTCTTTCCCACAAGGGGAAAACCAAGATGACATGCGTACCTTTTTTGCAAGGTTGGCCTTTGTTGCTTGCCAGGGATTTTATAACAAGGAATGTAACTAGACTGAGCAACATCACATGAGGTCACAGTCCTCGGGGATCAAGGCCCACAGTGCTGACGATCTGTAGGAGTCGGCCGAGCCTCAGGAGTCCCCATCCCTGCCCCGCTACAAGTGCAGTGGACCCACCTTGCAGCCGGGCCATAGCAAGAGTGACAGTTCTCGCTGTGTGCTGCTTGTAGTGGTGGCACCCGGCAGTGGGAGAGGAGTGTCCTTCCCGGTTAGCACATCACATCACCAGTGCCCTGGGCACCTGCCACTCTCTCCACCCACACCTGCCCTCCCCATCCCCGCATCAGCCCCCATTCTGCCTTAGTCACAAGAGGGGGGGTCTTCTGCCTTTCTCTCTGGAGGGATGTCCCCTCTGCCTCCTGCGACCTCTCCCTGAGGCTTCCAATCGGGAACCGCTGAGATGCTGCGATGTCCGATCCTTCCTTGGCTAACAGGGTGCTCCCCTCCCCCCTCTGCCCTCAGCAGGGAGCTGCGGGAGGAGGACCCCCTGGACGAACTGGGGCAGGATTCCTTGGATGCCTGCTACTTGTGGCCTTCCAGGGGCCAAGACTTCTTGGACACCCGCGAGGCTCCGGACAGTCCTGCATTTGTGACTGATGACATCTGGGCTGCTTGGGAGGCGGAGAGTGAGTCCTCCCATTACGGGGATAAGGAGGCTCCCCGTGGTCTCACCAGTAGCCTCGATATCTTTGTGCGCACCCATCAATCTAGAAAGATGGGTCTCTGCAGCCACACCTTGTAGGCCACCTCCACTGGGACCAAAGTCTAGTCCCGAAGTGTAAGCATAGACATTAGAGGTGTCAGGGAGCTCTGCACTCTTCCTAGTCCTTAGAGCACAGGAGTGTCACTCAGGCACTCACTGGCAAAGGCAGGCTGTGGGCACCAAGACGGGCCAGGCTGGGGAGAGTGAGGGTGTCCCGGCCACTCTAACACTTGTGCTGTACGTGCACAGAGTCCTCGGACAGATGCTTCTTTCGATGAGACATTTCATCTGTCCTTTGGTCGTCTGGCTAACTGTCATTCCTCGCCAGTGTTTTCTGAGCACCTGCAACCCGTCAAGGAGGGTGACAGTCTTGCTTGCATGTTTGGCAATGGTGCTCCCAGGCCCCTGGGCTCTGAGTTCCAGTCCCTGTCCTCCTAGTCAGCTTGTCCTGAGAAGCCTCATCTGAGCACCAGGACGTGAGCCCCACGGGCACTGCCTGTGTGTGGAACTTTCTCTGAAGGCGACGCTTGGCCCTGACGTCCCCACCTCCATGAATGGCCCAGGATCACATGCTCTGAGGAGACCAGAGACTCTTCTTTGTGAGACTTCGTGTGTTGCGTCACTCAGTCTAATCTCAGGGTCACTCTCATGGCCATCAGCAGCACCCAGGGGGTCTACCGGGCAGGTGGCGGCAGCACCCGAGCAAATAGCGAGGCAGGGTCCCATGATCTCTAAAGAGACTAACACGGGTAACTGTCTACCCAGGTGTGACCAGTGGACGTGTGTTAAAGGTCTGTCTCAGCAGCCACTGTGCATTCGGTGGCTCAGGAAAGCAGGGCCAGTTCCTTCTCCCAGGACATGTCTAGGGCTCCCTGCAGGGTCCTTCTCAGAATGTCCTTAGTTCACCCAGAGACTATGTCCGTCCCTGTGTCTACACTGTGTAAAGCAGGAACTGCGGCATGTGACTGTGTCATCTGATTTCATTTGCAGGAAACCTGCAGGATCCTAAGGATGAGGAAGGACAAGAGCCAGCATCCCCCAGGTGACTGTGACAGTCAAGGCTTCCCCAGGGGAACTAAGGTGGTGTTTGGGGGTCTCACCTGGAGATCCAGGGACACAGATCTGCTGAGTGTTCCTATGTGATCTCGTCAGCCACCAGGAAGGGTCTGTTTAAGGAACGGTGCTGTTGTCCTTGCTATTCCTGTGTCGATTGCCACTTCCTGTGAATTTCTCACGTTGGGAAATGTAGAGTCGGCCAGGTGAAGTGTCACCGTTCATGGTTTCCACAGTCACAAACACATAGGACCTGCTGTCCCCTGTGTGGTTAAAATCAGGGAGGGATGGCCGGGCTTGGTGGCTCATGCCTGTAATCCCAGCACTCCGGGAGGCTGAGGCAGGAGGATCATTTGAGTTCAGGACTTGGAGACCAGACTGAGCAAGAACAAGACCCCGTCTCTACTAAAATAGAAACAAATTAGCTGGACAACTAAAAAATATATAGAAAAAACTAGCCAGGCATAGTGGCCCATGCCTGTAGTCCCAGCTACTCGGGAGGCTAAGGCAGGAGGTTCACTTGAGCCCAGGAGTTTGAGGTTGCTGTGAGCTAGGCTGACGCCGCGGCACTCTAGCCCAGGCAATAGACCGAGAGTCTGTCTCACAAAAATAAATAAATAAATAAATAAATAATAAAATCAGGGAAGGTGGCGTCCCTGCCTGCTTCATTGCGGGCCCAGCCTGCTGGCAGGTTCTCCACAGCAAGAAAGGTAACTAGACAAAAAGAAAGTTCATGTCAAGAAGGAACAGCAACTAGGCTCACAATGCTCCGGATATAAACCTGCCTTTGCAGACATTTTGGAAAAACTGCTGCACATTCAGCAAATGTCTTTCAGGATCCGTTGAAGAGCTGCCTGGGGCCTTAGTAACAGCGTCTCTTTCAAAGTCCTTCTCCCCTGTCGTTGCCCCCTTTCCACTCTGACGCTTCCCTTCCACCCACCTTAGGAAACAACACGTCCTGATTCGGGACCAGGCGCGAGAGCTGACCCGGCTTCGCCAGACAACTTACAGAATGAGAAAAAATGGCCGCATGCTGCCCATCCGATAAAGGACTGATAACTAGTACCCACTGAGAACTCAGGAAAATCAGCAAGAAAAAAACAACAACCCTGTCAAATGTGGGAAAAGGACAAGAATAGAAATTTTTAAAAGAAGACAGAAGAATGGCCAAAAAACCTATAAAAAAATGCTAAATAGCTCTAATCAGGCAAATGAAAATTAAAACCATAATGAGATATGATTTAATGCCAATGAGAATGGCTTTTATCAAAAAATCCCATAACAATAAGTGCTGGCATGGATGCCGACACACAGGAAAACCCCTACACTGCTGGTGGGACTGCAAACTAGTGCAACCTCTGCGGAAAGCAATACGGAGACACCTTAAACAGATACATGTAGACCTACCATTTGAAGCAGGAATCCCACTATTAAGCATCTACACAAAAGAACAAAAGACATTCTATGAAAAAGACACGTGCACAAGAAACGTTATAGCAGCACAATTCACAGTCCCAAAGATGTGGAAACCACCCAAGTGCCCATCAACCCATGAGTGGATTAATAAAATGTGCTATATGTATACCACGGAGTACTGCTCAGCTATGAAAAACAATGGTGATATAGCATCTTTCGTAGTTTCCTGGATACAGTGTGAAGCCATTCTACTAAGTGAAGTATGCCAAGAATGGTAAAATAAGCACTGCATGTACTCACCATCAAATTGGTTTCACTGATCATCCCCTAAGAGCACATTTAGGAAGAACATTGATCGGGTGTCTGACAGCTGTGGGTGGGGGAGGGGATGGGTGTATAAATACATAAGGAGTGGGATGAGCACTGTATCATGGATGGACAGGTTTGAAGCTCTCACTTGTGGCGGGGGGGTGGCAGGGAAATTCACATAACTTAAACTTTTATAGCACCTCAACATGCCAAATTAACAATTTAAAAAAAAATTACAAGATACAACAAAAAAAAAAAAAAGAAAAGAAAAAAGTAAGAAAATTCCCGTCTACAAGGCAATGTGGGAAAAACTCTTAGAGACCTTGGCCTAGGCAAAGAATTGATGAAGACGACCCCAAAGGCAATCACAGCAACAACAACCATAAATAAATGGCACCTGATTAAATTAAAAAGCTTCTGAACACCCAAAGATACTGTCAGGAGAGCAAACGGACAACCTGAATGAAACTGCAGGCCAGCTCCAGCTCTGGCTCTGGGAGGCGGACGGCAGCGCGAGGTCCCCCCGGGGCGTCAGGCGAGCTCCCTCCCTTGAGGTTTCCACCCTGCCTAGCACTGGAGCTCAGGCTCTGGGCGCGGGATTAGGGGCCTGAAGCCCAGCTGCACTCTGAGCCAGAGTCCCCAAACCACACATGACTTCCCCAAGGCCGCTCCCAGGAGGGAGATGGCTCCAACCGCCACAGGCTCTGGAGCCCAGCAGCAGCAGTTGAGCCCGGATGGCGCCCGCCCGCCAGGGTGACACGTTGAGGCCAGGCCGGACAGGGCGCACCCCTTGGCCGGCCGGCGTCCACCGCCCGGCTCCCTGCAACACCCGCAGGGCCTCTCTCAACAAACTTCGGGGGGCGAGCACTCACCAACGATGGACTTCCTCCTCTTGGTCGAGGTCCAGCGGGCCATGGTGATGACAACGACGATGACCTCACACTGCTGGGGTTCCGGCTCTGGAGGCAGCGGCTACACCAGCTTGGGCTCCAGCCGCCACGCAGCACTCTTTGGAGCCCTACTGCCTGCCTGAGCACCCTGGCCTCTTCAGCAGAGTTCTGGCCAATTTCGGCCCAATGCGCGGGCCGCCTCACGGCCTCACCACCGCCCCAGGCCTGGACAGATTGGTCCGCTGTCACCTGCTAAGCTGGGGCTGTCACCTGCTAGGCTGCTTGGCCCAGCCAGCTCCTCTTGGCACCAACGTGCTTCTCCCTCCGGACACAAAGACTTTCCAAGTTTTCCATCTTCCCTTGCCAACAAGACACAGGGAATCTTCCCAAGCCGTTGTACTCCAGGACTATACCCTACAAATAACCACCAATTGACAAAACTGTCATGCTACCCATATCTAGGAAAAAGGGATCCATTCAGAAACTACACTGTCCCCATCAAAGTACCCACGAGCAAAGCCAAAGTGCTTACCTAACATATGCTACAAACACTCTCCTAATACAGAGGGGGGAAAGAACATAAAGCCACAAATCAAAAAAGCAAATCCCTGTCTAGAACAAAATGTGGGAAACACTCTTAGACACATTGGCCTAGGCGAAGAATTTATGAAGAGGACAGCAAAGCCAATCACAGCAACAACAAAAATAAATAAATGGGATCTGACGAAATTAAAAAGGTTCTGCAGAGCCAAAGAAACTGTCACGAGAGCAAACAGACAACCTACAGAATGGGCAAAAATGGTCGCATGCTACACAGCCGATAAAGGACTGATAACTAGTATCTATTGAGAACTCAGGAAAATCAGCAAGAAAAAATCCAACAACACTGTGAAATGAGGGAAAAGGACATGAATAGAAATTTTTCAAAAGAAGAAAGAATAATGGCCAATAAACTTAAAAAATATGCTCAATATCTGTAATCATTGGGTAAATACAAATCAAAACCACAATGAGATAACACTTAAAGCCAATGAGAATGGCCTTTATCAAAAAGTCCCATGACAATAAATGTTGGCGTGGATGAGGAGACACAGGAACACCCCTACAATGCTGGTGGGACTGCAAACTAGTGCAACCTCTGTGGAAAGAAATAGGGAGATACCATAAAAAGATACAAGTAGACCTACCATTTGAACGAGCAATCCCATTATTGGGCATCTACACAAAAGAACAAAAGACATTCTATAAAAAAGACATCTACACCCGAATGTTTATTACAGCACAATTCACAATGGCAAAGATGTGGACACAACCCAAGTGTCCATCAATCCATGAGTGGGTTAATAAAATGTGCTATATGTATACCATGGAGTACTGCTCAGCTATGAAAAACAATGGTGATATAGCACCTTCTGTAGTTTCTTGGATAGAGTGGGAACCCATTCTACTAAGTCAAGTATCCCAAGGATAGTATAACAAGCACCGCATGTACTCACCATCAGATTGGTTTCACTGATCATCCCCTAAGAGCACATTTAGGAATAACATTGATCGGGTGCCCGGCAGATGTGGGTCGGGGAGGGGATGGCTGTATACATACATAATGAGTGCGAAGTGCACGGTATAGGGGATGGACACGTTTGAAGCTCGGCCTTGGGGGGTTTGGGGGGAAAGGGCAATACACGTAACCTAAAATCTTTTACCCCCACAATATGCAGAAATAAATAAAAAAAAACAGCTGCTGCACACAAAAGGAAACCGTCACGAGAGCAAACAGAGCCTACAGAATGGGAAAAAATGTTCGTATGCTACACTTCCGATAAAGGCCTCATAACAAGAATCTATTGAGAACTCAGGAAAATCAGCAAGAAAAACTCAAACAACCCTATCCAAAAGGGGGAAGAGGACATGAAAAGAAATTTTTCAAAAGAAGACAGAAGGCGGCTCAACAAACCTGAAAAAATCTTCAACATCTTTAATCATGCGGCAAACACAAATCAAAACCACAATGAGATATCACTTAAATCCAGTGATAATGCACTTTATCAAACAGTCCCATAACACTAAACTCTGGCGTGGATGCGGAGACACAGCAACACTCATTCACTGCTGGTGTAACAGCAAACTAGCGCAACCTCTGTGGAAAGCAATATGGAGATACCATAAACACACACAAGTAGACCTACCATTTGATGCAGCAATCTCGTTATTGGGCATCTACCCAAAAGAACAAAAGACATCATGTTTGTACCTTTACATAAAGATTACACAACGCATGCAACAAAGCCTCGACACCAACAAAATCTTATTAGAAACAATTGACTACCAGCTAGGACCAGGAGGGTGAAAGTGATTAAGCTATTTACCCACAAGCAAAGCCAAAGTCCTTACTCACCATATGCTATAAGCACACTCTTAATGGTGAGGGGAGAAAGAAAAAGAAAGCCACAATTATAAAAAAGAAAATCCCTTAGAGAAGACAATGTGGGAAAAACTCTTAGAGACATTGGCCTAGGCAAAGACTTTATGAGGAAGACCCCAAAAGCAATCACAGCAACAACATAAACAAATGAGATCTGATGAAATTAAAAAGGTTCTGCAGAGCCAAAGACACTGTCACGAGAGGAAACAGACAACCTACAGAATGGGAAAAAATGGTCACGTGCTACCCATCCGATAAAGGACTCATAACTAGTATCTACTGAGAACTCAGGAAAATCAGCAAGAAAAAACCAACAACCCTGTCAAATGTGGGAAAAGGCCATGAATAGAAATTTTTCAAAAGAAGACAGAAGAATGGCCAACAAACCTATAAAAAAAAATACTCAATAGCTCTAATCAACAGGCAAATGCAAATCAAAACCATAAAGAGATATCACTAAAATGAGAATGGCCTTTATCAAAAAGTCCCATAACAATGAGTGGTAGCATGGATGCGGAGACACAGGAACACCCCTATACTGCTGGTGGGACTGCAAACTAGAGCAACCTCTGCGGAAAGCAATACGGAGATACCTTAAACAGATACATGTAGACCTACCATTTGAAGCAGGAATCCCACTATTGGGCATCTACACAAAAAAACAAAAGACATTCTATAAAAAACACATGTGCACCCGAATGTTCATAGCAGCAAAATTCACAATTGCAAAGATGTGGAAACAACCCAAGTGCCCATCAATCCATGAGTGGATTAATAAAATGTGCTATATGTATACCATGGAGTACTACTCAGCTATGAAAAACAATGGTGATATAGCACCTTTCGTAGTTTCCTGGATACAGTGTGAAGCCATTCTACTAAGTGAAGTATGCCAAGAATGGTAAAGTAAGCACTGCATGTACTCACCATCATATTGGTTTCACTGATCATCCCCTAAGAGCACATTTAGGAAAAACATTGATCGGGTGTCTGACAGCTGTGGGTGGGGGAGGGGATGGGTGTATACCTACATGACCGCGATGAGCACTGTATAATAGATGGACACGTTCGGAGGTCCTACTGGGGGGGGGGGGGGGCGGTGGCAGGGAATTCATGTAACTTAAACTTTTGTACCCCCACAACATGCCAAAATAACAATTTAAAAAAAATTACAAGAAAGAGCAAAAAAGAAAAAAGAAAAAGAAAATCCCTGTCTACAAGACAATGTGGGAAAAACTCTTAGAGACCTTGGCCTAGGCAAAGAATTGATGAAGACGACCCCAAAGGCAATCACAGCAACAAGAAGAAGAAATAAATGGCACCTCATGAAATTAAAAAGCTTCTGCACAGCCAGAGATACTGTCAGGAGAGCAAACGGACAACCTGAATGAAACTGCAGGCCAGCTCCAGCTCTGGCTCTGGGAGGCGGACGGCAGCGCGAGGTCCCCCCGGGGCGTCAGGCGAGCTCCCTCCCTTGAGGTTTCCACCCTGCCTAGCACTGGAGCTCAGGCTCTGGGCGCGGGATTAGGGGCCTGAAGCCCAGCTGCACTCTGAGCCAGAGTCCCCAAACCACACATGACTTCCCCAAGGCCGCTCCCAGGAGGGAGATGGCTCCAACCGCCACAGGCTCTGGAGCCCAGCAGCAGCAGTTGAGCCCGGATGGCGCCCGCCCGCCAGGGTGACACGTTGAGGCCAGGCCGGACAGGGCGCACCCCTTGGCCGGCCGGCGTCCACCGCCCGGCTCCCTGCAACACCCGCAGGGCCTCTCTCAACAAACTTCGGGGGGCGAGCACTCACCAACCGCGGACTTCCTCCTCTTGGTAGGCATCCAGCGGGCCATGGCGACGAGGACGACAATGACCTGGCACTGCTGGGGCTGAGGCTCTGGAGGCAGCAGCTACACCAGCTTGGGCGCCGGCCGCCACGCATCACTCTCCTGACCCTGCCGTGCGCCTGCGCACCCAGGTCTCTTCAGCCCAGTTCCAGCCAAGTTCGGCCAACTGCGCGGTCCACCTCACGGCCTCACCACCACACAGGCCTGGACAGATCGGTCCGCTGGCTGGCACCTGCTATGCTGGGGCTCTCACCTGCTAGGCTGCTTGGCCTAGCCAGCTTCTCTTGGCACCACCGGGCCCTTCCCTCCAGACACAAAGAATTTCCAAGTTTTCCATCTTCCCTTGCCAACAACACACAGAAAATCTTCCGAAGCCGTAGTACTCCAGGACTACGCCCTACCAATATCTAGTAATTGACAAAATTGTCATGCTACCCAACTACACTGTCCCTATCAAAGTACCCACAAGCAATACCAAAGCTCTTACCCAACATATCCTACAAACTCCCTGCTAATACTGAGAGGGGAAAGAAAAAGAAAGCCAAAATTCAAAAAAGAAACTCCCAGTCTAGAACAAACTGTGGGGAAAACTCTTGGAGACATAGGCCTAGGCAAAGAATTGATGAAGAAGACCCCAAAGGTAATCTCAGCAACAACAAAAATAAATGGGATCTGATGAAATTAAAAAGGTCCTGCAGAGCCAAAGAAACTGTCACAAGAGCAAACAGACAACCTACAGAATGGGAAAAAAATGGTCACATGCTACACATCTAATAAAGGACTGATAAACAGTATCTACTGAGAACTCAGGAAAATCAGCAAGAAAAACTCATAGAACCCTATCCAAAAGGGGGAAAAGGACACGAATAGAAAGTTTTAGAAAGAAGACAGAAGAATGGCCAACAAACATGAAAAAATCTTCAACATCTTTCATCATGAGGCAAACGCAAATCAAAACCACAATGAGATATCACTTAAATCCAGTGATAATGCACTTTATCAAACAGTCCCATAACACTAAACTCTGGCGTGGATGCAGAGACACAGGAATACTCTTACACTGCTGGTTGGATGGCAAACTAGAGCAACCTCTGTGGAAAGCAATATGGAGATACCATAAACAGATACAACTAGACCTACCATTTGAACCAGCAATCCCATTAGTGGGCATCTACACAAAAGTACACAAGACATTCTATAAAAAATCCATGAGCACCCGAATGTTTATAGCAGCACAATTCACAACTGCAAAGATGTGGAAACAACCCAAGGGCCCATCAATCTATGAGTGGATTAATAAAATGTGGTATATACATACCATGGAGTACTCCTCAGCTGTAAGAAACAATGGTGATACAGTATCTCTCATATTTTCCTGGATAGAGTGGGAACCCAATCTACTAAGTGAAGTATCCCAAGGATGGTATTATAAGCTCCCCATGCAGTCACAATCAAATTGGTTTCACTGATCATCACCTAAGACCATATTTAGGAATAACATTGATTGGGTGTCGGGCAGATGTGGGTGGGGGAAGGGATGAGTGTATACATACATAATGAGTGTGAAGTGCACTGTATAGGGGATGGACACGTTTGAAGCTCCGACTCGGGAGGTTCAGGGGGAAAGGGCATGTAACCTAAACTTTTGTACCCCCACAATACACTGAAATAAGAAAAAATAGCTTCTGCACACAAAAAGAACCTGTCACGAGAGCAAACAGACAATCTACAGAATGGAAAAAATGTTCGTATGCTACACTTCCGATAAAGGACTGACAACAAGAATCTATTGAGAACTCAGGAAAATCAGCAAGAAAAACTCATAGAACCCTATCCAAAAGGGGGAAAAGGACACGAATAGAAAGTTTTAGAAAGAAGACAGAAGAATGGCCAACAAACATGAAAAAATCTTCAACATCTTTCATCATGAGGCAAACGCAAATCAAAACCACAATGAGATATCACTTAAATCCAGTGATAATGCACTTTATCAAACAGTCCCATAACACTAAACTCTGGCGTGGATGCAGAGACACAGGAACACTCTTACACTGCTGGTTGGATGGCAAACTAGGGCAACCTCTGTGGAAAGCAATATGGAGATACCATAAACAGATACAACTAGACCTACCATTTGAAGCAGGAATCCCATTATTGGGCATCTACACAAAAGAACAAAAGACATTCTACAAAAAAGACATGTGCACCAGAAGGTTTATAGCAGCACAATGCACAATTGCAAAGATGCGGAAACCACCCAAGGGCCCATCAATCCATGAGTGGATTAATAAAATGTGCTATATGTATACCATGGAGTACTGCTCAGCTATGAAAAATAATGGTGATATAGCACTTTTTGTAGTTTCCCGGATAGAGTGCGAAGCCATTCTACTAAGTGAAGTGTCCCAAGAATGGAAAACAAGCACCACATGTACTCACCATCAAATTGGTATAAAGTGATCAACACTTAAGTGCTTATATACTAATACCATTCATCAGATGGCCATCAGATGGGAGGGGGTAAGAGGATGGGTATATTCACAGCTAATTGGTGCACCGTGTACCATATGTGGGGGGGGCACACTTGAATCTCTGACTTGGATGGGGCAAAGGCAATATACATAAACATTTGTACCCCCATAATGCGCTGAAATAAAAACATTTAATAAAAAAGAGACATGATAAACTGTGTGAAAAGGAAAGAGCTCCATATCCCTGAAGCATATCATCATACCATTTAATTTGCTTATAGCTTCAAACTTTCTAAAGTTCTATTAAATCTGACCTTGCATTTCATCTCATCAACAACCTTATATTATTAATTTTATTTTATGGATGGATAAACTGAATTGCAGTTTTCCAGCATATCTGGAGCCATTGGGCCATCAGAGACAAGCAGTATGGCATTAGTGGTGATGGGAGTTAGGGGTGGGGGCTTCGGATGAGGAAGCTCTGCACTTGGGCCTGGCCGGGATCAACCTACGCAATGACATATTTCTTCTGAACTTCAGGTTTCTTTCAATCTGATGTAGGCAGAAGATACTGACACCAATAATCTCATAGTGTTTCCATAAAGATCAAAAAAGTTACCACATGCATAGAAATGTGTAAACAAAAACCTATCTTATTAATACAATATTCTTTATAATTATTTTCATACACTTAGAGGACATTTCCATAAACAGATGAGGAGAATGTAATTTTTTATTAACAAGACTACTGAGGAAAAATTTTTAAATCTATAAATAATGTTGATTACTCTGGGAAATAAATGCTTAATGTAAGGAAATAAATAGCTAAACAACCAGAAAGCAAATCTTTGCCTTTAGTCCAGTTCAATCTATCTGTATTCTGCAACTCTGCATTTACCAGTAAGCAAGGTATCTCCATTAACCAAGAAAATGACAAGGTAATTCACCAGCTCACCTAAAACATCCTATACTTCTTCCACAGTGTCCTCAGACTTGTCTGATTATGAGACTATAGATTCTTTTTTCTGTTGATCTGAGGTAGGGCCACTGCACCTATATTTTTAACAAGATTTCCAGTAGATATTTGTAATCTAAAAAGTTTCATAACACTGCCAGAAGCAACAAGCAAAGTCTAGACAGTTCTCTGAGAGCAGAAAGCACAGGAACACACACTAAGGGTGAGGCAGCTTCCCATGCCCGAGTTTAAGGTGTGAGAGCCAAATTCACAGTGACATTCTTACTGCTTTGACATTAGCATTCCTCAAGTTCTTAATGTTCTAATAAAGTAGATCATCACATTGTCACTTAATAAACAAAATAGTCAAACGTGTATAAAACTCGTAAGCACTTTTCTGAAATTGAGAAAATGAAAACATGTAAAAGTATACAAGAATTAGATAATGAAAGGAAACATATGCACATTTAATATAGTTAATTGAAACAAGTGAAGAACCAGAAAGCCCCGTAGTCACAGTGGACATCTCTTCTCTTAAAGGATGACAACAAGTGTCCTCCTCCAAGGGAGGGTGATATTTCCTACCCAGGACATTGTGATTGCCTAAGGCTGGGTCCCTCACACAGCTGGATCAAGCAGCATTTCTGTGACATTTTTTGTTATAAAACCAAGGAAAGCAGCTTTCAGCGTCTGCTGAAAGGAAAAACTGGGCGATGTGAATCTGGAGCTCCAACTTGCCATACCTGGGTGCCAGTTTGCGGAGGGAGAAAATGAATATCTCAAGAAAGAGTGAAGGATAAAAAATTGAAGGACAGTGCCTTGGAGTTTTCCACACCCTCTTCCCAGTTACTTCCCAGACACAGCTATGGCCATGATTTTCCTGCATATTTGTTGAATGAGCAACAAAACAAAACAAAACAACACTTCTCTTTTTCCCCAGTTGTGTGTCTGTCATATGACACTGGAAGAATACTGATTGGCCCAATAAATTGTCAGACACTTCAGATGCAAAACAAGTCTCCCCTAAATAATCACTCCCAGGATTTGGAACTTTTACAACAAAAACAAAGATTTTGGGGGCAAAATGGAGTGTTTCTTCACTAGTGATGTCTCACGAATGCCAAAAAATAAAAGATTTTTTTTTCATTTGAAAAGACATAAAGTTGAAATTATATGAATAGTACCTATTGTTCCAACTGGCATTATTCAATATTGTTCTTGCACATGTATGATATAGCAAACCCAGGTCAGTATAACAAACTTGTTTGGCAGAGGCTATAAACTGAAGGAAATGTCAGATCATTCAACTCTTTGTGATTTCAGATATGCCTTTACTCTTCAACGTGACTGCAAAAATATTTCCCATCCATAATCATTCAGGCTAGCATTTCTCAATATACATATTTTGTACAGAACTTGAAACAAATCCTAATTTTTTTGGTGCAAATAACCTGGGACTGCACATAAGATCCATAATAGGTTTTATCTTTATTTCAATAAATGTTCATTGTTTGAAAGACACTTAGAAGTTTTCAGATGGGCTCTTCTGGAGTGAAAATTTCTGTTGAATTTCAAGAAGTTTATTCAATATAAAACTATTCTATAAAATTCAGTCTCTAAATTATATTTGCAAATAAGAACATATAAGCAACATGACTATTTCCATTGTACTTGTCTACACAGCATCTATTAGAAAAAATGAAAGAAATATTGACATTAATCTCTATTTTCTGTTCTTTACAGCTCATTACAACACATTTTGAGACGTTTCCTAGTATATCTATTTTCTGACATAGCCACCTCTGATTCTCATGTTTGTGATTGTTGGTAGAAGAAAGCACAGGACTTTTCTTCATGACAGATAAGAATTATGAGTCTCACTTCAAATCAGAAATATTCAGTGTCTACGTGGAAGAGAAAAAAATTGAGAGAATACACAAGCGCTTGTTTTGTTGTTGTTTTTTCCCCCCTGATAAATTTCTAAGGCAGAAAGCAGACACATAAATAAAGTCTGTAACATGAAGGTTTGTCTTTGACCTTCTGCATTACTATTCGGTAAGGTGTTAGAAGATATTCAGACACCTGCAATCAAGGCATTATGAGTCATGGGAACAGAGTTAGTTGAAATAAATGAAAAAACTTATGTGCGATACATTCTGTTTTCAAAAGAACGTAGAACATATACCATTGGCATCTAGAAATTCTTGGTGGAGCATATTTAAAGTTAACAAACAAATTAGTAAAACCTTAAAATTAACTGTTCACTAGGTTATCTCAAATAATAAAACTAAAATGATCTTCCTTGCCCACTACTTTGAATTCAAATATTGATTTTACTTTAAGTTAGGCTGGATTTAATATAAACTTATACCAAATAATAATGCCTAATGATCATCATGCACTTAAAATGTGCTAGACAATAATCTCAGGGCTTAATTTATATTAATTCATTTAATCTTCAAAACAATCTCATGAAGAAAATGAGGCATAGATTTTTAAACAGCTTAGGCAATGGCACATAGCTAATGAGTAGTGTCACATAGTCAAGAAAACAACACAGGCAAATCTGGTTTCAGAATTCGTGCTTATTAATTTACTTATACCCTCCTGGAAAAATATAAGAGCTATACGACCACTTAGAAAGACACATATAACACACAATGATAATATGAATTCAACTAGATGAGACTTCTGTTTCCAGTAACAATGAGCTAAATAATTTGTTTTAAACTTCTAACTGAATTTGATATATAGAAATCCTTGGACTTAGAGTGAGGGAGGAATCTCACTGTAGGGCTGTAAACGAGTCTCTTTGTATCAAGCTTGATTATGTTTTTAAGTTAACCCCTTCTATGTATAAGCTTGTGGGCCAGCTACTTTATGTTAGGTCATAAATTAACTCTTAATAAATACAAAACATGATAAAAAAAAAAAAAAACAAAACCTTCTGACTAATGGCAACTAGTAAAACCAGAAAAAAAAGTCAAATCATCTGTAGGAGACAGCAAAGAACCAATAAGGTAGGACACAATTACTTGGCTACTATCTGGAGGAGAAAAGAATATCAGAGATATAAACAAAGTATGCCAGACTGGCTGAGAGTCTGAGAAACTGACAGCCTTGATGAGCTCAGGATAAGAATAATACCCAGGGCCATCAAGTGTAGTGGGTGTTGGTGAATACTACTAACTAGAACCCAGAGAGGTTGCACCCACAGAGTAAGGTGAAAATGGAAGTAAACAGCCTGTTGAAATAATTCACTAGGAAGCCGTTACACTAAGGCAGCTCCAGTGCCCTGGGTTCCTGCAGGAGCAAACTGAAGCCCAATTCAGAATAAAGTCATATTCTAAGAAAACAAAACTGAAGTTTAACCAATCAGAAACTGCCAGTGTAACTTCCAACTAGAAACTTTTCACTGAACTGATCCAAATAAGGTGTTTGAAGAATTAATTGGGAGGTTATTGGGCTGAGATGGCTCCAGCACCTTGGGTTCCTATGTACTCAAACCAAAACCCAATTCAAAGTAAATAATAAAAGAAAACTTAAGCTTAACCAATCACAAATAGCCAACCAGCCACTAGTTATATACCTAGGAACTTTCCACGGGATCATACTCAAATAAGGCAAATGCCTAGCTGTAGCCAGTCAAGTAATTTTGTTGCTTTGTTTCATGTTCAGCCTATAAAAGCCCACTGCTTATGCTGCTAAAGTAGCCCTCTCTGAACCTCTTCAGTTCCTGAACGCTGCCTGATTCATGAACTGTTCTTTGTTCACATAAACTCTAAATTTAAATTGTCTAAAGGTTTTTTTTTTTTTAAATCCACTGTTTCATTTTTACCAATTAAATATTTTCTCTGCCTTGTTTCTACATCCATCTCATAAAAGCTTTCTCATTGTGTCCCTTTGGTAGCGCTCTGAGCTGCTTGCAGACTGTAGCTTCCTGATTTATGGCTCACTGTCTGCTTAAAGAAAGTCTTTAAAATTTTAATATTCCAAAGTTTATCTCATAACAAGCTGATATAAGGAACCGATTTCAGTAGTTATTTTAATTCCTGAATTTGATTACAATGATCCCATAGTATTAATGCTTTCCAAGCACCATTAAAAAGAAAATCCATGCTACATCTCAAATTATTTCTACAGATAACTTTCTGGATACATTGGGTCCAATAAAAACAAATAATAGTGAAAATCAGGAGACAAGACAATATGAAGAGATGCCAGGTGTGTAAAGTCAAAGTTAATCAAAGAAGCAGATCCATTAGGAGATTTCATGCAATTGTGGGAGCTGTATAAATAATGTCTATAAGGCTGTTGTCCTCATGTTTGATACTGAAGCTTGAAATTTTTAAGTCTGGCAGTTAGGAAGGGGAGATGGATTTAAAATGGGGAAAAGTAAAACAATCTGGAACCTACATGTAGAAGGAAATCAATGGATTATATGAAAAACAATATAAACCAACTTCATCAAATTCACATTCATAGACCACCTTACACAGTGATAAAAGAATACATACTATTTTCAACTATACATGAATGAAGTATTCAGCTAAATAGATTACAGTCATATGTCACTTAATAATGGGGATACATTCTGACAAATGCATCATTAGGTACTTTTTCATTGTTCAAACATAGAGTATACTTACATAAACCTAGATAGCATAGGCTATTATAGATATATACCTGGGCTATATAGTATAGCCCATTACTCCTAGGCTACAAATTTGTACAGCATGGTACTATATTAAATATTGTAGGCAAATAAAACACAAGGTAAGTATTTGTGTATCTAAAAATAGAAAAGGTATAGTAAAATATGATATTATAATCTTACAGGGACATCATAATATATGCAGTACACTGTTGACCAAAACATTGTTACGTGGCACATGACTGAATAATCAAGTCAATAATCAAGGCCATAATCAAGTTTAAATAAAGTTTAAAATATTCATATCATACAGCTAGGTTCTCTGACCACAGTAGAATTGAATTAGAATCCAATGCAGAAAAATATCTGGAAAAACTCAAGTAATTGTAAAATAAATACAAACCTAGGCATAATCACTAGGTAAAAGAAGAATATACAAGGGAACATGTTGAGCCAACTGAAAATGAAAACAGAATATGTCAAAATTTGTGTCATGCAGTTAAAGCAATAATTGGAGGGAAACTTATAATTAAAATTTATTAAGGAAGTAAGAAGTTTCAAAATCAGTGATCTAAGTATCCAACTTAAGAAGCTATGAAAAAAAGCAAAGAGCAAAGAAGTTCCAAAAAAAGAGCAGAAAACTATCAAATACAAAATGTCAAAGTGAGAAAATCAAGCCATATGTTATTTTTTTAATCAATAAAGGTTATAAAAATCTAGCTAGAGTGATAAAAAAAATCAATAAATAAAATTATCAATGTTAGGAATAGAAAAGTATTATCAGTACAAATTAAATAGACAATAAAAGGATGATGAATGTTATGAATATGAATAAATTTGATAACAAATAAAATGGACAAATTTCTTGAATAATAAAAACTACCAAAGCCTACTCACGAAGAACTAGATGTCAAAAAATGATTCTGGGACAACTACATGTCCATATGCAAAAGAATGAATTCAGGCTCCAACCTCACATATGCACAAAAAATAATTCAAAGTGAATCATAGTCCTTAAAGTAAAAGCTAAAACTATAACATTCTTAGAAGAAAACACAGAAGTGAATCTTTGTGACTGTAGGTTAGAAAATGATTTCTTAGACACAACTCCAAAAGCACAATCAATTAAAGGGAAGATTGCTAAATTAGGCTTCATCAAAACCACAATGAGATATCACCTAACCCCAGTGAGACTGACTTATATCAAAAAAAATCCCAAAACAACAAATGCTGGTAAGGATGTGGAGAGACAGGAACACTCTTACACTGCTGGTGGGACTGCAAATTAGTGCAACCTCTGTGGAAGAGAATTTGGAGATACCTCAAAGAGCTAAAAATAGAAATACCATTTGATCCAGCAATAGCACTATTAGGCATCTACCCAAAAGAGCAAAAGACATTCTATAATAAAGACATCTGCACCGCAATGTTTATGGCAGCACAATTCACTGTTGCAAGGATGTGGAAACAACCCAAGTCCCTGTTAATTCATGAGTGGATTATTAAAATTTGGTATATGTATACAATGGAATATTACTAAATTATAAGAAACGATGGTGATCTAGCACGTCTTATATTATCCTGGATAGAGCTTGAGCCCATCCTCCAAAGTGAGGTATCACAAGAACGGAAGAATAGGCTCCACATGTATTCGCCATCAAATTAGCACTAACTGATCAACACTATGGTGCTCACAGGGTAGAAATATTCTCCAGGGATTAGGGGTTGGGGAGGTGGTAAACTCACAACTAATGGACGTGGTGAGCATTGTAGAGGGGAAGGGCATGCCTCTAATCCTTGCTTGGGTGAGGCAAAGACATAAAACGTAACCAAAATGTTTGTACCCTCATAATATCCTGACATAAAAAAAGCTACCAACAAGAAAGTGCAAAGACAACCACACACACTGAAAGAAATTTCAAATCATTGATGCAATAAGGGTTTTGTATATAGAACATATTTACAATACTGAGTATTCTTACAACTCAATAATTTTTTAAGCAACCAATTTAAAAATGGGCAGATGATTTGAACAGACAATTCAGCAAAGAAGATATTTGAATGGTTAATAAGCACATGAAAAGTGGCTCAACATGTGAAAGTTTGCACTTACATTGGCAGAAATACAAACCAAAGCCACAAGGACTTACCTCTTCCTACCCACTGAGGTGGATACAATCAAAAAGTTACCTCTCACAAAAATCAACTCACGGTGGATAACAGACTTAAACCTAAGGCGTGAAACTGTAAGAATTCTAGAAGAAAATGTAGGAAAAACTCTTAAAGACATTGGCCCAGGCAAAAAATTTATGAAGAAGATCCTAAAGGCAATCACAGCAACAACAAAAATAAATAAATGGGACCTGATCAAATTAAAAAGCTTCTGCATAGCCAAGGAAACTATCATGAGATCAAACAGACGACCTATAGAATGAGAGAAAATATTCGCATGTTACACATCCGATAAAAGGGTGATAACTAGAATCTACATAAAAAATCAGGAAAATCAGCAAGAAAAAAATCAAACAACCCTGTCAAAAAGTGGGCAAAGGATATGAACAGAAACTTTTCAAAAGAAGATAAACTAATGGCTAACAACCAGATGAAAATATGCTAAACATTTCTAATCATCAGGGAAATGCAAATCAAAACCACAATGAGATATCACTTATCTCCAGCGAGAATGGCCTTTAACAAAAAGTCCCAAAACAACAAATGTTGGCGTGGATGTGGGGCGACAGGAACACTCATACACTGCTAGTGGGACTGCAAACTAGTGCAACCTCTGTGGAAAGCAATATGGAGATACCTCAAAGAGATACAAGTAGAACTATCATTTGATCCAGCAATCCCATAACTGGGCAGCTACCCAAAAGAACAAAAGACAGTCTATAAAAAAGATATTTGCACTCAAATGTTTATAGCGGCACAATTCACAATTGCAAAGATGTGGAAGTAACCCAGGTGCCCATCAATACCTGAGTGGATTAATAAAATGTAGTATATGTATACCATGGAGTTCTACTCAGCCACAAAAAACAATGGTGATATAGCACCTCCTGTGTTATCCTGGATAGAGCTGGAATGCATTCTACTAAGTGAAGTATCCCAAGAATGGAAAAACAAGCACCACATGTACTCACCAACAAATTGGTATTAACTGATCAACACTTATATGCACATACAGTAGTAACTTTCATGGGGCGTTAGGCAGGTAGGAGTGGGGAGGAGGGAATGTGCATATACACACCTAATGGGTGCAGTGTGCACCGTCTGGGCGACAGACACACTTGATGCTCTGATTCAGGCGGGACAAAGGCAATATATGTAACCTAAACATTCGTACCCCCATAATAAGCTGAAATAAATAAATAAAAATAAAAATGTTAGCAAATAAAATCCAATAATATATGATAAGAATAATGCACCATGAACAAATCGTGTCTATTCCAGTAATGAAAGTTCATTTTAACATTCAAAAATCAATATAATTCAGCACATTAGCTGAATAAAGGATAAAGCACATATGATCATCTCAAGAGGTGAGCATTTGACAAAATTCAAGACATGTATATTAGAACTACAAAACATGACTGAGAGAAATGACTGAGGACAAGTAAATTGAGAGGTATACCATATTCCTGGATTGGAAGACTCAATACCATTAACATGCCAATTTTCAACATATTGATCTATAGATTGAACTCAATCCCAATCAAAATACTAGCTACCTTTTTATAAAAATTGATAAGCTAATTGTAATAATTATAGAAACATGCAAAGAACCTGGAATAGTCAAAACATTTTAACTAAGGAAAACAGTTAGTTAGAGAAGAGATATATACTACCAGATTTTAAGATTTAATAATCAAGACAGTGTGGTATTTTTTTTTCAATTGAGATTTTATTTGTTGTGTTGAGGATCAGTACAGACATTTCAATTTGTACACAATTCTTAACATACGTACCAAAAATCTAAAAAGCCATTTAATTCTTTTTAAAAGTTATTCCAGTGACTTTCTAGCTTTAAATTTGGAGGCAAATTTTCCTTAAGAAGATATCAAGTACCAGTATCTTCAAATGTTGATAAGCTGTTACATAAGTCCCACCAATTCACAATTTATTATCATATATACTACATACTCAAATTTTCAATCTTTCACAGCACATTAACCAAGTTATTAGGAAAACAGGACTCCACGACCAAAGATGTTACAGAGTATACGCAATTCTGACAGAGACAACCATGATCAAGGAGTGGTTTCTTTAGGAAACAAGTCTACTAAAAAACAACATGGGAATAGAAGTAATTTAAAATGTTCAAAACATTAAATGCAGGCCTGGGACTCCATATTGCCATTTAGTATGCTTTATATTATAGGATATAAAAACTAACCCCCGTCTATGGAATGCTAAGCTGACACCCAAGCCAGTCAAAGCCTCCCATAATTCAATATCCCACACTATTTTCTGGTTGTACCAAAGAATAAACAACCAGTGAATGATTTAACCTCTTTAAAAAAATCATTTACACTTAAAAAAATGGGATGAGGTAGGATTCCCTCCTTCTTAAAATTGTTTCTAGAGCTACTAAAAAACTTGCATTTACAAAATAGTTGATAAAAATATTCCTCTGGATTGTACAAGAAAGGAGACAGGGACCACTGATAAGACATGGCATATGATATTAATCAGACTTGGCTTCTTTCTCTCCTGCTTCATCAGAGGCTGGACTCTCCTCAGTTTTAGTTTCTCCATTTTCTGCAGGTAAATCTTCTTTACTTTCTTGGTTAGCCACTTCGGCCTGTTTTCCCTTTGCTCCCCTTTTCCCTTTTGGTTGCACTTTTTTGTCTGAAGATTTGTCCTTTGTTGCTGCCTTTTTGGGCTTCGTTTCCACTTTTGCAGGAGCAGGTTTAGCTGCCAGCCGCGCAGGTCTCCTCTTGGGCTCTTCCTTCGCGCGCCTTCGGCCGAGCTGACCTTCCGCTTGGGCATCTTGGCGGCGGGGAGGGCGCGGGCCAGGGGCCTGCGGGCGCGTGGCGCGCCGAGAGCCTTCGCGAAGCTGGGCTGCCTGGCCGCTGCCCTGCTCCGGCCGCCCAGCTGCTGAGACCCGCAGCGGGGGCGGTGGGAGAACCCAAGACAGTGTGGTATTAGCAAAAGAATAAGCATAGAGATCAATTCAACACAATAGAGAGGCCTATACTAACCACACAAATAGGGTCAACTGATTTTCAGTAAAGATGCCAATGTAATATAACAGTGAATGAATAGTTTTTCAACAAACGATGTAACACTTCAATATAAAATATGTACTTCCAATAAAAAGAAATGAATCACTATAGACATAATGTAATGGATGAATATAAAAAACATTATTTGAGCAAAAGAAATCAGGCGCAAAAGACCACATAATATGGGACGATTCTAGTTAACATGAAACTCTATTTGAATTCTATTCTGGGTCCATAAATGGATAGTGTAGAATTAACTGTAAAAGAGCACAGGAGAATCTTATTAATACAAGGTCACGAAAAGCTGTAAGTTGTGAAAAACAAGACTCTAGGTTGGCTTGAAAGGAAACATCTAAAGGACGCTATAAGGAACAAACGAGAATGTTGGCATCGGTTTGAGAGAACTGCTGAGAGAGGGCAGGGAATAGAGAAGAGTGTGGAGGTGAGGAAAATGAATCGAGCAACAGGGGGAATATTTATGAGCAAATGTATCTAATGCTTAAGTTGTTATCCTCCCCGTGGGATAAAACTCCTCCATCATGCCAAATTTTCATAAAGTCTAGTACATACATGTGGTTAGTCTGAGATTCCATTCCGCACCTACATCAGCGAGACACTAAAAGAAGGGGATTCTATGGGACCTGGAATCTAATGATGGTGACGCTACCCTAGATGCAAGTCCTTGAAGCCAAGATAACCAATGAATTGAAATCACTGGGAATGCACAAAAAGAGTCCTGAGGGACAGCAGGCTTGAGCTGTTCACTGAGCCACAGCTCCACCCTCCACGGCAACCAGCATGGTGTCTGGAACATCAGAGATACTTGATAATGTTTGCTGAATAAATTGAAGGACTATAAACGTTGATCTCTACATGGTTTAAAGCACTGAGCAAAATCACTTTGCAAACTGTCAAAAGCATTACTATTAATTCTCCATTGATTGCCGTTTATACCATATTGTGTTGAATTATTAATTTAAACTGACTGCGTGACAGATTTCTTTTCTCACTCTATAGACCTCTACTTTGTTGGAACAATTTATTCCCTCATTATATAATGCAGAACTGATTTAGTGAAAAATTGATTATCTACCTTTGGTGAGGTAACAGCCTTTTCTCTTTCTTGCTCTGAGACCAACCAACTGAAATATATGCAAGGAAGTCTTGTTTAACATCAATATATTGTGTGAGGAATCATGGTCAGAAGTTGTCAGTGTTTAAAAGATCACAATTTTGAGATTAATTGTGCATCTTCCATTCAATCCAATACCAGTTTACCTGTAGATAACTGAGCATGGAAGAATGAAGACTTTTTCCTTTATAGTCCTTTTGAGCCAAGATGAAGAAAAAATAATTTCTTGGGTTTTCACAATCTCACACTCTGAACATAAGGGTTATGGCTCTAATTTGCAGTCAAATTAGATGGTGATTTCTGGTAACCACTCAATAAACTAATTCTCATTGACATAAAAACTTAACAAAAAAATAACTGGTTAATGTTGAGCATTAGGTTGCACTGATTGGTCAGGACCATTACAGACAATTTTAGTAGCTTATTCTGAGTTAAAAGAAGAACTTTACAATACAGTGCTTAGGGAGTACCTGGAACTTAGAATACGTGCACTTTATTTGAACAAGTTGCAGTAGAGAAAGAAATGCTCATTACTTTCATAGAAATAGGAAGTCATGCTCATTTAGTAGGGAAGCTGAAAAAAAGTGAAGTAAGGACTCCCATTGGGAAATCAATGCTAGCAAACATTAATTCACACCTGTTAACTAGAATGAATTGGCCTGGAAAGGGCACCAGGTGTGCCTTTATTCATTGCTTGAAGTAATTGAAATAAATTATTTTGTATCCTTAAGCAGTTTGGGGTAAAATTGACCCATTGAAAATCATTTTAATTTTTCATTTTTTTCTCTTCATTTTGTAAAATCTGCACATTTTCAATAATGAAGTAGAACACTTTTTTCCCCACAAAATATTAAAATATAAGAACTGACTGGTTGCTTGTGGTATTTATGGAGATATTTTGTTGAAAGAAAATGAAGTTGAACAACTAAACTACACCTCTGTGGGACCTTATTTGATTGCATCAGTCAGAGTTCTAAATTGTGAGGCAATGAAAAAATTAATTTGCATTTATCTTCAGAGTGGTCTGACCTAAGATAGTAGTATCTGGGTAGCAAATATGATAGCTAAGGATATTTAATTACTTTCTTTTTTCTAGGGGACCATTCAGTACTATTGTAAAACACTGGAAAATATTTGATACTGTCTGAAATAGAGTTTGAAATAGGGTAAAATGTAACAAAGCATTGGAATAGGGAAAGAAATAAGAGATTTAGAGAAGGATCTAGAAAAAAGTAAAAGCAGTAAAAAATAAATGATCCAAAATTGAAGACATTATTTAATATACTGTTACTGATCAAACTCCTCTTTTATTCTGGGCCCCATACTAAATATGTGACTAAGTAGAAAAAAAAAAGGTGGTCTTGCTAATACACTATCAAGACTCTTCCTAAGTATCCAGATGGTGACTGTGGGTGAGTGAGTGGCTTTTAATATTTAATTCAGGCTGGTACACCATTTTGGTTAAATATACTTTGGAACCTGGCTTATTCAGTTAAACTGGCCAGGTTTCTAAAGGAAGATGGTTGTTAAAACTTGTATCTTTTGGATAAAAGTTAAAAAAAATGAATATTTTTGAGGTTGCTGAAATTTCTTTTAAATAAATCTCTTCTTCTATTGCTGCCTATTGTGTTTTAAAACAAATTATAGAAACTTTTATAGATATATGTTATTCCCTATAAATAACATTAAGATCAATCCAAACTACATTAAAACAAAAATCAAGCACAGTCATCATACCAAATTTTTTGTATGTTAATGTATAGGATGTTCATTCAAATGATGTGTCTAGGAATTTTATATATATACACATAAATATCATTTCTTTAATATTTTTATTTAGTTATAATTGAAAAAGAGTTGTGAATATAATAATGATTCTATATGTTGATTGTAATTACCAGTAATATATCTAGTAATTTCACTTCTAGGTATACTTGGTGTACTACATGCCCAAAAGAATTGAAAGCAATGACTCAAACACACACACACACACACACACCCATGTTTATAGTGGCATTATTCACAATAGCTAAAAGGCAGAAATAATGCTAATGTCCACCAACAGATGAATGGATAAATAAAATGTGGTATATATATATATATATATATACAATGGAATATTACTCAGCCTTAAAAAAGATTAAAATTCTAATACATGCTACAACATGGATGAACTCTAAAAATATGGTAACTGAAATAAGCTGGACACAAAAGACAAACATTGTATAATTTCACACATACGAGGTACCTAGAATAGAAAAATTCATAGAAACATAAAGTTGTACAGAAGTTACCAGAAGCTGGAGGAAGGAGAGAATGAGGAGTTACTGTTTAAAAGACACAGATGTCCTATTTGGGATAGCATAGAAGTTCTGGAAATGGATAGCGGTGATGATTGCACAACAATGTGAATGTACTTAAGGCTTAGAAATGATTAAAATGTTAAATTTTATGCTATATATTTTTTGCCACAATAAAAAAACTTTAAAAAAAGTTTTTAGGAAGTCATGTATAATAATTATAATTTCTTATTTTAAATAAAACTTTTAAATAATGGAACAACTTCTGATCCCAACTGAATCAGATAAAAGGGCTTCTCCCTGTTGAATGCCACTACCAAAAAGGACTGTGTCCAGAAGTCAAGGAAATGAGTAAGAATTCAGAGGAAATTCCTATCAAGGATGAAAGAGTGTAGGTTTTCCTGTAAATTCCCTCAGGCTAAGGACAAAACATGCTACAGAAAAGTGATATGCTACAAATTATATTAATAAATAAATATCACTATGTTCTCATACCTTTTTGATGGGTCTAATCCAGTTTGTTGCTCAAAATAATCTAATCTAATCTGACTTGTTTCTATTCAATTATTTCTCCCTGTGTTCTTATGAAACTTCATTTTGTCTATTAACTAACCTTAGACAGAACATTTTTGGGAGGGATGGTCTTATGAAAGATGCTGTCCATATTGTTTACTCCACTAATCCCTTCCTTATTAAGGAAATTCTGGATTAGTAACACAGTCATCTGAAATCTGGCTTTCCCAGCCTCTCTTGCGTTGAGAAGTATTCATGTGACACAATCTAACTAGTGAGATACGTGGAAGAAATTCCTGGGAAAGCAGTTTTCATGAGATAAGACTATTCCTTCCTCTCGGTGGTTTCTTTATGTTTTCTAATAAATGAATGATGGTAGTAAGATTGGAAGTAATTGTGCCATCTTGCTGTTGTAACACAATCATGAGACTAAATCCACACATCCACACTTCAAGGATACCAGAACAGAGAGAAGGAGCTTCAGAAATGTATAATATTTTTGCAACAATGCAATAAACTTAAACTGTGTACTTCTATATTTTTTGTTATGTGAGAAACAATAATCCTTATTTTATTAAACCTCATGGTCAGAACTCCATAGCATGTAGTTGAATCCAATCCTAAAACTGTTCTGGATCCGTTAAATTAAATTCCACTAGAATTGTGGCAGCTTTGTGAAAGTTCACCTGTAGGTCAAGAAAAGGGATTGTGAAATAAAACTTCTGATGAAAGTTCAAAAGAGAAAAAAACTCCTGAGCCTTTAAAAATAAGCTAAAGAAGAGTCAATAATTTTGTAAGATTCTCAGAAAGAAGATACAGTAAACAACATCAAAACAAACAAACACATAAAAGGTGGACAAATGATGGCATTCATGGCAGGATGGGGCAGGAAGATGTAATCTGTTTGTCTCTCCAATAAGGCACATGCAACAGAGGCACTGCCCCAGCTGTCCACACGACGTCCTTGCAATTCCTCCTGCTTCTGAACACTCGAGATCTGATCAGGAGCCTCCATTTGTTGGCTCTCATCCAAGTTCCTTATCTGGGAAACATCACCCAAATACTACCAAGTGAAAAGGAAGACTCAAGTTGACATTGGTGCACGACAGCATGCCTGTCTGATGATTGATTTCCTTAAAAAAAAAGTGATAAAATAAACACTGAGATTCTCTATGGAATGTTGCTTACCCCCTTCTTCTGGCTACAGGCCAATCTTTTATTGCCTCCCTGAAGGACAACCACTTAAGAGGAAAGTGAAACCCGGACCAAAAGAAACATGACACTTTTACACGCACGTACATGCACGCACACATACACAGAGCTCTACTGGTCTAGGGTAAGCCCTTAGGGAAACAGAACTCCCTCTAGTTAACATATACCTCTAGTTAACCCATAGCCTTTACTAGGAGAGAGGGAAACCTCCAGGACATCCAAAGATTCCTAACAAAACAATAGTTTACTTCGCCATCAATTACCAAAAATTAGTGTCACTCTACTGACCTGATGGAAACTGGCTATAATTTCAGTTCTCCCATTAGAATCAGGAGTGTTTCTCTGATCAGCATAAAGGTGAATTGCCAGTCATGATTCCGGGACCACCCCAAGCACCCCATAAGGCACCACATTCATCATATTAAAAGTGGTTGGGAAGGAAATTTTGACGTTTTCTCCAAATTATTTAAAGCTCAGATGATGAAGGGGAAGCTATACTGAGTAAAACCACTGATTCATCTCTCTGCATCCACTGAGGTTGCATTTTCAAGCACTTTCAATATATACTTAGCAATGAGTTTGCTCACGAGGATTTCTGCCAAGAGCCCTCCAGGCAGGATGACCACACCATTACTTGAACTCAGTTTCCTAAAAACCATTCTCTGCTGTGAAGTTTCTGAGAACAAGGAACTCCAAGTGTCCTCCAGGTCTGAGTTACCTGAGCAACACAGGCTCTGCTTGTCCAGGGTACGGTAGGGTATTTGGGATTTACTGGATTATATTACAGTCTCAGAGTCTGAGTCTTCTGTTCTCTTTCTCTCTCTCTCTCTCTCTCTCTCTCTCTCTCGTTGTGTGTGTGTGTGTGTGTTCTCAATTAAAAAGTTGAAAGTACATGAGAGAAAGACAGAAAATGTTCTCCAAACAAGCGAGCCATTTTAAAATAAACTTGTCAAGGTGGACACAGACTGCCTTCCTGTTTCAGAAAAAGGCTTTGGGGACAGAGCTTAATTCTCCCTCCGTAGAAAGCTCTATTCTGAATCCGATATTCTCTTTCTCACCTAAACTCTTGCATAAGTCCTTTATCACATAAAAATATTTATTATCAAGTACCCCACTGTCCTTGAACATATCCATATTACTCCTATTACTCCCTGATATTACAAATTATGTGAGCTTTGCTCTAATCTCCCCTGCATTTTATGCTCAGGATTCTTAAAAGATCAGGCTCTTCTCCTAGCCTTTGACTCATCACCACTCTATAAAAACTTAATCCCTTACGATCTGGTTTCCACCTCCACAATTGCTAAAACTGTGCATTCAAATGTCACCAAATGCAACAGCTGGCCCCAAGTCTCAACGTAAGTCCCTCTCCTCCCTCAGCTTCCTCGAATACAACACCATCCTCACCTCCCTTTCCAAGGCTGTGGATCTCGCTATCCTCTCTAGTTCTCATGCCTCTTCTAAACCCCTAAACATATATATCCCCAAAGTTTAATCATCACCCATCTTCTCTTTCTACAGTTTTCCTTTGATAATTTCAAGGCCTTTGGGGATTTTAGTCAACTTCTCTGTACTGAAGACTCTTTCACATATTTCTCTGGCTTTACCCCTCCCCAAGCCCAGACATATGTTTCCAGCTCCCTGTAGGAATCTTTACAATTGGTATTTTAAGTTCAATGTGTCACAGACAAATCTCATCAACTCCTCTCAATCTCCTCAACCACTCAAATAGATGTTCCTTTGACTTCTCTGTTAAGGGAATTCAGTATGCTCTTATTTATGCAGCTCAAAATCTTGCTTCTGGTGTGTCTATTGGAGTGTCTTTCAAGTCCTACTGTCACACAGACACACACACGCACACACATCAGACCTCTCCTGTCTCACACCTAAGGCACTCTCTCAATGCTCCAATATGGTGACAACGGTCCTTCACTGCCGCTCTTAGAGTAGATCCAGCCATCTTATACACCTGCTCATGAACTTTTGAGGCTGTGTTTCTAATCTAGTTCACCTGTATGGCTTTATCTTATGTTCCTGATACCTACTATAAGTTTCAAATAAAGTGTACCGTTTTCTGTTCCTTGAACATAGCCTAGATAGTTCTTCCTCAATTTGTTTATTCTGTTTTTTCTGTTATATTCCATCCAAACTCCATCTATCAAAGCTTATTCATTTGTTATGGTTCATCTGAAAGGTCATCAGCTTCTTGAAGCTTTCCTTGTTTTCTCCACAGACCCCTGGCTTTCCTGGAGCTATCTGTGACTCAGCTTTCTCTACCTTTGACTTCTTGGTATTTTTTAATTTGTCATTTGTGTTAGTTTAGCCTTCCTCAATCTACAAAGAACTTTCCATAAACTGCTTCATCTTCAACTAGTGAAAAGAATTAGGGCTTGGAGTCAGATAGACCTATGTTCAATACCTTCTCCCCCACTGAGTGGTTGTACGCATGAGTAGAGAAGAGAAAATCCTCAGAGAATGGGAGCATCTGGATCAAATTCAGGTTTCATGAATCTCCATGCTGTTGTTTTCATCACACCCTACTGGCTACATCTCACTCTCTTCTCCTCACCCAAAAGTCTATCACAGAAGCATGTTAGACAATAGAAACACACACACGCCTGGATTTTAAAATGAAAACAAGAATTTATATTGATGTTAGGAAACAAGTACCTTAGAAAAAGCTCTGGAAACATCCCTGTGCAGTCAGACAGGCTTTGGAACTTGCCACCTGCCAGTAGACAGCTTTTGTAGGACTCCCTCACATTTAAATTTACTTTTAAATATATTTAAATTTGAATATTGTCAGACCAAGACACATTCTACATATAGTCCTATCCCATTCCTATCTCTCATTCATTCTTTGGTTTACACCCAGCCTCCTGCAGCCATGTAAACTGCCTGCACTTCCCCAAACACCTGATTGGGGTTTCTAATCTTTGATCTATGACTACATTTAGGGTAAAGAAAGAAAATTAATGAAAGTACCAGAATAAAAATTAAAACAAAATACTTATTGAGTTAAGAGAGCAAGAGAGAGAGGATAAGAATTCCAGTTTCAAATAAGTTTTTCATTTTTTTAGAAGAAAAAAATTTGAGAACTCAAGAATATCAGTGATCAAACTTCAGTGCCCTCTCCTCATAAAGGACTTTCTCTCTTCCTCATTTGTATTTTCATACTGCTTTGTATCTTTTTGTCATCTTTTTTTTTTTTTTGGAGACAAGGTCTCATTCTGTTGCTTGTACTGGAGTGTAAGTGCAATGGTGACATCACAGCTCACTGCAACCTCAAACTCCTGGGCGCAGGCAATTCTCATGCTTCAGCCTCCCAAGCAGCTGGAACTATAGGCACATGCCATCATGCCTGGCTAATTTTTCCATATTTTTTTTTGTAGAGCCAGGGTCTTGCTCTTGCTTAGGCTGCTCTCGAACTCCTGGCCTCAAGTGATCCTCCCACCTCGGGCTCTTGTGTATGTATCTTTAATAAGAAACCTCACTGCTGAGCCTCAGTTTTCTTATCTATAAAATATTTTAATAATTTTACCTGCCTCACTAGATTTTTAAGACTGAAGGAGATATATAAGTAAAATTCTTAGTACAATGCCCGGCATATAGTTGGAAGAGTTTCATATTAGTTAAAAGTATACTTTTCCTGCTTTTCCAATAGACAACAAACTCCTTGAGCATACAACCTTTCTCAGAGTGAGTTTGGTACACTGTCCAGTACCTAGCCCTGTTTCTTGTACATATTAGGCTCTTCATGAATAGTTTCTTATTGATTAATTAATTTCAGGGAGGGAGAGGAAGTAATACATTGTAATTATGTAGAGGGTATTCCAAAACACATAGACCAATTCCCAACCTCAGATATGTTGATTTAGGGGTTAAAATTTGAACACATTTGTTATTCAAATATTCCCCAGGTAATAATTATAACTATTATTATTTGGGATCTACTGTTCTATTAATAAATCAATTGGCCTGATTCTCAAGCAAAATCATCTTTGATTCTAACCCATATATCTCTCTTTTCTCTTGGGTCTTCAGCCCAACATTACTCCCTTAAAACACAGCAAAATAACCTATACCTAGACTAGGACTTGGCTCCCTAGGGACACATCCATGAGGCACTTCTCCAAGAACAGACAGAATATTCCATTAAATATCACAGAATATCATAAATTAAAATTAATTTTTAAAAGGTGTATTGATGATCCAATGTAACCTAATCATTTGCTAAGTGTATTAACGAGGAGATAAGATTTATACAGGTAAGGTTTAACATGAAGAAATTTTAACAATATTAGGATATTACCTACTTAGGGAATAACTAGAACTCAGAACACTAAAGAACATGAACATAACAAACACAGGGGGCAGCCACTACCTCCAGGATTGAGAAAGAGCACTCAGGGAAGTAAGCAATCTGGAAGAGCCTTCCCAGGCCCAGTGTCCAGACACTCTTGGGAAGAGTGCATTCAGGGTCTACTGGAACAAGGACTGCTGGGGGACCTCTGGGGTGGTGCTGCGCGGCTGGCTTCACCGGGAATCTGCCCTCTGCAGTGGGAGAGGTCTCCCACTGCTAAGGTGCCAGGCGCCACCCTCCAGGAACCTGCTGATAGCGATCAGACCCCAGAACAAGGAAGAGCCCCTCCCTCCTCCCATGTCCTTCCAGCACCCTCTATCGGGGGAGCAGGGCGATGAAGGGTGAACGTGGAGCTGAGAGGCATGGTTGCTACTGACACAAAAGCTGCTGAAATCCAGAACATCCTTGCTTGAGATTAAAGACTGAGTTCCTGGGCGGAACTGGAGATCATTCTTCTAAGTGAAGTATCACAAGAACGTTAAAACAAAGACCACATGTACTCACCATTGAATTGGAGCTAACCAATCAACACTTCTGTGCACATATGGAAATAACATTCATAGCAAATAGAGCAGGTGACGGGGGTGGGGGAGGGTTGCGGGGAGGAGGAGATAGGTAGATTCACACTTAACCGGTACGATGCACACTGTATGGGGGATGGTCCCACTTTGACTCCAACAGTACAAAAGCAATTTACCGAAACATTTGTACCGAGGGGGTTAGGGGAGGAGGGCAAGACGGCGTCCGGCGAGTAATTCTCTCCAATCCCTCCATCGGCTGCTGAGACTCCGGGGCGGGGGTCCTGCCCCCACTGTTTCCCTTCCTCCTCTCCCCCGCCCCTGGAGGCCTCCTCCTTCCCTTCCTCACTCCACCTCGGGGCGGGCCTGGTTCCCGGGACACCATGTCGGACCCTGAGGAGCAGAGCCAGGACCGGCAACCGAAAATCGTCGTGCTGGGGGACGGCACCTCCGGGAAGACCTTAGCTACCTCCTTTTGCTGAAGAAACTTTTGGGAAACAGTACAAACAGACTACAGGACTGGATTTCTTTTTGAGAAGGATAACATTGCCAGGAAACCTGAATGTTACTCTTCCAGTTTGGGATATAGGAGAGCAGACAATAGGAGGCAAAATGTTGGATAAATGCATCTATGAAGCACAGGGAATCCTTTTGGTATATGATATTACAAATCATCAAAGCCTTGAGAATTTGGAAGATCGGTATACTATGGTGGAGAAAGTGAGTGAGGCGTCAGAAGCTCAGCCACTGGTTGCTTTGGTTGGAAATAAAATTGATTTGGAGCATATGCGAACAGTAAAACCTGAAAAACATTACAGTTTTGCCAGGAAAATGGTTTTAGTAGTCACTTTGTCTCAACCAAGACAGGAGACTCTGTCTTCCTGTGTTTTCAGAAAGTTGCTGCTGAAATCCTTGGAATCAAATTAAACAAAGCAGAAATAGAACAGTCACAGAGGGTGGTGAAGGCAGATATTGCAAACTACAACCAGGAACCTCTGTCAAAAACTGTTAACCCTCCTAGAAGCTCTATGTGTGCAGTTCAGTGAGCGCATTTTTCTTTTGTGTTGATAGTTCTGGCTGCCCTTCACCTCTGGGTGGGTCTGAGGACTTCTGGGAACTTGTTTTATCAGTGACCATCTCTGTAGTTCAGTTAACACTTTCCTCCCAACTCGCTTCATCATTAAGTGTTGCCTCACAGCCGCAGCTCCTTGGATTCATAAGAATTCAACTTTGGGACCACACACTTTGAATTCAAAATGCAAAGCCCATTTTCTGGAATTAGACTGCTTCACTGAAAAAGAATGATGTTGCTTTCTGTATGTCCTCGCTTCTTTTTTCCCTGATGTAAATTTTTTTAACTAAATATGAAAACTCTCCAAGTCTTTGATCGCCAGCCAGGATTTTGCCACAGCACAGTTTCATGCTTTTATCTGAACTCATGTGTGTTGAAGTATACTCTAGAATGCAAACATGCAACAAGTAATATATTTTACCTACAGATACTTAAGAAGGCATTCTTTTGCTATCTATTGTAAGTGAAAATATATAAAGCTGTATCTAACTGAAAATGCTTGAAATAAGGCTGTAACAGAAATATTTTTTCATTTTTTAAAAAGGGGCCTAAATTGTTTATATTGTTTGTAACTCACAAAGTAGTACTTGATTTTTATTACTGTATCATGTTCATTATGTATTGTCTAACAGGTTAGATGGCTGTCTGAATTTTGATAAATGTTCAGCTGATGCTCCACATGGAATTTCTCCTGCAAACTGCATAAGAGTACTCCCAGAATGAGTTTTGACATACTGTTGGATCATTGTGGGTCAGACTGTACCTGATGTTCAGATGTTTTTCTCTCAAAAATAAATTTATTTAAATTACAAAAAAACAAAACAAAACAAAAAAAACATTTGTACCCCCATAATATCCTGAAATAACAAATTAAAAAAAACAATGTAAATATATACATTATTGTCAATTAAAATTAATTAAAAAATGTTTAAATATGAAAAAAAGACTGAGTTAGTGACAGAGCAGAGACAAAAACTCATTTCTTCCTGTCCAAAATTCTTTGTATTATATCATTGTGATCAGATAAGACAATCCAGAGTTGCTTCTGCAGAAGAGTGGAGGGCTAGGAAACATGTCTCATACACCAAGCTCTTACAGCCTCAGTACAACCTTTGTGAGAGGTGTTATTCTTTTTTCACTCTTTTTTGTTGTGTAGACAATAAAACTGAAGCTCAGAGAAGTGAAGTCACTTAATGATGATCATATAGGAAGTAAGTGATAGAGAATCAGGATTTGACCTCTGGTCTGACCTCAAAGAACATAATCTTTTGATTATACTGCATTACAGAAGAAAGTTCACTAGACCAAAGTGTTGAAAAACTGGAATTTATATTTTTAGCTGGGAAACTCTAATTTTGCACTTGTGACTTTAAGTCATCCACTTCAAATGAGTCAATTAGTTTTTCCGGCCCCTGAATGAGAAAAACAATATTGCTGTCCACAAAGGCATAGCAAAGCAGTGTTATAAATACTGAAGCATATCAAATATAAAATCCACAGAATATTATACGAAGAAACAGATTTTTCAGTAAATCAAGTATCTTATTTGATCATGAGCCAAATTGTCTATTTTGCTTCTGTGCCTTTTCCAGAACATTATAGTTCTCAGTGAATAATTAATTGATTTTAAATCAATTTGGTTCACTGGGAGGCTACTCCAACTTAGAATACATAAGATTTACAAATTTTTAAATAATGTATTTGAAACAAATAACTGGTTCCAAAAATCTGTACCTAGCATTTAACAATTCTGGCAAGATATTTTTCTGTTGTTATTTATTGAAACAAATTATTTCCACCATAAGTGAAAGAAAGTGTATGTGTGACTGGTCAAAAGCCACCATGGAATTTATTGCTCTAAGTATTTTCGATAATTTCAAATCAGTGATTAATGTGGGGATTGCTTCTTTAGATAAAATGAGTTATCAAAGGCTTAATATTGACTAGTATGTTAAAAGATGCTGAAATCTGGAACCTACTGCTGATCAGATACAAAGTGCTGAGCCCTCCTTTGGGAATGTAGGGACCATGTAGTAACCACAGTTACCATTATGAAGCCTGGCCATGGACTAACAGAGCATCAAAATATATCATTTATATGCTGCTGTTCATCGTGAATCCAAGATGCAGAAAGTATATCATTGGAATAAGATCACAGGAGGGTTCAAATGACTTCAGCAGGACACATGGTAGTCGAGGATTATGTATTAATATCTTAAGCTATCTCTCACGTTCTCTTTATATGAAGGCCTTTGGCCTATTAAAATAAAAATATTTCTTAAAATAGAGTGAGATTTCCAATTCTGTTCAAATTTCTAAGTGTTCCAATACAAGAAGACAAAATTCGCTCGTGCTTTAAGGCAGGGAGAATGCCTAAAATCCCACTTCAAGACTTCAACTACTGAACCAGCTCTCACTGATTTCTCTCTTTCTCTGAACTCTCTCTTGAAATTACAGAACAGGGAAACCAATTTGCTGGTGAGTACATGTGGTGCTTGCTTTTCCATTCTTGGGATACTTCACTTAATAGAATGGGGGGAGGGGATGGGTGTATACCTACATGATGAGTGCGTTGCGCACCGTCTGGGGAATGGTCACGCTTGAATGTGCTGACTCGGGGGGGGGGGGGGGGGGGGGGATGGGCGGGACATGGGCAATATATGTAACCTGAACTTTTGTACCCCCATAAGCTGAAATAAAAAAAAATAAATAAATATATTACACAACAGTTTTATGCAATTTTCTATTTTTTGCTATAATTTCCTGTGTCTCACCAGTACATTCATAATCAGAACATAAAAGATAAAAAATATTTTTTATTCCACATACCACTATAACTGTCTTGAATCTATAGTAGGCTCTCAATAAATACCACTAATATTTTATCAGCTTCTTTCAGGGGTTGGGCGGATATATGTACAGACTATAATTATAGATTATAATTATAAGTCACCATATTTATAAGTTCATTCATTCATTCATTTTATAGCTCTTTATTAATTTCTGGCACCTACCCTAATGGAGCTATACACTGACAGATTATCGTTAGTGCAAGGAAAAAAATTAACAAGTTAATGAAAAAGAAAGTGTCTGAGGGAAACAATTTGGGATGGTGCAATCAGGAAAGCCCTCTAAGAGAGAAGACATTTGATCCAAAAACTAAAGGAAGAGAAAAACTGAGAGAAGAAAATCCAGCCAGACGGAACAGTGTAAAGTTCAGAAGACAGATGGGTTTGTGTAGACAAACTTTTTAAAATTAAAAAAAAAAATCCATAACTTGAAAAATCAAGGGAATTTTGATGATCACAGATAATGTAAATAATCTCACCAGAAAAATGCTCAATATTTCTTCTCATATCAGTTAACACTGAAGTGCCAGGACACCCATAAAAATCTTCAGTAAAAATAGTTTTCAAGCTTAAATATCATCTCATGTTCAATCTTTGCTAATTATTTATTGTTACTGATTATGTTATTGATAGAATTCAGACATTCCAGATTCAAAGATATTGTCATACAACCCTCATTGTTGTTTGAAGTATATTTTTTTTAAAAGGAGGCATATTTATTTTAAGTGAATGAGTCATTTTAAGTGTGTTACTCCAGTGAATGGATAATAATCAACAAGCGTTTATGAAGGTCATAACGCAAGCAAATGTTGTTACTAAATTATGTCAGCTATCTGATTTCAAGTGAATGACACAAACAAAAAATAATAAGACATTCCACCAGTCAAATCATTTTCCTTATTTTGTAGTCAGTTCCTTGTTTCCTATAACTCAAAATAAAGTTCCTAAAGGGATTGTAAACAAATTAAACTGTGCTTATCATTATTTAACTTGAATTTTTTTAAAGCCTAATTGCATCTCTGAAAAAAAAATCAATTTTTCACTCTGCTCAAGTTAAATTAACTGTGCTTGACTGGTTATATCTTCAGAAAAGCAAAACCAAGTTGAAAATTGTTGCTGCGGTGATGAGCAAACCTCCTAATTTGTTTTGTCAGAGCTTTCACATTGTGCTGAAAGTAAAAAGTATAGTAAGTAGCCTTCATTTCTCTAACAATTATTGCCAATTTCCTGTACAATTCTGTTTCAGTATCTGATGCTATAAGAACACCAATTTAGAGAATTAAATTTTATTATTTTTTTTCTTTTTGCTTAAACACACAGAGCCTTTGCAGAGAATTACATTTTTAAAATGGAAAAAAAATTGTCAAATATAGAATTCAGGCCAAAAGGGATAAGGTTTACATTAAATAATAAATATATTTGTGTCCTTGTCTAAATTGCCTTAAGGAATAATTAAGTTCTGTGCTGGCATTTCAGATTATAAATAAAGCTATTCCCATCCAGTGCTGATCCAAAGACCAAATATCCCATAGTACATACATGTCATATAATAGATGACATTTTATAGCACTTTTGTACTCACAGATGTTTTCACACATATTAGTAACATGTTATTAGAGTCAAACAAAATATTCTGACAGAATAAGGTCAAATTACTTGTGGATTTTCTTTTCCTTTTTCCTTTTAACAGAGAAGGAAACAAAGTCTTCTCAACTGAAACAAAGCTCTGCATATATATCCATAGTACTATTTCCGCCACACTGCCTCAAACACAAATATTATGTTATTAAGTATGATATATCCGTTTTCCTTAAGTACTGACAGTCAATATCTCTGACATTTCACTTTGACACTTTCTGTTTTATTTTTATTGTGAAGGTATATTCTAAGTCTTTCAAACACACATTTTGGCTTGTGATTATCTTTCAATTTTTTTAAGCAATTTTTGTGGAACCATGGATAAGTCAAAAATTCGTGTTATTTGTGAATATGAGTTCCGTCATGGAACCAATGCAGCACAGACAGCTTGAAATATCAACAGTGTTTGGGAAGGATGTGGCTAATGAATGCACAGTACATTGATGGTGTGAGCAATTCCATTCTAGTGATTTTAATCTTGGAAATGAGCCACGTGGTTGATCTGAGACCAAGGTGGATAGTGATGAGCTGAAAGCTTGAGCAGCATTGTTGGTGTGACATGTGGTCATTCAGCTAAAAGCTGAATCCATCTCAACCTATGCGTGAATTAGCAACAAGGTTTGACATTACTATTCCAACAGTATTGGATCATTTGAAACAAATGGGCAAGGTAAAGAAGCTGGATAGATGGGTTCTGAATGAATTAAATGAGCATCCTCAGACAAATCATATGGAAGCTTGCCTTTCTTTGCTGTCACGACATAAAGGCGAAAGATTTCTACACTATATTGTTAAGTGTGATGAAAATGGATTCTCTTTGACAATCACAAGCATTCGGCACAATGGTTGGATAAAGATGAAGTGGGGAAGCAGGGTCAAAACGAAATATTCATCAAAAAAAGCTAATGGTGTCTGTTCGGTGGTCTAGCGCTGGTATTATCCACTACAGCTTCATGAAACCTGGTCCATAGATTACAGTGATATCTACTGCAACCAACTGGACAAAATGATGAGGACGCCTGTGATTAAGCAGCCAAGATCAATCATTAGAGACAGGCCAATCCTCTTGGAAGACAACGCTCAACCACATGTCATGCAAACAACGCTGCTCAAGCTGCAGAAGCTGGACTTGGAAACTCTCTGTCGTTCACCGTATTCACCAGACCTTGCACCAACTGACCACCACTTCTTCCAGGCTTTGGACCCCTTCTTGCAAGAAAAAATATTCAATTCTCCACAAGCTGTGGAAAATGCCTGTCATGATTTCATCGCCCCTCACTCACTAGGCTTCTTCACTGTTGGCATAAGCAAGCAACTGTTAAGATGGCAAAACTCTGTCAATGGTTTAGGTGCATACCTTGTTTAATTGTACTGCTTCTTGTGTGAGATATAATAAACTATACTTTTGATATGAAATCAAACATTTCAAACTTAATGACCTAGTACAAATAGACATACTATGAGTTGCTCACATTTCTTCTGGTGACAATCCCACTGAAAAACTGTTGTAAATCATTGTTTAAAAGGTACTCTGACCATACAAACTCAAATGTTAAGATATTATGAAAGAATAAACCTAGTTTTAAAAGTCAGTCTTTTGGAGATAAAACTTTATTCTGATCTTGAAGCGGTAGTTACAAAACCCTATGCACAGTTTTTTTTCCAGCCTATTATGGGGTACAAACGTTTAGGTTACATATATTGCCTTTGCCCTGCCCGCGTCAGAACTTCAAGCATGTCTATCCCTCAGACAGTGCGCACCCGCTAGGTATGAATATATCCATCCCCACCTCCCAGCTCCCAACTGCCCAACACTGGATGGACAGGGTTTTTTGTAATAGAAAGATAACTATTTCTACTTAAAATAACTATTTATTAATGTCTGAGGTGATTGGGGAACAAGCTTTATAATGAGTAATACATTTAACTAAAGCAATTTTGCTTTCAATTAGCTGTAAATTATCCAAAAAGTAGTGTAAGGTTCCTGCTACCATGTTATTTTAAGCTCAGGGATAAGAAAAATGGAAATGAGGTCAAGGGCCAGAAAGACTCCTCTGGAAAAGGTTTGATTTCTTTGCATGAATAAAGCTACAGAGTTGTCAATGAAATTGGAGTTCAGTACTAAGGAAGTAGTTAAAGTGTAAAGATTATAATAGGTTAGTGTACCTGCAACGGTGTCATTGAATTAAGTCAGAGTTGTAGTCAAAGACACCAAAGAACTTAAAGTCTTTGAGGGTTACTTCCACAAGTTTCCCAACTCTAACAATTGGTGGTCAGTGATGGAAATAAAGAAATATCTGAAGGCAAAAAGAAGTGTTGAAAGTGTAGATTAGGAGTTCAAAGGGAATTCTCTGAGGATAAAAGGGATCTGGTGTTTGGGCCCAACATCTCTCCCAGAGTAAAAATGGAAGACTAGGCCAGGAAGCCTCCGCAGGTCAGGAGATCTTCAGTGTCTGAAACAAACAGAGGGAACTAGAGTGTGATACTAAGGGGCACACAGCTCAGCATAAAGTTTATAGCATTTATTAAAGTTGAAAATTTAACAAATTTTCAACATTAATGTTAAAACTGTTGAAAATCAGTAGTTCATTCCTTGTTGTCCAATGGTATTCCATAGTATGAATAAACCATAATAGGTTTATCCATCCCCCTGTCGATTGGCATTAGGATTCTTCCCAATTTGACACAATTAGGAATAAAGTTGTTAAAAAACATTTATGTGTAAATCTTTGTATGAACATATGTTGTTTTAATTTTTGTGAAAATATTAAGGTCTGGAATTTCTGGAATATATTGTATGTGCATGTGTAACCTTATAAGAAATTGACAAACTATTATCTCATGTTATACTCCCATCACCAGAATGTGAGTGCTCTAGTTGGTATACATACTTGACAAACTTAGTGTCATCAGTTATTATTTTAACCATTCTTGTGGGTGTGTAGTGGTATTTAATTTTTGTTATAATTTTATTTCTCTGATGACTAACGATATTGAGCATCTTTTTACATGCTTACCAGTTCTTTGTATATCTTATTTCATGATGTATCTATCAAAATCATGTATATTTTTAAAATTCAGTTGTTGGTTTTTTTTTTTTTTTTTTTTTGAGACAGAGTCTCACTCTGTTGCCCAGGCTAGAGTGAGTGCCGTGGCGTCAGCCTAGCTCACAGCAACCTCAAACTCCTGAGCTCAAGCAATCCTCCTGTCTCAGCCTCCCGAGTAGCTGGGACTACAGGCATGCACCACCATGCCCGGCTAATTTTTTCTATATATATTTTTAGCTGTCCATATAATTTCTTTCTATTTTTAGTAGAGATGGGGTCTCGCTCTTGCTCAGGCTGGTCTCGAACTCCTGAGCTCAAACGATCCGCCCACCTCGGCCTCCCAGAGTGCTAGGATTACAGGCGTGAGCCACCGCGCCCGGCCTAAAATTCAGTTGTTTAAATATTAAGTTGCAAGAGTTTTTTAAAATATTATGGCTACATGACCTCTGTTAGATATATGTAGTGTGAATATTTTCTTTTAGTCTATGGTTTGCCTTTTCATTTTCTTAACAGTGTGCTTTAAATAACAGAGGTTTTTAATTTGGGCGATGTTCAGTTAATTTACTTAATTTATAGTTACTGCTCTCGGAATCCTATGTAAGAAGTCTTTGCTAAATACGCTAAAGAATCAAATAAGGACAGAGCAAAGTGATTTTCCTAAGTACATTCCTTCTTGCCAATTCACAATTATTAGAGCCTTTATAGTATAGCTATATATTCTAATTTGTCCAACACAGTCCTGGTTTAAGCTTGTTATCTCATCATGTATCATAATTACTAATACTTTGTTTTTTACTCCTAAAGGTATCCTGGTTTATATGGTAAAATATAGGTCACTCTACCATCTTCCTTGGCTTTTCTGTCTCTCATATGTCTTGTGAGGGTGATATCATACCAAATATTCCATTGGAAATACATGTTGAGTAAAATCTAAAATTCTGAACATGGGTTTTTGGAGTGTAGCATGTGTAACTTTTGGAATATGAAACAGAACATGCCCAGCATATGCTACATATGATTTATAAGGGTTTTCTTAAATGAGTGTATTGGAGTATTTTAGCACAGTTTCCAGAGACGGGCCTTTCTTGGTGCTACTCTAAAGTCAACTTAGCTATATGTGTATTCGCAAGGATGAGAAAGAGGGATTTGAAAAGACTTTTCATGGTAAGGTCCAAAAGATATCCATGTCCTCATCCCCAGAAACTGTGAATGTTACTTATATGGCAAAAGAGATTATGCAGATGTGATTAAGTTACGAATCTGAAGATGGGGATATTATCAAGGAATATATATGTCAATTCTTGATATGATCACAAGTGTCCTTACAAAAGGAAGGCAGAGGAGATTTGACTGCAGAAGAGAAAGCAGAAGATGTGAAAAAGGTAGCCAGAGGCTGGAGTGATGACAGGAATGGGTCATAAGCCAAGAAATTCAGGTGGCTCCCAGAAGCTAGAAAAGGCAAAGAAATGAAGTGCTTCCAAGAGCTTACAGAAGAAACCAACGCTGCTGACAGCTTGACTTTAGCCTGTTGAAAGTCATTTTGGACTTCTGGCATTCAGAAATGTAAGATAGTTAATTTGTGTTGTTTTATAAAACAAAACTGGTGGTAATTTTTTATGGCAGCCATAGGAAATTAATATACTACTTTGTTATTTGCTGTGCACAATTTAAACCTGTTATATCAACCAATTCCCACAGAAAGCCTATGAAGTCAATGTCATTACCTCTTATTAAAGAAGATTCATATGTTTAGAAGTAAAACAACACAGTAAGCCTCACACTTATTGTCACATCTTGAGCCTCAAAAATCAAGAAAGGTACAAAAAAACACTTAAACCAAGAAGACTAGAAATATACTAGAAGTTAAAATCAAGCGGATCTAATGGGAAATGCTTACCTAGAGACAAGCTCTAGTTCTAGTGCTCAATGTGTAGATGAGCACAGGCTCTGAGTTGGAACTTGTGGCGACCACTTTAATAAATGGTTCTGAAGGCAAGTTAATAGAAGTATATGATTTAATAATTAATAAATGTGCTTTGGCTAGAATGTATTAATATAATCACAGAATATCAGCCACTTATTTTTGAACAGAAAAGCTTGATTACTCATATACTTCTACCCAAAGAATACAGCTTTTAGGTATCTAAAGAGGGTAACTGAATTTCAGGGGTGATCATCCCCGTTCTATTTAAAGACTTTATTAAGTTCAGTATTAAATTATAAGCTTTTTATAACAAAAATAAATATCTTTTTTTAAATTTCAGAATATCACGGGGGTACAAATGTTTAGGTTACATATATTGCATTTGCAGCCTGAGTGGGAGCTACAAACATGTCCATCCCAGACCATGCGCACCGCACCCATTGGGTGTGAATTCACCCATCTCCCCCCCACCTGCCAATCCCCTATGAATGTTACTTCCATATATGCACATAAGTGTTGATCGATTAGTACCAATTTGATGGTGAGTATATTTGGTTCGTGTTTTTCCATTCTTATGATACTTCACTTAGTAGAATGGGTTCCAGCTCCATCCAGGATAATGCAAGAGGTGCTAGATCACCATTTTTTTTTTTTTTTTTGTGGTTTAGTAGTACTCCATGGTGTACATATACCACATTTTATTAATCCACTCATATATTGATGGGAACTTGGGTTGTTTCCACATCTTTGCAATTGTGAACTGCGCTGCTATAAACATTCGAGTGCAGATGTCTTTATTATAGAATGTCGTTTTTTCCTTCAAGGAGATGCCAAGTACTGGGATTGCTGTATCAAATGGTAGTTCTACTTTTAGTACTTTGAGGTATCTCCGTATTACTTTCCATAAAGGTTGTACTAGTTTGCAGTTCCACCAGCAGTGTGTGAGTGTTCCTGATTCTCTACATTCACATCAACATTTGTTGTTTTGGGACTTTTTGATAAAAGCTGTTCTCACTGGAGTTAGGTGATATCACATTGTGGTTTTGATTTGCATTTCCCTGGTGATTAGAGATGTTGAGCATTTTTTCATATGTTTCTTGACCATTAATAATAGATATTTTATATATTGTATGTAGAACACAAAATAAGTTTCCATGAAAAAATATTTTAAATAATACTTGATACTCCACATTATACCTGAAAGTGTGTACAAGTTAACAATATGAAGAAATTCGATGACATGCATGTGAAGACCAGCTCCCTGGTCTATAGTCATGTCTTGTGTATATAACAGAATAACTGTGACTTCATAATTTCAGGCACATGAGAGGTGGAAAATATTTGTTAAAATACCAGGAATCTTTCCAGGTACCAAATAAACCTTTGAAGATTTGTCCCATAATATTTCAAAAAGAAATATATCACAAGTAGTAAATGAATTAATTTCCAATTGTTGAAAGCCATTTACAGGAGACAGCACACTAGAAAGCAGGGAGTTGGAATCTTGTGTTTGCTGTATCTATGTGAATGGTCGCTCTGGAGGTGTGTGATACAAAGCTTATGCCACTACACATCGTGGTCTTTCCTGGTTTCTCCCGAGCAAAGTATTGAAGCTCTTTGTGCCTCAGCTTCCTCTGCAAAATGGAGATGAAAACAGCCCCTCTATCTAGCGGTTGTAATGAAGAATTAGATAATTTTTATGTGTAAAGCACTTAAAATACAACCTGGAACACAGTAAGCACTATGTGTAGATTTCTATTATTATGTTGAATTAAATAATATAAAACCATATATTTAATAGTATGACAAATTACAACTTCCCATTTTCCTAAACTCTGAAATGTTAATATTAGATACTTTACAACTTCAACCATCGTATTTAAGTTTTTTCAAAAAACCTTACAGATTTTCAGATGCTCCTTTTTTAAAAAATTTGATAGATAAAATTTTACGTATTTATCATGTACAACATATTTTGAAGTATATGCACCTTGTAAAATGGTTAATTCTAGCTAATTAACAAATGTATTACCTCACATAGTTATCAATTTGGTGAGAGCACTTAATATCCACTCTACATTTTTCAAAAATATAATATATTGTCATTAACTATAGTCACCATGCTGTACAATAAATCTCATGAAAGCATCTCTCCTATCTAATTGTAATTATGTATCTTTTGACCAACCTCTCCCTATTCCCCTCTACCTCCTAACCACCCCAGCCTCTAGTAACCACCATTCTACTCTCTACTTCTGTGAGATCAACTTTTTTTTAGCTTCTACATATAAGTGAGATCATGATATATTTGTCTCTTTATGCCTGGCTTATTTCAGGTAACATAATGTCTTCTAGGTTCATCCATGTTGTTGCAAATGACACATTTTCTTCTTTTCTATGGCTGAATAGTGTTCCATTGCGAATTAATATTGCATTTTCTTTATGCATTCATCCACTGATGAACACTTAGGTTGATTCCATATCTTGGCTATTGTAAATAGTGCTGCAATAAACATGTGAGTGCAGATATCTCTTCTATATAATGATTTTATTTATTTTTTTTGGATACATACCCAGTAACTCCTTTTAATAATGCATTTCTCTCATATTCAGTATCAGCATGTCTTAAGTGTTTGATGTTCTGCTAAAAGTATTTCATTAGGAAAACTCATGTAATATTAATTTACTTATAACCAGAGTTAAGTAACTATAATTTCTTTAACTATGACTCTTTCTATATTTATGTGGTAAGGGCTGTAGTGATTTATTTTTCTTTCCCAAGGGGGTAAGATGGAAAGAAAGAGAGTATTCTTCTTCATCTACAGATGACTCTTCCCTCTCCTTTGTCTTAGTAATAGCAAATATCTGCTTTAGATTGATATCGTCAGATGAAATCAATGCTTTAAATAAAATGAGCTTGGTTCTTTTCACACCTAGATAACATATTTCCACACTAATCAAGGCCACATAAATTGATTGGTCAGAGAGTGAAATATGAGATTTGCAGAACTCAAATAAATATTCCTATAGCATATCATGGAATGTTCATTTCATGAAAATCATTTTCAAGACAGAGACTTTACTAAAACCCAAACCAAATAATCTTAGGAGTGAAAATATAATTGATAAATTTCTCATGCCTACTCCTGAACTCAGTTAAACATTTCTAGTTAAAATCATGTCAGTAGGCTAATTTTCTCATGGAACCTACCTCTCGAAGTCCAAAATCTACTTCCCAAAAGGAAGAATAACAAGTCAGATTATGCTATAAACATATCAGATGTGCAAATATAAAGGAAAAGAAAGTGGGAAACAGGAGAAGATTCACAGAAATGAAAGGAAGGGTTACAAGTTATGCTGGCCCCCTCTTCCCAACTAACCAATTTCCTCTGATCCATGAATTTTCATGTATGAGAGAAACAAGAAAGCCCAGCTGGCATTTTATCTGTCACTGGTACACATGACATGGCAATTACTCTAAGCTTGTCATCCTTCCCTGGCCTAATGATATATTGGCTCTAAGAGTAGAAGTATATAATTTGAATGTTATAGCTTTGTCTCAGGAACAAAGTATGTTCAGAGAATACTAAGAACATTCTAATAGGCCTTACTTCTTATATTTTGGACAAAGGAGAACACTTGTTAAAAAGAACAAGCAAGATTACATGTAAGAAAAATGTTTAAGTAAACTGTAAGCAAAAACATAACTTTATAACTTCTTAATGTACAAAACAGTCTGTTCATATCAATACTTTCTAAAAATATTTTTCCTAAGGAGCAGTTTTTTTTTAATAGATAGGAGGAAGTGACACAATATTGACAACTTTATGCATTTACCAACAGAAAACAGCAACTTTAAGTACCTTCCCAATTGATGCAATTACAAAACCAAACATTTTCCTATTTTGTTTTCATTTATAAAAAAACTGCAGTACATATTATAAGCCTTAATTAAAGGGCAAGGACTGCGAGTCACCTGCCTCAAGTAAAAATGAAGTATCAGCGGTATAAACTGTCAAGCCAATTCTCTGCTGAAATCAGGGAAATGAAGAAAAAGATTCAGTAAATAAAGCTCTTATAATCAAAGTGCTAGAAATTTGTAGGTTTTCTGAAATTCACTGATGTCTGCCTTTTCAGAACACCAACAATCTAAAGGTATTATGCCAAAGGAATTGTGCTAATTAGAGTTCTCCTGAGAAATAGAACCAGTAGGATGCATGTATATGAGATTATGTGAATTGGTTCACATGATTACGGAGGCTGAAAAGTCCCATGACGTACCACCTGCACACTGGAGAACCAGGAAAGCTCTTGGTATGATGCAGCCTGAGTCTAAAGGCCTGAGAATGGGGGGAGTGTGAGTCCTGGAGTCCAAAGGCCAAATGACCAGGACCTCAATGTCTGAGGACAGGAGAAGATGGATGCCCCAGCTCAAGAAGATAGAGCAAATTCAGTCTTTCTCCACCTTTTTGTTCTACTTGGGCCTTCAGTGGATTGGATGGTGCCCGTCTAGTGTTATCACCATTGGAAGACAGCAGGTGAAGGTGATCTTCTTTACTCAGTCTGCTGATTCATATACTAACCTCTTCCAGAAACCCCTTCACAGACACACCCAGAAATAATGTTTACTGGCTATAGGGCCATCCCTCAGCCCCATCAAGTAGACACACATAATTAACTATTACAAGAATTATAAGTTTTTTTCTTTTTAATTGTGTTAAACATCATCAAAAAATAAAGGAAGTGGATAAATCAAGGCACATTTTGAGTCATGGTAAATGCCTCCATGAAAATTTGCCTATATTAAAATACAACTGTGTTCAAAGTTAAAATATTCAGATAAACTTTTCAAAATTAAAGGAGTCTATTAACTTCATATAAAGGAAATCTTTTTCTTTTAATTCCTTTGTCTTAGGAAAAAAAATGCTTCCACAACAAAGAAAAAAATAGATAAATAGAACTATATCAAAAAAATGTTTAATTGTGTATCAAAAATTGGGCACATACAACAGAATGAAGAAGCAGCCCATTGAATGGGAGAAAATATTTGTAAATCATATATCTGATAAGAGGTTAATATCCAGAATATATAACGAAGCCGTACAACTCAGTAACAAACAAAAACCCAATAATCTGATTAAAAATGGGAGAAGAACTTGAATAGTCATTTCTTCAAAAAAGATATCAACTGGCCAAAAATCACATGAAAAGATGTTCAACATCACTCATCATTAGAGAAATGCAAATCAAACCCATAATGAGACACCATTTCCTACTGATTATGATGACTACTATTACAAACAATAGAAAATAGTCAGACATGGTGGCATGCACCTGCACTCCCAGCTACTTGGGAGGCTGAGGCAGGAGGATTATTTGAACCCAGTAGTTTGAGTCCAGCCAGAGCAACATAGTGAGACCTCTAACTTAAGAAAGAAAGAAAGAAAGAAAGAAAGAAAGAAAGAAAGAAAGAAAGAAAATGATGTGTCAAAAGAATAGGGAGCATTTGGAACCCTTGTGCACTGCCAATGAGAATGTAAAATAGGGCAGCCACTATGAGAAACAGTATGGAGGCTCCTCAGTAAATCAAAAATAGAGTTACTGTATTTTCCAGCAATTCCACTTCTGGGTATATAACCAAAAAAGTTGAAAGCAGGGACTCCAATAGATATTTATGTACCCATGTGGATAGAAGCATTATTCACAATAGCCAAAAGATGGAAACAACTCAAATGTCCATTGATAGATTACTAGACTACCAAGATATAGACTATATACATAAATAAAATATTATTCAGCCTTAAAAGTAATAAATTTAGATACATTCTATAGCAACATGGATGGACCTTAAAGACATTATGCTGAAATAAGCCAATCACAAAGGACAAATGCTGTATGATTCCATTTATGTGAGGTACCTAGAGTAGTCAATTTCATACAGACAGAAAGTAGAACAGTTATTGTCTGGGACTGGCAAAGGGGGAAATGGGGAGTTATTATTTAAGAGGTTCAGAGTTTCAGTTTTGCAAGGCAAAAAAAAGGTCTAGAGACTTTGGTGGTGATGGTTACAGAACAATTGTTAAAGAAGTTAATACCACTGAAATGTACACTTAAAAATGGTTAAAATTATAAACTTCATGTTATGGATATTTTACCATAATTAAAAGTTTTAAAATATGTACATTTTACAACTTAAAATTTAAAATATGTATATTTTAGCAATTTAAGCATTCTGTTTTTAGTAATAAGGCAGATTTGGCTATTTGGATTAAATTTCCTTTTGAACCAATAAAAAGTACTGAATGAGAAAAATCAATCATACTAGAAGCATCACAAAGTTGATGTTACCAGCATTAACTGACTCTTCTTCTGAGAGGGTTACACACAGCCCTGCTGTCTTGATGGCAGATAAATCCATGTGACTTGATTTAGGTAATAAAAGATGAGCAGAAAGATGAGGTAGGAACTCACCCATCTCTCTTCAACAAGAATGGCAGTTCGCATATAGAACTTAATTCTTAAGTCTGCATACCAGAAGGAAGAAGACACATAAAACAGGACTGTATCTTGCCTATAGCTGGCATGTAATGTAAATGAGAAATAAACTATTATTGTTGTAAGATAGGGACATTTGGTTTATCTATTACAATGCTTTGAGATAATCTAGTAAAAGTGATGGCCTTATTAGACACTAGAAATAGAATCCAAAATCCAGAGCCTGTTTCCAATGCGAGATTGCTGACAGAGTAACCTCTCCACTTAAACTGTGGACCCCAAGAGATGTACCTTTGATATAAAGATAACCCAGAAGCAAACTATCCACCCTTGCCTCCATCTAATATAAGTAAATTTGACTTACCACTGAGCAGAGCAAGACATCAAAAATTTAAAAACAAAAGAAAACTTATATTACCTCTGTGGATTCAAAAATCTTTTAGCTTATAGAGGTTCTAAATTGATAGTGACCACTAGATGCCTAGCAGAAGCAAAAACACATTATCTCTGGAGTAATCCACTTTGATTGCAAACCTCAGAGAAGTCACCATTAATTTTAAAAGGAAAACGATAAACTCATACTCAAAGGTAATTCAGCATACAAGAAAAAAAGATGCCATGCTTCAAACTGGCAGAAAGAAAACAGAAATAGACTTGAAAAGACTTCAATACTAAAATGCACCAGCTACATAGTAAACTGTAAAAGTGATTACAGAACAGAAAAGAAAATTATCTTTTAAAACTAATATATGTTTGTGTATACAATTCTGATCAAGCTGGAGAAATAAGAATTAGAGTTATACCACTAAAAATAACTGAATAAAGCAAAATGTATAAAATAATTCCACTCAAGACATGGGACATCCCCCAGGCCAGGAAACAAACGAGGTAAGTAAGCCTTATGATAGCTGCAGCGTCTCCCTTAAGTGTTCAGGTGAGTATTGCTGAGCATGTGTGTATGAAGAAAGTACCTGAGATCAGAGACAAAAACCATCTAAAATATATATATATTTTCATATATTTTTACATATATATAAATCCATAAGTTCTGAAACATACAGGTCTGGGTATAGCACCTTCTTCTAATAGCCAGAGAAGAAAATCTAATAATTCAGAGAGTATCAGTTATAATAGTAAGAATGGTCTTATCTCAGCAATAAAAAAAGTTAACCCTAGACTAAACACCGGTCTGGTCTTACCTAACTAAGCCCAAAAGCAAGACTCAAAAAAAGCAAACTCTTTACAACTAATTTGACCATGTCCTGGAATAAATCTCAAAAATATTTATAGGGATACAAAAATTCCAGCACATAGCAAGATAAAACTCCTAATATCTGGCATTCAAAAAAAAAAAAAAAAAACTTAACAGGAAGACAGATAAGTGGGAAAATAAAGCCCACGATGAGGACAAAAATAACAGATAGGATGGAATTAGTAGACAAGGAGATTAAACCATTATTAGAATTGCATGCTAAATGTTCAAAAAGTAGAGAAATTATTACATATGTTAATTAAAGACATGAAGGAATAAAAAAACCCAAATTAAATTTCTAGAGATAAAAGATACTATGGCTGAAATGGAAAAATGCACTGGATGGTATTAAAGGCAGATTAGACATTGTAAAAGAAAATATTAATGTACTTGAAGATATAGCAATAGAAACTAGCCAAAATAAAAACAGGGATTTAAAAAGACACATATGAAAAAAAAAAAAAAAAAAAAGAAAAGGATCCTCATGAACTTTGGGACAATTTCAAGTAGACATATATATTCATAATTAGAATCCCTTAAGAATGGGAAATGTGTGGAAGTGAGAAAGGCCAAACAATTTGAAAAAATAATAACCCAAGATTTTCTAAATTTAATGAAAATTATAAATTCATGAATCCAAGAAGCTCAGCAAACCCTAGCACAAAAAATAGAAAGAAAACAAGGCCAAGGCACATGATGATCACATTTCTTAAAACCAATGTTAAAGAGAAAATTTTAAAAATGGCCAGGGAAAGAAGATACATTACATAGAGAGGAGCAAGGATAAGGTTGAAAACAGATTTCTTATCTAAAACAATGCAAACACTAGAACAATATTTCAAAATATTGAAAGGAAAAAAGTGTTAACTTACAATAATTTACGGTTTGAAATTTATTTTTAAATAAAAGCAAAATAAATTTTTAGACATATGAAAGTTGGAAGTATTCATCACCAGCAGAAATTTATGTCTGTTGAAGAAAATTCTCAGGCAAAGAAAAATAATACAAAATGGAAATCTGGATTTACATACCAGAAATCGGTAAGTACATGAATTAATTTAAAATATTTTTATTACCTAATTATCTTTATATATAATTGACTTTAAAGCAAAAATAATGACAATGTATTATGGAATTTATAACGTATGTAGAATTTAAATGTATAACAATAGTACAAAAGCTAGGAGAGAAAAAACAAAAGTACATTGTTACAAAGATCACACACTATATGTGAAACAGTATGATATGTAAGGCAGAGTGTAATAATTTAAATATAGATACCACAAATGCTAAAGTAACCACTAAAAAACACAACAAAGAGTTGTACTCAATGAAAAAGAAGAAAGAAGAGAAAAAAGATGCAGAGCAAACAAGAAACAGAAACCGAGCAAACAGAAAACAAATACAGAGATGATTTATTTGAACATAACTATATCAATAATCATATTAATTGTAAATTGTATGAGCACACTAATTAAAAGACAGATTAAATTAAAAAACAATAAATTGCTCTGTGTTGGCTACAAGAAATTCACTTTAAATATAAAGATACAAATGTATTAAAAAGTAAAAGAAGGAAAAAGACATGCCATACTGATGTTAATAAAAGTAAAGAGCTTGTAGCTATTAAGATCAGCTAAAATAGATCTCATTACAAAGAATATTATGGATAAAGATTTTTATTTCATAGTGATGAATAGGTCAATTTATCAGGACATAACAATCCTAAATGTTTATGCACCTAATAACACAGCTTCAAAATATCTGAAGCATAAACTGATAGAAGTGCAAGAAAATGCAGATATATCCAATATAGATAATTGAAAATTGGAACATCCCTCTCTGAATACCTGAGAGAGCAATTGGACAAAAAATTAATAAAGATATAGAAAATTTGAGCAACATTATCAATTAACTTGTGGTCAATGATATTTATAGAACACTCCACCTAACAACAGCAGAATACACATAAATTTACATGCACACTGAACATGTTGTGAGCCATAACAGAAATCTCAATAAATCTGTAAAAATTAGGATCACACGAAGTATTTTCTCTGACCATAATGGAATTATACTAAAAATTGATAACATAAGAATGTCTTGAAAACTTCCCCGTGTTTGGAAGCCAAATAACACCCTTCTAAATACAGGAGAAATCAAAAGAGAAATTAGAAAGCATTTTGTACTTATTGAGCATAAAAATACAACATATAAAAATTTGTGGTATGTAATTAAAGCAGTTGTGGAGGAGAAATCCACAGTAATTAACACCTATATCATAAAAGAAGAAAATTCTCACATCAATGACTTCAGCTTTCCCCTCATGAAACTAGAAAATAAGATAAAATTAAGCCTAGAGTAAGTATAAAAAAAGAAAATCATAAAGCTCAAAGTAAAAATCAATAAAGTAGAAACAGAAAAACAATAGAAATATCAATGAAGTAAAAATGTGATTTTTGCAAAGAAATTGATAAAACTCTAGGGAAAAAAATGAGAACAAATTACCAAGTCAAGAATGAAAGAAAAATTGATGGAGGTGCAAGGAGATAAATATACGTATATAGATAGATAGATAGATAGACATACACACAATTGCAATTGGATATTTTAATACCACTTTCCCAGTAATTGCTAGAACAGGCAGACAGAAAATAAGCAAGGACATAAGTGACATTACTACGCTTTCTACAGGCTTTGAAAGAACAATCAGGGAATGTTATGAACAACTGTATTCCAATAAATTTGACAAACTAAATTAAATGAAAACGTTTCTTGGACAAAGCTTACTCAAGAAGAAATAGGTAAACCCAAATAGCCCTATTAAAGAAATTTGGCAGGGCATGGTGGCTAATGCCTATAATCCCTGAATTTTGGGAGGGCAAAGCAGGAGGATCGCTTGAGGCCAGGAGTTTGAGACTGGCCTGAGCAACATAGCCAGACCCTATCTCTACAAAAAAGAAAAAATTAACAAGGTGTGGTGCTGCACACTAGGAGGCTGGGGCAGGAGGATCACTTGAGCCCAGGAATTTGAGGTTATAGTGAGCTATGATCAGGCCCCTGCACAGCAGCTTGGGCAACAGAGCAAGACTCTGTCAATAAGTAAATAACTAAATAAATAATTGAATCTGTAGTCAGTGATCTTCCTTCCAAAAAATACAGATAAAGACCCCCCTCCACAAGCCAAGAGAGCTTCACTGGGAATTCTATTAAGCATTAAAGTAATAAATAATGCCAATTATTATAAATTTTCAGAAAAACAAAAAGAAGGAAATACTTGCTGCTTCATTTTATGAGACTAATATTACTCTGATACCAAAATCAGACAAAGGCATTACAAGAAAAGAAAACTATAGACCAATATTCCCTATAAACACAGATGAAAATGTTTTAAAATTTGAGTAAGTAGGATCCAACAGCATACACAAAACTAATATATCATGTTCAAGTAGAGTTTATGCTAGAAATGCAAAATTGGTTTAACATTTGAAATGAATCAATGTAATTATCTGTTAATACATTCAAAAAGAAAACCATATGGTTATCTCTATAGATGCAGAAAAATAACTTGAAAAAAATTCAACAGCAATTCCTAACAAAAACTCTCAGAAAACTATAGGTAGATGGGAACTTCCTCAATCTGATAAAACGAATCTATAAAAGTTGACAGCTAACATAATACTTAGTGGTGAAAGATCAGATACTTTCCTCCAGGACAGAAACGAGGCAGGAACATCCACTCTCTCTGTTTCTATTCAGTATTGTACTGGAGGTTCTTTCCAGTGCAAGACAACAAAAAGAGATAAAATGGATGTAGACTGGAAAGAAAAAGCAACATTTTCTATTCATAGGTATGATTGTCTACTTGGAATATCCTATGTAATTCACTAAAATGCTGCTATAACTAATAAATGAGTTTACATAATACAAAGTCAATATACAAAAACCCATTATATTTCTATTGTCTATCAATGAATAACCCAAAATTGAAATTGGATTATCAGCATATTCACTTGAAGGTATCATCTCTTCTTACTGCATAGTCCCTGCTCTTGTCCTTATTCTCGTTCCTGTTCTATTTCTAATCCTGGTCTCTAGCCTCATACTCATTCTATGAACTTTTTCATAGGAATTTGAAACCACATTGGAGCCACTAGCTCATCTTCCAGCCATTAGGATTCCTTGTTCTTCCTCTCAGGGCCAACACTCACTGTTTCTGGGTGACAGAAACTCCCTCTGCAGCCCACCATTTGACTCAAGCATAGTTGGGTAGGAGGGATGGTGAGTTGGTAATATGGATAAAGAGATAAAAAGACACAATATCACCATCTTCTCTGAATTGAATTCTTCAAACAATCAAGATACAGATGACCCCTAGACCCTTTTTCTCCTTTGTATTCTTTGTCTCTGAACTTGGCTCACCTGAGAACATTCTCCACACTTTTGCAAGAACTCACTATAGAAGTTTTGCTCTGCCAATCTCAGACCATCTGCTTATGGCCTTTCAAAAATTTCTCAAATAGTACTGATGATTTTGTTTTCTTGTGTTTCCACATTAATATAGATTAGTTCTATTTCAAAATACTTTTCCTGGCATTCTAAAAGGGCAAGGTAGGAGATACAAGTATGCTCAATCCACATAAATGAATGACAAATTGTAGGCTATATTGGTAAAGAATCATAATAGTCAATGAAATATACTGGTCTGGAGAGATGCCTGGGATAGATCTTGAAAGTTTGATATCAACAACATGTATTCAAATAAAAAAAAAAATAAAAAATAAATAAAAAAAAACAACATGTATTCAAATAAAAACCACAATGAGATATCACCTAACTCCAGTGAGAATAGCTTTCATCCAAAAGTCTCAACACAAAAAATTTTGTCATGGATGTGGAGATATTGGAACGCTCTTACACTGCTGGTGCAACTGCAAATTAGTACAACCCCTGGGCAAAGTAATTTGAGATATCTCAAAGAGCTAAAAATAAAAATACCATTTGATCTAGCAAACCCACTGCTAGGCATCTACCCAAAGAATTAGACACATTCTATAATAAAGACATCTGCAGTTAAATGTTCATGACAGCACAATTCACAATTGCAAAGATGTGGAAATAATCCAAGTGCCAATGAATACATGAGTGGATTAATAAATTTGGTATATGTATGGCATGGAAGAACCATAATAAGTAGTGCAATAAAAACAGTAATAAAAAATTTTCCAGTCAAAATAAGCCCTAAACCAGATGGATTCACAGCCAAATTCTACCAGATCTACCAAAAGAGCTGGTACTTACACCACAGAAATTATTCCATAACATCAAGAAAGAGAGTATTCTCCTAACTCATTCTATGAGGCATCACCTTGATACCAAAGCCAGGAAAGAATACAATGAAAACAACAAAACTATAGTTCCTTACAAATATACATGTGAAAATTTCAATAAAATACTAGCAAACTGAATTTAAGAACACATGAGAAAAATAATCCACCATGACAAAGTGGGCTCCATCACAGGAATTTAAGGATGGTTCAACATACATAAATCAATAAATGTAATTCACCACATAAACAGAAGTAAACTCAAGACCACATAATGAACTCAATAATAGATGCAGTCGACAAAATTCATCACAATTTCATGATAAAAACTCTCAAAAAACTAGGCATAGGAGAAACATATCTCAAAATTATAAAAAAATCCATATATTACAAACCAACAGCTAACATCAGCCTTAACAGTGACAAGTTGAATGTATTTTTTTTCCTAAGAACTGGAACTAGAGATGTGTGCCCACTGACACCACTTCTATTAAACATAGTGCTGGAAGTGCTATCCAGACAATCAGACAAGAGAAAGGAAAAAATGGCATCCACATCAGAAAAAAACAGTTCAAAATATTCTTCTTTGCTGGTCTTTTATCTAGAAAACCCCAAAGACCCCACCAAGTCTCCTTAAATGTATAAATAAATTTAGCATAATATCAGGATTCAAAATCAAAGTACAAAAGCTAGTTTTATTTCCATACAGCAATATTAGTCAAGCAAAGAATCAAATCACAGACTCAATACAATTTATAAAAGCTACAAAGAAAATAAAACACCTAAGAATATACTCTAACAAGGAGGTGAAAGGCCTCTTCAAGGAGATTTACAAAACACTGAGGACAGAAAATGCAGAGAACATAAAAAATGGAAAAATATATCATACTCATGAATTGATGGACTCCACGTCATTAAAATGTCTGTGTTGGAGATTTAATGCAATCCTCATCAAAATACCAATGTCATATGTCACAGATGTAGAAAAAATAATTCTGTGCTTGATTTAGAATAAGAAAAGAGCCGAAATAGCCATCACAATCTTAAGCAAAAAGAATAAATCTGGAGGTATCACATTATCAGACTTCAAAGTATACTACGAGGCTATAACAACCAAAATATGATGGCATTGGTTAAAAAAAGGGAGACAAATGAAACAAAACAGAAAATCCAGATATGAAACCATATAAATACCATCAACATATTCAACAAAGCAGACAACAACATACACTGAGGTTGGATGGGGGAGTCCTATTCCATAAATAATTCTGAGAATACTAGTCACATGCAGAAGAATAAAACAGTATTCCTATCTCTCACTATGAAAAAATTTAATTCAAAATAGATAAATACTTAAATGTATGGCATAAAGCTATAAGAATTCTAGAAGAAAATACAGAAAAAAATCTTCTAGATATCAGTCTAGGCAAAGATTGATGACGAAGACCAAAAAGGCAATTACAGCAGCAACAAAAATAAATAAATGTGATTTGATCAAATTAAAAAAAAAAACATGTAAATTGAAGTTAATCACTAGGGCTGCATTTGAGAGATTTGGTAGAGGAAAGATGGGTTAGGTATTGAACCTGAACATTAATATTTAATGTATGGGTAAAAAAAGAAAGGTATTGAAAACAATCTAAAAGAAAAGCAGTCCTAGGAAAGAGTGAAATTGAAAAATGTTACTATCCCTTTTAGCTTCCAGCTGATTTAATCCCACTTCAATAAGCATCTATTAAAAGAAAAGTTCATTTGTCTCCAAAATTCCCATATTTATTATCTGTTCATGAATTAATTTTAGATTTTAGATTGTTGGGCAATAGGCCTATTTGCAAAACCCAAAACAGCATACTGTTTTATTAATTAGATGGTCAATAATGTTGATAATTATGATGGTGATCACGATTATGATGCTGGCAAATTCTTAGTATGTATTTTGACTAGCATTGCTAATTTGTTACTCTCTGCCTGTATCTTTCATCCAGCTGCAATATGATTTTTCAGGAGTGAATAGTGAGTCAGACGTGCATTTTACGTTTAACATCAAAGTCTTTGAAATTTTAGCCCAGATTTTTAAAAGTTGTTCACATTAATAAATGACCACATAGGTTCTTGCAGAACCAACCAACACATCTCCTGATAACTTTATTGGTAAAGTTGCATTTTGAGAGCTCAGTACTGAATAATGTCTAAAAGCTCCCAGTGATTTACAGGGCACATCATGTGCATGGGTACTCAAAATGATTTGATTGAAAATATGAGGACAACAAAGAATAGCAAATACTGAGATTGATTTTTCTGTATTGGAGGCTATCTTGAGAGCTCACAGTGCCTAATGACTTCATTTTGTTGTTGACGCTCAGGTAACTAAAACATCAATAGCTTCTCCTATAATTCATATTAGATTTCCTATGGATATCCAGATGTGACTTTAAACTTGTTCTGCCTTACATGAAAGACACTCATTCATTGCTTATTGCATACTCAGCCCTATGCAGGTTTCTTGTGATACTCAAGTCAAATTTTTGTACTAGCATACTTTGTAACTTCATTTCTCTTTCTTTTATCTTCTCTGTTTCAAGGGTATAAACATCTAATTTGAAAAATTTTTAAAATTTGTAAATTTAACTAGGGTAAAAATATTTCCATGTCATCTTCCTTATCAAGACTTACGCATGAAGTACTCAGACAATTTTATCTGTATAAAAATAATTTTTAAATATAGAAAATTCCCAATATACAAATGAATTGTTTTTCCCAAGTTTATTTACATAAGTGTTACTTTGACCTTGGAAGGTCTTTCCCCACAGAAACAATGGTACAAATAATAATAACCCCTTAAGATTGTCTGATATGTCAGTTTCCAAAGTATCTTCACAGCTATTTATTCATCCAACTTAGAAGGAACCTTTTAATAATGTATGCAAGTACTGTGGTTTCTTTTATACTTAGGAGCAAATCCAGGCTCAAAGATAGTGTAACTTTCCCAAGGTAATGTGTATAGGACAGTTCTCCAGGTGGCCTTGGACCAACCCAGTCCTCCCTCCCTTCTTGCTTGTAGTTAGTAAGAATAACTGCAGAATGTGCTAAGAATGCAACATTCTGATGTAGGGAGGGACTGGCCAGAGCAGCCCCAGCTTCTGTTCGTTTTTTCCCTAGAAACAGATGTCCTTCCATGCTTCAGCCCAGCATGTCATGTTCCCCCGTGTATAAAATTCAACATGGGCTGCTTTCTGAGGTCTCTCAGCTGCGGTACAAGTGGGGCACGCACAGTCAGGATGCTATCCACCCTGGAAAGCTTTCTTGAGCCTTAGAGGACCTACTAGTCAAGCTCTATTTCATTGTATAATAAATTTTAGTTCTGCCTTCTTTCTCAGCATTTCAACCAGATGACTTAGCAGCTCATACCCAAGCTAGAAAGGAGTCATATGGCATTAAGCTATATGGCTTCTGTTGTCCCTTGTTGCCTATCTATAAGTAATAAATCTGCTTCATGTAACTTGCTGTGTTGGGTGTTCTATCTCACCAGACTTGGGCAAGTTGGTAACCAGTGCATAGTGAACCTGATTCACACTGTCAACAGCGAGTGGACCAAGTAATAGGAAGCACTGAAGTTGGAACTCAGGATGTTTGGCTCCTAGAACAGTACTTATTCCACTACATTATCTCATGAATATTGGTTAAGTTATTTAATATGTACAAGACTCTTTTAGCAAATATTGAAGATTTTTCTAGAAAAATGGCAGGAACTTTTTCAATGGTAGTAGCTAAGTTAAACAAAACAGATCAAATAAGATATTTGTATTAATATCTATTCTAAATAGAATCCTTAGAGAAGAGTGTGCTGAATTGGATGAAGATGAGGAAGGTGATGAAGATTTGCAGAGATTCTAAAAGATTCTTCAGAGAATCTTTAAGGACTTTGGTGGAATGGTAATATGAGAGTATAGCTGTAGTTCTTTCATACAAATTTTACTTTAAAATATGAAACTATTATTTTCTTTTCCTTGACATTTACACATATAAATTATGATGGCATGGGATCTTTTATAAATCTGGAAGATAAATGAAAAAAGAAGGGAGAAAAATTGAAAGAATTTCTTAAAGGTGTCATGACCACTGAGAAAGAAAGGCAGAGAAGGGACACATTTCTAAAAGAGCCTGCTGATTTGTACTGAACTGAAACGTGGGGGAAGTAAAAAATGAGCCAAAGTGGGGATGGTGAGGTATGCAAGACAACAGAGAAGAAGCAGAAAGCAAGCACGGACCGACCTCATCCTTCTCTTTTCTTCTCTGAAAGGCCTTCAAAAAACTCTGAAGACATATATCCTAGGCTGGCCCTAAGGGGGCCCCAGTGATCTCCACCTTCGGCTTCTAGCCCTTGTGTAATTTCATCTTCTTGAGTGTGGACTGGATTTAGTGAATTGTATCTAGTGATTAGAATGAGGCAGAGGCAAAGGGATGTCACTGTTGAGATTAATTACAAAAAGTCTTTAGTTTCCATCTATGCCACCTGTCCCTGATCTTCCATGGTGTTTTCCCTTCTTTTCTTTTCTTTTCTTTTTTCTTTTCTTTCTTCCTTTCTTCCTTCCCTTTCCTTTCTTTTCTTTCTATCTCTCTCCCATCTCTCTAATTTTCTATCTCTCTTCCTCTCTGTCTTATTATATGCTCTGGGGAAATCAAGCTGCCATATTGTGAATGACCCTATGCAGAAGCCAACATTGCAAAAACTGAGCCCATGAGTTCAACAGTCCATAAGAAACTGAAGCCTTTTGAATAATCATATGAATGGATTGTCCAGCCCCAATTCATTTTTGAGATGACTATACTTCTGGCCTGCTTTATTATTCTGAATTAATATTAATAGAGAATAACCCATCTACATGTAAAATTTCAAAAATTTATAAATAAAATGCTCTATAATACAAAGGAGAAATGAAAGGAAATAATTTCATATAATGTAATATGCATCGCAATATATAAATATTTCTGCATGACTACACTTGAAGACATATTGAAGCAGTCAAATGCTTAAATCTATGTGTGACTTCAAAATCAGACTGCTACAACTGCATCACCTTTTCAGATACCACGAGCAACATTCCCAATGGTGATGTGATTCTCCCAAATGGCAAATGACTCTTAATACAATAACACAAAACACCAACTTCCCTAGAAATATACAGTAGCTACATCCCTAGAATATAGTTATGGCATTATATTAATTTTTAAAACTTTTTCTTGTAGATGGGTTATTATCTATTAATTTCATTTCAGAATTGTAAAGCAGGCATAAAAAGTAATTATTATAAAAAAAGAGGACATTAAGTCTAACAGGATGGAGCACTGGTCTAGAAAAAAATCTTGACTCTAGAGAAAATGTTGAATTGACTTGGTAGGTAGTAAAAAATTAGCTCAGCAATTCAGTAGAAAGTGGGAAAAATCCAGCTGTCTATAACTAAAGGAATTCCTGGCCAGTAATCCACAGTTCCCCTTAACATAAACATTGTAACCTTCACCTTGTAAGATATTGATTCCCTGTAATCTTTGACACTACAACACCAGCTATTGTCCTTCAGTGTCTTTCTTTATTACTTCTTAATTAGTCAAGCTCTACTTCATTGTATAATAAATTTTAATTCTGCCTTCTTTCTCAGCAAGTCAACCAGGTAACTTAGCAATCCATCCCCAAGCTAGAAAGAAGCTATATGGCATTAATCCTTGAGAAATTCTGGAATATTTTTAATGTGGGCCAAATATGGGCTGAGCATTAATTTTAGATCATCCCCTGGATGAAAACATTGTCATTGTGGAATTGGTTTTTAATTGTATAAACTTTAGTATTTTAATGTATGCATTGCACTTCAATTTTTACTTTATTATTTTTGATGGCTTATGAATGTCACTGTCTAGAGATCCTACACATTATAAAGCAGTGGAGCTATACAAATGTCTTCTGACAATCCTGTAGGCATTAGCAGGTTAAGAAATTGTAATCTCCACAATAGTGATTACACCATAACTAAAATGTTTGAAGAATTTTTGTGTGTATTAGCAGCAGGAAAAAGACAGGAAGGAAGGAGAGACGAAGGAAAACTGGGAAGAGAAGAAGATATGGTTACTTAATGCAAGGGCAATTGCTTTGAAAGGTTGATGACTCTGGTGGTTTTCAGCTGGTCAATAGTGCTGAGTAGTGAAAACCCTGAGGTCATTTGCAGAAAAGCCTCCTAGTTTTCAGAACCATATTGCAGTCATATAAAACGCCATCACTCAAACCTGTAAAACCTGCACCCTCTATTCAAAGGCAGAAAAATCAAACCCGTCTCTTATTACCCACCATTGACTTTCTAGGATAATGACACCCTGCACTGTTTTATGCTGTTAGGCTACTTAGCCTTGCCTGCAGCCCTTTTAAAAGATAAAAATATTGAACTTGCCTTACTTCCTTGTGTTGCTCCACATGCTCACAGGTCATTAAGGTTTTATTTTCTTTTAATTATCGGTCTTAGTCAATGTAGTATTCATGGAATTCTTTGTGAGCTCTTCACATGCACTTGTAGCTGTGAAACCAAGCACAGAATAAGCCTCAGCAGTTGATTTGTGCATCTCTAGCTAAGCACCTATTTCAACCTCTAAAGCAATTGTCATGAACTGTCCTCAGGCTCTAACTATATCCCTTCCCTTCCCAGCTTCAGCAAATGATCTGCTTCTTTCATTAAAAAAAAAAGAGAGAGAAAGAAACACTAGTGACTAAGTGTAAAGGCCTTCCTTCAACTTCCCTCCTCTATCTAAAGTGTAACTTTTGTTCTATCCATCTTTGCCACCTTCCCTCCGATCTCAGTAAAGGAATAGCCCTACTCTGTTCTAAGGCTAAGCCTTCTCTCCATCTTTACAATCTTCAATCTGTTCACTGTGCTCTCTATAAAATTGTCCCTTGAATTATTCTCACTCTTCCTAGTTCAATACATCCCTTCCAGTTTCTCTCAGTTCTTAGTCTACAAATACACCCCCTTCCAGGGATTGCAGGAGTTAATGAGAAGTTCTTCTCATTCTACACCTACACTCTTGCACTCGGCTTTTGGTTTTACCTAACAAAACTAAATGACAAACACTTTTTTCTTTTGCTCACGTTCGGCCTTCAGGGCTTGAGGAAGATTCTGGAAGGAGAGTCATAAAGAATATTTACTGAGCACTTGCTCTGTGTCAGGCAGACACCACCCAGCAGTTGATAAGCACCATCTTCACAACAGCCTTATGAGACTGGAACTATTACCATGACTCCACTTATGGACGAGGAAACTGAGGCAAGGAGAGGCGACAGTGTGTGGCCCAGTGAGGGTGGCACAAAAGCTGCTGCTGGTGCCATTAGCCCACTTGCTGCCCTCCATGGCTGGATCTCAATCCCCCAGCCCTGGCCCCTCCTGTGTAACCCTGCCCTGTCCTGGGCCAGGGCCTGCTGGGCTGGAGGTGGCTTTCGGGGGAAATCCACTTAGCACTGACCTCCTCTTTGTCCTCCTTGGATCTAAGCTGCTAATCCTGGGCCCCGCCACTGCCTGAATCCTCCTGTACGCCCCCCTAGCTGGGGGCCTCCTCCCCGCCATGCCTCCAGGGTGGCAGGTCCAATGACTGGGGGCAGGTTGGAGGTGGGGTGGGGTCCTTTCTACGGAACATACCCAATCCCACGGATGATTCAGGGGACCAGGCCTGGGTTCTGACTCCGCCTCCTCCTGGCTTATCCATCACCTCCATGGCCCCATTTTCTCCTCTGTAAAACAGGATCACTTCTGAGCCACCCGCTACACGACCCTGCTGCCGATCAGGAAAGAATCAGGGGCCTCTGGACATCCCCCGCCCCACCCATCCATGATTTAGCATGCATCTGCTGAGTGCCAGATGCCGCTCTAGGTGCTGGGGACAAGCCAGACGAGGTTCCTGTCTGGACCATGATCAGTGTTTTAACTGCCTGGGGGACTTTCTGGCAGAGCTGAGAGCACAGCAGGGCTGAGCGAGGGGTCGGCCAGCAGAGACTAAGCTCTCAGAGGAGGCAGCACCTGACAGGGAGCACGTGCTGGGAAGGATGGAGCCACTGGGATAGTCTGGGGTGAGTTTCCAGGCAGGACACTAAGTGCAAAGGCCCCAAGTTGGGAAGGAACCTGGCATGTTGGAGGAACAGCTTGTAGGTGCTTTGCAGAGAGGCTGAGGCAGCGAGGGGAGTGTGTGGGGAGCAAGGTCAGGTGGCTTTGAGACAGGTTTGGGTCACTGGTCTTCACTGGTGAGGTGGTGCCCTGGGATTCTGCAGAGAGGAAGGTGGCTTTCACTCCTGCCTGCCGGTCCCTCTGGCTGCTGCGAGTGGGTGGATAGAAGAGCATCCTCCTGGGGAAGCGGAGGCAGGACAGGAGCAGGTGGACATTTGGCTGGGCCAGGAGTCCAGGGACTGGCATGGGGAAACTGGGCTGGGTGGGTGAGGACCCGGGTAGACCCCAGCTTGCTTCTCTGTTCCCCTCTGTCCTGGGCATCTTGCACACACAACCACTGGTCTTCCCACTAACTTGAGCCGCAGCCTCCCTAGGAAGGGCTGGTCCAGCAGGGAGCACCCTCATCGGTCCCCAAGGGAGCCTCTGGAGATGTCCCCAGGGGCTGGCTGGGGGCTGAAATGCCACCCTCACCTGGGCGGGGCCGTGCAGCACGGGAGCAGTGGAGGCGAGCTGAGGGACCCCCGAGTGTGGGCCGGCCCACGATCTCGCCCACAATCTTGCCATTTAACACAGGGGGCCCAAGGACCTCAAACTCGATCTGACCCCAAGGCCCTGGGCCGGGTGGCTGCTATCTCCTTGCCCCATCTCCCAGCATGTCCTCCAGTGGCACGGGACTCAGCCCCAATCGACACACGGGGAGATTGAAGACTCCAGAAGTTTCGTGAACCTTCTGGCCTCAGCCGCGGGCACATCCCGCCCTGTTCATCCTCACTCGGGTTCCAAAACCGGCCTTACAATGCGCGCCGGCAGCAGACCCCGCACTAAGAGGCCAAGGTCAAACAAACCCTGAGGCCGCCCCCAGGGCTGCCGCCGGCTCCTGCCGCCCTGAGGTGCCGCCGGGCCGCGGGCGTGGGCGGCGCTCCCATTGGGCCGCTCCCCCACGTGACCCGGGGCCGGGCACGCGCCCGGAGCCGGAGGAGCCGCGGCCGCGCCTGTGCACGAGGGCGCGTGCGCGCGTCCCGAGCCCTCCGCCCGTCGTGCCGGCGCCGCCCGGACCGCCAGGTCAGTCTCCTCCGCGCCCGCTCGGGGCGGGGGCGCGCGGCGCTTTGTGCAGGCGCGTCGGGGGCCGTCCGCGCGCGAGCCCGCCGCCTCCCTCCCTGCCCGCGCGTCCGGGACCCTGCGCCTGGCGGCCGCTCCTGCCTGAACGCGGGCTGGGTGGCTGCCACGTGCCACGTGCCCGAGGAGGCTGCGCTTGGGGACGCTGCCTGCCATTTCCCCAGGCGAGCAACAGGACAGCCCTGGCTGGAAGGGGAGACTCCGCTCCGTTTTCTGGGGGCGCGGAAGACACCCTACTCCGAGTTCGTCCTCCCCAAGGTCCCGCCCAGTATCTGGCTCTGCCCCCATTCACTGCTCAAGTTTCCTCATCTACACAGTTTTGGGGGGATGGAACCCCACAAGCTTCTCTGCCTCCCGGGCAGGACGTGGGAGTCCGTGGATGTCACCGGGTCTGAGTCCTGGCTGCGACCCACGCGAGTGTTGGGAGCTGGAGCGGGGGCTCCCACTCACTCCCAAATTCCTTTACTCCTGCAGCTGTACTCCTAGCTCTTTGATTTCCATCAGTATCCATTTTTTCAGAGAATAGTATGTCATTGTCTTCTCTTAGTGTCTTCAATCTACTCAAATTTGGTTTCTATTCCTAATAATTTAAATAAAATTACTCTCATAATGTTTCCCCTACTCACTTGCTTCACACTTTCACCCACCAATCCTAGGATTTGCTTTGGTTTCTAGAGAGGAAAATAGTTGACAGAGTCCTGGGTCATGCTTTTTCATGAATCTAATATTTAATATAATGCTACTTAATATGATGCCCTAAATAGGGAACTTTGAAATAACAAAAGGTAAAAACTATATCTTTAGAAGGAGGGGGATGGGTGTAAAGACAGTTAAAATTGGTAGAGAAGAGAATTGTCACTTTAATTTTAAGAGCAGCAGCAGAAGACATTGCTAGAAACAATGGAACACAGCAAAAAAAAAAAAAAAAAGAAAGAAAAAAAAAAAAAAAGATTTGCGTTGAGAGCTAGAGCCCCAGCAGTAGCTGACAGAAACTGGACACTGGTGGAGAATAAATACAGGCATTGACGGCTCCACCTCTGATGCTGGAGGCAAGTTGTGAGCCAAGTGCTCCCACAGTCACACGCCAACATCGAGTAGGATCTGGCTGGCTTTTAGGTTGTGAGTGGAGTTGTGTGTTATATCTACCTAAGAGGCCAGTACAGTCATTAAGCAAGCAGAGTTAACTGTCTAACAGTCACACTGGACTTTGAATCCCAACTTAGCCATCTTTTCACTGCAAGATATAAAAGAAGTTAGGAAGTATGATTTGGGAGAAATGTTTGGGAGTAGGAGTGATGGATGCTATAATTAGCTAATAACATCTGGGAGCCAAGACACCCACATATTGGACCTCTCCTAACTAAGCCAACTCAGAGGGAGAGAGAGAGTTCCTTCTGCTCATTCCTAAAGTGACTTCTGACCACCCCAGGAATATTATCAAATCTAGGGAGTTGAATAGCCTCAGAGTACCTGAGGCCAGAGGTAGCCGTGCCGCCTAAGAAGGTTGAAGCCAACAGTATGTGCCATCTTTGACCAATTCATGATTGCTTGATAAACACCACTTGAAAAATCCATAAAATAATTGACAGGGAAACAAAAGGTTGGCAAAAGTCCTGTTAAATGATTGACTTCACTTTTAACCAAAGCTGGTGAATATCCAAATAGTATATATTATCAAGTTTAGTCTTTATAACAACTCTAATAATAAACTTTAATTTGTGTGCATATTAACTACTGAAATTTTAAGTGAAAGTGATTATTCAAAAACATTAAATTTTACATGCTTTAAAATGCACTATAAAAGTGTATAAGTTGGTGGCTATCTCAGATTACATATGTGAGATGTTTGCAAATCAGACATAATTACATACAGGTTTTGATGCTTAGTCTGCATAAAGTCCTTCAAAGATTAAAAAGAAATATATGGCATGAAATATGTGACGTATATGTACAATAAAACTGCAATTTACTGTAGCGCTCTGAATATGTGTTCATCTCATTAACTGAATTATATGGGTAACTGAGAACTAAGTAGAAAACAATTTTTTTCTAGAATCGTCAACTGTTATGATTATCACTTATTTCATTTAAAGCCTCCTAACTGGTCCACTTATCTTGCCCTTCTACCACCGAAACTGTCTCACAACAGCCAGTGATCCTTTTAAGACATCAACAGATCAAGTTGCTTCTTAGTACATTAAAGTTCAAAGATTTTACCATGGGGAACAACCAGAGGTGAGAACCATAACCTGAGGTTGTGCCAAGCAGTTCTGAATCTGAGCTGCATACTGGAATCACCTGGGGAACATCAAACCATTCTGACGCCTGGGTCCCCCTCCCTGAGTTCCTGATTTAACTGGTCTGGCTTGGCACCCAACCACGAGCATCTTCTAATAGCTCCCCAGGTGACACTAATGTGCAGCCAATGTTGAGAACCACTGTGCTACAGAATCTGGCCCTCATTCTGAGAGGGATGATTAGTTTTAGACAGCAAAGCAAATTTGCCTCTACTGTAGAACTTTTATTGAAATAAGAAAAAGAAAGTTACAAGTTCACCATTTTATTAATCCTTGATCTTTCAATATTTTTTAATAAATAATAGCAACTCATCTAGAATTTGTCAGGTTAAGGAAGTTGTTTAGTAAACATTTATCAATCACCACAGCATCTGTGTCACTGAGACGTTGCTATGTACAAACCATTCATTTATTCGGTAGCATTTGTTGTGTTTTCACTATGTGCCAGGCACCATCCCAGGTGTAAGGAGGATGAAAAGGAACAACTACAGTTGTACTTGTCAAAGATGTTAACTCTTCCTCAGGAGGATGGACAAATGCATGGCTAACTCGATGCTAAAATAAGAAATTCCATAGAAACAAAGAGAAGAGAAGAATAATCTGCTGTTGGAGGCAAAGGGAAGGTCAGTGATAGAAGCTTCAGAGTAGTAGCGCCATCTGCCCCAGGCCTTAAAAGATGGTTGGGGATCGACCAAGCAGAGAGGAGAGAAAGAGTCTTCTAATTTGAGGGAATGGCAACAGCAATGGCCTGGAGGAAGCATGAGAGGGCATGGTCTGTTGAAGACAGGATGACCCATTGAGGCGACAGGTCGTAGGCTGTGCTGCAGGAGTAGTACATGATAAAAAATAGAAAAGTAATTCACATTATCTCAGTCTCTTAGGAATTTTAATTTCTTACAATAATTTCTTGATATTTAGAGGAAGAAAACAGGTGTTTCATGGTAAATTCTAAACATAGAGAAGTTAAGTTTAAAATTCAGGAGTTAAGCTCTTTGGGCACAAAGTAGAATGACTTGGGGCAGCAGCTCAACTGCCAGCCGACAGCTCCTCTTTCCCTATGGGTCGGCAGCAAATCCAGATGGCAGCACATGTAAATAAAAGTCATTTGCATTGCACATGAGGAGTGCGCAAAACATCAACCTGCCCTAATACACCCCACATTGGCTTCAGAGTCCTGTCTAATGTGGGATCAGTAGAGTACTTCCTGTGAGCCAAATTTGGCCCAGTGCCCGTTTTTGAAAATAATGTTTCACTGGAGCACAGCCATTCTCATTCATTTACATTTTGTCTATGGATGCTTTCATTGCTACAATGGCAGAGCTGAATATTTGTGACAGAGACCATATGGGCTACAAGCCTAAAATATTTACTCTTTGATCCTTTACAGAAAAAAAAATTACCAATAACTGATCTAGCTTGTGAGTAGAGTTTTCCTCTATAAAGACCCAATTAAAATGAAAATTCATTAGCTGAGGGGGTAATGCATTTAGCCACAGTCACTGCTTAATACATGAGCACATAAGTTAATGTGGCCAATAAGAGCACAAGCTCTGGAGCCATCATGCCTGGGTTCAAATCCCAGCTCTGCCACTGACCAGTTATGTGAGTAATTTGGGAAGGTTCGTAAACTTTGTGAAGTCCTAGGCAGGATCATGGGGTTGAGTTGTGAAGACCATTTATCTCACAACTCCAGGAGCAATATTTATTACATAGTCTGTAGGAAAGATGACTGTGGAATTATGCAGCGTGCAATCTTTGTGCTCCTATGTGGTTTGTGCATCTGTTAAATAAAGCCAATAACAGAATCTTTCTCATAGAAGGGTTGAGAAGAACAAACTAGGTTATATAATGATGAAGTGATTAGCACAGGGCCTAGCACATAGTATGCACTCAGTAAATAAATTTACTGCAGCAGATTGCTACTTGTCTCCCCAGAAGGACAAGACCTCCTCTGCCAGAAGTATAGCAGAGAACCGACACTGACTGTGCAGAGGAAGCAACACCCTAGGGAGATAAAGGCAAGAGAAGGAAGGAATCTGGGTCCCTGGATGATCTTAGGAGAAGAACTTTCATAACAGACTACACGGAACACACTTATATATGACAGAGAAATAAACATCTTAACAAGCTGCAATATTTTAATAGCTTTATTGATGCCTAATTGACATACAATAACCTGAACATCTTTAAACTGTAAAATTTGCTATGTTTTGACTTAGGTAGATGCTTGTGAAACCATCACCACAATCACAATAATGAATATATCCATCATCCCCCAAAGTTTCTTGTACCCCTTTAGAATCCCTCCATCCTGGCCCTCCCTTGTGTCTCCAGTCACCAGACAGCTACTATATTGTGTAGTCTTTGGGCCAGAGTGCCTTAACTTTCATCTAAACTAATTGCAGATATTCTTAGTATTACCATGACTGCTGCATCAGTTCCCATGGAAATTCTTGGCAAATGGTCCAGGTGACAGATATGTTTTAATGTGTGTGGGGAGGGAAGGGAAGAAGAAATATGTGAAGCATAAGGCCCTGACATAGAGTAAAACAGTGTTTTGGGGTGAGTGCTTTAAGCCATCAGGGACAACTCCTTGTTAGACCATAAACTCACCGAGGGTGGGGCCAATGTTTCATTCATCTCTAAATCCCCAGCACATACACAGTATCCTACCTTCAGTGGACACTCAATGCATGCTACATGGGTGAATGGATGAGGGTACAGTAGCATAAAAAGAGAGGAGAAAAGTCAGCAATTAAAATTATTTCATAATTATTCACTGAATTTGACATGATTTTCAATGCATTAGGAGAGCAATATCAACAGCAGATTTTAGCCAATTTTGCTTCAAAGCAAGCCCCAAATAAAGAAATATGTTTAGGTACAGCAATTTTGAGGAAAACATCTTTGATCTTCCAACATATCTGGCAAAAGAGAAAAAGGTAAGAAAATACTCAATGTTATGAAAACCCTCAGGAGAGGAACATTTTTATTTGACATTTAAGAGCTATCTCTGGTTATATTTTTTTCAACTCCTGATCTCAAGCTTAAGAGCAAAGAACAAGACAGAATCATGAAGAGTGAACAGAATGTGCAATGTGCCAGAGCAGAGGGCAAGGGTAAAGAAATGGACAAACGGAAACTGAAAAGGAATCATCAGCATGATTCACAGAATGCCTGGGCCCCTGGGACATTTTTTGTTCCTTTTGATGCTCAGTATGGCCCAATGTGCATTCATTCATCACTCAACCAACCAGGAACTATGCTTGGAGTTGGGGACAAAATGATAAATATGGCATTATCAATTATGATCTTAATAGGAGAAGACAGCCATGTAAACATATAAATAAAAGTTACAAGTAAAGGGACCGCGCATCCCAATTTGCTCAGGGTAATTTCAATGTAAATCTGATGGATCACTGTAAATTTTGTTAGCATACTTTCACTTTCTGAAGTGTCTCAGGTTGGGTGATCAATTCAGTACTATGATAGAAATCTTAATGGAATCTCAAAGAACAAAGTAGTTAAGTCTACCCGAAGAAGTTGGGAAAGATTTCCTACAGAAGAAACATTTGAAGCAAATATAAAATGTGAGTAACAGTGAGTCGGGAAAGTAAGGACGGGAGTTGGGCACTCCAGGCAGAGGGAGTATTGTGGGCTGAGTTCCAGAATCACGAGCAAGCACTGCACTTTCAGAGAATAAAGACGGTGGCAAAGATAGAAGTGGCTTAAAGAGAATGGAAAATCTTTTGCATTAAAAATTTATGGACAATGAAGCAGAATAGATTAAGGATGCATAAAAAGATTTTTGAGAATCCAGGTGAATTGGTCACACAGCTTACTAGTAGGGTCCATCTTCCTAACTGGTGATTCCTCAAATGACATCCATGAGATCAGGTGTAGGAGCAAGACATGGCCAGGGACATTGATTAAACATTTTATGAGAGGATGCAACAAAAGGACAAAGAACAAAATGTTGAATGCATATAGTGGCAAGAGAACTTTTAAATATTTACAATAAAATATTTCTTCAAAGCTGCCTAAACAGGCAAGTAGAATCAGACTGGATGAGAGGGGGAAGTACAGGGAAAAATAAAAAGGATAAGAAAAGAAATGACTAGATTAATTGAGCTCAAATCATATTGTGTATAAGAATCATCAAATGTGTTTATTAAAAATACCGTCTCCGGTGTTTCACTCCTAGAATTCTGATGTAGAACATCTGGCACGAGTCCCAACAATCATTTCAAAGGATGAGGGTGGTTCAAGTCAAGTAAAGAACGAGGGCCCAGAGAGTCTTCAAACCTAAAGCAAATAAATGTTCTTTCTGCCTCTTTGAAAATGTGCTTTTGTCAACTGCTTTCTTAATGTAAGTGCTTAAGTTCATTCCTTTATTCCTTACTGTTCTCAATCACTTGCTCGTTCAAAACATAGATTCCAAAGGGCTTGATTCACTTACTAGCCTTAGCAAGTTGCTTAATCCATTTCTCGGTTTCATCATCAGTAAAATGGGGATAAAAAATACCTATGTTGTAGAGATGTTGCATTCAATGATATAATACACGCAAAGGACCCAAGATAGAAATTGAAATATAATGATCACTTGAAAAATACTGTTTATTTTTATTCATTGTATGTTAACATCTTACTACATAGCAATTCTTAGAAGTTTCCAGAAGGTGGTTCGTCAAGTGTATTTATCAGAGGGAGCTCTATCTAAGTGCTCAGAGAAGACTCCAGGTGATCAGAAATCATTCATATACCCAGTAGGACTGGGGAAGACTGGGTGCTTTAAAGTCCTTGTAAAGAATTCTAAAATTCTAAAGCAGAATGAAATACCAACTCATAGTGTATTAGAATACTATAGAATAATAAAATATTTACATTGGAAGGGATTTTAGAGGTTACCTAGCACAAATACATCATTTATTTATTGGAAAATTGATGTGAGAGAGGTTAGATCTTTTACTCCAGGTCACAGAGCAAAGTGGTGTAGATGAACTTAGTACCCAGGAGTTTTGATTGTCAAGCCAGAGTTCTTTCTGCTACTCGTGCTCCCTTGATTGTTATTTAATAATATATATTTATCTATTTGTTAATTCATTTCTTTACTCATTTTACAAATTTTATTGAGTAACTAATATGCACCAGACATCATTTGAGATATTGGGAATCCTACCCTAAAGTAGCCAATAATCTGATGATAATAGCTCAAATTTGTTGAGCATTTATCATATGTGAAATACTATTTTAAATGCTGTGCCCATATTAATTATTTAATCCCACAACACCTTTATGAGTTTATTTGTTATCCACATTTTGCAGATAAGGAAACTGAATCACAGAGGAATTAAATAACTCTCCCAAGATCATATGGCTAGTAAGTGCTAAAACTGGGATGTAACCCTAACGTGTACTGGTAACTACTACACTATGCTCAGAGAAGGGAAACGTGCAACAAAGTAGACTAGTAAATTAAAAAATAAATACAAATAGTTACAGTGCTTTAATGGAAATAAAGTTCAAGGATAATAGTGAAGAGAAGGGTTGGAATCTATTCTGATGCTAGTGGGGAATTTTTCTGCCTTGTGACTTAAGACCAAAAAGATTGGAAGGCAGGCAGCTAAATAAAGAGCAAGGACTTTAAAGCACCCACTCTTCCCCAGTCTTAATGGATATCTGAATGATTTCCAATCACCCAGAGGCTTCTCTGAGTACTTAGAGCTTCCACCGATAAATACTCTTGAAGAACCGCCTTCTGGAAGTTTCTAAGGATTGCTATGTAGGAAGATGAACAAAATACAATGAACAAAAATAAACAGTTTTTTTCAAGTGATTATTATATCTTATAAAAATGTTCACACTCACATGAGAAAGGCCAGGTGTGTAAGAGCCTGGTGTGTTTATGCAAACAAAAGGCCAGTGTGACTAGAATGTTGGGAACAAGGGCAAGAATGAAAGAAGATACAGTTGCAGAGAAAGGCAGGGGCCAGACGGTGCAGTGTATTGGGCCACATTAAGAAATTTCAATTTCATTGTAAGCAAGAAGGGAAGTCACTGAAGCATTTTAAGCTGCGACCATGGTTTCTATGCGTTTTGCATCTTCAGTCTTTTCCCCACTAGTGCGCTACACATATTGGATTGTGAATAAAAGTTAGAGTCAAATTGACCGACTGTTTTTAACATTACTAGTGGTGAAGGCATTTTTTTCCACTTGATTGTTTCTGTATTGTTACAGAGGGGAACGCAGGCCACACAGAAATAATAAGCAATTATACAGAGATGAACATACATAATAACTTTGTCAGTTTCCATGCCAATAAAAATATTGGCCTCCCACCCACACCACCATTCACATATTTGAATAACTAACAATGACACTATTTAAAATCAAAGGTCAGAGTTGCTGTGGTTTCCGTCTTGGGGTGTCTTTCTTGGAGCTCAACTTGGGGGACGTAGCGTTCAAGCATCCACGGCCCTCCGTGAGGGCTGCCGATCGGGAGGTCAGGAGCTCAGCTACCCTTCTTGGCGCCAGGGCCGGCCCCTGCTTTGCCTTCCGCTCGGTGCTCGCATCTACTCGGGGCCTAGGTCGGCTCCCGGCGGCTGAGGAGAAGGCCGCTGGCCAGATGCTCAAAAACACTTTTCCAGAGCGGCTTCCTCTCCATCCTCTACAGCATCGGCAGCAAACCCCTGCAAATCTGGGACAAAAAGGTGCAGAATGGCCACATCAAAAGAATCATTGATAATGACATCCAGTCCCTGGTTCTAGAAATTGAAGGGACAAATGTCAGTACCACGCATATCACATGTCCTGCAGACCCTAAGAAGACACTGGGAATTAAACTTCCTTTCCTCGTCATGATTATCAAAAACCTGAAGAAATATTTTACCTTAGAGGTACAGGTACTAGATGACAAAAAAGTGCGTCGACGATTTCGGGCAAGTAACTACCAGCGCGCTACCCGGGTGAAACCCTTCATCTGTACCGTGCCCTTGTGGCTGGATGGTGGCTGGAACCAAATTCAGTTCAACTGATCAGACTTCAGCCGGCCGGCGAGCGGACGGCACAAATTACATTGAGACCCTAAGAGTGCAGGTCCATGCAAACTGTCGCATCCGACGGGTTTACTTCTCAGACTTGACTCGGAAGACGAACTGCCAGCGGAGTTCAACCGTATCTCCCAGTTCCGAACAAAGCAAAGCAGTAACTGGAATACAACTCAAGGGATAGACCCTGGATGTGACTCTTAGTTTAAAAAGGAGACTGTCGGGAGGACAATGCAAAAGCATATTTATATTAGTTCACTCTGCTCTGGTTCTTTTATTTACTGCTTGGTGTCCTGTGTCGTGGACACCCGTGACCATGCCCTATCTCTGCAACTGCATTGTAAATACAGCGGGGGGGTAAGCAGTCCTGTGAGCGGAAAGCGAATGCTGGAGTTTATCCTGCTGCCCGCCCCAGAGTGTGGGGAGCTACATTTACCACGAACTGAACAGAATTAAAGATGTTCATAAGGCAGTTTCAGACCAATATTTCTTCCGATGGTTTATTCTTTGTTTTATATATTATCTAAATATATGTATATGCTGTGTAATACTCATAATCTGGAAATGAATAAAATGTTATATTCTTGGTTTGTAAAAAAATAAATAAATAAAATAAAATAAAATAAAAGGTCAGTCGTGGGTCCATATTTTTAGAAATCCCCAGACTAAATGAAATAAAACATTCAGCCAGAATTTTTTTCTCAGCCCATAGGTTCCTAGCTTATTGTACAGAAATAAAGTATTTTTACCTTTAAAAGAAGTATGTTCTTAAATATTTATTTATACATACATATGCACATGTTTCTTCAGTAATCCATCTCAAGCAAAATCTATATATCAGAGCAAACACAAAAATAGATTCACCTCTGACTTACAGAATTGTTGAAACCACAAGGATGGAATGGAAGGAAAATATTTCCAGAATTCTCTTAATGCTTTCCTTAGAAGAATTAAGTAACCTTAAGGAATCATATTAGACCAGACTAGTGTCTGGGTCTGGGATGAAGGAGGATAAAAATGACAATTTGGACTCAGTTCAAGGTTTACTCCCAAGGCAGCTAACGAGTCATGCAAAGGGAAATTATGAGACATTGATAAGAGTAGAAGAACATGGTTCTGGTTGCCCTCTTGTACTTCATCGAGGAGCACCCCAAGCTCGGCAGTTATGGCAGCCCTCACACAGTGGATATCCACTGTGCCAAAGACACATGCAATCATAGGCTTTCTGCCCTATACACCCCCAAGTCACATTAGCACCAGAAACAATTTTTAAGAATTTGCAAGACTATAATTTTTTACTCACCATAGGCTGAAGGTTTAAGTTATAGGTCTTAAATTTTTTTATCTGCTAAGACTGGGGCGATCTCTCTTTATCTGGGTGTTCACTGCAAAATCTAGGAGTTTCACTTATATCTGTCCAGGGGCTTTCCATAGCCAGGCAGGCACTGCCTACCACATTCACTCATCCTGAGTTAAAACAGTGATCAACTCCTCACTCCTGGCAGTATATGTTCTATAGTTTATGGATGTGATACCTTGAACCAATCAGTAAAAGCATGAAGTATGCATTAGCACTAGCCTAGCCCCGTATCTCAAATAACTTGTTTAAAAATAACAAATGACAGTTAACTCAAAATACAGGGAACAAAATAGCATTAGGACAGGATTATTGCTATAGTCTCCAGTATTAGCTAGAAAGAATTCTAGCTGAAAAATGTTCTCATAATTATTTTATAAAAAATGTTTGACATTTGTATATGTAAATTTCAGAAATGAATCCAAGCATGTAATATTCTAGGTTTCTGTGGGATGTGATTAAATCTAAATATTATAACTAACCAAAGCACTATGTATTTAACACGTGCATGATCTCACTGACCTAGCAAGGAACACTTTGGCCTTTGAGAGCACAAAGAGTTAGACCAGAGGAGACATCATTCTTTTTTTCTCCCCTGTTAGATGCTCTTTTTCTCACAGAACAGTGCGAGAACAATTGCATCAGCTTTGGAAAATGAACACAAGGTATATATTTTAAATGCCTTCTGTTGAACAACACAAGATTAAATGCTAGAATACATGAGTTCACAGCAAGTGATAGGTATAATTATACTGTTCATTCCTTCTAATGATTTAAAGACAACTGGTTATCCATTATAGATGATGTCCATAAAAGAGCATTGGAATTGGACTGAAAGAATGTCTCTTTCACTATTGTTCATCTATCTACATCCCGAAAGGGCATAACAGGTTTTAATATTTTAGTAGTGCTTTATCGTTTACAAAGTGCTTACACACACACACACCAAACCATTAGACATATTTTATGAACACAGAAACTAATACCCCAAATGGTTAATTGACTTGTCCAACATCACCCTGCTATCAAGTTACAAGACAAAACTCAAATCTAGAGGTTCTTTCCATAATCCCAAGTGTGGGTCCCCAGCTCCACACATGATATGGAGGAATGAGCTACATTTGATGGCCCGAGTGCAGCCTGCCAATACTTTAATTAGTATGGTCCCCTGGCATTATTTTTTCATAGCAATATGATACACATTATCAGATGAATATTTAATCTCATACAGCACGGACTATCCTCACATGATCTATTCATTCATCAACACACATAAAATATACCATCTTTGTTTTCCAAACTAATAAGCATTTGAAGAGGTTTTATCTTATATTTCATGCTGACATTGGTTGACCTAAGCATTACATTATTTGTAAATATTGGCAATTGACAATATTGATTTGATAATCAATATAGATATTTTATAAACTTAATTTTTTCTAATATGATATATGCCCAGCTCAGCATCACTCTCAATGAAAACTTAGGAAAAATGGTATTTATCATTCCTCCCAATAATGTATTGATTGGTATGATTAGCCTTGGGTATACCAAAGGGAACATAAATTTAAATGTATGTTTTCTATTATTAAATGAAATGTAAAGAAATGGCATAATCACCATAGATGCACTTTTGAGTGCACAAGTTTAAACATTTTTTAGAAATGCCACTCATTCTCTATTCTTAACTTACCTTTCTGAAATATTCCCAGCCCACTATCTCAGCTGGGCAGGCATGAGGCCAAAGATCCTCCTCACCCCTGCCTCACCTCCCTATTCCCCTCACCTCCACCGCTGAGTATTTCTGCTGCAGCTGACTGGATGAAAATATAAATTTTAATAAATGGTTGCCATTGACAAAGATTAGCCATTACACATAACTTGTGAGACTTAGCTCCAAAAGACAAGATGCACCAATCAGATTGTCTCTCAGCAATTTGCACCTTGTATTATAATAACATCTAATCAATGATGAATACTTGCTCTAAAAAATTTATAGAACTGAGTCTATGGAGGCAATGAGAAGACTCCAAGCCTTTGAAGTTACACAAAACGAGAACTCAGAGGGAGGTGGTTGGGAGACAGACGAGAAAGGAGCCAAAACCCAGGAAAAAGCAGGATGTTGGTGTTCTTGGCCCTCAGTTAAAAAGCACCCTCTGTCCCCCACTTCCCCACCTTCACCTTAGGGAGACCTGACATCACTTCACTCCCAACCTTGGATGGATGTGGAATTCTCTGTTAAATCCTTACAATAAATTTTCCTTTTCAAGAAGCTTGAATGAGCATCTATTCCTTGCAACAGAAAAAAAAAAAATCCTAACTGGAACATGAATAACTATTTTAGTTTATTGGATAACCTGGGTGTTTGTATGTATATGTATTGTGAGGGTACCTTCGAGTTATCTTTTATAACCACAAAAACATGAAACAAACAGAGTGTTTTAGTTTTTCTAATAAAAGTTCATCAAAATTCCAAAGTGGGAGAGGGAGATATTGGGAAAGAAAGACGTAAGAGAGGCTCTTGACAGTCTATTAAAATATAATGATCAGCAATTTATTTGCTATCAAAAAATCATGACTGTGCCATCTATACACACAATCATAAAGAAACAAGACGCTCTAAAATTGCTATAGTTTGAATGTTTTTGTGTCCTCCAAAACTCATGCTGAACTTGATCCCCAATGCAACAGTATTGGGAAGGAGCTGCCTTGAATGCTGAATCCCTGGAGGAGAGGAATCCTGTTCCTCACAGGACAGAAGTGTGCAAGAGAGTGAATTTTAAAAGCCTTGTTTTTATAGTGGTGTTAATCCATTCAAGAGAGCAGAGCCCTCAGGAACTAACCATCTCCCGTTAGGTCCCACTGTTAATATTCATGCTGATTTTAAAAGCAGGTAGAAAGAGGCGCCAAATGTGAGCAAGAACCTACTTGGTGACAAATGAATAATATCACCATGAGCAATTATACATTTCAAATTGGAAAACCTCAACATTTTTCTTCTACAGATCTATTTGTGGAAGAATGGTTGCCTGGGAGTTGCCCCAAGACAGGTATTTATAGACACCAGGAATCATTGCATAGATTTCAGGCCTTTTCTTACATTAGGCACATCTATAGCTATCAATTTCATTCTTCAACCATACAATTGTCACAAATGAAACACTTTGCCTAACATTAGCCATACTGATGTATTCTTAGTTATGTCAGCTCAGAATGAAATGAGAAAATGTCTGAGAACACATTCACTTGTTAAGAAACTAATTGAGTTAAGAAATGCCCTGACCATCAACTGTAGCTGTAATTATTGTTTAACGGGACCCTAATGGCAAGAAGTATTTCATACACTTCCCAGGGACTGTCTCCTCATAGGTGCTTTCACTGGCTATTTGCTGATTCTGCAACCCGGGACCCTTTCATCTCAATTTCTCTCTGGTTTTAAAGAAATTTTAGGCGATACAATAAAATCACAGGGAAAAAAGTTGTTAAGATATTTTCACAATATACTTTTTGATAACCAATATAGATATTTTATAAACTTATTTTTTTGTGATTTTATGATGTGTTTTGAACATATCAAAAACATAGTATTTAATAGTATCCTTATTCCCAAAAGACACTTTTGTTTTATGACTTCATACGGAAGAATAATCTTCTCTGAAATAAATAGCATTTGCCAAGCTTCATGTCTAGCAACTTAATAGTAAATTCTGGAAGACCACAGAAATACCTCAGGGTAAATTATTAGTGCTACTTATGCAAAATGCAGACATGGAAGTCTATTGGGAAGCATTATGAGGTGCACAACTTTGAAGCTGATACATTTTTTTTCTCTCCACTGAGAAACTACAGTTTTAGAGATGAAGCTTGTAGTTTGGAGACCCTAACTGAGTTAGGCATAAATAATTTATATTCATCTAAGTTGAATGCCTGTCTCTCTGGCATGTTAAGTACTACAATTATCAGTACCAGACAAGTACTTCATTTTCATTTTCTGGGATGATTTTTTTTTTTTTATGGTTGACTATATCTGTGGCTATTTCTGCATGATTGCTTACAAAGGGCTTGCTCATCCCTGATTTAAACTTGCTAAAAGAAGTTAGCTTAATGCTTTGCTATATGGAAATTTATATTAATGCTGAAGGGTTATATTGAATCATGTCAGTGTGTTTTATGATTATTTTATCTTTAGAAACTGTGAGGAGGAGACTTCAGGCCATGAGGAAATTCTATTTTGCATAGTTAAGTACCTTTTGTTCCCTTTGTTCATCTCATATTCAGCTATGGTTGTATTTATCTGACCACTAGAACACTTCTTTTGAGAAAAAACCTTAACATAATGAAGTTGTTTCAAAGGAAATAGCATGGCCATAGATGCACAGCAAAAGTCAAAGATTCTACCTTTCAAATTAAAATTTTGTGGGACCTGAGTATTTGCTTCCTATTATTTCTCATTTGGAAAGACTTTTCTCCCTTTTTTTCAAAGAGGGACTAGTATGCAAAATTTGCAGAAGGGAATATCATTCCCTGTTATTTTTTTCCCTTGGTATTTCTTACTTATATGTTCAGAGGAATTATTTATTTCCTTTAATGGTATACAATTATCAAAAAGGGGGTAGGGAAAGAATTTTGCTAGAACACCATAGTCTTTTAGGTTTTGAAAGGTGTTAAGACTACAGAGTGCAGTAATAATTGTTAAGATAACTGAGAGAAAATCCAAGTACTATACATTTTTACCTTCTTTAACTTCAGGTGCAGAGGGTTGATGAACTCACATTCTACACTTCATGGTACTGACACCATCGTCTGTAGAAGGCAGTGCTTTTAGTGCTATTGTTTCTTTGTTTTCATTCCATCTCTGTGCTCCATATCTACTCCACAATGTCTACAAATCCCCACAAGAAGTAGGGAATAAAAATCAAACATTTAACCCCATAAACTTCCAAAGCTTCTAAATCAGTGAAGGGGAAAATGAAAGGAGGGAGAGGGAAGGGAATGATTCAGAAAATAAAAAAGAATCATTTGATTAATCAAGTATTCATTTATGGAAAACAACTTTGATATATGATTATAATGTGATAACTACCACTTGAAATTTATCTACCATGTTCAATCTACTATCATTTCACACTGTTCATGTTAAAAATCTCACAGTCATACTGGATTTATATTTCTTTCAGCTCTCATGGATATATCTTGCCTTTGTTCACTCTTCCCAGTCCCCACTCCTACTCTTATGGTCTAAAACACCACCTCCTTGCACCAGGACTGTCGGAGGAATCTCCTTTCTCAGCTCTGCTTTCATGCTTAAAATATATTTTTGACACATTAGCCTTTTCTTTCCAACCTGCAGACCTTTCCATTGACGAGTTCCTCTTCCTAGAAAACCCTTCTGATTGTCACTTGCTTCATTTATTTATATCACTCAGTTCTCAGCTCAAACATCACCTCCTTAAAGATAATTTTCATGACCACCTATGGAAAATGGCCTGTTTTAATCTGTTTGGGCTGCTGTAACAAAATGCCATAGACTGGATAGCTTATAAACAACAAAAATTTATTTCTCATAGTTCTGGAGGCTATAAAGTCCAAGACCAGGGCATCAGCAGATTTGGTGTCTGGTGAGGGACCATTTCCTTGTTCAAAGATGGTGCCTTCTCATTGTGTCCTCATGTGGTGGAAGGGGGGCAAGGAGTCTTCCTGCAGCTTTTTTTTTTTTTATAAGGCCACTAATCCACTATAAAAGGACCAAATTATCTCCCAAAGGCTTCATTGTCCAATAACACTTTGAACCTTAGGATTTCAACACATGAAGTTGGGGGAGGAGGGGTGACACAGTCATTCACACAATAGCATAGCCCTACCCTACCCCAAGTCATTCTCCATTTTATTAATCAGTTTATTTTTCAGCTGCTAATTGTTATTGGAAATTTTCTTATTTATTTGTTTATTTGCTTATTTGCTTATATCTTCCCCTTTCCCTCAATCCCCAATAGAAGGTAAAATCCATGAAAGACATGGACTTTGTTTGTTTTTAGGCTGTCTCCCATACAGTGTAACCACCAGAGTGGTCACATGGTAGGCAACTAATGGACACTTGTTAAATGGATAAAGGCACCAGGCACATTATTAAGCAATACACATCCAACCTAAGAGTAAGTGGAGCACACTATCATAATTTCTGTTTTGCAGTTATGGAAACTGAAGCTTGGAGAGGTTAGATAAATTGTTCAAGATTACATGAATAATAAATGGCACATCCTGGGTTAAAACCCTCATTTGTTCTGATTCCAAAGCCCTCAGCCTTTTTATTGAGTCCTTAATTTTTAAAGTTGACTTCATTTAATTTGAACAAAGCCCTATGCAGTCTCATCATCTCCATTTTTATTGACAAGAAAGCTTGGGATCAGAACAATCAATTCTTTTGCCTCAAATCAGACAGATAGAATATGGTAAAGTCAGAATTTGAATCCTACTTTCTCTGACCTAACCTCAGGCTATTTCTATCCATCATGCCACCTTGTCCTTCTAATCACAGCACTAAAGTTAAAGCATTTTATTATGAAGTTTTAAGAAAGATGTGAAAGGTAAGCACACCATATTTTTTTTACATTAGGCATTAAATGCTTACATTTTGATATGTAGTATAAGTGCTAATAACTGGCTTATAAGAACATGAGTCTAACCTCATGACCATTTCTTTATAAGACAAGTGATGCCGTAATAGACCCTTTAGGGTCAGTCTATATTTGCAGGCTTACAAGTCCAGTCACCTAGTTGGTAGCACTCACCCAGATTTGGGCTTTGCGATAGAATCAGTATTTGGATATAATTTTCTGGCACAGACTATTTCCACTCTTCTCTTCTTCATGGGTACACATTTGTAAGATTTACCTCATTTCCTGGGCTCCATCTTATTATGTGTGGCCATAAGACTGAATTCCAGATGACAGAATGTGAGAGGAAATGATAAGCAGCACTTCAAAGACTAGCCCAGGAAAACCTTTCACAGAGGCCTCTCAGAGATCTTTCTTCTTCTGATTGGATGACGTGGAGATGGTTCACAAAGCCACCTTGCAAGCTTCCATAAGCCTGTGTTCCTGAAAATTGCCTGGAGTGAGGCTTCCGCCAGCCTGTTCACTGGCATAATACTGTTAGCTAGGGAAGACATAGATCACTCTAGTCTCTCCTACAATTTCTGCAATGAATTAACTCATACAAAATTGCTAAACACGAAAATTATTTAGAATAATGTACAGTTGTGTGACGCTGTAAGTGATATTTCCCAGCATGTTAATATTTTGTGCCATGAAGTGACAGCAGCAGAGAGCACCAGCTCTCCTAGTAAGATTCAACAGAATGAACCATGGATGAACAGAGAACTGCAACTTCCCATTCACTCCATGTTTGTTCTGAGCTTGGTCATTTGCTCTGCATCACAACTTTGGATGGTTTTCTCTGGTGGTCTTTGCTACCTTAATTCTGAAGATCAGTTATTCCTTGTACCTCTTCCATCATCCTTATTCTCCCACTTTTTTTTAAAAAAGGTAGCTTCAAAGTGCTTCTTACTTATTAGGAATTTAACATGTATTTTTAAAGAGACTGTATTTTTTAGAGCAGTGTTAGATTTACAACAAAATGTAGCCAACAGTATAGAGAGTTCCTATATACTATCTGCCCACTCACATGCACAGCCTCTGCCACTACTGATATTCCCCATCAGAGTGGTACATTTGTTACAATTTATGAAACTACCTTGACACATCATATCACCCAAAGTTAATAGTTTCCATTAAGCTTCTCTCTTGGGTTCATTCTGTGGGTTTTAACAAATGCGTAATGATATGTATCAAACATTATATTAACAGTATCATACAGAATAGTTTCATTGCTGTACAAATCCTCTATACTCTACCTTTTCATCTATCTTTGCCCCAGCCCCTGACAATCACTAATATTTCTACTGTCTCCAGAGATTTTTCTTTTCCAGAATATCATATAGTTGGAAACATGTCTTTTTAAGTGTACTAGGATGTTTTTCTTGTTTTTTAGTGTTCTGGTTACAAAGCTCCATAGATTTGAAGAGGTCTGTCCCAACTTTATTTATTTCCAGAGGTCTTGTTATTTTTAATGTGCAATTTTATAGAATGAGTGATTTTTAGAATGAACACATTGAATTTTCATATTAATAGAAATTCAAATAATTCAGTTTGAGCCATTATACATTTTTGGGACTCAATGTTTTATGAGTTAGCCAACTCTAGTTTATAAAGAACATTAACCAAAATCATTTTTACCCAAAAGATTAGGGCATTTTAACATAGTATTAGAAGCAGTGCAGTATAGTAGTTGTATGACCTTGAGCAAGCCTCTAAATCTTAATTACCTTACCTGTCAAATAGATGTAATAGGTTTCTGTGAGTGTTCAACAAAAAAAGCTGGGCCATGCACTTGGTTCAGTACTGATGCATGGTAGTCACTCAAACTTTTCAAACTGCAATTTTTATCATTGGCTTTGAGATACCAGAATTCTGTCACTTCCTATCTTCCTATCGGTACAAGCTTAGGAATGTTTTTAATCCCTGAAAGTATGTTTCTTCATCTGTAAGATGGAATTAGTATTTTATGCTCATTGTTCCAGGGAGAACTGACTGAGATAATATTTGAAAAGCTAGCACCATATACTGGATCACATTTAAATAGAAAAACGATATTCAAACACTTTTTCAGGCAATGCAACCGCATTTAAAAAAATATTTTCAATGCTTTCAATTTGCATCTTAGAGGTAACTACCGTCCTTGCATACATATCAGAATGGTTCCAGGGGTTACCAGTGAGAAGGGAATGTGTCTGTAATCAAGGGCAGACATGCTAAGCTTGAGGAAAAGAAACTTTTTAACTACAGTATTTTCCTATTTACCAAAGGACATGTACACAATAAGAAACTCTATGTTGATAAATAGTTTATTAAAATTCCTTCTGGATTTCATAGTATTCAGTTTAAAGAACAGAGATAAAACAAATGACATACATAAAAAAAAATCCTAGAATTTGAGAGTTGAGCAATAAAGAAGGAATAAGGTAACCAGAAGAAACAACATGTGAATACTATCAGTTATTGGGCTATAGAAAGACTTTTTGAGTATAATATTATAGATGAGAATCATCAAAGGGAAGTTTAACAGATATAATTTCTTAAACATTTTGAACTTTTACCCAATTGTTTTGTCCCTCACCCATCCTCCCCAAAAAGCAAACAACTAACTAGGAAAAATATGGGTAGTATAATATATATCAGACAAAAGATTAATAGGATTAATGGCCTTATTATTTTCAATAAGAAAAAGAGAAACACCCAAATAGAAAGATGGGTAAAGGTCAAATTCAGATAATTCATTACACAAATATTTATTAAGCACCTAGTACATGCTAGATGGGATTCTAAGTGGTAGGAATTAATACTGGAATAGATAAGGCAGTCACACTCATCCCCTCAGGAAGCTTCTATTCTAATGTGAAGACAACAAAAAAGCAAAAAGGAGGCAATTATATAACTAAACAATATAATTTTAGGTGGTAAACAAATTTTATGAGAAAGTAGGGGAGGTGGTTATAGAATAATGGAAGGAGAAGCTATTTTGGATGAGGGAGCCACCTAGAAAGCTTCTCTGAGGAGTTACGATTTGGATAGAACAGAATGGAATAAGAAAGTGAGCCCTGCTAAGATTTGGAAGCAGGGATATATTACAGATAGAGAAAACCAACAACATGGTCAAGGTCCCTGAGGTGGAAACAAACTTAGCATATTCTAAGAACTGCAAGGTCCATGTGGCTAGAGTAGAGTAATATATAAGAAAGGATGTTGGAGAAGAAGAAGGTCCAGATCATGTAGGGCATGAAGGCAACTGAGGCAATGGTATATTTTTAAAATGACTTCACCTCACAAATAATAACACACATGCAGATAAGAAATATAATGAGAAACCATTGTACCTATCAAACTGGCAAGGATTTGCTGACAATGCACATTGTTGGAGAGAACAGTGAGGGTCTGATATTTTCAAATCTCCCAGTAGGCATGAAAATGGGCACCATCTGACCGGAGAGAAACTTGACAACTGCATCTAGTATTAATAGCCTGATTCAGGCCAGGTGTGGTGGCTCATGCCTGTAATCCTAGCACTCTGGGAGGCCGAGGTGGGAGGATCGCTCAAGGTCAGAAGTTTGAAACCAGCCTGAGCAAGAGCAAGACCCCGTCTCTACTAAAAAATAGAAAGAAATTAGCTGGACAACTAAAAATATATAGAAAAAATCAGCTGGGCATGGTGGTGCATGCCTGTAGGCCCAGCTACTTGGAAGGCTGAGAAAGAAGGATCGCTTGAGCCCAGGAGTTTGAGGTTGCTGTGAACTAGGCTGACTCCATGGCACACTAGCCAGGGTGACAGAGTGGGACTCTGTCTCAAAAAAACAAAAAAAACAACAACAAAAAAAATAGCTTAATACATACTTGTGCAATGGATTATCTGAATTTGACCTTTACCCAATCTTTCTATTTGGATGTTTCTCTTTTTCTTATTGAAAACATTCAAATAGAATAAGAATATTAATCCTATTAATCTTTTGTCTGATATATATACTACTCATATTTTCCTAGATAATTGTTTGCCTTTTGGAGGGATGGGTGGGGGGTAAAACATTTGGATAAAAATGCAAAATGTTTAGGAATTTAACCAAGTAATTCCAATTGTGGAAGTCTATACTGATGAAATAATTGAATAAATGTATGTAAGTACACAGATATTCATACATTCACACTTTACCATGAAAAATATAATGCAATATTGAAATAAACTAAATGTATTAATATAATTATAGGAGATTATTACCTTAGCATGGTGTCATAATAATATGAAATGATATGCAGAAATAAAATGATGTTCTAAAAGATTTCTTGCCGGGCGCGGTGGCTCATGCCTGTAATCCTAGCACTCTGGAAGGCAGAGGCAGGCGGATTGTTTGAGTTCAGGAGTTCGAGACCAGCCTGAGCAAGAGTGAGACCCCGTCTCTACTAAAAATAGAAAGAAATTATATGGACAGCTAAAATATATGTATAGAAAAAATTAGCCAGGCATGGTGGTGCATGCCTGTAGTCCCAGCTACTTGGGAGGCTGAGACAGAAGGATGGCTTAAACCCAGGAGTTTTAGGTTGCTATGAGCTAGGCTGACACCACGGCACTCACTCTAGCCCGGGCAACAAAGCGAGACTCTGTCTCAAAAAAAAAAAAAAAAGATTTCTTAATGAGACATGAAATATTCAAGATAATATGTTGAAAGCAAAAAGCAGTATATAAGAAAAAAAAAATGGCCCAGATGTTATATAAAAAACAAAGAAAAAAGCAAGCAAGCAAGAACATTAAAATGTAAGCAATGATAATCACTGGGTTGAAAAATTATGTGTGATTTTTATTTTCCTCTTCATACTTCCTGTGCTTTCTAAATTTTGTCTAATGGCAATATATCACTTTTATAATCAAGAAAACATTATTAACAAAAGAAAGTTTGTATCCAAAAACGTATTATTTTTAATAAAAATGGCCTATAATGGGTTACCCTCATAGTGAATTGTATATTCAGCTCATTTGGCTGCAGACAGAATTACAACAAGGAAGATGCTGAAGTTCTCTGGACATAGTTTTGCAAAACATCATCACAGAATTATGGCTTGTTACAATGGGTGAGGACTATGAAGAGCATTTAGTCAAAACATCTTGTTTTAAAAATGAGGAAACTGAGCCCCAGGAAAGATATGTGATCTGCCATTGACCCAACAATGAGTCAATTTTGAGAAGTTGACAACCTCTATCTCTTGCTTCTAGGCCCATTTTCCAGTATGCCAGAACTCCTCCTCCATCCTGACAGCAGCATTACCAACATTCTGGGCAAAGGCGACGTGTCAGAGGAAGACAGAATAAAAGGCTGGGAGAAGCTTCTTATGTGTAGGAAGAAATTGGACTCTAGTGAAGGAGAAATGATGATGGCAGCAATTGGCAATCTGACCATTTGTAGACAAAACTAAGTGCCAAGAAGAAAGGAAAGAATCATTGAGAGTCAAAATAGAGCAGGCTAGAGCAGCAGTTTCTCAGATCATCCATTTTTATGAGAACAAGTTCAGCCAGGTGATGAACCCACAGGAGCATAGAAACCATCTACTCTTTAGAACAAGAATATTGAGTGTTCTACAGCCTAGAAGGAGTGGTAAAAGTCAGATAAGATGCTACAGGTGTCAGGCTGGATAAATAAGGACATAGTGTCTCTAGTTTTCCTATGGTTTTACATGCTCAAATTCCTTGTATAATAGTAGGCTATTTTCATACCTTAAAATTCTTTAGATTGGTAGTCACCGTCATCATTTCTGCCATGATATACTTCATAGATATTTCCCATCTGCTTTCCATGTTAGCATCTGAACACACAGAATTACAGTGCACGATCTGCAGTACAAGTCAGCAATAACACTGAATCCCAAAAGCTTGGATGGGACAGTGGGGAGAAAAAAAAAAAAAAGAAAAGAAAAGAAACTATCGTGTGCCATACAAAGACTAATTTTGTCATTTACTTACCTTGGGAAAATTAGTTTCTACTTCTGCATCTATAAAATGGGAAGTAACACCTAACTAATAGAATTGAGGGGATAAAATGAGATGCCGAATGTAAAACAACTGGGATATTTGAAATAAGAAAGTACAAGGTAAATACTAGAGGCTTTTTCATATTCCTCACCTCTAAAAGTGTACACTGCTTCCCTCCTTCATCCCTTTCATTCTTTTCAAATGTAGTTAGAGTTTGCTGAACTAGAACCCACTTTCTGGTTTTTAGGGCTCCTTTTGCAAAGCTTCAGTTTTCATGGACCATCAACGCTTGTTGACCAGTTCTATATAGTGGAGCTCTCCCACGACCCTAAAGATGAAGGTGAAAGTTCATTCTGACGTGAGCAACTGAAATTGCCCATCAAGCACTGGAAAGGATTTCCACAAGCCCCATGTGAAATCCTATCATAGGTTTCTGTAGCTACTGCTTGTTTAACAGAATTGTGTGTGTGTATGTGTGTGTGTGTGTGTCTGTGTATGTGTGGTGTGTGGTTACAGAGAGAAAGGGAGATTTTGTTTGACATGCAAAATCACTGAATCAATGAAATAATGAGCAAGGTAATGGTGGATTCTACTACACTTGTTGACTAAGTGTGCCCTAGAGGCAAGAGGCAAACCCACAGGAGGTCTTGCACATTTCAATTTTCCATTCCTCCCCCATTGAGCATGCAAGTGAAATGGAAAAATAAATGTCAATTTGAGCTTTCTAATATATAATATTTGGTAGGAAGGGATACTAAGTTTGAAAGTAAAGCAGTTCATTCCTTCTCTGCATGACTATAATCTAATCCTACTCTTTGATGCAAATATAGATCATGAGTATGGGAGCCACAAACCACTGACCTTATCCTATCAATGTTTCCAACCTGCAGTTACATACTTAGATGTAACTCTTTTAACTATTCCTGGAATCGATTTCCCTCTTTTACTTTTACTTTCTAAAAATATTACTAATGTGCATAAGAATCACCTGTGGAGCTTTGTAAAAATACAAATTCCTGCTTCTGTCATAAAAAATTCTGATTCGGGAAACTGCATGTTTTAATGAACATCTCAATTGATTTTGATGCAGATGGCCAGCATAAGGACATTTTGAGAAACCACTACAGGTCCCCTGTTCTGTCTTTCTATTATTTCTTTCCAATGAGGACTTCATCCAAGTTTGTCATCTTCCTCTCTACTGTTTTCTGCTGAAAATATACATTTTTTCTTCAATTTTTTAAAAGATATTACATGTCTCAGCTATCTCTTTCCCTTGCCAGTTTGTTGTTATTATTCACATAGTTAATATGAAACATCTTCATTTGGCTTCCAGAATACACATTTGCCTGCTTTTCCTGTTACATTAAAGACCACTCCTTCTTAGTAGACTTTGTTGGTCCCTCCTTATCGCCCCAACTTCTCAATGTTAATATGCACAGGGCTCAGTCCTTGGATATTTCTCTTTTCTATCAAAAATCACTCCCTAAGTGATCTTTTCCATTTCATGGCTTATATATCTATCTGCCTTCTTGACATCTACACATGGATGTCTAAAAAGCAACTCGAACTTTTCATGTCCAAAACTGTAAACCTGATGCCTTCCCAAATCTAATTCTCCTTCAGTCTTCTACATCTTTCCAGTTGTTTAGACCAAAATCTGCAGAATTATCTTTAACTCTTCCCTTTTTATCACATCCAATCCATTAGCACATCCCATTGGCTCTACTTAAAATTTTATTTATAATCTGAACACTTCTTATCTCCCCCAACTCTGCTCTGGTCCAAGACTTTACCATTTCTCACCTGGATGATTTACAGCTTCTGTACTGATCATCTTTGTTTCATTCACCCTCCCTTTCTGAGTATGCTTGCGATGGAGGCAGGAATGAGCTTGTTAAAATATAATTCAAGAACATGTCATGTAGGGGAGAGGCCAAGATGACAGACTAGAAGCAGCTTGCACACACCACTGTCAGAGAGAGGATCGAAAGTGGCAAGTAGATATTTACCTTTGGATCATTTGTCTAGGAGATAACATTGGGAATCAACAGTGAGGCAATGGGAAGCACCCAAAGTGAAGGACACGGAAATGGGGTGACTCATTAGGCAGGATTGGAGGTACCCGGGATAAGTGCCCACATGTGGGGAAGGGGCAGAAGAAAGAACCCCAGAGCTCCACACTTCTCCTGTGGCTACTGCCATCAGAGCTGTGGGAGGGCACCTACACTGCAGTGGACCTGTGGTCAGATACAGAGAGCTGACTGGAGACTGCACAACAGCATTACTCCAGACAGTAGGCACAGGAGGGTCCCACTGGTTCCTGAATCCTGGACACTCATCCTGGCACCAATTTGAGGTTACAGCCCCAGAATGCTGCACCAGAGAATCAGACACAATGCTATAGCCTCCCCATTTCCCCTACTATCTGGGGAAGGAGCAGGGAGGCTGGGCATTCTCACACGCCACCACTGCCACCACCAGGAGACCCAGGCAGAGCAGGCACCCATGAACCTAGTGCCTGCTGTCACCACCTGGGTAACCCTGCCCAGTTACAGCTACTGTTGGACCCAGGTGGAGTACATGCTCAGGGTCCCTGGCTCCCACTGCCACTGCTTGGATAGGGCTGCCACTGAAGGACCTAGGCAGGGCAAATACTCACACCACCACTGCTGCTGCCATTGCAGCCACCAGTAGACCTGGGTGCAGCAAATGACCAGGCCACCACACACAATCAACCCTGCACCTATTGTAAACTGATAAACCACCACATGCCTGCAACACCTTGCTTGCCCATGACAACCACAGGTGAACAGGGAGATGAAGGAAAGTGGCAATGTTAAAGGCTTACAGTTCATCCACTCATCTTCTTCCTGGTCAGTCTTCCAGAGAGGAATCAAACATGCCATCTAGAGGCCTCTCCCTCTTCACTGAACAACAGAGTTCCCAGAAGAGGGGAAGAGGTGTACTACAAAGTTATCAGTTTTGAGCTGAGAGAAGACGTTACAGATGAGAAGGAACCAGCATAAGAACTTAAAGCAAGGTGGAAAAAACAAAACAACAGGCTGTTTTGATACCCCTTCAAAGGATCATACGAGTTCTCCAGCAATGGACTCCAACCAAAAGGAAATTGTGGAAATGTCAAATATGGAATTCAGAGTATGGATTTCAAGTAAAACAAATGGGGTTGATGAGAAAGTGGAAAAATGACACACACACGCACAAAAATCATTCAGGACATGACTGAAAAATTCACTAAAGGGATAGATAATGTAAAGAAAAATGTAACAGAACTTCTAGAAATGAAAGAGTCATTTGGGGAATTTCAAAATACAGTAGAAAGTTTTAACAATAGACTAGACCAAACAGAAGAAAGAATTTCAGAGCTTGAAGACAAGGCTTTCAAATTAATCCAGTCAGTCTAAGATGAAGAAAAAAGAATTGAGAAGAATAAATAATCTCTCTGAAATATATGGGACTGTAAAAAATGAACAAATATACCAATCCCTGAAGGAGAATAAGAAATAACAAAAGCAAGGAAAACCTATTTGAAGGAATATTGAAGGAAAACTTCACTGATATTGCTAGAGAGTTAGACAACCAGATTCAAGAAAGTCATCTAAGCCAGTATGTCCCTGACACCAAAGCCAGAAAAGGCAACAACAAAAAAGAACTACAGACCTATATCCCTCAAGAACAAAAGTGCAAAAATCTCCAGCAAAATACTAGCAAACTGAATCCAACAGCACATCAACAAGATAAGTCATCATGATCAAATGAGTTACATCCTAGAGATACTAGAATGATTCAACATATGCAAATAAATAAATGTGATCCATCACATAAATATAATTAAAAACAAAAAAATGATCATCTCAATAGATATAGAAAAAACATTAAATAAAATCCAGCACCATTTCATGATAAAAACTCTCCACAAATTAGGCATAGAAGGAGTATACTTCAAAATTATAAAAGTCATATATAAAAAACCCAGAGACAACAACATACTGAATAAGAAAAAGTTGAAATCATTCCACCTAAGAACTAAAATGAGACAAAGATGTCCACTGTCAACATAGAATTGTAAGTCTTAGCCAGAGCAGTCAGGCAAGGAAAAGAAATAAAGGACAACCAAATCAAGAAAGAGGAGGTCAAACTATCCCTGCTTGCCAATGTTATGATCTTATATCTAGAAAATCATAAAGACTCCATCAAAAGACTCTTAAAATTGATAAATTAATTCAATAAAGTTGCAGGTTACAAAATTAATGTACACAAATCAGTAGCATTACTACATACTAATGAAACAGTCAAGCTGAGAGTCAAATCAAGAACTCAATACTAGTCATAATAGCTACAAAGAAAATAAAATACTTAACTAAGGAGATGAAAGATTTCTGCAAAGAGAACTACAAAGGATTGATGAAAGCAATCACAGATGACACAAACAAATGGAAAAACATCCCATGCTCAAGGATTGGAAGAATCAACATTGTTAAAATGACCATACTGCACGAAGTGATTTACAGGTTCAACACAATTCCCATCAAAATATCAATGCCAATTTTCACAGACCTAGACAAAACATTCTTAAACTTCATATGGAACCAAAAAAGAGTCTGAATAGCCAAAGCAATCCTGGGGAAAAGAAAAAATCTGACATTACCTGACTTAAAATTATACTTCAAGGCTGGAGTTTCAACTCCACTGTACTGGTATAAAGATAGACATATAGAACCAATGGAACAGAATAGAGAACCCAGAAATAAAGCCATATAGCTACAACTCACTGACCTTCAACAGAGCAGGCAAAAACATACACTGAGAGAAAGGATGCCCTATTCAATACATAGTTCTGGGAAAGTTAGGGAACCACATGCAGAAGAATGAAACTGGATCTCTATCTCACCATATACAAAAATTAACTCAAAATGAATTAAAGATAAATGTAAAACCTGAAACAATAAACGTTCTAGAAGAAAACTTAGAATAAACTCTTCTGGATATTGGCCTAGGCAAAGAATTTATGACTAAGATCCCCAAAGTAAATATAGCAATAACAAAAATAAATAAATGGTACTTAATTTAAAAGTTTCTGCACAGTAAAGGAAATAATCAAAAGAGTAAATAAACAACCCACAGAATGGGAGAAAATATTTGCAAACTGTACATCCAACAAAGACTAATACTAGAACCTACCAAGAATTCAAACAAATCAGCAAGAAAAAAACGAATAACTTCATCAAAAATTAGGCAAAAGACATGAACAGATTTTTTTCAAAATAATATAGACAAATGGCCAACAGACATGTGAAAATATTCTCGACATCACTAATCATCAGAGAAATGCAAATTAAAACTACAGTGAGATACCACTTCACACCTATCAGAATGGCCATTACTAAAAAGTCAAAAAAACAGATAAAATGCACGGGCAGGGGAGCAAGATGGCTGACTAAAGACATTGCTTGCCAGACAGTCGTGGAGGGAAGATAGGGTCTCAGATAAAGAAGAGGGGAGAGGAGATTCAGCTCAGGTATAGATCATAGAGATTAGTGCCAAAGCCTGCTGGGGACCTCATGGAGGAAAACTGCGAAGCAGAGAAAGAAGAAGATAAAGGGAAAAAGAAATCAGTGAGGATCAAACCCAAGAGGCTCAGAGTACAGCAAAGGAGTGAGGGGGGAATCCCTTTCTCCCTCCCACACTCCTTTGGTGACCAGCGGGCTACCACATTTCTTGGAAGCTTTTTCCACCCCCATGAACCCAAAACTGCAGCAAACATGGAATAGTGAGGAGAATTTGCATGATCCCAGAGTTTAGGCATTACCTGTGGGATTCCCCTTCAACAAGAGTGACCCATGAGGCCAGAAATCTAGTTTTCTTCCATTCAGACTCTTATTTCTTCCCTTCCCTCCCCGGTGAACCACAGCCAAGAGAGCAGTTTGAGCTGAGAATTTGGCAAGTGGCTACCTCTCCCCAGCTGGCTGAGGTTTTCATATAAGGTGGGGACCATGCCTTTCCCCCTGAGGACCTGCAGTGCACCCAGGATGCCCATTGTGGGAGCTCCCTGCCTGCCAGTGTTTCGTGGAAATGCACACCAGTGGATAAGAAACACAGGCCAGATCTTGTGTCCTCTGAACTTAAGCAGGTTGCTGGGAGACACAAGGGGAAGGTTTGGGAGCTGGACTCTGGGGGCAAGGACATGTATAAAACTGATGAGAGAATACTGTGGGGGTCTGAGACACAGCTATCTGGGAGAGTGCCCATCCTCTCTGCAGGAAAGCCATGCTGTTAGATTAGGGCGGGTCCTCTGATGGGGAAGATCCCAGCCCAGGGTGCCATAACAACCAAACATTCAGGCCCAGGCCCCTCTGCCATGAGCAGCCCTCCTGCTCTGGAGTGCCTTCCTTGGCTTTCCTCCCTTTGGCTCCCCTAGTGGCTGGGAAAACAACCTCTGAGTCCAGCCAAGGCTTTGCACAGCCTTACAAGCTCATGCAACCTAACCATGCTCTGGCTCACTCCTCCACGCACCTCTGCTGTGGTGGAGATCAAGCAACTCCCTGGGAGATACAGGGCCCCTCCCAAAGCCTGGGGCATTCAAGTGCTCCACCTGAGGGACTAGACCTAATCACAGGCACAAAAGAACATCTCACCAGTTGGCTCTTTCGTGAAAGCATCAACCACTAACAGGGAGAAAAACTCTATAGCTTATCACAACATCTACCAACTCAATCAAACAAGGTGTGGCTGATTCTTACAAGTACCACCCACCATCTTAGAAACTAAGCTGGGGGACCCAATACAATTCACACCATTGGGAAGAAGGAAGAGGTAAAGACAGCAAGACAGAGGCAACCCAAGGGGACACCGTCTATTAGGAGAGAACCAAAAGTTACAGGCAGCTTGATCTGTGAAGGGTCTCCCTCTTCCACGGCAGACCTCTGGACTGAGCAGGGAGCTGCTCAGAATCTGTGCAGAGACAGTCCACTGGAGAGCAGGTGCAGCAGAGATCTGATGCCTGCTAATCCCAGGCTTCTGCAACTAATGACATCCTGATCACTCTGGTGGATGGAGCCAGGTCTGCTGAGGACCCAGCCATCCAGCAGTAACCTTAGCATCATCCCTGCCAGGCCAGGGAGGGAAGAGGCATTCCCCCACGTTGAGCCCTGTGATTGGGGATATAAGATATGCTGAGACCGTATTTAGAGGCCATCCTTTGGTCCTCCTCAGTCTGTCCCCAAAGCTGGACTTTCCCCATAAACCACGCTCTGCCCTCTCGTACAAACACCATATTATATTGCTTCACATGCAATTGTCTCATTTTTGAAACACTTTCATATCCTAATTATAATGCACTATCCTCTCAAGATTTACTTCATATACATCTACCTTTATTCTTTCATTTATCAATGTAAATATAGGATGAACATCTTAAGATTCATCCTGTATTTTCATTTATCTTAACACTTTCCTGATGAAGACTTTACTGCCATATATTAATATTTTTATGTCATTTTACTTCAAAAATCTCTCCCTCTCTTTCTCTCACTCTATATTTTCCCCTCCTCTACATCTCCCAACAGTTAAACAAATCTCAAATTCCAACCCCACTTAAAAAAATGTGTCATATAAGCCAGTATTAAGTTATAGCCAATGTCAGCAGAAAATTTGGATAACTCATTATTTCAAAATGGAGTTATTGGCTCATTAATCTGCTGAGGTTATTCACATAATGAAAAGGCACTAATACATGTGCCAAGCATTTCCATATAATTTTTTGTTGGGTAAATTCTTCCAAAACTTCCCCTCAATGAAGGCACTTTATTTTTAATATTCTTGATATTTATGCAGTTCCCATTAGAACGCTTTCAGTAGTGAAAAAAATTCTGTCTTAAGGTACGATTCATTTCACTATTAGACAGCTCAAGTTAGGTTTTCTTAAAGGAGTTTATTAATTGGAATGTGCCCTCTAATAAATCCCTTCCATTGATTCCATATACAGTATAGAGGAGGAATAACTTACTTACTCTTCCATATGATAGACTTTCACATCTTTAAATACTTAAAGACAACTTTTATGTCTCTCTGCACCTGTCATCCCTACTCCAACTCTCTCTCCACTCCCATTCATCTCAAGCCTTTATCTTTGTAATTCTTAAGATATGGTTTCCACATAGATACTTCCCTGTTCTTGTGGCTTCATCAGTATACATATTAGTTTTTCTACATCCTTCTTTGTATACAACACACAGACAGATTTTAAAGATAAGCCACTTAAGAAACTACAGTTTAAGGAACTAAAAGATTTTTTTTACCTTCATTAACGTGAAATAACCTACTGCTTTCCTATGGTTTCCCACATCCTTTCTTTGTCATATTTTATTGTTTTCTACTTTGTCCAGTTCATTATTGAGATTGCACCTCATTGATTGTTCTACATGAAGTCAATAAACTTGCTTATTTCTTTCAAGCTTCCTGAGAGGTTAAGAGTTTCCCTCCACCCTCCCTAATGGCCAAGAAATAGTTTGAGTTGGAGGTGGCTCTGCATAGCTTTGAAATTGGCCTATCCCCAAACATAAAGAATATAATCATGAAATGTATGTCATGACCTTTGAAAGATACCACATTATGTTCACATTATATTACAATTTAGAGTCCCTTGAAAATTCTTTCAACAGTCAATCAGTATATAATACTGAAAAATACTCATAAGATTATGTCAATACAACTAGTCAATATTGTCCAAATTTGATCAAAGCAGTTTCCCTTTTCTGTAAGTTTAGAATTTTCAAATGAGGGACTTTTCTAGTCTTTATTCAGGAAACAAATTACTTGTGGCCCTCAAAAGAAGAAAAGTCTAAGAGAAGAATCAGGGTCAGTATCTAGTAATTTATTTCTACCATGTTAACTTACTAAAAGTAAACTGTATTATTCATTTGTCTCAACACATTCAATACTTCTTGTCCTTCCAAAGTGCAATTTTTAACAGACTAAGTACAAGGAGGGAAGCATGAAAAGATAACCAAGATTTTAGAACACAAAATATATGTCAATCCCAGTCTCACTTTTTAAAAGTAACTTCTTTTGTAATGCTTGAGTCAGGGTTATAAATGTGCCCATCACCCAGATAGTATTCACTTTACCCATTAGGTAAGTTTTTGCCCATCCCCTCCTCCTCCCTCCTACCCCCTGTATGATTTCCATTGAGTTATACTTCCCTTTATGCACATGGGTGTTCATTGATTAGTTCCAATTTAATAGTGAGTACATGTGGTGTTTGTTTTTCCATTCTTTAGATACTTCACTTAGGATAATGGTCTCCAGTTCCATCCAAATTGTTGCAAAAGACATTAAGTCATCCTTCTTCATGGCTGAGTAGTATTCCATGGCATACATACCCCACATTTTGTTAATCCACTCATGAACTGATGGGCATTTGGGTTGATTCTCCATCTTTGCAATGGTGAATTGTGGTGCAATAAACATTTGAGTGCAGGTGCCTTTTTTGATGAAAAGTCTTCTTTCCCTTGGGTAGATACCCAATAGAGGGATTGCTGGATCATATGGTAAGTCTACTTTCAGTTCTTTGAGGAATCTCCATACTGTTTTCCATAGAGGTTGTACTAGTATAGACATTTTAACAATGTTGATTCTTCTGATCCACGAGCATGGTATATTTTTCCATCTATTTGCAAGTTCTGCTATTTCTTTTCTCAGTGTTTCATAGTTTTCCTTATAGAGGTCCTTTACCTCTTTAGTTAGGTATATACCTAGATATTTTATTTTCTTTGTTGCTATTTTGAAGGGTATTGAGTCTTTAATTTGGTTTTCCGATTGACTGTTATTGGCATATATAAATGCCTCTGATTTGTGTATATTAATTTTGTAGCCAGAGACTTTGGTATATTTGTTAATCAATTGCAGGAGTCTCATAGTTGAATCCTGGGGGTTTTCCAGATATAGCATCATATCATCAGCAAAAAGTGAGAGTTTGATCTCTTCCTTCCCTATTTGGACTCCCTTGATTTTGCTCTCTTGCCTGATAGCTCTCGTAAGGACTTCCAATACTATGTTGAAAAGTAATGGGGACAGTGGGCAGCCCTGTCTGGTTCCAGTTCTAAGTGGGAGTGCTTTCAATTTTTCCCCGTTCAGAATGATATTGGCTGTGGGTTTGTCATATATGGCTCGTATCATTTTTAGGTAGGTTCCATCTACGCCTATTTTGTTAAGCGTTTTTATCATAAAAGGGTGTTGAATTTTGTCAAATGCTTTTTCTGCATCTAATGAGAGTATCATATGGCTTTTGTTTTTGCTTCTATTTATGTGGTGAATTACATTTATAGATTTACGTATGTTGAACCACCCCTGCATCTCTGGGATGAAGCCCACTTGGTTGTGGTGGATTATTTTTTTGATAAGTACTTGGATTCGATTTGCTAGTATTTTATTGAAAATTTTTGCATCTATATTCATGAGAGAAATTGGTCTGTAGTTCTCTATTTTTGTTGCGTCCTTTCCTGGTTTTGGTATCAATGTTATATTGATCTACAGATTCAATGCAATCCCTATTAAATTACCAACATCATTCTTCACAGACGTAGAGAAAATAATTATACACTTTGTATGGAACCAGAGAAGACCCCGTATAGCAAAAGCAATTTTAAGCAACAAAAACAAAATGGGAGGTATTAATTTGCCAGACCTCAAACTATACTACAAGGCCGTGGTTCTTAAAACAGCCTGGAACTGGCACAAGTACAGGGACACAGACCAGTGGAACACAACAGAAAATCCAAATATAGAACCATCCTCATATAGTCACCTAATTTTTGACAAAGCAGGAAAGAATATACTCTGGGGACTAGAATCCCTATTCAATAAATGGTGCTGGGAGAATTGGTTAGCCACTTGTAGAAGACTGAAACAGGACCCACAGCTTTCACCTCTCACAAAAATCAAATCACGGTGGACAACAGACTTAAACCTTAGGCGTGATACAATCAGAATTCTAGAAGAAAATGTAGGAAAGACTCTTACAGACATTGGCCTAGGTAAAGAATTTATGAAGAAGACCCCCAAGGCAATCATAGCAGCAACAAAAATTAATGAATGGGACATGATTAAATTAAAAAGCTTCTGCACAGCCAAAGAAACAGTCATGAGAATAAACAGACCACCTACAGAATGGGAAAAAAATATTTGCATACTACACATGAGATAAAGGACTGATAACAAGAATCTATTTAGAACTCAGGAAAATCAGCAAGAAAAAATCAAGCAACCCTACCAAAAAGTGGGCAAATGACATGAATAGAAACTTCTCAAAAGAAGATATAAGAATGGCTAACAAACATATGAAAAAATGCTCAACATCCCTAATCATCAGAGAAATGCAAATCAAAACCACAATGAGATACCACTTAACCCCAGTGAGAATGGCCTTTATCAAAAAAACCCAAAACAACACATGTTGGCGTGGATGTGGAGAGACAGGAACACTCATACACTGCTGGTCGGACTGCAAACTAGTGCAACCCCTGTGGAAAGCATTATGGAGATACCTTAAACAGATTCAAGTAGACCTGCCATTCGATCCAGCAATCCCATTATTGGGCATATACCCAAAGGAAAAAAGGTCATTCTATAACAAAGACACATGTACCCGAATGTTTATAGCAGCACAATTCACAATAGCAAAGATGTGGAAACAACCCAAATGCCCATCAATACATGATTGGATTAGTAAGCTGTGGTATATGTATACCATGGAATATTACTCAGCTATAAGAAATAATGAAGATACGACATCTCTATGGTTCTCCTGGAGAGAGTTGGAACCCATTATATTAAGTGAAGTATCCCAAGAATGGAAAAACAAGCATCACATGTACTCACCAGAAAATTGGTTTCCCTGATCATCACCTAAATACACATCTGGGAACGACACCAATCGGATATCAGACTGAGGTGGGGGGTGGGGGAGGGGATGGGTGTATGCCTACACAATGAGTGCATGGCGCACCATTGGGGGAATGGTAACGCTTGAAGGTGCTGACTCGGGAAGGGGGGTGTGGAGAAGGGAGGGACATATACCTACAGGATGGGTGCAACGCGCACTATCTGGGGAACAGACAGGCCTGGAGCTCTGGCTTGGGAGGAAAGGCGGTACATGGGCAACGTATGTAACCTGCAATTCTGTATCCCCCATAACAATAAGATGAAATTAAAAAAATAAATAAATAAATAAATAAAAAGAGGTTGTACTAATTTGCAGTCCCACAACAGTGTATATGTGTTCCTTTCTCTCTGCATCCATGCCAGAATCTATTGTTTTTGGACTTATTTGTACCCCCATTAATGTTTTGTAATAAAAAATATATAAAAGTAGCATTATAACACTAGATTTAAGTAATTTTCAGTATATTAACATAAATGACATCTTGGACTTTTTACATGGAAGTGGGAGGACATTTTAGAAGCAATGAAATTATATGTTCCTAAGTTTAAAACCAATAAATTAGGTAGTGGGTGTATGTGGGAAAAAAATAAAAAATAAACAGTTTAAAGTTAAATACACATAAAGTTTACTAAATCATATATCAATCATAAATAATGAGGGTATCTACTGACATTGGCAAAAGAAAAAACATTTTTAAGCAAAATAAACATTTTAGGTTAAAAAAAAATAAGTAACTCTTTGATGGAGGAGAATACATACCAAAAAAGTTAAATTAGTAGAACAGAAAAAAGCATTTGGTAATTACTAAGGGTTAAATAACTGCTTAAGTTTTAACTACTATCTTACAATAAAAATCCAATCTTGGCTCAAGTAAAAAGGAGAATAAATGTGTAATGTAGAATTCCAAGGGACATAAATATAAGAAAAGATTTTCTTTATTGAATTAAAATTCTCACTCAAGGAAAGGAACATTTAAAGGCCTGAATACCAATTGCTTGCTCAAAAAATGTCAAGGTGAGAGGAGAACTTGAAGTGTGAGAGTGACTGGATATAAGCCAATCTTATAAAAATAAAAGTACAAAAATGTAAAGGAGACTGGCAGATATCCCGGGTTAATTAAGGAAGAAATCCTGCAGTATAGGCAACATTCTCGTCTTTAAAACTTTAAGCATAGATAATGCAGCTCAAGAATGGGCAAATGGAAATGAAAAATGCAACTAAGTGGAAGAAACGTTATAGCTATAGGGATTTTTTTTTACATGGTAAACTAATAACTCATTGACTTATTCAATTAAGTTGAATCATTGGTTAACTCAGTGAAGTAAAGGAAAACTAATGCTTGACAGAACAGACTACATGATTGACTGATTGGACTCATGACTTGTCAAAAGGTCAAGCTAATAGTCTGAACGACAACCAATCTTAAATAGCCAAAGCTGGAAGTTACTGCTCAAAACGTGTCAGCACTATAGCTGGATAAACTTTATTTGACATCACTATGTAGGATTCTAAACAATATGTGGTGGTTGCATATATAAATTGTCTATGTATACTATATATATAAGCAATAGAGCAATAGAGTTTGGATATAAATTGAAGACACCAGGATTTACGATTACACTGTCATGTATGTACTATGATTTTGTTCAAGTTAGTACTCAGAAATAGAAACAGGCCTGCATTTGATTCTATCAAGTGGGAAGAAACATCTCTATCAATTGTGATGTATTTTTATGGTAAACATTTACTGTGTGCCATCGAAGTTACAGTTCTAGAGAAAAATATCTAATAAGGAAGAACTCAGTGTCATGACCTGTTGAGGAAAGGCAATATTCAGGTTATGAGCTCCTGCACCTGTAATTAAAAAGTAGAGTAAATTAATGCTGCTTTGAAACAAGTTAAATAAATCAGTAAGTTTCAGCACTCCAAAGAGACTTAATTTCACAGTCATTTTCTGCCTCTTTATACACAGAGAACGTAATGCTTTTAAAAAAAGATCTCACAAGGCTTTTTACAACTTATTTCACTATTAATAATAATGAGAATAAATAAATTGATACATGTGGCAAAGGAGTTAAAATGTGAAAGAGTTTTACAAAAGGGTCACTTTCATTGCTAAAAGAAAATTATTGGATGGATTGATTAAAGGCTGCTATTTTTTGATGAGTAAATATAATTTAATAATGTATTTTTATATACACTTGATATAAAACATTCTGTAACTACTCGTATTGTAGGGCATTGATGTCATTTGGAACTATTCAGAAAATTTACCACATTTTATGAATATTTAACTTCATTCTTTGGCACCCAAAATATCTATACATTATGTTTTCTTTAATTTTGAAAATAAACTGAATGTAATCCAGTTCTTCTGAGTCAAATAATTGGCCAAAATCATTTCACTAATTGTCTTAAAACATCAGAGTTAATTTTGTCTTTTTTCTAAACTTATGTCATAATTTTAATCAGCTGTATTTCATCTATTTAATTATTTTTACCAATAAAATATGTTCTTCTTATTTAGCTTTTGATATATTTGAACAAGTAATTTAATTAACAGAAAATATAATTTTGAAAATTAAAGTATCTATTAATATTAGATGATAAACTAACATTTAAGCTATCATTTTAGTATGTATTAGTTATTGTAATTTCAAAATATCAACTTATTAAAATTTGTAGAAACCCTTTATTCTTGCATGTAACCAGACTTTCTAACAATAACCATTTTAAGTATATTTGGGCATGATAAAGCTACACATTTATCACATGGTGAAAAATTACAAATTAAGGTAAGATTTAAGAAATACAACAAAATTTTCAGAATTCTGGAAGAAGTCTTGAAGATAATCTATCATAGCACTCCTTTTTTACAGGGAAGGATTGAAGTCCCATGAAAGTTCAGTATAGACCAAGCTCAATAGTCTAGTGGCAGAACAAAAATTAGGATGTCATGTCAAGGTGCTTTGCTTTTTCTGAGATCCAGTGAGTGGAGGATGAACAACAAAGGAATGTCCTCTTTGAATGGAGCAGGCTTCCTAAAATGACTACTATTGTCAAGGGAAAGGTCCTGTATGAGTTACAAGTTAAAGACTGGTAGAAGTTTATTAAAACTGGGGCGAACCATTTGCAGAAATGAGAAGGCCTCAGAAAGGTCACACCATGTTTCATTTCTTTTCCACTGAAGCTTCTATAAGTAGTTAAACAAGCCAAGAATATTTGAAAATATAATGGAAAACACTATTCTTGTGACCTATTAATGTAAGGAAGAGAGTACATGATAAAAATACTGTCACGTCCTAACTTACTTTTTTATCAAATCCTTACTGACAGATATTTTTGGGGGATAAATGCCATTATATGTGGACCTATTATAAACTTCTCTCACAGTTTTTTTTTCCCTAAAAAATAGATGTACCTTGTTTAGTTATATGAATGTCAGTGAACAATGACTAAATATAGAATAGCTGGTTTATAGTAGTCTGAATAGTAATGAATATTTATAAATCTGATTTCATTGTGTTGGTTCATGTCCTTCTAACTGACTTATTTTTTTTTTGTAGTTAGAACCCAACTTTATTGTTACAATCAATTTTTATTTACAGAATATAAATCTCTTCAAAAAGATATATTCCTTCATTTAATCAATGGTAAAAAGCCTTATTAAACAGAAATAAAGCCCAAATGTCACTTATATTTAAACAGAAATACAAACAGCTTCATTAAAAGTTTATGAACACATAACAAAAATGTATTTTTACTTAAGCAGTTACATGAATGACACTGTTTTTAATTTTCTTCACTGGCAACCCCATTTTACCCACAGAACAAATTTTACTTAAATTAACAGTAGTAAAAATGTAAAAATTAAATTTTAAACATGAAAATATGAAACAAAAAAACAGGAAGTATCTTCATTACTAAACAGATTAACAAATTCTCAGACACTCAGATACTTTCTGAGGCATATCAAAACACCTACATCAAAAGTTGCATTCATTTGAGAGGTACCAATATATTTTCAGTGCTGAGACTATTTGTAGCACTTACAGTATATACAAAGCAGCATCGTACTACTATGGTTCACATTTGATAAACACAAATTTAAGCTTTATGTCACAACTTCCCAATTCAACATACAGCTAACACAATGACAGTTACTCATTTCATTTTCTTCTTCTGAAAGTGAATAAGAACATTACCATTTAAACACATGGAATAATGCCGTGTCTTCTTCCTTATAATCACAATTTAGTTTAAAAATCAAATACTTGATATCATGGAAACTTGATCTACCTGTACAAAAGCTCCTAAATAGAGTACAGTCAAAAAGTTTCCTCTTTGCAGGTGCCATTAATTTATAGTCACTTTAGTACAGATAAACACAGGAAACTACTTCCGATTACTGGACAATAAAAATTTCAGTGTGTCACTACCTACAATTAAGTAGCAAGCACACCACCACCACAACCATGGTAAGTTAACATTCTCATCTCCTCCACTGCCTTTTGGGCGTCTTTTCCAGGCCACAGGGGCTAGTTTACAGGAATACCATTGGGTTTCAACCTATCTCTGACAAAGTTTCTTCATTATGAGTTTTGAAATTTAACTAATGGAATACCTACAATTCCAATCAGCCAGTTCTTTTCTTATTCTTCACTAATTAGTTCAAATATTTACAGTATGCAATGTTTCCAATTTTTATAAACATAGGTGTTTTATTAAAATGATTAATGATATTCAAAATATCATTAATGGGTAATAAGTTAATAAAAATGAAACTAAGAGTATTTTAGAGAGTAATTTTTTCATAACTAGAAAAGCACATGGTAGCATGGCCAAGCAGTCTAAGGTGCTGGATTAAGAAAAGCTACAGGACTCATAATGAATGTAGATATAATAAAATTTTAACCCTGCTGTTTTATAACATCAGTAGTATAGCAAATGCATAAAGTACAGAAAAGAGAAAGAAAATTTTCAGAGACAAACCTACTAAAAACTTACATTTTAGATGCCTCAAATACAAAAGGGTTTATAGTGCTTATAAGCACTATCGTCATTTTTTCCATGCAAATAGTTCAGATCTTCATTCCATTTCAAATTATAACCCAGAAATGAAAATTTTCAGCCCAAAAACTCTGTTCAGAAAAATCTAATTCATTATGTAATATATCTTCTTAATTTCAGCTTTCAAATATTTAAGTAATACAAACCCCAGTATTTTCTTTTATAGCAACATATTTACAGATTGAGCTTCAAAGATGGAGAAAAATTCATTTAAAATAATTGATATACTTTTCTGTCCAAAGATATCACACCTAAGACACGACACTGTACTCACACAAAGTGGTATGAAAAAGAGAGAGAGAAAAAAAAAAGATGGTTCAATATAACTAATGACTTCTTTTTAAAAAAACAAAAACAAAAACAGATTGCCTTAATATATAACTAAATTCCCAGTAAAAGGACATTCTAAAATCTAATGAACTAAAGAAAAAAAGAACAAATCAATTTTGAAATAAAGATAAAGCTGCTTTACCACATACTTAAGAATCTTTTTTCTCTGTGCATAATTACTAGTGTTTGCCTTCTGTGTAAAGTAGGGCAAGTTGCTGCCAATAACAAAACTCTCCTAGCATAGAGTACTGCTAACTTTGTCTATCAGTTGAATGACTGATTAGCATTAAAAGCCTAAGTCTATATCACTTTGGAATGCAGTATAAAATGCTTATTAAAAGCAATTTAAAGAAGAAAATAAAACTGATAGTATTTTCATTTATAATATGAGGAAAACAAATTCATAAAACAGTATCGAAGATTTCTGTGTTTTGTAAAAAAGAAATATCTGTATCATTGTAAAAGTGAAAGTCTTTAATTTTTGACACCTTGGGGGAAACTTTTTTTTTTCTTTAAATCTGTAAACTTTAGTAACATATTTATGATGTTAAATATTTTTAGTTCAGCAAAAACTAAAAATAATTGTCATTAAAAGATTACTTCCGTCTTTTACAATCTTATACTGAACAACTTTAAATTTAGAAAAGTCATCTGAGATATGCTTAAGATGAAGTAAGAGCTATTATTTGTCATATCTTTTGTATATATGGGGTTTAGATTCACATTGAGATATACAAAATTTCAAGGTTTTTTTGGTAGAAAAATGTTAACAACCCTGAAAATAGGAAAAGGTAATACTTTAGCCTGTAACCATTAAATTATACTTTTAATTTCCTTTAGCATAGAATCATGACTCAAAGAATGGAGCTCTATTAATGTAACAGTGTATGAATTCAATGTTTCCAGTAACCTTACCTCACAAAAACTGATGGCTAACTAAAAATGAAAAGTTTTATTAGGCACTGAGATGTTAAATAAATAAGTACTCACATTAACCAAAGCTAATAAACCTATTTCCAGTTCCTGTGATCTCACCGTGCAGCCAGAACCGTTGGCTATTTCCAGTCTGAAACCAACAAGCTGGATCGTTTCCTTACAGGAAAATTTCTACAAAAGGGAAGAGAATGCAAAACAATACACAATCTCATATGCAAGATACAATTCACACTAATTTACAAATTTTTATTTACAGTGTTTTATATACATTCCAGGCAGACCTAGTTGATGAGTTTTGTGCTCATACTGATCTCAGATGATCGTGTGAACAATATGATTTACTACCACATCTCTTTGATTTTCCAGAAAATGGTGGCAGCACGGGGTTAGGAGGAAAAAAATCATCACTGGTCAGGTAAGATCATATAAGTATGAAAGGAAAAAAAAGGAAAAAAATTGTGGAATCTTGCTTGTTAAAGCATCCAGGCCACTATGGTCTACTGACTAACATTGTATATACATGAATGCCACTTCTAACAGCCATTTTCATATTTACAAAATGAGTTTACTACCAGTTGAGTTATTAGGTAAGGCATTCAAGTTCCTTAGTTTAACAAAAAAGGCAACAGATATCTCAGCAAGCCACAGGACAAATTTTAGAGGGCTGATTTTACACTGCTGTTGAGATTTACCTTCCTTTAGAATCCCATAGTTGATCATTATAAAGGGAAGCAATTTTGAATCCTATTGCTAACCTACACGAAGATCCCAAAAACCTATACAGGAAGTAGGAGCATCACAACACTCAAAATCTGGCAAAGAGTGGGGGGCAATAGATTAAAACATCTCACTTTGTTCCCAAGATCCACTGCATACGTCTGGGGCTAAAGTGAGTGCCTTTATTCCTGGTTACATTCACTTCTATATGACTCTCTCTAAAACACAATAGTGTCAAAGCTGGCAGCTATGCACGGTCTCTCAAAAATCGTTCAGGGAATCTCCATTCAAAATAGTTTGAAGAATATGGAGTAAGGTAGAAGAATTATATTCTCTCCTCCCATAGTTCCACAGATATATACTGTTGCACTTTAGAAGGCAGAAAGCCAAAAAAAAAAAAAATTCATGAGTATTGTTTATTCTTCATTATTCTATGAAAATGTTCAACCATAGATGAAAATTCCACCAAAAATAAGTTTTCAAGTTCACCCTAGCATTATAAAAAGCTACTAATTAATTGGTTCCATTCATTTAATCAACTAGGCAAACTCTATTGATCTTACAGTAATATGGTTTATAAACACAAAAGTGAACATTTATAACATTGGGGAGGTAGAAACTAAATCTTGGTCTAACACTGTTATAGATACAAACACATTTTAAGATTCTACTTATGTAACTAGAATTTACCATTTGAAATGGCCTTTAAGTGTTTCTACTTAATTAGCTTTAAATATCTTGAGATAATCCAAGTATTTTAAAGCACTTGTCTTGAGAATAAAAGTCATTTGGAATAATACATCAGACTCCCCAGAAGATTTCTCAGAGAATAAATTTGTAGCTGCATATTTTCAATATGCAGATCCAGTAAGCCAACTTTGTACATGGGCACTTATGTGACCAAAGTGCAAAGCTCATCAGACTAATTTTCTAAGTTAACCATGACTGCTCAACTACACACAGCAGACTTCAAAACTTGAAGCCTACTAGTCTGTCCCAAAGATCTAATTTCTTTCCATTTAATAATTGCCTCTCTCTAACCCCCAAACAAAATTTAAAATACACTTAAAAATAGGAAAAATCAAAACAAACAGAAGCCCTCCTACCATGGCTATTTCTGCTTAATTCACATTTGTCACATTTTAAGTGTACAAGGTCAATGTCCTAAATGTTCCTTATTTAATTCTTCTAATCGCCTCAACATATTACTCTGAACTTAAATGTATCAAGTAATCATTTGCTACCACTCTAAAGACATGGAACCAACCTAAAACATAAAATTAAACTATAAGGAATGAGTCTGGACAAGTAAAAAAAGAATCAATCTAAATGATATTTTCGTATTTCCAAGTATGATAAATTTTGTATATTTTTTCAAAAATTAACAATACTAGTGACTAATAATCAAAAACATAGACTATCTCAGTAAGTAAAACAAAATTTTTGGTTAGAAACAATTTGATATAGTAAAATTTTCAAAACTAAAACTAGTAACTATAATGACCATATTTAGCATTTCAAACATTATTTAATACAGGTTTTGGTAGCATTAATTCATACTTTTTCCAAGATTATATGGTAAATATTTATATTTATACTGCCAGACTATGTAGAGAGAGGGGGATTTAATTCTAAGTCATATTCCCCCCAAAAGAAATGCTTTCTAATATTCAGTTCAACAAGATGTACCACCAACAGAGACAGTAAATGTATTTCAACCACCTAAACAGATATTTTTATATGAACATCCTAAGTTATCTACATCAGTCAATGACTAGCATTTCTACAGTAAATGATTCATTTTACTTACAGTGCATCAAGATAAAAATGTTACACTGAACTAGAATGTTTACTAAAATTAATCCTGTTAAAATAAAACATTTAAAAATTTCTCTGGAACATTTTCATTGCTTACACTCAAAAAACAGATGAAAGCAGTCACAGAATCACGTTAAATTTATAATAAATAATTCACATATAATAGAGATTAAATTATCAAAGAAAGGCTTAAACTGACATCTTTATACCTTTTGCAGATTTAACAAGTTTCTAACCCACCACATACTGATAGCAATAGGTATATTTCTTGGCATCACTCAGTCTATTTAAAAGTAGATCGATTGTTTAGAGGCATAATTTGTAAAGCAAGATAACCAATTAAATAACAGAATTTTAACAAGTATTGGCTTTTTGGAGTTTCTTAAGAAAAGATTCACAAGCACTACTCAGCTACTTGTGAATAATTAAATCTCTTTTTACTCAGGCACTTTTAACGCAGCAACCTAACGAACAATTGCATACCCAAGGAAATCAAACTCAGTAGTGGAGTATTTGGCTTGAATCAAAGCCCATAATCCCCAGAAGAAATGAGAAGTCAATGCAAACTGATTGACTCGAATGAAGAGTATTTCTACCTCCTTTTTAGTAACTTCAGTCCCAAAGCCCTTATACTCTTTGTAGGCTTCGAGGTAAGAACGCAGCCACTGACTTTGTAGTTCTCTATCTGGATAGAGACTATAGTCCACTTCGCTCACACCTGCAAATTCATTGAAATGACTTCCAATATCATATGCCAGGTAGGTGTATCCAGAATATTCATAATCAATGAACTGTACATCACCTTGTTTCTCACTGTAGATTATATTCTTACACAATAGGTCATTATGGCAAAGCACAACAGGTGAGCCCAGGTTAGAAAGAATCTCCTTCATCCAAGTCATCTCTTCCTGAAGAATCTGAGGGCTTGGGATATCACTTAGGAACCTTTTATTAATGTCTTCATCTGCAAATCCTGTGGGAATGAGAGAGAAATATTTTCCCATCTTTAGCCATAAATTAGATTTGGGAATCCAGCCATTGTGCGCATGGATAGCATGAATTTTAGCAAGCTGACGAGCTATTGGCCTGAAAATGGCGGGGTTGCAGACATGCTTTGGATCCAATGCTTCTCCTTGAATAAACTCATAGCACAGTCCGTTATTGAAGGTACAGTAGAGTTGTGGTGCACAGCCATGAGCCTGCAACACTCGAAAACTCTTCACTTCCTCATCTCGATCGACTAACAATTCAGTTTTTGCCATAAATTCTCACCAGGACTACATCCTCCATGGTATTACCCACATAACAGCCAATAAGTTTATTTGTGATTCCATCGGTGAAGAGCTGCAGAGTCACCTCCTTGGGGTCCCAGTGGGGCCGCAGGTATTGCAGGAAGCTCAGGGCCCCTTCCGGGCAGCGCTGTTCCTCCTGATCTTGAACCGTGACGTTCAGCTTGGGCACCTCCGGGGAGCCGGACGGAACGTGGATGTAATTGGCCATGGCCCAGGTGATGGCAGAGACTACCACAAGGACGACGGCGATGGCGACCACTAGAATGGCGGGCGCCCACAGGCTGGTGGACCCTTCCGTCCTGTCCCCGGGCGCCCTCGCGGGAGGGCGGGGGGCGCTCCGCAGGCCAGCGAGCGGCAGGAGAAAGGGGGGAGGCGGCGCTACAGCCGACCCGGTCTGGACAGCAGCTCCTAACTGACCTATTATATAAGCATTTAAAATGGAGTGGCAAATTCAAGGCTTTGGTAAGTTAGATGGAGGTACATGGGAAAATAAATTAAAATAATCTTATTTTCTATCTGTGTACCACATCTTTCCCACTTTAAATATATTTTTATTAAACATTTATTCTATGTACAATAACTTAGTTGATATAATCAATCTAATTTGTAAGAATTAATTATTAGATAATATTAAAAACCAGGTTCAGAATAATTGGTTAGGATTAGGTGACTAATTTTTTTGCTTTATTTTTAATTTTGGATATTTGTTAACATTAAAGATTAAGAAAATATTGATTATGTGGACAATATTACATTTAATACTTTAAACTCAATATTTCATATAAGATATTGAAATATAATTTCAGCATTTTAATACTTATCATAATAACCTAAGCCGACATTTTGATACTTGTCATAGTAACATAAGCCACTTGCACATTTTCTCATTTTCCCTACATTCTCATATCAGAAGTTAAGTCTATAATTTAACGAACATTTCCAACCACTTCTATAAAATGATATCACATATTACAGTTAGCTCCTGTCCCATTTATCTCTGGCTCTCTTCACTAATTAACATAGATATATATATTTACTTGTTTATGTTCTCTCTCCTCCATTAGATTGTAAGCTCCAAGATATTAGGGACCTTGTCTCTTTCGTTCACTATTCACCCCCAAGATTTTTACACAAAGGCATGGCACAAAGGGAAATGCTGATGCTTAATTGATACTTGTTGAATTAATCAATGACTGAATGCAAACCCAGATTTTATGCCCCCCCGCCTTAGTGTGTCTTCCAGAGTTTGACTATATTTTGAGACAATGTGATTAGATCTTGTCTTTCCAGTGGCTTTCAAACTTTTTGATCACTCCCTACAGAAATACCTTTTACATTGCAGTGCTTGTGTGTGTGGTGTGTGTATCTGAAACAAAATATTCATGAAACAATATTATTATCTTATCTCCAATGAACCCTGATGATTAGATTTCTAAGACATTCTATTTATTTAAAAAATTATGCTGGTATTGAAACTCACTTCATGACCCACAAACTTGCACTTTGTGAAACACTGTTTTAGGCCAAAATGCCAATAGAAATGAACCACATTAATTTTTGACTATGTGGAAGGAACACACGTATCCTAATCAGCATTGGATGGTATAATAACGTCACAAGGCTATCTCTTCCTGAACTTCTTATCCTTCAGCCACTTCTAGAACCCTAAGCATGGATATCACTTCCCATACCCCAGACTTTCAGGAGCTGGAAGGCGTGAAAGAGAGTGAAACATTTCTCTTCCAGATCTCATCAGTGAGAAGTTCAGAAATTATGTAAATTTGGATTTGGATTCAGCTACAAACAAAGTGATATACTAATTTTTTTCATATAATTCTCACCACCACCATACAAATTAAGAATTGCTGCCCTCATTTTGCAAGTAAAGAAACCGAGGCTCAAGAGGTCAAATGACTTGCTCAGGGTGACAAAGCTAGTGAACAGCCATTCTTAACTCACTTCTCTTCAAATATAGCCCCTACCTTGGGGAGACAGGTGCGTGATGTAGAAGTTCTTGGAAACCAGAGGCAGCTCCTCTGGACTGGAGGTTTCAGACACTGAAAGTAGGGAGGCTCCCAAAACCTGAATAGCCCCTGCTTCTTCCTATGGGCTGTGAAAGCAAAGGGACACAATGCTATCTCACAACTTCCTCCCCTTGCCCAGTCTGTCTGTCACTGCTCAACACCACTTTGTCCTGTCCTCCTATCGTGCCAGGGGAAAGACTGAGGTATTTTTTTTTTTAAAGTGAACATTTATTGCTGCACATATTGTACACTTCACCATATGGGCCCCTCACGTCTACAGCCCCGTGAGATAGGAAGGACTGGTTATTTTTTCCCCCTCAGAAATTACCCTTAACTCACCCAAGGTCACACTGTCTGGGGCCCAAAGGAAAGCTCAGAATCCAGCTCCTCAGTGACTGCATTTTTTTCACTATATTCATAGTGAAATTTTGCCTGAGGAGAATCTGATTTTGGTTATTGTAAAATAAACACTCTCAATTCCAGTCCGCGTTACCAGATCCCACCATCATGAAGGCGAGCGCTGTGGCTTGTGGCTGAATGTGCCAGTCACATTTGGAGAAGTCCTGGGATTCTACCCTCTCCCGCTTCCTCTTGACCACCTTGTTTCCTGCTTTCTTTCTGGTCGTACAATGAGGGGAAAGCCCAGGGCGGTGGGAAGAGTCCGGGCCCAGGGTCACACTGCGCATGCTCAGTGGCGGAGCAGGTTTGGGCCTGGCCTGGGGAGCCGGTGCTCGCGCGGCCGCTCCGAGTCTGAAGGCGCAGCTGAGGGGCCGTCGCCTGGGTCGGAGGACGAGGCTGCTCCGCTCGCCCCCTGCAGCCTGTGCTGCAGCTGCTGGCCACCAGACGGGTTGAAAAAACGTCAACCTGTTGTTTGTCCCGTCACCATTTATCAACTCAGCACCACAAGGAAGTGCGGCACCCACGCGCGCTCAGAAAGTTAAGCGTGCAGGAAGTTTGGGGAGAGCTCGGCGACTACCACAGTCACCAGGGCCACGCTGGGCGAGCGCAGGCGGCGAGAGCGCAGGGTGGCGCAGCGTCGTCCCGGGAGCGTAACCCGGCTTTTTCTTGGAGCGACGCTGTCCCTAGGTCGCTAATCCCAAATGCACCGGCTGAGCTGCGTCTACACTGGAGTCTGCATAAACTTTTGCAGCTATCGGGACACTTCTGCAACTCCGCAGAGCGCATCCATCAAAGCTTTCCGCAACGCCAACCTCAGGCGAGATGGTAAGAGATTCACTTTATTTTTTTAATGTAAACGATACTCACGTTTGCTATTGTTGCCATTGTTCTTTCTGGAATTTTTATTCCCCCTTCTTTTTGAATCTTCCCTATGAACCCGGGCTGAATGCATTCTTTGGGGAGGGAGGCCTTGTGCCTGACCCCAGTCCTGAGAAAGCCCCTTCTTCCGGAATGGCACTGAGGAATGTGGGACGCAGCATGCTCGAAAGGGATAGGACGAGTCAGGTGGTTCATCTCCTTGCACCCTTGAGAAGTCATTTTGGCGTCCAGTGTCCAATGGGTCTCTAATACCAGGATGCGGTGCCTCATCCCAGGAGTTGGAGAAAGTTGCAGGCTGCGCCGTCCCTCCGTCAGGCTCTTAACCTTTTAAACTTGTGATAGGTGGAGGGACTCAAGTGGCTGTCTCTGGGCGACTTATTTTTATTTTGATTGTTTTAGTGGGGAAGAGGGAATGATATGTTTCGGTCCAGCAGTTGTATCTGGAACAGAGTGAGAATTTATTTATATATTATGTATTTTTAGGAGATGGCCGTGCGCAGCAAGCATATTGCCATTTGCGTCCCCTAAGTGACTTTCCTTGGAGTTCAGCCTGGCTCAGAAACTCAGAAGCCAGGAGATTAGGACTTCTGGGGTTTCATCTGTACCACAGGGCGTCCAGGCTTCTGCTGTTAGTTTCCTTGCATAGAAGGCTTTCCAGCTGTTTGCAAGGAGCAAAGCTTGAGACAGCTGTCCTAAGAAAGGCCTCAAGCAAGCTTGTTTGTTTTCCTTTACTCTGGAAGACACCTGGGTCACTGGGTCCAGAGACTCTAAGTTGAGTTTATTTACTTTCTGGGGCCTCCGCCTACAGCTCAAGTTGATTGATCCAATTCCCACTGCAGCTGATGTTCCCAGCAATTTGCAGCTGTTTCTGCCATGTACCTGAATGGACCCATAGGTTTTTGGTATTTGTTTTCTTCCTGCATCAGTATCCTTCTTTCTTGCCTGCTTAAAGTTATAACACATCCCGCAGGGAGACCACACCAAGCTATTCTTGATAGCTTCACTGTTTGAGCTAGCAACATGACCGTCTCACTTTGTAAATTAATATGTTAGCCCTCTTACTGCCTTATCAAGTTTTTTTCTTGGTATGTCCTTAATTTGGACTTGACTGAAGGACTTTTGAACTTTGAAGGAAAAACAAAACTTTATTATATTTTCCGATGACAAGTAGACTGTGGATTTCAGTGTGCACAAGTCACCAGTAGTGGTGTAGGTGTGTGGCGGGGGAAGCCACAGAGGGTCACCTTACATTATAACTGTGTTTTTATGTAAAATATTACAGCAGTGCATTTTTGATAACCCTCTATCTTAGTTAAGACACAAAATTTTCTTACTAAACTTAAGAAAAGGTTTAGGCTCAAGACTGAACTTTTATGGTTTTGTTTCATGCTTTAGTGTTTGCACTAGGGACAGATCTTCTCCTAGTTGATTTTTAGGATTTGTTCGTGTTTGTACTTTATATGTCCTTTTAGCTGCATAGAGCAAAATTCCACTTATAATTTGCATGACTTCATAGCCATAATTTTGTAATCCTTAGCCTCCCAAGTATCAATTACAAGAAGTCAAGGACAGAAAATGAAAAATATGTAACCATTGCCCATTTAACCCAAGATTCTGACTAAAACCAAGTCATGCAGTTTAGCATTTTTTTATTTTTTTGGAAGGGAATAATCTGAACTTGGTTTCCATTGTTAAAACTCTATATGTAATCTGTCTAGGCTATATGGAAAGTGCATTATTTCATCAAAATTTTAAAAACTACCCTGTATTTCTTATTTCTTCATATTTAAAGCTATTTTGCAAATACTCTGATAGCCCACATACACACACACACACACACACACACACACATTTTGATTAGATCTTATTGCCTAATATTTTTCTCAATGCCATCTTACAAATAAGATTAGGAAAGACGAAAAGGTAGTTAGACATAAAAAATTGTCTTATATACAGTAAAAAATGTTGACAATCGTAATGAGTTGTTAGTCTGGGAAATTGAGAATTGCAACTTTTTCTTAAATAAGCATGCATTCTCCAAGAGGGGCACTATTGTCCCCAAGAGGGTGAAATTGGAACTTAGGGGGTAAAAAAAATCTTAGATATTGTAATGGTTTGTGTTTTTCCAAAGGGCTAGCATGTATGAACAGATAATACTGTTCTGTGTTATTAACATTCGTAGGGAGGGAGAGTGGTTAAAAAAAAAAGTCTAAAAAGGCTCTTTATTGGGGTGATGGGTTAGTGATGGTGAGAAAAACGTTGAGAAACATTACCATAGAGTCTTGGTGAAAGAATAAGAATAAAAAGTCTTTTAAAAAGGCTAGACAACATCTGGAAAATCTTAATGACAATAGTTGAGCTGATGGAGAGAAAGTAATAACTTATTAAATTAAAATCTTGTTCTGATTCCAAATGTTAACGACTTGCTCTCCCAAATTTCCCTAATGGCTCATTGAAGGAGACAATATTCTTGCACATTTGACTATCAGATTAAGATACTATATAAAGTTGAGAAGAATATGGACATGGAATATAATCAGGGGAAAGATGGAAAATAAAAGTTTCCAAGCATTAATTTAGGAGCTTTACAAAATCTGGCTCTCAGAATGCAAATGGTAGGTTATCACAATAAAAAGTTAGATGTGACTCTTGAATAGAAGTTTTAGAAACCATTATCTGATGATGGACATGTCTTCACACTTGAATACTTTCCATTTGTTCTGCTTGCCTTGGTAGGTGCTGCCTAATGTTGAGGTCAGGAAGGGAACAAAGAGGACAGGTATCCTGTCCAGGGCATGAGGTATATTGGATCCTGTCTAGCCTGATACAAAAAAACTTGTTTTTGATCTACTGTGCCGAATAACTTCAGATAACTGGAGTAGCTAAGAAAGAAGGTGGACATAACATAGAGTTAGGGTTACTAAATGATAGTTTCATTCTACTCATTATAGGAGGCTTCTTGCTGCTGTCTCCTGGCCTTCCAAAACTTTCCATCACAATGTATTCTTGTTCTAAAGGGATATCTGCAGAGCCCTTCTGCCTGCAGAATGGCTGAAGGTGGCCCAGTGGTGAAGTGTGGTTGAATTTGGCCCCTCTCTCAGGGAAGAAATGAGATGCTATAGCTAAGAAAGATTAAAATACAATAATTCACAATACTTAATTGAATGTTTATACTTTCTTATATCGTGTTTATTATCTATTAATCTTGTTCAAACTGAGTGATTTTTGATACACATTCCTGCCTCTGGGCACAGAGCAAATCTTAACTTACCAATAGCATCCACATATTCTTATTTTAGTGCCTATGCAGTTAGTGCTATTGTAATAATAACTGGCCACAACTAAGTGTTGCTCAGCATGTGGATCAAGAAGTGTAAAGGTAGCAATTAACTGACAGTATTACTTACTTATTTTAAAATCTAACTAGATAGAACTTCCTGCCTAGAGGGTTAAGAATACAGATGTACTCTTCATCTTCTTGACCTTTTGTAGCTTTCAGAAAGCATGAGTGTTGGTGGTAAACAATTCTGAATTTAGTTCTGTTTGGATAATACACCAATACTTGAATCGTCTGTTATGTTATCATTATCTAGTGATAGGCCTGCAGTTTTAGTCATTGTGCTGTCTTAGATTTTAAAGTAATCAAGCTCCTTTCTTAAATAATGTGGCTTTCTACTGTCATTTTTGATGACAGCCCATTGACTTCAGTGCAAAGATCAGAGCTCATAGGAAAGGCAACAAAACAAAGGACAATATAAACAAATTATTTTTGAAGTATCTGAAAGCTAAGAATCAGATTAGTGACTAAATCTTATGTTCTTCTGTGTTTATATTTTTTGTTCAACTCTAACGGTATTAAAGCCTCATAATCTTGTAAAGCATAGTGGTAATTACACATTTTAAATGCAACATGGCTTTGACCCAACACTGTAAGTAAATACTATTTCATATATTCTTTTAAAGAGGAGAGTTTAGCCAGGTGTCTTTACGCTATATATTGGAGGATGCCACTAGGTTTTGAGTTACATTAATGACCATTGTGAGTTCATTGAATGACAGTAATTTTTGTCTACAAGATTTTCCTTTCAGTGAATGAAAGCAAAGCTATATTGTTTCAGATAATTATTCAAACAATGGAGCAGAGCCCACAGAGTCACTGATCTCTAAGGACCTGCCATAGTGTAAGCCTGCTGTCACGGAAGACACTGAGCACGTGTGGTCCCAGAGCCCCATCATTCTAAGAGTCTGGAAGGATATGTGTATTTCTGTCTCTGTCCTTGAGAGCTGAGTCATAATGTAAATCATCTTCCTTCTGGAACTTACTTTTGAACTTTCTTTGCTAATCTGATTAGTGTAAAAAGGCAGTTCCGGAACACCTTAATAAAATCCTTCCTTTTATTAAAATAGGAAAATCTTTTAGGTGAACCAGGTGTAGGACGTGTCTAACTCATCTATGCCATGTCATTGAAGAAATACATTGATCTTTCACAAAAGGATCAACGTGATTTGAGGGTGGAAGTGAGTTAATGTCTGAGCTACCTGGACTCTTTCAAGTTTTTCTCTTTTAAGGTCGTTCTTTACTTGATTTGCACTGTCTTCCAAACACAAAGAGTGGTATAGTGGACACTGGAGACTCAAAAGGGGGAGTGAGAGGGAGTGAGGGATGAAAAATTACCTATGGGGTACAATGTACACTATTTGGGTGATGGGTACACTGAAAGTCTGGATTTTACCAATATTATATATATATATATATATATATATATATAAATGTAACTGAATTCAACTTGTACCCCCTAAATTTATTAAAATAATAAACAATACCACCATAAGTCCAGAAAAAAAAAGGGTGAAAGGTAGCACAAATAGTTCTTTATCCCAAGCTCTGCTGCTTACCCCTGCTATAGCTATTATTCATTTATTCAATGATTATTTTTTTGTATCTCAATCTGCCATACCCTGTTCTGGAAGCTTAGTTATTTAGCACAATATGAATGAAATATACATAGTTCCTGCCTTCTTGGAATGTATAGTCTAGTGGAAAATGTAGACCAGTAAGTAGTCAGTTCCAGTGTATTGTATGTATCTTTCAGATGTATTCTGGAAAGTGCTAAGATTCTCTACAGGTGCCTTAGAGGGCAGTGCACAGGTATTGAGGAGGCTGAACATGTGTAGCATGAGGTTCTCCACCCTTTCCTCAACAGAACAGCTACACGTGTATGTCCACACTTCTGTCTCACACATTTGAGTTCATCATAAGATTTTTATTTTAAAACAAGAGTATTTTGCAGTTAAAGTGTGAAAGCTCTTTATAGTGTGACAGGTGTTTCAATGGAGGAAATGAACGGAGGTGTGGGAATTCACAGGAGCATCTAATATAGGACTTGAGGGATCGGGAGAGGCTTCCTGGAGGAAGTGGTGTCTAAACTGAAGAATGCAGGATAAATAGGGGTTAAGAAGCTGGGGACAGTCAGGAAGGAGGGAGGATTTTCGCAGTGGAGAGAATGGCACTTGCCAGATTGGGAGATGAGAACACAGGTGAGCAAGTGTCCACTAGGAAAAGGCATGAGAAATGTTAGCGGGTTTGGCCACTGTGCTGAGGGCAGTGGGAAGCCTTTGAGAGATTTAATTTGGAGGGAAACGTGACCCATTCTGTGTTTGAACGCTGAGGGTTTGAATTTCTGAGGAGTCAGCCAGGCCAGTGCAGTATTCAGAGCCAGTCTTCCTACACCCTCGCTGCCAGTGGGACACGGACGAGACTGAATTATTTCATTTTCAGTATGATAACGAAGGATGTGAATGACTTTCCTAGTCCAAAAGCTCCAAATCCTCAGAGCCTAGTGCCTCACGGTATCCCTGCGGTCTCCCCGCCTGGGCTGCCTCTCTGCAGCTCAACACGGCAGCTATTAACTATATCTGAGGTCTCAGGAAGGGAAAGCAAATGGTGAAAGTAACCTGTCTAGTGTTTGACAATATTTTAAGTTATTTCAAATGTCTACATTTCAGAATTAATGCAATTTAAAAGGGAACATTTTTAGATTAACTTTTACATGAGGGACAGTTTTAGCAGAAAGCTACAGGGGGATAATATATAATAGCAAAAAGAAGAGAATCTAAGACAAAAGCTGAAGCAAAAACGTTCTGCCTCCCCATACAGTGTTTTAGGACTAAATGTAAGTCAGAAATAAAGGAGTGAGCCCACAGGACAACCTCAGTGTGCACAAGTGCACATACAGGAAGAAATATTTTCTTCTGAATTTTTTTCCCCCGGAACAATAATGAAGGATGCCTTGTTTCTTACAAGTGTGGGTGATGCATATAATAATATATCTTTTCCCTCATCTACACCCTGGTATTCTGACATCTATGTCTTAGCTTTAAAATTGATAGATTAGTACTGTATGGTTTTGTGATTTGTAGGGTGTGCAGTTTAGTGGGTTTTGTGTGATTAGGACGTGGGGAGGTCCGTGGAAACACCATAGCACAGGCCCGTGAGCTGTCTTTCATTATGAGGAGTGATCTCCTCTCAGACTTTGGGTTTGGCACTTGAGCACTTTTTTGTAGAGTGTATCTATGAAGATAGTTTTGGATGAGGTGTTTTGTCTCTAAAATGAGCCAAACATGATTTGAAGCCTCATGTATTAGACTTCTTTTAAAATTTTATTTTATTGTGTATTTACTTTTGGTTGACATAAAAATTGTATATATTTGTCATTACAACTTGTTGTTTTGAAATATGTATACATTGTCAAATGGCTAAATAAAGCCGATTAACATATCCATTACCTCACATATTTATCATTGTTTTGTAATGAAAATACTTAAAATCCACTTTCTTAGCAATTTTCAAGAGTACAATACATTGTTATTAACCATAGTCGCCATGTTGTATATATTAGAATTCTTTATTTTTAAAATTTGAAATCCAGCATTCCTTCTCTGGACTGAAGGAGTTCAGGGACACTTGCGGGGTGTGAGCTGTGCGCAGCCGTTGAATGAGCTGCATTGGTTCTGAACAAGTCACTTCAGACCCACTATGAGAAGACACTGACAAGTTCTACATTGAAAACATTTAATAAGCAATATAGCAACCTCTTACTTTTACAAAAGTCCGCTATTCAGAGACCTCAGCTATATAAAATGCAACCAAATGAAATAACAAGTATGCAACAAATCCGCTTAAAAGCTAAAATCAGTGTCACAAAATGTATAAATGAGTTTGTAAGATCATGCGGTAGGCACTGAAAGACCATGTGTCTTTACTTTCCATGTTATTCCGTCACACTGGTTTATGTGGCCCTCATACCCACGGCAAATAGGAGTGTGGTATTAGAATAGAGAGGAAGACTGGTTTGAGTTATTCACACTATTAGCACTGAGAAATGACAGCTGGTAGTTTTCCTGCCTCCTCTTGTATTTTTGGCCTTGAAAAGCTTCCATAAGACCTAAGCAAGCCCAGCTGGCTTAGGCTTCTTATTGAATAAGGTGAAAATAGTTTCAACCTGTCTCTAAACCTCAGTAGGGAATTACTGTATTACAGCTCAGTAAAGTTGTTGATTTTTAACAGATTGTCCTTGAGCCATACGGAAAGTTCATATTATGTATCTGAGTTTACCAGGTTCATAAGCTGGAAATGGTACTAGTTTAAGTATATATGGATTTCAACCAGAAATTGACAGTGTTTACTATGAAAACTTTGTGGAAAGTAATGATTGTAGCCTTGATGATAATAAACGATTATTATCATTCTTCTAGTGGTAACTAATAGATTTGTGTTAGTCAATAAGGAGGTGAACCGTGATTTTACTGGCCCTTTGGATTAGGCCCTTTTGGGTACAGAATCCTCAATAACTTGAACAAAGACAGAAAACACATCTACCAAACTTTCATACTTAAGCTGGAAAAAATAGTTAATAGGTTGGATCAGAGGGAGGGGTTGGCAGACTTTTTTTATAAAGGGCCAGATAGTAAATATTTTGGGCTTTTCAGGTCATATGGTTTTGTTGCAACTACTCAACTCTGCCTTGACAACATAAAAACAGCCATAGGGAGTGCAAAGTCAGACTGTGTTTGGGTCAGTGCAAGTCTGAGTGTGTCACGCTCTCGACCCCTCTCTTTTGCTCAATTCTACCTCTTTCTAACTCCTTCAGCTCCATGACCTAAATCCATAGAGTTTAATAGTCATCTATCTTTAAACCTTCCCATCTTACTGGCTCCACCCCTTCAGCCAGCAAGTATGTTCAAGTTTTTTCCCACCGTCCCACAACATACACAAGTTGTTTTTCTGTTTCTCTTCACTTTCTCATCATTTAAACTTCCTCGGTCTCACCACAACTCAGCGTCTCTACCTCATCTCTTCTCTTGTATGCATTGTGATTTGAAATCATCCCCACTGCTCCACTGAGCTGCTCTGGGGGAATTCACTAGGATTTGTAGTCTCCTCGGGGATTGGCCCGTCTCTCCTTGAAATGTTCCGTCCCCTTGCCTTGACGCTGCTCCTCCTTTGAACTATTCCAAAATGACAAGTTGGAAATGGTGATGGAAATGAAGCCAAAACTAACACAGGACTCATTGCAGGTTCTTTGGAGAAGCAAGTGGGAGAAGGCCTTAAAAAGCACAGTTTATGTTTTATTCTTTCCCTGTTGTCATTATGAATAGGGAAAGAAGTAGGAAAGATTTTTAGAATGTAATGGGAATACTGTTAATATATAAAAAAAGAACATTCCAAGATAAAAATAATGTCGTATTATAACCTATCAAGTTATACAATTGCCACATTTTTGAGGACAAAACATGGTATTTTTTAAATGGAGGATATTTATAACTATAGAAATATGACATTGAACGCATACATACTTTTTTTTTGTTGAATACCCTTTTGTTTTTTTGTTTCCTTGGCTGAGTCTTCCTGTCTGCCCTCTAAATATTGGTATGTTTTCTAGGGCTCTGACCTCAGACTTCCCACTTTTTTCTTACTGCTCCTCTCTGAAAGATCTTAGTTTATCCAGGGTCAGTTGCTACTTATTTGTACATGACCCATACAGCTCCATTTTTTTCTTCTGCCTGTTTACTGAGCTCCAGAATTGTCCCTTTATTTCACTACTTGAGATCTACAATGGTTCATTCCACTGATAATTAAAATAAATTCTCCAATTTGGTAAATAACTGTATGAAATAATTAGTTTTTAGAATATTAGGTTATTCATTCAATGGTGAATTTCTTACAAGTAGTAATCCTTTTTTGTTGCTGTTCTTCCAGACGCATCAGAATTGTTTTTGAATGAACTGTTGAGTGAACATACAGATCAGGTGTCGCATTTTAGACAGAGGAATTACACCACTCTGTGTAGACTTTCCTGACTCCCAGCCCTCTCCAGGTAGAACTGGCTCCTCCTTTATTTATCCCACATTTCTATCATAAAGCCTACAATAGTGCTTGTTTATTCACATATCTGATGTCTGTGGAGATATATATGTGTGTGTGTGTATATATATATATATATATATATATTAAACTGTATTTAATACAACTGAGCGTCCTTATTGTACATTTCATTGGCTGGCACATAAGAGAAGCTTAATAAGTTTTGATGAATCAGTAAATCAATCAGTGTCCTTTTTTAATGTCAGATCTTTGGGCTGCATGAGTCCTTTCACTGTCAGATTGTAAGCAAACAGGAGAATTCTGTTTTAACTCTTAATGTAGTGTGGCTGTCAGATTTCTGCCTTAATCATCTGAATGGTTGTTATATTATTGAACAGGACAGGGAATATAAGAGGAAGAGCGGATTAGAGAAAGTTACAGAGATAGAAAATTAATTTGGGGACATTGTAATCTTTAGCAGCTTGTACAACATCCATGTGGAGAAACATAGAGGTAGGAAGGCAAGAAAGAAACACATATTTGCATGAAATGTACGCACAGTGAACAGGAAGTAAATAACTATGTATTATGTTTTTGAAGTAAGTGGGATTCATGTTTGTGGGATGATGAATAGTATGTGATATTCTTAAGTGCTTTTAACATGGCAAAGTGCTTTCATACCTGTTCTAAACAGTGGCTTGGTGTGAAGAACTGGTATGTTTCTAAAAGGCTTTGCTGAGAATCCCAAGATTATACATACTTTTACATTGCCACTTTAGGCATAAGCATATTTTGGGTTAATTTTTGACCAGTATTAATGAAATGTGGAGAATTTTCAACTGTCTCAAAAAAAGAGCAAAAAAAAAAAAAAAACACAAAACTTCACTCATAATTCCTGCTAGAATGGATTCTTTTTGGTATACCTTTTCAGTATTAGTATTTAAGTACTTTTATACAAAATTCATGCTATGTAAAAAGGGTTAAAAAAGAGAGGTGGAAGTAAATTAAGGAATAGGAAACAAGTCTTAAGAGTCAGTTTGGATTATAGACTTTAAGGAAAAATTAATGCATCTTCATTCTGCTTATAAGTTTATCTATGGAAGAACAAAATGTTTACACTCTATGTTATTTTACTAAGGATAAAACAAAACAGTTGTTATTGAATATAAAAGCATTCATTTGCTATAATAACAAAAACCTCAAAGTTGGCTAAACATGGAATTAAAGGATTTTTAAACATTTGTTAATTGAAAGAAAACAAACTAGAATGGAGTGAGAACTACTTGGAATTTAGTTTAAGTACAGTGTGGGGGGGTATTTAAATATTTTAGGAAGAACCACTGTGGCCTATACTGTTTTGATTCTTTTTTTTTTTAATTTATTTCATCTTATTATAGGGGATACAGAATTTGAGGTTACATACGTTGCCCATGTACCGCCTGTCTCCCCAAGTCAAAGCTCCAGGCGTGTCCGTTCCCCAGACAGTGCGCATTGCACCTATCATGTAGGTATATATCCCTCCCCTCCCCACCCCCGCTTCTCGAGTCAGCACCTTCAAGCGTGACCATTCCCCAAACGGTGCGCAATGCACTCATTGTGTAGGCATACACCCATCCCCTCCCCCACCCCCCACCTCAGTCTGATATCCAATTGGTATCGTTCCCAGATGTGTATTTAGGTGATGATCAGGGAAACCAATTTTCTGGTGAGTACATGTGATGCTTGTTTTTCCATTCTTGGGATACTTCACTTAATATAATGGACTCCAACTCTCTCCAGGAGGACCATAGAGATGTTGTATCTTCATTATTTCTTATAGCTGAGTAATATTCCATGGTATACATATACCACAGCTTACTGTTCCAATCATGTATTGATGGGCATTTGGGTTGTTTCCACATCTTTGCTATTGTGAATTGTGCTGCTATAAACATTCGGGTACATGTGTCTTTGTTATAGAATGACCTTTTTTCCTTTGGGTATATGCCCAATAATGGGATTGCTGGATCAAATGGCAGGTCTACTTGAATCTGTTTAAGGTATCTCCATAATGCTTTCCACAGGGGTTGCACTAGTTTGCAGTCCGACCAGCAGTGTATGAGTGTTCCTGTCTCTCCACATCCACGCCAACATGTGTTGTTTTGGGTTTTTTTGATAAAGGCCATTCTCACTGGGGTTAAGTGATATCTCATTGTGGTTTTGATTTGCATTTCCCTGATGATTAGGGATGTTGAGCACTTTTTCATATGTTTGTTAGCCATTCTTATATGTTCTTTTGAGAAATTTCTATTCATGTCATTTGCCCACTTTTGGATAGGGTTGTTTGATTTTTTCTTGCTGATTTTCCTGAGTTCTAAATAGATTCTTGTTATCAGTCCTTTATCTCATGTGTAGTATGCAAATATTTTTTCCCATTCTGTAGGTGGTCTGTTTATTCTCTGGACTGTTTCTTTGGCTGTGCAAAAGCTTTTTAATTTAATCATGTCCCATTCATTTATTTTTATTGTTGCTGTGATTGCCTTAGGGGTCTTCTTCATAAATTCTTTGCCTAGGCCAATGTCTGTAAGAGTCTTTCCTACATTTTCTTCTAGAATTCTAATCGTTTCACACCTAAGGTTTAAGTCTGTTGTCCACCGTGATTTGATTTTTGTGAGAGGTGAAAGCTGTGGGTCCTGTTTCAGTCTTCTACATGTGGCTAACCAATTCTCCCAACACCATTTATTGAATAGGGATTCTTGTCCCCAGAGTATGTTCTTTCCTGCTTTGTCAAAAATTAGGTGTCTATATAAGGATGGTTCTATATTTGGATTTTCTGTTGTGTTCCACTGGTCTGTGTCCCTGCACTTGTGCCAGTACCAGGCTGTTTTAAGAACCACAGCCTTGTAGTATAGTTTGAAGTCTGGCAAATTAATACCTCCCATTTTGTTTTTATTGCTTAAAATTGCTTTTGCTATACAGGGTCTTCTCTGATTCCATACAAAGTGTATAATTATTTTCTCTACGTCTGTGAAGAATGATGTTGGTAATTTAATAGGGATTGCATTGAATCTGTAAATCACTTTGGGTAGTATAGACATTTTAACAATGTTGATTCTTCCGATCCACGAGCATGGTATAGTTTTCCATCTATTTGCAAGTTCTGCTATTTCTTTTCTCAGTGTTTCATAGTTTTCCTTATAGAGGTCCTTTACCTCTTTAGTTAGGTATATACCTAGATATTTTATTTTCTTTGTTGCTATTTTGAAGGGTATTGAGTCTTTAATTTGGTTTTCCGATTGACTGTTATTGGCATATATAAATGCCTCTGATTTGTGTATATTAATTTTGTAGCCTGAGACTTTGCTATATTCGTTAATCAATTCCAGGAGTCTCATGGTTGAATCCTGGGGGTTTTCAAGATATAACATCATATCATCAGCAAAAAGTGAGAGTTTGATCTCTTTCTTCCCTATTTGGATTCCCTTGATTCTGCTCTCTTGCCTGATAGCTCTCGCAAGGACTTCCAATACTATGTTGAAAAGTAATGGGGACAGTGGGCAGCCCTGTCTGGTTCCAGTTCTAAGTGGGAGTGCTTTCAGTTTTTCCCCATTCAGAATGATGTTGGCTGTGGGTTTGTCATATATGGCTCGTATCATTTTTAGGTAGGTTCCATCTATGCCTATTTTGTTAAGCGTTCTTATCCTAAAAGGGTGTTTAATTTTATCAAATGCTTTTTCTGCATCTATTGAGAGTATCATATGGCTTTTGTTTTTGCTTCTATTTATGTGGTGAATTACATTTATAGATTTACGTATGTTGAACCACCCCTGCATCTCTGGAATGAAGCCCACTTGGTCGTGGTGGATTATTTTTTTGATAAGCACTTGGATTTGATTTGCTACTATGTTATTGAGAATTTTTGCATCTATATTCTTGAGAGAAATTGGTCTGTAGTTCTATATTTTTGTTGCGTCCTTTCCTGGTTTTGGTATCAATGTTATACTGGCTTGGTAGAACGTGTTGGGGAGAATTCCATCCTTCTCAATATTGGAGAATAGTTTGTGTAGGATGGGCACCAGTTCTTCTTTGTATGTATGGTAAAATTCGGGTGTGAACCCATCTGGACCAGGGCTTTTCTTTTTGGGAAGGTTTTTTATTGCTGTTTCGATTTCAGTTCTTGATATTGGTCTGTTCAGGTACTCTATTTCCTGCTGGTTGAGCCTGGGAAGACTATGTGTTTCTAAAAATTTGTCCATTTCCTCCGCATTCTCCAGTTTGTGTGTATAAAGATTTTTGTAGAATTCATAGATGATATCTTGTATCTCTGTGGCATCGGTTATGATTTCTCCTTTCATGTTCCTAATGGAGGTTATTAGAGATTTTAGTTTTGTGCTCTTGGTTAGTCTAGCCAGGGGTGTGTCTATTTTGTTTATTTTTTCAAAGAACCAGCTTTTTGTTTTATTAATATCCCTTATAGTTTCTTTGTTGTCCTTTTCATTTAATTCTGATTTGATCTTAGTAATTTCTCGCCTTCTGCTGGGTTTGGGGTCATTCTGTTCTTCTTTCTCCAGCTCTTTGAGTCTATTCATTAGGTTGTCTATTTGCAAGTTTTCTGTCTTTTTAATATAGGCCATTTATGGATATGAATTTTCCTCTCAGGACTGCTTTAGCTCTGTCCCATAGATTTTGATAAGTTGTATCTCCATTGTCATTTAATTCAAAGAAACTTTTGATTTCCGTCTTGATTTCTTCCTTTATAGAATAATTGTTCATTAGAAAGTTGTTTAGCTTCCATGACTTTGAGTAGGAATGAGGGTTTCTGTTTGGGTTCATTGTTACTTTTATTCCGCTGTGATCTGAGAAGATGCATGGTATAATTTCTATTTTTTTGAATTTTTTAAGACACGCTTTATGTCCTAGGATATGGTCAATCTTAGAGAATGTCCCGTGAGCTGATGAGAAGAATGTATATTCTGTGGACTTTGGGTAGAATGTCCTGTAGATGTCAGCCATGCCCATTTGTTTTAGCATTTTATTTAAGTCCATTATGTCTTTGTTTATTTTCTGTTTAGAGGATCTGTCCTGTACTGTCAGTGGGGTGTTAAAGTCTCCAGCTATTATAGTATTGTTATCTATCATTTGGTTCAGATCAAGTAGGGTTTGCTTTATAAATCTGGGTGCACCTAGGTTGGGTGCATGCATATTGAGTATAGTCATGTCTTCTTGTTGAATTGTGCCTTTAACCAGTATGTAGTAACCATCTTTGTCTTTTATTACTTTTGTTGGTTTGAAAGCTAAGTTATTGGAAATTAAGACTGCCACACCAGCTTTCTTTTGGCTACTGTTTGCTTGAAATATCGATTTCCATCCTTTTATTTTCAGTCTAAATGCATCTTTGCAGGTTAGGTGAGTTTCTTGAAGACAGCAGATACTTGGTTTGTGTTTTTTTATCCATTGGGCCAGTCTATGTCTCTTGAGTGGGGAATTCAAGCCATTGACATTTATTGAGCAAACTGATAAGTGGGACAGTTTTCTGTTCAGCTTGTTGGGTAGAACTTCATTGCTATGTTTTCTCTCTTGAGCCATTGTGGTATCTGGGATTTGATCTTCAGCTCTTGAGTAGTTTTACATTCATGGGTCTTTCTTGTGCTGATCCGTGTGTAACTCTCTTTTGAGTACTTCTTGGAGGGCTGGTCTTGTCTTGGTGAATTCCCTCAACCTTTGTTTATCTGAGAATGTCTTAATTTCTCCTTTGTATAGAAAACTTAGCTTAGCTGGGTACAAGATTTTAGGCTGGGCATTATTCTGTTTCAGAAGAGTGAAAATGGGGCCCCAACCTCTTCTTGCTTGTAAGGTTTCAGCTGAGAAATCTGGCGTAATTCTGATGGGCTTTCCTTTTGTATGTTACTTGTTTCTTTCTCCTTACAGCTTGAAGAAGGGACTCTTTAGTGGATATTTTGGTCAGCCTGATGACTATGTGGCGTGGTGTTTTCCTATTTGCTATGAATATCCCAGGGATCCTTTGAGCTTCTTGAATCTGTATGTCTAGAGTTTTATCAAGGCCTGGAAAATTTTCCTCAATTATGTCTTCAAATAGCTTGTCCAACCCTTGCTTATTATCTTATTCACCCTCAGGAATGCCAATAACTCTCAAGTTAGGTTTCTTCACATAATCTCACATTTCTTGAAGACTCTGATCATTTCTCTTATTTCTTTGATCTGTCTCTGTGACTGACTTATTTAGTTGGAAAGAGTTATCTTCAATCTCTGAGATTCTTTCCTCTATTTGATCTACCCTGCTCTTGAGACTTTCCACAGTGTTTTGTAGCTCTCTGAGTGAATTCTTCATTTCTAGGAGTTCAGTTTGATTTTTCTTCAATATTTCAATTTCTTTAGTGAATTTTTCCTCCAAATCCTTTATTTATTTTTTTTGTGGTTTCTTTTTGTTGGTTATCCATTGTTTCTTGTATATTATTCAGCTTGTTTATAATCCATAATTGAAATTCTTCCTGTAACATGTTGGTATTTTGAGTCTGGTTTGTGTCAAATGGTTGAGAGCTGGTATTTCTCTTTGGGGGTGAGATTTCCGTTTGATTCTTTGTGCTCCCCATGTTTTTTCGCTGGGCCCTTCCCATCTAGATTTATCATTGGATCTTTTCTTACAGATTTAGTCTGGCTAACAGCACTCTTTGTACTCTGTTCTTAGGCTGTGAAGCAGTCTAGGTATGTTGCTTCATTTGTCAAGAGGGGGAGACTGTTGTGTATTGTTTAGAGTTTTTTCTATTTCAGTTGGGGGCTGCTTCTGTTGGGTCCAACCTTAGAAGATTGGAGTGATCCAAGACCGCTTTGGCGAGTTAGGGCACTGTGTTGTGGTCTTTCAGTAGGAAGGCAGGGTCCACACTAGTAGCAGACCGAAATTCTCCTTGTTTGTTTGTTTGTTTGTTTCCCTTTGGTTCTTCCTCTATAGGGGTGGTTTCTGTCTCTTTCCGCAGGAAAGATACTAGCTATGGGGAGTGGACGGTGCCCTCGCTCGCTCAGCGCCCCAGCTGCTGCAGCTCCCACGGGCAAAAGTCTGCCCTGGTCCAATGTCCCCAGGGACCAGGCTCCACACTCTCACGTCTGGAGAAGTACTCAGTGTTTACACAAGGGTGAGGCCCCTATAGAAGGTCCGCAGACCAGGGGAGGGAGCCGCCCACGGAGCCTGTTGGCACCCTATGGCTCTGCAGTGACTTGACTGTGGGCCCCAAGATGGCGATTGCATGCCCGCAGATCTCTGACACTGGGGGTGACTGCTCAGGTTCCAGTAGGTACCAGAGCCAGGGGCCTGGCAACTTCCGAAGCCCACTATGGCTCCCCAGCTAGAAGGCAAAAAGAGAGAAGAAAGAAAGAAAGAAAGGAAAAAAAAAAAAAAAAAGGGCAGGTCAGGGCAGGGCAAGGCAAAAAAGAAAAAAATAATAAAAATAAATAAATAAATAAAATAAAATAAAAATAAAAATAAAATCTGTAGTTCAGCGATCCATTGTTTTTTTACACCTTAGCTCAGCTCCGCCCCTCCATGCCGAGCGCGGCCCTGGCTGAGATTCCCCTAGGGTCCAAGCTGTTTTCCCAGTAGTGCCTCTTGCCCACCGAGTTTATGTATATCCCGCGCTCTTGGCGTGGGTTCAGAGAATAGCGGAGGGCGCCGTGCAGAGAGCCGCTTGGCACCTTGTGGCTCCCCAGCGGTTTCACTTTGGATTTCAAGATGGCGCCCATGCGCCCGCAGAACTCCGGGGCTGGAGGGGATTAACGTTCCAGGTTCGGCAACCACCGGAGCCGGGGGCCTGGCGGGCAAAGATGCCCGCTGAGGCTGTCCGGCTAGTGAACCGCCAAAAAAAAAAACAGAAAGATACACAGAAATAAAATATATAGTTCGGCGACCCTATGTTTTTTTTTTACGCCTTAGTGCAGCTCTGCCCCTCCCTGCCGAGCGCGGCCCGGCTAAAATTCCCCCAGGGTCCAAGCTGTTTTCTCGGTAATGTCTCTTGCCCACCGTGTTTATGTATATCCCCCGCTCTTGGCGTGGGTACAGAGAATAGCGGAGGGCGCCACGCAGAGAGCCGCTCAGCACCTTGTGGCTCCCGAGCGGTTTCGCTTTGGATTTCAAGATGGCACCCATGCGCCCGCAGAGCTCCTGGGCTGGAGGGGATTGGCGTTTTGCCTTCGGCAGACACCAGAGCCGGGGGTCTGTTGGGCAAAGACGCTCACCAGGGGCCACTGGCTGGAAAACCACCGAAAAAAGAAGCAAGGAGATACAAAGAAATCCGTTGTTCGGGGACCCTTTGCAGTTTTCCGCCTTGGCACAGTTCCGTCCCTCCTTGCTAAGCGCGGTCTCAGCTGAGACTCCCCAGGGTCTAAGCTGTTTTCCCGAAAAAGCCTCCTGTCTGCAAAGCCCCACGTCTCCCTCGGTGATTCTGCACCGGCTTGAGGCAGGTCTCTAAACAAGTGGGTGTGGAGGTCAGTGGGGAGAACAAGCCGCTTTCCTAGGAGGCTGCCCCTGCCCCACTTGATGGTGGGGCGGGTGTAGCCGACCCGTGCTCCGCTGTCTATTGTCCTCCCGCACTCTCCAGAATTTCGTAATCTTATTTCCCGTTCACCTCAGACTTTTCTCACTCTGTTTGTCCCACGTTGATTCTCTGTGGATTCACACCACTGTTCTTGTGGGGGAGCGGTCCCCTAGCGTTGTGGTAGGTCCGGATCCATGCCTTCCTCTCCAGGAGCACGAATCCAGGCAGTCACCACCACTCCGCCATCATGCCTCCTCCATGAGTTCTTGATTCAAAACTCCCTCTTAAATGAATCCTGGTTTATGCACTTTGTAGGCTAAATAAATTAGGTTCTAAACTTTCATTCAAATCCATGGAACTTGGATATAAACTGAAAAGATCACAGCTATGGGGAGAAGACCTATACCGCAAAGGCCTTTCTGCATAGATTATGAACATCGTAACTCAATCATTTTTTCAAAACTATGGTTATAATTGGACTCAATGGGGGTCTGTTTCTTTGATCAGATCACAGTAACTGTGACTTTACACTGGAAAATGTCACTACTGTGAAGGTCTATCACCTGTAGAGCTGGTCTTTCCTCTGATGCTGTGTTCATTTCTCATTAGCATTATTCAAAGTTTAGTTGTTAATTAGGTTGACACTTCAATTACAATTATCATCTATATGAGTAGTCAGGACTACTTGCATAAAGAAAGAACAATACTCCTTCCCAGGCATGTATATATATGGAGAAATGACATTATCTTGCTCCCTGCTAGTTTCATAAGGATAAGAATATGGTGGAGGGAGCAATTCAGCCAGAATTTGTCTCATCACTTTTCCTCCCCTTAAAAAAATAACTATTACACAATTTCACATGTTTGCATTTTAAGCATTGATGAGGAATATATGAGAATCAATATTTTTAAGTGTACAGACTGTAGTTTTCTATTTTGTGTGAAAGGAATTGATGAAATGAATTTGTAGGAACATTTTATATCTCCCTCCCCTTAAAAAAATAAGAGTTTGCATCAGGAGGATAATCTCACTTAAAAATCTAAGTAAGGGCTATTCATAAATAATATGCATTCTCTAAAATTGCTGTCCCCAATCCCCGGACCCTGCCCCGTGCTGGTCGGCCTCCTGTGAGGAGCCAGGCTGCAGAGCGAGGTGCACGTGCCCCCGACTACCGCCCCCTCCTGCCCCCCGAAAAATTGTCTCCCCTGACACTTAGGAGCTGGGTGGGGGACACAGCAGGAGGTGAGCAGGTGAGCCCCAGGCGATCCCGCCATCAAAGCGTCCTCCATATTTATTCACAGCTGCTCCCCGTTGCCTGCAATCACCGCCTGAGCACCCCCCCTCCCTGCCCCCCCGTGCCCTCCTCTGCCCCATCCCTGGAAAAATTGTCTTGCGTGAAACCGGTCTCTGGTGCCAGGAAGGCTGGGAACTGCTGCTCTAAGACATAGCACTTGAAATTAAAAGATAGAAAATGTATAAAAAATTATAACATTTAAGTGTCTTTTAAATTATGCAAATCCCTGGATAAGTTTTTCTTTGATTTAAAAACAGGAGTGTTTTAATCTGATTACTGGTGCATGAGGCAATGACATTGAACCCAAAGCCAGCATGTGGTAGTAGAAAAAACAGGACAGAACTGCGTTTAAATCACAGCTTTGTCAGTTTTTAGCTACATAGTAAGGGCAAATTAATTCACATCTTTGTGCCCTGTATTTTCATTCATAAATGGGAATAGGAATGCTTTCATTAAAAGACTGCTGTGAAAATTAAATGAGACAATGTATAACATTTGCATACAATTCTCCACTCATGATCTGATCCCAATCACTGTATCTCGTCTCCCCTTTTTTATCTAATAATGACAAACACTATTCAACATATGACTGGAAAATTACATATGCAAATGAGGCTTCCAAAAATAAAATTAAACAATAAGTGATCCTGAAGGACCTGTAAGAAATAACCTTACATAGCAAAAATGAACAACACCCAGCCAGCTTTATCTCAAAACAAGTAAACACATGTAATCACTAAAAGTCTGCAGAAAAGTGGCTCACAAGCAGTTTACTGTAAAATAATTAAAGCTTATTTATGTCAAGAGGCCTTGGGAGGAAAAAGAGAGCATAAACCAATTTGCATTAGCACTTTACCATCCTCTCCTGCTTTCTTTTCAATTAACAGACCAGGAGGTGCTCTCTGCAGTTAAAAAGATAAGCTATCAGGGAGGAGGATGAATTTTTGGCTGACCTGCAGACACTGTGGTTTGTCTGCTGATTGGGTTCCTACCTGGTACCTGGCTGTACCAATTTCTGAGGTGTTAATTTAACTGTTCCTCTCTGTCATGCAGGTCTGGGCCTTGAAAAATAAACTGAAGAAGCAGTGTACAGCTGCAGGTGATGGAGTAGCTAGGGCCTTTCTTAGGGCACAGGCTGCTTTGTTTGGATCCTACAGAGATGCATTTAGATACAAACCTGTAAGCTTCCTATTTCATCACTATTTTAATTTTCTTTTTTTATGGTTCTTTGGAATAAGGCAGAAAAAAGAGACATCATTTTAATATCACACCTTAAAAAAAGTATCATGATGGTCTTTTAAAATCCAAAATAATATGCTTTAAAACACATTTCATATCCAATTCCTCAACTTGTTTTTAGTTTTTCGTAACCTTCAGTTAATATTTCCCACATTCCTTTATGTATCATATTAATGTTCCAAAAATGGAATATTTATCTCTTAACTAATGAATGAATTGTGTTAATGTATTTTAAAACTTTCCTGATCTTGTTAAGATAATTAAGAAATTCACTGGACAATTGGATTTATTAGATGAGTGAATTTTGAAATGACAAGTACAAAATAAAAAAATTACACTGTGAAGATTTAAAAATATTTGGAAGTTCTCTTCCCAATTCATAACAAAGTAGGCTTATCTATTTATAATAGTATATCCTTAGCCCATTTTCTCATTTTTTTTTTTGTTTATTAAACTAAAAATGGTTACTGTGTACATTTATAGCCCAGTTTTTAGGTGGTCCAAAGAGACATAAGTCAAAATATATTTGTCTCTCTCTCTCTGAATTGTTGGTTAAAGTATGTCAGGCTGATTTCCTAAAATTATTACACTATTCTTCCATGACCAGGTGAATAAGTTGTAAGAGATAAAAACATTGAATTAGTAACAAGAACCGCCATCTAATAGGAATTCAGTTACTAAGCCCTGTAACCCTGACCCACTTCCTTTGTCTCTCTAGACTTTGATCTTCTTATTTGTAAAATAAGGTGTAAGAATTCTTATACCTTCCCTGTCATTTAGGGTTGATGTGCAAACCTTACTGTAAATTATGAAGCATTAGACAAATGCGAACGGGTTATATGCTTTCTAAACTGACTTCTGAATCAGTGATTCCCTCCCACTGGTTCTTATGCCTCTGAAGGGTTATTGAGTTATTGGAAGGAATCCCTAAATGCTTGGGCAGATCAGCTGCTGTTTCTAGATAAGTACATGTATCTAGTTTACATGCTAATCTTTTTGAACTATGTGTGTATTTTTAAAGCATTATAGAATTCATAGTATTGTACATAGTATACACATCTCATATGGGAGAGTCTTGAAAAATTGTTTATAGTGATAAGGGTCTCTTTCTATAAATGACTGGAAACCAATCATCCACACTACAGTAGGGCATGTTCATATTCAAATTATTCAGCATTAATTAAAACATAAAAATGAGTTCGAAAAACAAAATTAGTGATTAATTTTAGTTAAGTCAGATTTTTAAAATAAGAATTGATTTCAAGTTTACAGTACAGGAGGGAAAGTTAAAAATATCATTTTGCTTGAATTTTGACATATTTAAATACTTATTCATCTATATAAACTAATTTTTTTCTTTTCATTTTCCTTTAAACATTTGTGAAAGACTTCAGATTTGAAGAAAGGCGCGAATTAAAGAGAGGATTTTCTTAAATAATTTGAAATTATCAGTGTTAGATACTGGGTGAAATTATTAAAATATCTCATCTTTCACATTAATTACTATAGATTTTATAGTTTAATTTTCTCCCCGTTTGAGCTTCATTGAACAGATTGAGGCAGAAAATTTCAATGACTTTAATTTAAAAAAAAAAAAAAAATCTTGAAAGCCGGATTCCTAGTATCTATGAAAAATTTTCTCATAGAGTATCTTTCCTGTTTATTGATCATACAATATTATAAATTTATTTGCTTATTTGTACACATTTTTTCTTTTTATATTTGATGTCTTCTCCTTTTCTACTGCTAGTTCTAGGATAATATTTTCTTTTTATGTGCCTTTATATTTCTTCTGACTGAATCTTTGAAAGCTTCCTTTTTAAAGTATACTGAACGCATTGAGATGATTTTTTTCTATGCATTTATTTTCAGGAAAAATAGTTTTTAAGGAAGGAAAATGATTTATTTCTTATTGTATATAAAATACGGTTTTTTCATCTGTGATCTTTACAAATTACCCCCCCCCCGTATCATAGTTTATTAAAAGTATATTTATTTATTTTATTTTAGAACTATTTTTGGTCATTTGTATAACAGGCCTATGTCTTTGGTATGTTTTTTGATTGATGTAAAAAAAAGGACTAAGTGTAGAAGTTGCAATTATTTCATGGTTTTGTCTTTTTTCAAAAATCTACTTCAGTAGTATTTTCTAGTTATAGTATAATTAGAACCCTTTCTAATTAAAATTGCTAAATAATTTTAATGTGTGGCATATGAGTGTTTGTATGAGTGTGCTGTGTGGTGTGTGTAATGTGTGGTGTATGAGTGTGCGTATGAGTGTGGTGTGTGGTGTGTGCAATGTGTGGTGTATGTGTCATGACTATGGTGTGTGTTGTGTGTAATGTGTGGTGTAATGTGTGGTGTATGAGTGTGTGATGAGTGTGATGTGTGCTGTGTGTGGTGTGTGGTGTGTGTAATGTGTAGTGTATGAGTGTGTGTATGAGTGTGGTGTGTGTAATCTGTGGTACATGAGTGTGTTTATGAGTGTGATGTGTGTAATGTGTGGTATATGAGTGTGTGTATCAGCGTGGAGTGTGTTGTGTGTAATGTGTGGTATATCACTGGGTGTGTATGAGTGTGGTGTGTGGTGTATGTGGTGTATAAGTGTGTGTATAAATGTGGTGTGTGTAATGTGTGGTGTATGAGGATGTGTGATGAGTGTGGTGTGTATAATATGTGGTATATTAGTTTGTGTATGAGCGGGGTGTATGTGGTGTATGAGTGTTTATAAGTGTGGTGTGTGCAATGTCTGCTGTATAGGGTGAGTAATGAGTGTGGTGGGTGCTGTGTGTGGTGTATGAGTGTGTGTATGAGTCTGCTGTGTGGTGTGTGTAATGTGTGGTGTATGAGTGTGTGTGATTAGTGTGTGTGGTGTGTTTAATGTATGGTATATGAGTGTTTGTATGAGTGTGATGTGTGTAATGTGTGGTATATGGGTGTGTGTAATGAGTGTGATGTGTGGTGTGTGTAATGTGTGGTGTATGAGTGTGGTGTGTGTAATGTGTGGTGCATGAGTCTGTGTGTATAAGTGGTGTGTGGTGTGTGTCATGTGTTATATGAGTGTGTGTGATGGGTGTGGAGTGTGGTGTGTGTAATGTGTGCTCTATGAGTGTGCGTGATGAGTGTGGTGTATGGTGTGTGTAATGTGTCCTGTATGAGTCTGTGTATGAGTGTGCTGTGTGTGATGTGTCATCTATAAGTCTGTGTATGAGTGCTGTGGTGTGTGAAATGTGTGGTGTATGAGTGTGTGTGATGAGTGTGGTGTGTAGTGTTTGTAATGTGTATCAGTGTGTGTGATTCTGTGGTGTGTGGTGTGTGTACTGTGTGGTATATGAGTGTGTGTATGACTGTGGTGTGTGGTATGTGTAATGTGTTGTGTATTTGTGTATGTATGATTATGGTGTGTGGTGTGTGTAATGTGTGGATGAGTGTGTATGGGTGTGGTGTGTGTAATGTCTGGTGTATGAGTGTGTGAGTGTGGTGTGTGTAATGTGTAGTAACAGTGTGTGTGATCAGTGTTCTGCGTGGTGTCTGTAATGTGTGATATATGAGTGTGTATGATTAGTATGGTGTGTGATGTTTGTAATCTGTGGTATATGAGTGTGTGTATGAGTGTGATGTGTGTAATCTTTGGAGTATAAGTGTGTGATGCCTGGTGTCTGTGGTGTGTGGTGTATGTGTGTGTGGTGTGTGGTGTAATTTGTGGTACATGAGTGTGTGTATGAGTGGGATGTGTGTAATGTGCAGTATATGAGTGTTTGTATGAGTGTGGTGTGTGGTGTGTGTAATGTGTGGTATATGAGTGTGTGTGATGACTGTAGTGTGTGTAATGTGTGTTGCATGAGTGGTTGTTTGCGTGTGGTGTGAGGTGTGTGTAATGTGTGGTGCACGTGTGTGTATAAGTGGTGTGTGTAATGTGTGATGTATGAGTGTGTGTGTATGCGTGTGGTCTATGATGTGTGTAATGTGTGCTGTGTGAGGGTGTGTTATGAGTGTGGTGTATGGTGTTTGTAATGTGTGGTGTATGAGTGTGTGTGATGAGTGTGGTGTGTGGTATGTGTAATGTGTCTTGTTTAAGTGAGTATACAAGTCTGGTGTGTGGTGTGTGTAATGTGTCATATATGAGTGTGTGTATGAGTGTGGTTGTGGTGTGTGTAATGTGTGGTGTATGAGTGTGTGTGTGATGAATGTGCTGCGTGGTGTGTGTAATGCGTTGTGCATCAGTGTGTGTGATTTGTATGGTGTGTGGTGTGTGTAATGAGTGGCACATGAGTGTATGTATAAGTGTGATGTGTGTAATGTGTGCTATATGGGTGTGTGTGATGAGCGTGGTGCGTGGTGTGTGTAATGTGTGGTGTATGAGTGTGTGTATGACTGTGGTGTGTGGTATATGAGTGTGTGTGTATGAGTGTGGTGTGTGGTGTGTCTAATGTGTGCTGCATGAGTGTGTGTGTACAAGTGGTATGTGGTGTGTGTCGTGTGGTATATGAGTGTGTGTGATGTGTGGAGTGTGGTGTGTGTAATGTGTGCTCTATGAGTGTGTGTGATGAGTGTGGTGTGTGGTGTGTGTAATGTGTCCTGTATGCATCTGTGTGTGGGTGTGGTGTGTGTAATGTGTCATATATGAGTCTGTGTATGTGTGTTGTGTGTGTAATGTGTCGTGTATGAGTGTGTGTGATGAGTGTGGTGTGTGGTGTCTCTAATGTGTGGTTTATGAGTGTGGTGTGTGGTGTGTGGAATGTGTGGTATATGAGTGTGTGTATCAGTGTGATTTGTGTAATTTGTTGTATATGAGTGTGAGTATTAGTATGGTATGTGGTATGTGTAATGTGTGGTATGAGTGTGTTTGATGAATGTGCTGTGTGGTGTGTGTAATGTGTGGTGCATCAGTGTGTGTGATTAGTATGGTGTGTGATGTGTGCAATGTGTGGTATATGAGTGTATGAGTGTGATGCGTGGTGTGTGTGATGTGTGGTGTATGAGTATGAGTGTGGTGTGTGGTGTATGAGTGTGTGTATGACTGTGGTATGTGGTATGTCCAATGTGTGGTGCATGAGTGTGTGTGTACAAGTGGTGTGTGTCACGTGTGGTATATGAGTGTGTATGATGAGTGTGGAGTGTGTTGTGTGTAATGTGTGCTCTATGAATGTGTGTGATGAGTGTGGTGTGTGGTGTGTGTAAAGTGCTGTGTATGAGTGTGCGTGATGAGTGTGGTGTGTGGTGTGTGTAATGTGTCCTGTATGAGTCTGTGTATGAGTGTGGTGTGTGGTGTGTGTGATGTGTCATATATGAGTCTGTGCATGAGTGTTGTGGTGTGTGTAATGTGTAGTGTAAGACTGTGTGTGATGAGTGTGTTGTGTGGTGTGTGAAATGTGTGGTGTATGCTTGAGTGTGATGAGTGTGGTGTGTGATATGTGTAATGTGTCCAATATGTCTGTGTGTATGAGTGTGGTGTGTGGTGTGTGTAATGTGTGGTATACGACAAGTGTGTATATGAGTGTGGTACATGGTGTGTGTAATGTGTGGTATATGAGTGTGTGTGATGAGTGTGGTGTGGTGTGTGTAATGTGTGTTGTATGAGGGTGTGTGATGAATGTGGTGTGTGGTGTGTTTACTTTGTAGTATATGAGTGTATGAGTTTGGTATGTGGTGTGGGTAATGTGTGGTTTATGAGTGTGTGTGATGAGTGCGGTGTTGGTGTGTGTAATGTGTGGGGGATGAGGGTTTGTGATGAGTGTGGTGTGTGGAGTGTGTAATTTGTGGTATATGAGTGTGTGTATGAGTGTGGTGTGTGGTTTATGTAATGTATCACATATGAGTTGTGTGTAAGTGTGGTGTGTGGTGTTTGGAATGTGCGGTCTATGAGTGTGTGTGATTAGTGTGGTGTGTGTTGTGTGTGATGTATGAGTGTGTATATGAGTGTAGTGTGTGGTGTATGTGGTGTATGAGTGTGTGTATAAGCGTTGCGTGTGTAATGTCGGGTATATGAAGGTATGTGATCAGCGTGGTGTATGTGGTGTATGAGTGTGTGTGTAAGTGTGCTGTGTGTAATGTGTGGTCTGTGAGGGTGTGTGATGAGTGTGGTGTGTGTAATGTGTGGTGTATAAGTGTGTGGTGAGTGTGGTATGTGGTGTGTGTAATGCGTGGTATGACTGTGTATGAGTGTGTGTATGAGTGTGGTGTGTTCAATGTCTGGTGTATAAGTGTGTGATGTGTGTGGTGTGTTTAATGTGTGTTTTATGAGAGTGTGTGATGAATGTGGTGTGTGATGTGTGTAATCTGTGGTATATGGGTGTGTGTGATAAGTGTGGTGTGTGTAATTTCTGGTTTATGAGTGTGTGTGATGAGTGTGGTGTGTGGTGTGTGTAATGTGTGGTGTATGCAGGTATGTATGTTTATGGTGTGTGGTGTGTGTAATGTGTGGTGTATGAGTGTGTGTATGACTGTGGTGTGTGGTATGTGTAATGTGTGGTGTATGCAGGTATGTATGTTTATGGTGTGTGGTGTGTGTAATGTGTGGTGTATGACGATGTGTATTAGTGTGGTGTGTGGTGTTTGTAATGTGTGCTCTGTGTGTGTATGAGTGTGGTGTGTGATGTGTGTAATCTGTGGTACATGAGTATGAGTGTGATGTGTGTAATGTGTGGTGTATGAGAGTGTGATGTGTGGTGTCTGGTGTGTGGTGTATGTGTATGAGTGTGGTGTTTGGTTTGTGTAATCTGTGGTACATGAGTGTGTATGGGAAGGATGTGTGTAATGTGCGGTATATGAGTGTGCGTATGAGTCTGGTTTGTGGTGTGTGTAATGTGTGGTGTATGAGTGTGGTGTGAAGTGTGTGTAATGTGTGGTGCATGTGTGTGTATAAGTGGTGTGTGGTTTGTATAATGTGTGTTATATGAGTGTGTGTGTTGAGTGTGATGTGTGGTGTGTGTAGTGTGTGGTGTATGTGTGTGATGAATGTGATGAGTGTTTTGTGTGGTATGTGTAATGTGTGGTATATGAGTGTGTGCGATCAGTGTGGTGTGTGGTGTGTGTAATGTGTCCTGTTTGAGTGTGTGTATGAGTGTGGTGTGTGTAACGTGTCGTATTTGAGCAGGTGTATGAGTGTGGTTGTGGTGTGTGTAATGTGTGGTGTATGAGTGTGTGATGTGTGTGGTGTCTGCAATGTGTGGTGTATGGTGTGTGTAATGTATCACGTATGAATTGTGTATGAGTGTGGTGTGTGGTGTGTGTAATGTGTATGATGAATGTTCTGTGTGGTGTGTGTAATGTGTGAGGTATGAGTGTGGTGTGGCGTGTATGTGATGTGTGTGTGTATAAGTGTTGTGTGTGTAATGTCGGGTATATGAGGGTGTGTGATGAGTGCGGTGTATGTGATGTATGAGTGTGTGTATGAGTGTGGTGTGTGTAATGTCTGGTGTATGAGTGTGTGATGAGTGTGGTGTGTGGTGTGAGTAATGTGTGGTGTGAGTGTGTATGTGTGTGTATGAGTGTGGTGTGTGTAATGTCTGGTGTATGAGTGTGTATGAGTGTGATGTGTGGTGTGTCTAATGTGTGTTGTATGAGAGTGTGACCTGCCGCCCGCCCTCCTCACTGGGCCCTGGATATCCTGGCTTGGCCAGCCGCGCCCTGTAGCTCTCTGCTGCGCACCCCCGCCCCGGCTTCCCGTGCGCATGCGCGGCCACCAGGGCACCGTCTCCGCCTCCCAGCCCGCCGGACACGAGGCGGAGGACCCTGCGCCTGCGCAGAGCTGGAGTCTGGCCGGGCCGCAGCCCCGTTGGCCGGCGGTTGCGCTGGGGACCGGCTGGATCCCTCCTTCCTCTGGTCCCCAGCCCCACGCCTTTCCACACGGAGACTTGGCTCACGGTGCCGGGCCGAGCTGCAGCCGGTGCCCGGCGAGAGGCGGCCGCTCCAAAGATGTCACAGGTGGCCATGTCCGAAACCTAGAGTAGGGGCCCAGCGGGCGGCAGTCGCGAGGGTGTCGGGGACGAGGGCCGGGGTGGGGGGTCGCGGGGTCCCGGGACTGGACCCGGAGTCCACTTTTGCAAGTTTCCTCCTGCTTTTTGTCCACGCTTCCCTTCTTGGCGTTTTTCTTTTCTGAGTTTAATTTAAGTAGCTCAAGGTGGGGAAGCCAGAGTGATGCTCAGTTTCAGCTGTGGTATTTTCCCTCCCAGGCGATGTGAAGGGCTTAGGGCGAGGCCTGTATTTCAGTGTGTTCCGCAAATATTCGGGCTTGACCTTTACTGGTTTGGAATTCCTTTCTTTGCACTGGGATTACAATAAGGAGTTATTGACAGTCTAATGCGTGTCTTCCTCGGAGGCCACTTGCTTCCTTTATTTCTCTTTCAGGGGTGTTTAGCCTTAACTAGGTTGCATTGTGGCTCCTTATAACATTGTCTTGTGTCGTTGGAAGACCTTAAACACCTTGAAAGCAGAGTCCGGTCTGTTTAATCTTTGTTTCCCTGAGTAGTGTTTCCCTTACAGCACTCAGACCTGGAGGGGCTGAACAAATATTTTTTGAATAAATGAAAGCTTTTCCACCCAATTCATATACGGTGTTGCTTTTTTTTTTTTTTTTTACCTGCGTGGTAAAAATAAACAACTTGTACTTTGTTATTTGTTATCAGGGTTGAGTAGATGTTTGCGTACCAGCCGTAATCACTCTTTGGAATCTGATTTGGAGTTTTATAGACCCAGAGAGAGGCTCAAGTTCAAAAATATATAGCTCCAGCCAAATCAGTCTTGTCTCCATCTGTCCTGGCATGCAGCTTCCTTCCCTTCAACAAACACAGTGGCATGGCATTAGGAGAGCAGGCACCGTGCTTACTGCAGGAACACAACAGCTGTGTCTCTGGTCTCCAGTGGGGAATACAGGATTAACCCAATTATGACACGAATGCATAAAGACCAGGCAAGAGTTCTGAAGGAATGTGGTCCGTGAAAGTATGTAGAAAGAAAGTTGATTGGGTGCTTAGGGAGGCACTAACAAGGCAGCATGCGAACAGCTCAGGCCTGTGGAAAAGGCAGTTCAAGAAAGGAGTGTGGTCGAGCACAGGCCGGGGAGAGAGGTGAGAGGGAGGCAGGGAGGAGAGGGCCTTCAGGAGGGTTTCAGTGTGTCTCCTGAGAAAAATGGGAGCTCTTGGAAGGGTTGGCCCGTGTTCGGCGACTCCTGTGACTGGTACTGCCCTGTTCTTGGTGACCCTGGGCATGTCTGTTCCTAGAAGGCTTAGGAAACCCTCCAGTAAGTCACTAGCTTTGTCAGGACAAGTGTTGCAAATGCTCCTGTGAAATGCTAATGCTCTGGTTCCATTTCTGTCAACTTGATGTTGGAATGTATTGATTATCTTTTTTCTTTCATTTTGAGATCTTCCTAGTTCTTGGTATGATAAGGAATTTTCAACTGAAACCTGGACGTTTTTGTATCACATTATAAGACTTGGATCTTTTTTAGCTCTTTCAATTGGCTTCCTTTCTTGGGTACTACCTCATCACCAGCAGGTGGGGGTAGAAGTCCAGATTCCTCCCTCGGCCTCCACTGACACATGAGAGGGATTCTTGTTACTGCTGGGTGGGGATGAAAATGTCTAGTGCCCCTTCCCCCTGATCTCCCCTGACACAGCAGCAGGGGCAGGAGAAGAGCTCATTACCCGTCAGCAGAAAGCCCCAGCGCCCTACTTGGTCTTCTCTGACACCACCTCTGTGGGGGTGTTGGTGTGCCTTGGTAAAGCCTTGCCAGGGTGGAAGTTTAGGCTGCCCATTTGGCCTTTACTGGTGTGGGCCATGGTTTTTGCTGTGGTGCTTGGGTAGAGGAGAGTGGTTATTGTGTAAGAGTTTGCTTTCTTGTTCAGCTGCCCCTTAACTGGTCCTGTAGCTTCCAGAGAGAGCAGGCTTTTGTTGGGACTTTTTTCATCTGTACCCATTGGCATTTCTCAGTTACCAGCTTGTTCTCCTTCAAGTCTGAGATATATAAGGCAAAAGGAAAACCCAGGGAACTCAGCACCATAGCATCCCTCAGGCTGAGAAGTCCCCGGCCCGTCTGCCTTTTTCTCTCTCCCGTGCAGCGTCGTCTTTTTATGTATATGTGCAATCCGCCACGTCTCTTATGCTTTCTTTCACATATTCTGTCTTCAACTCTCTATAATATATAAACACACACACATATATAGTGTCTAGGGTTTCTAGTTGTACTTAATGAGCGAAACAGGGAAAAGTACTTCTCCATCGTCCTGGAAGCAGAGTCCACCTTGGCTTTAAGGGTAGTTTTTGTACATCAAATGCTACATTAGGTTGTTTTCGTGTCCCCCATCCCCCAGCCTGTGCATATAGGACCCCATTGCTTCTGACCTTTGGAGTCTAGACACCGAGTTTCTTTGTGGGGAATTTTTCCTTTCTTTTTAATTGCTTTTACAGCCTTTGTCTTTGGTCTGCAGTTTCACAATTACGTATTTATGTATGGATTCTTATTTATTCACATGGTTCAAAGTTATTTTTTATTCTAATAATCCTTTAATTTTCATTCTATAAAATTCTCAGCCATTAATTCTTTTAATGTTGTCTCTCTACCCACATTCTCCTATTTTTTTTTTTTAATTCCAAAATGCGTTTTAGACCCTTTCCTTCAATCCTCCCCATCTCTTAAGTTCTCTTTCATATGTTCTATCTTCAACTCTCTATACTGCTGCCTGGTAATTTCCTCCAGTTTCTATTCTAATTCACTAATTCTCTCCTCAGTCTTGCCCACTTTGCTTTCTAACCTATCCATTGAGTAATTTTAATTCCTATAATTTTTATTTCTAGATATTCTAGATTCTATTAATAGAAATCTATTAATTCTTTCAAGACATCCTATTCTTTCTCTTTAGGATTCACTTCCTTTTTTATGGTATTGATCATATTGAAGATACTTTATCAGGTTGTTCTTTTTTGTGTGTTTTGCTTTGTTTTGAGACAAGGTCTCTGTCACCCAGGCTGAAGTGTGGTGCCACTATCGTAGCTCACTGCAGCCCCAAATGCCTGGTCTCGAGCAGTCCTCCTGCCTCAGCCTCCCCAGTAGCTGGGTCTACAGGTGCGAGTCTACAGGTGTGCACCACCATGCCTAGCTAATTTTTTTTTTTATTTTTTGTAGAACAAGGTCTTGCTATGTTGCCCAGGCTGGTCTCAAACTCCTGGCCTCAAGCGACCCTCCTGCCTCAGCCTCCCAAATTGCTGGCATTACAGGTGTGAACCAGCACACCCAGCCTATCGATTTGTTCTTTTATTGAAACCTTGAAGGACTAAAGTACAGTCTGGCTGATTCACTCCTGGTGGCTTGTTTCCTTGAGTGTTTTGTGATCTTACGTTTATTTTTGAAGCAGCTGTGCGTGGGGGGATTGTGTGTGTGCTGGGTGAGGATGTGTCCTTCCAGAGTGATCTGCGTTTGCGTCTTCTGGGCATCTCAGTGATGCTCCTTTCTAGAGCCGCCTTTATTTTTGCTAATTTCCTAACTTGGGGGTTCGTTGTCCACATGGTTATTTAAATTTGAATCCCAAGCCTACTTGCGGTGCCAGCCCATAATTAATTTTCAAAGGGGAATGTTTATCCCATTCTGCTGAGAGAGCAGGCAGAGTCAGGGAAGATTCCGTGCCTGCCTGAGCTAGTGAGTGTGCTTTTGTTTTTCATCTTACCCTTTCACTTGGGCCTAGCCCTGATTCCGTGCTCTCTCTGTCACGTGGACACCAGCTCTTGTCCCAGACACTAAAGCCAATCCCAGACTAGCAGCCCCCACCCAAGGCCCTCATTGCTTTTTTCAGTTTCTTCTCTGTTCTAAGCATCTGAAGATTTCCTAAAAGCTCAGCTATGCATTTTTAAAGTATGATATGCTTTATCTAGCATTTTTATGTATTAATATTTGATCCCAAAGGGTTTTCAAACAAAAAGATTTAATATTTACTCTAAATAGTTATCTTTTTGTTTGCTTATTAGTTTTTATTTTTAAATATTATGGAATATAATAAGCAGTTGCACATATTTATGGGATACATGTGATGTTTTGATACAAACATATAATGTGTAACATTTGAGCTACAACTGCAGTCCCCATCCCCTGGGCCATGGACTGGCGCTGGAATGTGGCCTGTCACTAACCAGGCTACACAGCAGGAGGTGATGGGCCGGAGGGTGAGCGAGCAAAGCTCCCTCTGTATTTGCAGCAGCAAACCATCACTCCCCAGTGCCCGCATCACCGCCTGAGCTCCGCCTCCTGTCAGATCACTGGGACGTTAGAGTCTTCCAGGAGCACAAACTCTACTGTAAACTGCGCGTGCGAGGGATCTGGGTTGCATACTCCTTGTGAGAATCTGATGCCTGGTGATCTGAGGTGGAGCTGAGGCGGCGATGCTGGCACTGGGGAGTGGCTGCGAATACAGATTATCATTAGCAGAGAGAGGTTGCATTGTGGTGAGTTGTGTAATTGTTATATATTACAGTGTAATACTAATAGAAATATAGTACACAATGAATGTAATGCTCTTGAATCATCTGAAACCATACCCACCCCATTCATGGAAAAATTGTTTTCCATGAAACTGGTCCTTGCTAACAAAAAGGTTGGGGACCACTGAGCTACAAGATTCAGAATATGAAATATTTGTTGGAGTCATGACATATTTGTAAATATGGAAATTATATATCTTTTGTCCAGCAAGGTACGGTTCAATAGATATATTACCCTTTGGCTAGTTGAGACTATGATGCAATCTGGATAGTAATAATAATAGAGTATATTTAAGCAAAATTACCGTAGCAGAAAATGATGATTTTTTTTTTTTTTTATGAGACAGATTCTTCCTCTGTCACCCAGGCTAGAGTGCTGTAGCATCAGCCTAACCCACAGCAACTTCAAACTCCTGGGCTTAAGCAATCTCCTGCCTCAGCCTCCCAGGTAGCTGGGACTACAGGCTTGCACCATGACACTTGGCTTATTTTTTCTATTTTTAGTAGAGGTGGGGTCTCACTCTTGCTCAGGCTGGTCTCCAACTCCTGAGCTCAAGTGATCCTCCCACCTCAGCCTCCCAAAGTGCTAGGATTACAGGCATGAGCCACCACACCTGGCCTGGAACAAATTTTTCTTAAAGTCCATGCTTAGCTATATGAATAGTTTAAGTTCCAGGGTTACACGGATTTGTGAAATTCGTTTTTCTATGTGCCTATGTACAGAAACATTTGAATCTTTAAACTGTGTTATACATTGTTCTTTTTCTGTCTTAAGACTTACTATTGCCTACATATTACCAGCTTCTTTACCTGGTTTTCTTCTTCTCTTTACAACTTATACAATGTATTGGGCTTTATTTCTTAAATAGAAGAGGATATTGAACAAGACTCAGAAATTCCAATATTCGGGCTGGGTGCGGTGGCTCATGCCTGTAATCCTAGCACTCTGGGAGGCCGAGGCGGGAGGATCGCTTGAGGTGAGGAGTTCGAGACCAGCCTGAGCAAGAGTGAGACCCCATCTCTACTAAAAATAGAAAGAAATTATCTGGACAGCTAAAAATACATATAGAGAAAAAAATTAGCCAGGCATAGTGGCACATGCCTGTAGTCCCAGCTACTCAGGAGGCTGAGGCAGAAGGATCGCTTAAGCCCAGGAGTTTGAGGTTGCTGTGAGCTAGGCTGACACCACGGCACTCTAGCCTGGGCAACAGAGCGAGACTCTGTCTCAAAAAAAAAAGAAATTCCAATATTCTTGTCAGCCTGGCGAGCTTGACCATTTTCCCTTCAATTTCTTGGGTTGTAAAAGTATTCAATGAAAATGATTAAGCCTGGCATGCATTATTTATTTGTTTATTTTTATTATGGCAAAATATAGGTAACATAAAATATACATTTTATGTGTACAGTTCATTGCCATTAAGTACATTCACATCGTTGTACAGACGTCACCACCATCCACCTCTAGAGCTTTTTCATCTGCCAAACTGCTGCTCATCCCCATTAGGCAACAGTTTTCCACTCTCCCTCCTCCTGCTCCTGGCAACCACAATTCTTCTTCGTGTCTCTATGAATTTGACTCTCATTTAAGTATTTGTCCTTTTGTGACTGGCTTATTTCACTTAGCACAGTGTCTTCAGGGTTCATCCATGTTGTAGCATGTGTCAGAATTTCTTTCCTGTTTAAGGCTGAATAATACTCTGTGGTGTGCATGTACCACATTTTGTTTATCCGTTCATCCCTCGGTGGACCTTCTGCCTGTTGTGAATAATGCTGCTATGAATACCGGTGTGGCATGCAGTGAGAAACATAAAACTATTGACATTTTTAACTGCCGACATAATCCTAATAGTGCTATTCTTTGAGGTCAATTGCCTATAACCATCTGAATATCATGAGACGTTGAATAGGCTTCACCTCTGAGTGATGATGAGTATAGTTCTTAAGAAACAGGCAGGGCACAGTGGCTTATGCCTGAAATCTCAGCACTTTGGGAGGCCAAGGCAGGAGGATTGCTTGAGGTCAGGAGTTCAAGAACAGCCTGAACATCATAGCAAGACCCCACCCCCATCCCCTACAAAAAATAAAAAATTAGCCAGGTGTAATGGCATGCACCTGTAATCCCAGCTTCTTAGGAGGCTGAGGCAGGAGGATCACTTGAGTCCAGGAATTTGAGGTTGCAGTGAACCACTGCATTCTAGCCTGGGCAGCAGAGCCAGACACTGTCCCAGAGTGACAGAGCTAGGCCAAATGTCAGGAAAGAAACAGACTATTGGAGCTTAATGTGGGGAGGGAAGGTAGCCAAGGTTAGGGAGTGTTTGATCTGGAAAAGGAGGCGCGAACAAGGGAGCCAGGACTACGGAGCAGGATGTTCCAGGCCACACGATGAGCTGGGCAGCAGTGGGGCTTGGTGGTGGTGAGTCAGGACCGTGGGTGAGGGGTGGGCTCGGCAGTGGAGTGAAAGGGAGAGGGAGTTGGTGTCCTCCTAAACTCTTAGGTTGCTGTGCTAAGCAGAACTCAAGTTCTTTGCTAACCAGAAAAAGAGAAGTGACTCACCAAGGGCAGTATGGGGCCACTGATGCTACATCGTGCTAATTAACAAATTCCATGTTGGAAATCCTTTAAGTCCACTTCATAGAAAATAATACCCCAAATTAAATATATTACTCTGTGTAATGAAGAAATGAAGAGCACTCTCTACATTGAACCAGACAGATTTTACCCTTGAAATACTGACCGAAATGTGGGTTAAGCTGTCCTTCTAATGGGCCACAATTTACAGGTGAAGAAATAGAAGCAAGACCATGTAAATCTGCAAGTGCAGGTGAAACTTATACCTATTAGTTTTTTTAAGAGACAGGATCTCGCTCTGTCACCCAAGGTTAGAAATACCCATTTGTAAAAAGAAAGAAGTGGACTCCTCTGATTCTATCAGGCTTATTGTTTTGTACAAATAAAACTCTTAAAATTTTCTAGACGAATTTTCTTACAACTGAGTATGCATATTTCTTTGAATAGTGGCTAGCAAAGGAACAAGTTTCATTCATTACAAGAGTTTTTAAACTTCCAACTTCAAAAGAAATTGTCCAGAAAGCAGAGTTTGGAAACCCACTGAAGTAGCATGTAAGCCAAATATCAAAATGCTCAAGTGTAAAAAATTAAAAAGGTAAGTCAAGATTTTATTGTCATTTCACAAGATACTTAGTTACCTCTTCTTTTGTTATATTCACAGCTAAGATGTCATTAAATTTTATGATCATAGCCTAAGAATAAATTCACAGTACCCATTTTGAAGTTATTTGTCATAGTATCTTTTTGTCTTGCAGATTTTTTGTTTAAGTTCTTGGTGATTGGAAATGCAGGAACTGGCAAATCTTGCTTACTTCATCAGTTTATTGAAAAAAATGTAAGTGACATCAGTCATTCTTTTCTGCATGTCTTCTGAGAGTGCTCTCTTGCTCAGATTCCTTTACAGCTAGAAACTCTGATTTTGTTTTCCAGAGGAAATAAACCATAATTTAAAAGTACTTTAAGAGATTGTATTATTAAACTTTTAGTAATGTGACTTTTTGTTGTGAGCATTTCTATTTAGTAATGGTTCAGTGTACAGTTACTCACACTGTAAGTTTTCCTGATGCCAACAGATAACATGGTGACGGGGAAAGAAGCAGAGAGATTCTCTGGCAGGGACCCCGTTCCTGACGGAGTGGCTAGAGGCGCCCTGGGCGTACACTGTAGATAAAATACTAGCATTGGGTCCTCACTGTGGCCAGCAGTGAAGGGAGTGACTGTCATCAGCACTGCTTTGCAGGCCAGGAAACAGGTTCAGAGAGGCTGGTGTGTGCTCTGGGGCAGTCACCTTGTGACCCCAGGCTCTTGACCACACCGCTGTCCTTTGCCATCGACTCTCACTGCTTTGCTGAGGGAAGTTGAATTTTTTATTCCAAACTCTGTGAGGCCTTGGAAGATTGTAGAAGACTGAAGGTTTGAAAGGCCCTTAAAATAAATAGTGCTTTTATAATAATGGAAAGAATTGTGGAGAAAGACCTGTTTATTTAATGGCAGTCTGGTGAAGGTTCAAAAATAGAAGTAATTTAATGAAGTGCATCTTAAGCAAATATGCACGAGCTACTATAAGTGGAGGGTGAAGAGGGGAGAGAGCCGGTATGAGATGTCTTGGCGGAGAGCTTTGAAGAAGAATAAAATTCTAAGAACTTACTCTGCTACTTCCTTTTCACCAATCTAGAGCTTGTTGGAGCCTGTGTTTAGTGACATGGATGCAGCGTGGGTTAGTCACAGAACCTGTCCTTACTGAATCTAACAAGTATTCATTCACTGGGTGGTCCAGGTTTCTGTGCAAGTTGCCAAGATTTTGCATTGTACGGCCTTAGAAAAGAATATCCCAGAAGATATTGGGCCAGGTACCAAGTTTATGTAATCATTCTCTCCTGGGAGGAGAGCTCCCCCGAAGGGTCCTCCCCAGCTCCTCACACAGAGTGATTCCGGGAAGGTCTGATACTATTTCTCTCATGGCCGTGTTGGAATCAGGGTGCTCCTGGCCTTTATTTGTGGCCTTCTGAAGGCTCCTGCCCGGTGTCGTGCCTGGGAGCTTACTCCTGGTGGGATGCCCACGCTCGCTCTGTGCCGTGTGGGCGTGAGACAGGCTGGCAGCGTGCGGCCAGCCACCCCCTCCTCCAGGAAACAGCACGTCCAATTGCCAAGTGGCGTCCCTGATTTCTGGAACAATTAGATTTTGTTCTATAGTTAAAAAATATAAATTAGTCAATGGACTGTATAGCCCTGATATTTGATTGTAGTTTATCCTTTCATCATCACCGAAATCTTCTTTTACAGGCAGTGTATTCCAGTTGGGTTTAGCGAAATACTTATTTTGCCTGTCTCCTGCCCATTCAAACAGTTAGTATTGATTTCTCCAGCAAATACTTTCCAAATTATTGCCCTGTAACAGTAAAATTAATGAAAATTCTAACATCTGTAATATGCATAGAGTTTTGGTTTTTAGGTTTGGTCAAGGGATTTTTTTGGTTCAACTTTTTCCTCTTTTTTCTTTAATCTTTGGTGTCTTCTCACATTTCCTTTGTGGGCTACAGTGCTTTTCCTTCCTTTGACTTTTATTTTTTTAGAATATCTGTCTATTCAAATACAGTAGTTGAAACTATCACCACCTCATTACCAACTGAGTTCCAGACCTGACCCTGGGCAGAGCACCCTCCTGAACGGCATGCTGGTGTTCAGACAGGCACCGTCTGTGAGCACCTTGATGGTGCCCAGCTGGGTATGGTTCTGATACGGCATGGCCACCTCTAAGCCTAAGCTTGCAAATGTGTGAAATGTGTTTAGGGATTTCCAGAAAAAGCTTTATCATCTCTTTGAGAGTAGGGACTGTATGTATTGTATGTAAAACAGTGAATGCTTCTTATCAGTGACCTATCTGAGGAATGAATGGCTAAAGTAATTTCCATTTTCCATTGACTGTTGACTTTAGTGTTACTTGTTTTAATCTATAAGCCTATTACCTTAATGTTCTAAAATTAAATATCTTGTTCTTGTTTTTCTTTTTTAGTCAAAGATGACTCAAATCATACAATAGGAGTGGAATTTGGTTCAAAGATAATAAATGTTGGTGGTAAATATGTAAAGTTACAAATATGGGATACAGCAGGACAAGAACGATTCAGGTAGTTTTTTCTTTAACTTAAAAAATATTTGAATATTGGATTTGAAATAATTATATTTTCTCAATATATAAGGTTAAGACCCTCTCCTAACCCCCCACCTTCCTTGTGCTGATTTCAGAAATGTCACCTCTGGAAACTGATTGATGAGACAGCTAAAATTCAGTTTAGCTCCATACACCATTGATTCACTAAAGAACATAGTAGAGTCTCGGTGCATCGTAGTTTAGAACATCATTCTCAGGAGGATGTGGCGCTGTGTGTTCCTCAGTATGCTTTTAGGTTAAAATCAAGGCAAACTAATGGTGCAATTTTTTTCTATATTTCACTTTTAAAGGAGAATTTTTAAAAGCCTCTTGTGAGGGTTTTGTTTTGTTTTATATTAACTAGAGCACGTTCTCGTAGTTGATATACAACCCACAAAATATTCTTTCCTCCACCCTTTTATTACAATACAATCACAACTGATGCTCACAATGATGACTTCGGATCACTGCAAATGAGGTTATATGTTTAGTATTTTAATTGTTTTTTGCACAGATGCACAAAGTCAGAACAGATATCCACCATTTCAAAATTCAGTGAAATAAAACTCAGCCTACTGTAAACATTTTACTTAATTAAAGTTCAGCATATATTATATACTAAATGCTCAATAATTGCTTATAAAATATTTTAACCATCTTTAATTACAGTCATTCTTCTGGAAGCACTGATTAAACATGGTGGATTCAATCAGACATTTATGTCTTTCCCTCTCTGAACTCCACTGAAATGACTATAAAGCAACTGAAATAGCATGTACTCAAAAAGGCCAAAATGGGGAGAGTACACAACTATGATTGACAGGTTTCTAACAAAACATTAAAGATAGGAAGTGGCTGGTGCACAGCAAGGTGGAGGGAGCTCCGTCTTAACCACTGGGAGGGAGGAAACCATTTCTCCCTGCTGAGTCCCAGAAAAGGTCAGGATTTGGAAGCATCAAGTTCTGGGGTGGGGGTGGGGGTAAAAGTGCTCATGCACACGCAGAATAAAAGGTTCAGTCTCTAAGTTGAAATGCGGTCTAGACTCAAGGTCATAAGATACAGCGCAGGGTAGGGGCGGGGTGAGATCTGAAAAGAGGGAAGTTAAGCGAAAGTGTCTGAACCCTAACCCTCTTCTCCTACCTCTCCCCTAGTTGCTGGTAGCCAGGTGTATCCATCCCAGGCAGGAGACAGGATTCTTATCTGTAGAACAATGAATAGCCCAAAAGGAAAGGAGGCTTGAAGATACTGACATTTTGGTTTCCCAGTGAAACAGTCTCCATCCAATCATCTGACAGTGAAGTCCTCCAAGCCCACCAGCTCCACCCAGACATAAAGAGTTTCTTTTAGGCTTTTTCATTCCTTGCTCTTAATATAAATGATCAGATGGAAATTTGAAGGAAAGTTTCTATAACAAAGAGAAAGCCCAAAGTAAAAAAAGCTGGAACGTGTAGAAAACAGGAAAAAATACACTTAAAAAACTACAATATTCTCAGAAATAAGAGCAGAGATTGCATTCAAGTACATAATAAGAACAAAATGATATTTTAAAAGATCAACCAGAATAATAGTGTAAGCAGGGTAGCGATCTCCCAGAAAGTAAAACAAGAAACTCGAGGTGACAAGTGAAAGAGATAACACAAAGAATCCCACAGAATTAATCCAGGAGCTGTAAAGCCTGCATGTTAGGAGTTCCAGAAGAGAGAAGAGCAGAGGAAAACTATTCCCTGAAGGAATGAGATTCCAGATGGATTGGCAAATACAAATGAGTGGGAAGGTCCAGACCAGGGCATGTCATGTGAAATTTCAGAATGCCAGGGATGAAGTAAAGATCCAAAAAGGCTCCAGGAGGGAAAGCAGTCACATATAAAGTACTGGAAATTGGGATTGCGTTGGCAATTCCATTGAGCAGCAATGTTGGAAGCTGATACAAATTGGCACATTGCCTTCAAAACTCAGTGCAAAAAATTTTTTTCAACCTAAAATTCTAATCTTAGCTAAACTATAAGTGTGAGAATAAAATCTGAATACCTTCAAATATGCAAGAATGGGGAGGAAACAAAGGTTATCTTTCTTAGAAGTGTACTTTCTTAGAAAGTTCAGAAGGGTATGCTTCACGGGTGTGAGTGCAGATATGGGACCGTGAGGCCAGCAGGGGCCCAGCCCAGGAGGACAGCACAGGTCTGGGGACAGTGGAGGCAGAGCGAGAGGGCACTCAGGGTGTGGCAGTGCTGCCTTCCTGGGAGACGAGAGTGACAGGAGGGAAGGCTGGTTGGCTGTAAGTGGGCTAACCCTCCTAGCGAAGCAGAGAAGCAATAAGCTCTAATATTAAAAACTCCAATAGTTTCCGAAGCATTCTGTAGAAATAAGGACGCAAATACCAGAAGGAAGAAAACTGTAAGAGAGTAGAAGTTTTTGTTCATTTGTTTTTTCTATGCTCAAAGTAGTGTCTAGCATATTACGGGCTCAATATGTTTTCTTTAAATGACTTAGTCAATTGAAGAGGAAAAATCACACACCTGAAGGAGGTGCTCACCTCGGGAGAGGCCTCCGGGAGGAACGAAGCAGGAATTGGCTGTGCTTTGTTTCAAGACTTTTAGTAACATTTTACTTTAAAACTATCTACATGTGTTACACTGGTTGAAATTACTTTTGCAAAAAATTTTAACTCCTCAGGGAAGTATTTTTAAATCCTTAAATTTATATACGTGAATAACTTATACAAGAATCCTTATGTTAAGACAGTTGTGAAGACATTGGTACTTTAAGACAGGAGTCTGACATCATCCTCATTTGCCAGCAAATTAATAAATTTCTACTTTTTCTCCTCAAAAAAAAAAAAAAGGTAGTGTTGTAAAATAAATTCTAGAATAAATTTTCAAGAAGGAGATGTAATATAGCTCACCTGGGTGCCTGCTGAGCTGGAAGAGAAGAGCTGCTTCTTCCCATGTGTGGGAAGCGCGGCCTCCCCCTGCCCTCGCGGCCACGGCCGGGCTGCGGTTCCTGAGACGGGCGCCCCGGGCAGCAGTCGCGAGGTGGGAAGGGCAAGCTCCGCGCCGCCACCTACCTTGGGGTCTAAGGGTGGTGCCCTTTGCAAGTAGCAAAGGAAGGATGAGCAGTTTTGTTTGTTTTCTGCAAGCCCACAGTTTTCTTTATTGCCCGAGGGTAGGCACTGTTCCTTTCTGTCTTTGGCGGTGTCTTTTCCTGCCACCAAGCGTGAGGGGCTTTCTTCACACCAGCCACTCTGACTCTCTGATGCCAGCTGGGTGTCCAAGCACTAAACTCAATTCTGATGCCACCAGAGTTAACAAAGACCCTACAGGGTAAGGACGCAGTCCCACAAAACTGTCCCCTGCTACAGATGCTGGTCACAAATGGGGAGCCCGGATACCTGCGCTTCTGCCCGGCCATCTCCAAACTGGGCGGTTCCCACAGCCCCGCCACACCCCCTCTTCAGGTTTGAGGGTTCACTGTGACGACTCTCAGACCTCAGGGAGACACTTCCACTGCCCAGTGTGTTACGTGGGAGTCAGTGCAGGGACAGCCATGGAAGAGATGCACGGGGCAGGGGGCGGGGGGGCATCCACAGAGCTGCCGTGCCCTCTCGGGACACTGCCTTCCAGGACCCCCCTGTGTTCACCAACCCAGAGGCTCTCTGAACCACCTCCTTGTGGGTTTTGTGGAGGCCTCATGACGCAGGCCTGGTTGTCAACTCAGCCTCCAGCTCCTCGTCTTTCCCCAGAGGTCTAGGAGGGGGCTGGAGGGACTGGGGGGGCTGGGGGGGCTGGAAGTTCTACCCTCTGGTCACGGGTTGGTTCCCTGGACATCATCCCCCAGTCAACTCATTAGCTACAAAAAACATTCTTATCTCTGAGAAAATCACCGAAGTTCTAGGAGCTCTGTGCCCAGAACCTGGGACAAAGACCCCAAATGTGTTTCTTTTTTATGATTATTATGCTGCAGTTACTTTTTATTCTGCCAACATTGTGGGGTGTTTACTGGTTACCTAGTGGTGCCCTGGGCCCTGCACCAGCACCAGGATACTCCGGTGAGCGGCCGCGGAGCCTGCCTGCTGGAAGGGCAGACGGCTGGCGCGGAAACACGCAAAACCACGTGTTACCAAGTGGGACGGGTGCAGCAGAGGGGACAGCACAGGAGTTGGAGGGTGGGATCCTGCTCGGATGACCTCACTGAGGATATGGTGTTTGGTGGGACCCAAAGGACAAGGAAAACCAGCCTTGTGACAAGGCCAGACGGGTGGAGGGACTGGGAGCAGGGAAGAGTGGGACCGGGGGCCTGGTACAGTGGGTGGGGGGACGGCCTGAGCACAGGGCTGGCTTTGAGGACTTGGGCTGCCCTGGAGAAGGACTGAGGCCCGCGTGGCAGCGGGGTGGCTGCCAGGTGACCGCAGCGTGGGGGCAGAGGCCTGGCGGTGGTCGGGTGCGGAGGGTGCAGGTGACAGGGGAAGGCGTGCCTGGAGCAGGACGTGTGCGGTGTGAGGGACGGGACTTGGCCGGCGGATCGAACGTGGAGGTGGATGAAAAGGAGTCGAGGATACACGTGGGGGCGATTTGCTTTGGAGCCTGGGTGGGGAGTGATGCCCCTTCCTAGGCCAGCGTGGGCCTGGGGGAGGGACCAAAAGGAATTCTGTCTTGTAACTGTGAAGTTTGCCGTGGTTATGAGGCAGTCTCATGGCCCTGTGGGGGCATCAATGGGGTCTTAGTGAAGCAGTCTGAGCTGGAGATGAAATCTGAGTCGAATGTCACCAGGAAAGAGAGCCCAGGACCCATGCGATGGAGCTGCAGTCCCAGCAGGGCAGATTGAAGAGGGTCCGGCGCTGGGGCGGCAGTGGCCGGCAACAGGAGCGAGACCCAAGACAGCGGGCCGCAGAGGCAGGGGTGGACGAGGACAGAAGTGCCCACTAGTTTTGGGTGCACGGAGCTGGGGCCCTCGGCAGGCTGCTGCGGGAAGTGTCAGAGACACACGCCAGGGCGGGCGCAGCAGAGAAGGCGGCGAAGGCAGGCTGAGGACTCTGGGCGGCCCGAGGGAGAGTGGCCGACAGGACCGCCAGCATGTTTTTGGTTTGGTGTTTTAGGATGGGAGGTGCCAGGGCCACCTTTATTTTGCTACTAGAAAAAAGATATAGCAAAGGGGGAGAGGTTGGTAATGCGGGGGAGAAAGCGTGTTACTGAGAGAGAACAGTCCCTCGAATGTGTGCAGGGCGCGGGGCCGGGGCTCGGTCTCCTGTCTGGTGACGGGCAGCGGTGACTGTGGATCCCGGCCGGGAGACGAGACTGTTCCCATCTGGGGACATCCCTGTTCTCTAGAAGAGGCGGAGGAGACTTTGGGGAGCCGTCTGGGCTTGGCGGTGGCTCTCTTGTGCCTGCAGACCCTCACCCTCCTCAGGAGTCTCAAGGGTGACGTCCACTCAGAGCTGCTTCGGCCCTCAGAGAACGTCCTCCTGTCCCAGGCCGGCCTCCCCACCTCCCTGTCGTTCCTGTGACCTGGTTTCAGACAGCGTAACTCCCACACGTATGTTCAGTGTCTTTGAATCATTTCTGTTTTAGAATAATGTCTGCCCTGAGTTGTGGTTCACTAAACAAATGTGGGTGTTTTTGTGGGAAGATGGTATTTAGCAGTGAGGGTCTCAGCTGGTTGGAAGTAAAGCCAGTGTCACTCTTCCAGGTCTGTGACAAGAAGTTACTACGGAGGCGCAGCCGGGGCGCTCCTGGTCTACGACATCACCAGGTAATGCCAGCTGCCAGGGTGGAGGAGGCCGCCCGGCACTGGCAAGGCACCCTCTGTGCCGTGTGTGTCCAGGGCAGGCAGTGCGGCTGTCACCCAGGAAGCCCCTTGCCCTTCCATCTGGGTCTTACAGGTCTCGGAATGAGCCCCCACCACTATTTTACCACATAGAGAAACACGTTTGTAAGGGTTCAGGTAGATTAAGCAATTCTTCATGTTTCATTACATTTCTTAACATGATGCCTGGACACTTTCCTCAAGGTTCACGAAGCTTTCTGTGTGGTGAGTTCTTAGAAGTGAGTTACTCTGGGCTGAGATTGCCTGGATTCCAGTCCTGGTCCCGTTACTAGCTGGGTGGCCTCCCCAGGCAAGGTGCTTCAGCCGCCTGGACCTTGGTTCCCTGGTCCGTAGATGAAGGTGATAATAATCATGTCATCCTTGTGAGGTTATTGGAGGTTTAAATTAAGTTAACGTGAAACATTCATATTGTAGCTACTAGCTACATATGGCAATTTAAACGAAATTAAATAAAGTAAAAAATTTAGTTCTTCAGTTGCACTGGCCACATTTCAAGTGCTCGGTGGCCACATGTGGCTGGTGCCTATTGTGTTGGACAGTGCAGGTTAGGGAACATTCCTGCCCTGAAGAAATTCCATCAGATAACACTGATCTCAGTGTTGCTAGCACGGATCTAGAAAGGTGTCATCTAAACGGTATCCTCAGGGGTTCCTTCTAGGTGGGAACCAGTGCAGTGAGGGGACATCACCCGGCTGCTTCCCTGTTCCAGGCTGTGTCCTCAGAGCTGGGTGCTCTGGGAGAAGGCAGGCAGCTCCTGGCCCAGCCCGCACTGCGCTTGCCTGGTGAAAGGCGCAGCTTGCTAAAGTGTGAAGTCATCAATCAGGATATCAAAGTGTCATGGTCAGAACTTTGTCCTTAGCACATGAGAGCTGAAAACAGCAGGTCTGAGAGTCGGTCCTGGCTTTACCACTGGCTGCTGTATGACTTTAGGCAACTTAATTAATCTCTCTGGGCCTCAGGTTTCTCATGGAAAAAGGGGGGGTAATAGCAGTCCATCACAGAGTCCTTATAAAGCGTCAGTGCGATAAATTCCTACAAAACAAAGTGCCAGCATGTTGCAGGGTTGACTCGGTGGCAGCCATCAGCTGTCGTCTTGCTCACCAGTCATTGTCTGAACCGTGCCTGGCACATACTAAGAGCTCAACAGATATTCGTAAAACGAAGGAAGGAAATTCTGTTTCCTTTTGCTTGAGCAAACAAAAAACAACAAACTCTCTGGCTTATTGTCTGATTTTTCTGGAAACAAAACAAAACAGACCCTGGGGGTGTGTCATATACTTGGTGCATTCAGGTTATTTGAGTTACCTTAAAGGTGTTGTTGCCATTACCCCGAAATGTTGAAAAGCAGTGTGAGTAGTGAGAATGACTGGAAAGAGTTGCTAGTTTTATAAAATACATGTACTATGTTCACAATCTTATATTACGCAGCCGAGAAACCTACAATGCGCTTACTAATTGGTTAACAGATGCCAGAATGCTAGCGAGTCAGAACATTGTGATCATCCTCTGTGGAAACAAGAAGGACCTGGATGCAGATCGCAAAGTTACATTCTTAGAAGCCTCCAGATTTGCTCAAGAAAATGGCAAGTGACCTTTCATCTCTTATTGTTTTTCAAATGGCGAATTTGGGGGGTAACAACATTTCTTTGGGTTTAAAACATCTATTGGAGTTTCAAGGTTATATTTAGGAAATGTAGAATTTGAGATTGTTTTTACTATAAATTTAGACTTATTTAGTGTATTTTCAGTATATTGCATTCTGCCTACAAAAGTTACTATGATGACAAAAGCAAATCTATTGACATTCTGTAATGACTTTTTAGTATTAGATCTTTGAATATTAGAGATCTTGAGTTAAAGTGAAATTTATTTATTTATATATATGTGGGGAGGGGGCAGTGGAGAGAGAGAGAGAGACACACACACACACACAGGGTCTTGCTCTGTTTCCCAGGCTGGAGTGCAGTGGCGTAATCATAGCTCACTGCAACCTCATAACTCCTGGGCTCAAGCAATCTTTCTGTCTCAGCCTCCTGAGTAGCTGGGACTACAGGCATGCACCACCACACCCGGCTAATTTTTTGTTTCTATTTTTAGTTGTTCAGCTTAATTTCTTTCTATTTTTGGTAGAGACGGGGTCTCACTCTTGCTCAGGCTGGTTTCAAATTCCTGAGCTCAAGCTGTCCTCCTGCCTCCGCCTCCCAGAGTGCTAGGATTACAGGTGTGAGCCACCGTGCCGGGCCAAAATTCAGACATTTTAAGTAACTTTAAGTTTTAGAACCAATCAAGAACTACAATATCCTAATATCGGTGTTTGATGGGATTCTAGGACTACCGGATTACATTCTTGGAAACTGACTAGTTTCTTGATAAGAAAATAAACATGAGAGAAACACATAAGCCAGAATCATGACAGTTTTCAAAGATCTGTTTAGAAATACAGAAGCTAAGAATGTTAAAAGCACAAAAGGAATTTTCATGTGACCTAAATGTCCACATCTTTACAAGCGAGGGCACAAGAGGCTGGAGAGGTCATGGTTTGCCTGGAGAGCAGCGGAACAGGCCTGTCTGTGAGGACCGGCAGCCCCTCTGCTGGGTAAAAGGAGCGCTCATTCCTATAAGGCCTCTCCACGGGCGGAGTGACAAATTGCGACACAGTCCCCTAGAAAGTCCCCTACAAAGACGTGTAGATTGTACTTGTGGTAACATACAGATCGTTTGAAGAAGGAAATTGCTGCTTTTGGCAGAGCCGCGTGGCCGGCGCCTTCTCCCGCTGGGCAGTCGTGCCGGCTGCGGAAGCCTCGTTGCTCCTTCCGTCTCTCCAGTGGATTAAGTGCCGGCACAAGATGGCAGCTGCTTTTCAGAAAAAGTTCGAATGCTTCTAACATTTTAAAAAACGTAACTGACACATGTTGATTTTGTATTTACAGAATTATATAGTTTTCTGTCATATTTTGTCTGCTGTTCTAAGAATGCTAAATGGGCTTCTAGTAAGTGAAAATTATGATTCGTCTTCTAAGTGTGGTGGTGTATTTTGTTTGATATCAAGTTCAGAGCTGATGTTTTTGGAGACAAGTGCGCTAATGGGAGAATGTGGAAGAGGCTTTTGTACAGTGTGCAAGAAAAATACTTAACAAAATTGAATCAAGTAAAAGCCTTTCCATTAATAAACTTCTAGCTCAGTAATATCGCCTTTTAATATTTTCAGGAGCAATTTGGTCAAGGAATATTCTCTCTGCGCCTGCCAACCTAACACCGCCACTTACGGGTTTGCAGCTCAGGTCCCGTGGCTGCGGTGAACGCCGCCCTCTGGCCAAGATGGTTTCCGCAGCGATGAAAGGGACGAGAGACCAGCTCCACTGTGGGGGGGGCAGTCAAGGTTTCAGCCAGCGTTTGCTCTTAGAGCCACAGTCTCCGTGGGGTCCTTCGCTTAAAGGAGGAGGAATGGGCCTTTGTCCACTCTCTGTCAGCAGCATGCCGGGTCTGTTGGGCCCGTGGCCACATGCAACGGCGTGATCGGCGCATCGTGGAATGTTGGCGGTTGCAAATGGGGCATCATGGAGCTGTGTAGTCAGGAGTCATTTTATTTCTGAAGCTAACTGAGCATGCCTCAATTGTAACGTGCCTCGTTTTTATATTTGTTGCTTCGGTAAAAATAACTTGAAATAACTCTAATGTGGGCAACTGATGAAATACTATGTAGTTTTTTACTAGAGTTTTTTATTTAAATATTACCAAACATATGTGGGTATTCACTTTTTAATTAATTCATTCAAATATCTGAGTGCCTATTCTTTGCCAAGTGCTGGGATACAAAAATTAATCACAATTCTTGCCCTCAAGAAACCATCTTTCAAGGGAGACAATCAAAAGATAATGATAATCCTGTGAGGCTGATGCAGCGATTGAGAGATGCGCAGGCCCCTGGCGTAACGGAGAAGGGGAAACTGCCCCACCCAGAGGGTGGTGGTAGTGTGGGGGGGGAGGCCTCCAGGAGGAGGTGATGGCTGAGCTCAAACTTTCAACGTATAAGGAAGAGTGAGCCAGCAGGGGAGTGAGGGGGAGGGAGTGGCAGGAGGGAAGCTTGAAGAAAGGCAGGCGCCAGCCAGTGGCCCTCATCAAGGATCTAGAACTTTTTCCTGTAGGTTATGGGTTCTCAGTGCTGGCTGGGTGCTAGAGTCGCTGGGATGCGTGGGAAACTGTAATCCCAGGCCCCACCTGTAGGGACGCCAACTTCACTGGGCTGAAGTATGGTTTAAGCATCAGCATTTTTACATGTTCTCTCGTGTGATTCTAATGCTCAGCCAAGACTGAGAATCACTTCAGTGGCGGGGTGGGGTCAGCTGGCGAGTGACGTGGTCAGGGTGTGACTTGACATCCGTCATGTAGTAGGTGGTTATGTTGAGGACAGATTGAAGGGAGGACAGGGCTAGAGGCCAGGATATCAGTTAAGGCATTTTTGAGTAATGTGAGTAAAAAATGACTGATTAAAGCTCAACAGGGGCCGGGCACGGTGGCTCATGCCTATAATCCCAGCACTCTGGGAGGCTGAGGCGGGAGGATCGTTTGAGCTCAGAAGTTCGAGACCAGCCTGAGGAAGAGCGAGACCCCATCTCTACCAAAAAAAAAAAAAAAAAAAAAAAAAATAGAAATTAGCTGAACAACTAAAAACATAGAGAAAAAAAGATTAGCCGGGCATTGGTGGCGCATGCCTGTATTCCCAGCTACTCAGGAGGCTGAGGCAGGAGGATGACTTGAGCCCAGGAGTTTGAGGTTGCAGTGAGCTAGGCTGATGCCCCGGCACTCTAGCCCGGGCAACAGAGCGAGACTCTGCCTAAAAAAAAAAAAAAAAAAAAAAAAAAAATCAGGGAAGCAGGCATCCTTGCCTTCTTCATTGCGGGCCCAGCCTACTGGCAGGTTCTCCACAGGAAGAAACGTAACTGGACGAAAGAAAATTCATGTCAAGAAGGCACAGCAACTGGGCACACAATGCCCCAGATATGAATCTACCTTTGCAGACATTTCAGAAAAACCGCTGCACAATCAGCAAACGTGCAGGATCCATTGAAGAGCTGCCTGGGGCTGTGGGGTGACCCAGGGTTATGGGTCCCTGTGTGCTGTGTGTCCTGCCTGCACCTGACAGGGCATCTGGGAGGGTCTCTTTCTCCTTAGCTCCTCACTTGTCAGTGCACTTTGCACTGCCCTGTGGCCTCTGTCTCTCTCTGTCTCTCTCTGTCACCCCAATGCGCAAGGCAGCCAAGCTGTGCCCAAGGCAGAGGTGGAGGTGTCCTGCATCCTTTGCAAAGGGAAGCCACACGCCATTGGACCCCCCCTTCCCGTCAGGCCTGGCAGGGTGCTGAGGGGTCTCATCCGTCCTGCCTTCATCTTTGCTTCTTCCTCTCCGTAGTGTGCCCAGGGAGCTGCAGGAGGACGCAGGGACTGAAGGACTGTCACAGGCGCTGATGGAACAGGATTTCCTTCCTGGTGGTGCTGACCTGTCTGACTGCCAAGAGCCAATCAGAAGCGCGGCCTCCCTGTCTGCCGAGCATGAGGTCGGCTCTGTTCGGGATGGAGCGGGTGAGTCCTCCCGTGATAAAGCGGGTCAGTCTCATTGGCGTCCCAGGTGGCCTGGCTGTGCTCAGTCCTCTGCCTGGGCTGAGCGATGTCCCTGCAGGCCGACTCAGGAGACCCTGTTGGTTCCCGTCAGGTGCTTGGGCACCGTTTCCTGCACAGAGGGGAGGTGGGTCTGGGAGCTTTGCCGTCTGCCCAGCGCCTGGCCGTGTCCTGCCAGCCCAGCCCCCACTGCCCTGTGCAGGCCGCAGATGCACAGGCAGGTCCCAGCTCCTGCAGCATGTGCACAGCAGGGTCGAGTCTCTCCTGAGGGTGGCATCTCGTGTCCCCTGCGTGTCCTGGGTGGGGCCTCCACTCTGCACGTGGAGCTGCAGCTCCATGAGGCCCAGGGGCAATCAATCAGGGGCTCAAAAGTCCTTGTCTCTCCCGCCCTGTCCCCAGGGTCTCTGCTCTCACCTTGGCTGTCCTGGGGCCCTTGGAAAGCTCCAGGCTCAGTCTCACAGCCACCCTGCCAGGCCTGGGCTCCCGTGAGGAGGAAGGGAGATGCTCAGACTCACGTCTCAGAAGGGAGGTGAGTGTGAGAGGGGACGGCCCTGCCAGGCGTCACTAACCACGGGCCAGGGGAGGCCAGTTCTCCTCTGCAGTGGGGTCACAATCACAGAAGGCCACCTCCTGCGTGGCTTCCCTGCGATAGTGTGAACCGTGTGTGTGTGCAGTGCACAGCCGGGACCGGCAGCGGTGGCACAGGCGGTCTGCCCCGCCCACCCTCTCCCTGCAGGGAAAACCCCGGCAGACACAGCACGAATGTCGCCTGAATTACACATGGATGTTTTAGTGAGGATTTTCTCCACATAGCTGTGTAACACCATGCACAGAATTTGAGAGTGTGACAGACGCTGTCCCTCGCCCTGTGCACGGACAGTGTCTCCGCAGCGTGGGTTGCGCAGGCTCGGCCCAGAGGGAGGAGGCTCCGGCCAGCAGCAGGAATGTGCCACACGTCTAGCTGTGCTGTAACCGTCCCCTGAGGGGACCAGGCTGGGGAGACCTGGCTCTGTAGCCATTCAGGGGAGGGGCGGGAAGGGGGTCCACGCAGCTCAGGGGCCACCAGCGAGACCAGGCTGCGTGGACAGCCCCTCGGTCTGCGTCTGCAGTGGTGCAAATGGAAGGTCCCTGCGGGAGGACCAGACTCCCCAGGGCATGGTGGATTAGGGACACCTGTCTAACAGTCTGTGGAGGAGGGTCCAGAATCGGTGAGGGCCACACGTCTGGACACAGGAGAAACCTGACAATGATCAACCTTGCCATTTGACACCATAGTGCGGTGTCGCCCAGCTCAAATATTTGAATGACCTAAGGGAGCTGAGGGGAGATGAAGTTTGTGACAATCATGAGGCTAAATAAGTAAAACCGTGAAGGAGGCTTCGGGGCGTCAGGAGTTGGCCATGTTCCCAGGAAGGTTCCAGACCACTACGACTGTGCAGGGAGGGAAAGGCAGGTGGGGAGGGAGGGAGCTCACCTCCCGGGATAGTAGAGAAGGGACCAGGTGACGTGCTGAGTCCTGGAGGAGGTTCCTGCCTCAGTGCCCTTCAGTCCTGCCGAGTGTGCGACCCTCGTCTCTGGGCTTGACAGTTCCTTCCACAGACAGGCGTGTCGGGTGGAGATGTTTCCCCAGAGCCCAATAGGAGCTATCCCGAGCTCTTAGTGAGTGTCCCACTTGAGTGAGGGTTCACGGTGGCAAACTGTGCCTTCAGTCACTCTGGGGGCCGCCAGGCCGAGGGAGGAGCCTGTGCACAAAGACCTGGATGCTGGAAGGACCCTGGTGCAGGGCTGGGGTGGGGGCAGCCTGACCCCAGGGGACGATCTGCACAAGGACAATTTGGGGGGAAGTGAGGTTGGATGAGAAGGTGGGGCCACAGAGAGCAGGACCCAAGGCGGGGAGGTGACATGCGTCGTGTCGTGGGCTGCGGAGAGGAAGATCTCGGAGGCAGAGCAGGATGTGGTGAGAGCAGGACTGAGGGGGCTGAGCCCGGTGAGGGACTGACAGTGTGGAGGTGGCAGCGTCGGGGGGCCCAGTCGGGAGGACACTGGGGGATCCAGGTGGCGATGAGGAGAGTCTGAACAGTGTGAGCTCTCGGGAAGGTGACGCAGAGCACATGGGGGTATCTAAGTTTGAGTGTCCTCCCCTTTTGCCAACAGAACCAGGGAGCCCCTCGGCGTTCATGCCATTTTCTCATTCAGCCACCAGAGGGCAGTGTGGGACTGCTTATGACAATGACGTTCCATTTCAATACTTTTACAGGCTGGCATTCAGAATGACTTTTATTGTCTTAGAGATTTTTTAAAAAAACGTTTACTTGCTATTACGCTTTAAATCATTTGGAAATAACGAAAACTTCGTACAAGAAGCAAATATAAGTTTATCCCACTAACTGGAAGATCTCTTTACACGTGTAGACATGTAAAATTATCAATCAATGACTGAAGATGGATCTTACCTGAACAAAATATTAAAAATTAACTGAATATGGATAAAATAATTAAATTTAAGAACTAAAACTAAAGGTCTTAGAAGAAAATGTAGGGGCAAATCTGTATGACCTTGGATTTGACAGTTCTGTAAACATGTCACCAAAAGCTTTAGCAGTAAAAGAAGAAAGAAAAAAACAGATAAATGGGGCACCACCAAAATTAAAAACTTTCCTGTGTCAAAAGACACTCACAAGAGATTGTAAAGGCAGCTCATGGGATGGCAGAAAATACTGGCAAATGATAAACCTAGTAAGGATTTTATACCCAGAAAATATAATGAACTCTTATAACTCAAGTACAGAAATACAAACATCCAACTAAAATGGGCAAAGGAATCATATAGACATTTCTCCAAACAAGATACATGAATTGCAGTGAAGCACATGGTAGATGGTCAACAGCATTAGATATTGGGGAAATGTAGAAGAAAACAACAATGAGACCCCAGTCCACACCACTAGGACGGCTATGATTAAACAGCATCAATAGTTGTGTGAGTGCCTTGATTGAGGTCAAAGCCTGGATGAATCCTCTGTGACGTGGGCTTTGCCTCTGGGCTCTTGGCTCTGCACGTATTTTGTCTTCATTGGAATCATTACTTTTTTCTTTCTTCACACACTCATTGCTTCTTCCTCTTCATCCTCACGGCAGCACCTTCCCTTAATGGCTTGGGGCATGCTTCCCACCTGAATTAGTCTCACATTGACCATGGCATGGTTCCGACTGTCTCCTATGGGGGCTGCCCTCGTGGTCTCAGGCTCCTCTGGGTCCTCTGTACTGACCTGACTCCTGCCAGTCCCGATTGCTTTCAGCTCACCTGGGTGGTTTAGGAGAAAGTCCAGGACTGCAGAGAACCAGAACCCGTCTCTGCCCGGGCTATCTCCAAGGGGGAGAAAATCAGAGGGATGTTTCTAAAACAATGACCCACACAAGAGCTGCGATTCTCCAGCAATTAAATCAGAGGGAGAAACCTCAAGGAGAATGGAGGAGCTAAAAGCCAGGGTGGGGAAGCAGGGTTCCCTCTCTTGTCCCCTACCAGGTGGGACACCTTATGTGGACAAGGGGACAGTTCCCAAAGAAAGGCCACCACGGACATGGGACTTGGTCTGCTCTAGCTGAGTTGTTCCTGTGGCTCCCAGAGTTCTGGGGACCTTTTCCCAGGATGTACATTTAATGGTGGCCTTTTTTCCTACGTGAGAATCTCTAGGGACACTTCTCTGAAATAGATTCTGGGGCCTTATCTCCAGAGATGTTTTAACAAGTGTCCCAGTGACTCATATGCATGTCCTTTAGCTCTGTGTCTAGTAAAGTCTGGGTGCCTTTCAGCTTCATGTTATTGTATTTAACTGTCCCAAACCCTAGTGGTGAGTGCCGCCCTATTTTCCACATGAGGATTGTAGCCTTGAAGAGGGTAGAGAAATTCTCCTTTAAAGTATTCCTGGCCTGCGAGAAGCTGCATTTGAATCTCAGATCGCCTGTGCCGAGGCTGTGCTATTGTTGCTTCCGCACTGACCCAGGATGGAATTTGGCTGGGACGGTGGTTGGGATGAGAGGTCTTTGGCAAAAGTGAATTACTCCTAGTGACGGGGAATGATTCACTTGACTAGTATTGACTGTTTTCCGTAGCAGGTGCTCGTGGAGACACTGGGGACCTGTCGTCACCAGGGCGGACAGAGTCCACTAAAGATCATCTTCCTACTGAAGAGATTATAGATAATCACCTAATATACTTCTTTTGTGATTCTGTTACATATAATTTATCCTTTGTGTTCCTTTGTCACCTGAGACCAGTCATTGATTGAAAACTGAGTATAAATGATAGAACTGGATCAGGCATAGTGGATCCAGCCTGTAATTTCAGCACGTTGGGAGGTCTAGGAGATAGATCACTTGAGGCCAAGAGTTCAAGACCAGCCTGGGCAACATAGTACCACAGCATTTCTACAAATAATATTAACAATAATGATAAATGAGCTCTGGGTACTGGTGTGCACCCGTTGTCATAGCTACTCAGGAGGCTGACGCAGGAGGATCCCTTGAGCCCAGGAGTCTGGGGCTGCCGTGAGCTGTGTTCACGGCCCTGCACTCCAGCCTGCATGACAGAGCAAGACCCTCTTCTTAAAGAAGAAAACACAGGACTAAGAACTATAGAATTGTGATAAAAGATATGTCCCGGGACGGAGCCATCTGAGATGTTTTAACAGTGGAAATAGCCATGTTGGATCCCAAATCCCAGAAACTGAGATGCGAGTTCCTGGTGGGAGAGCTCGGTGCTTTGGACAGGGAAGCTGAGGCCCAGGCTTGTGAGGTGGCCCTGCTGCCACCAAGGGGTGAGGGAACTGGGGACAATCTCTTAGTCCTTCTGGGCCTCAGTTTCCCCATCAGGAAGTGAAGGTTCCTACTGCACCTCTCCCAGGGTCCTTTCTGCTGGGTTTGCTCTGAGTCTCTGGGGGCTGAGCTGTGTGATAAATGTGCCCTGGGACCCACAGCGGAGACCTGACCTTGGTTCCTACTGTGACTGTCCCCTGCAGGACCCTGGGCTGAGGCCACACCCTGAGAACTCAGAACGGAGGGAGCAGATGGAAGAAGGGGAGCTGGCAGGTTTGGGGGATGAGAATGACCAAAACAAGGACATGGGAACGATGGAGCAGGTGGACACACAGGGGGTGAGAATGAGGACAAATTGGCTTCAGAGATCAGGGGTCAATGAGAGACATCTGTCATCACCCAAACCCTCCTCCGCCTGGGCGGAGCAGGGGGGATGAGAGAGGAGCTCAGGGCACAGGGATCCTGGACACCTGGCCAAGGACACCCACAGGCTGGACTCAGAGCTGGTTCACACTGAGGGAAGCACCAACCCCAAGCGGAGGAGGAAGTGACCGTGAGGCCCTGCCCAGCTCCAGCAGCCTCATCCTCAGGGCTGTCCTGGCAGTGGACGTCCTCCAGGTGAGGGTGGGCTGAGCAGGAGAAGGGTGGACATGCTGCTCTAGGCCAGTGACCTAGGGACAGGGGACCATGCACATGAAGTAGTGACACTTGTCTATTCTCTGTCCCTTTCAGTTGAGAAAGGTCTGGTGGCAGCCCAGGGAACGGGAGGAGAGGTCACAGACACGTCGTCCCCATGACGCAGTGAACAGGAAGGGAATTCCTGAGAGCAGTCCCGGTGTCACCAGACCCCCACAGGGGACTGTCCCTGAGTTCGGATACTGTAGGGCAGGGGTCTCTCTACAGAAGGAGACACGCAGCTTCCTGGCAGGAAGCATCGTGTCCCTCACAGGACACTCGGGGAAGGAGTGTAGACGGGATGCTGGAGTCAGAAACCACTTTTATTCCGTCGCTGACAACCACTGCGGGGAGCCCCCTGGTGCCGGGCCTGAGTGGAAACTGTGAACACGGAGATGATGACACCGTGTCCCAGTGTCCGCGGAGCTCTCAGGCCGGTAGGCCATGCATCGGGGGAAGTGTGGTGACGGTGAGGGAAGGTCCCATGGGGTGTGGGGGTGACCTCAGTGGCTGTCCTGGTCCCCCTTCTGTTTGTTTCTAACAGCTGGGTGGAGCCTGTGGGACACAACAGTCCTGACCTCCCAGGACACGACCGGCATCTACCCTCCAGATCATGTCAAGGTCAACGCTGCCAAGGTCTCCAGGGAGAACTGCTGACTCCGTCATGGCCACCTGGAGACACCATGAGGCAAGTTTAATTGGACCCATAAGTCCATGTCTGCCAGAAAGGGTACGCTGGTCCCTGTTCTTGCGGATAATCAGATTTTTCCATACTTTCCTAACCTCCCGTCACATCAAAATTAATTAAACGATGACTCTATTTTTAGAATTTCAGTAGCTCATAATTTACTCTCGGATCTCACATTAAAGAACGAATGTGGAGGGAATAAAACAGTTTCCGTGTTCGCAGGGAACACGCAGGGACTGGGGCTGGACTGGCTTTCTGCATTCACGGGCTCGGGGAACATCGTGACTCTTGTGCTCAGAGACACAGAAACATCCCACACCCTTGTTTCACTCTCTGTCCACCCTGTCCCCATCTGTAAAATCCGACATCTGTGCTTACCTAGGGACATTGAGCTATGTCAGTTGAGCTCAGTGAGAGCAGTTCCTGATCCCTGTGGGTAGTGTCCTGTGCTCGTCACACTGGGGAGCAGAGGACAGGACCTCCGGTCCCCACTGAAAGGAGCTGAGAGCCGTCTGCTCCGAATTCAGCCAGGGGTCTGTGTAGGTGGGAATCAATAGCTCACCCCACTCGCTCCCCTGCCAATGAGGAAGAGGATGATGAGGAACAGTGACCACCCTGGGCTTTATGCACCTCGTCCTGATTCATGTCCACACCATGTGGAGAACGTCCTGCAGAGAGTGTCCCAGCTTCCTGTGTCACAGTCGAGTGCCACACATCCTCAGCATGGGTCCTCTGCATGTGTTTAGGTCACAGATCATATCTAGATTGTAGCAACAAGGAGAGAAACAGTGCAGTGACGGACTGGAAACCCTTGGACAATGTCTGGTCGGGCAACGGGTCTCTACAAAGGTCAAGAACCTGCTCAGAAAGTGACGCTTTGGGGAACACATGGATGAGCTGGGTCCAGTGTCCTGTGGTGGGAGACACCTGACTGCATCTGGCAGCACCTGGTGACTTCTGGAGCAAAAACACTCTCCACTCGCCCGAAATGCTGGCCCTGTACACCAGATCAGAAGGTCTTTAATGCAGCAAATCAGCTGGGAAAACGGCTCTGCCTCTATGGCCAAGGAATGACATGGATCCCCTTGGGGTGACACAGGAGGAAGGAGATGGAACTTAGGACAGTGGCCACAATACAGCACGTGAACTGGCTGCCTGCTGTGGAGCTGTGAGTGAGCTTGGAGAAACAGAAATGTTATCTTTTCAAAAAATGTGTTTGGTGAAAATGGGGACCCAGTGGCCACTGGGGCTTAACATACGTCTCATAACTGACGTCATTCCACAGCGTAGTGTGGGGGTGGTTTAGGGTGGAGGGACACACTGTCAAACGTGGCCGAGCAGTCCTCCCTCCTTGACTCTGACACGAACGCTCGGGGTCCACGATGACACGAGTTCCACCCTCAACTCAGGCAGGCCCAGCAGCTGAACTGCAGAGACCTGGGCCACAAGGCGTCTCCCCGGTGTCAGACTCACCACACCGGGGTGGGACTGGAAGCCAAGAACATGAGGAGATGTCTCGGGGGCCCCTCTCCCCTGCCTGCCTGTCCCTCTCAGCTCAGCCTCACCTGTTGTGTCCCTAAACCACATTGCACATGGGCACCGTGGAGCCTCATCACCCAGAGTCATGACCTTGACCTTCCCATGTTTGGTTAGTGGAACACAACCACAGCTCAACGGTTTCAGGTCAACACACAGATCTACGGAACAAGGTTTCGTAAAGGTGCTCTGGATCCCTGTCCTGTGCAGCATGTGAATGAAATGACCAAAAATGTAAAACCTGCCATGAGGTTGACAAGTCTTTTCAATAGAGATGGTCACGTCGTGTATTCAAGGACCTGAACATGGACTAGTTTAATCACTGTGACGGCTGGGAAAGGGAACACGAGGGAGTAGAAAGAAATCCATTAGCAGCCAGTATGAAGTTTAATGTTCAGTGACCGGAAGGAACAACCCAAAGCAGCCCGCACAGAGGGGAGGACGTAGGTGGTGGGAGGTCACACGTGACACAGGTACAAGCAGAGACACAGCCCCCTGGGAGAGGACTGAAGCCAACGAACCCTGGGATGCAGCAGGGACACTCAGGACAGAAACCACATGGAAAAACTAAGTATTTGTTCACTTAGTGTTACAAACTGCATTTTGTTCTATACTTTCTAATGGATTTGGAGGGACGGGAGAAGATACAGAGAAGAAAGTCATGAGAGATCTACATTTTTACATTGCAAAAGTTTGACATTATTTAATTTAGGAAAAATCCTAAGATGTGTTTTCATGGTGAAGAAATGGTGGGATGACTACTTCACAACCATGAAAAACAAAACTCGTCGGGAAACTGTTTCTGCCTAGATATTTCCATACAGACACAGAAATGGACAAGAGGGAACATGCTTAGATTTACTGAGAAATGAAGGAGTCTATGGCGTGAGTACATGTCTACACCACTATGGAGCATGGCCGATCGGGAGGTGTCCCCATGAGTGGTGTCCCCTTTAGGCCAGACCACCTGACTTATGCATCGGCATGGCCCAGGCACCTGGGGGGCAGGGCTCCTAACATTCCGTGCACCCGCACAGAATTCTGTTATGACGACCGAAGACCGTTACCTGGTTCGCTGAGCTCCACTGGCTCAGTTTCACTGGACTCTGAGCTCCTGGAGGTGACTTCAGCGCTGAGCTCTGGGATGCTGAGCCTGAGTGTCGAGTGCTGTTGGCGGATCACATTTTTCTGACAGTAAGTGAAGAAGTCCAGTGCTGGTCCTCCCTCAGTCCCGATGAAACCTATTGGATTTCATTTGTTCCTCACCCACCATGTGTTTGGGTTTCTTCTCCCCAGTCCCTGGCTGTGCCTCTCCTGCCACACTGGCCAGCATGGCAGGGTCCCTCTGCCCCCGGTCCAGGCAGAGGGCAGAGATGGACAGCCGGGAACTGCGCTCCCAGCTGGTGGACGCGAAGGAGAAGATTCTGGACCTCAGGGAGAAACTATGTATATCAGAATCAACCGCTTTCTCCCTGGCCAACCAGCTGCGGAAATATAGTAAGTTCTGTAGGTTCACATGCTCAGTGAGGAACGGTTGTGTGTGTTCTCTCTGAGAAAATAAAGTCTCTAGACTTGGTGCTTCTCTTCCCTTTATCAAAATAAATTCCATCCTGATTATATTCCCAGGAAGGGAAAAGGGGGTATTTTAACCCTATTTTTCTGAGGATGGACAAACTGAGGCACACAGAGTTTGGCCACGATTCCAGGTGAGGAGTAGGGTGGGGCATGAGGTAAAATGTCAGTTATTTATTCCTGCAGCTGCCAAGGAAGTGCCTGTGATTTGGGCACAGGCTACACGGGTTTGTCTCAGGAGCCTGTGCACTGTACCAAATCCTGCAGTCACATAACGTCACTGTGGTTGTAATTTCTGGGACTGATGAGCTTCCATTCAATTCAGGCTTGTGTTGAGGCCCAAGAGGAAAGCACTGAGCTGCCCCCTGGGGAAGGTTGGGATGGACACAGCCCCTGCTTCAGAGGAGCTTCCAGAGGAGTGTGCTCCTAACGGCAGTTGTGACATTCCTTAGTGACCCTGTCCAGGGGGCTGACTCTGGTGGGAGAGAAGCTTTCCCACCCCTGTGTGTCCCCTGAGCTGGGGAACCTTCAGGGACACAGGACAGCCAGCAGGTGCAGGTGGACCGTGACAGTCTGAGCTAGGAGACATTGGCCTGCGTGTGAACAAGGGACGAGGAGGACAGCAGCAGCCCCTATGACAAGCAAACCAGTGTGTGGGATGGACCCCACCCCCACCCCAGTGCGCCTGGCCACTGCCAGCCCTTGTCCTGCTCAGGAAGAGAAGCCCGAGCGACTGAGGGGTCCTGGGACAAGGACACGTGCACAGCAGGATTGGAAGGAATCTCGCAACTCTGAGGCTGAACTTGCATCCTTTTCCTCCAAATTATTTTCCAATAAATCAGAGGATTATTTTTAATCAAAAGGAATTAAAGAGAAGAATAAAAATTGAAGCCTGTTATGGAAGTGAAGAGATGAGTTCTGGGAAAGGACAAACTGTGTTTTATTAACACCTTTCCATGTAATCATAACATAAGCATATGAAATACTGTGAAGAGGAAGAAGATGGAAGAAGGCTGAAGGCCGTGTGTAGAGCAGGGACCCTGGGAATGTCTCCAGGTGCCAATGCAAGTTGTTTGTCTACGCTGTGCCTCAGTTTCCTCCTCTGTTTACACGGTGCTATTGTAGCACCTATTAATTGGAGTTGCAATGATACATTCATTAATTCCTGTGTCGCTTTTACAGCAGAGCCTGAGAAGAGGAGCCACTGTGAGCTCCCAGTTCTGTCACTTCCAGTGTGACCCGAGCCTCACTAGCGTGTGGGAATTTTCTCTCGGGTCCTCGTGGTCTAACGCCTGATGTTTCCCACAGGTGCATCCAGACGCAATATCTACCTGTGAGAGGCTGGTGCGCTCTTTGCATTCCCAGCACGAGGGCCCGACCAGTCCTGGGGTCCTGGGGGCCTTCCTAGCTGTGCAGGCGTCACTGCATCACGCCCCATGCAGTGATTTGCGTCACAGGCTGCACCTTGGTCACGTGGCCCCGATCAGAGTCAGACCTTGGGGGATGTGAACTCTGACTCTCCTAAATCCCAATTCGATTTATGCCAAGTACCTTTATGTGCCTTTCAGCTTCTCCTTCCTCATCTCGCAATAGGGATTCTCAAGGCCATGGAGATGGGAGGGTGAGAATTAAAGGTGTAGAAATCCCCACATAGGACCTGGGACTGGGGATATTTTGGTCCCTGGAAGGGACCCTGCTACCTCCCCTGTGGGCAGTGGCCACAGCTTCCCACTGAGGCCGGCGTGTGTGTCTTTCTCAGAGTGTGGCGAGTTCAGGGACGTCCTGGAGTCCATGCTGCGGGTGAGGCTGGACTTCTGGGAGGAGGAGCGGGCAGAGACGCCGACCCTGGAGGACGAGCTCAGGTAAGGGTGCTGTGTGCGGGGCAGGCAGGGGACATGTGAGTCCCTGACGTGGGCAGCTCAGCTGGGACATCTAAGAGCCCACCTGGGCCACGAGAATGGCAGGAATGGATGAGGCTGGCACGTTTTTCACAGATATTAATAAAACAAGATGAAAACAAAACTAAGGATGTATTCTGGCCCACAGCCGTGACTCAGAGCCATGTTTTCTCCTTTCAAACAAGAAATTGTTAAGGTGAAAGTCACGTAACATAAAGGTAACCAAGTACAGTGACAACTCAGCAGCACTGAGTGTAGTCACACTGCGCATTCAGGTGATGGAAACACTAAAAGCCCCGACTCCACACTGAGCGATACATCCCTGTGACAACACTGCACTTGGACCCCTCACAGTCATACAAGTAAAACTCTACAATGTTGTGCAGTCACCGTCCCATTTACTCTGAATCACACTCACCCTGACTGAATGTGGCTTCTGAGTCTGTTACCCAAAGAATGTTGTCCCCTTGGCCTGGTCATCCTGTGTCTTTCATGCTTTCGACTGGCCCCAGCCGGTCCTGCCACATTGCTTCGTGTGGCTGCGTGTCCAGTTGCTGCAGAACGTGCTGGGTGTGTCTTCACGTGGAAAAGGCCTTGGCCACAGTGAGGGACTGAGGGAGACCGTTGTGAAGCCAATTCAGGAAGACACCTGGCTCCTCTTATAGGAGAAACAGGAAGGGAGCGTCAAGGATCTCACAGGGGCAGTCTGTGACGCACGGGAGGCTTTCCCTGCACATTCTTCTCTCTCTTTGCCACAAGCAGGTCACCTAATACGTGCTAGAATTGCACTTGGAAGGCTTCCTGGGGACATCTTTCCAGAAATGTCTGCCACGACCCATATAATCTATTGTCAACTGTGCCTTTTCACATTTGCTTTTTCTCCCACCATAGGGAAGCCAACAGGGTCATTGAGCAGCAGGCCCGAGAGCTGACCCTATTGAGGCAGGTGTTGAGAGAGGGGAGAGATGGCTCGTTTCTCCTCCAGCAGCACGTGCAGGCCCTCCTCCTGCAGGACAATCTTGACAGCTGCCAGGGCCAGGGCCTCCGTGAGCACCTGGCGGAGGGGCGCAGGCTGGCAGAGCACCTCGTCCACACGCTCAGCCCAGGTGAGTGGCCGCGGGCCCTTGGGACTCTGAGGTGTTCCCAGGTGCCGGCTCACAAGACACTCCACTCACAATGTGGCTCTTTACCCGGCTGTCCTGGTTTGCACGTCACATTTATGGCCATGACAGGATCAGGGCTGGCCGGCGGGAGCAGAGGACAGAATGCTCAGGGTGGGGGTCCCAATGTCCCCACTCTGTCCTTCCTCCTGATGCATCATGGCCTTGAATTTATCAATTCTTTTATCATGGGTTTTGCTTTTGTGCGTTGTGTCCAAGGTCCCAAATCTAGGTGACCAAGCCCAAGGATTTGTTCTGTAAAATTGCACTCAGTGAAAAGGCCACACTCAGGGATCCAGAAGGACACATGTGGCCCCAAGGCCCAAGGTTCCCCACTCCACAGTGGACCTTACGCATATTTAATTAGCTTCATACTTCAGAATGTCTTTTTTGAGCTACCTTAAATGGCATTGTGTATTAATTTCAAATTCCAGCTCTTCATTGCTGATATTTAATTAATCAATTGATTGCATATATTAGCTCTGTATCCTGCAACCTTGCTACCAATGGCTTATTCATTCCAGAAGCATTTTGTTGGTGCCCTCATTGCTAATTCTTTGGGATTTTTTATATAGACATTAGCTTTTATTTCCTTTCCTCATCTTATTGAAACAATTAGACCTTCCACTGTGATGCTCAGTAGGAGTACACTTCTGACGGTTTGGGCACTTCTATGACTGCGACTGCCTATTGTTTTATTTCTCAAAGTTCTGCAGACTCATACTCCAGCAATTAGTCAATTATGCCTTAGATTTTCTTACCATAGAAATGGTCCACATGTAGAGATCTGTGCCGGTGTTCGTTGGGATGGTGTGGAGCTACTCAATATCTGACTGGACATTTCTGAAATTCTATGCAGAAAACCACGAAAAGCAGGAGGAGGAGAAGGAAGAAGAACCACCAGCCCCCAGGTAGCAATGAGCAAGCAGGGTCTGGAGGAGGGTGGGTAAAATAGGGGAGGCCCAGTTGCACTGGCCAAGATGTCAAAGTAGCCACAGATTTCACAGCAAAGGTGCATGAAAACTGTTTGTTCTTTGATGACATTCACGGAACCAGTGAAAAATTCCTTCCATTAACAAGGTTGTTCACTGTCTTCAAGGCACTTCCCAGTAACTAGAACAAGTCAGTCTTAGGGATTTCTACAATCATGGAATCTACCTGTTCTCCCTCCCATGGCTGAACTCAGTACGAGATACCATCTGCTTTCTGCGTGGTTGGCCTTCGCTTGTTGGAAGTGACCCCATAGCAGGGGATATGAGCAGACTGAAATATTTCCACCATGTCACTGCATTGCTAGACGGGGTCCTAGAAGACACAAGAGCTCCTGGACCTACACTCTCAGGAGCCTGTGCTCACTGTGCCGCTGTGGGAACAGTCAGCACGGTCCACGCAGGAGACTGAGCCACTTCGTGGTTCTCTGTGTGTGCTGTCTGCCAACACTGTACCAAAGGGGACAGTTGTGTCCCCTTCCTCAGCAGCTCCTTACGTGGCCAGTGCACAGAGCACTTGCTCCTCTCTCACTCCTGCCCTCGAGGCACCCACATTCTTCCTTTCTCATAAGAGGATAGTTTTCTTTCTTTTCTAAATGACAGCCCCTTGCACTCTGTGGCCGGTCCTTCATGGCTCTCATCAGCACCGTCTTGGTTCTGGTGTCCAGTCCCTCTTGGTTCGGTTCTATTCTTCATGCCACCAGGCTGAGCAGAGAGGAGCAGGAGAAGGAGAAGGCGAATGGAGTCCTTCAGGGCCAGTTGGGTGAAGGCCACCTGACTTCTGCCAGTCACCATGACCTGGCTGACACTGACCAGCCTGCCTGCACCGGTGCCATCCTGTTTGCTGAGCAGGGCAGCTCCAGTGTGCTGGATACAGGAGGGCTGTTTTCCTCTTCCTGTTTCAGGGGTGGCCTCACCGCCTCTGGGACCTCTGCCTGTGTCTCCTGATCAGGACCAGCCGGGGAAGCCGTGGTGCCTGATCTCTCTGAGCTTAACATTCTCTCCTGCGCACCCCCAGGCTCAGCGGGGAGGAGGAGGAGGTCAATCCCACCCAGCAGACCTCACTGCGGGAGCAGCATGTCACTGTCCGCAGTGGCCAGGACCTCTCTGAGTCCCGCCGCCCTTCCCACAGCGCTGCCCTGCTGCCTGATGCGGGAGACGTCTGCGCCTGCCCAGGTACAGCTAGTGAGTGTGTCCGGTATAAAGTAGATGAGTCCAAGTGTCCTCCCAGGGAGCCTCCATGTTCTCTGTGCCCCTCACCTGTCGCCAGGTAGAGAGATGCCAGCAGGCCCCGGAAACACACTGATTTGGATGAGGGTGGCCGCCTGAGCGTTAGGCACAGACATCAGGTGTGTCAGGCAGCCAGGCAACTCCCGAATCCCGGGCCAAACACTTACCCAGGGGACACCACGACAAGGTCACAGTGGGCACACCAGAGCTAAGCAAAGTGGGGGAATTGAAGGAACTGTAACCAACTCTCAGCCACCGCTGATGCCTGTGCACGGCAGGGGTCTGCACGAGCCCGTTCTTTCATGTTGGGACTTGTGATTTGTCCTGTAGGTCCTGATAATTGTTACAAAAGCACCAGTGACTGTCCCAGTAGGTTGGTGGTCTTGCCTGTGTCTGTGTAAATGTTACTGTAGTTCCTGGATTCCAGGCGCAATCTCTCTGTCCCCTCTAATTCAACTGATCCTTGCCAAGCCTGTGTCGGAATACCAGAGGAATTAAACCTGTCATGGCCACATCTGCCGTTGTCCTTGATATCAAGAGAGACGGGGCACGTAGCTAGAGAAATCCGGAAGAAACCGTGCAAGTGTCCTGTGACCTTGAGACCGAAATATGTTTTAACTTTTCCCAGTAAGTTCAGACCTCACCATGACAATCACCCACCATGTTGGGGGTGTTTTACAGGACGGATCAGCACGTGGTCCCTCCCCACTGCCTCAACGTCCGCAGACGAGATGGGCACAGCTCTCTAAGGGTGTCTGAGGTCACACGGGTCATCTGTCTCCAGGCCCAGATGGGCCCAGCGTGTGTCATGGTGGAAATGGCACTATTTAATGTCTGGACATTTCTCAATTTGTTTGCAGAGAACTATGCAGATGAGGAAGACAAAGAAGATCTAGAATCACTGGCCTCCAGGTGACAATGAATTATCAGGGGCTAGAAGCAAGGGTAGGACATGGCAGGGCAGGGTGGTGTCTAAGGACAGAACGTGAGGCCAAAGTCACCAAGATTTCACACTCGAGGCAAACCCAGCCCACTGGTTGTACTGACACATTCACTGCCTGGAGCTGGCAGGGCCCTGCAGCAAGGACATCACCTCCCCCGTGGTCCCTCTACTTCATGGCACTAGTAGCGTGAGTCTGACCAAGGGAACTGACCGGTCTCAGGGGCGTCTTGCCCTTGGATAGATCCCGGGTTCTCCTGCGTGAGGCTGTGACTGGCAGGGCGTGCATGTCTGCTGTCTACACAGTGGCCTTGGGTCATTGACAGGAATGTCCTCGGAAACAGTCTCCCATGGCACAAGTTTCAAACACGAGTCCTAGAACACACAAGATCTCAGAGAGTGTATACCACCTCAGGCCCCATGTTCCCTGCACTGCTGCATGTGAAATTCACAGCCATCTGTCCCCAGGGTTGACCCAGGGTTATGGGTCCCTGTGTGCTGTGTGTCCTGCCTGCACCTGACAGGGCGTCTGGGGTCTCTTCCTACTTAGATCCGCATCTTGTCAGTGCACTTTGCACTGCCGCGTGGTCTCTGTCTCTCTATCTGTCTCTCTCTGTCTCTGTCTGCCTGTCACCCCCATGCTGAAATCAGTCGAGCTGTGCCCAAGACAGAGGGGGAGGTATCCTGCCTCCTTTGCAAAGGGAGGCCACACGTCATTAGACTGCCACCTTCTGCTACCCATCAGGCCCCGCAGGGTGCTGAGGTGTCTGAACCGTCCTGCCTTCACCTTTGGTTCTTAGTCTCACCACTGTGCCCAGTGAGCTGCAGGAGGACACAGGGACTGAAGGTCGGTCACAGGCACTGACGGAGCAGGATTTCCCTCCTGGTGGTGCTGACCTGTCTGAATGCCAAGAGCCAATCAGAAGCGCCGCCTCCCTGTCTGCCGAGCATGAGGTCGGCTCTGTTCTGGATGGAGCGGGTGAGTCCTCCCGTGATAAAGCTGGTCAGTCTCACTGGCGTCCCAGGTGGCCTGGCTGTGCTCAGTCCTCTGCCCGGGCTGAGCGATGTCCCTGCAGGCCGACCCTGGAGACATGGTTGGTTCCCGTCAGGTGCTTGGGCAGAGTTTTCCGCACAGAGGGGAGGTGGGCCTGGGAGCTTTGCCGTCTGCCCAGCCCCTGACGGTTTCTCTGCCAGCCCGGGCACCTGGGATCTCTGCTTCCCCAGGCACACACCTGACAGGTGACATCTCCTTCATATACTCCATGTCTTTCTGTGTTGCCACGGTCACTGGGTGGTCTCACTGACCCTCAGGGACATGAGAGATGGGTGTTCTGGGAGGACGTTGCAAAGAGAGCACTGGGATTGCTCCCACTGAAGCCTCTTCTGCTTTCAGCCCCCACGCAGGAGGCCTGTCCCCAAGGGCCTTGGAGTGGAGACTTGAGCCCCTGCGTGTCACAGGTGCAAGCTGCAGACACACAGCTGCAGCCAAGCACCCTGGTGACCAACTGTCTGCGGCTGCCGCCGGACCAGCAGTGGGGTCGTGGCTGTGGCTTCGCCACATGGAGCCTCCCCTGCGAGCCCTGGATCCTCGCAGCCAGCGCTGACTCTGGGCACCAGTGGCTAATCCTCCCAGGTGGGCGGGACAGGGGAGCAGGAGGCTCTGATGTGGGGGTTGCTGTCACCATGCCGGGGGGCGGGGAAGGGATAGTGGGGCCCCTCCATGCTCACTCAGGGCCAGGTGGAAATCCACGGTGCTCTCCCATTGTGAGAAGAGCAAGGTCTTGGGTTTTGGCTCAGACCTGCCCTCAGGTCCTGGCATGACACTTCTTGGTTGTTCACCGTGGCTATGTCACCTGTCTTCTTAGGGCTTCACATTTCACTTCACACACCTGAGAGCCCTGAAACATCATGTCGATATTTAATTGTTTATGTGATCATTAACACAATTTCCAAAGTGGCTGATTCAGTACCAATTGTTCAACTAAAACTATGACCATGTCATATCTAATCCTTCTATCTTCCGGTGATTTGTCACTTACATAGCGATTTCACGTGGATTTTTGTTTTAACAATGTTGCTCCTGGGCCCGCCCACAGGACAGTCTCCCGACATATCCAGGTTTTATTCCAGTTCTTTAATCCTCTTTTGGAAATAAAGGACAACCTTTTTTGTGAACTGTCCAAATCAGTTTGCCCTGTGACCGTCCCACCTAGTTGGTCACCTGCAGGCATGGCAGGGCCGTGTCCTCAGTTTCCTTCTCAGAAGGACCCACTTCTGCTCAGACTGTCTTACCACAGAGCTCCCAGCCCCCACATCCTGTCCTGCACCTCCTTGCTCTCTGGCCCTCTGCATCTCCCCCCGGAGCCTGTGGGGCTGCCTGGGGCTCCTCTGTCGGGCGATGCCCTCATGTGAGAGGTGACAAGCCCCAGGTACCCGGGACTCCATGAGGGTCATGAGCGGTCAGGAGCCCCAGTCTGGCCCCTTGGGGAGGGCTCCTGTGAAGGGCTCAGTGCTCACACGTCGTGAATCCCAGACTCGTGTCCTGGTAACTTGGATCATCTAAGCCTCTGCTCTTCCCTCTGGTCTGTCTTCCAGTTCTTGGATTCCCAGGAGCCCAGCCAAGACTCCCCCGGCTGGCGCAGGCAGTCTGCCCCCTGCTCGCTGGCCCGAGTGGCCTCAAGCCGAGGATGAGTGAGAGAAAGTTGCTGTTGAGCAAGTGGAGAGTGGCGTGCAGTGTCCCAGGCCTGCGGCTGCGGGTGCAGAGGTAACCCCACCTGCGGTCTCACACGCACGCACTCCTGCTGCTCTCTGTGCGAGGTGACAGGTCGTCTCCGGCTGCTCTTTCTCTGCCACGTGTGTTCCCTCCAACAGCCGCTGTAACCTCCGTCTGGTCTCGATGGTCAAGTTGATCATTGACTTTGCAAGGCCAGCCAGGTGCCTGGAATGCACCTGCCAGAACTCAAGAATTTTCCTTCTTTTCCACCCTTGGGAACCCGTAGCTCCCTAGCAATGGTCCCCGCCGTGACTCACTGCAACCTCTGAATGAGAACCGTTCAAAGTGAGCACATCTTTGGCTCCTGACCAAAAGGAATGTAGAACCTGGTCCCAGGCAGGAGACCTGCACTGGCCTTGTGAGATTTGTGTCCAGCCCCAGAGGTGCAGGGCTGGGTGACGGGGGTGCAGTATCCAGGGACTCCGTGTCCAGGCACTGTGGACTCATTGGAGCTGACATTAGCTGAAGAACACTGAAGGTGCCCTCAAGTGACGTCAGTGCAGAAATAGTTGCACAGGGCAGGACATCAATCCTCGTAGACCATGGGGTGCTGAGGCATCTGCTCTCTCTGCATTTCATTCCCGTTTCTACCTCTGCAAGTCCAGGCAAGAGTCCCTGCTCTCTCCGTGCAATTCCATGTGGAATCTCTCCTTCTTCCTTTCTTTGCCGACCCTCTCTAGGAAAATACTTTCACTGTTTCTAAATCCTGATCCCTGTCCCAGCCAGGGTGCCCCACGGCCTCCAGTGGCTTATTGATTTCTCCATTGGACCCTTTCTCTCCTCCTTCCAAACAGTGTGGAAAGGGCCAGAGGCCTGGGTTTTCGTTGCGGGGTTGTCAGTAACAGGTCATGTTGCTTTAGTGGACTCTCAGCCCTTGGGCACCACGCTCTCCTCGTCAGACCAAGGGGGACTGGACGTGGATGAGCCTGAGGTCCGTGCTGGGTCTCGCAGCCAGGGCTCTTCCCACGGCCGCCCACCCCTTCCTGAACGTCTGGGACGTGGGGTTATAAGAACACCTGTTTCTCTGTAAAGTGCCTCTCCCCCTGCAGGTGTCTGTCTCTAAGTGTGGTGGTTGCCACTAAGCATGTCCCTCTCCAGCAGGTGTGAAAAGCCATCACTTTTCTGCAAAGAAAGGAGGAAAGTGGCTGCTAGAATCAGGTCTTTGTTGGCCCGGGACAGAGTCCCTATATCATGTCCCTGAGGATGACCTTAAGTTCAGGGAGGTTTTCTTTTACCTTGTGGCTCTCACTGTCCACTTCAGCCCAGCCTCTAACAGGAGCCTAGTGTGATCCTGGGTCCGTCCCTCTCAGCCGCCCCTCCCAACTCAGCCACCAGCAGGACTGTAAGACTCTCATTGGATTTTTTTTCTTTTTTCAGATACCAAGTTCTGCTGGAACCATGAAAAAGCTAAATGTTCTTCACAGAAAGTAGCATTTCTACTTGAAAGAAAACTTTAACAGTTGACATGGTTATAATTCGGAATAAATATTTTTATTTCCCTATTTATTTCTATACAATACCCTTTCCTGGGGTATATTTATTATAAAGAGAAAGCATAATATTTTATGTTAAAACATTTTCTCTGGCTTAAAATAAAGTTATTTAAAATAAATTAAAATGTGCCTGTGAGCCTTCCGTTCCCATCCCTGTGGCCCCATCCTAGCTCATTCTGGCTCCTGCGACAAAATACCGTGAACCGGGGGCTCACGATCAATGGAAATTCGTTCTCTCCCAGGTCGGAGGCTGACAGGTCCAAGAGGGACCAGCAGGCTCGCTGTCTGGCGAGAACCCCTTTCCTGATTCGTCCATGGCCCTTTCTCTCTGTGTCCCCACGTGCTAGAAGGCAGCTCTCTGGGGTCTTCTATGCAGGCACTCGTCCCATTCAAGAGGGTTCTGCCCTTAGGAACGAATCATTTCCCAAAAGTCCCACCTTCTATTAATATTATCATCACCCTGGGGGTTAGGATTTCAACATAAGGAATGGGGGGACCTGGGCATTCGGACCATAGTTCCCCGTGTGGCATCCTGAGATGGAGGGGGAGCCAGAGGGGGATGGACAGGGAGGGTTTGGGCATAGGAGGGGGAGAGGAGGAGGAGGAGGGGGAATGTGAGCTGAACAACAGGTGACTCTCTTCCCTGGCCCCAGCATGGCAGCCCCTCTCTCTAGGTCACCCCTAGATCCCACTCTCTGCTCACAGCTCACCCTGGCCCCTCCCCCTGCAGCCTCTGTCTTCCCACAAGAGCAGCATCTCACCCCTCCTCCTTTCCCTGATTCTGGGGACTGGTCCATGGGGACTCCCCAGGCTTAGGGCACTTTCTACTTTATGCACGGAGCTGTCCCCTTTGCCACCCACCTCGCCAGTACCCCACTGGCCACACTCTCACCTTGTGGTTCTGCAGAGTCCCAAGCACAAGAATCTCCCCCATGAAAGGGACGAGCAGCCTGGACCCCATGAGGTCGCACCGTCCCACCGCTGAGCCTGACTCCAGCCGCCCCGGGTCAGGGTGTGCAGCGTGAATGGAGTGGGGGAAACACAGTGCTCAGGACTGTGACCCGTAGCCCTGAATCGAAACGTCCAGTGCTTTATGCACATTGATTTTTGTTTCGTTATCTTCATGTGAGTTCTGTCATCTGCATGGTTGGCTTTTCAATTTTTTTAACCTCCAAAAGCCTTGTATTGGCATAACACAGGACTCTGGAATCCCACTCCTTCTTGTGTCACCAGAGGCAGGTGGGCTCCTGTGCCCCAAGACACCTGCACAGGAGTGACCATAGCCTCACTGTACCTAAGGACCACAAACTGGGGACAGCCCAACGCAGTCATTTCATATTCTCAATTAGCCACCAGATGGCAGTGTGTGACTGCTTATGACTAGAGCATTACTCTCAAAGGTTTACAAATTTAATTAGGAAGCTAATGAAAATCCCACACAATAAATGACTATAAGGCAACCCACTAACTGGAGGATGCACCTTGCGGCACATACAGACTTGTAAAATTATGTGTCCAACCCGACCACCCTTCCCCCCACCTCCATCCATCCATCTATAAACATCTGTCTATACAATATTACTTCTTTGTGATAAGAATCTTTTGGTCGCAAGTGGTCTGCAGGTGAGACAGAAAGTAACTGAAACAAGGGAGGGACGTACTGCAGGTGATTGGCAGGTCTCAGTGCAAGTCTGAAAGTGGGAGGTCTCCTGATTAGCATAGCCAAGGTCAGGTACACAGTCTCTTCTATCCCCAAAGCACTGGGTGGTTTTTTCCCTCTGGGGAACTTTGCTAAAATCCTGTATATCCTAATAGAGCATCAAGTCAGAATAACGGCAGGCGGTTCTAACAATACTGAGGGAGAGATTAGGTTATCATTACAATTACATAGTAGTCTGCTTACTACATACTCTGTTATAATCCTTAGTCCCCCACGTAAGACAGTCAGTGAGCCGAGAGGAGAGTCTACCCTTGGTTCTGACTGTGTCACAGGCCCCAGCCCAGCACCTGGCACAGCAGAGGCGCCAAATACTGCTCAGTGAATGCACCCGGGACGAGAGAGGGGGCGGTGCTGAACACTACATGAAGTTGGGACTCTCTTCGAACAGCCCAGACATGAGGTTACCATAAGCACGCTGCTTGTTAACTTGTCAGGCTGTTCATTTTTAAAACATTTTAATCTTTTTATTTATTTTTTTAGAGACAGGGCCTTGCTCTGTCGCCCAGGCTGCAGTGCAGTGGCAAGATCATAACTCACTGCAGCCTGGAACTCCCGGGCTCAAGCGATCCTCCTGCCTTAGCCTCCCCAGCAGTTAGGACTATAGGTGTGCACCACCACACCTGGCTAATTTTTCTTATTTTTTTGTAGAGATGAGGTCTCACTATGTTGCCTAGGCCGGTTATGAATTCCTGGCCTCAAGCGATTCTCTCACCTCAGCTTCCCGAGGTGCTGGGATCCCAGGTGGGAGCCACCGCACCTGTTGCTGGGCTCTTTAAACCTGATTGTCTTCCCATGGCGTCCCCCAGCCCAGGTGTACCTGGTCCCAGGTATTTCCCAGAATCTCCGCCCTGCTTTAACTTCTCGCTTACTTTGGCTTCTCTGGTCATGCACCTTTGTGTGTCTTCATGCTAAGGCTCAGGGGACACCTTTGAACCCCTTGGGCAGCCCACTGGGTCTCCCTGCTCTAGCCCACCTGCCATCACCCACTCCTGGTTCTGCACTTGACCTTGACCGCAGCGTCATCCCAACTCCAGTTAGGAGACACCCCCAGCATTCTACCCTGGGGGCCCACGCTAGCCAAGGTAACCCCTCTTTATCCATCTCTTCCAGCATCCTCACCTGGGGATAGGGGCTCTGATGTCTAAAAACGTGTAAGGAAGGAAAGTAATCTCATGGCGTTTTTGCTAGAAAATAATTTCCAATATCTGAAAAATTACTAGGAAATTGTGTGATTTAATTGCCCTGCTTCTTGGAATAAGAAAACTCAATGACAAAAGGCAGAGACTGCAATATTCTGATACCAATGGCAATAAAATAATTTAAACATTATGGCCATATATATGCCTTTCTTTTATGTTATGACACTATCATTTAAAAACATATGGAACTTAAGGTAAAACCTATTCTGCATTCTAAGGATGCCTAGAATAAGAAAATTCTGTAATTTATTTCCTTGTAAAACATCCCTTTTAACACAAATCAAAGTTTAGAATTGAACTGCTCAAATCTTTGCTTTTCCCAGGTGGGGCAGCCAGGGCCCAGAGACAGGGTGTGGTTCACCCAGTGTTGCCAACCCCTTCACCAACCGACCCTGAGAAAATAGACAAGCCCTTTTTCCACTTAGTGTCCTCAGATTCCCAGCCAGTGCTTTTTAAATAGTTGGTTCTCTGTGAATCTAATCAGAACTGAACTGAACTGGTCAGAATGGAGCAATTCCGTAAGGTTTGAGAGTTCCTTTCTCGTAGTAGGTTCAGCTTTGTTTCTGGTGAACCATGTCAAAATAAAATGTCTTGAGCACAGTAATTTGAAACCAACAAGTCTCCTTTTCTGACACTGAGCAGAGAGGAATTACGCTGACAGTTCTGATTAGCCTCCTGCTTCCTCTCTGAGAAGCAGAGCTCTAACACCACCTGGGCTGGGCTCAGAGCAGCCCACACTGTGATATTATTTGCCAATTACTGAAAGCCGGAAGCCAGCTCTGCTGCCCTGCCCAGACACCAGCAGGGACTTCAGAGGACCTTCATCCCCCGCCAGAATGGCTGGACCCAGACGGTCTCTGAAGCTCACTTCCCTCTTGGTCAATTGCGAGTATAAGACTTATGAATATTAAAGAGCTTCACCGTTAGAAGGTAGGCCTTTCAGAATATTAGATTCTACGGAACTAAAGCTTAATGACAGGATTTTATTCATAAAGCAATACTGGCATGGACAAATAAAGCTTGATATAGCTCTAAATTAGTAGTGGTGTTTTCACTTAACAATTAATTTTAAGGTGAGAGTGCCTAAAAAATATGTTTTTCTGGGAAATGAGCATGCCTGGTGAATTTTACCCTGTCTCTGATGATGATAAGAAGAGGAGTCTTCTAGATGAAGAACAGAAATAAATTATGTCAATGTATCATGAAATATAGAATTGCATGATAATTCTGTTGTATCTTTCCATTTATTTGTATCTTTAACTTTGTTGTTAATATTTTATAATATTCAGTGTACAGATATTTCACCTCCTTTGTAAAATTTATTCCTCAGTATTTTATTCTTTATGGTGCCATTGTAAATGAGATAGTTTTATTCATTTTTCAGATAGTTCATTGTTAGCGTATAGAAACTCAACTGATTTTTATATCTTGATTTTGTATCCTGCAAATTTACTATTTTTTTTTCATGATTTCTAATCATTCTTTGATGAATTCTTTAGGGTTTTCTTTTTTTTTTTTTATTTGCATTTTTTTCTTATTTAATCTAAATTCTTTTTCTTCTTTTTTATTTCAGCATATTATGGGGGTACAAATGTTTAGGCTACCTATATTGCCCTTGCCCCGCCCGAGTCAGAGCTTCAAGCGTGTCCATCCCCCAGATGGTGCACACCGCACCCATTAGGTGTGTATATGCCCCTCCACCCCTCCCCCCTCCCATTTGCCCAACACCTGATGAGTGCTATTACTGTATGTGTACTTATGTGTTGATCAGTTAAACCCAATTTGATGGTGAGTACATGTGGTGCTTGTTTTTCCATTCTTGGGATACTTCACTTAGTAGAATGGGTTCCAACTCTAACCAGGATACTACAAGAGGTGCTATATCACCATTGTTTTTGTGGCTGAGTAGAACTCCATGGTATATATATATATACCACATTTTATTAATCCACTTATGTATTGATGGGCACTTGGGTTGTTTTCACATGTTTGCAATTGTGAATTGTGCTGCTATAAACATTCTAGTGCAGATGTCTTTTTCATAGAATGTCTTTTGTTCTTTTGGGTAGATGCCTCTCTTTGAGGTATCTCCATATTGCTTTCCACAGAGGTTGTACTAGTTTATTTAAATAAGCCACAATGTTTGGATGTTAATGTTATTTCCAACTTGTCTATAGCATAATGATCTTTGATGGCTATCACTTCACATACATCTTTGAATAATTCTCTGATTTTCTTGGGATAAACTCCTAGAAATGAATTTGTGTAACAAATTACTCCAAAATTTAGGACTTAATACAATGGACATGTGTTATCTCACCGTTTCTGTGGGTCAGTGATCTGAATGAATGTTTGCCGGGTGCCGCTGGCTCAAGATCAATTATGAGGTTGCAGTCACGCTCTCAGCCTGGGCCATCATCTCATCTAAAGGCCTGATGAAACAGCTACATTAAACTGGATAGAGAGATGACATTGAACTGAGCATTATTTCTGAATCACAAATCAAAATTTGGCCTGTTAACTTTGGAAAGCTGTTACATTTACTGGGTCTTTGTTCCTTCATTCAAAATATGACAGATTTCTGTCCCATCTTTGTTTATGATTCTAATAATCTGTGATTTATTTAAAGAACTTTTATTTCCCAATTCTTGTAATTAGCTGGCCTTCTCCCTAACATCTAATTTTCTTTGTGTTGCCACCTCTCTTTTTCTTCTTTAGACTACTTTTTTTCATATCTTTTGTCTTTCATTTAAATACTGCTTTTTTATATCTTACACATCTAATTGTTTTCCTTTTATTTTTAATTGGCACATAATAAGTGTACATATTTGTAGGACAGAGAGTGATATTTTGATACATGCATACATCTGTAGTGATCAAATCAGGGAAATTGGGATAGCCATCACCCCAAACACTTGTCATTACTTTGTGCTATGAACATTCAAAATCCTCTCTTCTGGTTTTTTGAAAATATACACTAAATTATAATTAGCCGTGCTCACCCTACATTGCTGCAGAACACTGGAACCCATTCCTTCTAACTGGCTGTAATTTTGTGTCTGTTAACCAACCTCTCCCTATCCTCCCCTCTCCCTACGCTTTCCAGCCTCTAATACCCACAATTCTATTCTCTATGTCTATAAGATCAATTTTTTTAGCTCTTACATATAAATAAGAATGTGTGATATTTATCTTTCTGTGCCTGACTTATTTCGCTTAACATAATGTCCTCCAATCTCATCCATGTTGCCATGAATGACAGGATTTCTTTTTTTTTTTTAAAGGTGTTTTTTATTTATTATAGAGACAAGGTCTCGCTATGTGGTCCAGTCAAGTGTCTACCTCTTGACCTCAAGCAATTCTCCCCCCTCTGCCTCCTAATACACTAGGATTACAGGCATGAGCCACCATGCCTGGCCTCATTCTTTTTTGTGGCTGAATAATAGTTCATTGTACATGTACCAATTTTTTTCTTTATTCATTCATCTGTTAATGTATATTTAGGTTCATTCCATACCTAAGCTATTGTGAATAGTGCTGCAATAAACATGAGGGTGTGGAGGTTTCACTTTGATATACTGATTTTCTTTTTTTTTTTTTGGATAAATATCCAGTAGTGGGATTCTTGAATCACATGGTAGTTCTATTTTTAATTTTTTGAGAAACCTGCACACTGTTTTCCATAATGGCTATACAAATTTACATTCCCATTAACAGTGTATAAGAATTCCTTTTTCTCTGCATCCTCACCAGCATTTGTTATCTTTTGTCTTTTTGATGATAGTCATTTTAACTAGGGTGAGATGATACCTCATTGTGGTTTTGATTTGCATTTCCCTGATTATTAGTGATGTGGAGCATTTTTTCACATATTTGTTGGTCATCTGAATGTCTTCTTTGGAAAAATGTCTATTCAGGTCCTTTGCTCTTTTTAATGGGATTATTTGGATTTTTTTACTGTTGAGTTGTTTGAGTTCCTTGTATATTCTGGCTACTAGTCCCTTATCAGATGAATTGTTTGCAAATATTTTCTTCCATTCTATAGGTTGTCTGTTCACTCTGTTGATTATTTCCTTTGCTGTGCAGAAGCTTTTTCTTTAATATAGTCCCATTTGTCTAGTTTTGTTTTTCTTGCTGTGCTTTGAAGTATTAGCCTAATTTTTTAGGAAGTTTCTGGGAAAGATAAAATTAAGCAAAATATTCAAGGCTGCTCTTCATAGTCACTCTACACAAAATTCCTAATTTCTGAATGTTGTCAACTAATATAAAACCAAAGTTTTCAAAGCTCCAACAGTCTGTCGGCCAAATAACACATTTCTACAGGCTGGATTTGTCTGAGATCTGAAGGCTTCTAGGTTTTTACTTGGCACTAAACAGTGCTGCAAAATAAATTGTGTGTGTGTGTGTGTATGTGTGTGTGATCCCATTTTTATGGTATCATCACATTAAATTTTTAAACCAGATTTGAAAACTGAAAGTATTAAAGGGTCAGTTAATGGCAACATGGCTCAGGAGATGGGCTGCATATAATGACTCTGTGGTTAGAAGTCCAGCCCTAGGACTGATTTATTCAGTGACCTTGAAGAAGGTCATTAACCATGAGTTTTGCTTCAGCATCTGCGTCTGTAACACAAAGACAGCAACTGCTAAGCTCCTGTGAGGAGAGCTAGCTGAAGGGACTTCAAACACTTAGCTCGCTCTCAAAAAATGCATGCAAGAATTCACATAATCTGTCTGTCATTTTAAAGTTTGTTTCATTTGAACAATTTTCACAAAATTTGCCAATGTTATCAGCACACTAGAATGCCAGAAAATGACACTTATACTCTTATCAACTGAGTGTAAGCTTTCACATCTGTTGTAAAACAAACAACTTCAGATGCTTGTTTATAAGTTACAACATACATTTTCCAACAAAGAATACCTCTGCGGGCCGGGCGCGGTGGCTCACGCCTGTAATCCTAGCACTCTGGGAGGCCGAGGTGGGCGGATCGTTTGAGCTCAGGAGTTCGAGACCAGCCTGAGCAAGAGCGAGACCCCATCTCTACTAAAAATAGAAAGAAATTATATGTACAGCTAAAAATATATATAGAAAAAATTAGCCGGGCATGGTGGCGCATGCCTGTAGTCCCAGCTACTTGGGAGGCAGAGGCAGGAGGATCGCTTGAGCCCTAGAGTTTGAGGTTGCTGTGAGCTAGGCTGACGCCACGGCACTCACTCTAGCCTGGGCAACAGAGTGAGACTCTGTCTCAAAAAAAAAAAAAAAAAAAAAAGAATACCTCTGCGGCCAGTAAATATTGGTTTTTCAATCCCTAGGATCTTAAACTAACTTCCTTATAAAGCACGGTAGAAAAATGCAAACATATTCAATAGTTTCAGTCTCATTCTGCTTAGGCAAATAAATTGAGGGAAGAAACTAATATTTACTTCTCTGCTTATCCACTCAGGTAGCTGGATTTGAAATTTTGAATATGAGTTATCTGCATGTGATCCTTCAGTGAAGGCTATGAAGGATGCTCGGTTGCGCTGCTGCGATTTATAGGACACATTCAGTCACCTCTAGCAGGCTCTTTTATGTTTTGATGCCAAAATATATGTAATATTCCTCTACTAAATTCTTTAAAACCTAAATGTGTGCTGCACAGATATGCAAAATAATTATAATTGTAATAGTTTTGGTTTAATATATTTTATATACTCTAAAATTACTACATAGCATGTGGTACCTTGTTTCTTCTATTCAGCTGTACAAAACTCTTTTTCTTTCTTGATGTTCTTTATTTTCAAATGTTAGTAATTCCCTCCATCTCTTCCAACCCATCAATGACATTAAAAGATAATGCTTGTGATTATCATTTGCAAACTTTGTGATTTTTCTTCCGCATTATAAATCAGTTGACTGCTCCTCTTGCACCCCTATAGCTACTTTCTCTAAAGAATATACAGCGTTTATCTTATAAAAGCAATGTGCGCATTTCATTTGTCAGGCATTGCAAGTACTGTGACATATTCCCCACTTCATTCTCACGGTTCACCTCTACCTCTTCCTCTTTAGCCAGAGATCACCTCCTCCAAAAATTTCACCGGTTTTGGGGCTACCTTTTTATTTGCATTCTTTTCTTGGCATCCTGCTGCTTTCTATAGATCTGATTCAGTTGGCATCTGGGTACATTTCTGACCCTCCACCCGCCTACACACAGCTCTCTGGCTACTCCGCCCAAGCCCATCTTCTGACTGCACCCTTTGTCTCCCTCGCCCACTCCCAAACTCCATCCCTTGTTTTTTATTGATCTTTATGCTCGGAACTGCCTCCCACGAACATTCATGAACCTCCTTACTGCACTCCCTCGAATCATTTCCCCAGAAGAGCTTTCTAGTCTGTAAGTGTTCCTGTTTTCTGTCTGCATGTTACACTCGGGGCTGTTCCAGCCTGGGGATGGCAATTCACTTTTCTTCCCTGAAAGGTTTTATTTAGTCCTTTAATTTTTCCTGGCTACTTTTTTTTAAAATAGGAATAATCAGGAAATCTGCATCAATATATGTTAAATAAACATGCATAACTTTTTAGTAAATAAAGCAAACATACGAGCAGAAATGATACTATTGCCTTATAGTCACATGGAACAGTGACGATAGAATTAAAATTATTCTTCACACACGGGAAACTTACATCTTTGCTATAGTATTTTAGTAACCACTGCTATCAGGAATTTTGAAATTTTTAATAAAAGTGCCAGGTTGACACAATAAAAGGTTTTTGAAAACTGTCTTTATGCTAGACATAAGAATATCTCATTGTTGGAATCCTTGAGCACTTTCACTCCGTACAGTATATGACTTGAATGAAAGTGTAAGCCTTTAAACCACTTTGAAAGCAGATACTGTTTTTAATATATATTTTTCAACTAGGGCAATTACCAAACCAGCTTTTGGAGACACTCTTTGTCATGTACTTGATGCAATAAGGCTTCTGTGCGGTTTCGAAAATCTTAAATTCTGTATCTGTCTATATCCATTGTGATCAGATATAAACTAAGCACAAAAATAATAGTAATCAATATAAATTATCAGCTGTGGACTCATTGCAAATGAAGGTCATGGGGCAGGCGGCCAACCCCCTCTTTTCATGATGGCTCCACTCTGCGAAAAGACCGACACTAAATAAATCATTCACAGTCTTGCCCAAGGGCTCAAAAAAAAAAAAAAAAAAAAAAATGGCCTTTCTCTTGAACTGTAAAAATAGCAAAGAGGAAATGTGAAGGTTCAAGGTCCTCATCATTTGGTGTCTTCCAATCATTCCATCAAGTACCATGGCCCCTCTCTCTAAACTTCTGTTGCACTTTTTTTTTAGGGACAGAGTCTTGCTCTATCACCTGAGCTATCATAGCTCACTGTAGCCTTAAACTCCTGGGTTCAAGCGATCCTTCTACCTCAGCCTCCCGAGTAGCTGGGACTACAGGAACATGCCACCATGCCCAGCTAATTTATTTTTTATTTTTTATAGAGATGGGGTTGCACTATGTTGCTCAGGCTGGTCTCAAGCTCCTGGGCTCAAGCGATCCTCTCACCTCGGCCTCCCAAAGTGCTGGGATTATAGGCATGAGCCACTGTGCCCAACCTAAACTTCTGTTGCACCTACACTCTGTGCCACTTATTGTCACAGTTAACCATTCTGTCTTTTCTTTCTCTCGTGTGTTTGTCTTCCTGCCACATTCTTATGTGGAATTGCTAGAGCCAGGAACCATAGAGTATATTAACCTCTCTTGTCAATTCAGCTTTAGTACAATGCAAATGGGAGGTATGTTAATCCATCGAAGGCACACCTACTACGTGCCAGGCACTGAGTGGGGTCCTAGAGATACAAGGGTAAATGAGACACTGTCTTGTCTTCAGAGGACTGAAATCTAGTGGGATAGAGACACGCAAGCAAATAGACAAGTACCATAAAATATGTGTGGGGGCTAATGGAAAACTTCCCCTTCATCCTCTGAAGGTTTGATAAAAATCAACTGACGAAAGGCAGATGAATAGGAGAAATGGCAGACACGTTTATTAGCATGCATGGGGGAATTGAGTGATTACTCCACCACGCAATGGGGTACAGATAGCTATATCTTAGGGGAAAGGGAGATGGGAAGTGTGGATGATTTTAGGGGGGTAATAAATTATCTTTAGGAGAATTCAATGGGCTTGAAGAACATACAATGGCCTGAGACCCACAGGGCAAACAAAACTTGTCCCGGTGGGTGTTGACAGACTTCAGTCTTTCTTCCTGCAATAGGAGTTTGGTTCATGAAAACTCAGGAAAGGGACCAGACAGAGGTAATTATTTCCTTCTTTGGCGGGTCTGGACTTTCAGCAGAGAAGGGAACTTCAGAGAACAACTTCATCCTGTGCTTTGGGAGAGAAGGAGGATGGAGAGACTGAGAGACAGGGGATGCAGGTGGGTGGGTAGGGGGATGTGGGGGGCAGGTGTCAGAGAGACCTTGAGGCTTATTCTTCAGTTGAGCGTGTCAAAGCACCATATTTTGGAATATTGGTTTCTGGGCCCCAACATGTGGTAGGTGCAATCATTGAAGCCAAAATTAGGGGTCCTGAGAACACACTTGGAGGAACTTGAGCTGGTCCTTAAAAGTCCAGGATGAGCTCCTGGATGAAGTGACTTCTAATCTGCAAGCTGAGGAGGCATGGGACTTAGCACAGTACATACGAGTGGAGGGGGAGCGGAAAAGTTTTCCAGACCATGTTAATGGCATCCCCAGAGGTGGGAAAGACTAGAGAGAACACTAAAAGGACAACAAATGTTAATAAGTCCCTCAGTATATTTGGAGTTTCTAACAGTGGTGGTGTGGTTCATGTATCTGCAGATGCATATTATATATTAATAAAATTAGACAAGTTTCAGCATCAACTCTATTCATATTTTTCTTTTTATGAAAGTACTTTTAAAAAAAACCAAACATCTTGTTCATATAATAAGTGGAGGGAATAAAGGGCATTTTATTGAGGCAATTTTATTTAATTCTCTTAACTCCTTCCAAGATATATTCCAAGATAGCATAGAATGACCTACCATCAAAAACGTTTAGAGATCTAGATTCCTGCCTGCAATTCTGTTGAAAGCAAAGAAGTAAAAATAACCTGACTTGCGATGGGATTTGCTACTCAGTCTTTGAAGTTATCAGAAATTTTTATGAGAGATGTAAAGTACAAGCAGGCAATGGCCAGACCATATATGACAACAGAACTCTGACCCGCAGCTTCTAGAGCAACTAGTGCAGGACGCCAAGCAAACCACCACCTCTGCAGCAATTGCTCAATGGTCAGTGGCTGCCAGCTTCCCTGTCCCCTCCCCACGCCCCTCTGCTGGGCGCTACCATCTACCTTCTCACAGCAGGCTCCTCCTCGTGTTCACATCCCACCTTAAATGTCATTTCTTCAGAGAAGCTTCTTTGACCACCCTCTCTTAAGTAGCTACCTAGTCCATTATGTATTCTCAGCATGGCATTTTCCACTGTCTGATATTTCGCCTTCCTCTGCTTCCTTCCCTCCTTTCCTCATTATTTCTCTTTTGATCTCTCCCCAAAGGAATGTCAACTCCATGACCACTGGAACCATTTTATCTGAAAACTTAGAACAGTGCTTAGTCCATAGTTTGACACTGAATGTATATTTGCTGAATAAATAAATAGGAGGAAAAAAGAGAATGTCAAGAAGTTGAGGACATTCTTACCTGGTGGCTTGTGAATTTCTCTGTGAAGTAGGAGGCTAAGTTACCTATTGAGACTAAAAGTAGAGTTTTACAAGGGGTGGGAATGGAAGAGAGTGATGAAAAAAAGAACATAGTTTAATTATGGACAGCATTTAGGCCCCAGCATACTAAGGATATAGTGAATGGATAAATGAGAGCATGTCAGTCAGCTGTCGTTATTTTGAAATAGGTTTCTGAGAAATTGAGCTATGTTTAGTCACATGGTATCTTTGGTAGGCAGAATAATAGCCCTGAAAGATGTCGGTAATCTAATCCCCAGAACCTGTGAGCATGTTACTTTATATCATGAAGGACCCTTTTGTAGAAATGAGTAAAGTTTAAGGATCTTGAGATGGGAAGATTATCTTGGCTTATCTAGGTAGAGTGAATGCAATAAAAAGTATCTATTAGTGAAAATGGAGCAGTAAAGTCAGAGTGAAAGAAGGAGATCTGAAGACAAAAGCAGTGGTCAGAGTGAAGGAAGGGAGGAACCACAAGCCAAGGAGTACAGGTGGCCTTTAGAATCCAGAAAAGGTAAGGACACGAATTCTTCCCTAGAGCCCCAAGAAAGAACACAGCCCTGGGATACTTTGATTTTAGGACTTCTGATCTCTAGAACTGTAAGATAATACCTTTGTGCATTTTAAGCCACTAAGTTTGAGTTGACTTATTTCAGTGGCAATAAGAAATTAATACACCTTCAGTTCTACGTAGACTGTGCTCCTCAAACTGTAATGTTTGAAGATCTGGGACCTTGTTAAAATGCAGCCCCTGATTCAGTAGTTCTGGGGTGGTGAGGACTGAGATTCTGCATATTTAACAGTTTCCCAGGTGAGGCCAGTTCTGTTGGTCTACAGACCACCCTTGAAATAGGAAAGATCTAGAAGGTACTGTCAAGACAAATGAGAGAAATAGTCATCATGGACATACAGTATATATGTCTTTCATCTGTGTAGTTCTTGCAAGTTTATAAATTATTTTTGCATTTTATAAACACTGAAATCCTGTAAGGAAGATACTGATATTTCCTTTCCCTGCCAAGGAAAAGGATATTCAGAAAGGGTAAGTGATCAGCCTAGGCTGCACAGATGGTGCATTATATTAGGCTTATGACAAAATCAGGCCTTAAGCTCAAGTTTTTGTTTCCAAATTCTTTTCAATTTACAAAGTTAATGTTTGAAATCAAGATCTAGTGTCAATGAATTCAGAAGCATCAGTGTTACTCAAGGATGGGAAGTACAAAGTACCTGCCATTAAAGGACCAACAGAGACAAACTTCCTATTTCTCCAGTGGACTTTGGCTCAGGGTTTGATGAAATCAAGAGCTTTCTCCCATTAGGGTGGCTGTTTCTCCTTGTTTCCTTGATGTGGACTCTTTCAAAAACCCAGAAAGGTATCACAAAGTGGCTTACAAGTGCTGGAACATCTCATTCTCTTCTCCCTCCCCCCATCCCTGGAGTTCATGTACAATGTGACCCCTCTTGGATCCAGGTCAGGATGAAAACGATTATATTTGACAAACCGTATGCATACCCTGGTGAAGGATGCCCTGTCACCAAGGAGCTACAAGATTCATATGAATTTTCCTACAGCATTCCTCGACGTGGCATTGAAACAATTCTCCCAGGGAATATTCTGCCACATAAAACTAACATCAAGTATATCTGAACCACCTGAAACAACCAAATCGAAATACCTATGATCTGTCTTTCTCCATCCAGGTGACTAAGGCAGGAAAAATCCAAAGAAAGGAGGATTCTGTAAGATTTGATTTGGCATACAAAAGGAAGAAAACTTCAACAAGCCTAAACAAACAAGAGGGTGAAGAGATTAATTCTGAAAGACGACTGAGGAATCTGACATATGTCATTGGATCAATCACTTGGGCATCAGATGTTGTGACCTCTCTTCCACGAGGCAAGAAATCTGGTCCTACTTGTATACTCTGGAATTTGACATCAATTTCTGTAGCTGCTTAAGGATTATGCATCAGATGTGCTACTTAGTAGCTTTCAGGAACCAGGGACTAATTATACCATATTTTATTTTCTATTTTAGAAGACAACTAACTTAAATGAAATGACCAAGAACCTTCTCATAATCCCTTTGTAGCAGGCACTCTCTGTTTTTAACTGTATATGAAGTAATGTTTATGAATAAAGCTTATTTTGTCTTAAAAAAAAAAAAAAGGACCAATAGGAACTCCTGTGGAATTTAACTGACATAAGAATGGATGGGAAACGAGATAAACTGTTACATGATTTTTGCATTTTGAGACTTGACCAAAATGGTGATCATGTTTCAGATCATCTCGGACATGCATGTGAGACAATTTGCTTTGATCCAGTATAAATTTGAGGCTTTTTGTCACTCTGCTATCTCTCTTTTCCCTGATACTTTGTATTTTGTTCGGTCAGCATGTATTGAGCACCTACTGTGTGCCAAGGCACCATGCCAGATACGACAGAAGCAAATACAAATAACATGTTGTCGCTGCAGTCTGGGATTTCACTGGGTGGTAGAAAAGAGAAATAAATACAAAAAAAGCAAAAGTAAATTTGCCACCCTGACCTCTGCTTCTGTCTTCACATCTTTTACTCAGACTCTTCTGCGTCCCTTTCACTTATAAGGACCCTTGTGATTACACTGAGCCCACCTGGGTCAGCCAAGCTACTCTTCCCATCCCAAGGTCAGCGGATTAGCAACCTAAATTCCCCACTGCCGTGCAACATGGTTATTAATATTGACAGGTGCTGGGGATTAGGACACTGACATCTTTGGGGGCTGTCATTCTGCCTTCCAGTGTGGGCCTATGTAACCACGACAGACCCTGTGACCCTCCTATGCTGGCCACAGCTGGCTGGGTCAGGGTGGACACTAGAAATTGATGGCACCGTCTGTAGCTGGAATGAGTTGGACATTGCTGAGTGCTTGGCATGTAAAGTCATGTAGAACCTGGCCTTGCTCAGCCATTTTGGGCCATGTACACCCTGTTTAGTAAACAGAGAAAGCAGGACATGGCAGATACAAAGAGAGGTAGTGGCAGGAGACAGAGCAGAGACAGAGGAAGCAGCTCTCTGCTGATGTCCGAGTCACTGGATAGAGCCCAGAGTCCTTTGTTTCCTGTCCACAGAGCTCCATGCACATATGTACCATATCCTTGGATGAAAACCTTTTTGCCTGGACCCTGAGTGGATTTTGGCTCCTCCTAAGTACATGTTCCCTGTCTCAGACTATTTATACATATGCGAAGTAATTAATCATTGATTACGGAATTGGGAAATAGAAAACAGGTAAAACTCAGGTTTGAATTGAGTTTCCCACTCTGCCATTTCTTTCCGATGTATCTTTCAGACCAGTGATAAGGGAGGTAAATAACTAATTAAGAAAAGCTTCCAGCAGGGCGTGGTGGCTCACGCCTGTAATCCTAGCACTCTGGGAGGCCGAGGTGGGTGGATCCCTCAAGGTCAGGAGTTCGAGACCAGCCTGAGCAAGAGTGAGACCCCCGTCTCTACTAAAAATAGAAAGAAATTATCTGGCCAACTAAAATATATATATAGAAAAAAATAGCCGGGCATGGTGGCGCATGCCTGTAGTCCCAGCTACTCGGGAGGCTGAGGCAGGAGGATCGCTTAAGCCCAGGAGTTTGAGGTTGCTGTGAGCTAGACTGACGCCACGGCACTCACTCTAGCCCAGGCAACAAAGCGAGACTCTGTCTCAAAAAAACAAAAAAAAGAAAGAAAAGCTTCCTTGCTGAAGACCAAGGTGTCTGATGGTCCCTGTTCCTCCCACTGGCAGTTAACACATTTTTGGTTCGTTTTTGAAGCTTAGCAATTTAAAAAAAAAAAAAAAAAAAATTTATTCTCTTTAGCTCATCTCATTTTAAAGAGAAAAATTAAGGTTTTGGGGCCAGGGGATATTTGAAATTTCTAATGTGTACAGTAAATGGCCAGTTCCTGTGAATAAAACATGACAATTAAATCCCTACTAGAGGCCCTTTCCTTCCTCATCTTGTCCAGCAAGACAAGCTCATTCCTGAGCCACCGCGCCCTGCATGACCTCGGAACATTCATCCCTGGAACCGCTTTGGTTTTGCTTTTGGACCCGAGAGGTGAGTTGGATTTGGACACACAGACCGATGCTGCAGAGTGACAGGATTTAGGCCATTTCCCATCAGGAAATCACTGCCTCTGAGCTGAGGCTTAAAGTGAGAACTATTGATTTTTTATATGATAATTTTTAATAAAGGGTTTTGTGGAGGTATCATGTATAAATCGTACATTCTCCTGTTTTAATTTAGTAATTTTTAGTATATTTATAGAGTTGCATAACCATCACCACCATCTCATTTTAGACTATTTCCACCTCAACCCCCCAAACTAAACTCATGTCCATTTACACTCACTTTTCCATTCCTACCCCCCGCCCTGGGCCACCCCTCGTCCACTCTCTGTCTCTATACATTTGCCTTTTCTGGGCATTTAGTATAAACAGAATCATAAAAGATAGGGAGATAGGGTCTTCTTTTTTCTTTTTCTTTTTTTACTTCACATAATGTCTTTGAGGCCTGTCCATGTGGCAGCAGGTATCAGTATTCCCTTTTTATTGAGAGATAGAATTCCATTGCACAGATACACCACATTTTGTTTATCCATTCACTAAAAATATTGATTTTTATTACTAGATCATGCCCAGAAAATGTATTTTGAGGAACCTGCCAGAGATAGTCAGATTTGGGGTATCCAATATGGATGTATGTTTCCCTTTGTTATGTTTGGGGGTTCTCAGATAAGCATTCCTCCCCTGCAGTGGACTCAAGGCGCAGCTCAGCCTGAATCTTCTGGTTAGGGGTCCTGGGTACACTGACTCAGGACTCGATCTTTCCTAGTCCACCTCTCTGAGGCTGTGGTGGTGAGATCAGCATTTAAAGGCAGGAAAATCCTGGACCAATCAGAAAAATGCTTACCCCTTGGCACGCATCTGAGGGTGGCATCAGTAGAGGGTCTCTGCTGACAAGGCGACAGTTCCTTACACTTAGCAACAAAGCTTGAGAATGTCTAGCTCCTCATGCCTGGCAGGCTTCCTTTGGTTTTGGTGAATTAACAATTCCATCTTTCTGCGTTTCCAGGGTCCCTTGGTTTGTAAGAGGCCTGGAAATATTTGGGTTCTGTAACTGGCTCTTATTTCCTCTGCTTCACATTTATTGAGCAGCTAATATGCTCCAGGCCATTTGCATTGTCTATAGCCTTGCAATGATCTTATAGTGTAGCTTCTATTATATTTATTTTTCAAATGGGGAAATGGAACCTCACAGAAATTAAGGGAAGAGGAGCCCACCTGTTCAGTCTGAAGGTGCTCCCAGGGTGATTCCACACACCTCTGTTACTATACTCCATACCATTGCTTGCCTCATGCCCTAGCTAGGATGCCCTAGTTGCTAGGATCAGATAGTTCTTAAAAGGTATTACATAATTAATATTCCATTCTGTTATATTGAAAATAGGTGATAAATGGAAATATAAAATATTAAGAGACTTCCCAGGATCTTTGATGCTGTGAAAGTAGGGGAATAGATTCCGAGGCATAGAACTACCTTACCATTTGCTCTTATCAATAAACGACTTGGCTTCCTAACTTTGATTCCCACTTTTTCCTCTGCCCAGATATTTGTCACACATTTCGCTTGCTTGAATCCTTCTCACCTCCGTTTGTTAACATGAATATCAGGGTCTCCAAGAGGCTTCCCCTGACCGCCCTCATTAAAGTAGGTTACTCCCTTTCTTAGAGCATCCTTCTTACCCTCCAAAGCCTTGGTTGCAATTTGTAATGATGTGTTTATTTATTTTCTTGTTCATTGTCTGTCTTGGCCCTGGCCAGTTATACTACAAGTTCCCCGAGGACAGGGAGCAAGTGTGTTTTGATCACACCTATATAACCACTTACTAGTGTAGTATTTAGTACTTAAATAATCTCAGTGAATCATGAACCAAATCAGTGGTAAAACAAAGAGGTCAGGTTTTAAGCAGCCTTCTAAGCCCCCTCTCAAGTTCTTCAAATACCGAAAGGAATTGCCACTTTGTGGAAGTTAAGATAACACATCTCATAGACCAGCAGGTTGTTGGGTACAAAGGGGTTGAGGTGTCCCCTGCCCGCTTCAATCCCTGCAGCTGAGAGTGATTGAGTTGGAAACTCTCTAACTTATTGCTGCATGAGGCTCATAAAGCTATTGCCTCTATGGAGAGAAGTTGGCATATCCTGGGCCTTTCTCCCGAGGACCCCAGAGTCAACAACTCTAAAAGGTCCAAAGAAGGAACATTTTAAACTGTAAAAGAAACAACCCAACTGTTCAACCACTCTTTTTGTTTTCTTTTTCCTTTTTATTTCAGAGTATTACGGGGGTACTAACGCTTTGGTGACATAAGTTGCCCAAGCGTACCCATCCCCCAAACAGCGTGCACTGCACCCATTAGGTGTGAGTTTACCCATCCCCTGCGCCCCCTCCCACCTGCCTGACACCCTATGAATGTTACTTCCATATGTTCACAAAAGTTTTGATCAAATAGTACCGATTTGGTGAGTACATGTTCAACCACTCTTTTTATTTTATTGTCATTTTTAAATTTTGAATTTACATCTTCCTCAGGTGAAGTTCAGGAGCTTTCATGGGGCAGAGGAAGAAATGGCTAGAATATATTTCCTTGGCTAGGAAGCATCTAGAAGACTAGATGAGCATTAAAGCACTAAAGCGCTGCAGCAATCTTAAATGCATTACCCTGAGCAAAGAAAGGCAGATTCCAAATCAGTTTTCTTATCCTGCTGTCCTAATCTCTGAGAGAGGAAATGTTTTAAAGTGTTGTCATAGGTACTGATAAATTAATCCCAGTAAGTGAATAATGCAATCACTTTTCCCTGAAACTCTGGAGATGGCTGTTTCTATACTATTACGAGAAATACTAGTTAGGTTATGTACAGTAAAATTGTCCAACAAATTTTTTTTTTAAAAATACATGCCTCATCTGAATTTCCTACTTAAAATATTTCAGTGACCATATACACCAAGGTACGCAGCTTCAAGATACTATCCAAAATCTCCGGTGTGGCTGACAGAGTCCTGAGTGATCTGGTGTCTATTTACGTCTTGAGTGTCATCTCTTGACTCAATCTGTCTTGAATTCCAGGCTTCCAGCCTGTCTGGAGTACTTTTTGGGCTTATTTTCTCTCAACTATGCTCCTTTCCTCACGTTTTCCCTCAGCTCGATGCATTCCCAACCTTTTTATCTGGTTAACTAATAATTGCACCTGAGTTTAGAAGCCGCTTGCGTCCAAGACATCTCTTGACACTGGTCTCCCCAGCTCCTTGCGCAAAACACACACTCATACATATTTATGGGTTAAGGCAAAATGGGAGTGTTGACTATGCCAAATGCTTCAGGACACAAGCAAGTTGAGACTGAGAAAAGTCCCTTCGCTGAAAAAGAGTAGTGGTAAAGACTAAGGGAAATGTTAAGGAAGGAAGTAGAAAGGAGAGACTCCATTGAGATTAATTATAATTAATGAAGACATTTTAGTAGCTCCAAGCTAGGAAGACTTTTCTGTCCTTTGAGAAACCTTCTGCTTTGAGTTTAAAATTGGAATTTTCCCTTTGTTTCCAAATGGAAAAATAAAATATATTTTCAAAAGTATAGATACAGCATGGGGTAGGGGGTGGGGAAGGGAGTGAGAGTGCACGAGCAACAGAGATCTCTCTGCAAGGTAGGGAGAACTAATCATGCCCCATCTGTGGAGGGAAGCCAGGCCAGGCTCCCTACCAGAGATGTGGGGCTTGCTCACCTACCAGGGAGAGTCAACTGGAAACAGCTCCAGTGGGTACCAGATGCTGTGCCCAACATAAACCAGCACGTGTATGGCGGCAGGAGAAAGCAGACCAACCTGGGCCAGCCGGCTTCTTGGCCCAGGTCTCTCTCTGCAGTATCTCCAATGTCACTGCCACGCAGGAGCCCAGTGCCACCAGAAAAGGCTGGTTCTGGACTAGGAGTGGGTGGATATGATAGAAAATGACTAGATAGAGAGGGAAGAGGAAAAAGAGCGTGAGCACCCTCTAAAGACAACTCTGCAAAACACAGCTCCAAAGCACAGGAGGAAAACATCGAGAAGAAAGAAGAAATCAACTCAATAAATGGCAAAATGAATTCACCTTCAAAAAATGCAAAGAATAGCACAAAATTCAAATAATTTAATAATTCTATTTAGTATCTACAAAGAAACTTGAAATATATAATTCACTGAGATAGAAAAAATTATAAGCTAAATGAATTCTAGGTGGACACAAATTAAGAGACAATTAGTGATTTGGAAGATAGGACTAAAGGAATTTAAGAAGAGTGTGCAGCAGAGAGAAACAATATTTTTAAATGTGTTAAAGAAGTTAAAAGAGATACAGGAAAGACCTAGAGACTCCAATTTAAGAGGCATCCCAGAAGAAGAAACTAAAGGAAATTGTAGAGAAGCCAGATAACGATAGCTTGAAGAAACAATGTTGAGAATTTTCTAGAACTGAAAAAAGACATACCCTCTGCTTAAACATGTGTAACAAGTGCCAGGCCAGATGAGTATCAATAAATTCGCACCTACAAAGGTCAAAGTGAATCTCTAGTTAGGAAAACACGACACGTCAAAACATCCTGAAAGAAAGGACACATCCCCTACAATAAAATTAGTTACCCTAAAGCAGGTTATATTTCAGCAACAATATATGTTAGAAAATAGTAGTGTCTTCAAATTGTGGAAGGAAAAAAGTGAATCGACCATTATACCAAGTTGAAGTGTTATTCATATGGAAGGCGAGAGAGAGATTTTCAGACATATGAAAACTAGACCAGTTTACCACCCCAAAACCTTACTGAACAGTCTGCTGAGGGCACGTGTCGGCAAGGAAAATAGACGCCAAGTGAAGGATTGTGATATAAGAAATCACAGACAGCAAAGAAGTTCATGAAATAAATCAACTCTAGATTGTAAACAATGGCAACTACAATTTTTGTGTTTACAGAGGGAAGTATACATGGAGTATTAGTACTCAGCTATAAGAAATAATGGTGATATAGAATCCCTTTTGTTCTCCTGGAGAGAGTTGGGACCCATTCTATTAAGTGAAATATCTCAAGAATGGAAAAACAAGCATCACATATACTCACCAGCAAATTGGTTTCCCTGATCATCACCTAAGTGCACACTTGGGAATAACACCAATTGGGTATCGGACCGAGGTGGGGGGAGGGGGGAGGGGATGGGTGTATACCTACATGATGAGTGCGTTGTGTATCGTCTGGGGAATGGTCACACTTGAATGTTCTGACTCGAGGGGATGGGGGCGGGGGGAGGGGATGGGGGTATAACTACATGATGAGTGCGATGTGCACTGTCCAGGGAATGGACACGCTGGAAGTTCTGACTCAAGGGGATGGGCGGGACATGGGCAATATATATAACCTGAACGTTTGTACCCCCATAATAAGCTGAAATAAAAAAAAATTAATTGTTCCCAATATAATATTCACTTAAAATATTCTATGTCCATAAGATAATTGTTTTGCTTTTTTATTTTCTGTACTCCCAGTACATGTACCTATCATGTAGTAGACAATAAGTGCTTGATGAGTGAATCAACATTGTCTTTGACAGAGTTCGGTGTGAAATCTGAGCCAACTTATTTGTCCATTGAAAATTATTTTCTTAGAAATACTAGCTACTATTTTTGACAACTACTGTGAGTTGCAAGTTATAAAACATCTCCCCTACTGTTAATGACATTCACTGAAGAAAGTATCTCTAATATATACATATCGTATTAGGGTCTTTAGTTGGAGAGTTGGTTAAGTAGTTTAGTGATTTCTTCAACAGCCTAGGAGTTTTCTCTGTTGTCCTAATGTCCTGTTACTGTTTGGAGATGGCTGCAGCATATCAACATATGAACCATTTCATAATCACATGACAAAGTGCCAAAAAGTAGAAAAGGTGAGTGTACTTTGCACTTATACTGTTTATTGGTGAGCAAAATCATTATCAGTTCCCTAGGAAAACAATCTTGTCAGGAAGATAACCACATAATACTCACTTCTCACTCTGCCCAGTGTAATATAGCCCAGGAAAATAAGTATACTATCTCTAATATTCAGCCTCTACTTTGAGAAGTAGGTTCTGCTAGAAGAATTAAGATGAGTAAGATTGTTGTATATGTTGCTGTCCCTGATTCTCAAATTATTACAGGACTAGTGCCCCATAGTACACTATTTTTTCTTTAAGGTAATTAAATCTAGGAGCACAATCATTTCATGTGGACTGCACTAAATTTTTTTAAAAGTACAGAGGAGTATGTATAATCCATTGCATTATTATAAAAGATTCTTATTTTTAAAGCATAAAAATATTTCTGGGCATCAGATGACATGGTTATTTCTGGAGGTAAGAAGTGATTATCAGAATTGAGGAATTTTAATCACAATATTTTATTACTTTTAGGAATGGTATGTATGTATGTGAGTACAAAACTGGTATTTGTTATAGATTGCATTATGGTTTTAAATTATTTGCTTCTCCCAAGGAAGAAGATTGTATGCCTACTTATCCCACATGACTTGCATGTCTCCTTATGAGTGGAATACTGTATACTTTCCACTTGACTTGCTTTGGACCACAAAACGTGTGCTGAAATGATACATGCCTATTCTGAGCAGATGCTTAAGAACACATGTGTATCTTGAGCAGCATTCTTGCTCTTTTCTCTTATTAGAGAGGCAGGGTTCCAAAATTAGGAGACACTTAGAGTAAGAGCAAATCCACTGCCGGCCCACTGTAAACTGATAACATAAACATAAACCATTGTTGTGCTGGGGTCATTTGCTACTGTGGCCTTACCTTGTCAAATGTGACTAAAATATGTTAATAATAAAATTTGGGTGACACTAAACCTTAGAAATTTTGTGAATTATTGAAGATACATTGAAAATTGTTACTTTATCCAAAACTTTCTGAGTCATAGCAAATATTAAGTTTATTAAGTATGAAATGTCTGATTTCCTGAAGTACTAAGTTTGACAGTTTATATTTCTGACATTTCATATTGACACTTCTTGTCTTATTTTTATTGTGAAGGTGCATCCTCATTTTTTCAAATTCCTGATTTGGCTTATGATTGATTATCCTTCAAATTTTTGTCTAGAGCAATTTTTGTGAAACCAAGGGTAAGTCAAAAATTTGAGGTATTTTAAATATAAGTTCCATCATAAAACCAATGCAATGCAGACAGCTTAAAATATCAATGAAGTGTTTGGGAAGGATGTGGCTAATGAATGCACAGTACGTCTATGGTTTGAGAATCTCCATTCTGTTGAGTTTAATCTTGAAAATTAGCCATATGGGTGACCTGAGACCCCACAGATAATGATGAGCTGAAAGCTGTAGTGGAAATGAATCCTTCTCAACCTACACGTGAATTAGCAGCAAGGTTACACTTTACTACTCTGGCAATATTGGACCATTTGAAACAAATGGGCAAGGTAAAGAAGGTGGATAGATGCATACCACATTAATTAAATGAGCATCAGAAGACAAATCTTCTCGAAGCTTGCCATTCTTTGTTGTCACAACATAAAAGTGAACCATTTCTACACCATATTGTCACATGGGATGAAAAAATGAATTCTTTTTGATAATTGCAAGCATTTGGCACAATGGTTGGATAAAGTTGAAGTGCTGAAACACTGTCCAAACCTGAATATTTATCAAAAAAAAAAAAAAAAAAAGCTAATGAGCTAATGGTGTCTGTTTGGTGGTCCAGCACTGGTATTATCTACTACAGCTTCATGAAATCTGGTCAATGGATTACAGTGCAAGTCTATGGCAATGAATTGATGAGGATTCTTGTGATTAAGCAGCTGAGGTTGATCAATAGAGACAGGCCAATCCTCTTGCAAGAAAATGCTTGACCACATGTCGCACAAACAACATTGCTCAAAGTACAGAAGCTAGACTTGGAAACTCTCTGTTATCCACTGTATTCACCAGACCTTAAACCAACTGACTACCACTTCTTCCAAGCTTTGGACCACTTCTTGCTTATCTTCCTGAGTTTTCTATAGATTCTAGTTATCAGCCCTTTATGAGATGTGTAGCATGCAAATATTTTCTCTCATTCTGTAGCTTGTCTGCTCTCATGATGGTTTCCTGGAGTGCACAGAAGCTTTTAATTTAGGTCCCATTTATTTATTTTTATTGTTGCTGTGATTGCCTTTGGGGTCTTCTTCATAAATTCTTTCCCTAGGCCAATGTCTATAAGAGTTTTTCCAACATTTTCTTCTAGAATTCCTATAGTTTCATGCCTTAGGTTTAAGTCTATTATACACCGTGAGTTGATTTTTGTGAGAGGTGAGAGGTGAGAGGTGCGGATCCTGTTTCAGTCTTCTACATGTGGCTATCCAATTTTCCCAGCATCATGTATTGAATAAGGATTCTTTTCCCCAGTGTATGTTTTTGTCTCTTTTGTCAAAGATTAGATGGCTATATGAGGATTGTTTTATATCTGGGTTCTCAGTTCTGTTCCATTGGTCTATGTCTCTGTTCTTGTGCCAATACCATGCTGTTTTAGTGACTATAGCCTTGTAGTATAGCTTGAAGTCTGGTAAATTGATGCCTCCCAATTTGTTGTTTTTGCTTAAGATTGCTTTTCTATATGGGGTCTTCTCTGGTTCCATACAAAATGTAGAATTATTTTTTCTAGATCTGTGAAAAATGATGTTGTTATTTTAACAGGGATTGCATTGAATCTGTAGATCACTTTGGGTAGTTTAGACATTCTAACAATGCTGATTCTGCCGACCCGTGACCATGGTATGGGTTTCCACCTGTTTATGTCCTCTGCTATTTCCTTCCTCAGTGTTTTGTAGTTCTCCCTGTAGAGGTCTTTTACCTCCTTAGTTAAATATATTCCCAGGTATTTTATTCTCTTTGTTGCTATTGTGAAGGGTACTGAGTCTTTGATTTTGTTCTCAGTTTGACTGTTATTGGCATGTAGGAATGCTATTGATTTCTGTACATTGATTTTGTAACCTCAGATTTTGCTGTATTTGTTTATCAATTCCAGTAGTCTCATGGCAGAATCTTTCAGCTTTTCTAGAAATAAGATTACATCACCTGCAAAGAGTGATAGTTTGACCTTTTCTGCCCCCATTTGGATGCCCTTGGCTTCCTTCTCTTGTCTCATTGCTCTGGCTAGGACTTCCAGCACTACATTGAACAGAAGTGGTGATAGAGGGTAACCTTGTCTGGTTCCAGTTCTAAGCAGGAATGTACCTCTTGTATTATCCTGGATAGAGCTGGAGCCCATTCTACTAAGTGAAGTATCCCAAGAACGGAAGAACAAGCACCACATGTGCTCACCATCAAATTGTTATTAACTTATAAACACTTACATGTACAAATAGTAGGATCATTCATCAGGTGTCAGGCAGGTGGAAGAAGGGAGGAGGGGATGGGTATATTCACACCTAATGGGTATGGTGAGAACCATCTGGGGGATGGGCACACTTGAAGCTCTGACTTGGGTGGGGCAAAGACAATAAATATAACCTTAACAATTGTCATTTGTACCCCTCTAATATTCTGACATAAAAAAATTGGTGAAATGTGATGGGAAAATAGGCACCTTCATACAGTGAGAGTTTGCATATTGAACAGCAACTTTGGGAAGGCAATCTGACAATATCTGGCAGATTTATTAAGTCAACAGACATTTCAGAGTACCTCTTTGTTCCAGACCCTTTCCAAGCCAATAAATTACATCAGAACAAAACTAATAGAGATTCCAAATCTGTTATACCATACTCCAGCCATAGGAGATAGGCAAAAATAATAGTAATTTGGCTTAATATATTAAATATTTAAGGTCAAACACATATTTCATCACATGGCGATAAGTACTTTAAAGCAAGAAATGGGCTAGTAAGTGCCAGGGTAATAGTGTTGTCACTGTAAAGGTGACTTTGGTTAAAGATCTAGAACAAGTAAATGGTCAGTAATGTGGATATATTGAAGGAAAGCCTCAGTTTTTAAAGGCAGGGCTGGACAAAGATTCTGAATATACATTTTTTTAGGAAAACCAAAATTACAATATATTATAGAAGAGAAAATAAAGGGTAAAATGATAGGAGAGAAGGTAGGGAGACAGTGGGAGAAGGAAGAACATCAAGTACAGTCTTATACATCATTGTAAAAGCTTTGGCGTCTACTCTGACCGAAGTGGAAAGCCATTGTAAGAATTTGAAAAGATGACTGACCTGATATTATTTAGGTTCTGTCTTTTAAATTGACAATAATAAATTGGCTGAGAATAACTGCAAGGAAATGAGTATGGATTTGGAGTAAGAATTATTAGGAGGCTATTGCAATAATCCAGGTGAGAAAAGATGGTTGCTCAGACATATTTTTTAATGTAATGACAAGATATACTACTGAGGATGTTGTGGGAAAAGAAAAAGAGAGGAATTGAGGATGACACAATTTTCTATGAGCAACCAGAGTAATAAAGTAGTCATTTATAGAAAATCCAGTTTTTCAATGTGACAGCTTGACAGGTAATGTGGAGTTTGCTATACATATTAGGGTTCGTGAGCCTATTAGACATCAGGAGGAGACGCCAACTGCAAAATTAGACATAAGCCTGAAGATCAGACGAAAGGTTAAGACAGATATTAATCTAGAAGCCATTAGTTTTTAGATGATATTTAAAGTATGGGTATATATGAAATTATAAAAAGGATGTGCATTAATAAAGAGAAGAAGTATCAGAACTGTGTTGTGGGGCAATAAGTTATTAAGAGTTTTCAAAGATAATTATGAAGGAACAGACTGAGAAAAGCGACAAATGACATAGAAAAGACATCAGGAAGGATTAGGGAATGAGTTGGTGTCAATTTAAAAATATTGGCCAGGCGCGGTGGCTCGCGCCTGTAATCCTAGCACTCTGAGAGGCCGAGGTGGGCGGATTGTTTGAGCTCAGGAGTTCGAGACCAGCCTGAGCAAGAGCGAGACCCCATCTCTACTAAAAATAGAAAGAAATTATATGGACAGCTAAAAATATATATAGAAAAAATTAGCCGGGCATGGTGGCACATGCCTGTAGTCCCAGCTACTCGGGAGGCTGAGACAGGAGGATCCCTTGAGCTCAGGAGTTTGAGGTTGCTGTGAGCTAGGCTGACGCCACGGCACTCACTCTAGCCTGGGCAACAGAGAGAGACTCTGTCTCAAAAAAAAAAAAAAAAATATTATAATGTTCCAAAGACTGTTTGAATTATCAAACTTGATAATAGATTTAGCAATGCTGACATCTTTATGACCTTCATAAGAGTAGCTTCAGTGTTTTAATGGGAAAACAAAATATGACTGGTGTGGAATAGAGTCAATAGAAGACAGAAGGAGATTAATTAAAAACTTTAAATATGGAGTTTTACTGTAATGGAAAGATTAATAAAGATTTTTATGGGTAGAGAATCAGGTAAGTTGGTAGAAGTTATGGTTTGAATATGCTGAAATATCTCTTGGTTCTTTCCAATTTTTTCAGTGAAATGGAAAGGAAGATATTTTGCTGAGAATAAGGATAGAATATCATGTATTAGTGGTATAAAAAGGGCTTAAAAAGAATAAAATAAAAGCATGGCTGCATCTGAAAAGTACACAGATATTTGCTAACACATAATTTTTCATGAGGTACAAGCCACACATTTAAAGAAAGGTCAGTCAGCATGGTTATATATTTCACTTCAAACAAGTTCAACTCCACTGACAAAAGTGTGGACTTAATGAAAAATTATAAATTATCCTATTTCCCCACTTTTTTTCTAAGTGACTTTTTAAAGAAATGAAGGGAAAAAAGGATTTGAGGTGTAGGCACAGGATAAGTTATAATTATTTAATTTAAACTAACTTAGAACAGTATAGAGACTATGATATAGATTATCTACAAAAAGAATTTATAGGTTGTATAACAAAATGTGATAAATGGGTTTTTTGAGAGGATGGTTAATTCTGATAACCTGAGATTCAAAACTGAGAGTCTTTAAGAAAAAGAGAGACAATATTCTGGAAGCCACAATGAAGTGCAAAGAGGGCATCTACTCCACTTCGGGTCTAATGGTATGACCAGGATTATAAAAGAAGAGATTGTCCTACTGGAGAGGCTGCAAGAGAAGTGATATCAGGACAGAAGAAGATCTTGGGTAGAGAAAGATAATGAAGGTAATATTTAGAAAAAAGTTGGAGATTTAAGCAATATTCTGAGTTTCAAAGGTGGAGGGGGAAGTGGAAAGATTTCTGCACTTGGGGAGTTATGGGAAGTGGGGTTGGAAGCATGGCATGGCAAGGTGGGATCCAGGGCTTCCTAAAGATTTGTGGGAGGAAAGCTGTGGAGTTGAGGGGAGAAACAGTGTTAATCAGCACAGGACTCCTGCCAGCAATGGATTCAGCAATTCCACCTCCAGCAAATGTACGTGGAAAATACATTGACATGTATGACAAATAGACATTGTCAATAAACATTGAAGATGCCCGTTATGAGTACTCTTTATGTAGGAAAAAGTTCAAAATTAGCCTAAATATGCATGAAAAGGCTTATGAGTTGGTAATCTGAATTCTGGAATCCTCTACAGAAGTGAAAAAATAATAAACATAGTTCTATACATGCATGTAAGGAATAACCTTTGACTTTATTTTAATTGAAATCCACAAACTGCAAACCAAGTTAATATAAGCCTTCCCTTTAATTTAAAACATGATTTTCTCCATAGAGAAGACTAGGGTTCAGAAGCATAAGGGAGAAATTTCCTTAAATGACAATTAGTACTGATTTATTTTTCTAAAACATAGATATAATAATTTATAAAAGATGTTTACTAAATTAAAATATAAAATAACACAAAGATCCCATGAAGAAAGTTTGAAATTTAAGATGCATTTTTGGACTCTGCTTGTCAATTTTAGTCAAGATTGTGTAGTCAATAGTGATGGTGATCAGGCAAGCAGTCCAAACAAAGATAATAACAGAAAAGGGATACATATGACTGGATATATGTGTATATATCAATAGGTCATGAGATATATGTATGAGACCTGTGACCTATATCTCTCATATCAAGTTATTGGTCATGAAATTGAGTAGAAGAAAAAGGGTACAAAAACATTTTATAAATGAAATTTTGACTATTTTTTGTCAAATATATTATTATACTATCAAGGTCTAAGCTATCAAGATCTTCCTAATATCCATGGTAGAAATTATCCTTAACTTTTAAGTATATATATTTATATATCTCAAGGTTTAATATTTAATTTCTATGAAAGTTTCTAATTCTTGAAATTAAATTATAGAATTTTTTTTTTTTTTTGACAGAGTCTCGCTCTGTTGCCCGGGCTAGAGTGCCATGGCGTCAGCCTAGCTCACAGCAACCTCAAACTCCTGGGCTCAAGCGATCCTACTGCCTCAGCCTCCCGAGTAGCTGGGACTACAGGCATGTGCCACCATGCCTGGCTAATTTTTTTCTATATATATTTTTAGCTGTCCAGATCATTTCTTTCTATTTTTAGTAGAGACGGGGTCTCTCTCTTGCTCAGACTGGTCTCGAACTCCTGAGCTCAAACGATCCTCCCGCCTCGGCCTCCCAGAGTGCTAGGAGTACAGACGCGAGCCACCACGCCCGGCCTAAATTATAGAATTTTAAAAATAATATTTAATGCAAATTATCGTTACACATAACCAATCTGATTTTAACTGGATCATACAGAGTGGCAACTTTATTTTAAATATTAGCTTATTACATAAATATTAACTTTAATCTAGAGACCCTTTATTGAAAGTAGAATATAAGAATTTTTTTAGTAAATTCCAATCAGGTTTCTACGAATTCTACTAAAAGCAGTGCATATCAATATACATCATTAAAATTATGCTTATCTGAAAACTAATATCCAGTTAAAAAAAAGTACAAGCTTTGCCTCCATATTCAAACATATTATCCTAACTTTAACGTAATGGATCAAAATAATTAAGGGTAGTGGTCACAATCTAACAATAATTATAAAAAGAGAATGCAGACATTATGGACAAAACAATGAAGAATATTAGAGTGGGTGTTGTTGGAGCTATTCAAGATGATTGAAAATGATTTCTACATTTTGAAAATTTCACATATTTCCAGTTCAGGTTTACTAGAACGTGACCTGAAAATTCTTATTTTCAGTCTTCCTTGCTAGAGTGGAGACTTGTGGTCTGCTTTATACCAATAGGATACACCCATCTAAGGCTCGTTTTCTAATTTGTGCAATATGATGTCACTGAATGCAGGTAAATTTTCTGTCAGTCATGGTGGCAGAGATGTTTAGTTATTCGGAGGTAGTCATGGTAATTTTTCTGTTATGCAATAGCTGGGTACCTAATATCGAAACAATGGTTTTGTACATTGCCTGTTGAAGTATGTAGCTTCAGCATTTGATGCTCTATCTAGAGGATTCTGTGACCCACTTAATATCCATTAAGGAAATAATTTCTAGTTAACTATCAAGACTGAATTTTACTGTTTAAAAGATGTATTACAGGGAAACTAATATGTTCAGGAATGTGCTGATCTTGATTACTTATCTGACCTGGCGCAAACCCAATGTTGCAGGACAGTACACTGGGAGTTAAGAGCACCCAGTGGTGAATGTATTACTTAAGTTACCATGTTTGCTTACCCGGATATAGTCCCTATGGAAGGCAAGGTGTTGACTAACCACCTTCAGATTGGGACTACTTCAGACTGCACAGACAATTTTAATGATGAAATGTGACACTAGGTTTTAAACTTCTTAGCTCAACTCACAGTCACAGAAAATGGAGTTTTCTATCATGCTCTACTCTCTTAACTTCTGCAGCCATAGTGTTGATGAAACAGAAAATCAAATGCACGGTATGATTCAGCAAATTCCTGACTTTTAAAATACAGTATATTTTTTAGGCTTTCCAACCTTCTTGTGTGAAATTTGTGAATTAACTGGAAATAAAGATAACCAGGATTATTGAAAAAAAAATTGATCATGCCAAACACCTGGAAAATTAGTCACCAACAGAAACTCCTTTTCATATGTTATTCAGTGAAGCATTTGCCACTTTGCTTAAGGACCCTGTAAATTTTGTGTCTGAGAAAGTTGCCCTGCTCCTCTGTAAGAACATTTAAAATGGGGTCCTTCCTCTTAAGAAATTTTAAGTGTTCAATACATTGTTGTTGATTATAGGTATAATGATATACTGTTGTACATCAGCTCTCTAGAGCAGTAGTCCCCAACCATTTTGGCACAAGGGACTAGCTTGATGGAAGACAGTCCTTCCATAGATTGAGGGTAGGTGTGGTCCCAGAATGACCCAAGCTCACCACATTCATTGTGCAAACCTCTCTGCCAATGACAATCTGCACTTGCAGCCGCTCCCCAGTGCCAGCACTACCGCCCACCTCCACCCCAGACCATCAGGCACCAGACTCTCGCGAAGCGCGTGCCCCCTGGAGCCCTGGCATGCGCAGTCCACGGTAGAGTTCAGGCTCCTAGGAGAATCCCGTGCTGCAGCTGATCTGACAGGAGGCGGAGGCCATGCCACGATGCAAGCAAGCGATGGGGAGCACACGGATGAAGCCTTGCCTGCCCACCCACCGCTCGCCTCCGCCCAGCAGCCTGGCCCCCAGCAGGCCACAGACCAGCACACTGGTCAGCGGCCGGGGCTGCTGGAGGAACCACAGCTATAGAGCATTTTTTTTTTTGCTTGACTGAGACTTCATGCCCACTGTTGATCAGTAATTCCCTTTCCCTCTCCTCCCAGCCCCTGGTAATGACCATTTCATTCTTTGATTCTACAAATTTGAGTATTTTAGGTACCTCATATGAGTAAAACATGCAGTTTGTGTCTTTCTGTGACTGAATTATTTCATATAGCATGATGTCCTCAAGATTCATCCATGTTGTCACTTATTGCAGAATCTTTTTCTTTTTTTAATGCTGAATAGTATTCCATTGTAAGAATATACTACATTTCCTTTATCCATTCATTTGCCCGTGCACATTTGGATAGTTTTCATATCTTGGCTATTATGCATAACACTGCAATGAGCATTGGAGTGCTGAATAGTGTGGTAACTTTATTTTGAATGTTTTGAGGAACCTCCAATACTGTCTTCTATAGAGGCTGCACCATTTTATATTACCACTAACGTGTGCAAAGGTTCCAATTTCTTCCCATCCTTGTGAACTCTTGTAATTTTTTAAGAAAATGGTCATCCTGACAGGAAGAGCGTTCTCTTTACAGATGACACTATTATTCATTGTCTGCACATCCATAGCTATGTCACATTCAACAAGACAAACTGTAAAATCAAATTTGAGATGGGGAGACTTATTAGCCTAAAGAATATAAGTTTTGTTGTTACACCTATGAAGAAAACTTGGGTATATCTGTAAAAATATATTCCTTTGGTCTTAGACAAGGGCATGATAAACATGTGTTTCCCCCAATGTGGTAGCAGTTGATTGCTCAGCAAGGGTTGACGTTAACCTAACTAAATGGATTTCTACACTAAATGAAGTTGAGATGTCAGAATCCTTTGACATAGTGTAAAGATAAGATGCCAAGTCTATCAAAGATACAAATGTTGGAGGGGATTTCTATTGTATTCTGTGTTCAGCTGCCATTTAGATATGTTCCTGGATGAGACAAGAAATTAATCCTTTTAGCAGGAATTGAGATATTGCTTAGGGAGAGGAGAACAAGCATCTCTAAAAATATTATTTGGCTGTTTTCTAATGGCAGGGATGTGGGTGTTAAATACTGCCAATGAAACATGCTGGCTGATTTCAACGTGGATGATAAGAATCTGGTGTGGCAGGATGTGAGGGCAATCTAGATGCGACATCTGCCACTCCACTGATTGCCAGGCTTGATTCAGCTAATCTTGCTGGCCAGGCAGATTTTCCTTTCCTCTCACCACTCCATGTGCATCCCTCTTGAAGCTTGCACTGGGTCAAAGAGGATGACCTTCCCTGATAGGGAAGGACTGTGCTGTAGTAAAGCTATACGAGTAGCTGTGCTCCTCTGCTAGAGCCTCCAAACAAGCTCTCAAGATGCTGGTGTGGCAGAATTCTAGTACCAGTTCTAAACTCTAGAGGTAATGTTCACAGTTGCTAGGTCTTGTCTATTAATATAATCAGAATAGAATGGTTTGCAAGTTTAGTTAATAGTAACTCATTAATCATGGTTTCCTGAAACAAGTATAATTGAGAACAAATTATATGATTATACAATTAGGATTGCATAACTTAAAAAGAAAACACCATACAGGCCTGGCGAGCCATGCCTTTTTTTTAAGTCATCACAGTATAAAATCTCTACCCCTGAGTCACATCTACTCTGAATCCATTCAGATCCTTTATGGGTCCATAGAGTAGCTGTCTACTTACCAGGTAACTGGATACTTGGTAAAGCAAGTTAACACCAATATGTCATACATAATTGTATACTTTTTTTGTGCTATGTCCATTAGAAGATCTTAGAATGACACTATTATCATGGTAGTTTAAGGTTATAAACATATTTGCCCATGTACATTTTATTAGGGTATTTTTGAGTCAGAAAAAATATACTGTGATTTCTTTTTTAATTTCTTGAGTGAAGAGTTGGAGTAAATATATGCAGTAATTAGTAGATTTAGTACATTGGCTTCCTATCCAAAGGAGCTAAATCTACTAAGGAAGAACCAAATAAATAAACTAGAGTTTCACCATCCCTCCTCCAAATTTGAAAGGCCAAAGCACTGTAATACCTCTGAGGTGATTCTGAAGATGTTTGCCACCAAAAAAAAATCTGGGCCGGGCGCGGTGGCTCACGCCTGTAATCCTAGCACTCTGGGAGGCCGAGGCGGGTGGATTGCTCAAGGTCAGGAGTTCGAGACCAGCCTGAGCGAGACCCCGTCTCTACTAAAAATAGAAAGACATTATATGGACACCTAAAAATCTATATAGAAAAAAAAAATTAGCCGGGCATAGTGGCGCATGCCTGTAGTCCCAGCTACTCGGGAGGCTGAGGCAGTAGGATCGCTTAAGCCCAGGAGTTTGAGGTTGCTGTGAGCTAAGCTGACGCCACGGCACTCACTCTAGCCTGGGCAACAAAGTGAGACTCTGTCTCAACAAAAAAAAAAATAAAAAAAAAAAATAAAATAAATCTGAAAAAATTCCGAATTTTGTTTCTATCATTTAACACTCCTGTTTGTCTTAGAAGAAGATAGTTGAGGTTTGGAGAAGAGAGAATAATAGAGAATAATTGAAAGCTTTGTTAAATGGTGATATCAATTGCTGCTGTTGTTTCATGTATACCATCTTTATTGGGGCAACTCAGCCCAGCTCTGGTACCTGGTGAATACTTATGCAACTCTCACAAAATGTTTTCCTCTATCTGAAAGAGTAGAGACTACTAGAAGCAGTTTACCTTTTTCTGACAAAGATGAAAGTTCACATTCATGGTCTTGCCTCAGAGTTACATTAATTTCAAAGCTTATGCTATAAACATATTAATCCTTACATAATACTACATGCCATGATTTTCATCCACTACTTTGATAACATGCCATTAGTTTCTGGAACAAGAAAATGTAGTAGGTATTTTATCAGTGCTAGAAAGACATATGTGTAACAGAAGAAAATTGGTTAATCTCATCAAAATAAAGCCATCCTCCATCTTAATTTAATTTTCTATGTATCCTGTCTTGGGGAGTGCTTGTCTATTCCAAGCAAGTTGAAAGAAATTGGCTTAAACGTGTAACCAATACCACCACAAAAAGAAATAGTGTGTGGTTTCTGTTGATGCTTATAGATTTAAAGGGCTATGCTATATGAGTGAGGCCAAGAGTGACTCACAGCTATTTACATTGTTATTAGAGTACTAGGAAAAGGAAAACCCACCATAGACAGGGAAACATAGAAACCAAATGACTTTTAATAAATTTAACTGGTTAGATAGGAAACAGCATAAGAAATCCAAAGTTCCCAGACACAGAGTAAATCCGTTTATACATGCAAACACTTCCCTACAGGCTTTACTGAGTACCCAGCAGTAGTACTAAAATGGCAAGAAATAAGTGTGGACAGCTAGCAGTAATCCTCCTACTCTGAAGCCAAGGGCCTTTCCCAACTGCATTATGGCTAGTTTCTGATGTCTGGAGTTTGGGAAGGAGAGCAGAGACGGAGCCCTGAGGAGGGCATTGGAGAATAAAAAGAACGCCCCAGAAATTCAAAAAATTGTCACATAGTCTATCAACCATAAAATTTTCCAAAATATTCAAAGCCTACATTTCTGCTATAAAACAAAAAAGCAATTGAGAATTTTGCCAGTGCTTAAACTTCAAGCCCCGGTGAAGTGAAAGTCATTTTGCTATCCTCAAAATATCTGACACCAGCAGCGGACCAAATATACACAAAATCCAGTAAAGCTTAGATTTAGTTTACCTAGAGATTGGATTGGTTCTACCCTCTAATACTAGTAACAGGACAGAGGAATACTTGTATTCTTCACAGAGGGCCAGTTTCCAAATATATAACAGAGACTAATAAACTTAATAGCTCAGAGGACCCTCTGTAGGGTATTGAGGGTTCTGTATGTGTTAAGCATGTCTAGCTTAGTTTTATGTTTGGGGACTGAGGAAATAATTGCAGTGTTCATCAGTAAAATAATTGGACACTATATGAAATGAACTAAAATTAGAATTTCATTATTTTTTAACTTGGCTTTCTTTAGTCCATTACTATAACTAGAGGACCAAGGATGATGATTTCTGTTCCCTGGTAAGGAAGTCATAACTAATAGTCCTCAAGTAATCTTTTTCTTGTCTATTTTATTTTATTTTATTTTGAGACAGAGTCTCACTCTGTTGCCTGGGCTAGAGTGCCGTGGCATCAGCCTAGCTCACAGCAACCTCAAACTCCTGGGCTCAACCAATCATTCTGCCTCAGCCTCCCGAGTAGCTGGGACTACAGGCATGTGCCACCATGCCTGGTTAATTTTTTCTATATATTTGTAGTTGTCCAGAAAATTTCTTTCTATTTTTAGTAGAGACCGGGTCTCACTCTTGCTCAGGCTGGTCTCAAACTCCTGACCTCGAGCGATCCTCCCGCCTCGGCCTCCCAGAGTGCTAGGATTACAGGCGTGAGCCACCGCGCCTGGTCTCCTCAAGTAGTCTTTTATTTACCTTTCCCCAGTGTGAAGATACCCTAGAGAATGACCAATTTGAGGAGCCATTTGAGTGAGGAACATTCACTTCATGTATCGGTGCTGTCATTACAGAATACTTCCACAAAGGGACCTGAATTACAGTATCAGTGAATGGGTTCTGGTCTATCAACAAATTATGGTAAAAAATTATTTGAAAAACTGGTTTTCCATTGCAGCAGTTGACATCAGCCTAGTTTCCTTTTATTGTTCAGAGTATACAAACTAAGCAAAACTGTAGCCTATTACCCAGTTACTTTGCACCTGAAAAATCATGGTCTATTTTAGTAGCCATTGTTCTGGACTCCAGTGCATCAAATGCCTTCATTGTTTCCCCTCTTCTTTGACACATTATAGTAATTATGCATACTTCACAAAATCCACTGCTAAGCCGAAGTCCCAGCCCTCCTCTGCCTGCCTGTCACCTGAGGCCGGCCTCTTTGTCCTACACTGTATGTACCCTCTTTACTCACATTCAAATGTCATCTCTATGTAGCTGCTTCCGTGGTGTGCCTTAGACTTGAGCACACATATTTTTTATTTATCAAAGTTAGATCATATCTCCTCATCTCTAAATTGAAGATGAAGATCCTGCTGTGTCTGTCCCCACCAGTGGCCCTGAAAATCTAATGTAATTGCAGTATTATAAACAGCTAACACGCAAATACCCCCTGCCATGAGCCAGGCATGATTATGAGTACATATAGTAACCCATGAAATCCTCATAGGATGTGAAACTCTATTATTGGCACTTTCATTTTACAGATGAGGAAAGTGAGGCACAGAGAGATTAAGTAACTCACTCAAGATCACACTGGGGGAAGAGCCAGTATTTGAACCCAGGAAGTCTCTGATCACGGGCTTTGTGCTCTGAAGGGGATCAGACTTGACCTCACTCAGCCTGATTCCATCCCTATCAAGGAGAGGTTTTCTCTGACTTGGGGGGTAAGGCGGTACAGGAGCAACGTATGTAACCTGCAATTCTGTATCCCCCATAACAAGATGAAATTAAAAAAAAAAAAAAAAAAAAAAAGGAGAGGTTTGACCTACAGAGTTGTTATCTAATCATTACCAGTGCAGTCTTGCCAGCTCAGGTCCTCAGAAATATTGCTGTTCTTTGCTATATCATAACATCAATGATAAATAACGCTCTTATTATTTAAAATGGCTCCCAATTTCTTTTAGAATAAAATTTCAGCTACTTCCCATTGCCTTGGGTACTTTGAAGTAGCTGTTGCCTCCCACCCTCTCTCACTTCCATCCATTCACCCCCCACCCCCCGCCCCCCAGTTAGCTCATGTACTAGGTGCTCACCTCCATTCTGTTATTGGAATGTACCAAGCTCTTCCCCTGCATGGGAGAGTTGTCCATTTGCACCCTCTCCTTGAAATGCTCTTCCCTGGCTCTGTCTCAGCCTCCAGGTCTACAGGGCCTTCTGCAAAGCCCCTACTCCTCTCTCTCCCCAGTACCTCAAGCCCTCTGCTCCCTATCTTATCAGCTCACTTATTGGAGGGACCTAAAGCTAGAGCTGCCATCCCGGCTCACAAATTATGTCCTTAGGTTTCATAGAAATCTATTTGAATAAAACATGTATTTTTTAATTGTGTTAAAATACCCTATAACATAAAATTTACCAGCTTAATGAATTTTAAGTGTACAGTTCAGTAGTGTTAACCACACTCACATTGTTTTGCAACCAAGGTCTAGAACATTTTCACTTGCAAGACTGAAACTCCATACCCATTTAACAAAACCTCCCCATTTTCTCCTCCCTCAGTCCCTGGCAACTACCCTTCCACTTTCTGTTTCTATGATTTTGTCTACTCTAGGTCCATCATATAAGTGAAATCATAGAGTATTTGTCCTTTTGTGTCTGGCTCATTTCATTTGATGTAATGTCCTCAAGATTCATCTATCTTGTAGCATGTGCCAGAATTTCCTTTCTTTATAAGGATGAACAATATTCTATTGTCTGTACATACCACATTTTTTTCTCCATTCATTCCATCAGTGGGCACTTGGGTTGCTTCCACCTTTGGGCTACTGTGCATAATGCTACTATGAGCATAGCTGTACACATACAACCCTGTGTTTTAAGCTCCAGTATTCACAGTCTGAGCTGTGGACCTCATGGAGTCAGCTGCACACACTGGACTATTTTAGCTCCCTGACTTTTCCAGGCACCTCCTCCTCCCCTTCCCACTGTAATCCACAGCTGCCACCTCTCCACACTCCTGGGGAATTGTCAGTAGGACCCTATTCTCCTGTCAGTTTTAGGATATTCATTTTGGTGTGACTCACCAGATGTATAAGTAGGATAGAGAACTGAGTTTATAGTGTGATTTCTGGGAACTTGGGGGATATTATAATAACCCTTACATAATTCCTTTTAAAAACTCTCTCTGATCAGATGACACCTTACTTCCTGTGATGAACAGACTTCTTTACCACATTGGGCACTTACTGGGGAACTGAGACCTGTTAACAGAGGAGGCATGGTGACCTAATGGCACCGAGGAGTCAGTGGTGGCTCTGCCCAAGAGAAGGTCCCAGAGGGAGTAAGTGGGAACTGAGGAGGAGCAGGAGGAGGCCTCCAAGAGGAGGACAGGAGACTACAAACACCAGGCCCAATTATTGATGGAGTTGGGATTGTCATTTCCAGAAAGAGAAGCATGGAACCATCTAAATGTCCTCATGAGAAGTGAGATTCTTGGGTCAGCTCTAGGGACAAGTGTGGGAAGGAGAGGGCAGACCCAGGTGTGGTTCCTCCCTTGACTGCTTAGCTGCTTAAAGATGTGTGAACTTGGACAAGTTACTTAGTATTCCCAAACCTCTATTTTTTTCTTGTGAACAAACCAGAATAATAATATTTACCCTACAGTGTTTCGTTTATAAAAACAATTTAAAACTGGTTATGAGTGGGCTAAGGAGCACGACTGTCACTTTGCAGATGTTCAATAAAAATCTTCCACCCTCCCTTGTCTTTCCTTGTATAGCCCATGTCTAGCATAGTTCTTTGCCGAAGATTATCCCTTGATAGGTATTTGGGATGGAAGAAGGGAAAGAATGATGGTGTTTTATCCCCATCAGTTCCATTCTCAGGAATTTTGAATCTCCAGCCTGGGAGATTTACAGAACACTTCATCAGGACTGGAGATTCCTGGAACAAATCTGCACTCCCTAACTGAGTGTTTCCAGAAGGAATGGGCGGTGGGTATTGCTGGACATGGGTGGAGCAATGTCTATTATCTGAATTAACAAGGACAAATAGACACACAGTTCACAGTATTAATAAAACCAGAGACATTTCCTCATCAGCAACCTTCACATTGTGAAAGAGCCCACAAGAGCCTAATAGACATTCACAGACCAGCTGTAATGAGCAGACTTCTCTGCATCAAGGATTCTTTCCTCCCTATCATGCTACTAGAATTGAAACTCAGCTAGGAGTGCCCCCACCAGGAAACACAGTGGTCTGGGGTGAGATTGTAAAGACTGGGCCCTTGTGCTGGATGCGATTTTTCCCACCGCATTAGTATTTTCTGTTTCTCTTCAGTTCCCAGATGAAATGTTGCACAGTCCAGCTGTGTACTCTGAAAGAGGTCCCAGAATGGCAGTCTGGAGAAAGGGTGTAGTCTGCCCTCAGAAAGACCAGTAACCTCTCATCTCCTAAGGTGTCAACTACTTAAAGGAATCCAACATCTCTATGAAACCACAGGGGAATGCCAAGGTCACCAGACCCATCTTCTTCCCCTAAAAATCCAACAAATCCCACAAGGTTTAGCTTGACAATAGTAAAGAAACCAAGTGGGAAAGCTTATTTTCTGCCCATACCTACGATCTCCTTATTTGCCTTTGAAGGAAAAATAAAAGAGAATTTTTGATCTAGATTCTTAATTATCATCATCATTATTGACATCACTGCAAAGAATTAAAATATCACAGTGATATATCTAGGCTCAGTGTTAATAATTGAGGAATAAGCAACTAGACAGAGAAGGCAGACAGGGACTGAGGAAGTTAGGGAGGTGAAAACATCCCAGACAGAGTGCAGAATGCACCAAGGCATATTGTTCCACACTAATATCTTTGTTGTTCCTTAATGTTTCCCCTTAGCATTTGTTGTTTTGTTTACTCATGTCTTTCAACTGCTGCTTCAGCTATTCAACCCCCTTTCTTTACACTCATCTGTTTTTGTGTTGATACTTAACTTTGGACTCTATCCTATTTCTGGTTAGCAAATGCTATCCTTGCAGTTCATCATTCATTCAATATGATCTAGTGTCTAGCTTACCTGGGAGATAAGATGCCTGTTACCTGTGAGGCATCACTATAGGTACTGAAGGCACAGGCACATGGAAGAATAAGACCTGGTTCCCATTCTCAACAAACCCACAATCTAGTAGAGGAAGCAGACACGGATCAGCTAACTGTGATTTATATCAGCAATTCATTCATTCATTCATTCATGTATTCGATAAATATGTACAGTGCTCCTGCTATGTGCCAGGAGCTATGCTATACCCTGGGGATACAAGCTTATTTTCTGTCCATGACTATTCTCTCCTTGTTTGCCTTTGAAGGCAAAATAAAAAATTAATTTGATCTAAATAATTATTGTATTATTATCATTGATGTCAACGTCATTGAACGAGAGTCTGTGAACGAACAAGAGACACACAGACCCTGCCCTCATGGAGTTTATAGTGCACGTGGAGAAGCATGAGATGCGCGTGCTGATTAGGTGTTTGTAGGTCTGATATCCTTGGGATGTGTGCACGTGCTGACAAGGAGGGCTCATTGAAAAGTCTGGAGTCAGTTCTGCACTGGGGGAACGGAGTCAAACCCGGACCATTCAAGTGAAGAAACAGGAACCCTGACCACTAAACCAAATAAAGCAAACAAAGCAGCATCAAGACTAGAGAAAGTTACATTGTTAGTGACTCTTCCTCCGGGCCCTCTCCAGGCCTTTGCGGACTTCCTACCAAACACCTCTGCAGACTCGGTTCACGGAGGGGAAGCCACCCTCTGCGCCCGGGCTCGGCCCCTCCCCTCCCCCCTCCCCCACCCCTCCCCCCTCCCCCACCCCTCCCCCCTCCCCTCCCCCCTCCCCTCCCCCCTCTCCTCCTCCTCCCTCCTCCCCTCCCTCTCCCTCCTCCCCTCCTCTCCCTCTCTTCCTCCTCCTCCCAGCTCTCCTGCTCCCACTCTCCTCCCCCTCCCCCTCCCCCCTTCCGGCCGTGAGCGGGGCGGGGCGAGGGGCGGGGCCGCTCTGTGGGGAAAGGCCCGGCGGGGGCCCCGCCTTCCACAGCGCAGTCTGACAAGAAATTTTGAACATTTTAAGTATTACTTAACATTTCAAGATTTATAATATTCGCATCTGTATGTTCGTAGACAAAACAACTAGCTAACGCTGGGATGAAAGTTGTCACTTTGCTCAAAACACAGAACGATGGGGGCCAGAGCTCCCAGGGCTCTGTCTCTCCTAGTTTAAACGGAGAGAAAATACTGATCACCAGAAGTCAAAATAGTGGTAATTTCCGAGCTGAAAGAAAACAAAAACACACCTCGTCTTCCCATACCGGGAGTCGAACCCGGGCCGCCTGGGTGAAAACCAGGAATCCTCACCGCTAGACCATATGGGAACTGCCGGCTGGCTTTCCCCATATCTGCAAATGTGACTTAGGTCTCCTTGGCCGCCCCTCCCGCCCAGCACTCCGAGCTCACTCCAGTCCCCATGGAAAGCCCCGCCTGCGGCTGCGCAAACCCCGAGACCGCCGGTGCCCGGAGAGCCTGAGCGGCGGAGCGGCTGTGCCGCCTGAACGCGCCTTCGCGGAGGGGCGCGGCCTCGCGTACCCACCTCCCACCGGGAGCCCGCCACCCCCAAACCCACCCCGCGCAGCGAAGGGTGGCAGGCTGTGCGGGCCTGACCTTGGACATCAGCCGCCGCGGGGAATCAGCGTAAGGGACACAGCTGCGCCCGGCGCGCCACGTGACTTTCTTCCTCCGGGAAGAATTTAGGGTCAAAGCAGAAATTGAATGTTATTTTTTCCTTACTTCAGCTTCAAAATTTGACTAATTGGCACTTTGGCAATAGCAGGATTTTATTGTGAAACTCAACCTCTGTTCTTTTGTGTATGGGGTAGGGGTATCCTTTTTTCCTCCAGGTCGGGGGGTGGGGGGTGGGTTGTAGGGGCGCGGTTCCATTTGAGTTCTCCGTTTAGGCTTTTCATTAGCAACTCAAAGCTCAACGTGGCCAAAGAAAACGATTCCCCCGCAACCCAACCGTGTATCTGCCCTTGGGGATCTAAGTGTATATTAACACAGCGTGTACCGGTGTCCTGGCAGCAAGGCCAACGCATCAGAATGGAAGTCCCTGCCTCAGAGCGGGTTTGCATGCGCGTGGCACTGCGCGGTGCTCTCGCCTGTAATCCTCGAACTCCTCGAACTCATTCGCGAGGCCGTGAGCTATGATGACACCATGGCACTCTAGCGAGACTGTCTCAAACAAAAAAAGGTGGCATCTGAAACCCAGAGTAGGAGGGAGTAATAGACACAGTGTGTGGCTGGAAGGTAGAAAAAGCTGATGCAGGACTCACTTAATATCCCAACTGAAACCACATAAGTTGAGGAAAATGCCAGAGAATCGCCTTATCCCTTCACCAATGACCACCCCAAATCCAGAAATCATAACAGCTGATGGATAAATTCAACTCTACTTTAAAAATTCAGAAACACAAGAGCTTCAGGGTGACAGTTATTATAGTTTCACCTTATTCATTAAGGTATTCAATTGTTCTGTGCAGTTTGATGTAACATTTTATTTTACAATAAAAAAAACCATAAACAAAGTTAAAAAATAAACTAGGAACAAATATTTACATCTCATAGTACACAGAAAGGACTAATTCCCCCAAACATAAAGAGTTCCTAGAAATTGCTAAAAAGATCAACAACCCAGGAGAAAAATGAAGCAAATTCTTATAACAGGAAACACCTGGTCCTTCAACAAATGAAGAGAGGCTTGGCCTCACTCCTGGTAAAAGTCAGGATTTTTAAAAACTGGAAGGTCTCTTCCAAGAGTTCCCTTAAAAATCTAAGTCAATTCTTTTTTACTTCCTGGCTCAGACCAGGAAGTCTGGTTGACTTCCAAGGGCTGCCCATCCACTCAGATGTTTGTATTTTTATTGACTCAAATCATATTGTCCTGGTCTGTCAGCTATGAATGGTTTCGCCTCCAGGAAGTTCAGTTTTGAGGATCTAGTAAACTTGAAGCACTACTGCCTGTTCTTCCCACCACTGTTTGTCCAGTGTTTCATCACCCTGTAATGAAACCACAGCTAACTGATCTATATGCACCTGCCCCATGGGAGTGTGTCCTATAAGAACACAGACCTAGGGATGGTTTCAAAGTAATGGCTTTCCACATTGCTCAGTTCACCTCTTCAAACTTCACACCTAACAAAGCTGGAAACATGCAGACCAGGGACATGGAGGGGGCTTTAGGTGAGGTGGGGTAGAGGCAGGGGTACTTGTGAAGGCCTGTGATAAGGCAGCCACATCCAAGGATAGCTGTGCTCGCTGCCCTGCCTCTGTGGATGCAGGTCAGGCAGCCCCGGGCTCCAACTTGAGTTTCTCCTGGAGCCCCTGGAGCTGGCTTCGACCCCACTCGATGCGGTTCTGAAGGCTGGCTATGTCTGCAGCCAGCTGCAGGCCTGGAGGAAAGGAGAGAATGTTACCATGTTATCCATGGTGTGACACACAACCCAGAAGGCTCTGGACACCCCCAGGGATTGGAAAGGCTCCAGGCCTCTCTGGCCTCCACATTATTCCTAAGTAAAACATTCCAGGTATGGCCCTGCACTCACTGCTCCAGAACCTCACCGAACCCACACCCTTACACCTCCCTCAGGTCTTTGCTAAAATGTAACCTCCTCGGAAGACTTCCTTGACTCGCTTACATCACCCACCAGGAACTAAAAATTCACAGACCCTAACATTGTCTCAAGCACTCACTTCTTTCCTCCCTCCACTGTCACAGTTCCTCGCTGCTGTCAGCCACTCTCCCTCCACCTTTGTTCTCAGCCTGAGAGTGGTCCATACTCTGGATCCACCTGTGGGTGGCTTTCACCTGACACCTTTGCTGGAACAGCTGCCGTCCAGTCCTCAGGGCCCTCCACACCACTTGGTCCACCAGGCAGTCCTCAGTTGTCAGCTTCCTGTCTGGTAGCTGGGCTGACCACACAAATGATCGTTTCCTCCAGGAAACACTCTCTCTTCTTGGCTTCCAGGACACCCTGCCCTCTGGGTGCTGCTCCTCAATCTTCTTGAATAGTTTCTCCTCTTCCTCTCCCTCACCTCCCGTCCACACTTCTGGGCCCTCTGCTGACCTCATCCCATCTTAGCTTTGACCCTGTCAACAACCTGGGAATTTAAATACCAGTGCTATGCAGTGGGCTCACAAATCTCTCTCCAGCCCAGGCTTCTCCCAAACACCAGATGTACATGCCCAACTGCACAGTTGGACTCTCCAGCTGGGTGTCAGCGGACACCACACAGCACAGACTTCCCCTCACAGCAAGTGAGGGCAGCTCCATCCTCCCAGGGCTTCTGGGTGGAGACATGGGCTCTCCTTGACTCCTTTCCTTCCCTATTCCCACATCCAATCTGTCAGCAAAGTCTGGGGCTTCTACTCAAAATATGCACAGGTTCCCACTGTTTATTCCCACCTCCACTGCCTCCGCCTGCAGCTCATGCCTGGCTGCTCCCTGGCACCTCCTTCCTTCCTGTGCTCTCCAGTCTGTCCCCGCCCAGCACTCAAAGAACTCTTGTGACCTTCTGCATACAATTGCACCCTCCTCTGCTCAGTGCCTCCCAGTGACTCCCAAAGTCCTCTTCAGGTTCCATATCACCTGGGCTTGGCCCCCCTGTCCTCAGTTCCCAGCACTCCCACTGCACTGACTCCACTCCAGCCCACTGACCCCTTCTCTGCCCTTCTTCCTCCAACACACCAGACAGATCTCACTTCAGGGCTTTTGCCCTGGCTAGTCCCTCAGCCTAGAAGACTGTTACCCCAGGTCAACCACAAGACTTTTCCTTCATCTCCTCAGAGAGACCTTCCCTGGCTACCCTCCATAAAATAGGTCCCTCAGCCCACTCCTATCCCACTCCATCCTGTTATTGCTTCATAACAATTTTCACAGCCTGATATTAGATTAAGGGCCTACTTATTTATTTGCACATTGCCATTCTCCCCTCCACAAAATAAGCATTCCATAAACAGCGTTTGTCCCTTTTGTTCCGAGTTGTATCCCCAGCAGTTAGCATGAGCCTGGAAGGCTGCCAACAGCCAGCAAATGCTTTTGGAAAAAACAGCAGGTGTGCAACAGAAGTATGCAATGGAGAAAACCTGCAAAGCCCTTTGCAGACTAACCCCAGCCATGGCATTAGTGCTCAAATGCTCCCTTGTTGATTGAGGGTCTGAATTTAGCCCAAGGTCACATGGCCAAGTGGCAGGGTCCACTCACCATTCCAGAAGCTGGCTTGGGCCTGCCGCAGACTGTGAGGAACTAGGATTCCGAACCAGTTCAGGGGGTCCTGGGGGACTTCCGAGGGCTCTGGCGGCCTAGTGGGGCCCTTGCGCCTGCGCAAACCTGGGAGGAGGGAAAGGCTGAAGGAGGCTGGGATCTTACTACCTGATCTTTATGGTCTTGGCAACAATGTGGAGCCTGATCTGAGCTCCCATGAGTCTGGAAAACACTGATGGTTGGAAAATGCCCCGGACTTTTGTATCCTGGGAAGCAGTTTACCACAAAGCACCACCCTTCCCCTTGTGATTCAGATGAGACTCTCTGTCTACTCTTGCTCATGACTGCTGTAAGACCCAAAGATGACCCTGTTTGCTTGTGACAAGGCCACATACTGACCTTAACCATTTTGCCTGAACGTGTTGAAAGGCCAGGCACAGACCCTCCAACTCCCTGTTGTCTCAGGAATAATTAATTGGGATTAGAAGTTTGTCCCTATAAAACTAGCTAGACGCAAAGATGAACATTTTATTTTTTGTTCAGCTGAGACTTCCGTGATTGCAAAACTATCCCAACTGCCAAGCAACCTACCTCTCACTTCTCTAATCCTCTCTATAAAAGTCTAAGGCAAAACCATCCTATGAGAAGTTCTGTTTTTCAGCTCTAGGGTGCTCTCTCTGTCGCAAAAGCCTAAATAAAATCATCTCCTAAAGAGTTCTGTGCATTTTGTCTTTGACATCGGGAAGGGGCCCTGACAGGAGAAAGGGGGGCTCACCTGCCTCGCGGGGCCCCACCTCCTCTGGGGTCTGGGCGCCAGCTCTCGCCACCCTGAATTTCTGGAGTCCATCCTGGGCCTCACTAAAGGACGAGAAGGGAGGATGGACCTCTGGCGGCCCTGGCCCGGACCCTGCCCACCTGCTCCAGCTTCGAAGGTGCCTCACCTGACGTGGACGCAGACCTGGGGCTCCATGCGAGAGGCATACTGCAGGGGCCCTACCGCCTTGGCGCCCATGGCGTAGCGAGCCTTGGCGAGCGAGAGCCACCCCTGGGGAGAAAGCGGAGAACGGTGAGACTCACTTTACGTCCGTGTGCCCTTCCGCCCGCCCCAAGCGCCTACCTCCTCCACCCGGGCGTTCAACACCGCCCGCTTCGCCTCCAGCTCTTCCAGGTCCCGGAACAGCTGCAGGAGGAGAGAGTCCAGCTGCGCTCGTAGGTCCGGCGCCGCCATGGACACACATTCGAGTCTCCGGTGGGCTGACTGGTCTGGAGCAGCCTCTGTCCAGGTTGCCCAATCACCGCCCGCTGCGCCGCATGACAGCCAATCACCGCATGAGACCCGCCCCCAAGGGGGCGTTCCCAGCCGTGAGCTCCAGCGCCAAAGCTATCAGGGCTGTTGGGTCACCGCCTTTACGGCAAGCGCCCTCAGGGAAGCAGCACCCAGGTATCTATTAGCGGGGTTTCTCCGATTAGCGCCCCAAGTGGATCGGCCTGAGGGACTACCGGCTGGGCCTACAGGTGTTTCCCTTCCGGAAGCGACCGAATTCTAAAAGTCGGGCTACAAATGTGGCGACGGAAGAAGGCGAAGCAGTATATACGGCAGCCATTCTGATTAAACGAAGAGAGACTTTAAACTTAATTCCGGAAGGCGCCGGCCGGAAACCTCCATATCAGTCGCTGTGCCGTTTTTACAGTTGATGGACGTTTGGAGCCGCCCAATACGGTTTTAGAGGTTCATCATATAAAAATTGGGTATCCTGCATAGGGATGGAAGGTAAGTGAAGCCCCGAGCGGACATCTTTCTTTCTTTTTTTTTTTTTTTTTTGTTGGAGACAGAGTCTCACTCTCTTGCCCGGGCTAGAGTGCCATGGCGTCAGCCTAGCTCACAGCAACCTCAAACTCCTGGGCTCAAGGGATCCTCCTGTCTCAGCCTCCCGAGTAGCTGGAACTACAGGCATGCGCCACCATGCCCGGCTAATTTTTTCTATATATTTTTAGTTGTCCAGCTAATTTCTGTCTATTTTAAGTAGAGACGCGTGTCTCTCTTGCTCAGACTGGTCTGGAACTCGTGAGCTCAAATGATCCACCGGCCTCCGCCTCCCAGAGTGCTAGGATTACAGGCGTGCGTCACCCGCCCGGCCCAGAGCGGACATCTTTACCGATGGTTGTCACAAGCCACGCGACAGCGCCGTGCCTCCAGTCTGTTGGTTGCCCCATGAGCACGCGCTGCCGGACTGGCCAATCGTCTTGCGACTCCCTTCGCCATCTTAACATCGGGCATGCTCCACAGCGGCAGGCTTTATAAAGTTTCTAGCGACCTTCTTGGTTGAGGGCGGAAGTGAGGGCTGTGTCGCGTCGGCGGCGCCCGCACATTCTCCCAGACACACGTGGAAGCGGCGCCCAGGATGGTAGGTGGGGCATTCGAGCTCCAGTCGCGGGGCTTGGGGGCTCGCGGAATGCTGGGGTTGCGGCCCTGGGGTCGGGGGCGCGTGGTGACCGGGCCTGTTGTCCCCGCAGCTGCGCCGCGAGGCCCGCCTGCGCCGCGAGTACCTGTACCGCAAGGCCCGCGAAGAGGCACAGCGGTCCGCCCAGGAGAGGAAGGAGAAGGTCCGGCGAGCGCTCGAAGGTGAGCCGGCGGTGTGGAAAACCTTTTCTCGGCAAGAGTGTCGGTGTAGCTGGGCATCTTTTAGGGTATTTGCTGGCCGTTTCCTTACGTGTCGGGTTCTCTCGTTGGCGTTGAAAATGTTCCTTCCGTGGGATGGTACCAGTTGTCATTTACACTACAGCTTGCCTGCTGCTCACAGTGTGTCTGGTTCTTCCCGAATTGTACATGGTCCTATAGATAGTCTCTATTACAGATATGTAGAAAGTGCTACCTTCTTCAGTCCAGGATCACCCAAGAATGTCTTTTTGTCTTTCGGCACTATTATGATTCTCTTGAATTTTTAAACTATTGTTCCTTGTCGAACTTAATTGTATTTGCGTTACGAGGTAGGAATCAAATTTTGTAATTCTTTCCCCACATTTCCATTTGCCAGATTAGTGAAGTCTGTGTCTCACATGCCTGGTTGGAAGTGCCATGTTTATCCCCATGTTGTCGGTTGTTGTGTTGCTGCAGCTTTATGTTTCCAGTCTCATGGTGCGTCACCCACAGTACCTCTGATTAATGTAAATTCCGTTTGATGTTCCCAGGTTTTAGGTCTGTGAAATGTGTGTGCTATGTGTATGTATGTTTAAGGTAAGAAGCGTAGTGTTAAACATCTCTGACCCATCCATCTCCTTTACGAAGTTAGAAATGATAGATAAATTGAAATTCAGGAATATTTTCCCCAACTTAGATAACTATTTTATTGAATATTGTTTAAAAATAAATCTTTCTTTGCTGTTCTTTGTGCTCATAACTTCATACCTGTTTGTATCTCTAAATTGCATTGGTCAAGTTTCAGTTTTAAAAGTAGTATTAGGTTGTGTGCATTCTTCTGCAGCTTTACTTTTTCACTCAGAATTGTTTCTAAGACCACTGGGTATGGTGGGAAGCCGCTTCGGGTGCATATTCTGCAGGGTCTCCATCCATTTTCCTGTGGGTGGCGATGAGCTTATTTTCAGTTTGAGGTAGTTAGGAACAGTGCTGCTGCCGCTGAGTCCAGGGGTGTGCTCATCCTGAGTTCTGTACTCCAAAGTGGGCACGCCCACAGGCCATGCGCCTCAAAGCATTCTGCGCATCATGATTAGCAGCTCTGTTGTCTGAGAGTCTCAGTGTCTCCAGTCCACCTTCATACATAAAGAGCAGTCTATATTTCTTTTAAAAATTAATTTTTTTTTTTTGAGACCAGATCTTGCTCTGTCACCCTGGCTAGAGTGCAAAGGCATCAGCGTAGCTCACTACAACCTCAAATTCCCAGGCTCAAGTGATCCTCTTGCCTCAGCCTTTCTAGGAGCTGGGACAACAGATGTGTGCCACCATGCCCAGCTAATTAAAGATTAAGTTTTAAATTTTTGCCTGACCATAAAACCAATGCATATTAGTGATAAAATATTTTAGAAAGCCCTCATGTTATGAGACTCAAGAACCATAGAAAATGAAGTCCTCAGCCTGTTTATAGGTTGGTGTGTAGACAAAAAGAAATTGTTTTGTCCCCTCTCTCCCCCTAGGTAATCCTGTATCACCTGCCCAGAAAGGAGTGAGGTATTTTTCCATCAAGTGCATATAGGCTTGTGAGGCACAGAGTATCGTATAAGCTCCATGCTTGTGTCTCACTCAGCCCTTCTGTCTCCCCCTGCAGAAAACCGCCTGATTCCCACTGAGTTACGCCGCGAGGCTCTGGCTTTACAGGGGTCCCTGGAGTTCGATGATGCCGGCGGCGAAGGTAACTGTATGGTGCAGCCCTCCTGACATTGAGCCCACTGGCTATGTGTCCTTTCTCAGACAGCCAGGCACTTTCCAACCTTGAGAAAGAGTCCACAGCAACTGCTTCTGGAACCGTCCCCAGGTACCCTTGTGTCGGCACAGACGGCACCACAGGGGCTCTCCTTGAGTGCACATTGTCTCGTTTATACAGCACCCACCTACTCTCTGCTTTTGTTGTCAATTGTCCCCCCACTGGAATGTCTACCAGGGCAGGTGTCCCCAGCATCCAGCACATTGGCACCCATGTTTCATTCCTTCATTATTCAACAATAGGAAAGGAATCCCGAACAGTATAAATATTTGTTGAGAGGAAAATGGGTCTGTCACCTTTGGCCTTAGCAGAATCTGGGCTTGTGCTATCTAACACATTAGTCACTAGCCCCTTGTGACTAAGGCAGCTTAAGTGATCTAAAATGATACACAAAGAAAGACTCTGTTCCTCAGTCACACTTGTGCTTGGTAGCCAGCGTGGCTGGTGGCCGTCCCCTTACCCAGTGTGGGTGTGGAGCGTTCCCTTCGTTGAAGGCTTCCTCAGACAGCACCATCTAGATGGCCTAGGCCCCCCCAAGTTAGCCTGTCACTCCCAAGACACTGTCGCATTCTTGCCCCTCATGCTCTCGCAGGTGTGATCGGCCATGTGGATGACGAGTATCGATGGGCAGGGGTCGAAGATCCCAAGGTCATGATCACTACGTCCCGAGACCCCAGTTCCCGCCTCAAGATGTTTGCAAAGGTACGGGTGGGTGGGGAGCGAGTGCGGGAGGCCCAGCACAAGTGGCCTGGTCCTGACCAGCCACTGTGGTCTCCACACAGGAGCTGAAGCTGGTCTTCCCAGGCGCCCAGCGAATGAACCGAGGCCGGCACGAGGTGGGGGCACTGGTGCGAGCCTGCAAAGCCAACGGGGTCACTGACCTGCTGGTCATCCACGAACATCGAGGCACACCTGGTAAAGCTGGAGGAGGGGAGGGCAGGGGAGGGGCCAATTTGGGCAGTCTGAGAGCAGGTGGGGCCTCTGACAGCCCGCTTGGCCCTGCTAGTGGGGCTCATTGTCAGCCACCTGCCCTTTGGCCCTACCGCCTACTTCACACTGTGCAACGTGGTCATGCGACATGACATCCCGGACCTGGGCACTGTATCGGAGGCCAAGCCCCACCTCATCACCCACGGCTTCTCCTCCCGCCTGGGCAAGCGGGTGAGTTTGGAGTCCCGGGGCCAGGGCTGGGGACTAGGGACCAGGCCGGGCATTGCCGCTCCCTCCCTTGTGCCCCAGGTTTCTGACATCCTCCGTTACCTGTTCCCCGTGCCCAAAGATGACAGCCACCGTGTCATCACCTTTGCAAACCAAGAAGACTACATTTCATTCCGGTGGGTCTGTGGGCCACGCCCCAGGGGGTGTCCTGACTTCATGCCCCTTGCTGTGTACTGTTGACCCACAGTTGCCCCCCACCCACCCACCAGGCACCATGTCTACAAGAAGATGGACCATCGCAACGTGGAGCTGACTGAGGTCGGGCCCCGCTTTGAGCTGAAGCGTGAGTTTGAGGCTTTGTCCCTTGTCCCTGGAGAGGAGGCAGGCGGGCCGTGCAGGGGTTGATGGCCCGTCCTGTCCCCAGTGTACATGATCCGGCTGGGCACACTGGAGCAGGAGGCCACGGCGGACGTGGAGTGGCGCTGGCACCCCTACACCAACACCGCACGCAAGAGGGTCTTCCTGAGTGCTGAGTGAGGACACAGACGGGGAGCTCACAGACAGGCCCACCTAGCCCGAGTGCGGGACCGTGGGGTGGGGGGGTCTGAATAAACCCTCTGTGTCACACCCTGCGTGCCTCTGAGTGGTCAGGCCCAGCCTGAAGGACAGAGCCCTCGGGGTCCTCTTGGGTGGGGGACCTGATGGCCAGTGGGAGGAACTCATGCCGTGTCAGTGTGGGAGGTGATGTGGTCCTGCCTAGAACTTGCCACACTCAGCCCTGGAGATGTGATGCTGGTGCCCCTCGGGTGTTGGGACCAGGTCGTGTCTGAGTGAGTGGGATGGGCCCCACCTGGTGGTCAGCAGGACCCCTGCCCCGGGCGCACCTTCTTTCCATTCACGGGGGACCCAGTGACGCTGAGGCCACCTGCTGTGTCTACCTTTGCTCTCCCGAGGTGGGGTGTCTAAGGTCACACAGGAGGGCCAGCATGGCCCAGGGAGGGTAGGGTGGCCACACTTACCCTCCGTGCCCGGAGGCCCTGGTTTGACACAGAGTGGGTCTTGGGACCCTGCAAAGCTCACTGGAGTTTGCAGGGAGGGCAGCTATGCCTGTAAGGAATGATTCTGCCGCCCCAGGTAGGGAGAGGCGTATGCAACAAGTTGGGTAGGGATGGTGGAGAGCTGAGAGCTGGGTGGTGTGAGGAGCAGGGGGCTGCCTGGTGACACGTGCAGAGGCCCTGAGGTGGACAGTGTTTCCACAGGCTACAGAACAGGAGCCGTCCAGTGGGAGAGGCTGTTCTGGGGCAGGGGACCCGTGGGGGTGGGCAGGCAGGACTCTAGGCCCCTGTGCTCAGGTGTGGCTGGCACGGGGCCTCGAGGCCCTCCCTCCTGCCTGCCTCCTCACTCCAGCCATGAAGAATGTGCCATTGGGTTTTTTTGTGAATAACAGAAATCAAGACATATACAAAAGCAGAGTAGTGTAATGTCCTATGTCCGTTTCCTGTGGCTGCCATAGCAAAGTACCACAGAGTGGCTTGAACGAGAGAAATCCGTTCTCACCCTGTGCTGGAGGCCAGAATCCCAGATCAAGGTGCCAGCTCCCTCCAGGGTTCTGGGGGCCCACCTGCCTGGCTTCGGGTGACAGCTACCCTCCTGGGCATCCCTTGACCTGTGCTGCGTCACTTCTATCTCTGTCTTTGCCTTCATCTGCTTTCTTTGCCAGACATCAGATCTGCTGTGTGTCTCTTACTAGGACTCTTGTCCTTGGACTTAGGGCCCATGAAATAATCTGGGATGATCTCTTCAAGATTCTGAAATTAATTTTATCTGCAAAGACTCTTTTTTTTCAAGTGTCACTTTCACAGACCCCAAGAGTTAGAATGTGGATGGCATATCTTTTGAGGGGGGACACCATTCTGCCACCTTCAGTGGCCATGGGCTTCTGGCCCTTCCCCACACTGCACCTCCTGCAGGTGCCCAGCCTTGGCGAGGATGGGCCCCCGCCAGCCCCCAGCACCCGTGTGCCTTCCCCCACTCAGGACCAGTGCTCCATGGAGCTTTGCTTTTTAATAGCTTGAGTGCAGGAGGCTCAGAGCAAGGTTTGGCACCAAGGGGCCGTCTCTTAGCCAAGAACAGATAGAAAATGAGCAAGATGCGAATAGAGACATCTGGATGGTGCCCTTCACTGTGGCCTTTTAATGTAAATTCTCAGATTCCTCAGATAACCAAAGGTATGCAGATTCCCTAGGGGTGGTGGAGGGGAGGAGGCTTTATAAAGGATGGTTAGAAACTCCAAGCATGGGGTGTATTGAGCCTTTGGGGTTCCTTTGGTGGAAGGTGGTTAGGTGGAAGCTTTTTAGCATTTAAAAGGTGATTCTTTTTCTTGAGTTACCATCCTAGGGTCATAAGTGGTCACCAGGCTGCCTGGGGGTAGCTTGGGAATACCTTAGCTTGGATGTCTGTGCAGGGGAGCTTGTAAAATGAGGCAGAGATAACAGCAGTCAAAGCTAGTTGGGAGAATCCAGGGCCAGCACACAGCGTATAGGGGCCACTTGCCCTCTGGCAAGGAGGCGCTAGAGGGGTATTTGTGCATCTTTTGTTTGGCTTTTCTGTTAAGAAAACAGGGAGAACTTGTATAATTTAGACATGTGAAGGACCAGGGAGGAGACCGAAGTAGGAGAGTGCCCTCATGCGCAGCCTCTGCCCCATTCTTCTCAGCGTTCAGAAGACCAGCAAGTGGGGAAGCCAAGTGAAGAGTTTATGGGAGATCTGTGCCCTATTTTTGCAACTTTGAGATAAACTGAATTTATTTCAAAATACAATAGAGCCCTCTGTGTTTTTGTTTTCTATGGTTTCCGTTAACCTAAAGTCAACCGCAGTCCACAATTGTTAAATAGACAATTCATAAGTTTTAATTTGTGCTGCTCTTTCTGTCCCACTTGGGACGTGATCATCTGCCTGGTGTAATTTTTTTTTTTTTTTTTTTTTTTTTTTAAGAGACAGTCTCGCCCTGTTGCCCAGGCCGTCCCCAAACTCCAGGCCTCAAGTAATCCTTCTGCCTTGGCCTTCCAAAGTGCTGGATTACGGGCGTGAGCCACCACGCCTGGCTCTCTGTTAAGAATGTATATACCACATTTTTTATCCATTCTTCTAGCAGTGGACACTTAGTTTTTTATATTGTGGCTATTGGGAATGATGCTGCAGTGAACATGGGAGTGCAGCTGTCTCTTCAAGATACTGATTTCATTTCCTTCTGCTGTATACCCACAAGTGGGATTGCCACATCGGATGGTAGTTCTGTTTTTAATTTTTTGAGGAACTACCATACTGTTTTCCATAAAAGCTGCACTAGTTTTCATTCCCACCAACAGTTCACAAGCGTTCTGTCTTAGTCTGTTTGTGTTGCTCTAAAGGAATTCCTGAGGCTGGGTAATTTATCAGGAAAAGAGGTTTATTTGGCTCATGGTTCTACAGGCTGTGCAAGAAGCTTGGCACCAGCATCTGCTTCTGGTGAGGGCCTCAGGGAGCTGTCACTCATGGGGAAAGGTGAAGGGGAGCAGTGCCACATGGCAGGAGGAAGGACACGAGAGGAGGAGGTGCCAGGCTCTTTTCAAGAGGGGGGCACCAAGCCATTCATGAAGAATCCACCCCCCCATGACCCAAACACCTCCCACCAGGCACCACTTCCAACACTGGGGGTCACATTTCAACATGAGATTTGGAGGGGCCACATACCCAAACTGTCAGGCTATCTTTTCTCCACATCCTTGCCAACATTTTTTATCTTTTGTTTTTTAATAAGAGATATCTTAACAGGTGTGAGGTGGTAGGTAGCTCACTGCAGTTTTGATTTGCGTCTGTTTCTCTGATGACTAGCGATGTTGAGCACTTTTTCACATACCTGTTGGCTTATTTGCATATAGATGTCCCTTTTGGAGAAATGTCTATTCAGTTACTTTGCCCATTTTTTTAAATCAAGTTATTGGCTTTTTTGTTGTTGAGTTCCTGATATATTTTGGATACTGCTATGGTCCAAATGTGTCCCCCCAAAATTCATGTTGAAACCTAAGCCCCAAGGTGATAGTAGGAGGTGGAGCCTTGGGGAGGTGATTAGGTCATGAGGGCTCTTCCCTCTTAAATATAATTAGTGCCCTTATAAAAGAGGCCTGAGGGAGCTCTGTTGTCTTTCCACTGTGTGAGGATACAGAAGGTGCCATCTGTGGACCAGGAAGTGACCCTCAGCAGACACTGAATCTACTGGCAGCTTGATCTTGGACTTCCAGCTTCCAGAACTGTGGGCAGTAATTTTCTATTGTTTGCAAATTATTCAGTCTATGGTTGGTGGTTTTTGTTTTTGTTTGGTTTTTTTTTTTTTTTTGAGACAGAGTCTCACTCTGCTGCCCGGGCTAGAGTGCCATGGCATCAGCCTAGCTCACAGCAACCTCAAACTCCTGGGCTCAAGCGATCCTCCTGTCTCAGCCTCCCAAATAGCTGGGACTACAGGCATGTGCCACCATGCCTGGCTAATTTTTTCTATATATATTTTTAGTTGTCCAAATAATTTCTTTCTATTTTTAGTAGAGATGGGGTCTCGCTCTTGTTCAGGCTGATCTCGAACTCCTGACCTTGAGTGATCCTCCTGCCTTAGCCTCCCAGAGTGCTAGGATTACAGGCGTGAGCCACTGCGCCCGGCTGGGACTATGGTATTTTGTCATAGTAGCCTGAACTAAGACAGATAGTAACCCTTTATCAAATATGTGATTTGTAAATATTTTCTCCCATTCTGTAGGTATTAAATGAAAAGAAGCAGGTGTGAAGCACCATGTGTGAGATACTCCCAGTGTGCCCAGGAGGCAGGGAGGGCCCTGTCTGTGTGAGTGTGAACCACACTGTGTCAGAAGGGCCTTGCTGGTGTACTGGGCATCCAGGGAGGAGGTAGTTTCTGTACTATCATAGGACTGTGGGTAAACATTTCATTTACTCACTGGCCACAGAGAGCTGCCTTCTGAGTTCTCTGCCATTATTTTCCTAGTGTGCAGGGGGATACTTGGATTTTTTTCTCTATTCTTCTATAAAGTGTAAAAGTAAGACATGCTCATGTTAAAAATCTACTGAAATGTGCACAATGAGAAATAAACCACCTTCCTCCTTCCTGCACCCCAAATAATCCAAGCCTACTCTCCAGAGATCATCACTATTGACTTTTTTAAAAATATATGACCGTTTTCTTTTTATGGTATACATATATTTGTTGACTGGCAGTTTTTATATTTCTTTTTAATCCGAAAGGGCTCATGTTCTGCACACCATTTTGACCTTGCCGTCCTTCCCTCTCACAGTAACTCTGGGCTGTCTGGGGCCCTAAAGGGTGTCTAGGGCAGGTGGATCTGCCTCCCTCCTTGTGGCTGTAGCATGGGTTGTTGCCTGTTTTCTCTCCCACTAACATCGCTTCAAGAGCATGAGCATACCTCTGTGCATAGTTATGCAAGTGCCTCTGATGAATAAATCCCTACAAGTGGAATTATGTCTTTAAAATGATAATAGAGGTCATGTCTGTTTCTACAGCCATCATCGGAATCATGTGAGTGCCTGCCCCCCAGGTCCACAGGTTTTAACCTTTGCCAAGCTCTGGGTGCAAATGTTTTTCCACTTGACTTTGCATTTCTTTTGTTATGACAGAAGTTGTGCCTCTTTTCAAACACTTATTGGCCATTTGTATGTGTGTGTTTTCTGTGACCTGTCTGCTCCCTTTCTCTATTGTTCATCTCTATATTGATTGATTGTTTTAAATGTGGAGAATTTCAAACATACCAGAGCAGAGAGGATGGTACAGTGAGTCCCCAAGCAAGCCTCGGTGCTGGCTGGTCTGTCTCCTCTGTAGCCCCACCTTCTTGTACATCCACTCCGCCAGTTTGCTTAGCAGCAGATCCCAGACACCACCTCATTTCGCCCATAAATGTTTCTATGTATATCTCTAAAAGATAAGGGTGCTACAAAAATAACAGTACCATTATTGCACCTAAAATTATCAACAAACACTCCTTTGTATCATCACACAGCCAGTGCGTGTTCAGTTTTCCTTGATTATGGTGTGTGTGTTTGAACTGGGGTCCACATTAGGTCCATGCATTGCAAATGGTTGACAAGTTTCTTTAGTTCTTTTTTTTTAACAGCTTTATTGAACTATTCACATACCACACACTTCACCTACTTTAAATGTACAGTTCAATGTTTTGTATTAATCATATTCACAGGGTTGTGCAACCGTTGTCACAATCTAATTTTACAATATTTTTGTTCCCCCTGGAAGAAACCCCTCACCCATTAGCTGTTACTCCCCAATCCCCTCCAACCAGGCCCCCAGCTCCTGCCAACTACTCATCTACTTTTGGTCTCTACAGACTGGCTGAGTCTGGATTTCATGCAAATGGAGTCATATAATGTCTCCTTTTCTGCCTGGCTTCTTTCACTGAGCATAATATTTTGTAAGTTTGTCTGTGTTACAGCTTGTGTCTACTTGACTTGTTTTTATTGCCAAATAATATTCCATTGTATATATGCACCACATTTTACCTGTTTATCCATCAGTGGATAAAATTCGAGTTGTTTCCCACATCTGGGCTTTTATGGTTAATGCTGCTGTGACCATTTGTGTATAAATCCTAAGTCTCATTTTAATCTATAAGATTGTCCTTTTTTTTTTTTTTTTTAATAATTTATTCAGTCAGAAAACTGGTTTGTTCGTCTTAATAGAGTTTCCACAGTATGGACGTTGCTCTTATCACTTGTGGTGTCATTTAATATTTTCATGTGCCATTGGGTGTCCTCTGAATTAACATTGAGATCTAGAGGCCCAGTCAGATACAGGCTCAAATTTTTTTAGCAGTGATCCTTAATAGGGATGTTTTGTTCTTTCATCAGGAGGCTCACCACGTCTGGGTGTCATTTTGTGATGTTAGTAGGCAGTACCATTGCCTAGCTCCATTAATTCACTAACAGTGAATTAATTCCCCAAGAAATTAATATGAAATCTTTTTTGCATTATAGTTTCAAATTCATTACTGCTTGTGTATAGGAAAATGATATGTTTGTAAGTATGTAGTATATTTTAACTAGCTACCTTATTATACTTTCTTGTAAGTTCTTATGGTTTCTCATAAGAGTCTCTAGAACTTTCTAGCTATTTATGCCATATGCCAATTAGTGTTTCTGACAGACCCTCCTTTTTTTTTCTTGCCGCATTGCGTTGGCCAGGACTGCAGAATACCCCAGTCAACAGCGGCAGTGAGGGAGCCCCTCGCTACAGGAATCCTTCCAGAGATGATTACGCCCACCCAGACATGGACGTGCACTTATTCCTCTCTGGCGTTACACTTGAGGGACAGTCGGATCCATGCCTCCCTTGGTTGTCCTAGAGACCACACTTAGCTCTGACACCATGGGCTCTGCACTCAGGGACCACAGAGGGCGGTCAGCTGTGCTGGAGCCAGCATCAGCTGAAAATAATGCAGCTATTGGTCTTCTCTAAATAAAGCACCGCGTGCAGAGGAAGTGCACTGAGGCTGGGCTAGAATGAGGCCAGGCTAAAATGAGGTATAGAAACCTCACGAGGATGCAGGGGCCCTGACCAGGTCTGTCGGTCACAGTACCTCTGGGTGCTGCCCACGTCATTGTCAGAGCACTTGTCTGCCTGAGTTTATTTCCTCCAAGCGCACATGCTAGCATGTAGGGTCTGCTCTGGCAATGTAGATGCCCAGGCTCTGCCCTGGAGAGGTGAGGCCAACCTGGGGCAAAAGTTGGTTAAGAGCATTTTAAGGGTGTTGTCATTTTTTTAAAGATGGGGAAGAGGGCTTTCTCCTCTGTTCCCAAGGTTTTCCCCCACCCTTCCTTTTTGAAGCAGAATTGCAGGGCAGCTCCCAAGGGCAGAAACCCAGCCTGCATAAAGAGCAGCAGATTGTGGGAGGTGGGAGAGTTAGAGTAGACTGCAACCAAAGCTGCCCCAGAGGCTCCAGGCACTGCAGAGCACCTTTTTCCTGCATGCCGAATGCCAGACTCGTGGATGGGCCAACAGGACAGCTCACCCAGCCTGAAGGTTTTTAACAGTGAAGCAGTGGGAAAATCATTTCAAATTTCTTCTGGCCTTTTTTGGCCTAGTAAGAAAGGAGGCCAGAGAAGAACTGTACACTAGGGATGTCAGTAGTCTCCCCATAAGCTTCCCGAGTAAGGTGGTATCTGCCAGGTTCCTCCACTGTCTTTTCTCTTTTCCCCTTTGTGCCATCAGCACAGGCTGAGCTCACAGCATTGCACAAGCATTCACCTGCACCCAGTCCTCGGCTCTGTCGAGTATCCGGGGCAGCCACCACTCTGGTGGCAGACTGGCATGTGACACGTGGGTTCACTATGCACAGGATCTCTGCAGCAGTGCCAGCTGCTCTCACGCATGGGACTGCCACTGGCAGAGTGAACGAGAGGGCCACCAGCAGTGGTGAGTCCCATTGCAAGAACACAGCTTGCGATCCTCTGGGAGAGGGGAGAGGTGGAGCCGGCCAGGGCTGCTGGAGGTCTCAGGGGGTCTTTCTATCCCCCATACCCAGCCTGAGCTCAGCAGAGAGCAAGCCAGGAGAGTTTGGATGTTTGCAGAGACATGGAGGGGTAGTCAAGTGTCAGGAGGGCAGGTGGGTTAAACAGTGAGGGGGCAGGGGGTGAGCGTGGACATGAGGCCAGAGAGAGACACCCAACCCAGCTGGAGACATGACTGGCAGATGCCAGCCACAGCCTCAGCCACTTAATGTTCACAGGCCATCAGGCAGCATCTAGACAGTTGGTCAGACCACCAAACAGACACACAGGCCCATGCCCAGACAGACTTCCAGACAGATGGACAGAATCCCAGGGAAACAACTCCTAGCTAGACAGCCAGCCAGGGAAATGGACAGTTCATTAGACAGATGGGCAGACCTCCAGCCACACATACAGATAGACCTGTGGCCAGAGAGACGTGTGAATACCTGCCAGCAATTGGAAGGTAGATCCCAGCCAAGCAGAAGTGAGAACCCCTCAAGGACAGACCCCCTCCCACAAATGGACAAAGACCTTACCCCAGTGAATAGACACTCCAGCCCTCCAGCAAGACCTTCCTCTGGACAGACAGACTTACTCTCCACCAGTAAGATAGGCATTGGCCTATGAGAAAGACAGGCCCTCAGCAGGGTCTCCTGCTGGGCAGGCATCCCACCACACCCCTGCTCAGACGATGGACCCTCAGCCCCTAGTTGGACAGCAGATGCCCAGCTAGCCAGGCAGAGGGACCCCAGTCACTGGTCCGCCTCCCTGCCCACCACCATGAATGACCCAGTGACTGAACCCTCAGTGTTGCCACTGCCCCCAGGTACCACCCAGTCTCCAGTGATCATCGACCTCGGGTGACATGCACTACCACCACAGTCTACAGAGAGCAATCATGATCCCTTGGTGCTCCAGTACCCACTAGCCTACAGTGACTGCCATTAGCAACCGCCAGTACTCAGGGACTCGGCCTCTGTATTTTTTCACAGCTCACTGATACTTCTGTATTCTGCTCTTCTGAGTCTCCAACTACCCCTGTCCATTCACGAAACCTCAATGAGTCCACTGACACTGTCGTGCACTGACTAGGAGCAATGTACTTCCTCAGTGACTTCCCTGACTCTCCTGACCCTTCACCTACTAACAGTCCAAATCCCAATGGCTCCCCAGTTACTTTCATTGACACCCCCACCCCATGAACATCCAGGGGACTCTGGCTGATCACCAGTGACTTCACTGTCACCATGCATCCTCAGTGGTCACTACTGACTCCCCCTCCCAAGAACCCTCAAAGATGAAACTGGTAAATGATAAGCCCTGATTCCACAGTGACCCTCTCCCCAACAGGGACTCCACCATGAAGCAAACACCCCAGCCTTTTATCCCCACTGACCCACTTTGAGCTGTCAACCGTGTAAGCCAGGGTCGAATTACAGCCTGCAGGCCACAAAAAAAGTATTTCGTGGTGCATGAAAATTACATGAAATTCTAATTTCAGTGTCCACAAATAGTTTTACTGGGATATAGCTACACACATTTGTTTATATGTTACTTGTTTATGGCTGTGTTCACACTGCCACCTCTCCCAGTTAAGTAGCTGGGACAGAGGCCAGAGACACCACCAAATCCACTTCCTATCTAGCCCATCCCTGACTGAAACACTCTGATGACCCCTAATGAGTTAAACTGACAACCTGGTATCAGTGACAAAGCACACACCCAGTGCCCAGTGTTACCTTTCAACACCTCAAACTGTTCATTGACGCTGCCTCCAGTGCCGCCCCTCGAAATTCTTCCATAGCCTCGATGAGAGGGGGACGAACCCATCTATGCAGGCCTGTACTTGATGGGCCCCTACGTGCCAGTCCACTCGCTCCAACCTGCCCTCCGTGACCCTAGGGGCTGGGACAGCAGCTCTTCTCTGACCTCCTGCACAATTTCTGAAGATGGTGTGGAGACAGGATAAAAGAGAGAAACTCTTTCAAAGCGTTGAGAACACCTTTCCCCCTAGAACCCCGTTCCTGCGCCTCAGTTCTGTTTCCCAGCCGGTTTATTCGTGTGGAGGTCCTCAAATTAGCATTGACCCTGCGCCCTCAGCGCCTCCCAGCACGTCTCGGAAAAAGAACCTCTGGAAATAACAGATCCAGAAGCTCCGCGGCCACGCGGTCTTTCCCACGTCACGGGCGCCCGGACATCACTTTTCCCCGCGGCTAGCTCTCCCCGCCGACTCCCTTGGACCCGGCTGGAGCGCACAGCGCGGGACGCCCCGGAGGGCAGGAGGAGCAAGCTGATCTCGGCGACCTTCCCCACTGACCGTTCCCCGCAACACACACCAACCCCCGCGCGCCGGGCTCGGACCCGACGCAGCCTGGCGGCGCCTGGAGAGTAGCCCAGGGCACGGATCCCAAATTAGGGGTGGGTCCAAAAGGGAGGAAGTGTCCGCGGGACTGTGCGGACTCAACCCGCAGGCGCGGCAGCCAAAAAAAAAAAAAAGGTGGGGGGGAAGCTCCAGCGCTGGGCTCACGTCTCGGGCCCAGCCCCCAGGACCGCGCGCTGGGGCAGCCGACGCGGCCAGAGCATCCGGGGCGGGCGTGCTCCGAATGCCATTGGCCGAGGGGCGGCCCCTCCGGCCGCTCCGTGCTTCCACTGGCTGGCGACAACAGGGACTGAGTCTCCCCGCCGGCCGCTGCGTCCGCGGTGCCTACACTCGCTGGGAATGCTGAGCGCCACGGCTGGACGGCACCATGAGCCGCAGCGTGGACGCGGCGCGGAGCTTCCTGGAGCAGCTAGAGGCGCGGTGCGGCCGGGAGGGCACGATCCTCGCCAGCGAGTTCAGCGTGAGTGGGCGAGTGTGGACAGCTGCGCGGTGCGCTTGGCTCCTCGCCTCGGACTGTCCCGACGTCCGTCCTCCCTCCTGTGCGCCCTACGGGCTGTCTCTGTCTCGGTGTCCCGGGGCGTCTTCCCGTTCGGGGATCTCTCGGTTTTTCTCTCCCAGCACCTCTCTGTCGCGCTCTCGCGCTGTCTCGGTCTTCACCCTCTGCCCCCGGGCCCCGGAGGGCGAAGTTCATGCCGGGCTGGGACGGGCCGTGCACACCTTCGAGTCCCGGAACAAGCCCACTGCCGGGTGGAGCGGGCTAGGCGGGCGGCACACCCACGCTGGACCTCCCGGCGACCTGGCTGTCACCGCTGTGAGCATAGAGAGGAAGGGCCCGGGAGCGTGGCGAAGAGGAACCGGGAGGCCCTGGCGCTGCGAGGGTGCAGACGCACCCTCGAGAACCTGCGTCCGGGCCTTTCCGGGCTGTGGTGCGGAGTGTTTTACCTGGCCCTCTGGCCTCGGTTTCTTCTTTGGTGACATGGGGGCGTTAATGACCAAACTGGTTTGAGGAATAAATGATGTGGGTAAAAGCACTTAGCACCCTTGGGCGCTCACTTCGCGGATGCCCTTGTCAGTACTTACAAAGATTCTAAACATTACAGTGGGTCAGTGCAAGCGCAGCGTAGTGAAGGCGGACGCAGCGCGGTAGGCACGGCATACTACAGGTAATGAAAGTACCAAATTTAGAAACAACATGCAAATATGTAAACAGTATATGGTGGCATATATCAAATTCAGAAATATGTGGCATATAAACATAAAAATAAGTATGATTATGAATCACAATTTACACAAAAACATAACTTCTTAAAACAATACAACAAATATAACAGATAAAATTATAATTTATAAAATATGATTCAAAAAATTTGTAAGTAAATATAAAATATGTAACAGATACATATAAAATAAACTTAAATAATTTACACACATGTAGAAATATTGTAGCATATAAGAGATAAGAAACGCATGACAAATGTAAAATAAATAATTTACGCAATATAAAAATGTACATAGTAAACGTGAACATATAATGACCATGTGCTACATGACGTCATGCAGGACAGTGATTTGACTCGGTGGTCCCAGCGGTCAACAGTGCTGGGGCCCTACGCTAGGCAGGCAGTGAGGGCGCCCCTGCCGCCCGGGCCCGCCTCCTGCACGCACAGGAACCGCAGGGCTTCTGGAGGTAGAAACACCGACGCTGGCACCCTCTACACCGCAGTGTGCAGGAGGACTAAAGTGACCGGCCGGCATAAGTAAAGCACTTAGCGTTGCGGCTCACACACAATGTTGGCATGGGAGGTGTTACTTATTGTGATTAGGAATACCTGATGATGACGGTAATACACTATTCACTAATGATAATAATCTATGAGTAATAAAGGACCTAGTATCTTGTTACCTTCAGCAAGTCGCTCAAGCATGTGGTGCGTCAACTTTCTCACCTGCGTAATGGGGGTCCCCACTTCGCCCTGACCTTGTGATGATTAAATGCCTTTAGCACAGTGCCTGGCACAGAGAAGGTGCTCTGGGTCGCTATTATTATTTTATCATATTGTATCATTATTACTAAGCAGGCCCTGTGTTTCTGGGGGTCTTCAGTCACCTCCCTGGGGCCACTTGCCTTGTACCCTCGGGGTGCCAGGCTCCTCCCTTCGCCTCTGCTCCCTTCCTGGGGCCTCCCACCAGGACATCAAGGCCCGCTCTGCCGCCTGGGAGACTGAGGGCGTGTGCTCCACCGAGGCTGGCAGCCGGCCTGGGAATGTGAGGAAGAACCGCTATAAAGATGTGCTGCCATGTGAGTTGGGGGCTTCCGTGGGGAGTGGGCAGCAGTCGGGCGGCTGGCACACCCCTTGTCACCTACTGCGCTCTGGGACGCTCTCCCTCCCAGAGCCTCTGGGGAGCTGCAGGGCTCCCCAGCAGTGCACAAGGGCGCCTCTGCGTGTGGTCCCCTTGGGCCACGACAACCCTATCACCCCCAAACTCCCCGTTTCTCACCTCACCCGCTGGCAGATGATCAGACACGAGTGATCCTCTCCCTGCTCCAGGAGGGACACGGTGACTACATCAATGGCAACTTCATCCGGGTCAGGCTTGGGGTCAGGGAAGGGGCTGACTGGGGGTGGTGGGGTTGGGCAGCAGCATCGCAGTAGGGAATGCGGCCTTTTCCAGGGCATAGACGGAAGCCAGGCCTACATTGCCACGCAAGGACCCCTGCAACACACCCTGCTAGACTTCTGGCGACTGATCTGGGAGTTTGGGGTCAAGGTCAGCTTTCAGGGAAGGGTGGGGTGTGGTGGGGCCAACATTCTAAGATTCCCCCAACCCTGCTTCCCTGGCCTCCTGACCCAAATCACCTCCCTCTCCTCTTACCCCTCTGTCTAGGTGATCCTGATGGCATGTAGAGAGACAGAGAATGGGCGGGTAGGTGTCCTCAGGCCCCCACAATGCATTTCCTGTGCGGGGAGGAGGGAGGAAGAATATTGCTAGCTCTTCCCTGACCCCAGAACCCGAGGACACTGTTCTTGGAGTGACCTAACTGTGGCTCTGCGGAAAGCCCCACTGTTCCCCTTTTTAATTTTTTGTTCATCTTTTTTCTTTTATTCATGGGGCTTACCCCAGTCCCCATTGGCAACCGTCTCCTGCTGGGCTTCCCACCCATTTCACACCATAGGCCATGAGGCCTATGCTGACTGGGTCCCCTGGACAGCTCGGATCGCTCTTTCTACCTGTCTGTCCTTAATCCACTCTAGCAACTTGTCCTCTGCCACTCCACAGATGTCCCGGGCGACTCTGCCTCAAGGCCTAGGCCCTAGCTGTTCCCTCTGCCAGGGACGTTCTTCCCCGTGACTGCTCTGTCACCTCCTCAGGTCTTTGCTCAAATGTTACTTCTTCAAAGACATCTTCCTGGATCCTCTACAGCATTTCCACTCTCCTTCTCTTGTCCTATTTTTCCTTTTTTTCCACAGTTCTTGCAAACTTCTCACACACCAGATAATCTACAATGTATTATGTGCATTGTTTACTCTCAATCTCCCTGATTAGGAGGTAAACTACACAAGGTTGGGGATCTTTGTTTTGCCTTTTAGCAAGAATTAGTTGCTCAGTAAGTGCTGGTCAAAATTAAAGGCACATACCTTGTGGTGGTTTCTGCATTCCCGCCTGCTCCATGGATGGGGTGAGGGGTGGCGGTAGAATTGCCTGGGGTGACTAGCTGATCATGGAGTCTGTATGATCTGCGGTGAGGTCCCATTTTTTATTTCTGATTTGGTAATTTGTGTTTTCTCTTTCTCCTCAACCCGCCAATCAGTCTGGCTAGAGTAAAGAAGGATAAATTACAGTTATTGTACTAAATCCATCCCGCTGCCTGTTTTTGTAAATAAAATGTGTTGGAACACAGCCACAGTATTTATGTATTGTCTATGCCTGCTTTCATGCTACAATGGCAGAGTTGAGTAGTTGCAAGTTTAATAGATTGTATGGTCCTCAAATTCTAAAATATTTTTTAGCTGACCCTTTATAGAAAATGTTTACCAACCCCTGGGATAGAAGTTTATCATTTTATTATTTTTCCAAAGAACCAGCTTTGAGTTTTATTCATTTTCCCCATTGCTTTTGCATTTTCTAGTTCAGTCATTTTCTCTCTTTATTATTTCCTTATTTCTGGTTATTTATGTTTAATTTGCTCTTCTTTTTCCAGTTTCTTAAGGCAGAAGCTTAGATCATTGATTTGAGGTTTTTCTTTTTTCACATATGAGGACCTAATGTGTATTTTCTCTAAGCACTGTTTTAGCTTCATCCCACAAACTTGGTAAGTTGTGTCTTCTGTTCCAATTAGTTCAAAGTACTCTTTTAATTTCCATTATGATTTCTTCTTTGATCCATGGTTGTTTAGTTTCCAAATATTTGGGAACTTTTTCATATAACCTTTGCTTATGGATTTCTAGTTAAGTCTATTGTCATCAAAAAACAAGTTTGTGTGATTTCAATCCTTTTAAATGTACCGAAATTTGTTTTATGACAATGAATATGGTCTATCTTGGCAAATGTTCTGTGTGCATTTGAAAAAAAAATGTGTATTCTGCTTTTATGGGGTGGAGTGTTCTCTAAAACTAGTTAGGTCAAATTGGTAGTCTTTTTTGAAAGACACTTTATATCTTTATGGTATATTTTTTTTATCTTTACTGATTTGTTTTCTCTAAATGTTCTATGAATTGCTGAGAGAGGAGTGTTGAGATCTCCAACTGTTCAATAAATGCCAATTAGATCAAGTTTGTCAACAGTATTATTCAACTCTTATTATTCTTATGATTTTATTTTTTGGTCTATTTGCCCTATTATTTTCTGAAAGAGTAATGTTGAAATTGCCAACTCTAATTGTAGATTTATTTATTTCCCCTTTAAGTTCTGTCAGTTTTTGCTTCAGGTATTTTAAAACTCTACAATTGAGTGCATATACGTTTAGGATTATGCCTTCCTGATGATTGGTTCCCTTTTTCTAAATGTAATGTCGCTCTTTATTTTTGTTACTATTCCTTTTTCTAAAGTGTACTTCGCTATTAATGTAGCCATTTAAATTTCTTTAGAGTTTGGATGCTATGTCTTTTCCCGTTCTTTTACTTTATATCTGTGTTCTCTTTTAAATTTTTCTTGTGGCTGCCATATTGTAGGGACTTACTTTTTAAATCTAATCTGACAATCTCTGCCTTTAATTGGAACATTTAGTCTCCAATGTAATTAATAATAATATTGGGTATAAATCTACCATCTTGATATTTGTTTCCTATTTTTTCTATCTGTTCTTTGTTCTTCTTTTTTTCTGTCTTCTTTCAGATTGAGAATTTTTCATGAGTCTGTTTCCTGGTCATTATTCTCTTATTACCTTACCTCTTAATTTTAAATGTTTAGTGGTGGCTTTAGGGTTTCCAGTATATATCTTTGACTTATCATAGTCTATATTCAAATAATATTATACATTTCACATAAAATGTAAGAACTTTACAATCGTATATTTCAATTTCCTCTTTCCATGCTTTATTCTATTGTTAATATATAGTTTAATTCTAAATAATAACTATACAATATACTGCTATTATTTTTGCTTTAGATTATCTTTCTAAATGGCTTTATTGAGATACAATCTAGCCATTTAAAGTATACAATTCAATTGTTTTTAGTATATTCCTGAGTTATGCAGAACCATAACCAAAATAAATTTTAGAACATTTTCATCACCCCATAAAGAAACCCTATATTGTTGTTATTATTTTTATTATTAGCAGTCACTTCCCATTTCTCACCAGCCTCTAGGCAATCCCTAATCGACTTCTAGTCTGTAGATTTGCCTACTCTGGACATTTCACATAAATGGAATCATATAATATGTGGTCTTTCATGACTGGCTTTCTTCACTTAGCATGTTTTTAATGCTCATACATATTATAGCACGTATCAATAATTCACTCCTTTTTATTGCTGAATCATATTCCACTGAATGGATCTACCACATTTTACTTATCCATTAATCAGTTTATAGGATTTAGGTACTTTTTACTTTTTAGCTATTATGAATAATGCTGCTATGAAATTCATATGTTTTCATTTCTCTTGGGGTATAAACCTAGAAGTGGAATTGCTGAGTCATATGGGAACTCTGTTTTTAACATTTTGAGGAATTGCTAAACTATTTTTCACAGTGGCTACATCATTTTACATTTCCACCAGCAATGTACGAGGGTTTCAATTTCTTCACATCCTCACCAACACTTGTTATTGTCTGTCTTTTTTTATTATAGCCATTCTAGGGAATAGGAAGTAGTATCTCATATTGTATCTCTTTTTAAATCCTGGTAAAATAACATATGGTACATATGGTACAATCCTGGTACATAACATATAATTTGCTATTTTAACCATTTCAAATGCCATTGTAAAATTCAGTGGCATTAAGTATATTCACAGTGTTGTACAACCATTGCCACTATCTATTTGCAGAATTTGTTCATTGTCCCAAACAGAAACTCTGTACCCATTAAACAACTCCCCATCTCCTAGTAGCCTCTGTTCTACTTTCTATCTCTATTAGTTTGCCTATTCTTGGTACCTCATAGAAGTGGAATCACAGGATACTTGTCCTTTTGTCTCTGGTTTATTTCACTTAGCAAAATGTTTTTAAGGTTCATCCATGTTGCAGTATGTATCAGAGTTTCATTCTTTTAAAGGCCAAATAATATTCCATTGTATATATTTGTCACATTTTATTTACCCATTCATCTGTTGAAGGACATTTAGGTTGTTTCTACCTTGTGACTATTGTGAATAATGTTGCTATGAACATTAGTATCCAAGTATCTGTTTGAGTTCCTGTTTCCAATTCTTCGGGTATACACCTAGAGTAGAATTGCTGGTTCATATGGTAACTCTATGCTTGATTCTTTTGTTTTCCACAGTGGCTTCACCATTTTACATTCCCATCAGCAAAGCACAAGGGCTTCTAATTTCAATACATACTCATGAACACTTGTTATTTTTGTATATATAAATATACATATTCGTGTGTGTGTGTGGTGTGTATATATATAGAGAGCACGAGAGAGAAATTCATACTTTAATAATGGGGGTAGGTTCTAAGAAATGCATTATTAGGCGATTTTGTCATCGTGCAGACACCATAGAGTATGCTTACACAAACAAACCTAGATGGTATTTTATCTATTTTTTCATATGGAAAACCAAATGTCCCAACACCATTACTGAATATCAGTCATTTTCCCTACTTGATCTGCACTGCCAATATCAAGTGCTATATATCATATTTCCATTCATGCTCTATTATAGTCTTATGGAACCACATCATATATGTCATCTGTCATTAACCGAAATGTTATGCCCGTATGACTATACACACAGACACACACATACATAGTCATATATATACACATACACACACACACACACACACACGTCACTCTAATAAGTGGGAAGTGGTATCTCACTGTGTTTTTGTTTTCATGTGCTTATTTGTCCTTTTGTATATCTCTTCTGGAAAATGTCTATTCAGATCATTTGCCCATTTTAAAAATGGGTTATCTGGGATTATCTTTTTACAATTGTAAGAGTTCTTCTAGATACAAGTCCCTTATCAGTACATGATTTACAGTATCTTTCCCATTCCATGGGCTGTCATTTTACTTTTTTTTTTTTTTTTAAGAGATGGGGTTTTGCTCTGTCTTCCAGGCTAGAGTGCAGTGTAGCCTCAAACTCCTGGGCTCATGTTACCCTCCTGCCTCAGTCTGATGAGTAGCTGGGACTACAGGAGCATGCCACCATGGCCAGCTAATTTTTTTTTGTATTGTTTTTGTAAAGACAGGGTCTCACTATGTTGTGCAGGCTGGTATTAAACTCCTGGGCTCAAGCGATCCCCCTACCTCAGCCTCCTGAGTCACATCATTTCACTTTGTTGATAGTGTTCTTTGAAGCACAAACTTTTTTAATTTTGATGAATTCCAATCTATTTATTGTTTCACTTATGCTTTTGGTGTTGTAGCTAAGAAGTCATTGTCTAACGATGGGTCATAAAGATTTATTCCTATGTTTTCTTCTAAGCGTTTTGTAGTTTTATCTCTTACATTTAGGTCTCTGATTCATTTTCAGTTAATTTTGTATGTAATGTGAGGTAAGGATCCAGATTCATTCTTTTGCATATGGATATTCAGTTGCTCCAGCACCATTTGTTGAAAAAAGTATGCTTTTCCCATTGAATGGTCTTGGCAATTTTGTTGAAAAGTAATTGGCCATAAATGTAAGGGTTTATTTCTAAACTCTCAATTTTATTCAATTGACAATATGTCTGTCCTTGTGCCAGTATAACACAGTTTGCTTATTATGCCTTTGTAGCAAGTTTTGAAATCAGGGAGTATGAGTCCTTTGAATTTGTTAGTTTTTCAAGATAGTTTTGGCTATTCTTGGTAGGTCCCTTTCTGTGTACAAAAGAGTTAAACATTGCTTGAGAGTTAAATTGCTTATGCTTAAAAAGGCCTTCCTATAAGACTGGTTCCTATCTGGCCTCTGGGAACTTGGATTTCTAGTAAGTGTGGCTCACTATGCCTAAACTGCTTATACAAATAATATGGTTGATGCTGAACACCTGCTCTCTGAGAGTCTGAAATTTTGATACAGGTACACATTAGGCAGAGGGTGCCTACATGCTATACAGAAGGTCCCCCAATAAAAACTTTGGGCACTGAGTTTCTAATGAACTTTATCATGATGGAGTGTTGGGTTTTCTCAATTTTTTTTCCCTGCATCTATTCAGATGATCATGTTTTTGTTTTCTATTCTACTAATATAGTGTATGACATTTATTGATTTTCATATATTGAACCAACTTTGCATTCCTGAGATTAATCCCACTTGGTCGTGTTGTATATTTTGCTAGTATTTTGTTGACACTTTTTGTGTCTATATTTATGAGACATTGGTTAGTAGTTTTGTCGTGATATCTTTGTCTAATCCTGGTATCAGGATAATACTGGCCTCATACAATATGTTGGGAAATATTCTTTTCTTCAGTTTTTTGCAAGAGTTTATGAAGGATTGGTGTGTTAATTCCTCCTTAATTGTTTGATAAAATTCACTAAATTATCTTTTAAAGATGTTAAAAATGAGAGAAATATCTTTTACATTTAGCCACATATTTACTTTTTTCTTGACTCCATTATTTTTTTTGTAGATTTGTATTTCCATTTGGTGTCATGTTCTCTTTGTATGAAGAGCTTACTTAAATATTTCTCATAGTGCAGATTTGCCTGTGATGAATTCTCTTAGCTTTTATTTGTCTGAAAAGTTTTTTTTTAATTTCAGCATTTTTAGGATGTCACACCATTGACTTGCAGAGTTTCTGACAAAATTTTGCTGTCATTCTTTGTTCTTCAGCATGTGATGTGTCTTTTATGTATATGATGCTTTTAAGATTGTCGCTTTATCAATATTTTTCAGCAATTTGATCGTGATTTGCCTTGGTATAACTTTCTTTATGTTTATTTCCTTCTGGTTCATTGACTTTCTTGGATCTGTGGGTTCATAGTTTCATCAAATTTGGGAAATTTTTCAGTTTGTATTTTATCACATATAGTTTCTGTTCTCCGCTCTCTCACTTCTCATTCTGGACTTCATTCAGGTATACATACATTAGACCATTTGGTATAGTTCCACAGAGAAGTGATTCTCTGTTTTTTAGTTTTTTTGTTTTTTGTTTTTTTGTCTTTTTCATTCTGAATAGTTTCTAGTGCTATATTTTAATGTTTACTGATCTTTTCTTCTGGTGTCTAATCTGCTATTGAACAGTAAGTTTTTCATTTCATGTATTTTATTTTTCCTCCTAGAAATTACATTTAGGCTTCTTTGTATTTTTTATTTTACTCTTGATCATGTTCATGTTTTCCTTTTCATCTTTGAGTATGTTTATAATATTTATAATAGCTATTTTAAGATCTTTGCTTCTTTCCTCCTCTCTGTCATTTCTGGGCCTTTTCTATTGACTGATTTTTCTCCTGGTTAAGAGTCACATTTTCCTGCTTCTTTGGATGTCTAATAAAATTTTATTAGATGATTGATATTTTAAATTTTAAACAGGTAAGTGCTGGATTGTGTTGTTTCTTTAAAGAGTGTTTTACTTTTTCAGGAAGGCAATTAAGTTACTTTTGGATGTTTGATCATTTTGAGGTTTGAGTATAAGCTCTCTTAGGGCAGGTCTAGAGTACCTACCCTTTATGGTAGGATTAAGTTAGCCCTACTTCTAATCTGGTCATTCTGGGTTCCCTACTGAATACCCCCTAGAATCAAAGAGGCCTGTCCACTCTGGGTAGAGGATATGTAAATGTCTCATTGTGAGCTCCAGGAAATGTTAATCCTGCAGATTCGTAGTAGTATTCTTTCATGGGAAGTTGTTCTTGCATGGCCTCATGGAGTCTCATGCTGTATGTATGCAGATTATTATTCAGCCAAAAACTCAAGAAGGGAACAACCCCTATGCAGCGTCTGGAGGGGTTTAGGGGGGTTTGTTGGGCGGGGGAGTTGTTTGTTTGCATAGTTTTGTTCCTTCCAGGGCTGCAAATTCTGGCTTCCTTGCAAATTCTAGCTTCCTTGCAAATTCTAGCTTGCTTGGTCTCTCTGAGCCATGATCTCTGGCTTCTCAACTTATTGGGATTCATTGGACTCCTCATGTCCTGTGGCCTGGCAACACTTCCAGGCAGTAAGCTGGGGTGGTCTGTTCAGTGACCAGAGTCCTGCAATGCCTGTCATTCAATGTCTGAAAATAATGGCTCATGGATTTTGTGGGTTTTTAGTTCCTTGCAGTGGGAGGGTATCCTGGACTGTCTTCCTCCTGCATGGTACTGGCTCCCCTCCATTGAGTCTGCAGTTTGTCCAATCTGATGGCGCTGCTGGCTGGCCACCATCATAGCTGCTGCTGCCTGTGTGTGTCCACCAGCAGCACCCCGGGTGAATGGCGGGGGTGGGAAGGGTGGACGTATTGAGCTGAAACTCTGAAGCTGACTCCCCCTTATCACTCCCTGCTCTTTCTCCCATACCTGTTGTAGAAAAGATGTGAGCGTTACTGGGCCCAAGAGCAGGAGCCACTGCAGATTGGGCTTTTCTGCATCACCTTGGTGAGCTGGGGCAGAGATGGGAACAGGGTTCTTTGGGACTTGGATGTTGTGGGAGGTTTCAAGGCAGAGTCCCAGGGTGGAAAGCCTTTGGACTGGCCTTAAAGGTTGAATCTTTATCCCACAGTCCCCTCACACTGCTGAGAACTACCTGATGTTAGCCTACAAATGTCTCTGTAAAGTATCACAGTTATCTCTGTAATGTAAATGTGCCTGGTTTCTTGAAATCCTTACTTCTCTTAGCATTTCAAAAGAAATACATACAGTTAGTACTCAATAAATACAGTGAAACTTTTATTTTATAATTTTATTTTCACTGTAAATGGGCATGTTTGGGTTTTTATAATAGTGTCCTCTTTCTTCCCTCTGTCAAATGTTTCCTTCCTGAACACTTTGGGGGATGTTTGAGCTAAATGAATTTTTTTAAATGCATTTATTTGATTTTTAATCAGGAATGCTTTGCTTTCTAAACGTGTTTTTTGGCACTGTGACTTTTGTTCTTGCCTCCATACTCAGACAAAGGAGAAGTGGCTGAATGCAGACATGATGCTCAGGACCCTCAAGGTCACATTCCAGAAGGTATAGATAGGGGAGGAAGCAGGAAAGGGGCTCCCACATGAGAGCAATTTCTTGCCTGTTTCTCTCTGTAAAATGGGCATTCACAATAGCGTCTACCTCCTCAGTTATTATCTGGTAGGTTTAAATGGAAGATACTTAGCTCTGGGCCTGGCGTGTAATAAGTACTCATGGATGCTTTTCTTTCTTTCTTATTCTTTGCTCCTCTTTTTCTGTTCTCAGGAATCCCGTTCTGTGTATCAGCTGCAGTATATATCCTGGCCAGACCATGGGGTCCCCAGCAGTCCTGACCACATACTGGCCATGGTGGAGGAAGCCCGTCGCCTCCAGGGATCTGGCCCTGGACCCCTCTGTGTCCACTGCAGGTTTAGGGAATGGGCTTCACCAGGGTCTGGTGAGGCAGAGGGGACAGGGTGGGGAGGGAGGCCGGGAGGGGAGTGCAGGACCTGGGGCCAGTCTTGCAGCCTGGAAGCCTATTTTGAGAGGCCATACTTGCTAACCCGCCTGAACTAAAATTGTTAGCATTTGTTGAGCGCAGACTCAGCCGGGGAGTAAGCCCACAGCTGATGCTCAACATATGTGATTAAAAAGTTTTTCCTTTTTCAGTTACAATCTGGGGATCCTGGGAATCAAGAAGTCCTGCAGGGGACCCCATTAGGACCCTCACCCCCAGCCCCAAGTGTCCCATTTAAAAGGTGTTGTGGGTAGGCCCTGACCGGGCTCTGATTCTCCCTTGTCAGTGCGGGCTGCGGGCGAACAGGAGTGCTGTGCTCCGTGGATTATGTGAGGCAGCTGCTCCTGACCCAGGTACGATGAAAGCATCCAGGTGTGTGCAGCGTGTGTCCCATGCCCACACCATCCTGCTCACGTGCCCCGTCTCTCTGCCCTAGACCATCCCACCTAACTTCAGCCTCTTCGACATGGTCCTGGAGATGCGGAAGCAGCGTCCTGCAGCCGTCCAGACAGAGGTGCGAGCCTCAGTCTCGGGCTCCTAGTTCCCAGCGACACAGGCCGGGCTTCCATCTCCCCCTCCCTTCCTGATGGCCCCTCACCCCGACAGGAGCAGTACAGGTTTCTGTACCACACGGTAGCTCAGATGTTCCGTTCAGCGCTCCAGAACGCCAGCCCCAACTACCAGAACCTCAAGGAGGTACAGAGACCCCTCCCCTCTGTCTCTTCCTTTCCACCTTCGACGCCCTCAAAGACCAGGACCAGGACCCGGAGCAGAGTCCAGCCCCTGACTCCGCCTGGCAGCAGGCACGGACTCCTGATGACATCCACCCCTGCGGGCCTCCGCTCTCCCTTGCCATCTCCTCTAAAGCTAACCCCAGTGCCCCATCAGCAGTCTGGCCAGTTTCCTCCAAAGCCTCATGGCCCTCCCCTCCTGTTTTTCCCCAGAATTGTGTCCCATTCTACGACGACGCCCTCTCCCTCCGGACCTCCCCCGGGCTTCTTGCCATACCCCGCCCACCAGGCGGGGTCCTCAGGTACCTGGCTGCGTCTCCGCACCCTTCCCAGCCCAATTTGTCAGGCTCAGCGGCTCTTTCCTCGCGCTTGATACACTAGCCCCTTCCATGCTGTTCAGTTCACCAAATATTCGCTGGCCCTTTCTTTGAATCGAGCTCTGAGAACCCTCCCCAAGACGCCCCTTTTGTCCCAGTGGTCCCATGCATGGCCTCTGCCTAGCCCTACGTTCTGAGGTTCTTTTCCTGGGTCCTCCAATAATTCAGCAAAATTTCCTGATGCTGCCCACTTGTCAGGCGTCAGGTTGGCTGCCCGGGGACAGAGTCGACGCTCCTTTGTAGCAGAGACAACCCTCCCGTCCTTGAGGCTGGCCCTCCACTTTAAGGCCAGCCCTTCCTCCCTTCGATGCCACTTCCTTGTTTTTATTCAATAGACATTTATACAGAAACGACCACCCCACGATACCAATACCCTGCCCGTTTACCTGTCGGGCCGGCCCCATCCCCCCTTCACCTGCCTAACTTGCGGGACGCTGGGGACCCAGAAACGAGACCTCCCTACCCAGAGACCCCTCCCTCCTCGCCGCACGCCGCCCGGGCGGGAAGGAAGCTCGCGGTTTGCGCGCCGAGCGCGCTCCCCCGCCCCCGCCCCGCGCTGCCGTTTCACTTCCTCCGCACCCTGCCCGCCCGCAGGAGCATCTCGGTGCCCGCGGCCCCGGCCCCGGCCATGGCCGACACGTACGCGGTGGTGCAGAAGCGCGGGGCCCCGGCGGGCGCCCGGCCGGGGTCGCTGGCGCGCAGCGCGGAGGAGGCGCCGGTCTACAGCCAGGTGACGCCGCGCGCCCAGCGGCCCGGGACGCACGGGGAGGACGCGCGGGGGCCGCTGCCTGGCTGCGGTGAGTCGAGGCCGGCGCGGGGCTGGGGCAGGTCGGCACCCACCCATTTACTCCTTCTCGGGACCCATCCTGGAGGGATCCGTGGGGCCCGGGCGGCCACGGGACCCCTGCCCCCGGCCCGCCCTGGCCACGCCCCCTGGGCTACTGCCCGTCATTGGTCGTGCCGCGGAGGCGTCCCCAGAGACTGTGGCCCTGATGCCCGGTGCCAGTTCGGCCTCGGGCCGGGACGGCCTGTTTGTTCAGGCCATACCCTAAAGGCCCTCGGGCACGCCCTTGGTGCACGCCCTCTCCCGCTGGCGCCGCCCTCGGCTCGCCTCCTCGGGCCTCGGAAGGAAGCGTCCGGGGCGGGGTCTTGGGACTCCGTGGGGTTGCTGGCACTGACCCGCTGGGGGGTCTCCTGCCCGCAGTTCCTGCTGACCAAAGCCTGGCCGGGTCTGGCGCCTATGAGGACGTGACGGATGGAGCTCAGACCAGTGGACTAGGTAAGTCAGAGCCTGGGCCTCGAGGACTCTACGCAGCTTGAGTGAACCCCAGAAATTTGGGACTTTGGCCTGGGAACGTGGGACTCAGGCTCTCAGAGTCCAGTGGCTGCAGTAAGCCAGAGGAGCTCCAGGCATGGGGATGGCCTTCCGCAAGGTGCTTACCTCTTCACACCTCAGCGTCTCCATGAGACCCACAGCACCCTTCCTCTCCCAGGCTTCAACCTGCGCATCGGAAGGCCAAAAGGGCCCCGGGACCCCCCTGCCGAGTGGACCCGGGTGTGAGTGCTGCACCAGCGCCTGCCTCTCCGTATGAGCCCTCGGACTGCTCGCTGACAGCCACGCTCCACTGTGCCATGTGTTGGGAGTGGGAACACTGGCCCTGATCAAAATAAAAGTTTCTCACCGTGAGAAATGTGGCGCTTTGCCCTGGTGATTACAGCATTAGAGGCTTGAGGCTGGGGGCGGGGGGTAGGTGGGTTATAATGGCCGGTGAGGCTTAACAGAGCAGATTTAAAAAGAACGTCTGGAAGGGGCGTGGCTCCTGAGTGGTGAAGCCGGAGTGGGCAGAAGGGCTTCCAGAGACTGCTCCCCTCACCACAGAGTGGACTGGCTGTGCTCAGTATGTGAGCCTCCTTCACTCAGACACTCAGGTGACTTCACAGAGAGATGGACGGACCCCTAGCCACTCACACAGATCCAGGCCAGGCGTAACCACAGCCACGCGGACTGACCCCAGAGAGACAGATAGAAAGATCCCCAGATAGGCAGATGGCTGGACCACCAACCTGGACAGGCATAGCCAGACCCTAAGTCAGCCAGACTTTCAGAAGGGCGGTCCATGGATGGATGGATGGACCCCTCCAGCCAGAGAGATAGACCAACACCAACCTGACCAGTCCCAGCCTGAGAGATCACCAAACAGACGCAGCTCTCAAAAGACCCTGCCACCAGCTAGACAGCCAGATGGACCCCTAGTTGGACGGACTGCCAGACAGATATCAGCAAATCCCCAGATGCACAGACATCTCAGACACCCCCACCACCATGCCCAGCTGTGCAGACCCCACCCTCACAACCCAGTGGGCTGACCGCTGACTTTCCATCCAGACTTCCAGCCAGACAGCAGCTCTGGGTGAGGGCTGCATCCTTGGTGGATCACAAGTGCCTTGGAACGAGCTCCCCTCCCCCAGCAGCTTTCAACCAGTGAATGAGGGGTGCTGTATAAATATGACACCTAGCCCACCCCTCAGCGGGATAATTGAGGTGTGTACTTTTAATGAGTTCCCAGAGCTTTCCCAGAAGGAGTGGGCTTGGTTGCCCAGGCAGAGCTGGTGTGCTATCACACCCTTCACTGCTGCCTCTCTCCCCTGACTCACTCCCCCATACTCCCTGCCAAATAAGCATCTTGCACTTGAGCCCTTGTCTCATGATACCCACTTCCTGCTCCAAGTGCTGCCCCCTTTCTCTGTTTCCTCAGAAGAGCTGACCCTGGGCTGTCTCCCACACCCCTACCTGTGATGTCAGCTCTGGCCTCTGTTGCTGATCCCAAGCCTCTCATACCTTCAGCCAGCAGCATCTGACCCTCCTTCTTGGACACTGGGTTCAGTTAGATGTTTAGGCCCCAGGCTCACCTCCTTCCTCACCTCCTTCCTCACCTCCCCAGCCATTCTTTCTTGTCTCTTGCTGTTGGCTCTCTGCCTCCCTGAGTGCTTGGCCCTTGGCCCTCTTTTCTCTATTCCAAAACACCCCCTTAGTGTTGGGTCCAACTACAAGGCTTTTGAGTTCCTTGTAAACACTGACAACTCCAAATTCGTTACCTCTAGCTCAACTGTAGACCACAGAACTCCAGATCTCAACATCTCCACTTGAACATCTCAGGCTTAACATTTCCAAAACTGAAGTCCTGATGTTCTTACCCAGCCTGACACCCCTGAAATGGGAAAGAACTTAATGGCAGCTCCCTCTTTCCAGTTGCTCTGACCCAAACCTTGGAGTCACACTCCTTTGACTCCTTTGTCTCGTGTAACCTATTGGCAGACCCTATCAGTTCTACCTTTAAAATAAACCCCGAATCTGACCCCTCTCTCCCTACCGTCTCTGTCCCACCCCTCTGCCAGCCTCCTCACTCCCACCCCTGCTTCCTTGAAGTCTTTTCTCCTAACTGAAGTCGGGTTGCGATGCTATTCTGCGCAGAACCAGCCCATAGTACTGCTTTCACTCAGCATGAATGCCTGCCTGCTGCTGTGGCCTCTATGGCCCCACAGAAGGGCCCCGTCACCCAGCTAACCTCACCTCCTGGGATGCCCTTGCTCCCTGACGTCACACTGCCCGCTTTTGGGAGACAGCTCTCCCTGGATCTCTCGCATTCCTGCATGTCTGGGCCTTCTCGGCAAGAGGCACAGACTAGCTTTTCAGGGACAATTGAACAGCAAAGAGAGGACAGAATGTCTAGGGTGGCAGCCTACGTTCCAGGACGTTGTATCCCAGAGACACGTGTTCCCATTGCAGGATAATGAGTCCTTTCTCTCTGGAGGAGAGGATAGGCAGGTCCTCAGCAGCCCTGATCAAATCTCCAAGTCTCTTAATTTCCGGTACCTTCCCTGGGATGCGGATCCACTGCACTCACAGGGCCACGTCACCTCCCCTTGGGGACAAGGGCATGGGAAGCACACTCAAGATACTGCTCTGGCTGCTGTGTTGCTGTGAGTAATAAACTGTCCGTTCTCTGATTCGGAGGTGAATATGAGTGATTCGGAGGTGAATATACGAATGTGAATGTGAGTGAGGCCGTGTGGGCTCCCCTGTTAGCACTGAAGGGGCAGGTTTCTAAGCCTGCGAGGTCTGACCTCACATCCACGGGCTTCCTTCCTAGTCTGCCCACAGCAGGCCGCTCCCGCCTCAGGCATTTGCCCTGGGAGGCTTTCCTCCCAGACTTTGCCTCTAATATATTAGAAAACTTATCTCTTAATGTTGTTTACTGTCTTTGCTGAGCAGAATGTAAGCTTCAGGAAGGCACGCACTTTGTTTTGCTCACAGCCACCTTCCCAGCCCCTAGAGCAGTGTTGGTATTTAGCAAGTGTGCAGTTGATTTATCTCACACCACGTATTGCCAAGCTGCCTAATTTCTTATAAAATATGATACCTTGTCTCCAGTGTGCCCTTCACTTTCCACACCCGTGTCTTTGTGCACACAGATCATGGCCTCAGGCCGACATAAAAACCATCTATCGTCTTGCTGTTGGGAGAGATGGCCCTTGCTCTCCTACATGTGTTTGCTGGGTTGAATGGTGGCCCCCCAAAAGACATGTCCTAACTCCTGGAATCTGTGAGGGTGACCTTATTTGGGAAAGGGTCTTTGCAACTGTAATTAAGTTAAGCACTCAAGATGAGTTCCTCTTGGATTTGGATGGGCCCTAAATCCAGTGACTGATGCCCTTGTAAGAGAAAGGAGAGTGAGAGAGACAGAGAGAAGAGGCCACTGGAGATGGAGGCAGAGAGGGGGCAATGTGTCTACAGACCAAGGAATGCCGAAGATGGCCCGAGCAGCACCAGGGGCTGGGAAGGAGGCACGGCGCAGATTCCCCTCACAGCCTGCAGAGGAACCAACCCTGCCAACACCGGGATTTCAAACATCTGGACCCCAGAACTGCATGAGAATAACTGTCTGTTGTTTTGAACCATGCAGCTTATGGTAATTTGTTATGGCAACCACAGGAAACTCATATACTGGGCATTCCAAGAGTGCAAGGCCTGACCACTCTTGAACTGGGCCATCCTCGGAGCTGTGTTTGCAGCAGGACACCTTGCAGGAGGTGATGCCTCCCTCTGGAATGTTCCCCGAGCTCAGAGCTCCTCTTCTATGATGCAGCCCACCGTGTGTGCGGCACCCTTCTGGGCTCTCACTTGCCCCCATGGGATGTGGGGGCTCAGGGACCAACACAAACACGCTTGTCTTCTGCCCACATCCGCGAAACAGGAACGGGCTCATCCGTCGGTTTCCAAGTAGGGTAGTACCTGGTGACACCTGCATGCGGGAGTCACTCCTCCCTCCTCCTGCTTTCAGCATCCTCTGACAGGACGTCTACGTGTGGTGTGTGTTTGTCCTGCTAGACTGAGAGAAACCTGGGCCCCTGGGTTTGTTTGCAATCCCACTGGCAGAGTGCTGCTTTACACGATTCGTTTCCGTTTTCTAACGCAGCGCTCTTTTCACTTACTCCCATGCTTATGTATCCCGTTACCGTCAGAAACAAAACATGGTGCTAAAAGTTGCTTCTGGATGTTGGGCGGTGGATATCTAATCTCAGGAGGCAGAGGGAAGAGGTGAGGAATTTCCACTTAGCCTGCGGATCCCTCACTGCTTCTGGAATACTATAATAGTGTGTATGTGAGTCGGGGGCCTCAATAAAAAGCCAAGATGCAGGCTCAGGACGGCGGGACTGGTGTCCCCTGCCCCGCCCCCCACCTACAGCCAGCGTTCCCAGCCAAACCTCCCTACCCTCCCAGAGCACTCCTCCCTGCCCTTCTCCCTCAGCCCAGGAGACCCAGCTCTGGTTTCACCTGTGAGGCTGGAGCCTTCTCCCTCACCAGAACGCCTCCTCCCCTGCTCCCCAGAGCACCTGGCATCCACCTTGCCGTAGCCCTGCCCTGGGCTGGCAGGACCCTGGGGCAGCAGGCCAGGTCTGTGGGGCAGGGATGGGTCTGGCTCCTCTTGGCTGCCTGAGTGTTTGGAGCACGCCCTGAACAGAGCCGTGCTCGCTGGGTGTTTGTGGGCTTCACTCAGTAAGTGCAATTTCTCAACTGAATACCTGAGAAATGGCCTTTTCAGGAAGAGCTGTGGAGAGTTGACTGCAGCCACGGTGAGGGTCAGAGAGACATCACTGAGCAACTGTGGAGCATCAGTCAGTGTTTGATTATAGCTAATGTTAACCCAAACAACTATCCAGCAAGTGGGAATTGTTTATTTTATGGCACATTTCTTTTACAATACATAAATTTGGTCGAGGGGACATGAATCCTATACAGAAAATGTAAGAAAGATGGCCGGGTGCAGTGGCTCACACCTGTAATCCTAGCACTCTAGGAGGTCAAGGCTTGAGGATCGCTTGAGGTCAGGAGTTCAAGACCAGCCTGAGCAAGAGTGAGACCCTGTCTCTACCAAAAAAATAGGAAAAGTAGCTGGGCATGGTGGTGTGTGCCATAGTCTCAGTTACTTGGGAGGCTGAGGCAGGAAGATCACTTGAGCTCAGGAATTCAAGGCTGCAGTGAGCTATGGTGACACTACTACACTCCAGCCTGGGTGACAGAGCAAGACTCTGTCTTAAAAAAAAGAAAAGAAAAAAGAAAAGAAAGAAAATATGAGAAAGACAAGTGTACGTAAAGTGTGTATAAAGCCACACCAACATCCAGCCAATTTCAGAAGTTTTAAGAGCTGAGCAGAGCGTGCAAACATAAATACAAAAGGCACTTGAGAGTGAGTTCAGGGGAATTCCGTAGCCCGCAAGCAAGCCCTGGCCCTGCGGCCTCCTTTTTGTCCTTTGACGAGGTCAGCAGCACTTTTTCAGATATCAGAAATGGGAATTTTCACATTATTTTGTTCAACTTATCTTGGAGGGCAGGACTGTAGTTTTTTAAATCTTTGGGTTCTCCAGTGGGTTTAGCGCAGAGTTTTTGGTCAGTAAATATTTATTGAATTTAATAAGAGAACTTGGTGAGAAAAAGCTCTAAAACTGAACTTTCTCTAAAAGCTCTAAAAATTGAAAATTTAGAAAAAAATAGAAAAATGGAAAATTTAGAAAAAGCTCTAAAATTGAAGAAGGTCAAACAGGTCAAAGGACCCCACTAGAGTTTGGGACCAGCAGCTCTGCAGCTACGAGGTAATGTTTCAAATTTGCATTGTCATGTGTGTGGTGGATGCTTTTAAGTAAAGCAATCAATATGCAAAATATCAGTAATTACTTGGAATATTTTGGTGGGATTCCTGACTTCCCTAAAAATGTGCTGCAGTGTTGACATCTGGAAAATGGAAAATGCTCTCCTCCCTGAACCTGGGACGAAAGTGTTTGGTACCCTCCTCATTGAGGCTGAGCAAAGCCCTTTCCAACCCTGCAATACAGAAATGCAGCCCAAGGTGGTTAGTGAGCGGGAAGGAGGAAGCCCCTGCATGGGCCCCTGGCAACTGTCGTTTCAGAGCCCTTTGTTCATTTGTTTTGCATGTGTGAACTTGACCTCATCAGCACACTCATTTCATCAAATCATGTGCCACAAATGTCAGTAGGAAAATAATATTCCTAAGAAATGTTCTCTAAGTGACTCTGAATTTTCCTGCTTTTCAGGTAGTCTAATGACTGGTGGAGAGGACCTGACCAAGAACGAGCTGAGCTGGGGGGATTTTGATTGCACTAGAATAACTAGACTTCAGGAAATCTACAATTAACACCAGCTGTGAGCACAGCTCCGGTCATCAGTGTCTGTCTTCCCCTACAAGGTTATCGTTAAATTATGTTTGTCTTTTTTTTTCCTGGAAAGACAAGTTAGATGACTAAGGAGTTTCATGTCTGAAAAATGCTTCTCATTGAGGATGCATGACAAAGAAATTTAGATTCCCCAGGATGGGGTGGAGTAATGAGTATATTTCTAGAATGACTTCATCATTAGCCAGAAGAAGACAAAATATACTTCATGGCCATTTCCTACCATTTTTGGCTCCTTCGTTCCCTTATTCCCCCAATGCCTGCCCCCCTTTTTCCAACATCAGCTATTTTTACATTTCCCCAAGTCCTAAGTTTCTTGATACCTGCAGTTTTGCAAAGAGACCCATGACACTTTTAAGCAATCGAGTTCTGTGGTTCTAAGATGAACAGATATTTTTGGTTCTCGTGTGGAACTGAAGACACCATGTTTTGAACAGGTGAAAGAGAGAAAAAATCATGTTATGTTAGAATGAGAAAGCACTGTGTTTTCTAGGTCAGAGAAAAGGGCGAGAAGGAGGCAGGTATTAGTGCTGAGGAAATCAATTAGGAGACAGCTACCAGTGGATGTGAATGAGCGTGAGTGAGGTCAGGAGAAATGGAGGTGCAAGTATAAAGAGACAACTAGACCACGATGGCTTGCTCAGGGCCGACCACCTGTAGGCAAGCAGGTGAAAACGTGGAGTCCCGGCAGCTGACATTTATACCAGCTAGAATGTGCCTGTTGCAGTGTGGCGGCTCTTCAAGGCAGCAAGAGCAGGCGTGGGCCCAGGACTTGGGGCAGGTCTGGCGGATCGACTGTCCGATCACACTCTGCAATTCCACTAAGTCTTAAGGACCACGAAGTGTTATGGTCTGAGACGTGAGAAATGACCACCTAAAGACCGAATTGAGCCAAATCAGGAGTCTTTATTAGCTGGCCAGCGACTACCCTCTGCACCGCCCAAAGGCGGCACAGAGAGCAGCAGTCAGCCTTTGAAACAGAAAGATTTTATATTGTAAATTTGTGGGTGGAAAATCACTAAGATAGAGCAAGCACGTGTACAAAAAGCCTTGAGTAAGCATCATATCATTGTCTTATCTTTGGTGTGACAGGATCTGGGCAGTTTGGGCTCTGGGCCATATCTTGTTCATGCAAAACGTGAGTGTCGTAATAGCTTCACGCAAAACTTGCGGGCTGTAATCATTTTATGCAGAACATGGGTGTTGTAGTCACATAGGAATTTCTGTATTGGGGGTAGTGAGCAGGAGCAAGCAGGTTTTACAGAAGCAGAACGGCAGATTAATGATTTTTCGGCGTGAAACTCAGACTGTAACAGAAGGAGGCTGTTCCCTGCATGAGAGCAAGAGATAAGCCCACATCCTGTGTGGCCTCTTGATGCCCCAACAGGCTGCATCTGGGTTCCCGCTGAGGGTAGAGCAGGTGTCACCAACCTTGTGTTTTTGGTTCTGCAGGGTGTGCTCTGGTTTAAGGGACAGAATTTTCTTCAGTGGCTTTGGCCCCACTGGGTCTCATTCCCACACTCACACCCACAGGGGTGACACTTGGACCATGTGGAAGGAAGAGCTGGGGGTGTCGGTGGGGCACAGCTGGGGGTGGTCAGAAGGTGTGGGCCCAGGTGAACGTTCAGACCTTACCCACATCTTTGGTGTGTAAGACAGGCTTGCTGGCACTGAAGGACATGAGGTGTCAGGCGCTAGGCATGCTCAGAGAGCAAGGCGCTCTGTGTCTCGGGTCGAGGGAGGAGGGGACACTGCTGGACATGCTTCAGCCTGCTCACACCAACACGCTGGACAGCCTGCGGCTCAGGCACTGACCTGCAGCCAGCACAGTTGGATTGGCTGGGTCACCCAGTCGGGAGTTATTTGAGTTGAAAGGGATTTTGATTGCACTGGAATACTCAGACTTAAATAGTGAGCACAGAAATTTCCTGTGCTTAAATGTATAGTCGTGGGGAGGTCTTGCTGGAAGTAGGTGTGCAGAATGTAAAATACATATCGTAGATGAGCTTAGACCCAGACCTGGGGCTGTGCTGCCACCTGAAACCCCCGGAGACCCGTGCTCTGGAGGACCCCTGCAAAGCCACACTCAGATTCCTGACTCAGGGAAACCGAGATAAGAAACTGTTATTGTTCAAGCTTCTGAGTTTTGAATAATTTGTTTTACACAATAGATATAAAATGCAAATCGTGTTACCTGAAAGGACACGGCCTGTTTAGAGCCCCCAAAAGCAAATTCTTTAGATCAGGAGCCAGTCCAGGGCCTTGGTCTCGCCCACTGGGGTCTGGGTGACTCTCCCCAAGATGCTCCTTCTCACCTGGCTTTAATTCCAGGGTGTCAGCATCAGAGGGGGCTGTGTGGAAACAGGCAGTTTGAGCAGGAAGGAGGCAAGACCCATAGTGTCACCTCTATCTTCTGACTATACTGAGTTCTTTGTTGGCTCACAAAATACTACATATCCATATCTTTTGCCCACTTTTTAATGGGGTTGTTTGGTTTTTTTCCTTGCTGATTTATTTGAGTTCTTTGTAGATTCTAGATATTAGCCCATTATTGGATGTATAGTTTGCAAATATTTTCTCCCATTTTGTAGGTTGTCTATTTGCTCTAGTGATTATTTTCTTAGCTGTGCACAATGTTTTTAATTTAATCGAGTCCTATTTATTTATTTTTGTTGTTGTAATTGCCTTTGGAGTCTTAGTCATAAATTCTTTCCACTCACTCAAGTGTTTATAGCAGCACGATTCACAATTTAAAAGATGTGGAATCAACCCAAGTGCCCATCAATTCATGAGTGGATTGACCAAATGTGGTATATGTATACCATGGAGTACTACTCATCCATAGAAAGGATGAATTAATACCTCTTGCCGCAATTTGGATGGAACTGGAGACCATTATCCTAAGGGAGGTAGCTCAAGAATGGAAAAACAAGCACCACATGTACTCTTCAAATAAATTGGAACTAACAGAAGGGCACACGTGGGCACAAAAGGAAGTATTAACAAAAGTCATTGGAAATCAAGCAGGGAGGAGGGAGAGGAGGGGAGGGGCAAAAACCTACCTAACGGGCACAATGAACACTATTCGGGTGATGGGCACACATATAGCCCTGATTCAAGCATTACAAAAGCTATTTGTGTAACAAAAACATTTGTACCCCCTTAATATTTTGAAATAAAAAAAGAATACTGCATATCCAATCAAATGACAAAAAGGATTTTAAAAGTAAATTTGTCAAACTGATTCCAGCATTCATCTAGGAGAGACAATGTACAAGAATAATTTTGAAGAATTTTGAGAGCATGGCAATTAAAATGGCAGAGATAGGCGGAAAAATGGAACAGAATCCTAGGTCTGTAAAAAGTCCATGTGTACCGGGGATCGGGGGGGCATGCTGAAGGAGGCGTCTTAAATGGGCGGGAAAAGGGGGACTGGACCAATGTTTGGAGAACTGATTACAAAGTTGGGAAAAAAATAATTTGGCAGCTCTTGCTTCCACCATTACCAAACATAAATTTCACAAGGATTAAAGAAAAACTAAACCTTTTTAAAAATTACAAAGGTACACTAGAAAATAGAACATATCCTTGGGGTAGAAAATGTCTTTCTGTATATCTGTCCTCCATCTATCTTATGACTATATTTGGAAGTTACACATGTGATCGAAACAAATGAAAAAGAAGGGATGAATTTTAAAGGTTAAAAAATATATTTAAACTAGAATTGGTTTACAATTCTAATTCCTTTAACAAATTATAGAAGGCTTAACTGGGGTCCCTACATGAATTCTCAGGCATTTTCAAGACTATTTGCCTTGTGAAGAGCCCCATTCATTGCTCATTTTGGGAACTATTGATGCATACCACAGACGATGCAGGAACCCACTGGTGGGGTGGGCCACTCTCTCCAGCCCTGTCATTGGTATGACAAATATCACCCATGCTCTCTACATGGGACTGGGTCATGGGGAAACTAAGTTGTGCTGCATTCATTCTGTGCATTTAGATTTATGAACCATCATTTAGGTGGTCATGAATCATTTTACAGAACTATCTAATAACATTTTTGGTTGCATTTCTAGGTGCCAGGAATGGCCAGGGGGTGTTGGTTAGCTGATCCAGTTGTAAGGAACAAACACATGCTCCAGTTCCGATAGCACACCAGAGGCCCGAAGCAGCAAAGACCCTCTTTGGTGGCCTCTCAGCCAGACTTCACGCACTAGCAGGGACTACAGGCATGCACCTCTACTCCCGGGTAATTGTTTTTTGTATTTTTAATAGAGACAGGGTCTCGCTCTTGCTCAGGCTGGTCTCGAACTCCTGACCTCAAGCGATCCTCCCACCTTGGCCTCCCAGGGTACTATACGTGAGCCCTTGCACCCAGCCTGTTTGTCTGTTTTTGATTCCTCTTGTATTGCACACAAAATTCCCTGAGCAGTGACTTCCTTGATCCAGTTAGCCACAGTCCAATACAGCACACTCTCTTTGTCAGAACTCTCAGAGCAGCCTGTCATGGGCTGCTGGACATCCCGTATCCAGCCCCAGGTCACCACTTGTTCATACAGTAGCCAGCAACCACATGTGGCTATTTACATTTGTATACAAAAAGAAAATAAAATTAAAAATCCAGTCCCGCAGTCGCACCAGCCACATTTCAAGTGCTCAGTAAGCAGGTGTGGCTTGTGGCAGCCATGTAGGATGCAGGTCCAGAACACGCCACCGTGGCAGGAAGTGCTGCTGGCCAGTGCTGCTATCCCCAGTGCTGTGGACAGCAACTGCCAAGTTAGCCTCCCCCAAAGCCTTGTCAACTGACATGTCTGCAAAGAGTACAATGAACGTGGCTGTTTCCCCAGACCTCACCATCAGGGTATCACCCTTGCTTATAAGACCTTTTTTTTTTGCTTGAATTTACAAGTTTTTAATTATCAGTGAGATTGAGTGTGTATCATGTGCTATGATCAAATGTATTCCTTTTCTCTGAGATAATATTCCTATCCTTTGCCATTTTGCCATTGAGTTTTTCATCCTGTTCTTTGAAAAAATTTTTTGCATATTGAGAACAAGGGTCATCATTGTTGGTATGAGCTAAGAGGCCTCAAGCTTAGTAGGAGTGGGCAGCTAAGAAGTGTGAACGTCTTTTGCAGCAACTTGGATGGAACTGGAGACCATTATCCTAAGTGAAGTATCCCAGGAATGGAAAAACAAATACCACATATACACTCTAGTAATTCAGAACTAATCGATGGGCACACATGGGCACAGAGAAAAGTAAAAGTCATTGGAAATCAAGCAGGGGGGAGAGGGGAGAAGAGAAGGGGTAAAAACCTACCTAACAGGTACAATGAACACTATTCAGGTGATGGGCACACTAGTAGCCCTGACTTAAACATTATAGAAACTATCCTTGTAACAAAAACATTGGTACCCCATTTATTTTGAAATTAAAAAGAAGGGTGAACATTTATATGCTTTGACCAACTTATTCCATTTATAGAAATTATTTCTCCAAAAATAACTAAACTTTCAATAAAAGACAAGAGCTACACGTCTAACAGTATATTTGTGAAAAAAATTGGAAACAGCCAACCCTTATAGATGAAAACTATTTTGAGACTATCTGCAGCATAGAAAATGCTTCTGATATAATATTGCATGAAATAAGCCAAATGCAAAGTAACTGCAGGATAATAACAGCCAAGGAAAAATATGTAAATAGCCTCATGCAAACAGCCTCTTCCTGGAAAAGAATACGGAAAAACAGAAACAGTGATATGTAAGAGGTGGAGCTGCAGTAGGCCCTTCTAACTATAAACATTAAATTAAGCTGATGAGGAGCTAAAGTGTCGAGAGGTGGGCCAACGTGCATGTGTCCTCAGAGAGGAGGTGCTTGCCACATGTTGTCCCATGTACTGGCCTGCACAGCACCTACTAAGGATGCCAAGGACCCCTCCACCCCAACCACGTTCCTCAGCCTCAGTCACTGGTGTACAACTTTGTGATATTTGTCATGGCTATCTACGGTTTTATTCTATTTTTCTTAATATTTTTCTTTGGGTTGACTTTCCATATGATCATTCTTTTTACGTGGTCACATCATAAATAGTAGTAAAAGTATTAAAATAAAAAAACTTTTCATCAGAGTACTGTGTAATCACCTCATCACCCCCAGGGGCGCACACGCCAGAGTGTGGGAACACAACAAGAAACTAGGGGAACTGCACATTGGCTTGACACTTTTGTTCTGATGAATGAGCTAAGTTTAGATAGCACTTAACTTGACAGAGATGCTTCCTGCACACAGCCTGTCTGTGGCTTTGCTGGGGGCCTGCAAGCCTTCAGACAGCCCGGAGCTGCCCCTAGCAGGCGCTGGGCCTCCGCTCGGCAGGGCGCTCAGCAACAGACGCTGGTCAGAAGGCCCAGGGTTACAGAACGAAGGCTGGCAAGGATGGTTTGCCAAAGGGAAAAAGACGGTTTCGTTCCTTAAAATGGTTCTTCCCCCAAATTAAGTAATAGGCAAGATAAACATCCTTGGAAATTAACCTCCTGGATCAAAGCACCAGCTCTGGAGAACTCTTACAGCAAATGGCACCAATGCTGGGTGACAATCACGACACCCAAACCTGGCTACAGCTACCCCAGCATCCAGTGTACATCTGCTTTCTACCTGGGAAAAATTAATTAATGGTTACTCCTGGTGGCAGGGGTGCCAGTCACCACCTTACATTTCCACATTGTCTGGCCACACTGCTTTCCTCTAGAGGGGGTGCACAGAGGAAAAGCAGTAACATGGCCCGGAGCATCATGATAGAGGGTTCTGCTCTAATCCAATGTCATCCCATAGCTTTTATATATATATATATATATATATATATATATTTTTTTTTTTTTTTTTGCATCAGCACACAGTTCACTGCCAACCTTTTTTCAGTGATATTAAAACCAGGATGTGGAAGAGCGGGGTCTGGTGATGCTGGTTTGCACTGCAGCAACGATGGTTCTGTGATGCAGTGAGGGTGCCTGTGGACTCACCAAGTGGGCACCTCACACACTGATTTGAGTGTCCTGGGCAGGCAGGCTCTGCCCTATTGTTCCCCAGTTCCAAGGAAGATTTCACCACCTTCTTTTGTGGCTCTGTCCTGTGTTGAAACGTCCTTACTACCAGAGACGTCTCCTGTTGGCCTTGGACCATATCTTCGTACCTGCTCTCACTTTCCATCTTAGCTCAAGGTCTAGTGGTGTAGCTTTCTTCAAGTTCAGGAGAGAATCGGAGGTCTAGGCAACACACTGGTCAGTCCGTAATGAGCATCCATGTGAGACCGTAACATCTACCTCTCAAACTGGCCCTCTCGACCAGCTGGGCTGAGCCGGGGCACAGGCCCGTTGGCTGCCACCTTGCTCCTGGCCAAGCCCTCAGCCAGTGGATCCTAGTGGCTCTGCAGTGTCCGCACAGAACCCTGCACACACTGTCTCCCTACACAGGCAGCATGGCTTAGAAAGGGAGGCAGGCAGTGGAAATCTAGCAGAGATAGCAGGCTGATTCCCGGGGACTCGAGGCTGGAGGAGGGCTCCCGTGGCTTCCTGGATGTGTAGCTCTCCACCTGCCTTCTCCTGTGTTCTACACTTCTTTCTCCATGGTTGATTACATTTTATAGGAAAAAGAGCACCTGATCATAGTGAAGTAAAAGGCATAAGGTAAAACAACAAAAATACTTTAAAACATACACACACTCAAGGGTGTACAGTACAAAGAAATCTTTCTCCTGGTCTGGACCCCCGACCCAGGCTCTCCCTCAAGTAAGTGCTGTTACAAGTCTCTCATCCAACTTTCCAGAATTGTTCGAAGCACATACGGGGGTGGGGGGGGGGTGCATGCGTGCATGTACACATTACTCTCTTTGTTAAACAACTGCAGTGTGCTGTGCCCATTGTTTTGTATCTCATATGACCTCTGGTGTTTACTGGATGAGTCAGGCTTCTCAGTGGACCGCAGGTCTCAGGGCTGGGCACGAATGTGGACTCGTGCGTGCTCAGAAGGGCAGTGATGGTTGCAAGGACCCAGTTCTTTGTGCAGGAGCAGACAGGCCTGGGGTCTTTCCTATCTGATTGGGATATTACATAGGTAGATCAGGGCCATGTGTAGACCACTGTTTCCTCATGTAGTTAGTTTCTTGTTTCTGCCATAACAAATTACCACAAATTTAGTGGCTTAAAACAACATAAATTATCTTATAGTTCTGGAGGTCAGAAGTCCAGCATGGGTCTCACTGGGCAAAATCAAGGCACCAGCTAAATCTGTTTCCTTCCTGTTTCCAGCTTCCAAAGGCTGCCGGCATTGCCTGGCTTGTGGCCTATTCCTCCACCTCCAAAGCCAGCTGTGTGGTGTCTTCAAATCTCTTTCTGACACTGCTTCTATCATCGCCTCTCCTCTGACCGCACTTCTGCCTCCCTCTTCCACATTTGAGGACCTCTGTGATTCCACTGGGCCCACCCAAGCAACCCACACAACCTCCATATCCTAAGGGCAACTGGTCAGCAGCCTTAATTCCATGTGCAACCCTAATTTCCCCTTTGCTTTGTAACTAACATCGTCACAGGTTCCAGGGATTCAGACAGGAGTATCTTTGGAGGGCCATTATTTGCCACCACAGATGTTAAGTGATATTCCATGAAGAAAAGGAATGAGGTTTTCTGTTAAACAATTTTATTTTCAGATGAACATGTTACTAAGTTACTCTAAGTTACACTAAGCTAAGTTACTCTATAGCTTTCCAAAAGAGGGATATAGTATTCAGATTTCTCCAAAGTAAAGTGACCACAGACTGTCTTCCCACAGAGTTGCTGTAAGGACTAACTGTTGGGAGGAACACACTTTGAGAAACACTGTGACAAACCCAGAGTGCCCAGGTTTTCAATAAGGCATTTGACAAGGTCCCTCTTGATATCACTGTGTTCGAGAGGGAGAAACATGGTATATAATCTTGTTATCACATGCATTTGTAACTGCTCTAGAGCCAATTAACAGAATGATGGCAGGGCCTACAGTGGGGTGCTCTGGGGCTCATCACATAAATGTTTTCAGTCAGTGCAAGCTGTGGGCTGTGAATGCTCTGGGTAACCAAGATCTCAACAAGCTTGCCAGATGGCGTGGTGACTCACCTGCCCCTAAAGCCCTCAGACAGTGTCCTCTTGGGCGGCTCTTCTGGGAAGGAGGTTTAGGACATGCTCTGCCCTGCTTGGGATGGCTGGCTGGCTGCTGAGGGGCCTAAGTCTCTGTGCTTTTAAAGCTTTTTACCTAGCAAAAATAATGCTAAAAGATGAGCTAAGCTGATACTTCAGAATCACTTCAGTTATAACCCAGATTTTTCTCCAAGCCCAAAATTTCAGTGTTCTCATTGGCAACATCACTTCCCAGCTCCAGCAGTGGACTGCACTATTTCAGCCAGACGACAAGTTCCCACAGACTGAATGTCACCGTCACTTAACCTGTATATAAAAGCACATTCTTCGCCAGACTTTCTGTTGGGCACAGGGACACACACTACTTACCTAGAACTCGTTGCTGTCTCTGGGATCACTGGCTGAGGCGCCCACCCTCAGTGTCTCCCCACCCACCCCCCGGCTGGCACAGCTCCAACCACGCGGGGCAGCGGCACCGCCAGCAGGGAATCCGCAGGGTGAGCCCGTCAGGGCTGCCCGCTCTTCCTGTGGCTGAGAGGAGTCAAGTGACTCCGTTCTGCTCCCTCAGGGAAGTGGTTTTGGGCAAAGACTCCTTCCAAACAAGATGGAGTCTTGCCAGGAGAAGGCCTTTGCCCTGGTCCTTCCTGGTTAGGGAGGGCGCCATGAAATGGTCAGTCTTGGCACAAAACGGCTTCTTGATGCTGATGGCCAAGCAGAAAGAGGGAAACACTGCAGATGACTTTGGGCAGCTGAATGCGCTGGGGAGACCCTGCGTCCAGCTTCCTTGCTTAGGGAGGCCAAGGAGCTCTGCTCTGCACGCACCTGCCCAGGGTAACTGGCTGCAGCCCGTGCACCCAGGCTGGGGTCTTCGGTCAGACCCACACCCACCCCGTCTACCTGCCTGAAACCCAGCAGGCAACCTGCATGCCACAGGCAAGGGCTCCCCGCTGGGAGGCCGTCGGGACCAGCACCCCAGGTGGGGGTAAGGAGGGTGTCCCCAGGGTGTCTCCTGGGTCCGCACGCAGGCCCCGCCCCTCAGGTCCCGGGTAGAAGTGAGCACTGCAGCAGCCTCCAGCGCAGACCTTCCGCCGTCCCCTGTGCCAACAGCCCGTTAAAACTCTCCTCCTCGTCCCCATTCTAGGTGCCCGCCCGGTCCCCTCTGTGCTGAGAGGCCACACGCTGCCACGCTGTTCGCAGGCAAAACTGCCCCGCGAACCGCGCCCGGCGGAGGCTCGGATACTCTCTGAACGGCGGCGTGGATCCAGCCAGCACCGTGAGCCCTGCCGCGTTTCACAGAGGCCAGGTAAGGGAGAGTGGACTTGGGACGGCAGAGGCAGCAGGCGGGCCGGCGCGGGGCCCGGGCCGGGGGAGGGGCGGAGACGCCAGGGCGCCCCCGGGCTCCGTCCCCTGCGCCCCCGCGCTCGCCGCCCCGCGCGGGTCCCGCAGCCTCCAGGCCGCGCCCCGCTCCCGCAGGAGCCCCTGTCGCGCTCCGCGCCCGCTCGCGGCAGCCCTCCGTGCGTCTGAGTCGCTCCCCTCCCAGCCTTTAAACGGTTTACTTTGTGTCAACTCCAGGGGCCTCCTAGCGCTGTGACCACTCTCCGCACTAGGGAACAGGGTCTGGACCGCCGCCCGCCGCACTCGCGCGCCACACACGTCCCCAAACCAGGACAATCCCTCCCCTTTACTGGAAAAGTGCTTGCGTATTTTCCACCTCCTTTTACCTCTCCTCTTCCTCTTCCTCACTGGTCACATCCCGGCGGCTCGATTTCCGACACGCTGCGGGCCCGGGGAGCACATCCGCGCGCCCCTGTGGGCGGCGTTTCCTCCCGCGCCTCTCGGGGTTGGAGGTGGAGGCTCAGGCGCGTGCGGGAGCGGAGCTGGGGCTGCGGCAACGCGGCCCCTCCAGCTGCGACAGCGCCACTAGGGGTCGGAGGGCCATAGAGTGCGACCCACATTTGTAGATTTTCCGGTATCCACGTTAAAAAAGTGAAAGGAAAGACATGAGATTGTGTTTTCTTCTTTTCCAAAACATCACAGACTGATTGATTTTAATAATATACCCTATGTAATCCAATGTATCCAAATTTAAGCAATATGAACAATTAATTAATTAGATTAATTAGATATTACTTGTTTGTAATACTAAGTTTTCAAAACCCAGTGAGAATTTTATACTTACAGCACATCTCAATTCGGAGCAGCTCGGCACACTCGGGTGTGGCGGACACTGGCCCAGTGTCCGACTTTCCGGGGCCTCCAGTTCTGCGCTGTTGGGCATGTTATTTAATATCTCAGTCTCTGTTCTTCTCTTCTAGAAAATGGAGATAAAAGTACCAATTTCATGGGATTGTAGTGAAGATAAAATGAGAGCCCAGGCAAGGAAGTAAGACCCACGTGTGGCCTGCCAAAGCTTGGTGGTTTATAAGGCAATTTGCACGATTGCTGGATTCTGGAGGATTTTAGAGTCAGGCCCACCACTCAGCGGCTCACCAGACACCTTCCTTAGGCTGGTTACTTCCTCCAGCCAGACACCTGCCTCTGCCCAGCCTCTCTTCTTCCCACCCTGCCCTCAGAGCACCCTCTTAGACTGTGGAGCCTGCATCAAACAGCTCTTGACTCACAGTCCCAGTTCCCAGAGCAGGAGAGTCTGGTCTGCCCTCTCACAGAGCAGTGCCTTCTGATGGAGGGGGTCTACAGGAAGGGCAGGCAGACACCACTTAGCAACTGGGCATTGGCCCTGGCTGCAGATTAATTAGAATCATCGGGAGACTTTTGAAAAGCACCCATGGGTGGGGAAGGCACCTTAGACCAATTAATCAGAAGCTCTGGCAACGCTGATGGGAGCCAGGGCTGAGGAGCAGGGCTTCGGATGGTTCTCAGAAAGGCATGCAGTAGTCTTCTACTTAGAAATTCAGGTGACATCTGCACCTGAATGTTTATAGCAGCACAATTCACAATCGCAAAGATGTGGAAACAACCCAAATGTCCATCAATACATGAGTGGATTAGTAAAATGTGGTATATGTATACCATGGAGTATTATCCAGCTATAAGAAATAATGGTGATATGGAGTCCCTTTTGTTCTCCTGGATAGAGTTGGAACCCATTCTACTAAGGGAAGTATCCCAAGAATGGAAAAATAAGCACCACATGTACTCACCAGCAAATTGGTTTCCCTGATCATCACCTAAGAGCACATTTGGGAATAACACCAATTGGGTGTCGGGCAGATGTGGGGGGGGGCTGGGTGTATACCTACATGATGAGTGTGATACGCACGGTCTGGGGAATGGACACGCTTGAAGCTCTGACTCGGGGGAGGGGGTGGGGGGCCAAGGGCAATATACATAACCTAAACTTTTGTACCCCCATAATATGCTGAAATTAAAAAAAGAGAAAAAAAAAAAAAAGAAATTGCTGGGTGAGGAGGAGGAGGACACCCTTTTAACCAGAAATAAATATTTTCTCCAAATAAATATACCTTGTGGCTTCCCAAAATTAAGTCAACATCCCCAAATCAGCTTTCACACTAGAGTTTGGCGTTTCCTTGGCTAATGCGGCTGCATCTCACTTGTAACTGATGGCTCACAGGAACCTGCTCTGACCCAGAATCTTCCCATCCAGCCCCCCTGGGCCCCTCCCCAGAAGCCTTGGCCTAGCAGTCTCCTTAAGGTCCTGGTGACAAAAATCGTTGGTTCCCACAGCAGTTGGATGCTGCTTCCCTCTTCTAGGACAGTCATAAGGGGCCCACCTGGTGCCCAAGCCCTCCAGGGAAGGCAGCCGTGAGGGCTCCAGCTGGCCCTGGGCTCATCGCAGCTTCACTCCTCAGACCTCAAACAAATACCTAAGGAGACACATTTCATTGGCATTTCTTGTGTCTTGAATCTTCTGTAGCATTTCACAACTTACAAAGCACTTCCCCTCAGGCTTTCTCCAACTTCACAGCTTTAGCTGGAAGTCACAGAAACCTGAAGGACACCACAGATGTGACCAGCCAGGGTGTCTGCAAGGCCTGGAGTACGTTTGCACTGCAGCTGAGGAAGGTGGCTACATTCTGACACTCACTGGCCTGCTCCCCTGGGCCCTCCTAGCCCAGCCCCCTCCCCTGTGAAATGAGGGCAGTGAGGGTGGTTTGGGAAATAAATACTAGCAAGACAGTCCACCCTGCCAATCAGAAAAGGAAGAAGGCAGTTTTGTTAGTGCCTAAGCATATGCCGGTGTACAATGCACTATAGGTTGCCTGTGAAGAGAGCTTGCGCAGACAGAAACCCTCTCCCTAGGCAGCCTGCAGCCACTCTCCTCCTAGGCCCCTTGTTTTTAATCACAACACACAGAAGCTCTCAGGATTCCTGGCCCCTTGTCCTTCCACAGAGGACAGTGCCATTTGCTGCACTTTGTCTTATAAAGTTCATCCTGAACTCACTGGGCCTTTTGGTTTTTAATTGCCTTTATCCAAGAAATGATAAAACTTCAATTATCTTTCCTGCAAGCAGATGAAGTTAAAGCCAAACCGACAGGGAGGGTGGGTCCTGCCTGCTCAGATACCTGCATTTCAGAAGGGATGCATCCAACGTAATTGCAAACCATTTCTGGGTTTTAAAACTTGCTTATCTTTACAAAGATTTATGCACATATCAACAGACTAAAGAAATGCTCTAGGAAGGGCGGGGGTGGGGGGGAATCTCTCTTTCCCTTGACAACAGGAATAATTCATTTTTTATATTTACTGTTACAGTACTAAATAAGATAATATGTGTGAAGTCTCTGTGCCATAGAAAGAGCTCAGAGGCAACAGCAACAAAATAGTCTGGAGGCACATGCTTCTCCTTGTATTTATGTCCTTTAAATGAGATTTCCTGGATAGTGATGAGAAGCACATGCTGAACTTCCCATAGGAACATGAAGCTTTTCCAGCTCTTAAAGATCTCTGCCCTGGTGTGGTGACCATGAGTCTCTGGCCAGGAAGAGATGACCCTGTAGCGGGGAGGGGGAGAAGGAACTGCAGTCCCCATGGAGCATGTGACCTGTGGACACCTGGCCCAGGACCCCACCTCGGCATCCTCTCCCACCCACGCCCACATCTGGGCGAAGGGACCAGGCTGGGAGGAGCTGAGCCGCCGTCTGCATCCCTGTAAGAGATAGAGCTCCTGGGGTTGGGTCCCTCTGTATCTAGTCCTTCCAGACCTCAGATCCCTAGTGGCCAGAGGAGGCTGGAACCGGCTTTGACTGATTCCCCAGGGCCCTGTGTCTAGCTTTTTTCTCCCCTTGTTTAATCCTCCCACAAACTCTGAGAGATAAATATCATCACCTCTGCATAGAGAACATGAAAGAAGAGCTATTCAAGGAATAGTCAAGGTCCCAGACTGGGAAGGACCATTCCCAGGAAGGACTACAGCTCCAGGCAGGCTCTCTGGGCATCGGCCAGACGGTCTGGGGTAAAGACCTTAAAATTACTTCAGACTCTTCTAGAAAGTTAGCTAAACTCTTCATTGTGGACATATGGAGCAAGTTCCATTTTCAGATGCATAAATAACGTTTGGGGATATATTCTCAAAACACTTTACTAATTTTTTGCCTTCATACACTGGACAATGTTTGTTACTCTCCATCCATCACCGTGGCTGCAGCAACGGTTCCAGCAAGGAATCCTGCCGTCCGTCACCGAGCCCTGGCCTGGCCCTCGCTACTCCAGCAGGACTGGTGAGCGTGGCTGGGGCGGTTTTCTCGTCAGGTGGCTTCGGGCAGAGGCGCTGCAAGCCGAGACTATCTGACGGCCTCACAGGCCACAGGCTGGGCACAGTTTCTGCCAGGGCGCAGGGACGGGGGATGCTGGACATCAGTCTTTTTTACAGCAGCAAAATGTTGTTACGGCCACATAATTTAGACACCACTTTCTTTCCTGTTTGCTGTGTCTAGCGGGCGCCGAAGCTTAGTGAATAGAGGGGCCTGCAGAGCCTCTGCGGGCACGGAGGGGCCTCCTGGAACCCGGACTGCGGCCGTCCCTCCTGCACCCAGTCCCTGGGCCAGCAGCCCGGTGGCAGGTTGCAGCCAAGTCTAGGGTCAGTGTCTGGGTAGCAGGAAGCGCCTGCACCGCCTTGCTTCAGCCCCTACCCGCCATCTCCTGGGTTCCCAGCAGGGGCTCAGCCCAGCCCCTGGGCAAGGCAGGTCTGGCAGGTCCTGATTCTGGTGACTCACCGTCACTGCTGCTGTTACAGTTAGTCACTAGGTGCGGACAAGAGGACTTGCTGGGCACAGACACAGCTGCACAGCTGCGTGGTGGAGGCAGGGCACGGCAGTGTTAGAGGGGCCTGGGCCGAAGCCAGGCTCTTCTGCGCGCCAACAGCAGGGCGACTTATTCCTACAGGAGCCTCAGGTTTCCCTGAGACAATGGGAAACAGAGCCTTGCTCAAAGGCTACCATGGGGATGCTGCCCCAGGCGCCAAGTGCCAGGCCTGTGAGAGCTGAGCAAACATGGGCACTGCTCCCCTTCCCAACAAGTCCCAGAGCACCTGGGGCCTGGGGCCTGCCCGGTAGGGAGAGGCACCCTGGGAACTTCTGAGAGTCCCGCTGAGCAGAGGGGACCCGGCCACGATGCCCCCCAAGGGGTGCACGGAGAATCTCAACTCCCGAAGTTAAGAAATCAATGACAGCTCTTTCATGACTTTTCCTTCAAAATGAAGAAGATGTTCTGGATTTGTCTTCTTGATAAGTTTGTCTAAGGCATTTAAGACAATTACCTACTACAACATTAATCAAAACCTGTAAGGGATGAATGTGAATCCAAATGATGATCCAATTATTTTAAATAGTTTTCAACTAGAAGTTTTATTTCTGTACAAGACTGCTGTTTATACATTTATTTCACATTCTAATCTTCAGCCATTAAAATAAAAACATTTAAAAATATATTTTGGGTGTCTGTTGATTATTTTGGCATTATTTATAGTTTTGGTTTTTATTATACACTTATATAATATTGGTTCTCAGTCCTTACCAGTCTTTCCTATTTTCAATAATTTCTAAAAGCTATCAAAATGGAAGTATAAATGTGACAAGGCAGACAGCAGCGATGCCCCCAAGGTGACAGAGAGATGTGGTATGGGCTGCCCCTCCCTGCACGGGGGACCCAGGGCCCCGCAGGGAGCACAAGCTCAGAGCAGTCAGGGCAGCCACCGGGGGCCCAGCTCCCCCACCCTGACATGAAGTTTGGAAATATCTAGGCCTTTTAAAGATGTTAAAAATGAGTTTAGAAAATTAGAAGCCAATAGGTAGCATTTTTTTTTTTCATTTTCAAATGGGCATAAACCATAAAGAGAAAATTTCTAATAAAATTTAAGAAATAAGAGTTACTATTTAAAAATAAGGTTTATATTGTATTTGTTTATTAATGGATATTTTTCGAGGCCCAGTTAGTATTGCAATTAAATATCACTAACACAAAGCAGCTCGCCCAGCCAGGACAGCTTTGTCAAACAGCTACTGTTGAAGCTGAGATCCCAGCTAGCCGGGGACAGAATGGGGTCGAAGACAGTTCTGTGTCTCCTCCCATCACTGCACAGCCTCCGCATGCCCCACTGTGGTTAGACTGCCCCAGGCAGGGGCCGAGCCCTCTGAGAGGGCAGGAACCGTGGGACCAGTTCCCATAGATGTGACCTCACTTGCCAAAGGGGCACCAGGGGCTGATGTCTGCACGAATAGATTCACTCCTTGAAACACTTCATTTATTTTTAGACAGTTGTCTATGAAGATGCAAGATCAAGGCACAAGGCTTAATTTTAACTTGGTAGCTCTACACATGAATGCTGGACTCATAAAGGAAAGATCATATAGTCCTCAGGGGAAACACGTAAGTGCAGGCCGACTTCGGGGTATCAGAGCTGGCGTGCTCAACGGTCTCACAGTTGTTCAGCATGTGGATAAATTTATGGATTTTTTTTCTTGTGACGTGAATCCTTTCACTCTGTGCTCCATTTCCCCAGTGTGGTCCACCTTGAATATGTGTTGCTTTGTGACAGCTTATTTCACAAATGCCTCAAGGCCAGTAATGAGAAGAAATCGTTCCAACTTCCTATAGATTGTTTTATGTGCTTTATAGCTTTCTGCACCAAATAGTAATAATAAATTTTGGTTTCAAAGCTCTCCTTTTTCTTGCCTCTTTTACCTTTTAATCCTTCATTTTTTATTTGCCTTTGCTTTACTGTCTCTTTTTTACCAGCTTGTTTTTATTTATGATTAACAGGATTAAAAAGCCAAAATTTATTCAGAGTCGAAAACTATGCAAAACCTTATTTCGGTCTGGTAGATCTATAAGAACCATTCCCATCCATAAATGTTGTGTACTTTTCTTACCAAGAGAATCCACAGTTTAAGAACTTCTCTGAACTGGGAAGATCAACAACAGCACAAGGCAGACACTTACCTGAGTCCTCAGATACCTGGAAGCTAAAATTTAGTACAAAAGGGAGCCTATAACCTCTTCGCACCTGGAAGACCCAGCTGTCTTTCTAAGCCATTTCCTTTGCTGTCACCGCAAGCACTCAGTGAGGGCTTTCCCCTCTGAGTGGCCTTTCCCAGCTGTGGTTTCAGAATAATGGTTCCCCAGAGATGCCCACACCCTAATCTCTGCAACCTGTGAATGTGATACCTGTGGCAAAAGGACTTGGCAGGCGTGATTAAATCCAGGGCCCTGAGATGGGGAGATTATCCTGGATTATCTGGATGAGCTACTAAAAGGGGAAGACAGAGGCTGAAGCATGGGCCAGAGAGAGGAGACAGAAGAAGAAAGAGGACGATTCAAAGGATGAGGGACTTGACCTGTGTCACTGGCTTTGAAGATGGAGGAAGGGGCCATGAACAGAAGAAGGCAGGTGGCATCTAGAAGCTGAGAACAGCCCTAGAAACAGGAAAGAAACGGGAACCTCAGCCCTACCACCACAAGGAACTCAAGTCTACCTACCAGCCAAATGAAAAAGGAAATGGATCGTCCTCTAGGGCCTCTAAAGAGGCAGCCTCTCCAGCATCCTGATTTTAGCCCAGTGAGACACAGGTGAGATGTGTGACCTGCGGAGTTAAAAGAGAACAAATTTATGTTGCTTTAAGCTCATCAGTTCATTACAGCAGCAATAGGAACTGATACATCATGCCTCTGAAGGTCAAGCTGTGTGTCACAATTTGTAGGCAGTCATGGGTGTCTCCCCAAACAGGATTTTCCCATTGTTATCTTCTTTCCTAGAACCTTGTGAACTAAAAACAGAATCTTAAACCCTCTACTAACTGAGCAGACCCCTCTCGGTTAAGGGGACTCCAGAAGCACCTTAAAACTGAGCCCCCAGCCATGACAGGATGTGAGTGATAAAGCACAATTACAAATGTGCATGATTTCTCTTTTTCATAAATATTCATGGTCCTCCTACAGCTTGTTGAATATGTATATTTGTCCACCCGCTCAGTATAAAATGTTGTTCCTTCTGTCTGTCCTTTGAAGCATGCGCGCCTGGCTGCTGGCTGGGGCTCTGCTTTCCAGCCTGTGGGAATGGCTGCCCACCAGGCTGCTACCCTGTATGAGAATAAAGTTCTCCTTTTTCCAAAGCATAAACTTTGTTAATTTTTGCTAGTTAATTTTTTGCCCAACTGCTAAAGTGAGTAGGCAGCTGATAATGCCCCTCATGATGAGTATTTCTTTTTAATATGCCAGGTCTACTTTTTTAACAGTTAGCTAAATCACGCTTTTTCAATCAACCATTAATTCTTGCGATGCTCTGCCTCAGCCTTGGCACAGGTTAGCTGCATCCTGTGTCTCCCCAGTTACCAGATGGGGCCTCAGCAAAAGAGGACATTTGTTCAAAGTTTCACCTGAATAGTTTAGAAAAAGAAAGTTTTCTTAGAAATTATGTATTTAATGCATATTGAAAAATATATATTGAAGTGTACCTAAAAAGAAGCACAAGAGCATTGGTGACAGAGAGATCTTGCTTTGAATCCTCTCTCTCTGTAACCACAAAGAGGAAAAACATCTTCATGGGAGATCCAATTTTCTTATCGACTGTGGGTTGCAAAATTATCTTGAAGATGCAAGAAAATGCATGGAAAGTTCCTGAAACTGAGATATTACCCAGTAAATGGTGATGAAGTTTTACAGAAAAGATACTAGAAAGAGAAGTGTTAAAGCCCTCCAGCCAAAGGCCACCAGGAACACACCTGTGGTTGAGCTAGTCAGGTCTATTATGCACTGCAACAAGCAAGCACACATGCCACAGGCAACCTGGAGGGGTCCCCGGGTGTTAGAAGGACCTATTTATAGGATTTGGGCTTTGGTTGCATGATTTGGGGAGGGGCTAAGAAAGTGGGGCTTTGCTCTAGGTTGGATGCTGTTGGAATGTCGGGGGAATTCTGTGACTGGGTATTTCAGTAAATCTTATCTAGAGAAGAGACTAGGAAAAAGACAAAGTTGTGACGGATAAAAAAGAATCAGTCACTCATTTTGGTAGAGAGAGTTTGGTATTTTGAAGGGGCTTATTGACCTTGTTTTTTTCTGTACTTAGACAAAATTATGATGTGGCCTTTTTTGTTTTATTCTACGCTAGTCTCAGAATAATCCTGTCTGAGGTTGGCGTTTTTATGCCTGGCAGGAGAATGACATAGGGCAGCTGTCAGTGTCAGCAGCTTGTGAATTTCAGGGGCCACTCTTTTTTCTTTCTCAAAGGTACCAGTCTTTTTATATTTTAATATACTGGTTAACAACCAAAAAAGAGACTCTTCTGGCTGAAGCCCACATTTAACAACAAACATTAGCCTAGTTCAATCGTGATATTTATAACAGTTCTAAATGTTTAAAACATTATCTTTTCTTTCTGCACAATTTCCAGTAAACCTGAAAGTGTCCTCTAACAAATAAAATTCTGATCAAAGCTAAAAACCGAATGAATGAACTCATAAATATCAACCAATTCCAAGCATGTCTTGGATATAGGCATACAGTGAGCCAAGAAAGTTTCAGAGTAGTGGCTTTGGGGGTGATACCTGAGGGTGGCATTGTGGGGACTGGACATTTAGTCATTGCTTGATTAATTGCCTACTCAGGAAAACTGCAGTGCAGTCATTTCAGGAAATTGATTCACAAACAAGTGTTTTGTCAGTAATACAGTGAAAGTTGGTCACTCTAAGGGGGCAGAACAGGGAGAAAGGAGAAAGTAGTCTAATAAAAGAAATTGTGCTCATGTAGTTTTTTTTTTTTTTTTTTTTTTTTTTAATTAAAATGACGAAGCAGTGAAGCAGTATTGACAGGAAGAAGGCCCAGGTAGCACCTGCCCCCGTGAGAGCACTATCCAGGGTGCTGACTCGAACGGCACTAAACTGTCCCCAGTCAGCTGCTTTCAAAGTAGGAGGGCCCTTTCCCCTTTCTTTTTGTAGCACTCTGTGCCTGGAACAGAGTGGCATTCCTCCTTTTCGTGAACTTGATATGTAGACAGATACTTCCGTTTCTACTTCAAAGGTACAAAGCCATGTACCTTTGTACATGGGAAAGTTGATTGGGAAAGTTCTCCCTGATGCTCCTTTTCCAAATGCGGCACAGAGCTGTGCTGGAGCAAGATTTGGGGCGTTCATCACTTCAAGGCAAATATAATTTTTATCTTTGCAACAATATGATTTTCTTTTCAAAGTTGAGCATAAAAAAATTTTTAAAGGTAGTCTCCTCGGGTTTCACGGACATCAAAGAGAATTTAGAAAATACTCCCTCAAAGAGGAGTAGGAATAGGAGTCACAATACACAAACAACCCAAGAATAAACTGGAGTTTCAAAAATATTAAGTGTAAGAACACTCATGATTTAGAAGAAATATAAAATGCAATGAAAAGAAAATGCAGATCTCTGACATTTCTAAATTGCCACTGGGACAAACTCAGGTCTAAAGGAAAATAGACCCATTTTGTGGCACAAAGACATAATGTGTCCTCCAAAGACTGACCCCACAGCATTTTCATTTCAAGTTGGAACATTTGGGTGATGGATTGATTCACCCAGGGAAAAATTAAAGATCCATACCTGTATTGGTCTGTTTTCTGTGCTATCATAGGATACCACAGACTGGGTAATTTAACACAAACAGAAGTTTATTTGGCTCACACTTCTGGAGGCTAAAAGGTCCAAGAGCATGGTGCTGGCACCTGGCGAGGTTTATCTCTTGGCAGAAGGGATCACGTGGCAAGAGAGGTGAGAGAGAAAAAGAGGGCACTGAACTCCTCTGATAACTAACTCACTCCCACAGTAATGACATTAGTCCATTGGACCTCATGACCCAATCACCTCTTAAAGATCTCACTGCTCAACACTGTTACAAAGGGGATCAAGTTTCCAATGGGAGATGTACATTCAAACCATAGCACTACCCCATACATGCAAAATCCTCTATGGTCTCATGGGACACCATCGTATAAATGGAGCAGTTCTAATTACAAGGCATATAACTACAGAAAGGTACAAGGCACTTTCCCACCTCAGTTGGTGAATCATACTGAAGGAAGAAAAAATTCTAGGGAAAAAGCTAATACAATTGACCCCTGGACAACACGGGTTTGAATTGCATGGGTCCACTGACACACAGGTTCCCCCCATCCCTCGCCGTCCTTAAGATAGTAAAACCAACCCCTCCTCCTCAGCCTAATGAACATGAAGACAACAAGACAAAGACCTTTATGATGATCCACTTCTACTTAATGAACAGTAAATATATTTTCTCTTACTTATGATTTTCTTAGTAACATTTTTTCTCTAGATTACTTTATTGCAAGAATATGGTAAATAATACACAAACAAAATATGTGTTAATGGACTGTTTTATGCTGGCTAGCCTTTGAGCTAGTGGGGGCCAGCCTTCTGTGAAGAAATAAACAACCCGGGGGTCAATACACAGAGGCCATTGTGGCTCATTTATATAACAACTTCTAAGGAGGGAAGCAGAATTCCAAGTGGGGTGAAAGGAACTTTTAAAATTACCTTATATGCTATTATATCTTGCATTCTTTTCATTTTTACATGTATTCATATGTTATTTGTTAGTTATTTGAAATATTTGAATTAAGTGAGAGAAGTGTCTATTCTATTTTGCGTTGAGGTCATGGCAACACTGGTGAGAAGAGTTTTAGCATATGGTGGGGATGGAGTCTCATCAAATTGGGTAACTGGGAGGGCAAGGAGTGGAAATGGCAATGAAGGATCAGTAGTTTCCAAACATTTGGTCACACACTACATCACTAATAATCTTTTCATATATACACAGGGGCAGATCCAGGATTTGTGAGACTTCATACAATTTGGGGGCCTATTTTAAGAAAAAAAAGGAAAGTTATAAATAAATATTGGATTTTTAAGTGAATAATTATTTAAAAAATAAAAAAGAAATCACAAATGCCATAAACTACCAAATCCATGAAACTACACATCCAAGAAATGCAATGAACTTCAAGCAGGATAAACTCAAAGAGACCCACACTGAGTACAACATAACCCAACTGTCAAAAGCCAAAGACACAATGACTCTTGAAAGCAAAAATACAGAGACAACTCATCACATGCAGGGATCTACGAAAGGATTAACAGCTGATTTCTCATTAGAAACCAGGGAGGCCAGAACCACTGGGATGCTGTGTTTAAATTGCTAAAAGAAAAGAAAACAAAACAAAACACTGTCAACTAAGAATTTTATACACAGCAAAAGTCCTTTTAAAATGAAGGAAAAATTAACATGTTCCCAGATAAACAAAAACTGAGGAAGTTTTTTTAATCACTAGACCTGCCCAAAAAGGAATGTAAAAGGGAGTCCTTCAGGTATAAATGAAAGGACACTAAAAATTAACTTGAAAGCATATGGGGAGAAAAGATCTCTGGTAAAAGTAACTACATAGTCGAATATAACAGACAGCATTGTTGTATTTTTGGTTTGTAACTTCACCTTTTAGTTCCTAAGTGGTTTAAAAGACAAATGAACAAAAATAGTTATAAATCTATGTTATTGAGCATGCAGTGTACAAAGATATAATTTGTGTCAACAAGAACACAATGGAAATAGAAGGGGGCAGCTATTGAAGAAAATTCATATCAATTCAAAGTAGATTGTTATCAATTTAAGATGTTAAACGTAATCACAAAGAAATATCTTAAAAATATACACAAAAAAAGAAAACACAACATGCCAAAACTTATGAATGCAGTGCAGGCAGTGTTCAGAGAGAAAGTTACAGCTGTAAATACCTACATTAAAAATAGAAACACTGCAAATTAATAACCTAACCTTATATTTTGAGGAACTAGAAAAAGAAGAACAAAGTTTACCCCAAATTAGTAGAAGGAAGTAAATGATAAAGATTAGAGTGGAGATAAATGAGGTAGAGAACAGAGAAGCAGTAGAGAGAATCAAAACCAAAAGTTGATGTTCATAAAAATTAACAGAATTGGCAAGCCTTTAGCAATACTGACAAAGAAAAAGGAAGATACAAATAATTAAAATGAGAAATAAAAGTGGGGATGTTACTACCGACTTTATAGAAATAAAAAGGATTATAAGATATCATACTATGAACAATTCTTCGCTAACAAATTAGATAACCTAGATGAAATGGATACGTTCCTAGAAATACACAAACTACCAAAACTGACTCAAGAAGAAATAGAAAGTTTGAATAGACCCATAACAAATGAAGAGATTGAATCAGTAATCAAATCCCTCCCAACAAAGACCAGATGGCTTCATGGGTGAATTCTACCATATATTTAAAGAAGAATTAATACCAACCCTTCTCAAACTTTTCCAAAAACTCAAAGAGGAGGGAACGCTTCTTAATTCATTTTAGGAGGCCAGCATTAACCTGATACCAAAGCCAGATAAAGACACAACAGGCCAATATCACTTCTGAATAAAGAGGCAAAAATCCTCAACAAAGCAATAGCAACCTGAATTTAGGAGAATATTAAAAGAATGATATCTTATACCTATGACTGAGTGGGATTTATCCAAGAAATGCAAGTGTGGCTCAACATATGAAAGTCAATCACTTTAATACATTGCATTAATAGAACGAAGGAAAAGAAGCAATTGGTTCTTTTGGTGTGAAAATCTCAACTGGTGCAAAAAAAAAAACCATATTTAACAAAATCCAGCATCCTCTCATGATAAAAACTCTCAATAAACTAGGAATAGAATGAAACTTTCTCAACATGGTAAAAACCATATATGAAAAACCCACAGCTAATATCATATTCAATAGTGAAAGAATTTATTCCCTAAGATCAGAAACAAGGTAAGAATGCCTTCTTTCAATACTTCTATTCAACACAGTACTGATAGCTCTAGCCAGAGCAATTAGGCTACAAAAAGAAATAAAAGTCATCAAAAAGTTGCAGAATATAAAATCAACACAAAAAATCAATTATGGATTGAAAGACCTAATATTGTTAAAATTATAATACCACTCAAAGCAATCTACACATTCAATGTAACATCTCTCAGGTCTTTTTTTTTTTTTTTTGGCAGAAATAGAAAAATCCTTCCTAAAATGCATATGGACTTTATGCAGCTAGCTATAGATATTTACAAATATGTTGTGAAAGAGTCAAGCTGATAATAAGAGCTCACATATTTTTAATGCTTACATTTTTTTCCACACTTTCAAATAAAAATATAAACCTCCTATTAAAATCCCAATGGTGTATTTTGTGGTAATAGACATGTCAATGGAAAAAAAAGCCAAACTCTGTAAAATAATTTTAAAGAGATTTACTCTGAGCCAAATTGGAGGACCATGACCCAGAACCACTCCCAAGAAGCCTTGAGCAAGTGGACTCTGTGTGGCTGGGCTACAGTTTGGTTTTATACATTTCAGTGAGACAGGGGTTACTGGTAAAGTCATAAATCAATATGTGGGAGGCATACATTGGTTTGGCCCAAAAGGTGGGCCATCTCGGAGGGGGGGCTTACAGGTTATTGGTGGGTTTAAAGATTCTTTGGCTTGTAATTGGTTAAAGACATGAAGCTTTGTCTAAAGGCTTAGAATGTTTTAACATAGGAGCTGTTTATCAGAGACAAGCCACTGGACATATATTTGTTGTGTAAATTGAGGACCTGCAGGTTTGTCTTGCGTAGCCTTAGGCCTGTTAATGGGTTACAAAGGATGTCCCCAAGAAGGGAGGGGGACATGGTGAGGCGTGTCTGACCTCCCTCCTCCTGGTGGGCAATTTAGTTTTGGATATTCCTTTGGCCATGAGGGGGTCCATTTAGTCAGCCGGTTGGGGGTGAGTCTTAAGATTTTATTTTAGTTCACAGGAGTATGGACAGGAGCCTTTACTGTGGTTTCTGTGGGAAGGTGCAGGTGAGACAGGGTTAGCAGGCTTGGGGTGGCCAGTTTGAGTAGCTTCAGCAGGCTCTGGGGTGCAGGGGCTGTCCCTGGCTGCTTGGCACATTCTCCTCCACTCCCACGGCCTCCTGACTGACCCTGGTGCCTCCCGGTGTGACCCTGTGTGGCATGGGGTGCCCTGTGCTCCTGGGACCTGTGAATATGCAAACTATCTTTCGATGGCCTTGCCATACCTAAATAGTAATAAAACCTATATTTTAAAACAGATAGGCAAGAGCTGTTCACGCCATTAGAATGATCACGGCCTGAAGAACTGTCGAAGCGTTGGCCCTGGCCATCATTGCTAAGTCCCTGCAAATGCTGGAGAGATGACTTTACCGCGTGTCACCCAAGTCAATGACTGAGGCAAAAATCTCAATCAATGGAGGTTTATTAAGCCAAGATTTTGAGGACACCCCCAGGAAAAACACAAACTGTAGACAAGCTGTGACTGTTTTTCCAAAGGGGAAATTGGAACCTTCGGCATTTTAAAGACAACAGAGAGAAGGAAAGGAGGGGGCGCTGATGAAGCAAAGTGGTTACATTCTTGTGAGGCCCCAAAAATCTACATTTTACAATTATAATATTATTATAATAAGGGAGTGAAGGAAGCATCAGTTATGTGGATGTCCCTGGGTAGGCAGAAGAATGTCTGATTCTATCTTATGTCCAGTTCTGTCACCTGTAAGATAAAGTGGAAATTCACTATTAGTGTGGAATAGGACAGGCGTTAGTTTCGGGTTCTGCACACAGGTACAATTCGCTTGTCCTTGCTTACGGGAGTTCAGCAAGGAATTTCCTTAAAGAGAGATCTGTGGGCCGGTTCTCACAGGTGCCTGAGGCCTTACCTTCTCTTTCACATAAGGAGTTGGGGGGTGAGGGGCAGCCCTGAGACTTTGATTTTCCTTTTGACCCTAGTGTTGACTGATCTTCCTCAAAGGCCAGTCCTGCTGAGGCGCGGTCCAGGGGCGGGCAGGGATGGTGAGTAACAAGCATTCCCTTGGACTCCAATCATCGGCTCCAGGCAGCCTGGTGCTGCCTGGGCTCTGGAGTTTATAGTCCGCCAAGGAGACCTCGATAAACCTGGGGGGACATTCCATCGCCACCCCAAAAGTGTTCTCAGGGTTCTGAATGGACAAAACTGTGTTTCAGAATCCCTGTTACTGAGTCAATAATGACTTCATTTAGTGCAATAATAAATCTCACCTCAGAGCAGGCCTCTGTACCTCCCTCATGGCATTGGATTGGGCACGATAAAAGAAGAGCCACCTTTCTGTCTTTGTTTGACACCTGCTGAAAGCCAGGCTCGGAGGCAGGGAGTGGAGTGAATCGCAAGCGGGAAGCAAATGGGACTTAGCGCAAACGCAAGTCCCCGCACACTGTCTCTGCTTCCTGGAGGAGACGATAAGCTTCCAGTATGAGTCTGACAGCAATTATGATTTTAGTCCTTGTTCCGGAGCCCCCGTGTGGGTTGCTTGCCAGGCTTGCGACTTCAGTCATCCCAGGATCCTTGCTCCCTCAGATACTTTTAGCATCAAAGGGAAACTTGCCCCCCTGACGCTTGGCTCCTGCCCCCTCACTCTCAGACCCTTTGCATCACAGGTGGCCTCAAAGTCGATCCTCCTGGAATCTCAGCAGTGGACATCAGGGCAGCCGCATCCACCCTGTTAGTTGGGCGGGGACCCTGGGAGGAGGAGCCTTCGGGCAGAGGTGGGGGAACCTCACTCCAAGCCTCACCAGTTGGGGTCTAATATTTCTCTTGCGATAACACTGCAGAGAATAGGAAACACTGTCTGTTAGGTCCGGAGCCAAGAGGGAGGCACACGAAGCCTCATGTGTAGCAAAATGCTGTTTATTTGAGCATCTGGGTGCAGAGGGGTGGAGGCTAAAAGAGTGTCCATGAGAGAAAAGGGGGGGATTGGTGGGTTTTATAGGAGGTTTGGATGGAAGTTTCGGGAGGGTAAATTTTTTTTCTGAACACTAACGGGTTCTGCAACCGCCTGTGGTCAGGGTTGGATTTACAACCTCCAGACTCTCCAGGCTCCTGCTGCCGTGGGCTCACAGGTTTTATGATCACTGTCGGAGTTTTCCATTAACCACATTTTGTCCTGTGCATACTTTTCAGGTTTCCACCCCGAGCAAACCTAACATTCCACCCTTTCTATTATATACATATAAAAAAGGAAGGGTAAGGTATGGGAGAGGGTGAAAATTAAAAACAAGAAAGACGGGGAAGCAGGCATCCTTGTCTTTCTGACTGCTTCCTTGCTGCTTCTGTTCCTGGAGACTTGGTTACTTCTGAGATGCAGTCAGGCCTATCCCGGGGGAGGTGATTTTGCCCCTGAGATATGGCTTTGGGAAGGAAACAAAGGCTTGGAGTTTGCCCCCCTGCTGTCTGTCGGGAGCTTCTCAGGAGCACCTGGAGGCTGTAAAATAAATTCTAAAAGCGGTGAGCTGAGGAAATGTAAAGGAAAAGATTTACATTTTGTTTTCTGGAATCTTTTAGGTGTTTGTGAAAACAGAGTCCCAGCAGGTGCCTGGTAGTTTGGGAGAGAGATAGCAAAGAGTAGGGAGAGCTCAACCTTGACCTTTAGCTGTTAGCAGAAAACTGGGAGATTCAAGGCCGCCCTAACATTCCTCCTTGCTGTTGTTAAAATTAAATTTTTATTTAAAATGAACTCAGAAGTTGGGAAAATGGGTGAGATCTTTCTTCTGTAGCTACTTCCAGCTAAGAAGGAGTATAGAGATCTGTTTATGGAGTTCATTTGAAGCATTAAAAGGAAGGGAGTTGAAAATGGGCGGTCTTGAAGTTAGATTAGAGGTAGGATGGGATTCCACTGGACAGAAATAGTTCGGGCCTGAATTTGGTTCCCTGTGAATGTTACTAGTGGAGAATGCAGGGTATGAAAATGGCAGCTGAAAGTAGAGCCACCAGGACCTTAGCTAAGAGCTCAGATCAGGCACGGTGAGGAGAGCTCGTAGTTTTGAGAAGGTGGAGGGTCTCTTGGACTGCAGGCAGATAGAGATGTCACAGGGCGCCCACAGCGGGGGGATGGAAAGTAAGGGGATTATCATTAGGGCTCCCAGCGCGGGCAAAGGACTGACCGGCCTGGTATGTAAGCTGGGCCGTGCTGGCATTCGTGGAGTGACACAAGAAGTATGAAGAGGGGGCAAAGCACCATAAGGAGCTGTCTATACCACAGCATATTATCGGAGCCTGGTATCTGTGATGGGCTGGACTGTCAGGGTGCTCGCCATGGGTGGAAGCAGGTTCTGGGGGGCCCATAGGTTTGAGTCTGGAGAGACGACTCTCGGATGGGATTCCCAGAAGTTCAGCTATAGTGGTGGAAACAATGAGAGAATCACTTAAAAGTTGAAGTAGGCCCGATTTGTTCTGGAAAATCCTTGAGTAAAATCTAATGTCTGGGCTGTAAGTGTTGCGGTCCCTTTAGAAAGTCACCAGTGAGTTTCATTGCTGACAGGTAGGCGCCAGGTGAGGGTGGTGGAGAAAGACAAGGGAACCGAACTTACTAATTCCATTGCTTGAAATCAGTCTTTACTTTTTTTTTTTTTTTTTGAGATAGAGTCTCACTCTGTTGCCCGGGCTAGAGTGAGTGCCGTGGCGTCAGCCTAGCTCACAGCAACCTCAAACTCCTGAGCTCAAGCGATCCTCCTGCCTCAGCCTCCGAGTAGCTGGGACTACAGGCATGTGCCACCATGCCGGCTAATTTTTTCTATATATATTTTTAGTTGGCCAGATAATTTCTTTCTATTTTTAGTAGAGACTGGGTCTCGCTCTTGCTCAGGCTGGTCTCAAACTCCTGACCTTGAGCGATCCATCCATCTGGGCCTCCCAGAGTGCTGGGATTACAGGTGTGAGCCACTGCGCCTGCCCCAGTCTTTACATTTGTATTCCTGTCTCTTTTGCAATGGCCCTTAAGCCAAGAGAGGATGTATAAGGTTGGGCCAGGTGGAATTTAATAGTTTAAATCCTGGAGAGATCTTTGTTATTTACTTATACTACGTCAGTGGCTTTGGAAAGCAAAGCAAGAGAATTAATAATGTTTTTAACTAGATCACATACTAAATTCCTTCATCAATTCCCTTTATACACTTTATCCAACCTGCACAGACCATCTATAAAACATACCTAAAAGTTTCTGTTTTGTCCTAACTTTTCCATTTCCTAAATAACCAGTCATTTTAGGACAAAAAAAATATTCCATACAAGATCATTTCTTACCAAAAATGTATTTCCACACTCGTTACCTTTTTACATCTCTTTCTCTTACTCACAAGTTACTTTCCATTTTGTTTTTAATGATATATTTGATGTAAATGTTTCCTTTTTCTTTAAGCTAATTAATTAGAGCTCCTTTACATATTTTGGTAGTGAAACATTATGTATATATGACATACATGGACATGCAGACATGTAGATGTATATTTCAGGTGAAACAAGGCATAAAGTTTATAGTTTGAAAGTTCAGAGCATACCAAGGAAAATGTCTGTAAAGTTTCAGGTAAGTTTCTTCCATAAGTCAGAGGAAGGAATCTATAAGCTCTTTTTCCAGTGGGGTAATTGGGAAGCACGAAAGGGCTGGGCGAATACTTTATCTCTCTGCAGACAGAGAAGCTGTGGAATACACAGGGGTTTGTGTTTTACCTTTTACTCTGACAATGGGGGCAGGGGAGGGAAACAGGGGCCTGAGAATTCAGGAAGAGCAGGGGACGTGGCTCCCGTATTCTTACCTGTGCCAGATGATCACCTGAAGCTCAGTCTGTTCCGAAGCCAGACGTGCTGCCAGACCGAAGCAGTTTCAGACGGTCTGTGGGTGTGGAGGACGCCAGTCCAGGGAGGGGCAGCCACTTCCGGAATGCAGGTGCGATCTTCCCATTTTAAGAAGAGGGTCACTTTTCCAGTGCCCTTCTTTTGTCAGAGGGGCACAGTTCTGGCGGAGCCCATTTCCTGGGACATTTTACTCTAGAGACCCGGAGTGGTAGTGGAGGCCAGGCTCAGTTCCTGTAGAAGGGTGTGGCCTTGTCATCTACTTGCCTGAGACCCTTTTGAGTGACTCTCTGCAAAAACTTCTTTACAGGGGCAGCCACTATTTGAAAAGCTTTTTTCTGTTTGGGGGGCTGTTGTCAGTCCCAATATTTTTCCTTTGCCTCTCCCCATCTTGGTTATTAAAGACCTTGAAGGCCAAGTTTAGGAGATACTTTTGTGGGGTTTGGGGACCTTCATCTAATTTTTGGAGCTTGCGCCTGATGTCAGACGGGGACTGGGACATAAAATTCATATTGAGGAGTAAAGTTCCCTCAGGAGTTCCTACTTGATAATCCCATAATGGGCCTGTTCTAGGGATGGCGGCTGTCCCCTCCTGGCTGGACAGGGGTACGTCTATGGATTTCATTGCCATGTGCCTGGGCATTAAGCCAAACCCTCTCCTTCTCCTCAGGGGCTAGAGGAGAGGCAAGAAGAGTGTAGAGGTCGTGCCAGGTCGGATCATAAGACTGAGTTAAATAAAAGGGACGTGCACCTGTATGATGCCTTCCGCCCCAGCCCCAGGACTTGAGCAGAATGAGAGCAGGCAGCAGGGGTGCTGGGACAAGGACAGGGGGCAGGTTGGGGGTTAGGCTGAGGGAGGTCTGGCTGGGGAGACCTGTCCAGGGGAGGGCTGAGATTGGAAGGGTTAGCAGTGTCGTAGGAAGATCTGAGCCAGATGACAGCTCATGCAGAGTGAGAGTGGAGAGTGGAGGGTAAAAAGGCTGGGACACGGTGAATCCCAGAGCATTTGCCATTGCAGTGACAAAAATTGTAGTGAGACCTAGTGTTTTGAGACTTCAGAGGAGACGCCCTCAAAGGGGCAGTTTTAGGAGGAGTAGACTGAGAGTTTCCCATGTTCCTGGAAAGAGCAGGGGTCACACGGGGCTGATTCTGCTCAATTCTAGGTGTCCCTAGAATGAGGGAATGGCATGGGAGTGACGAATGAGCGAGCAGCACAAGCAATGAGTCGGAACAGGCGCCCCTGTGTCCAGTGAAGGCTCCAGGGGCCAAGAGTCCTCTGGCTTACAGGTAGGACTTTTGAGTCGGGATGAGTCAAGAAATGAGCATGAGAGAGGTTGGGAAATAACCTCTTGAACGAGAATGAGAGGGACTGGGAAACAAGAACGAGCTTGTGAGCTCCCACTCACCAGGAACAGGATATGTCAGGGTGTGGATTGTGGAGGTCTGCAAGGAAGATCCGAGGCCCAGTCCAGTGTCTGTCTCTCAGCTTGGCTCAGGAGGGTCCGGGTGGACAATTGCCTTCCCTCGGCCAAGCTAGAATGCTCTGCCTACGCTCCAGGATCAGAGACAAGTTAGAGAGAGGCCCCTGCATGACTTGGGACTTCTCCCAGCCACCTCGTCAGCGACAAGGGAGACAAGTGGTTCCCAGGGACATAATCAACCCAGGAGACTGGCCTCTCTCCGTTAAGCCAAAGATCCAGGGAAAGCTTACTGGTGACGCAGGGACTCAGAGGAAGGCAGGACTTGGGAGTGAGTCCAGGACGAGCTGCTTCCCGAGTTGCAAGCCTTGCCTGCTAGAGTCCTGGAGGCTATGTTCACCCAGTGTGCCCCTCCGGGTGTTGGCACCAAATGTTAGCTCTGGAGCCGAGAGAGACACACGAAGCGTCATGTGTAGCAAAATGTTGTTTATTTGAGCATCTGAGTGCAGATGGGTGGAGGCCAAAAGAGCATCCACGAGAGAAAAGAGGAGAGCTGTGGGTTTTATAGGAGGTTTGGAGAGGGTGAATTTTTTTTTCCTGAACATTAACGGGTTCTGCAACTGTCTGTGGTCAGGGTTGGATTTACAACCTCCAGACTCTCAAGACTCTCCAGACTCCTGCGGCCGTGGGCTCACAGGCTTTATGATCACTGTCTGTGTTTTCCATTAACTGCATCCTATCCTATGCATACTTTCCGGGTTCCCACCTGGAACAAACCTAACACCATCCTCATGTGGAAGGCCTGTCGCCCTCTATCGTGCCAGCCGTGACTCTTGTGTGCTGAGCAACAAGCACTAGGAAGCGGAAAGAATAGTAAGAGGCTTCTTTAGAGACTGAGGGCAGGGCCCAGCCAGCCGCCTTCCTGGGAGGGGGAAGCCCAGGCTGTGGGCACAGGGGGTTGGGGGCCGAGCTCCACAGTGTCCCCACCCAGCCAACCCACTGAAGGAACTTCTTGCCTTCTTCTGTGCACTCTGCAAGGAAGTGAGTCTAGGTCATCATTTCGAGAAAATGTATTAATAAAATGAGACCAGTTATGATTTGAGTTCCCTTTGGAGTCATTCATATGTGTGAAATACATGATATTTGAATAGAATTTGTCCGGTAGGTATCAATATTTTTCCCCACAAAACAAAAAGTTTTGCTAGATTGAAAAATGTTGCAGTTCAACCCAGAAACTCCCTTCTCATGACCCAGTCATCCTAGAAGTCTTCAATCTCTAGTTCATAGTTTCCCCGTGGGGCCCTGGGAATTCAAGGACAGTGCCATGGGCTCCATGGGGGAGGACAGCATTGGGAGCCTTCTTGGGGCAGGACCTTGAGAGGGAGAAGACTGAGGACAGAGGAAGACTCCAAGGGTACCAGGCCATGGGAAAAAAAGGAGTCCTAAGGCTTTATCACCAAAACAATCAGAAGATCGACCTCTCCTGAGCCCAGCCCTGTCCTGCCATCTTCTCCATACAGCGGTGTGCCCGCCAGGCACCCTCCTTCCTGACCCTGGGATCTCGCTGGCAGAAGCTGGTACAGGCAGAGAAGAGAAGGGGGCCTTCACGTCTTCAGCACAGACTGGCCAGGAGATGGATTGCAGGGACAGACTGCAGGGTCACGCTGGGGACCTACAGGTCCTGAGGCCGCTTCTTCCCCAGGCTGCTTCAGGGACCAGTTTTTACTACTCACCTGCTTCTGCAAGTTGCCTAACAACCAGTCCTTGTCTGGACGCTGTTGGCTGGGGATTGTTGGCCCAGAAACAGCTTTACACTGAAGGGAGTCCTGCCAGGGGCGGCAGCATGTGAGGCGGGTGGGGACAGCGGGGAGGGCTCAGCAGAGCGGCATGGGCCCTGCAGAGTGCAGGCGGCCTCGCTGCTCCCTCTGCAGCCCAGGGGGCATCAGCATGAATTCCAAGGCCTCTGACATGGTCTTGGAATTCACAGGCTCAGGCCGTATCCTCAAAGGGGCAGGAATCCTGGCCAGGGCAAGCCTCGCAGGGCAGCAGCGGCGTCTTCCTCTGTGTGCCCCTCCCTGCTGCGCTGCCCGACACACGTCAACTGAGCACAGCTCTGCACCAGGATCTGGCTCAGACGTGGAAAATGGAGCCCTCTTCTTCTGTCCAGGCTGTGGCTCCCACATTAGGCACAGTGGCCACCCAGCCTGTCCTCCAGAGTTGGGGTGCCAAGGGCAGGCTCCCGGATACACAGAAAGCCTCCTCCCTTCCTCCCCCTTCTCCAGCCACCCTGACTGTGCCCAACACAGGGGTTGCCAGGTCTGCTCGGCACCTCTGCTGTCGGTGGCCCCTGCTGGGAACCCCTCAAGGGCCTGGGTGTTGACTTTGCCATCAGAGCATCCTCAGGGCCTCACCGTGCCTGTGCTCACCAGGCACTGAGTCTGCCAGGCCTTGAGCTTAGACTTCTCAACCTCTAGAACTGTGAGAAAGAAATTTCTGTTGTTTCTAAGCCACCCAATCTATGGTGTTTTGTTATAGAAGTCTAAACTGACTAAGACATAAGTTAACATTTCTTTTATTTATTTCCCAATTTTATAAATAAATATAACTGGATTTTCAATGTTTTAAAAGCAGTATCTTCTGTAATATTTTCATGTTGGAACATACTAATGCTACAGAATTTATATTTTTATTACCACACTGTAATTGTTTTTAAATGAAAGGCACCAAGTTTGGTGGTTGTGTTAGAAAGAAAAGTGATAATTAGAGGAACAAGAAAAGAGCCCCAGGAAGCTGTCTATTTTTAACATGAAGATCTCATGAGAGAACTGTTTCTCATGGTGGATTGGAGGGAAGAGGGTTTCTCCCACCTCTGTTGCATGAGACCCAAGACCACCAGCTCCTCCCATGGACCGCGTGTGTGCAACTCTGGCTTTTCATCCCAAAGTTCTAGGGGTCTCTTCTTTCCCCTGTGTCAGTGTCACTGTCCAGGGACCAGCCAGCTGAAAGCTGCCGTGCCAGGAACCCAGGTTGACCACCTCTGAATGCTGCCAGCCTACCCCTCAGCACTGCGACCACAATAGGCCCCAGTGCCCTGTGGCTCTGACCCCTGGGTGTCAGGACCCAAGGCCTGAGGGCCCTTCTGGGCTCCACTTGATCACCAGAGAGCCCCTCCTCCATCCATGGCTGTGCCTCCCCAGTGACTCCAGCACCTGGGTTGGTGTTACAGATTCTGGGACTGGCCCTGCCAACATTGTGACCTTGACGGGGACTGGAAGGCTGCAGGATGAGCCTCAGGGGAGCAGAAACTGCCCACCATTGGGTGGCTCCAATTAAACACTGGGCGGAAGAACAGCGGCCGTCACACATGGCTCCTCCCTGAACGCCCCCCCACGCCAGCTAATTTAGTGCCAGTTATCTAGTTTCTGAATGGTATAGATTTAGAATTACTTTTGGTGATTTTTTTTTTACATTTAATGATGGAAGTTTTTATATGAAACAGCATTACCAGTTGTTCAAAAAGTGTTTTTACATGAAATAAAGCACATATGTAGAAAAGCGTTCAAAACAAAGATAGCTCATCATAAATTATTATAAGGCAATCACCACCAAGGCCACCCCCACCCCCAGAACCCTCATTTACTCTTAGTTGAACAAAGTAACTGGAAATTTAGTATTACCATTGGGCTTTATGTCAACGTCTTTCTGGGCATTTTGTTGTTCTAAGTTTGGTTAACCTTCTCTAAGGGATCATGGAAACAACAGTACTTGAGGTCTTGCATGATGATTTGGATATCAGTACTTTTTATATCTGTTAAGTCAGTTTTGCTGGGTATAAAATCCATGGCTCAGTGTCTTTCCTTGAGTTTCTTAAGTATGTTACTTCGTTTTCTTCTGTCACAAAATATTGCTCTCAAAAATGTTGATGAGGCTCTAATCTTTTTTCTAGATATCCAAAGGATTTTTTTATTTTAATTTTACTAGAATACATCTTGCAATTAGTCATTCTGAGTCAGCGTTCAGTGTGCTCTGTTAATACACAGTTTGAAAGCACATTTTAATCTCCAGAAAACTTTTTTGAATTATAACTTTTCATATTTGCTTTGTGTCTTTTTCTCTTTCAGGCATTCCAGGCTTCTATGCTTATTTTCAAATGTTAACAATTTTCTCTCAAATCCTTATAGTCCCTTGTTAAATTTATTTTTTAGTATTTTCCTCTTTTTCACCTTCCATTTCTCACAAGGCACCGTTTGTCACTTCATTTCCTTTATTCTACACTTCATTTATGTAGTTATTTTTCCATTTTTTTTCTTATTCTTTCCTGAGTTCTCTCATTTCATTTCTGGGTTTTTCTAATTCTAACCTACAATGTTCTTTAATATCTTATATCCTTTTCTTAATACCTTTTACCTCATTTTTGAAAACTATATTACAGTACCTGAAGTACGTTAAAAAGAAATGCTTTCGCTTTTTGTAGTTGTGTTCTGTAACTATTTCCTTTATTCCCCTATAGTACCACTGTTTGGGATTCAATGTCAATATTTTTGTCACTAGATTTTATATAAAATTTGTTTTCTTGAGTTTGTAGAAAGCAATACGATTTAAATAGCTTTTTCAATCTTACGGAACGTGTGCGCTCTCTCTAATTGTTTTTGTGAAATGCTCAAAAATATGGCAGTTTGCCTCTGCAGATATCTGTCCTTCTTCCCGTCTTGCGTAGGGGTCTTCACGCTCACACCTTCACTGCAGCTGCGCTGCTCTGCCCCCACGCCGCTCCTCAGCACAGGAGAAAGTTACAGCAGCTTAGAGGGAACAGCAGCTACCACCGTTCCCAAACCTGTACTTACTCCTTTTAAATGGCGTATATTTCCAGATTCATTTAACTTTAAAGGTACTTTCAATTATATAGGTATTTTTAAATTATTTCATTTTGAAACTACTTTATTTTTATTTATTTTTAAGTATTTGATTCTTATAATCATTGATTTTTTATTTCTTATTGTTCATTTTTGTCATGGATTATCCTTGTGTTTTATTATAGTCAGTCATCTGATTTTAGAGTTGTTAATTGTTATTTACCGATTTTTAGATTTATCTATTCTCAGAAGGATTTGATTTTAGTTATGGCAGTTTAGTTTTCACTTTTAAGTGGTTGTCTTTTATTTCTAGTTCTTTAGATTCTAGTCATGTCACGTCAGAGTCATGTCTAACTGGGCCTGCAGCTCTATCAGCAAGTGGCTTTTGCTCTTCTCAGACACAGACATCAGTCTTACCCATGTGACTTTGCACATGTCAAAGGGCCCCCAAGCATTTTTCTTAAATATCTGCCCATGCTGCATATAAAAGCAATGCTTTTGGAATAGTTATGAAATGAAAGAACTCTTTTAATTGTCTTCATTTAAAAAAATATTTAAGTGCACATAAAACACATGTTGAGCTGGGTGCAGTGGCTCGTGCCTATAATCCCAGTGCTTTGGGGGGCCAAGGCAGGAAGGCCACTTGAGCCCAGAAGTTTGGGGTTGCAGTGAGCTGTGACCACGGCACTGCACTCTGCACTCTTGCCTGGGTGACGGAGCCAGACCCTGCCTCTTAAAAAATAAAAAGAAACCAAGAAACTCCCACGTCTATTACTGAGCATCTTGGAAACGTACACCTAAACTAAGGATTATATGGCTCAAAAACAATTAAATATTGGTTCCTGCAAATGAGTGGGCTCACTTCAGGATTTCAGAAATGCACTCGAGCTTCCTGTCCCCTGGCATGTGGATTGCCAGTGCCAGAAATTGTAGAACCAGGTTCACAGCTGAATCTGAAACACCCTCCCTGGCATCTCTCATACCAGAAGACAGGAACTATATCATGCAAGGCCTCCAAAGCCTCTGACTCCTGAAGCCTTGTACAGGTTGCTTGTCCTGGCATCTTCCAGTAAATGTGACTTATTTGTGGGTAACCAAGTGTGTGGTATTGCAGATAGGTGTGGGCCAGGAGTCCAGCTCTCTCCCTGGCACAGGAGGACTCTGAATAGACTCTTCTCCTCCCTGGGCCCACACAGAGCTCACTGGTAAAGGCTCGGGCCTAAGTCACTTATGGACTGAGCAAGTGCTGACTTCCACCTCAGGGCCCAGCAATCCCATCATGGAGCTCCGTACTGAGTTTACCATCAGGGGAAGGAATACTTTCTTCTCACTCCCAGACACTGCTGAGTTCATAAGGCCAGATGCCGTGCCAGGCACAGGTGTCTGGCTCAACGGTTCCTCCCTGGGAAGAAGGGAGGACGGGCCCTGTGTTGGAGAGGAAACCTGTGCATTGGCATCAGAGGGCTTCAAGCCCTGGAGATGCTGCTGATTGTGCACGTGAGACTTTGCTTGTTCCCACCTGCTGGTGAGGGCCTGGGCTATTTGAGTGACAACAGGATTAGAAAGAGTTTGCACAGAACACCTGGATGACACTTGGCGCACGGTGGTCCCACAATGACTGGGGGCTGCTTCCTTATCATCAAGAGTTCAGGTCAGGAGATGGGCAGCTGTGGTGCAAGGTCCTTTGAGAGTCCCACTGACTAGTTAGGACACAAACCTGACCTAGACAGGTTTGTGGGGAATGGCTGAGATTCTGACTTACGGGCTCAGTGCTCAGCCAGCGAGTCCCGGGGTCAGCCAAGCCTTAACCACCCAGGCTGAAGCAGTGTGCAGGGCTGGGGGGCCGGGCCTCTGCAGGGCTGGGGGGCTGGGCCTCTGCAGGGGGGAGCGGGTGGGGCTGTGGCACAGGGCCAGAGGCTGAGCGCTGATCCAAGACCTCGGCCCTCAGCCCGCTGGTCAAGGCCCCTCAGTCTACTCGCAGCCTCTCACAGACAGGCCCTGGGACCTGTGGGCCTGGGAGACTCTTCTTCATCTCTGACCTGGTGTGACTCACCCGGCTCCAGGAGGACACGCGGTTTCCTCCACGTGGCGAGGCCCGGGCCCCACGTTTCTGGATGACTGCACACCCTCAAGTGCAGGAGTGGGGCCTGGGTCTGTGGAGCCCAGCTCCCTGAGGAGAGTGACTAAGTGCCCACACGACCTCCCTGGCCCCAGGAGCTGGAAGTGCGGTGGGGCCTGGGGGTTGGTCCGACAGTCAGAGACGGGAGAAAGGTGCTTCTTCGGTTGTTTTTATTTTGTCAGGCTTGGGCAGGGGCAGCCTCAGAAGGACAGGAGAGCCCAGGGCAGGAAACACGTCACAGGCTCCTGAGGAAACCCAGCAGCAGAAGCAAGGTCTGCGAAGACACCAGGGCCGTGCAGCTCCTGGGCCTGTGGACGGTGCCCAGAGAAGATGGGCCGCTCAGTGATGAGGGCTTCTCCTCAGGAGGGGCCACGGCAATGTCGGGCTCGGGTGCACTTGCCTTCTTCTCTTTGACCCAGTTGGCGAAGTAGGAGAGGCTGGTGAAGACGCTGGGGCTGATGGGCACGCGGCAGTCCAGACTCCAGCTGGCCAGCCCCACCAAGAACCAGGTGCTGTTCAGCCAGCAGACGAGGGGCCCCCCGGAATCTCCCTGAGTACAGAGAGGACACGCATTGTTCAGGGCATGGGAGGGAACCTTGTCCTTCTTCAGGCTGGGGTGTGGAGAGCAAAGTGGGAGCCAGGTGCCTGTCCTGCCTAGCCGGTGGCTTTCATCAGAGTCACCCGGGAGATTTTGAAAGTCCAGACAGAGGGGCTCCTCCTGGATCAAAACCTCAATGAAGGGGCCCAGGAGCCCCACTCCATGAAGCTTCCCGGGGACCTTGGGCAGCCCTGCAGACTGGCGGTCACAGACCCGCAGGAACACACAGGGAACTCCAGGAGCTGCACATCCGCTCTCTACCCTCTGAACCCCAGGGGGTGAAGGCACCGCCTGAGGTCCCAGGGGTGGCGAGGTGCTGCCAAATCATCAGCCCAGCACTACACCCCCTGGCACCTTTGCTCTTGACTTATTAGGGTCTCTAGTGTCCCCTCCATTTCTTGGCTGGGCTTCTTTAGAAAAGGCAACCTGTGGGATATGCTGAGGGGGAAAGAGGCACTGCTCGTGCTGTGCCGGGGGCGGTGGTGGGGGTGTCCTAAGAGAGCCCTAGGGATTATGAGTGTGGCAGGGCTCCAGGATGGGGAGGTCCCTGCCATCAGGGGCAGAACACCTGCCTTCCACAGCCTGCAAAGGGGGCCCCTCCTTCCATCTGTCGAATAAACATGACCAAGCACCTTCTGTGTACAGGCAGTACCCAGGCAGGAGGCGCCAAGGTGACACGTCCACTTGAACACATCCACAGACATGGCTTGTGGAGCAGGGACACGCAGCAGGTGGGAAGGGTCCGGGAAGAGATGCTCTAACTGGGCCACTGGAGAACAGCTCTGAGCCAAAACCGGAGGGAGGAGCAAGGTCTGACTGTGGTCAGCCTCAGCAGCCTCAGGAGGGTGCCTGGCAGATGCTCAGCAGGCCGGCGAGGGACCTGGTGCAGATTCTGAAAGGACAGCTCTGGGACTGCGGGGGCGGGGCCAGTGGCAGGGCGCGGAGACCGTCAGGACACGACTGCAGAGGAAGGGGTGGCAAAGGCCAGCAGGAAGTGGTCAGCACACAGGACCTGCCACACCTGACCCTTTCTCTCCATCTACAGAAAAAATGGAGCAAGGCAAGAGAAGCCAGCTGAGTAGCCAGTGGTGAGCTCTTAGTGTGGGGTGGCAACGAGGCCCCTCGAGGCAGACAGTGGGAGACACAGGGGTGCTGCACCAAGGTCTGCCGGAGTGGTGGAGCAAGAACAGGATCCGGGAGGCAAGAGAGGGCATGTGCAGACACCGTGGGGTGAGCCCTGTTGGGAGGGCAGCTGGCAATCAGGGCAGGTGGGAGGCTGTGGGGAGCAGCGAGGGTGCCTGCAGGGCACTCTATGATGGGAACCGGGGCAGAATGTTTCTGAGCTGTGGGGGATGGCCAAGGAGGGGGAACAGCAAGAGAGAAGGCACAAGAGAGAGAGAGAGGAAGCCATACAAGGCCGCCAGGGGCTCAGCTGAGGAGGGCAGGGCCTCTCCACACTCCACTGTGGCCCTCTGTGCTGTCCATTTCCCCTCTGGGCCTCAGTGTTCCCACCATGCATGGAAAGAATACACAGAGTGGGAGAAGACATTCATGGTAACATATATATATATCCAATAATGGACTCACATCCACAATCTATAAAGAGCTCCTATGATTCAATATGAAAGGCAGAAAACTTCATAATTGGCTAAAAACTTGCATAGGCACTTTACAAAAAAGGCAATAAACATATGAAAAAGTGCTTATGGAGATAGATTAGTCACCAGAGAGATGCAAATTAAAAACCACATGCAGTGGTTAAAGTGAAAATGGCAGACGACTGGAAGTGTGGGCAGCGGTGCGGAGCACGCTGCACTCTCACCCGCGGCCGGTAGGAGCGCAGGGCGGTACAGCCAGGTTGGAGAGCTGCTCTGAGGACCCACGAGAGACAAACGTGCACATCTCGTGGCAAGGCAATTCCACTGCCAGGGCAACCCCGACTAAAGTGTGAACTCATGTTCTCTAAAACACGTGCACCAGGAGGTTCACAGCAACGCACAGCAACGGCCTCGACAGAAACTGCCAGATGCCGCCAACACTAGAACAGCGAGGAAAGTTCATGTACCCACACAGTGGATACCATACAGCAGTAAGAATGAACGAGACAAACTACAAACCAGATGGATAAATCTCACAAACATAATATTGACCGAAGAGATGAGGCAAAAACCTACATTCCATGGGATTCCATTCAGATAAAGTCCCCACATGAAGCCACGGTAGAAGCCAGTCGGGGAGTCAGAGTCAGAAGGGGCGTGGCGGGACCCTTTAGGTGCTGGATACACGGGTGTGCCGATCTCTCAAAGCCCATCAGGCAGCGCACTTCTAAAGTGTGCCCTTTCTGTGTACACCGTGCTTCAGCAAGCTTTTTTAAAAGACACGAAGTAAACAGGTGGGACGGACCCGTCCTCTTCAGGAGCTTCTGTCCTTCCGGTTCTGACACATCAGGCTGGGTCGGGCTCAGGAAGGGGGGACACTGAGGGAGGACAGGGACAGCGCAGGAGAAGAGAGGCCACGGAGCCGAGGGCGGGACGGAGTGCACTTACGCGGCAGATGGACTTGCCGTTGATAAGGTCCCCGGCGCACAACATCTCTTCATGGATCCCATAGGTATTGTTGGAGCCACCGCTGGGGTCTGAAGGGAAATAGCTTCCGCAAAACTGGTTCTCTATGAGGCCAACCTCTCCCTCCTGCAGCTGCAAGGGCTCAGACAGGCGCACTGCAGGAAGAGGGGTCAGACGTGGGTGCAGCCTGAAGAGAGCCCGCTCCATCCCCAGCCCGTCCCCAGCCCACCACGGGGGCTGTGAAGGGAAGGAAAAGGCTGCTCCAGAGCCCAGGGCTGAAGAGCCTGTGGTGGGAGGGCGGCTGGAGGGACGGAGGTGTGGCCTGGGAGCAAGGAAGGGAGGAACAGTTACCTCAGGGCCTAGAACAGGTGGGCCTCAGAGCCAGGGCCTGGTGTTGGGCTGTCCCCCCCAGCCCCCCCAGCACACTGGGACATAGCTGAAGGGTCTGCTTTGTTTCATAAACAATCCCTCTGGCTGCTCTTTGGAGGCAGAGTGGAGGCAGGGAGGGTGGAAGCTGGAGTGCTGGCCTAGGGGTGGGGAGCAGCGGTGGCACATACCTAGCAGGGGCTAGGTGGGCTTGGGCAGGATGACGAATTAGACATGGCCCTGCCTCCAGGAGGAACTGTGGACACCTGGGTGGTTTCCAGAGCTCGTGCGCAGGTCTGGCCTGGGTTCCCACTAGGAGCAGCCTTTGGATGATGGCTCACTCCTGCCCTGTGGGGCCCTCGTGTGTCTGTAGGGGCTGCTGGTATAGGGCAGACCCCAGCCTGGGGCCAGGCCCAGGAACTGCGGCCAGGTGAGGGCTCAGCGAGGGAAGGACAACTGGAAGCCGAGTCTCTCAGTGACGTCAGAGGCTCTTGCCCTGTGGCTGGTGCTCCAGCCAGTGACATTCCTCCAAGCTCCAGCTCCCTCCCTGCCACAGGTCCTAGGGAAGCCTCCTTGCCCAGGTTCTTAGAGAGTGACTGGGCATGCCAGGAGGCTGTCTTCTGAGGGCCGGCTATTCTAATAACTAGGGTCATGTGACATCCAGTGGCCAGGAGCAGGAGGCTGGGAAGAAAGTCCCGTCCCGAGTGCCTCTGCTGAGGTATCTGCCACATCATGACTCTACAAGTCAGGCCAACTCTCCATGCTACTTTTTTCCCCACTGTTATATTTTCCTAAATCAAAAGCATTAACCTTCATGCAAAAATCTTTGCCCAACATTTCTCCTCTCTGAGTCTACAGACAGATAAGCCCGAGTTAAGGGGCGAGAGCAAGGCTCCCAGAGGAAGATGTTCTCCAGCCATAAACACACGTTGGAGTCGGGGTGGAATTAGTGCCACTCAGGACCACAGAGTGGCTCAGAGTCGGAGAGCCCATGTTCCTGATCCCAAAGTCGGAGATGCTCAGGCCTTCTGAGCCACAGCAGAAAGCAGCGTGAAGCTTGGGAGGGACTCGGGGGGAGCGCCTGCCCACTTGCCCTGTGCCGCTCACCGTCCTCAGTGATCATGCCCCAGCCAGTTATCCAGCAGGACGCCATCTCTGGCATAACCGCCTTGGACTCTGGGAGGCAGACGGGGCGGATGTGGGAGGAAAAATTCACAGGCCGATGTAGCTGCAGCAGGGTGATGTCGTCCGACATGTAGTGGCGCTTGCCAAAGCTTGGGTGGATGAAGAGCCTGCTCACGGTCATCTGCCGGCTGTACTGGGTGGGATGGCTTAGCTGGTTGTACCCCAGCAGGATCCGGTAGTCGGAAGCCTTAGAGGACCTATCAGGGAGGCTCCTCTGAGTGCTGGCTGAGCCCTGCCCCTACTGCCCGGCAGGCCACCAGACCCCACCTTCATTCCAGGGATCTTTCTCTTCCCTTCCCAGTACTGGCTAGCCCATCTTCTGAGGTGGGCGTGACTGCTGCCCACACCTCATGACACTTGTCCTCGGAAGCTTTCCAATGGCTTTCCCAGCATGCCCCAGAATCAAAGGAGCAATCTTCATGCTGGAAAGAAACACCAGGGACGTGTCTAACGCACGCCTTTGTTTTAGAGGAGAGGAGACTTGGCTCATTCCCAGCTCTCACCAGAACACTCCTAAGGCCCCACGGCCTGCGGTGATTCTCAAAGACCCCATCTCTCCACCTAGACCCATCTCCTCCTCCCTGGCCCTCACACATCCTCTCCGAGGGCTGCCCTCCACCTGGCAACAGGTGCTCCACAGGTAATTGTGGAGCACACGGAGGAGCACCTGGAACTGAACTCCTTGTTTCCAGAACACAAGTGACTTTCCAGCCTATATCTCCTGCTTGTGCGGTCCCCCTCCCCGGAGCCCATATACCTGAATCTGTGTCCCCCAAGGCCCCTCCAGCTCCAAGCCCCTGCTCCGGTTAGCTCCATGGCAACTCCCTGACATGCTTTCAGGGTTTGCCATGGGAGTTGGGCTAGGGTCTCACTTTCCTGACAGGATGAAAAACTTCAGGGTGGGTCTTGCATCTCTCTGTCCCCCACAGTGGGCCTCATATGGGGCCTGGCACCCAGGGGTGTTGAATAAATGAATGGAACCCACAAGGGGGTCTCAAAGCCAGCTATGCCACAGCTCTGGCTGCCTGGCTTGGAGCGTGATGTCATCCCCACTCCCTCTGGGCACAGCAACCCAGTCTTCTGCCCATCTGCAGGATGGCCCCAGGACAGAGGCCATTTGCTTCATTCCTCACTCTGGGCTGCAGGGACGGTGGTGCCCACAGCTCTTCCTAGGCATATAATCCTCTAGAAATGCTGATTGGACACAGAGTTCTAGGGCACCTCCAAAGAAGAACATGCCAGAGTGTGTGGGAGCCAGGACCCAGGGGAGCCTCCAGCAAGCACTCCCTGGGTGGCTTGTGGAGAGCCCTGGCTGGAGGGGCAGGAAGGGCAGGAAGCCTGTCCACACAGGTTCTGACCACTGCTCCCCTGGCCCTGGGAAGCCCGTGTTGAGTGTGTGGCCAGGGACACGACACACTCACTACCATTTACACAAGGGGAAACTGAGGCCCACTGAGATTGCATGGGACCAGAGCTGGGCAAGATGCAGAAAGCAAAGCCCATCCTGTGTGGGAACAGGAATTTGATTCCTAAGGTTTATGGCAGATGACGAGTGGACTGGAGGTGGTTACTTTGGAACTTAAGTCTATTTTTCTGTATTTATTAATAACCACAGCTACAGCGAATTAATTTCCATTTAGCTATTGAAAAGTACATGCATGTAACTGAGACAACCGCGTCATCCTGGCAGGTTGACCAGAGTGGGGTGGGGTGGTGACGGGGCACCCCGGAGTGAAATGGGAGGTACAAGTGCTCTGCCTGGGAGGTGTGACACATGTGATGGTCAGGAGAGTGGGACGCCATGAGCAGGGGAGCCATTCCAGGTAGTGGGTGCTGTGGCGTCCAAGGTGGGTGCAGCAGCTAAGCCAGAGCAAAGCCCACACAGAAAAGCCTGGGCACCCTCACCCCCTTCTCTCCTGCCCACCTTTGCAGAGACTGGGGGCCCCCAGGGAGGGAAGACACACCTTTGGAAGCAGTGGGCTGCGGAGGCGACCCAGTTGCTGTCGATGAGGGCAGCTCCACAGATGTGCTGGCCATAGAGGAGCAGACTGGCCTGCCATGGCCACCGTTCAGGCCCTGCGTTTTGGCCACCAAAGATCTTCCCCTTGGGCCCCCCGGTGGCTGCACTCCTCCCACATTCTGTGGAGACAACCCCAGCCTGCGGGATCCAAGCAGGACAGGCCCCCGGTCCGCTCCAGCCCCGGCCCTCCCAGTCCCCACTCCCACTGCCCTGGGTCCCAGAGGCTGGGATTCCCACACCCCCTCCCAGGACCCCAGGAGACGGGCCTGGCCCCACCGAGGTCCTCCTGGCAGGTGTCAGGGGCAGGTGGAGAGGAGGGACCCGAGAGAGGCGGGCGATCACTCACCGGACGACAGGGAGGAGCCGGACTGGGCGTGCAGCGGCAGGAAGAGCAGCCAGACTAGGGCAGCCGCCAGCACGCAGGCCCCCTGCCGGCCTCGGCCTGAGCGCCCCGCCCCGCTGCCCCCCATCCAGCGGTCTGCATCGGTCCCCAGCGGAGCGGACAACGCGGCGCGCGGCCACTGGTGACCGCTGGGAAACTGCCTCCATCCCGGGGCGCCAGACAGGGAGCGGGGAGCCTCCGCGTGGCAGCCCAAGTCTGCGGGGCAGCCTCCACGGGAGCCCCAGAGGCCCTCCCGCCAGGCCCCCGGGTTGAAGTGGGAGACATTAGGGCAGCCCAGGCGTATGCCGAGAAACAGAAATGGTCAGAGGGCAGGTGCTTAAGGAATGTCATCAAATATTTCCAGCTTGCTTTCCAGAGTCAATGCACTCATCTGCAACCCTGCCAGCTCACGTGCTTAGGTCAGGCCCACCAAGGACTATATTGTATTTCTTTCTTAAACTCCAACATGCCACACAGCATGACATAATCATGGGGGGGATACCCCATTGTATTCACGGGTCCCCCCACACTGGACAGGAGGGAATTATAATATAAAAGGGCCTGGCCCCAGGAGTTCTGCCTACCACACTCCAACCTCGGCCTCCAACAGCTCATGTCCCTCCCAAATGCAAAATGCATTCACTGCACCTAAGGTTTCCAAGAGTCTCATCCCATTACAGTATAGACTCAAAATTCAAAATCGCATCATCTAAATGTAAATATCTTTATTCCATCAGCTCAAAATCCACAATCTCATCATCTAAATTTTCTACATGGGGTGTGCATGAGATTCCTTGCTGTAATCCACCAAGTACAGCTCTGGCGCACATCCCTCCCCACCTGTGGACCTATGAAATGCACGACAGCTCTTATGGGATGGGCACAGGATAACAGTCGCAGACATTTCTGTCCAAAAGAGGCTTGGGGGGAGGAGTGGCAGTAACAAGGAGCTCCTGGTCCTTGGCAGTGTTTATATCCTACTGGGCAAACTCCACTAGGTTTCAAGGCCTTGGGAAAAAATTCTCTGTGGCTCTCAGCTGTGTCCCTTGGAAATTCTTAACTATCCTTCCTTTTTCATGGCAAGTAGCACATGTTTGCATCTGAGTAGGTCTGTCAGCTTGCTTTCTGCAAGTAGAATTTTGAAGGTCCGCTTTCTTTGTGTACTTTCTCTGTTCCTGTTTGTATGAGCTGGGAGTGTTTCTACCGACATGAACATCTCAAGAACCTCATGGTCCTTGTAAGTGGGTCTCACCAGGTTTCACTTCATTAGACACAGTCACACGCACAGGTCTGAGGCAATCCCTCCTCTGCCTTGGCCTCCTGCCGTGATGACGGCCTCCTAGCGGCCCTCTGTTGTGACTGAGGAGACCTGGGAGAAATACTCAATCTCTTTGGCTATTCTGACCTCTTGGTCTTTCTGGGGTCTTAGCAGAAAGCTATAGTCTCAGCCTTTTCTCTGTGCTGTGGTTTGAGCAACCCTCTCTGACTTCTAGCATCTTCTGATTTCTGGAGAGGCTGAGAATTTTCAAAACCATCCAGTCCTGGTTCGTTTTTGTTTAACAGTTCTCCCCTCAATTTCTCTCTCTCCTCTCAAATTTTGCTATAAGCAGCAACAAGAAACAAGGTAGCGCCTCAAAAGCTTTGCCTAGAAATCTCCTTAGCCCTATGTGCAAGTATCCACTGACAGCTTGCTCTCCACACAGCACAGGTATGCAATTTCTGCCATGACATCCTTAGGACCTCACTTGCCTCCATTTCCAAAAACCTGCTCCTCACTTCCTTCTGGGCTCTCATCGACAGCATCCTTAAAGTCCAAGTTTTCTACTCATAGTCTGTCCAAGGAAATGTAGGCTTTCTCTAAGGCAACTGAAGTTTTCCTTATGATGTTCCTCAAAATTCTTCCAGCTTCTACTCACTGCCCAGTTCCAAAGCTATTGACACTTTTTTTTTTTTTTTTTGAGACACAGTCTCACTGTCACCCCAGCTAGAATACAGTGGCGTCAGCCTAGCTCACAGCAACCTCAAACTCCTGGGCTCAAGTGATCCTCCTGCCTCAGCCTCCCGAGTAGCTGGGACCACAGATGCACACTACCACACCCAGCTAATTTTCCTATTTTTTGTAGAGATGGGGTCTCACTCTTGCTCAGGCTGATCTTAAACTCCTGAACTCAAGCAAGCCTCCTGCCTTGGCCTCCCAGAGTGCTAGGATTATAGGCGTGAGCCACCGCGCCTGGTCCATTGACACATTTTTTTAGTGTTTGTTATGGCAGCACCCCATTCCTGGAAGCAAAATTCTTATTAGCTTTCTATTGCTGTGCAAGAAATTAGCACATACCTAGTGGCTTAAAACAACACAAATGTATTATCAGTTTCCACCGTGAGGAGTATGGCACAGCTCAGCTTGCTCCTCTGTTCAGGGTCTCACGCTCAAGGTGTTGACTGGCTGCATGCTCACTGGAGGCTCTGGAAGAATATGCTTTCAAGCTCACTTAGGTTGTTGGCCAAACTCAATTCCTTGCAGTTGAATGACTGAGGTGCCCATTTGCTTGTTGGGAGCCACTTTTAACTCCTGGAGGCCACTCACAGCTTCTTCCCACAGGCCTTCTTCCTCTTCCCCGGGCTGGCGGCAGGATCCTATGTGTCAAATCCTCCCTGGGCTTTGAATCTCTGGCTTCTCTAGTCTGTGACTTCTAGAACCAGACACAAAGGAATCTGATGATTTGGTCAAGCCTGCCAAGGACAGTCATCCTTCCTTGAACAACAATCTTCCTTTATTAAAGTGCAGGCTAACTGACTAACGTAATCATGAGAGTGATAGCCCGTCCCATTCACAATCCCTCCCCTCCAGGGAGGAACTAACAGGATGTGGGTCCCTGAGGGCTGTCTTAGAATTCTACCTGCCACAATCTCCCAGAGACACATCTGCTGATGCAACGTAAAACTTTCATTCAAAAAGCTCAATTTCTAGCAGAAGCAGACAAGTAAATTAGCAATGTTAAAGTACTATGAAAAGAACCAGAATAAACATAGGCACAAGGCCCTCAAGGTCACACACATGGAACAATGCTTGTGTCTGTAAGTTACCTACTTTTACCTACCCTTCTAAAAATACTTGACCCTTTTATACTCTCTGAACTGTTTTTTGGTTTGTTTGCTTTTCTTTCCTTCCCTCCTTCCTTCCTTACTTTTTCTCACTCTTTAAGGTTTTCTTAACCTTGACAGGAAATCTGAAAAATCCATAAAAAAACGTTTATAGTACTTCACAGATATATATGAAAGAAGCTCTAAATTTTTCTGTGAAGGTCATTTACTCCTAAATTAATTTATAATTATTATGATTTATAGCTGCAATAACAATTGCTATATTTTAGAGAAGAATTTAAAAACATTGTTCTGAATTCATTTGAAATAATGGAGACTTTCTATAAAAATATTAAAAAGAAATAATTGTGCACGCTTATCCTTACAAAATTTAAGCTTAAGATCACACAAAATTTATGTGAAACTGACAAAGCTATTGTCTCCTTTTCACAAATAGGAGAGTGATCAAGGCAAATACAGTCAATCCGCACACAGTCATCTGAGCATCAGCAGCGGGCAGGGAGGCAGGCGCGTCTGCCTGGCAGTGGGACGGCCCTCAGTCACTGACACCTCTGCTCCTGAGGTCAGGGCTGCATCCTGGGTGTCCTCCATCGTTGGTTCTAATTCCATTGCTCCGTTGCATAGACACTCGTTAATTTGAATTTGCTTATATAACTTTTTTTGTCAATGTTCCCTGTTTTGCTTCTTATTTACTCACCAATATCGTTTTGAGAAGTCTACGGAAGTTGCAATAATTAGATGCATACTTCAATTAATTCTATGTTCTGCAGTTTATTGCCCATGCCCCTCTGTGAGGAATGTCTTTGTATGTTTCCACCTGTGCTGCTCCAGGAGAGGCTCTCTGGAGTGTATTTCCAGTAGTGTGCTGATTTGCCCATATATGTCTAACTTGCTTTCCAGATTCAGTGTGCCCATTTGTCATCTCACCAGCACTGCCAGCCTGCTGGCTCTACACATCCTCATTAGTACCTAATCTTATAAGACTGTTTATTTTTTGCCAATCAGGGGTATCGTATGGTATCTCACTGTCATTTTTATATGCAATTTTTGATTACTAATGAAGCTGAGCATTTATTCTGGGTTCTTACCCAGATTGCAGAATCAGCCCTTCTGCAAATCACCTATCCCAATTTGTTTATTTTCCTTTGGGGCTTCCCATCTTTTTTAAAAAAAATGGATTTTTGAAAACTCCTTATATATCCTAGATTAGAAACAGTTTCAGCTCTAAATATAGTAGCAATTTCCTCTCAGTCTGACATTTTTAATGGTGTAACAGAATTTATATGGGGGGTGGATACATATTTCTCTACATGAAATCCTTACCTCACACAGTATGCCAATCAAGAAGAAATAGAGATAAATGTAACTAAATAAGCCATAAACAATTTAAAAGGAATACAGTTGACCCTTGAACATTAAGAGGATTAGGGATGCTGGCCCTAGTATAGTCCAAAATCTACATAAAACTTTGACAGGCCTAAAACTTAACTGATAATACTAATAGCCTACTATTGACTGGAAGCCTTGCCAATAACATAAACAGTCAATTAACATGTATTTTCTATGTAATATGTATCATATACTGTATCTTACAATAAAGTAAGCTAGAGAAAAGAAAATATTATTAAGAAAATCAGGCTGGGCGCGGTGGCTCACGCCTGTAATCCTAGCACTCTGGGAGGCCGAGGCGGGAAGATCGCTCGAGGTCAGGAGTTCAAGACCAGCCTGAGCAAGAACGAGACCCTGTCTCTACTAAAAAATATAAAGAAATTATCTGGACAACTAAAAAAATATATAGAAAAAAAATTAGCCGGCATGGTGGCGCATGCCTGTAGTCCCAGCTACTCGGGAGGCTGAGGCAGGAGGATCGCTTGAGTCCAGGAGTTTGAGGTTGCTGTGAGCTGGGCTGACGACATGGCACTCTAGCCCAAGCAACAGAGCGAGACTCTGTTTCAAAAAAAAAAAAAGAAGAAGAAGAAGAAGAAAGAAAATCATAAGGAAGACAAAATATATTTACTATTCATTCAGTAGAAGTGGATTATCATAAAGGTCTTCCTCCTGTTCATCATCATGTTGAGCAGGCTGAGGAGGAGGAGGAAGAGGAGGGGTTAGTCTTGCTGTTTCAGGGGTGGCAGAGGCAGAAAAAATACACATGAGTGGACCCCAACCCATGTTGTTCAAGTATCAACTGTATTTCTCAGTCTTCATTACAATGAAGAAATTTCTTCCTTTCAAATAAGTTGTAGAGGTGCCAAAAGATAAAAGTATTTAGCTACAGTAAATTATAATCAGTAGTAAATTACAAAAAGAATATGAACAAAGTCAATAGCAAAACACAAAGAGACTAAAAGTAGCAGATAAGGGAACTCCAACTCTCTAATCCCTCCACTGAGGCAATGATTAACTGGCAAAATCTGTCAGAATCTACTTTTTTGGTACTCTGGAATCTAATAAAAAATTTACAACAACCAGGGGACATGCTAAAGGGAGTCTTTCAGGTTGAAATGAAAAGACACAGAAACTCAAAGCCATACAAGGAAAGAAAGAACATGAGCAAAGGTAACTACATAAGTAAACTAAAAAGTCCAGGTATTTTTGGTTTGTATTTCTACTCTTTTTTCTATATGAATTAAAAGACAAATGCATAAAGCAATAGTGATAAATCGATTTCAATGGCACACAATATAAAAAGATATGACAATAATATAATAATATAAAAGAAGAGAGCAGAGCTATCTAGGAGCAGAGTTTTGTATACTGTTGAAGGCACATTGGTATTAATCCAAACTATATTGTATAAGTTTAAGATGTTAATTGCAATCCTCAAGGTAACTACTAAGAAAATAAGCCTGGGTAACATTACGAGACTCTGACTCTAGAAAAAAACTAAAAAATTAGCTGAGCGTGATTGCTTATGCCTGTCGTCCTAGCTACTCAGGAGGCTGAGGCAGGAGGATCACTAGAGTCCAGGAGTTCGAGGCTGCAGTGAGCTATGATGGTGCCACTGCACTCCAGCCTGGAGGACAGAGCGAGATCTCATCTCTTAAAAAAAAAAAATGGCAATAACTAAAACATATACATAGTTGGAAATGAGAAGGGAATCAAAGTGGTATGATACAAAAAGTCAATTATGCATTAAAAAAGTCAGTAATAAAAAAACTGAGGAATAAAAAGGATATAAAAATAAAATAAATATAATAAAATGTCAGAAGTAAGTTCTTTCTTATCAGTAATTACTTTATATGTAAATGGATTACATTTTTCAATTAAAAGGTAGAGATGGCAGAATGGATAAGAAAAGATCTATCTATATGCTGCCTATGAGAGACTCACTTTAGAGCCAGTTTCATCAATGACACAAGATGTTGAAAGTAAAAGGATAGAAAAAGCTATATCATGTAAATAGTAACCAAAAGAGAGTTCGGGGGCTATACTAATATCAGAAAAACATAGACTTCGAGTCACAAATTGTTACAGAGACACAGAAGACATTATATATTGATAAAAGTGTCAATTCATCACAAATATATAACAATTATAAACATATATGCATATAATAAGGGAGCCTCAAAATATATAAAGTAAAATGGACAGAATTGAATGACAAATAGAGACTCATGCCCTCCTTTTAATAATGGATAGAACATCCAGAAAGAGATCAGTGAAGAAACAGAGGACATGAACAACACTACAAGCCAACTATACCTTACAGACACATACAAAGCATTGTACCCATCATCAATAGCAGAATAAATATTTTTTTTAAGTGCACATGGAACATTCTCTAGGATAGATATATGTTAGGTTATAAAACAAGTCTCGATAAATTTTTAAAAGATTGAAATAATACAAAGTGTTGTGTCTGATCACAATAGAAAACTGAAAATCAATAACAGAAGTACTAGAAAATCCACAAATATGTGGAAATTAACATACTCCTAAATTATCAATGGATCAAAGAAGAAATCACAGGGAAATTCAAATTATCTTGAGACAAAGGAAAATTACAGCATAATATACCAAAACTTAATCAAGGAGGTGAAAAACCTGTACATTGAAAACGATAAAACATTGTTGAAAGAAATTAAACAACACAGACATAAATGGAAAGACATCCCATATTTATGGATTGAAAGACAATATTGTTAAGATATTGCTACCACCTAAAGTGATCTATAAATTAATGCAATCCTTATGAAAATCCTCACAGCATTTCTTGCAGAAATAGAAAAGTCAATCCTAAAATTCATATAGTATCTTAAGGGACCCTGAATAGCCAAAACAATCTTTTTTTTTTGAGACAGAGTCTCACTCTGTTGCCTGGGCTAGAGTGCCGTGGCACCAGCCTAGCTCACAGCAACCTCAAACTCCTGGGCTCAAGCAATCCTTCTGCCTCAGCCTTCCGAGTAGCTGGGACTACAGGTGTGCACCACCATGCCCAGCTAATTTTTTTCTATATATATTTTTAGTTGTCTAGATAACTTCTTTATATTTTTTAGTAGAGACAGGGTCTCGCTCTTGCTCAGGCTGGTCTTGAACTCCTGACCTCGAGCGATCCTCCTGCCTCGGCCTCCCAGAGTGCTAGGATTACGGGTGTGAGCCACTGCGCCTGGCCCAAAACAATCTTGAAAAAAGCAGAACAAATTTGGAGATTTCACATTTCCAAATTTCAAAACTTACCACAAAGCTATAGTAATCAAAATGGTGTGGTACTGACATAAAGACAAACATACAGACCAATGGAATAGAAAAGAGAACCTAGAAATAAACCCTCACATATATGTTCAATGATTTTTGACAAGGGTGTCAACACTATTCAGTGGGGAAAGTATAGGCTTTCAACAAATGGTGTTGTGATATCCACATGCAAAAGAATAAATTGGACCCTTACTGTACCCGATATATACAAATTAACTCAAAATAGACTAAATACGTACATGTAAGATCTAAATCTATAAAACTCTTAGAAGAGAACAGAGAGAGAAAGCTTCATGACATTGGATTTGGCAATGTTTTTCTTCATATGACACCAAAACCCCAGGCAACAAAATCAATAGAAAACAGATAAATTGGACTTCATGAAAATTAAAAACTTTGTGCATCAAAGGATACTATCAACAGAGTGAAAAAGACAACCCACAGAATGGGAGAAAATATTTGTAAATCATACCTCTGATAAGGGTGTATTTTTTAAAACTTCTATAACTGAACAAGAATCAAACAACCCAATTCAAAAATGAGCAAAGGACATAAATATATATTTCTCCAAAGAAGATATACAAATGGCCAATAAACACATGGAAAGATGCTCAACATCACTAATCATTAAGGAAATGCAAATCAATACCACAATGAGATTCCACTTCACACTCACTGGGATGGCTACCATCAAAAAACCAGAAAGTAACAACTGTTGGTGAGGACGGAGAGAAACTGGAATCCGGTGTTCTGTTTTTGACAATCTAAAATGGTGCAGCTGCTGTGAATGGCAGTTCCTCAAAAAATTAAACATAGAATTCAATAATTAGACATAAAATTTGCTTGATGCACTGGCTCACGCCTGTGATCCCAGCACTTTGTGAGGCCTAGGCAGTAGTATCACTTGAGGCTAAGTTTTAAGACCAGCCTGGAGGCCGGGCGCGGTGGCTCACGCCTGTAATCCTAGCACTCTGGGAGACCGAGGCGGGTGGATCGCTCAAGGTCAGGAGTTCGAGACCAGCCTGAGCAAGAGCGAGACCCCATCTCTACTAAAAATAGAAAGAAATTATCTGGCCAACTAAAATATATATAGAAAAAATTAGCCGGGCATGGTGGCGCATGCCTGTAGTCCCAGCTACTCGGGAGGCTGAGGCAGGAGGATTGCTTGAGCCCAGGAGTTTGAGGTTGCTGTGAGCTAGGCTGACGCCATGGCACTCACTCTAGCCCGGGCAACAGAGCGAGACTCTGTCTCAAAAAAAAAAAAAAAAAAAGACCAGCCTGGGCAATATAGTGAGACCCTGTCACTACAAAAAAAAAAAAAAAAGAAGAAGAAGAAGAAGGGGAAGAAAAATTAGCTGGGTGCAGTGTCATGTACCTGTAGTCTTAGCTACTTGGGGGGCTGAGGCAGGAGAAATACCTGATCCCAGGAGTTTGAGGTTATAGTGAGCTATGATCAGGCCACTGCACTCCAGCCTGTTCCTCAAAAAATTAACCATAGAATCACTACATGATCCAGCAATTCCACTTCTAGGTATATATCCAAAATAACTGAAAAGAGGGACATGAACAAATATTTGTATACTCATGTTCACAGCAGCATTACTCCCAACAGTCAAGAGGTGGAAGCCACCCAAGTGTGCATCAGTGGATGAATGGCTAAACAAAAGGTAGTATACACATACAATGAGGTATTATTCACTCTTGAAAAGGAATGGAATTCTGACACATGGTAAGACATGGATTAACTAAGTAAAATAAGACAGCCACAAAAGGACAAATACTGTATGACTCCACTTATATGAGGTACCTTAGAGTAGTCAGATTCCTAGAGACAAAAAGTAGAATGGTGGTTGCCAGGGGCTGGAGGAGGGGAATGGGGCATTCATGCCTAATAGGTACAGAGATTTAGTTTGGGAAGTTGAAAAACCTGGGAGATGGAGGGTAGGAATGGATGCCCAACAATGTGAATGTACTTAACGCCACTGAACTGTACACTTAAAGTTGGTTAAAATGGTAAATTTATGTTATGTATATTTTACTACAATTTAAAAAATTGAAAACAAAAAATGTAGGATGCCCTCCTCAATATGGCCAAAGATGCGGAGGGTAAGCTTGAGCGTTTTGTGGGGAAGTGGAGCGGGAGTGAGCAGGGCGGGGCGAGGAGGCTGCGGACGTCGCAGAGGGCTGTGAGGGAGGGGGGCGGCACAGGAGGCGGGGTGACCCTGGGAGGGCCAGGGCACACCAGGCTGGTGGGTCTGAGGACAAAGGCGGCCTCACCCTGAGAGGCTGCAGGAAAATTCTCTTCTGGGAAAGTCGGGAGGTGAAAAGGGCTGTGGAGAGGCTGGGCTGCAGGGAATTCGCTGCCCACCGTCTGGGCTGCTTCTGAGGGCGTCGGGTCCGGGGCAGACGCCCCCACGCCTCCCACGTCGGCTCACAGCGATGAGCATTCTCGGTGTGCAGCGGAGGAGCCTGCGGCCACGGAAAACCAGGCCGCACGCGCGGAGCGCACGACTCGCCTCTCCGTGTCCCGGGCGCCGCTGCCTACCCTGCTCCGAGCCCTTCCCAGGAGAGTGCAGAGGGCGGGTCGCGCTCAGCCTGGACGTGGCACAGGTCGCCACGGTCCTGAGCTGGGGCATCTGGAGGGGGCCGACGGCCCGGTGCTGTGAGCAGAGGCAGGGCCGGGCGGGCTGGGGCGCGGGTTCGGAGGGCTGCGCTCACCCCTCACCCGGCGCCACCGAGACCCGCGCGCGGGCAGGGCGGGCGGGCTCCAGTGGCCTCTGTGCGCGCAGGCTCTGTCCGCCGGCCGGCTGAGGGCCTGCGCTCACCCTCGCCCGCTGTCCCTTCCCACCGCAGTGTCGCCACCGCCCGCGGTTTCCCTTTCGCGGAGCCAGGCGCTCTGAGCCGTGCCGCGAGGGGCAGCACCAAGCGGCCCGCACCCCCCACGCCCACCCAGGGCCTGAATTCACCGCCCCAGACCTTGGACTGGTACCCACTCTTCCCACCTCCCCAGCCTCAGTTTACCGGGTCCCGACATCCTCCTCGCGATCTGCAGCGGCCCAGCCCCCTCGGAGCTCCTCCTTTCTCCTTCTCCTCTAGTAAGTGAAAACTCGTTCTCTCTGGGAATCCTCCTGGCCTTCTGCGGGGACTTTTGAGCGACACTGTCCTCCTCTGTGCGGTCTGTGGGTGTGTCGTCTACTTTCCCACGGCCCCAGCTGCTGGGCGAGCTCCCTCCGGGCGGAGCCTGCGTCTCGCGAGCGTGTCGCCCGTCTCCGCGCCGCGCGGCTCCCCCGGCTCCACCCTCGTCTGGCTCCTCCCAGAATTCTCCTGGCTCCGCCCCCGGCTCGCCAGCTCCTCCCCTCGCTGCGGTTGGGAAGCAGCCCCGGCGGCCAGCGACGGCCCGGGCGCTGGGATGTTGCTGCCCGAGGTCTCGAGGTCTCAAGGCCGCGGTGACTGCGTCCTCCTCCCCAGCCACGGCGGCCGCCTTCCATCCCAGCGACGTGCTGTGCGGCTGCGGCGGAACAGAGGGGCAGGGCTGGGCGGAGCTCGCTCCCCGGCGCCCCTGTGCGCAGCCCGCCCTCCGGTGTTGTTGGGGGGCCGTGGGCCTTTCTCCTGGCTTCAGGTCATCCCCAGTGTGCGACTGAGGATGCTACTGAGTGCGCAGCGCTGCGTTCCATTTCAAGAATGAAGGATGCCCCCACCCCGCCTGTGTGTTGTATGAGAGAGGGAAAGCCCTTCGCTCTTTGAAGGTAGTTCCAGAGGACTCAGGTCACTGATGTTGAAAGCAAAGGATCCCTTCCCTGTCTCAGTTATATTATTATAGAAGAAACCTTGAGTGCCTGCCGCGATGAGCAGGTTCCCAAAAGTGGCAGGTGTGGATGACAGGAGAAGAGGGGCTGTCCCCTCCTACTGGCGTCAGACACGCTGGTGCTACAGTGATGGAGTCCACAAATGGCTGCCCTGCCATCTGGCCTGGCAGGGGAGACGCAGCTTCTTAGGGACCAGCGTGCTCCTCAGTGTTGAGAGTCCCACTGGCCCCCACCCACCTCCAAGGTGGTGCCTGAATGACCTTGGCAAACCTCACAGCACCTGCTGGAGACAGGCCCACCCTGGAGGCCCCAGGCTCCTCAGAGGGCTCCCTGGCCACTCAGGCATGGCCCTCGCACACTGTGCTGGCGAGCGTAGGGTGGACTCTGGGGAGGGCAGCTCCGTGCATGTCACACTGCTGACAATGTGACTCCTTCTAGAGAAACATCACAGGTTACCATGTGGCTTGCTAGACTGAAAACAGCACCAAAGTCCACCAGGAAGCAGAGGGTAAGTCAGTGGTGGGGTGGCCAGAGAATGGAAAGCTGAGGAGCATTTCCATAGGAGGAACTAGATCTTGAATGGCAACAGCACTGGCCTGCAAGGAAGGGCACTGAGTGACAAAGGCAAGCATCAGAATGAAGTGACCACACCAAACATAGAAATCAATGTGATATATAGTTCAGAAACCGTGTATTTTCAGGAGCAGGAGGAATATACAGCAATTCAGGGTGGACGCTGCCCCTGGGGAGGGAGGCGGGGAGGGAGGGAATAGGCCAGAGGATGGTGACAAAGAGAGCTGTAACTGCATGTGCAATGTTTTGCTATATTAAAAAAATATGTATATATAATATACTTATATGTAAAATATGTTATATTTACTTACATATAATATAAAGATGTTAATAAGAATAATTGGAAGTAACTATGGCAAAATGTCAACATTTGTTAATACTAGATAGTGGGTCTATGAGAATCTGTTAATCCCTCTCTGTGTTTTTCAGTATTTCAAATAGTTCACAGTGCTAATAAAAGAACAAATTACTGTAAATTAATCTTTAAAATTAAATAAATGAACAAAATGAACTCCAAGTGTGACAATAAAGGCAATAAAGGACAGAGGAGGTGGTACCATGCACTGAAAGGAGTGCGAGCCCGCAGAAGAGGGCAGGGGAGTCGCCCAGAGCAGCAGCAGGGGAAGCTGAAGGGAAGGGTGTCCAGGCAGAGCCCAGCGAGGGATGGACTCTGGGTGAGGCGGGCAGGGTCTGCTGAGCCGAGGAGGCGAACAGGGCAGCTGCCACAATGCAGGGAGGACAGCCATGGGCTTTGCAGACCGGGACAGCATCTGGGATTATTTCAGTTATTATCCAGACTTTATGGATCTTTGGAAAGCTTCAGGAGGAGGAGGGACACAGTAGTGGTCAGAAGAGAAATATGGGCATAGACTAAAGAGGCTTTTCAAAGGCTTTACCTGTATGTTAAAGTCTAATATAATAAACTTTACTACACGAGTAAGTGAATAAAAAGTCCCTCTGACTACCTTGAGGAGAAAGGGCGCTAGAGATGCTGGTGCGTGTGTGCGAGGGTGAGGCTGCCAAGGAGCAGGAGGAAGATCTTCCTAGCCAGCGGCCCCAGCCCACCCCCACGTGATATCATTCATTATTCACCCATCCCAGGATCGCCTGGGCACCGTGCTGAGCCAGCAGCCACCACGGGAGGTGGGACTGGAGCATGGAGGCCAACCCAGCTGGAAAGGAGCTCAGCATGGGGTCAGGACAGCCACTGGACTGAACTGAACCAAATGGGGGTGGGGGCGGGGGGGAGATTGTAAGGGCTATGGGAGCTTTCAGAATTAGTTTATCTTTAGCAATACATATGACTCAGTTATTTTTTATAAAGAAACATGTGTTTAAACAGCAGGTGCAGCCAACATTCCAATATTCTTTTATATGGACTGAAAATCTGCTAATTCTAAAGATTTCAATATGCTCAAGATCTCTGGGATCTCAAGGACTGTTCTGGAAAAGCATCATAGCTCTGATATTCCTGATCAGTTCAGTACCTGCCTTTGGAGGAGCATTCCTCTTCCCTGCATCTGGCCCGTCACAAAAGGCACCTCCCTCTGCCTCCAGGCCTCCTGCAGCCCACCATCCACCTGGATGGCCCCCTGTCCTTGCAGATGATGAGTTTGGCCTTGTCACTCTATGGTTTAAATTGCCTCCCACCCACCTTCCTGCCACAGCCAACATCGCTCCCATGCAGTGTCAGGCCCTTCAGAGCTCCAGCTCCACTCAAACTGAATCCTTGGCTTGGAAAATTTCAAAATATTACTGTTTATTGACAATGCACTAGTCACCAAAGAGCTCTAATGGAGATGTACAAGGAGATGAATGTTTTCATGGCTGCTAACACAACATCCATCCTGCAGCCCATGGATCAAAAAGTAATTTTGTCTTTCAAGTCTTTTATTTAAGAAATACATTTTGTAAGGTGATAGCTTCCACAGAGAGTGATTCCTCTGATGGATCTGGGCAAAGTAAATTGAAAACCTTCTACAAAGGAGTCACCATTCTAGGTGCCATTAAGAACATTCGAGACTCATAGGAAGAGGTCAAATATGAACATTCACAGGGGTTTGGAAGTTGATTCCAACCCTCATGGATGACTCTGAGGGCTTCAAGACTTCACTGAAGGAAGTCACTGCAGATGTGGTGGGAACAGCAAGAGAACTAGGATTAGAAGTGGAGCCTGAAGATGTGACTGAATTGCTGCAATCTCATGATAAAACTTTATTGGATGAAGTATTGCTTCTTATGGATGAACAAAGAAAGTGGTTTCTTGAGACAGAATCTACTCCTGCTGAAGATGATGTGAACCGTGTCAAAATGACAACAAAGGATTTAGAATATTCCATAAACTTCGTTGATAAAGTAGTGGCAGGGTTTGAGAGGATTGACTCCAATTTTTGTAAGAAGTTCTACTGTGGGCAAAATGTTATCAAACAGCATCACATGCTACAGAGAAATCTTTTCATGAAAGGAAGAGTCAATCAATATGGCAAACAACACTGTTGTCTTATTTTCAGAAATTGCCACAGCCACCCCAGCCTTCAACAGCCACCACCCTGCTTGGTCAGCACCATCAACATGCAGGCAAGACCCTCCACCAGCAAAAATATTAAGACTCACTGAAGATTCAGATGATTGTCAGCATTTTTTAGCAACGATTTTCAAATTAAGATATGTTGCATGTTTTCAATGTCATGCTATTGCACACTTACCAGGGTAAACATAACTTTTATATGCACTGAGAAACCAAAAATTCGCATGACTCACTTTATTGCGATATTCATTTTGCCATGGTGGTCTGCAGCCAAACCCACAATATCTCTGTGGTGTGCCTGTATAAAACAGGGAGCTGAGGTCTAATCTAAGGGTCAGAAGACATTTTGCATAAGAAGAGTCTTTCGAACTGAGATCTGGCTGAGTTGAAGTGAAGTATGTGAAGAGGGTGGCAATGTCTCCAGGCAGCATGGTTGTTTATTCTTTAAGGAGTGGAAGGGAGGTGAGAGAGTTGGAGCACAGAGGGTTGAAAAGGGAGGGAGGGGCAAGGGATAGGCTGCACTAGGTCTTGTGCATTAGGACCAAGATCTTGGTTTTTATTATAAGGGCAATGAGAAACCAATGGGGAGTTCTGTTTAACATAGAAGCAACATATTATTGACATGATGGTGATGATGATGGTAGTGAAAAGGATGAGGATGATGATGTGATAATGATTGATAGTGATGCTGGTGATGATGGTGAGAATGGTGCTGATGGTAGTTGTGATGCCGATGATGGTGATGGAGATGATGATGGCCATGGTTATGAAAACGGTGACAGTAATGATGATGATGATGATGAGGAGGAGGAGGAGGAGGAGGAGGATAGGGTGAGGGCGATGATGATGAAAAGTCCAGCCAGGAAGGCAGAAGCAGGAAGACCAACCAGGAAACTGCTGGAGTGGAGATGGAAATAACCCAGGATTTGGAGTGAGAACTGCCTGTGCTCTGCCACTTACTTGCTAGGTGGCCCCGGGGAAATTAATTGACCTCACATTCTCCATTTCCTCATCCTCTGAGGGGTTCCTGAGGACGGAACAAAGCATAGAAAAGCACCTGGCACGCAGCAGTTGCCATGTCATTTCTCTGTGCTTCACCTCTGCCACACATGCACGCACTCAGACAGGCAGTGATGAGGGCCTGGCGGGTGGAGATGTCCTCCACCCCTGCAGCCTGGTCAGGTGATGTGGCCAGTTGCTGAGGGACATTGTATTGCTACCAGGAGACCAAGAGCCCCTGTTTAGATCATCCTCTTCGACCTGGTAGTCCTGGTTGCCGGCTGCCTGTGGGAACAGCTGTGTGAGGTGAGGGTCTGGCTGGGGGAGTCGCAGCCGCCTCTGCCACTGCCCACTGCCACACCCTGACCCCCAGCTCGTTAGGATATCACAGTAAGTAACTCCTGTCCTGCTGCCAACTCCGGGGACACAGCAACAGGGACTCTGCCTGTCTCAGGAAAGATGGCTCCTTACTGATACTGAATTCTCTTGAAACATGACCTCAGGCAAGGTGCTTAAGCTCCTAGGGCCTCAGTTTCCCACCTGCAACCTGTCATGCCAGTTTTACAGAGCAGTGTGGCATTTCTGTGAGACAATGTGCCCAGTGCCTGCATGCAGAAGGTTCTTCACGACAGGGCCAAGTGTGGTCACCATCACCTCACCTGGGGGAGGACCTGTGGGCCCGTCTGTTCTGGGCTTTGAACATGTTTGCTTTGCGTCGGGCCCTCCCACAGCTTCAGTTCATCTCTGGCTTCCTGGAGGGCAGGGATGCTCCAGCGTCCTCAGGCTTTTGAAGTGCCACGCATGGCCAGGATTCGACTTCCGAAGCGAGGTTCAGGGTCACTATCCTGAGCTGTGCTCCCGCCCGCTGTTAGCACCCGCAGTGCCGGCAGGGCTGTCCTGACTGTAATGAGTGCAGGGGAGGGGGAGGAGCAGTTAAAGACTGCAGGGTCACTAGCCAGGAAGGGCTAGTGCCACGCGGCCACTCTGTGACCCTGGGGACGGCCCTGTGTGACCCCACATCTGTGCCAGTCTGTGTTTTTCCCAGGAAGGGCAGCCTTGACGGGGCACCTAGGCAAGTGCGACCAAACCGATGTTCCCTCCGGGGCAGCATCTTCACGGTGCTAGAGATTGTTTTATGTCCTTTGAAAGTAATAAAATAATTCTCAACGGAGGACAGGCTCTTTATTACACTCCGCAGCTCTCTCATTATGGGAGTTACGCCCTTCCCGTTTCCATGGAGCTGTTGCTTGTCACCCTCACTGGCCACAAGGATTTAGCTCCCAGCCACATTTGTACTGAGGGGTTATTTAACAAGTTTCCTTCTCCCAGGGAATCTGCATTCTAAGGCGGCCAGATAGGGCAAGGCTGACAGCGGGGGGCCAGTGAGGGTCCCTCTGCCGGGCTGGACAGCAGACAGCCGCCAGCCCTCAGCTCTGCAGCACCCAGGGCGCCTGCTCAGACTGCTTGTGCCGGGAAGGGCTCTCTGCTCCCTCTCCCGGGCCAGTTAGACCGTAAGGGACTCGCAGAGGTGCCAGGGGATGCCCAAGGGAGAGCAGGCCGGGCAGAGCAGGTAGGGCACCGCAGTTTCTCTGGAAGACGAGGTGCACTTTCTCAGAACCCCCCTGAGAGTCTCTACCATAATCTGCCATCTGGGCACGGGCGTTCTTGCTCCGGCAGATGCTGTAACAGTCCCTCAGAGGAAGACGCAGTCTCGGGACTGTGGTCAGCATGGTCTCAGGGTTATGGTGGACAGAGGGGGACCCTCTTGGGCAGCCGGGGCCTTTGGCCAGCTCTGAAGGGAGGAAAGACACTCACGTGAGAAAGGGCCTCATAGGTGAGAGGAATGAGTCTGGGGCCAAACACCCTGGGTCCCAGGACACCCCTGGCCTAGCTCTCCCAGTGTGTGAGCTCAGGGGTCGCTCAGCTCCCTGCTCTGCCACCTCCACTGTGTCCCAGATGTGTGGAGCAGAGAGTCAGTCTATGGTGCACACTTAGTAAAGAGGCCACCAGGTGGTAAGCATCAGCACCTAAGGGTGACCCGCAAGTCCTCCAAGACAGGTGCATTGTCATCACGGGCCCTCACTGGGCACCTGGAAGCCCAGAGGGATAAAGTAATTGGCCCAAGACTGCACAGCTAAGGATGAAATCCATCGATGAGGACACCACAGCACACCGAGAGAGAAGGGAGGCAGCAGGTGTCCACCCAAGTGGCCCAGGGGTCCATGGCCGATGGAGGAGGCCAGTTCTGGTGTATCACGTGCTGGTCCGGTCCAGCTGGCATTCGTGTTATGAGGCAACTCCTCTCACACCTAGTGTCTGACATTCTTGCCTCTCTCTGACCCTGAAAATATCTTGCCTGGTCTTAGGAAGGTTCCCATGTGGCTCCTACCTCGTGGAGCAGTCAGCCTGCCAGGGCCAGTGGTGGGTGTCAGAGCAGCCCATTCTGCAGTGATGACAAGGGGGACTGTGGGCAGAGGGGACCTGAAGCCACATAGGATGGTGTGTGGGGGTGGGGGGCGGCTAACATTTATGGGGCATTCCCTCAGATTATGTACCATGCTAAGTCCTTTACCGCTGGGATTTTGCAGCATTTCCTTGAGGTCACATGGACAGCAGCCATGTGTCACAGATAAGGAAAGTGGAGTGTAGGAAGGTGAGCAAAACTTCTCAAGGCCACCAGCCAGCACCTGGAGGTGGGGCGGAGACTGCTCACCTGAGGCAGAGCCCCTGACCCTGCTGTGGGCCCCACCTGAGCACACCCTACCATCCACACCTCCTCCAACTGCATGGTGGTGCCCGCCTCCTGGCCCTCTTTTCCTGCTTCTGTTCCTCACCGCTGGCTCCTGTGGGCTGCCTGCCTGCCAGGCCTCCCCCTCCCCACCACACAGGGAACCCACAACTCAGCTGAGACTTTGTGGCCACAGAGTGCTCTCCCATGTGGACCCCTGTGTGGAAAGGGTATAGTAGACACATACAGTGTCACCCCCGGCCTGGAAGCTGCACCGAGGGCTTTGTGATGAAGACTGCAAGCATGCCCAGGCACCTCCAGCCTGGCCCATTTCGTAAGCCCCCAGCCGGTCAGAGGCCAGGCTGGGTCCACAGCCCAGCAATGCTAGTCCCCGGTGGCTGCTCCCTCCCTTCCGGCTGGGCAACCTTGAATTCCATCCAATGTGGGGAGCATTCATCACACACTCCCTGTGAGCCAGCCAGGCAGGTCTGGGGGACATTGAGACGGGGGACACTTCTGCAGAGGTCAGTGACTACCAAATGGTAGCAATGGGCTGATCATTACATGCACCCACATAGGTGCAGCAGCGTAGCCACAGAGACATGCGTGCACGCAGGAAGCTAGGTGTGAACTGAGTTTCACATTGTTGGTTTTATCTTTGTTAACAGTCTTTCCTGAGGCTTGCCCTAGCCTGGCATCCATGCAGAGGAGTAGCACCCTCAGGACCGCTGTGGGGGGGATCAATATTGCGGGCAGGTGCAAAATGAACAACCTTTGACAAAGCTGACCACTCCTGCGAGGACACATGGAGGGCAAGCTGGCACCCTGCTTTCTGGGCACTACAGCCTGGCCAGCCCCGGCCCAGCTTGCCAGCAATACACCGTGCACACCCCAGGCAGCCAGCAACACCTCTCTGGACCTTGGGGAGCTCAGAGTACCCAGCTCTGGGCTGCGCTGGCTCTGCCTTCCCTCAAGCCTGCTGGCTGTGGCCACACTGGCCCTGAGCCCCCTGCTGCTGGTGACCATCCTGCGGAGCCAGCGGCTGCGGCAGGACCCCCACTACCTGCTGCTGGCCAACGTCCTGCTCTCGGACCTGGCCTATCTTCTCTTCCACACGCTCATCTCCTACAGCAGCCTGGGCGGCTGGGAGCTGGGCCGCATCACCTGCGGCATTGTCACAGATGCTGTCTTCACCGCCTACACTAGCACCATCCTGTCCCTCACGGCCACCGTACTGCACACCTACCTGGCAGTTGCTCATCCTCTGCGGTACCTCTCCTTCGTGTCCCGTGGGGCTGTCCGAAAGGCCGTGGCCCTCATCTGGCTGGTGGCCTTTTTCTTTCCCACGTTTCTCCTTTGGTTCAGCAAGCGGCAGGATGCCCAGCAGGAGGAGCGTGGGGCCTCATGCATCCTGCCACTGAACCTGGGCACCCAGGGCCGTGCCCCCCTCGTCACCGTCACCCACATTTCCCTCCTGTGCCTTCTCTTCCTCTGCACGACTCTCATTGCCTACTGCTTCCGGAGGATCTATGCAGAGGCCAGGACATCAGACATCTGCATGAAGGGCTATTCCCGGGCCAGGGGCACCCTGCTTATGCATTCAGTGCTGCTCACACTGTACATGAGCGCAGGGGTGATGTTCTCCCTGGATGTCATGCTGACCAAGTACCACCACATTGGTGCCAGGACTCACACTTGGCTCCTGGCGGCCAACAGCGAGGTGCTTATGATGCTTCCCCGAGCCATGCTCCCGTACCTGTACCTGCTCCGCTACCGGCAGCTGCTGGGGGTGTTCAGGGGCCTCTTCTCATCCAGGAGGCACAAGGCAATCTTTACCACATCCCAGAGCTGCCAAGTGCACAATTAGGCAGGCTGAGGTTAAAAGTTATACATTGAATGTATCAGCATCCAATTATGGCTGACTCCTCAGAATGTGAAATATAATTGTGGAACAGGCCCTTTAAGAGAACTTCGACTGATTGTTTTCTTCATTTCAACAGTTTTGAAGTAGAGAAAGCTCTCTTCTAGTGACACTGAAATTCTACTTGGAAATGGAGGTAAGTAAAGGCGACCCAGAAGGCCTTTGGTCTAAGTGGGGCGAAGCCTTGGTCTGTGTCTCCCTCCACACCTTCCATGGCCACTGTGGGAGCATCGCTGCCTGCAGCCACACAGACGCAGACTGTGACTGGGGGCTGGGACCTGGGAGGTGAGCAGGGAGACCACAAGCCCCTATTTGCACAGCTGCTCAGGATGTGGAGGGAGGAGAGGAAGCTGGGACCCACCTACAATGGGTGTGTCATGGAGGTGCCCCTATAAAGCAGAATCCCCAAAGGTTACATTCTCAGAATAAAGATAAATGATAACTAACCCTTACAAAAGGGAGTAGCAAGGGAACTTGCTTGCCTTGACATTGGTGCCGTGCAGAAGAGGAATAAAATTCCTTGAGAATTCTTAAGTAAAAGCCACCCTTCAGACAGGATTAGAGCTAGCTTTCAAACTACGTTAGTGGTCCAAAACCTCACTCCAATCGGCGTGGGTCTCCTGGAGGATCTGAGCTTTAACTCAGGCCTCAGAGAATTTCCACAATAAAGACCTCAAAGAATATTAGAATTATAAAAGATGAGTTGAATTTAATATGAATCATACAGCATGTTAGACAGAATTGGAGAGAGAATTTGCAAAGTAGGAGACAGGCCCAGATAAATTACCTATTAATAGAATGCAGCCCAGAGGGACAAAGAGATGAAGAATATAGACGAAGGATTAAGAGTCACTGAGGTTACCGTGGAACAGACTAAACGCACATATAATTTGGGAATATAATACAGGAAATGTGGAAGGGGAAATATATGAAGCTGATAATTTTTCAGAAATTTTGAACAATCAAATCTCAGATCCAAGAAACCCAACCAGTCACAAATGAGATAAATGACAAACAATCCACCTGAGCGACAACTTGTGAAACTGCAGAAAACCAGCCGAATACAAAGACAAGCTATTTAAAGCTAGCAGAGATGAACGACAGAGGAACAGCAGTTAAGCTGACAGCTGACTTCTCCGAAATCAGTGGAAGCCCGAGCAGCTGGGACAATACTGGCCACGAGCCGAGAGAAAAGAGCCATCAGCCCTGATTTTACACACAGTAATACAGTCTCTCCAGAGAGCAAAATAAAGACCTTGATTGATAGAACACAAAAGCTGAAAGGCAATATTCTTAACAATACACATTAAAGACACTTTAAAGGATGTATTTGTGGCAGAAGGAAAATTATATTAGATGGAAGGTTCAAGATGTGTGAAGAAACAGTGGAAACTATGTGTATAAATGGAAATAATCATTGTCTACATGTTTATATAAAAGCAATAAAAATGTCTGATTTGGGGGTTTAGAAAGAAAGTATTAGAAATAGTAGTGTATGGGTTGGAAGGGTGTAATTGTTCTTAATGCATTTTGAAGTTACTGTAAAAACCTAAGACTTTGTTAGAAATGAGTTTTAAATGTCTGAGGCAACCACTAACAGACAAGAAGATAATATAATAACTCTCTAAGTAATCTAGGGAAAAATTAAATGAGTAAGAGAAAAAATAAATCATCCAAAAGAAGATAAGAAAGGAAAAACATAGACAGAAAAGTCAGGACACATAGAAAGCATAAAATAATATGATAGAATCCAAACAGCAAAGTAAATTTATTACTAAAGTAATAAATTTAAATGGACTAAAATTTGAGGGTGGGAAAACAAATATCGTCAGTTTTCTTTCAAATCATATATATGTCATTTATAAAAGATTAGCCTAGTAGACAAACGACAGAGAACAGTTACAAGTAAAAACATCAGAAGTACAGAAAAAGACGTAGAAAGCAAACACTCCCTAAATGAAAGCCGACAGGAGAGACAAAAGCCAAAGTAGACTTCAAAGCAAAAAAGCATTACTAGAGTACACAGAGTCACTACACAATGACATACGGTCTAATTTATCAAAGGAGAGGACATTAACACACATAATAAGAGAATGAACATTTGTAAAACAAAAATTGACAAAATTTTGAAGAGAAATGAACAAATCAACCTTCGCAGAGAAGAATTTTAAGGCCCCTCTCTTCCTAATTGATAGATCAAACAGATAAAATAAATAAGGATATAAAATTTTGAACCACACAATTGACGAGCTTGACTTAGCGGACAAATTTAAAATATGGCACTTGACAATTGGAGAATACATAATACAGGTGACCCTTAACAATACAGGTTTGAGCTGCGTGGGTCCAATACATGGATTTTCTTCCACCTCTGGCACCCCTGAGACAGCAAGACCCACCCTCTTCCTCCTCCTCAGCCTACTCAACATGAAGATGACCAGGAAAAAGGCCTTTATGATGATCTACCTCTACTTAATGAACAGTAAACATATTTCTCTTCCTTATTACTTTCTTAACAATGTTTTTTTCTCTAGCTTACTTTATTATATGGATACAGTATATAATATAATGTACAAAATATGTGTTAATGGACTGTTTATGTTATTGGTAAGGCTCTGGTCAACAGTAATTAAGATTTTGGGGGAGTTAAAAGTTATACTCAGATTTTTGTGCAGAGGGTCGGCACCTCTAACCCCTGCATTGTTCAAGGGTTGACTGTACGTTTAAGCGTGCCTGAAATTATTAAGAAAATTGGCCACATTTCATTCCATGAAGCAAGTCTAAGTAAATGTCAAAGAAGTGATTTCTATGCAGACCACATTACCTGAGTTCAGTGAAATTAAGTTAGAAATAAATCACAAAGAGATAATTTCTTAAAAATACTTGGAAATTTAAAAACCACATTTCTAAGAAACTCATAGATCAAAGACTTATTAAAAGTGGACATCAGAAAATGTTTAGAATTGAATGATAATAAAAATAGTATGTATTTTCATCATCACCCCCCAGGGCCTTTGCAGATGCAATTGAATCAAGGATCCTGTATAGGGAGGGTCGTCCGGACTATTGGGTGGAACCAAAGCGATCACAAGCACCCTTGCATGGGAAAGAAAGAGGGAGGGGAGGGAGAGAGGGAGATGTGACCAGGATGGAAGCCAGGGTGGAGATGGGGAGAGACGGCGATGCTGTGCTGAGGGAGGGATGGAGAAGGGGCCACACAGCCCAGGAATGCCAGCAGCCTCTAGAAGCTGGAAAAGGCAAGGAGATGGATTGTCCTGTCCAGCCTCCAGAAGGAACACAGCTCTCCCAATATTTTGAGTTTTACTCAGTAAGACCCAGTTTTTACTTCTGATCTTCAGAACTATAAGATAATAAATTTGTGTTATTTTAAACCATTAAGTTTTTGGTAATTTGTTACAGCAGCAACAAGAAACTAATCCAGTGGGCTTGGTTTGGACTTTCTTCTCTGCTCCCCACAGGGAGTCACAGCTCCTCGCAGGTTAACCCGGGCTCACAGGCGACGGCAGGTTCCAAGAGAGCAGACGTGTCCCGCAGCTCAGAACCGCGCACCAAGACTTCTGCAGCACGCTGCCAGAGCAGGGCACAGCGCCAGGGCTATGAGAAATAAACTTCTGCTTTAGCTGCCCAGTCTGTGGTATTTGTTATGGCAGCCTAAGCTGACTAATATAGTGGGGAAAATATAAAAAAGAAGAAGAAGAGAGAGAATGATTAATACAACATTCAGTAAAATGGTTATTAATATGTCGGAGGAAGGAAGAGGTGATGGGGAGCTCTCAACTATGGCTCCTCTGTGTCTTAAGCAGGGTGGTGGGTGCAGTGTTTGTCTGATTTGTTACAGTAAGAACTGCATAAAGAGTTCACATACACTGTTCACTGTATGTGCTCCCAATGAGAGAATCACTAAATGACCTCCCCTCTGCCCGGTGCGCAGAAGGTGGGACCTAGGAGGGAAGGACGTGCCCAGGGACCCGCGGCTGTTTACTGACGGGCTAGTCTTCTGGCTCCTGACCACGCACTCTGCCGGTTTTAGGGACCAGTAGCCAGCTGTTGGGGGTGGGGTGGGGGACTGCTCTCACCTCCCCACTTGCTCCCTCAGTCCTGGTCAGGAGCCAGCCCAGGCCACTTTCGAGAGCATTTCTCCAGCGGCCACCATCGGTGCACAAGTATCTAAGTCGTCCATCCAGGGACAGAGAGGCTTGGGTGCTGGTGCCAGTCTCCTCTCTCATGAGGGGACTCGTGGCAGCCAGCTGTGGCCACCGGGAGAGCGAGCTGTGGGCTCTCCTGACATGTTGTGGAGCTGAGGCGACCAGATCCTGCCCTCCCCTCCCTTGCAGCTGGTCCTGCTGGCAGTGGGCACATGACTTGAGGGTGGCCAGTGAGAGGCCCCACCTGGACCTGGAATCAGGAGCCAGTGACACCAGAGCAGGGCACCATGGTGGTCTCTGCAACGCCGCCTCTTGGGGACCGCCGCCCAGGCACTTGATCCACTTTCTTTCCGGTTAAACCAGCCAGGGGAGGATTTTGTTGCTGTGACTAAGAACGTGGATTTACACAGAACTTGGTACCAGGAAACAGCGTCCTTACAAGTTATGGATTTAAATAATATTATAGCAAAGGAAGACTTGAACTCACAGGAAGCCCTGTCCCGAAGGTTCTACAGTATAAACAGGATAATGCTCCCTAGCAACTTATAAATTTAACACAATCCCAATCAATACTTGCAACAATTTTGCTCTTACAAAGAATTAAATGAACAAGGACAAGCAGGAATATTATGAAAAAGATGAGTTATGAGTAGGGACTGGCCCTGCCAGATCCAGAAAGCAACATGGTGCTGGCACAGGGACAGCCAGACGCACAGAACGAGAAATAGTTCCAAGACACACGGCACACAGGTGCCAAGCCACTGCCCCTTGGCAAAACCCAGCCTCTACAGGACTCTTCGCCATGTGGAGCTGGGGCTCTGCAGACTCTTCTTGACTAGCTGCATTCCTGTTAGGCTCTGCAGGAGGGCCACTAGAGAGAATTGGAGGACACAGGGGTGCCAAGATACTGATCCTTCCTGTTTTGCTCCCTGTTCTTGTCTCATCGCCTGACAACAGCCCTTCCCCCAGCAGGAATGGCTGGCTGCAGTTTCCACCCTTTCAGATTCTCCCACTGTGGCAGCATCAGCCCACAGCCTCCCCGCCCCCCACAGAGGTCAGTGCTTCAGTGACAGGAAGCCCTTCTGGGAGCCTCTGCATTCTGGTAACTCCAACCTCTTCCCTTGTCCATAGACCTTGAGGAAGAGCTGCTTACTGTGTTACTCTCGGGGCCCCTTGCACGGGTTTAAATATGTTCAAACAATCCCCTGTGTTCAATTCTTCCTATTAAAATAATTAGTGTGGCTTTGTTCTTCTGACTGGTCCCTGAGTGCTATAATTAGAGAGATGCTAGATACATACACAGATGATACATAGATAATAACAGCACCTCTCATCTCAGTGGGGGGTGATGGATTATCCAATCAAGCATGGCACCTGGGAGGCCATCCGGATAAAGACAAATTCCAGATTAATCAAATATTTAAACATAAAAAGGTAGAATGTACTATATTATCACATCATGGAAGCCCTTTCTGAATGGAACCCAGAAGTGTTATAAGGATATATTAATTGATTTATCTGTATAAAACTATAGAATTATATAGAAGGGAAAAATACCATAAGTGAAAGAAAAAGACAAATCAAAAATTGTGACAATATATTTGCTACTGATACCCAAAAGAGCTAATTTCCTTAAAATATAAAGTCAGTAAGTTTAACACTAATAGCCCAATTAAAAATTGTCAAAGAACATACACACAGTCCACATAAAAGGAAATAGTCATGGCTCATATGAAAAGGTGATTGATCTCATACAACAGAGATGTAAGATAAAACCACAATGATATGCCATTTCTCACTTCTTGGTTTGGTAAAAATTCAGTAAATTAATAACACCTTCTGTTGGCAGGAGTATGATAAACTTGCCTTGTGAGAATATAAATTGTTCAAACCTCCTGGGAGGGCAATTTACAATAACTAACAACATTTCAAATACACACAATAATAATTCTATGTGATAGATACCATACCATCTTGACCATTTTGCAGATTAGGAAACTGAGGCACACAGAGGTTAAGCACCTTCCCTAGAGCCACAGATATAATAAATAGTAGAATTGGGATTCAAATTCAGACAGTCTGGCACTAAATACCATACTCAGAAATACACACACGGTGTATTTCTGTATTTCCCTCACACACATGACTCAGGGATTCCATTCCTACCTCTTCATCCTACAGGTATAATCACACATGTCCAAATTAAATATGATCAAGGATATTCATTGTACCAGAATACTGGAAAATAATCCATTTCCCTCCAAAAGAGAAATGCTTAAATAAGTCAGACCACATCCATAAAATGGAATATAATAAAGCCTTTAAAAATAACAGAGGCTTATACACAAAAATCACAAAGACAGATTGTTGAGTGCAGAAAACAAGACGCAGAGGACTTGGTTCTGGTAGTGATGGAGCAACTTACAGAGGTCTATCCCTCATGCCATAAAATTGATACAAGCTGGACAAATCCTGTAAAACAACCATAGAATGCATTGGCAAGAGCAACCAAAGCAGGCAGAAATTAAGGACTACAACTCCTTGAACAAAGAAAACTCATAAGGTATGTTCCACATTTAGTGCAGCTCATCCCTGTGGGTTCTTCCATGCCCCCCAAGGAACAGCGCTGAAGCACAAAAGAACAGCCTAAAGACCCACATCACAGACAGAAAGGAATTGCAAAGAAGGGAGCCCCAAATTCTACGTACACACGCTCTTCAAGGTGTGGTCTAACTCATAAGCTGTGCAAAGGGCAGGGCTAGATTCTAAGAAACTAAGCAAAAAATCAACCCCTGGAAGGAAAAGAGCTGATCAGAAGTTGCTGCAGCCACAGTGCTGGAGAAACAGAGCTGGGGTCAAGTCCTGCCAAGGGGGAGGAGACTTGCTGACCAGCCCGGGCTCTCAGCTGCAGGGCAGGGCACGGGGGCAGCAGGGCCTGCTCAAAGGGTAAGGGTACGGTACAGTGGCCTGCCCCAGTGGGCAGCAAAACATCCAGGTTGAAGCACAGTGAGAGAAAAACATGGAAAGTATAGAAAAGTATGGAAGATATGTGGGACATAATAAAAAAAAAATCCAATATATCTATATCTGGAATCCCAGAAGCAGAAGTAGGAGATTTGGAAAGAAGCATTATCTAAAGAAATACTAGGTAAGAATTTTCAAAATCCACGAAAGGCGTCCAACCACAGACTAAGAAGCCCTGTGAATACCAAAGGGGATAGAGACCAACAAGACCGGACACTATACCAAAACTGCAGAGAATGGAAGACAGACAAAACGTTGAAAGGAACCGGAGGAAAAAAGACACGTTACCTTAAAAGGAGCAAAATTAACACATGAGAAATAACAGAGGCCAGAAGAAGATAAAGTGATATCACAAAGCTCCGGCAGAAGGAAAAGGCAAACCTAGAGCTTTACACCTAGTGAAAACAAGCTTTCAAAACAAAAGTGAAATAAAGCAGATTTTATTTTTAAAAACTTAACAGAGGTGTTCCTCAAGAAACCTGAACAAGTAGTGAAAAAAATGTAGCCTTGAAGAAAGGGACTCTCCAGGATGCATGAGGCACAGAAAGAAACAGAGGAAACCAGAGAAGACAAGGGGTAAATACAAACGCTGTCTACCTTAAAATGGTGTCTTTAGGGCTTAAAATATACAGAGAGATAAAGTAATAGTAATTACTTTTTAAATGAAAATGAACTAAACACTCCAATTAAAAGACAAATATTTTCAGACTGGATTTAAAAAACAAAGTCCAACTCCATGTCATTTACAAAGCACAGCATGAAACGTAGGGACACAGAAAGATGGGGCAGCTAGAGCCAGGTCAAGGGTCCTTCCCCACCTGGCAAGCCTGGGGGGTCTGGATGCCACAGGCGGAGGGGGATGACGAATGTCGCCCGCAGCCCTGGAACCGGATGCAACAGTAGGGATTGTAGTTTTTGTTTTGTTTTGTTTTTGTACGGACCCTCTGGTCTCAGCTCCCTTCGGAGCCGAGGGTTTCCTGCCGTTACGGGGCTGCGTGGCTTGCTGGCTTTGCCTCTCGGCAGGAAGTGAGGACGCTGGTTCCCACCGCAGTGCAAGCGTGTAGCCGCGGGGACGACTGGACGGGATCGGGGGCGTGGCCAGCCGTGTGGTTCCAGGGTGGGCTGCGTAGACACGACCTAGCTGTCCCAAGCGGCCCCAGCCACAGGACGGTTTCCTGAGAGACTGGGGACCCATCAGCACAGGCTGGAAGCCGGGAGGCGTTAATGCTCTTGGGGTGAATGGACGTTTTGCCCGCAGATGAGTTCTTCTCCCGGAGCGGCGCCAGAAGACCGAGGCGAGGCGTCGCCGAGCCGCCCTCCCGTCCGCAGGCGCCCGGGATGCGCGTGCCGCGGTCACACACGCTGCGTCTTGGGCTCTGCTCTCTGAGGAACCCCAGGGAAGCACAGGTGAAAAGAGGAAAATCCAGGCCATTGTTCAGAGAGCGCAAATATCCAAATGTCTGACCTCATGAATAGAAAACATCTGAGGAGAAATTGAAACCGGTCTCTAAAAATGTGACTGCATGCACAAATAGCAACGCTTGGCTGCAGTGGGCTGTGTGAGACGACACTCCAGGAGAGAGGCCACGCTGCGCAGCTCCAGCTAAAAGCCAGTTCTATCCTGTCCCCTGTCTTTGCTTGTGCCCTCTCTCAAGCCCAGCCTCTCCAGATCTTCCCACACCCCCTCGCAGACATTGCCCGGGCCCTGCAGCCGGCCCCACGCCTGGTGCCCACAGGGCAACCAGCTCTGCCTCTTGATAGAAAAGCTTGTCTCCAGAACTGGCTGAGCCCTTGGAAGGGCACTGTGCCTCGCACCTGTGAGCAACTTCAGCACAGAGTTTACCCGGTTCATCCCCTCATCCCCAGGGGGCTTGAGGATGTGTCCTCAAGCCCCACTCCGTGTCCACTCCATGGTCCCAGCTGGGAGCTGCAGGGAGCAAAGTCCAAGCCCTCAGACCTGGTAGGCAACCCTGCCAGTAGGACAACCTGCATGTGTCACCTGCCGACCACTCAGCACAGGTGGCGGGAGCCCAGGACCCCTTCCCAGGAAAAGGTCTTTCCGAGTAAGGTGCAGAGATGGAAGAAGGGATGCCTCCCTTGGTGAGCTCCGGCGGAGTCCTTCCCTGACAACCACCCGGGACTCTGCCTGTCGCCAGCACCCTGCAGGGCAGCAGACAGATGGTGGGTTTGTCCAAACACAGGCGGAAAGATAAGAGGCAAGAGGCCTCGGGGGTTGTCTCACAGGTGCCAAAGCTGGCAGGGGTCAGAGGACACTTGAAAACAGTCATCTGCTCTTGCAGAATCTATGGACCTGAATGGTTTGTCTTTTTCCCCCAGCAGGAGCTGAGAGGAACAGGTCACTTGCCTGGGAGGCTATAATGCTGTATGTCCTCTGGATTCTGTGAGCTCACTTCCAACTCACAGGGGCCTCAGTTTGAGCTGCCTGACCCGAATTTCACAGGCTGGACCCTGATGCCTGGAGTCAGGGTGTGGGGACACAGAGCCTCGGCCACAGCGACCCAGCCTCCTGCCTGTCCGCCGGCGCTCGCTCTTCACCTCCGAGTGAGGGCAAAAAACCCTGGCTGGGTGGCCAGGGGGCTCCTGCTGCCCATTCTCCCAGGCAGAGGGGGCTCGTCCCCTCCTGCACAGTCACACAGGATGTGGCAGGCGATGCCAGCTGGGGATCCCAGGACAAGCCCAAGTCCCTTGACCTCTGAGGCCTTGACCCCAGCCCTTACCCATAGGGCAGCAGGATGTGCCCAGGGGCAGGTGTGTGGTTTCAGCCTCTCTCGGTGGACACCTCTGTCATGGTGATAAGGAAAACCCCCATCTACTACTTAGCACAGCAGCCACCTGAGACCCCCACCCCTCACGGAAGACCCACATTAGCATATCACTAACCTAACACTTGGCACATTAGCATATTACTAACCTAACACCTGGCACATTAGCATATTACTAACCTAACATCCTACACATCAGCATAACACTAAACCTATTACCCGGTGTAGACACTAAACCTATTACCTGGAGGGCATTAGTCACCTGAGACCCCTCCCCTTGGATCACCCCCACTTAATAAAAATGGGAAAAATTAGGTAGACAGGGCTCAGAATTTGGTGGCGAGACCCCTCTGAGCCCGCCGGAAAATAAACCTTGATTCTCTGACTCTCCGTGTGTCGCTCGGTTTGTGCTCGGGACCACTGGCTGTAACTCTTGCTGTAACAATGGGAACAGAGATGGGGAGAGGCAACATGTTCTCCAAGGGGAAGGAAGAGACACTCTAAAGTAGCAGATTGAACTCTCACATTTACCTCTGTGTCCTTCAAAAACCCGACAAAATGCAATGGTGGACTTAAAAAAAGCTTGAACCCACAGGGAAAAAGAGAAGGGGAGCAAGGACAACACAGAGGGAGACGTCACAGTGTGTTGGTGGCAGAGGGCTGACTCAGCAGACCCGCTTCCCCTGAGGAGACAGCCGCTGCCGCTCCCTCCGCCAGGCCGCCAGAAACAGCCCGAGAATCTCCACACATTTGGGTGGAGACTCCACCGTGAAATACAGAGAGCAAACGAAATACTCTGTAGAAAATAGGAACCCAGAAAGGAAACAGACAGTGTTGGGGCAAAAGGAAACTTGAAGATACAGAGCCCATGACGCGGGGAAGCCGAGCCGTAAGAAAGGAAACCGGCTGTGCCATGAAGGCTCCAGATGTCTGTTTGGAGCTCTTAGAAATAAAGAATTATAACAAGAGATATTAAAAGTTCCAATAGAATAGGAAGATAAATTTGAGAAAATTTATCAAGGAGTAGAGAGAATAATAAAATTAAGGGATCAATTCAGGAAGTCCAACTTATAAATACTAGAAGTTCCAGAAGGAGAGAGAAGGAAAGGAACTATTATTAAAAGCAATAAAATTTCCCAGATTTTAGTGTTCAGATTTAAAGAACCCACTGAGTGTTCAGTAAATTAAATGAAAACAAATCCCACAGTTATATTATCAGCACATTTCAGAACAGCAGGAATAATGCTAAAAGCTTCCAGAAAGGAACAACGTCAATAAGTGACACAGCAAAGGATCTGAAAATGGAAGAAACAAGAGCAGGGTCTCCATCACCGTGGGAGGACATTGTCCCCAGCCTAGGACTGAGCTCTCAGTCACACTGTCAGTCAACTCTGAGAGTAGAACAGAATTATCCTAGACATTGAAGGGCTCCAGAAATTTACCTAAGGAAGCTGCTAGAATAGAGTGAATTAATCGAGAAAGAGGAAAATGACCCAACACAGGAGAGAAGCCAGGAGAATTCCCCCGATGAGGAGAAACCCCAGACCTCGGACTGCCTAGCTGGCTCAAGGCCAAGCCAGGCCCCATGGGCGCAGGAGGGAAGGGAGTGGGAGGAGATATCCAAAAAGAAAACAGGACAGAAATGGATAAATTAAGAATGCATTTGACCACAAGGAAAATATACGGAGAATTTATTCACATATTCCTTGAAGAGTTTGAGTAGTGACAGATACATAGAAAATTAAACAAAAAAGGAATGATTAACTCCAGGAAAAATGAAAAGTTGTACAAGGAAGGAAACAGGATCATTGTACACTACTGAGCTCATCAGTGGATAATAATGACATCATCATAATGTGAATGCAGCATTGATTTAACAAAATAAAAGTGAGAAAAGAGACCTCATTCTTCAAACCCAAAGGCATCTGGAGGTGTCTTTACTGGGGAAGGGATGGATTTACCTAGAGTCCACACTCACAGACTCTCCTTCCCTATGAACTAATGCCAGGGGGGTCACTCTCTCACCAGGTTGGGCAGCTCAGTCTGGCTCTGTTAAAAAACATCTGCAAATACAGTTACAAATCTGACCAATGGCCCAGGCCTAAGTGGCCAGAATCTGAGTTCTGGAGGCACAACCAAGGCTGTCTGCACAGCCTCACAAATAGCCTGCTCACTGCTCAGGGAGTGGCACGGTGGAAATACGGAAGTTTGGGGTGCAGTGGTAGAAGATTTGGGTTCTGGCTTCTGCTCTGCTAAGAACAAGCTATGTGACTTTGGGCAAGTCATTCAACTCTGGGACTCAGTTTCTGTATCTCTCAAATGACGATGATGATGCTAGATCATATGTCTCACAATGTCATTGTGAACGCAATTGACCATAGCACTAGGTGACACTGACTGAGCGCTTACTACACGCCAGATTCTAGACACATGCACCTCATCTAATTCTCGCAATAACCCTGTACGTGAGACGCTATTGTTTCTCCCGTCCCGCACGTGAAAAAATGGAAGCAACTGTAATCCCTTCTCCCTGATTCCTCCTTCCAACCTCAGGCAGAAAGGCCTACCCAGCAGTACACTGGTCTCAGCAGTATCTCCTGTTCAAAAGCCTTTGTAAAACCTCTAATTTTAAAATGCCAGAGTGTTTCTCACTTCTCTAAGAAAGCACCCACAAGTAACCAGGAAAAAGAGGTGCAGAGACAGAGCTGCTACCTTTGATAAATTGAAGAGACATCTAAAATTCCATGCCACAAAAAGGAAAGGAGGCCCACCAGGTGGGCACGCTGACCTGGAGATGGGGGGACTTGGAGGATGAGCCCGGAAGCTTCGGGCTTGGAGACAGCCAGCAGGACACATTTTTTTAACGTGAAGGCACATCTTGAATGGCAAAACTGACGAGACCTGTCAGTGCCAACAGAAACCCGGAGCTCAGGATGGTGGCGGGGCTTCCTGGGTTCTGTGTGGTTGGGGGAAAGAGTGATGGGCTAGGCTGAAGTCCGCAGAGAAGCCACATTTGTCAGGAAAAGACTGTGGGTTGTGGTGGGGGAGGACAGAGTTGCCTTTGAGTGCAGGTCGGAAGCCCAGAGGGAACAAAAGGCTGAAGGAAGTGACAGCTCACAAGTCACTGGAGACCCCACCCCCACCCCGCAAGCCTGGAGGGCAGCCCAGGCCTCTCTCCACAGCGCCTCCTGCCAGCAGCTGCTCCTGGGAGAGCTGAGTCAGGAGGAAGCGAGAAAAGGAGTCATGGGAAGAAGTTACTGCAAAAGGGGGTGGGCGAAGAAGAGGACAAAACAAACAGGAACAGAAAAATGGTAAGTATGCAAAGTAACGCTTATGCTAATTATCTCAATTTAGCCATTCCATGACGTACATACATATTTCAGAATGACATGTTGGACACAATAAATGTATGCATTTTTAAGAAGTTCTACCAAACATAAATAAGTTACAAATCATCTGGAAACTAACCGAAACTCTATACCATTCCAATTTCAGATTCAAAGGAATGAATTCAAAGGTGAGTTTGTAGCCAAGGTGTATTTCCTCGAGGGGAATCCAGTCTCCCTTAGGTCAGGGGGGTAGTTGCTGGACTAGATGACTTCACAATTGTCCCTTCCGACTCTCCAAAGGACTCCGTGGTCTGGGAGCACAACCTGCAATCGTGGACCTCTGGGGCCCTTTCTGCACATCCTCCAGGAAGTTCTGATCAATTTCTCTATAAGCCGTCCACACTGTTGGAGAAAATTAGTACAAGCTCCAAGACAGGTCTAAAGGAATCCTGACCATGCACAGGCAGGAAGGTGTGTAAAACAGGCATCTGAGCCCTGACTGCCCAGGAAGCCGAGCCTGGAAGGCCAGGGTGTGGAAGGTGGGGTGGAGGAAGGAAAGGGGAGCAGCGGGTCTGGTTTGTCTCTTGCACTGTACTCCAAGCTCTCCTGCACAAGTGCAGTCCAGGGGCCAGCCGCAGCCTCGTGAAAAAACAAAAGAATAAGAGGACAAATAAGTAGCAGATGAGATCTTGTACCAGAAAAATACAGCCCTGGATCAGAGGCAAATTGTGGTCAAACATTTCAATGTCAACTTAAAACAAGCAAAAACAAAAACAACCAAAAAGTGTTAAGTGAAGCAATAATCTCTGTGACACAACAGCAAAAACAGAAAAACATGAGCTCAAGGAAATTATAGTCAAATAACAAAAGGAGGAGTATGAACTAGCAGAGCTTAAGAAAAATAGAAGATTTAAATAATCATTAAAAAATTAAATAGGAGGCTGCACAGATAGACTCTGCTGTTCCTGGAAAGGAAGGAAGAGGATGGGGGTGAGGGAAGCAAGGTAGGAGGAGACTGCAGGGCACAAGAACACCCAGGCATCCAGACAGATCATATTTGAATGAAATATTCTGTAAAATCAAAATTAATGCAAAAGTCCATGATTAACAAAGTAGCAACCAGTCTGAGCAAGAGGGAGACCCTGTCTCTACTAAAAATAGAAAAAAAATTAGCCTTTACTAAAAATAGAAAAATTAGCCAGGCAGGGTGGCAGAGCTTGCAGTCCCAGCTATTTGGGAGGCTGAGGCAGGAGGATTGCTTGAACCCAGGAGTTAAAGGCTGCAGTAAGCTATGATGACACCACTGCCCTCCAGCCAGGATGACAGAGCAAGACTCTGTCTCAAAAAAAAAATAAATAAATAAATAACCCAACCAAAAACAAAAAACAAAGAAAAGAAAAGAAAATGGAAAGAAAAAAGAACAACAAATTTCAAAATTTTAAATAAGGATAAGATCAGTATTACTGATTCTTTCCTTTTACCTCAGGCTCCAAAACAATTCCACACAGCCCTGGAGGAGAACATTGAAAGAAAAATGAGCAGGAAGTGGAAATACTGGGCATGGTGACGCAGGCTTGTAATGCCACCTACTTGGACAGCTGAGATGGGAAGATTGCTTGAGCCCAGGAGTTCGAGGCCAGCCTGGGCAACATAGTGAGACCCCCGTTTCAGAACAAAACACCAAAAAAAAAAAAAAAGAAGAAGAAGAAGAAGGAGAAGAAGTGGAAATAAACAAAGGTTTTAAAAGAAATAAAGATAAAATTATGAAAATTGAAGATGGATGGTTATTGTATTTCAAAGACAAAGAAGGAACCCAAAACCAAAACAACAGCAAGAATCCTCAGGTATGTAGAGGTGTCTATTAATAGTGTGTAGAGGTATTTATCGCACGTATTTCTAATTTACGTTTCTAGTGCTGGGGGAGAGATGTCTGTACACATCTATTAAAAAGACTGAAGTTTTTCTTGTTGTTGCTGTTTTCCGGCTGGCAGCTCAGGAGTTCTGCCCTCTTTAATCTTAAAGAGCTCTGAGCCACAGAAGGCTCCCCTGGATTGTAGCTCAGCTGAGCCCGAGCTGAAGTTTTCAAATAAGGCTGAGTGATGGCCTGAGGATCTACAACAGAAGGAGATGCGCACACGCCAGCACCCTCCTGGGCGCGCCTGGGCAGCCCTCTCTGGACAGCTGGGCGTGGAGGGAGGTTCTGAGAAGAGAGTGGGCATTCACTCATCTCTGGGAGACAATAGCTTAAGCCACACTCCTTCTGCAAACAATTTAAAGAGCAAGGTCTAATATTACAAAAACATTTTAAATGAGTCATTGATCACTTATGAGTAAGACCAAAACTGACGAGAAAGATGGATTCCTGGGAAGTCAGCGGGTACCACTTTTTGCCCTAAGGCAACATGCAAAACCGGAAGATCTAACCAGTGTGAGGGGCACTGGAGAGAGAGGAGGAGCCCAGGCCCTCCGGGGGAGGAGTCTGGGCGGAAACTTCAGCAGAGACTGGGAATCTGTCTCAGGCTGTTCCTGCTGCTGTGGGTAACCCATGAGAGCAGAAATCTATTCTCCCAGCTCTGGAGGCTGGGAAGGCCACGATCAGGGCGCCAGCAGGTTCTGTGTCTGGGGAGGGGCCCCGTCTCAGTGTCCACGCTGGCCCCTTGTCACTGCATCCTCTGGAGGGGACAAATGCTGTGTCCACACAAGGAGGAGCAGATGGAAAGACAAAAGGGGTGACGCTGTGTGAAGCCTTTCTTATAAAGGCCTTAGTCCCATTCACAAAGGAGGGTCCTCAAGACCTAATCACCCCCAAGGGCCCCACTCTCCATACGGTGGCACTGGAGATTGAGTTTCAACAGGAATTTGGGAGGAAACACAAACATTCGAACCTTAGCAGGACCTACGGCTGCAAGAAGATGTAAACCCTCTGAATTGAAGGAGTCAGCAGAGAAACTCTCCTGTCTTGGACTTGGCAGTGAGTCCCGGGGAAAAACCTCACCAGAGAATTTGTGATCAGAAGTCATTCATTATGTGGATTTGCAGCCCCAAATTAGAAAAAAAAAAAAAACAACTCAATTATAAAAATGTAATACATTTTAAATGAATAAAAATAATCTGAGGTTGGTAGAGCCCCTGAAAAATAGAAGAAACAAATTCAAATACTTTCTGAAGAAAGTTAACTTCAACTAAAGCTTCAAGAAATTTCTGTACCAAGGAAATTGGTCAGTTTACTGTGAAAAAAAAAACTCAACACTCACAATGAAATATTATAATCTGATGACGAGCCAAGAGAAAGAGCAGACAGCAGAGTCAGACCAAGACTTCAGATCAGACACAGAATATAAAATAAGTTCAAAAGGTTTGAAGAAATAAAAACATCTCAGCAATATGAACAATTAGCAAGACACTATGAAAATTACCATGCAGATTTGAAGGAGAAACAGACAGGCAAACACAACTTTGAAAGTTGAATTATATAGTAATTGGAAGGCAGCTAGGCTCACTGTATCACCAAAGCACTTAGCGTTGAATTATACAGTGATTGAAGTTAAAACTCAATAGACATCAGAAAAGATACCACAAAAAATAATTAAAGGAATGAAAGATGAATCTAAAGAAATTATATATAGTGCAACCCAAAAAGATCTAACAATATATTTAAAGAGGGACAGAGAGCCATGGGGGAGAAGCTCTGACGTAAGTAGATCTCAGAAGGGAGCATTAGAGAAAATGGGGAAGGGGCAGCATTTGAAGAGAGAAAGCCTGAGAACATTCCCCAATTATCTGAGGGTGGCAAGCCACCTTCAAGGAAGCAATTGAGTCTAAAAAGGGATAAAGAGAAATCTGCAGATACATACATTACCAGGGACAGTGAAAGCAGCGGAGAGGAGACTGATCCTTAGGAAGGATCAGCAGAGGGCTGGCGGCAGGTGTGGCTGGTCCAGAAAGTGGGCCCCAGACGGGCACTTCCCGGGTTTGTTAGGGACGTCTGCTGAGGCTTTTTCTGGTCCTCGAAGAATCTCCAGTTCATTCCTAGGACGAGCCCAGAGCAACCGCCACCCACAGCCCTAGAAGCAGCCCTCAGCCCACGGGAGGGCTAAAGAGACGGCCCGGCCTCCTCTCCCCAGGCGCGGGTAGTGCTGAGAAATGTTCTAGGCTGTCTCTCAGAGTGCTGAGCGGGACTGAGAGCTAGCATCCTCCAGAAGGAAACGGCCTGGTGGCACACCCCACCCACTGCTCCTCAGCCCTCACTGCCAGGGCTTCCTGCTGTCACATCCAGACCTACCACTAGCACCTCCTCAGGGCTCCTTCTGGGGAACCCAGACAGGACAAGTTCTCAGTAGTGGTGTCATGCACCCTTCACCCTCTCAGTGGGCCTTTCTTCATAAGGAAACCCTCCGTCCACCCCACTCCTTAGAGTCATGGCCTGTCTGTGACACGGGCCCCAAAGGTGCAGTAGCCAGGTCCACGTGGGTCTGGCCTACACCCTGCACAGAGACCCGAGGAGGAGGGCCCCACCAGAGACTTCTGAGGCAAACAGTCGCACAGGGTGAGAGCATCACCAAGGACATGAGGGTTCCACCCAGCCAGCAGGGCTGGGGGTATCTGGGGAGGTGTCCGCCACTCCTGTGATTGAAGTGATTGGCTGTAGTGGGGTCCTCTGCAGTGAGACGACGTGCAGCCCTCGCAGGCGTGTGTGTCCCTCACGCGTGAGCCAGTGCTCACCAAGCATCCACGACGCACACAGCACCGTGGCCACGGGAGAAGAGCAAGGTCACTAGACCCATGGCACAGACAGCCGACGATGATCACAGCAATATGTGCGGGGGTCACAAGCTGTAATTAGGATCATAGGTAAAAATAATGTGGAAGACACCGGGAAAGGACAGGAAAGAAGTTCGTGCATGCGAACGCATTTGCCCTCTCAGGAAGGAGAGGAAGGTAGATGCTACATCACCAGGTGACAGGAACTTGTCGAGTGCATTCCCATCTGCTGGGACCACTGTCATACATGTGGTCTGTCGTTGACAGAAATGTCATTATTCAACTCATGACTCTGCGTGCATGTGTGTGCATTTACATGTGTGTGTATGTGTGTGTATGAATGTGTGTGCAGGTTTTTTTATATCAGCCATGTTGATTTATACCAACTTACAAAAAAAAATCACAAAGCCTCTCATAATTCCACCGCCCAAATACAATCATTTTAACATTTTCAGATACATTCATCAAGTCATTTTACTGAATATATTTATTTTACAGAATTAAAACCAGATCTGTATGCACTTTTTCTAGACTGTTTTTCATTTAGAAACATTTTATAAATACCATTTCATTACTCAAGTTAAAAAATATGGTGTCCAACCATATTTTCAATGGCTGCATAATTCTCCACTATATGAATGTACCAAAATTTATTTAAACATTACCAGTCTGGGGGCCAGAAAAATATATTCTATTTTAGACTGCATTATAAGCAGTGCCATTATACACACCCTGGGTTTTGCTGTACATCTCATGGTTTCCCTGTCCCTTAGTCCACTTTATTTTTCTCCATAACCAACCAACTAACTTACTGTATATTTATTTTATTTATTGCCTATCTCCCCCAATCAAAATATAAGCTCCTTGGAGGCAAGAGTTTTTATCTGGTTTATTTCCAAGGTCAAGAGCAGTGCCTGGGATGTAATAGTCACCAAATAAACATTCGCTGAATGAGTGGATGGATGGATGGATGGGTGGATGGATGCCATGGCAGAAATACTGTTATGAAGAAGATAATAAAATCCCCCCAAAAATGGGACCAACAGGCCGGGCGCGGTGGCTCACGCCTGTAATCCTAGCACTCTGGGAGGCTGAGGTGGGTGGATCGTTTGAGCTCAGGAGTTCGAGACCAGCCTGAGCAAGAGCGAGACCCCATCTCTACTAAAAATAGAAAGAAATTATATGGACAGCTAAAAATATATATAGAAAAAATTAGCCGGGCATGGTGGCGCATGCCCGTAGTCCCAGCTACTCGGGAGGCTGAGACAGGAGGATCGCTTGAGCTCAGGAGTTTGAGGTTGCTGTGAGCAAGGCTGACGCCATGGCACTCACTCTAGCCTGGGCAACAGAGTGAGACTCTGTCTCAAAAAAAAAAAAAAAAAAAATGGGACCAACAGAGCCAAATGCTTTAATAGAAGGAGGAGGGAGTGGCAAGAGATTGTGTGAGTTCTCTTGATGATCAGAAAACAGTTTTGTGCATATGGATGCACAGTGTGAGGTCGGGTTGGGGTCCTTTGCTCACCGCCCAGGGTCCCCATCAGAGGAAGCTCCCCCTTGTTGCAGTAGGTGACCCCCAGGTCCCAGTCAGTGTTAGACCCTATCATTTTGCTACCCAGGCCCTTTTATAGCATAAAGATTGTGCCAAAGAAACCATATTTCAATATTTATTTCCCAGTGTTTAAGGGCATGTTTGTTAAGAGTAATAAAAACAAGAATTATAGCTAAGCCAGAGAGCCTTGACATAAAATTAAAAATAAAAAGATTTATGTGCTTACAAAAGTAGACTGGGACAAAGCTACAGTAATCAAAACAGTGTGGTACTAGCATAAAGACAGACATATAGACCAAGAGAGAGTCCAGAGATAAACCCTCACATCTATGGTCAAATGATGGCACAAGGGGGCCAAGATCATTCAATGGGGAAAGGACGGTTTTTTCAACAAATCGTGCTGAGGAAACTGAATGTCCACATGCAAAAGAATGAAACTGGACTCTCACACCATATACAAAAATTAACTCAAAATTGATCAAAGATGAGTAAGAACTAAAACTATAAAACCTTTATTAGAAAATATAAGGGGAAATCTTCATAGCATTGAATTTTGCAAGGATTTCTTTGATGACACTAAAAACACACGTAACAGTACAAAAGATAGACAACTCAGACTTCATCAAAATTAAAAACTTTTGCACATCAAAGGACATTATCAAGACAGTGAAAGGCAACCCAGAGAATGGGTGAAAATATTTGCCAATCATATATCTGATAAGGGAGTAATATCCAGAATACATGAACAATCTGATTAAAAATGGACAAATGACTTGAATAGACATTTCTCTAAAGAAGATATACAAATGGCCAATAAGTACATGAAAAGATGCTCAAAATCACAGTCATAGGGAAAATGAAAATCAAAACCACAATGATATAATATTTCACACCCATTAGAATGGCTACTGTTTAAAAAAACAAAACAACAACAACAAAACAGAAAATAAGTGTTGGTAAGAATGTGAAAAAAATGAAACCCTTGTACATTGCTGGTGGGAATGTAAAATTGCGCAGGCATAGTGGAAAACAGTACCAGGGTTCCTCAAATAATTAAACATAGAATTACCATATGACCCAGCAACTGCATTTCCAGTTTTATACCCCAAAGAACTGAAAGCAGGAACTTGAACAGTATTTGTACATCACTGTTTATAATAGCATTATTCACAATAGCTAAAAGGTGGAAACAACACAAAATGTCTATCAACAGACAAATGGATAAACAAAATATGGTCTATATATACAATGGAGTATTAATACTATTCAGTCTTAAAGAGGAAGGACATTCTGACACATGCTGGACAATGTGGATGTACCTTGAAAACATTACACTAAGTGAAATAAGCCACAAAAGGACAAATGCTTTATGATTCCACTTACATGAGGGACCTGGAGTAGTCAAATCCATAGGGAAAGAAGGTAGAATACTGGCTCCCAGCAGCGAGCGGGAGAGGAGAATGCGGAGTTAGTGCTCAATGGATATGGAGTTTGTTCGGGGTCATGAAAATGTTTTGGAAATAGATTGTGGTGAAGGCACACGACAATGTGAACGTACTCATTGCCACTGAAATGTATTCTTAGAAACTGGTAAAATGGCATACTTTATAGTATGTATATTTGACCACAATAAAAAAGAAAAAGAAACAAACTAGTCATTGTTTAAAAAAATATGAAAGAAAGAAGAGTTTAAAAATATTGATAATTTTAAAAGAAAAAGAAACCAGTCATAGCATAGGTCACTTCATCTGATAGCGTCCCCAACCTTAGTTTGCCATTGGGGAAAATACCTCCCTGCGAGGACTGGCCTGAGCAGGAGTGCCTCTGCCTCGCCTGTCCCTGGAGCCACCCACTCCAAAATGTGGCCCCGGAGGCCTGCTCTTCTCCAAGCTGGACAGTCCCCACGCTGCCAGCATTCTTTGGAGGTGTGAGGTCCTGCTCCTTCACCCCCAAGTCCCCTCAGATGTGGGGCCCCACAGGGAACTCAGTTCTCAGGCTACAAACCTGGACCTTGCACCTGCATGACACGGCTGACCTGACTAGCACGGGGACCGCCAGCCTCTGGTGCTCACAGTCAATTCTGTGGGTCTGGTGAGAAAGCGAAGGGTGTGGCCAGAAAGTCTGAGACCCTGGGGACAGTCAAGTGACCAGGAAGCTAGTGCCCAGTAGAAAGAGGGTTACAGCCACACCTCAAAAATACAGATGAGAAATCTAAGTCAGCATATTATAAAAAATAGCAGTTTAATTAGAAAAATATTTTTAAAAAATCATTCAGTAATATCAGAACTGGACAATTCTGGTATGAAAGATTTTTCCAGAGGTCCTGGGAGAAGAAGTAATCCCAGGTTGTGAGGAAAGAAAAAATTTTAAATATATCTTTTCTTGCTACCCAAAAGTAAGGATGGCCCTAAACTCTCTGAAATGACAAAGTAGATGGCTTAGAATGGATCTCATTGGCCAAAGGGTGACTGATTTAGCATAAAAATAGAGCAATTATCACTCATTGGAAGAAGTTGACCCCATAGTTATCCTCACAATTATATTATTTTATAACAAATATAAAAAGTTCCTTAAATGCGAAAAGAAAGGCGATCATAATAAGAAAGGCTAATGTTTATTAATTAAACAAGAGGGTCACTGTGGATTCTGTGGCAGTCCCACCTCTGATGAGGGGTATGTGACGAGGAGGCAAAGACCTGCCTTCATTTCTCCTCAGAGGCGAACATAGATGCGGGGAACCCTGACGGCCAAAGGCAGCCAGAAAAGGTCAGGACAGAACCAACAATGGGGCGGAGGGGATCTGGGGTCACGCTGAGCTAATCACTAGGTAGAAAGAAGGGTCGACTGCAAGAAATGAAAGAAGGTGGCTCATCCTAAGGTGGCAGGTCACCTTTGCTAAAGGAGACCGCGGTGGAGTCACCTGATGACTCTGGGGAGAGGCAATCTCAAGGTGACTAATATAGGGAAGGCTCACGGGTTATGACAAACCAAACCAGGCCACATCAAGGGGGATACCCTTGTGTGGGGGGCTTTTCGGACGTGGTGACTGGAGGAGAGCTTCGCCAGCTCAAGGCAAGGCGTGGCCTTCGTCACCCAGCCCAGCTCTGCCCTGCTCTCAGCCCCATCCCGCCCTGCCGTGCTGCCCTGCGCCGCGCCCCGAGCAACAGCCCCAGCCCTGCCCACGCCAGGCTCGCGCCCTCGCTCCTGCACTGCTGCCTGAGCCGTCCTGGAGTTACTTAGTCCATGTTTTATCCCCGCTGCTCCCTCAGTCCTGGGAACTGGATCCAGCGTGCAGACCCTTCGTCCTCAGCTCCTCGGAGAGGGGGTCCCACGGCTTCTCTGCAGCAGGGCACAGCACAAGCAGACCCCACACAGCAAGCGCCAGCGGGGTATGTGCCTCTTTCGATCCCATTAACAATGCAATGGGGTCCAAGAAAGGCATGTAAAGAAGGTTCTGGAAGACCCTGCCTTGCATCCCCAGACTGGCCTGCACCTTCCTCCAAGTCTGCTTCCGAATCCTCGGTAGGGCTCGTGACAAGGCTCGGTGTGACCGAGCCCTTCCGAAAAGGTTCGGGTCCGCGGGGCAGGGCGCTAGGGGCCGCTGGGGAGGGGCGCCCACACCTGTGCGCTCCAAGGAGTTGGGACCGCGGCGGGGGCGCAGTGCGGACGGGGGCGAGGGGAGACGACTGGGCCTGCAGGATGCAAAACCGCAGCCCTGTGGGGAGACGGAAACACGCAGAAACAGGGACGGGGGAGAAACACGAACAAAGCGAGAGGCAGCGAGGTCCCCGCTGCGGCGGCGGCGCACGGAGGCGGCGGTCTTCGCGTCGCAGCCCCCAGCCGGCCCGGCGCGCGTCACCTCGCCTACCGCGGCGCAGGGCCTGCGTGCGCCTGGCTCCCGGCCCGGCCCCGCCCTCCCGTCGCCCTCCGGCGGCTTAACCCTCGCCTGCCCGCTCCCCGCGCGGCCGCCGAGGCCGTGGAGCTGCGGCAGGTGGGCGAGGGCGCCCGGCCTCCCCGCACCCGGCCGCGCCGCGCGGCGCAGGGAGCTGACCGTGGTGCTGAGCGCGCGGCGCGGGCTCGGGTGCGGCGCCAGACCCTGCACCGCCGAGCCCTGCGACACTCCCGGCCCCCAGCGGTAAGTGGCCAAGGCCCTGAGAGGCTGCGTCGGTCTCTGCCCCAAGGATGTGGACTTCACCGGCAGGGGTGAAGGGGAATGTTTGTGCATTCTCTTGTGTGGTGGGCGGTCCGAGTAGAGGTAACAGGGTGGGCACCCTTCACCCGGCGGTGCCCAGCGCAGACAGCGCCCGATCTGCGCTCTGGGGGCGGTGACTGTTCTAGGTCTGAGCTAGGCAAGGGGAGAAACCCTCCGCCCGCGGACGCAGGAGCTGGGGAAGAAGGGAGAAGGCTGCAAGGCCAGGAACACCCAGGGGCTCCCTCAGAGGAGGTGGGCCAGGACCTTCCTCCCCAAAGGCCCTTTGTCTCCGCAACGTGGGGGTTGGGTAGCTTGCCGATGCTCGCTGCAGATCCTATTTCTGCTTTATTCCCCACCCCACCCCCACGCCCCACCCCACGCCCCACCCCCACGCCCCACAGTGGCCTTCACTCCATCTCTCCCTCCAGTGGCGACGAGGCCGAGGCAGCCTACCTCATGGCTACAGTACTGCCCCACAGCCCCACCCCACCTGGGGTCCTAGCAAGCCCCTGGGCCTGGCTTTCTTGTCACCGTACACCTCTTTGTATGTCACTGCTGTGACTTTCCTGAATATTGGGGGTGGGACCGGGGAAGGCATAACTAATACCCAAACTATTAGAAAAAACGTTTTATGTCTCAAGACATTTCTGTTGCATGTGTGTTCCTCAAGCATTTTTACTTTGCTCCATGAAATCACACACCCAGTCACATTCATGAAAAAAAAAAAAAAAAAAAGGAAAGAAAAGCACAAAATTATCTTCTCAACAGGAAAAGAAAATCCAGGGCAGTTAAGCCCAAGTTAGTCGTCATGTAGAAAAGCAGTCAGTAGAATGACTTCAATTGCTCAGTTTGCAATAAATCCATGTCCTTGTGTGTTGTCTGAGGCACTGGTATGGAAGACACATAGACATAGTGTCTCTGCCACCACTCTCTGTCCCCTGGACCCTGCTCTGGCTCCCTCACCTCTTGTCCTCCACTCTTGCCCCCACTATCCATTTGCACCTGCAGCTTAAGTCATGTGTGAAAGTTGAAAATTGGCCCCTGCCACTTGCCCTTGAAGGCTGGCACCCCATGGCTCCTAGATGAAGGCCAAGGCCCTTCCTAAGACCTCAGACCAGGTGTGGTCTGCCAAGCCGATCTCCCAACCTCGTCCCTCTGGCTTGCTGCTCTGGCCACTTGAGTCACTTTCAGATCTGGAAACAATTCTTTACTTGCTCCTGGGGCCTTTTCTCAGGGTAAGCCCTCTGCCTGGAATATGCATCCCATATCTTCTGCCTGACTGTTTTCTGCTGTCTTTTAGATTTGGGGTTATATATCACATCCCTGAAACAGAATGATTAAAATAAATACACTGTGTGGTCCCTGTTTCCATGGAATTTTCAAGTTCATCTTAGAGATGAGAGACTCAGCCCCGGGGACTTGGTGTCACTGAAACCTGTCTTAGAAAATGGTGCACATACACTGTGTTGGTAGAATTAAAAGTCCCAGACTCAGCATCCTATTTAGGAAACTTAGATGTAAATGTATGGCTAAGATGTCTCAGACACATAAAGGTCTTCATTCAAATAAGTAATAGCTCACAATCTACTAGAGCTGGAGTCCTGGACCTTAAAGAATTTTCAGGCTCTTTGGGGAGCAAGACCGAGCACCGTGTGAACAATGGCTGGGTGGCCACCGAGCGCTGCAGACAAGAAGGCGCCAGGAGGGAGAGACACAGGTCTGCTCCCTCCTTAGGGGAGGGATGTCCCACATGGTGGGGGAGGACCTGTCATATTTCCTGCAGGGGTTTGGGATCTCTAGCCACAGGGTTACAAAGCAGAGTGTGCAGTTTTGCAACTGAGAACCTGGACGCATTTGGCCTCTACCCTCAGGCAATGACAGTGCCAGCATCTGGCTGTCCACATAAATCCCACTCTGCCCTTGAGAACTGTCATAGGAGGTAACTGCTCAGCCTGCCTCCAGCCAGGCAGTGGGCCCTCCAACCACTCAGGGAGTTGCCATTCATGCCACCCACAGGCCACGACTTTCCAAAGAGACAGATTCAGATACAATATTTTAATGTGGAAACTGACTGGACTGAACACAGACTAGCTTTCGTGTGATTGCTCTAGTATTGACAATTCGCTGGTTCATCATTCTGTATTCTCCTGCTTATTGTCCTTTCTGTGTGCAAAGTGCTAAATAAACTCAGGAAGTGGGGTTGGCAATATTAGTGACACTGAGTGTAGCCATCTAAAGCAATGACAGCTATTTTTCAAGTTCAGAGTGGAGTGAAATTTCCAACTGTTCATGATTTTAAATCAGTTGATTGTTCCAAGAACTGAGAAACTGGTAGTTGTATTTATAGAGATATATATCAAATAAACCATTTAAATGCTTGCAGTTGCAAAATTCTGCACAGTGAAATAATCTTTGCTGTGTCTAGTTGAAGTTATTTCCAAGAGAATGGTAATCAAAAGATTTTTCCAAAACATAGAAAAGGATAAGTGAAATAGAGATCTCATAACGAGTATCTCCAAATTTCCTGCCATAGAAATTATATTAACCTTCAATTATATGTGTGAGCTACCCTTGTTACTTTTAATCTTCACTTTCATTGTGCTTTCCAAAATTCCTCACAGAAAGACATTCATTATTCTATTTTTAGATTTCCCACAAAAGAGATTCTGACCTGATGGTTCCTAGGCTGTCAGGTTTGGATTCAGACAGCCTGGGTTCAAATCCCAGCTCTGCCTCTTACCCACTGTGTGGTCTGGGCCAGCCCATGGACGTTCCTGGATCTGAATTTATTCTTTGTTAATTGGGAGCTACACCACATAAGGTCGTGAGCCACGCTTCCTGCCTGGTGAGGCGGCTGTAACCAAGACTCAAGTCAGGGTCACCTGCGCTGCAGCCCGGGTGGTGAGCGCTATGCTGTGTGCAGCGAAGCCCAGCAGAGCTGTGGAGGATTGTGTGCAGTGGAAAGGGAGTCTGCAGGGGCGAGGTGGGAAAGGCTTGGGTACACACCATCTGGCAGGAAGCAGAAAAGCCAGTATGGCTGCTCGAGCTGCCGTCCCTCCACTCAGGGTATTGTGCCCAAGGGCTGAGCTGCAGCCAGAGCCCAGCCCAGGCTCGGCAGGTATCCGTAGCACAGTGCTTGTCCTCTCATCCTCCAGCCAAAAGTCTGAGGTCCCCCTCTGAAGGGAGGAAGTGCTGCCCGTGGGCAGGAGCAGGTGGAGACCGGTCAGCGTGCCCCACACGCCCCCAGGAGCCCCTGCAATGCCAGCTTTTCCAGGCCTTCTCATCCTCTTCGCTTCAATGTGCCCACTGCCCATGTGGAAACATTTCAGAGCCTCTGGCACTGACTGCCAGCTGGTCGTGTAGCCGTGTGCAGGGAGCTGCGAGCCTTTCTTGGGGTTAGGTCTGAAAGGCACCAGCTAGAGGCCCCAGTGACGCCTGCTGTGGCCTCTACAGGCTGAGCAGGGGAGAGAGAGCAGGGCCTACGGAGCAGCCCTTAGGGAGAGGCAGAGGCCAGCCCGGCAGAGAACCGCTTGCAGGCCGCTGACCGCCGAGGAAGGGGACACTGGTGGACGGGGGTGTTTTGGGCCTGAGCCCAGAGCCGTGACATGTGAGAAAACTCAGGGAAGGTTCTCACATCTGCCCTCTCTTGCTGGGGTATCGGAGGTCTCCAAACTTACCCCAGGGGTAGCATGTTTAAAACTAGACCCTGTTCCCCCTTCCACACCTCACTCAGCTCCTGCCCTCCTCCCTTCCCACCCTCACTGTCCCTCTCTTGGCATGAATCCAGGTCTTGGCATCTAGGACTCCCTGCCCTCTTTCTCTGTCTTCCTGCCTTTGTGGAATCCTGGCCTTCCTTCCTTTGGAAACCCCGACAGCGTGCTCTGTAGCCTCCACCTGCCTCTGTCCCCATCCAGGCCGTCAGGAATGCCTCTCGCTGCAGACTCTTGCTGGAGTCCTCTCTGCAAGGCTCCCTTCCCATTCTCTGTCCTAGAGCACCCTTCACTAAAGCCCTGCTGCCACCCATTCAGAAGATGGTGCGGCTCCCCACTGATCAGGGTGAGGCCTGGCGCCCCAGCTGTGCCAGGAGATCAGGGGTTATCCCTCCGGACCCTGCCCGCCCCCACCTGGGCAGACCCCTGCGCCCTTTCCCATTGAACTCAGAGCGAGCACCAGAACGCCTCTGTGGACGGCACTGCAGGGGCCGGTATCTGTCAGTGCTGTGTGCACAGAAGGTGACATCTGCTGCCCCTGAGTCCACTCCGTGCCCACCCCCCACCGCGATGTTCTCTCCCCTCCGTCCATGCTCCGTAAGGTGCTCGGCTGTGTCTTGCCTCCCCAGCAGATGCACAGTCCTGGAGTTTGCAATGGGAGGCAAGTGGGCCTGGGTGTCCCGTTCAGCTGTCTCTGACCAGATGGCAGAGGTGCCTTACCTAGCGGGATCCTCTGCTCCGCCCCCTCGACCGGGCCGTGAGGCCTCCCTCATGCTGGTGTGGTGAGGGTGCACTGAGCTGCCGCTGCTAGAAGCCCGGCCTGGGAATGGGAGTCTGGGTTGGCCAGATGAGCTGAGACGGTGCTTGCGTGAGTCAGGAGCTCATGGGTGCAGCAGTCACCAGGCAGCTCTCGTTGTGTGCCTACTGTGTACCTGTAGGTATGTTGTCTATACAGGCAGAAGCCGTCAGTGCGGTGGCGCTGTTCCTATCTCCCTCTCCCCTGCCTCCAAGGGGCTCCCTAGGACATAGGCCCTGCAGCGAGGGAGCGGAGGGAGAGGTAGGCAGAAGTTCTAGTCCAGTCTTGAATACTAAGTGCGCCCGCTTTCCTCCACAGCAGCCGGAGCGCCGGCAGCATGGAACTGAAGAGAGGAAAGACCTTCATCAAATCCAGCCTGCAGGTGTCCCACGAGAAACCCACAGACCCGGCAGCCACTGCCCCCACCAGGGAGGATGCAGGCCCCCGGTCAGTCCCGCTGGGGGCACAGCAGAGGCCCCACGGTGAAAAAGACCCACAGGCCAGTCCCGGCGCCCAAGAGCATGAGAGCTGCCCCAGCCAGGGTGCACAGCCAGACCCTGACGGGAGTCCAGCAGCCTCCTGTGAGGCCACCTTTAAGCTGATAAGAAAAAGCAAGACTCACGACAGTGTGCCAGGGGCTGGCAGGGCAGCAGCCACCCCCGGGCAGCTGGCAGGCAGTGCCAGCTTCCCGGGGCCCTCGGGCAGCCAGCGCATGATCGACTACCGCCACTTTGTGCCCCAGGTGCCCTTCGTGCCGGCTGTGGCCAAGAGCATCCCGAGGAAGAGAATTTCCCTGAAACGGCCTAAGAAGTGCTTTCGGAACCTCTTCCACATTCGCAGAAACAAGACTGAGAACTTGGCCTCAGTAGAAGCCAAGGAGAAGAGCTCACTCTCCCCTGGGGGCCCATCGGATGCTGCAGGGGAGCGAGGCAAAGCCTTCCTCCCCCTGGGGGAGGGGCCAGGGCCAGACAGCCTGTGTCAGGACCTGTCGGACAGTGAGCTCCTGACTGACTCGTCCTTCGACCTCTGCAGGGCCCTGTGCGAGGACGTGGCCTCGCTCCAGAGCTTCGACTCGCTCACAGGCTGCGGGGAGATCTTTGCTGACGAGAGCTCAGTGCCATCCCTGGAGCTGAATGGAGGCCTGGAGAGCCCAGCTGGGGCTCCCCGGGACCTGGAGGGCAAGGTCCCTAGGGGCCCCTTCCAGGGCAGTGTGGAGCAGCTGGCCTCACCTGCCCAGAGCGAGGCGGCTGACTTCACCAAGTTCTGGGACAGCGTGAACCGCTCAGTGAGGCAGCAGCAGCGTGCCCTGCTGGGCCCGTGGCTGGCAGCGCCCCGGGGCACAGACACAGACCGGCCCAGGCTGGATGCGGCTGGGCTCGCCCAGCTGCCCTTGTGCCCCTGCCGGGATCCCCGGAGCGGCTCCAAAGCTAGCTCTGTTGACACAGGAACCCCCAAGAGTGAGCAGCCAGAATCTGTGTCCACAAGTGATGAGGGTTACTATGACTCCTTCTCGCCGGGCCTCGAGGAGGACAGGAAGGAGGCCACGAGCCCAGGCACACCTGCAGCCCCCTTCCCACGGGACAGCTACAGTGGGGATGCCCTCTACGAGCTCTTCCACGACCCCAGTGAGGGCCCTGTTGGCCCGAGCCCAGATGACGACCTGTGTGTGTCTGAGAGTCTGTCGGGGCCAGCCCTGGGGACGCCGCTGTCTATGTGCAGCTTCCACGTAGGGGCCGAGGAGAACCTGGCCCCAGCGCCAGGCCCCGACCTGCTCAGCCAGGGCTTCCTGCAGAGCTCCTGGAAGGGCAAGGAGTGCCTGCTGAAGCTCTGCAACACCGAGCTGGCCATCACCATGGGCATTGTGAGCTGGCTCCGCCGCGGCCCTGCACCCCGAGCCCCACCTACCCCGGAGGAGCCCACAGCCCCACCTGGCCCCCAGAGGGCCCCCAGGGCACGGGCAGAAAAGCTGGAGGGTGGGGGAGCCCAGACCTCAGACGCAGGGGGGCCCACGGTGTGCTCAGCACCCCGCAGGCAGGAGCTGTGGGAATGCTCTGGCACCAAATGCCTGCTTGCCGGAGCGAGCGAGGGCCCAGTGGGCACTGGGCAGGGGCCCAGCACTCTGCCCAGGCACCCCTCTCTGGAGAAAGGGACACCAGGCCACCCTGAAGGCTCGTTCTCGTCTGTGTTGTCTGCAGCTGCTGCAACAGCAGACACTTCCAATAAAAACAAGGCCCCGAGCCCCTCTGCCCGGCCTAGCTCCCAGAAGGAGCCCAGGCTACCTGGGGACCTGGGGTGTTTCCAAGGCCCCTGGAGACCAGGTCGTGGGGGAAGTACTCTGGACACAGAGCCCACGCTGGCAAGCTGTGTGGCCCGTGTGGCAGCCCTGCAGATACACCAGGATGGCCAGCCCCAACCCAGACGGCCTCTAAGGCAGGACGCAGGCAGTGGGTTCTTCGGGCAGCCGCAGGCCAAGAGCCCTGACATTCTGCTGCGGAAACAGCCCAGCAGCCCCCCCAGTGTGGCCACTGCCCGTGACCTGCCCTCTCTGGCCAGTGCACAGGACCGGAGGTGTCGAGACCACATCTCGGACCTGAGTAGGCTCAAGGTGGAGCCTGCTGGGCTCAGTGTCCAGGCCGGTGCCTGCACGGAGAGCCAGTCCCCACAGCTCGGCACAGGGGCTGTGGACCAGGTGGCACATGGCAGTCTGCTGGACTCTGAGACCCCCTCGGCTCCTGCTGCCTGGCGCAGCCCTCAGTGCCAGCGCCCAGAAACCCTGGGCCTCACTTTGGACAGCCAGCGGGAGAGGGGGCCCTTGGCAAGCGCCCCTGAATGCCGCTGCAGCCTTCTGGCCCGAGAGGGCCTCCTCTATGGCTAGCCAGGAGTGGGGGCCCCGAGGCCAGCCATGGCCGAGCCCCACCTGTAGGACAGGCATGAACGCACCAGAAGCTGCATTCTTACGGCCACATTCAGAAGACCCTGGGACCCAAATCTCCATCTTTTGTCCCTGACATGAGGACTGTGTTGAGGCGAGGGGGTGGCAGGACACAGGCAATCAGGGGGCGGGCGTTTTCATGTGGGGACATCTTGCCTGAACCCACCAGGGCAGGCGGCCCAAGGCCAAGGACAACTTGAAGCTGCGAACATCTTGCTGCTCCTCCAACAGCATGTCCAAGAGAGGAGCTCAGGCTTGGGAAGGAAAGGGCGCACGGTGCGGGGGGAGGAAGGGGAGTGGGGGGCCGGCACGCCTTCGTGGCATGCGTGAGGAGGGATCCGATCATGAGCCGCAAGCACAATCCTGAACTCCGTAATCCCGAATGTTGAAATCCTGAAAAGTCAAAGTCCCTAAAGTCTAAAATCCCAAAATCACAATCCTGGAAGATAAAAATGCCAGAAATGTAATTCTGGAAAAACTAATAAAAAATTCTTTAAAAGATATTTAGTCACATTTTTAAAAGGGGATTTAATTGAGGAACATAAAAACACAACAGAACACTTTATAGGCCACTTTACATAATAAAATATCCAGTAATAACATGCATATTTTGCAAGCATAAACACTCAGGCATGATAACATCAGTCACACATGTTTAGCAGTTATGAGCAGACAAACTGTATTCATAAAGCAGTGGGCCAGAAATGGAAATATAGAAACACATATCACTTTGGTTGGTACCTGTGCACCTAGCTTTATAAATACCACTGTGATGGACAACCGAAGTCCTTTTTTATGAGATGGATCAACAACCATAGTGGGTCGCCACCACACATGCAGTCGCCCAAAGAGCTTTGATCCCAAGAAATTTTATCTTTCACAAATGCAGATGTACAAAAAGGACATCTCTTCATTTATTGAGGACGTTTCGGTGTTTTTACATATGTGCACAATGCTGACACACAAAGTCGAAGCTGTGATAAGGCACTTTTAGGCACATCAGAGCTCTCTAAAAGTCTTTACACAGTTTATACCTCCAATTCTTACCTGATGCCAGTAACGTGGCTCAGGCTAAAAGCATCTGGGCCACTGGTGTAAGTCCTGGAGTCCAAAGGCCATCAAACCTGGAGTTCTGATGTCCAAAGCAGCAAAGAAAACCTGGTTCCAGCTCTCAGAGAAAGACCAACTGGCCTGTGCTGGTTCTCTCTGGGCCCATCGTTGGCACCTACCAACATTGAGGACAGATCCCCCCACCTAGGCCACTCACTCTAGAAACACCCCCACAGATACACCCAAAATAACACCTTGCCAGGTTTCTAGGTAGTCCTTCATCCAGTCAGGCCAGTGCCTAAAATTAAGTCCAAAGTCTCCCCCTTGTCTACGTGGCACCCATAGGCATCCATCTGAACTATACTTAACTCCAAATAAAGACAATAACAATGCAGTAATTCTGCCTAACAGGATGCAACTATCCTATGATTGTGATTTTCAGGATTTTAGATGTCAGGGATTTGATCTTTCGAGATTTCAACATTGGGGATTATGGCATTCGGAATTGTGCATTTCAGGATTATGATCCAAATGTGTGCGATTGTGGGGTCCGAGGCTCGGGTGGGGGGCAGATGAGGGGTAAGCTAGGGAGGACCCACCAGCCCCAGGACAGGCGGCCACACATGCTGAGGCCTGGAGGGCTTCTCCTCGGGTATCCGAAGCAGGACCAGCCCCACCTCGGCAGGAGGCTTGAGCCCACCCTGCCATGCGTCACTGTGCCACCCTGCCGGGGCTGGCTGGACCTGCCCACCCTGCTGCTGGGTGCTGCTGGATTCTCTGTCACAGTCATCCCGGACAAGCAATGATTTCCTTCTCCTTGCTCTCTGTAACCGAAGCCATGGATGGTAAATGCTCTTTGGCAAGAAGGCAGTTGATTTTTCCCAATCTGTTGTTCCACCTGCAAGTGGCAAAAGCCGTTGACTCCCGCCTTTGAATGGGGCTGTGCTCCCCTGCCCCCTGAAAACCTCAGCACATACACAGCGGCCCGACATTTGGAGCCTGAGGGAGAAGGCGCTGGCGTCTGTCCTGGCCCACGGTCAGGCCAGCAGGTGTGGGGGGAGATGGACCATGCACATTCTCTGGGATTAGATCCCACCTCAGCTAGCACGCTGCAGGGAGACACCAAGAGGGACATGACAGGCAGCTAGGAACTGGGTTTCTAGAGGAAAGGCCAGCATAGGAAAGGGGGTTGATGAGGTCACAGGCAGACTTCGAGGAAGTCCCATCTCATACAGAGCTTCTGCCGGGGAGGAGAATGGGGGCTGCCTGCTCTAACACGGACGAAGGCAGCACAGGACTGGCAGGCGTGAGGGCTGCAGCCTGACAAGGACATGCCGGCAGGCTAGAAAATGCTCCCGTGGCCCTTGTTCACTGAGGCCTGCTCTGTGCAGGACAGGCTGCGTGTCACAGGGTCAGAAAGGTGCAGCAGGGCTCCTGAGGGGTGCACCCGGACCCGTGAAGCCACATCTGACCCCTCCTTCCACCTGGGTCAGCTCACCTGATCCCAGCATCACCCTCATGCGGGTGTTAGCCTCACTGCTCAGACCTGGAAGCTGAAGGACAGAGCGCTGGTGAGCTGTGCCCACAGACGTGCACAGCTCGTGTGGGGGGCGCCTGGTTTGGATCCCACTCCTGGCTCCAAAGCCTCCTCAGCACATTCCAGGACCTCATGCTGAGCTCGCGCAGCAAGCGCCCTGCTCAGGGCCCTCACCCCTCCTCCTTCCAGGCCCCGGGTATCTGAGCACCCTTGGGTGCCAGCCACGTGCCGCCTGTTAGCAGACTGAGAGCCCAGCGTGGAGGCTGCCCTGACTCAGCCTCAGCCCGGGGACTTTGTCCTGCACCTGATGGAGCAGATGCTCAGTAAATACTTGTTGAAAGGAATGAAGTGTCAAAAGGCTGTGCATGGATTCTGATTCCCTGTTGACCAGGCTTTGTGTCTGGAGAGAAACAGAGTCAAGGTTTACAAACGACTCTGGCTTGAGGGCCAGATGCCTCTCCTGGCAGGGGATGGACATTCCCTCACTGTGCCTTGGTGTGACACAGTGACTCATGGTGATGGAGAGCCGGCCAGGCTGAGAGAGCTGCAGAAAGCAGGAGCCAAGGTGGTCCCTGCGCGATCAGGACTGGGGAAAGCAGGGTGTCCGGGACCCAGGGGCCATGTCCAGGCATGGTCTACAGTGACCCGGCAGCAGGCACAGGGACACAGGGCTGTGCGTCCTGGGGGGACCCACTGGCCGTCTGCTCTCCACTGGAAGCACGTTAGAGCGCCCCAGCACCCACCTTCCACCATGTGGGTGGGGGTACCAGGAACGGCTTGTTGGGTGCCCTGCTGGGGTAATGGAGGAGGGCCACGTGACCCCCACAGGGGTGAGCACTGGCACCCCACCCTCAGGCTGCCTTCCCCAGTGGGAGGGGTCCGGGCAGTGCCAGCCTGGCTGGGCTCTGCAGGCCTCAGGGTGACCCATGGATGGGAAAGAGAGGACTTCAGGGCCAGCTCCTGGGACAAGTGCCTGGCCCAGTGCTGGGAGGGGAAGAGGCTGGTTGGGCACTTTCAGAACTCTGGTCATTTCCAACCCTCTTGTTCACACATGGCTATAGAGGTGACAGCAGTTTTTCCCATAGGAAATAAAATCCTGAGAAGCATGCCCAGTTGTCCCCAGCGCACAGCTGTCCCACAGAGCCCAAGGGGCTGGCCAAGGTCCCACCATGGTGGTGGGGAGGGCTTAACCCTGGCCGGGCGTGCGCTGTGCCTTTCAGCCTTTCCCCTTGTGCCGGGAGCTGGGGGCTCCGGGCGCGGCCGGAGTGTGGGCAGGGGAGAGGCGCTGAGAAGGAGAAGGGGTGAAGCCCAGCACAGGCCGGCGGGGAGCCTGTGGACTATGTCAGTGTAGCTTCATGTCTTTCCTGGTTTCCTATTTTGTTATTTTATTTTATTTCCTGGAACAAGAATACATAGATGGGATACAAAACTCAAAAGGCACAGAAGGGAAAACCGTGGAAATTGAGTACTCCCTCCTTCCTCCCTTAGCCTTCTGTTATTAATACAAAATTCACTCACAGTGTCAAAGGACAAAATTGGAACAGATTTCATTATAGATCTGATTGGCTTTTATTTGCAATTCATGAATAGAGCAGCCTCCACTCTACAAAATAGAATGAGGCCCATGGACGGTGGCAGGACAGTGGTTCTTGTAAGGTGGCAACAAGGAAACGGAGTCACAGGAAAATGCTGACCAGTTACCATCAGGTCACTCCAGGGGACTGTTTCGTGAGGGTTGAAGCAGAGGGGACATCCTTACTATGCCTCAGGTAGACTGTAATCTCCGTTTGCGGGAAAAACTGGTCTGTTTGGGGATCTGCCTGCTTCCTTACAGTTTCAGTTTGAGCATGTGGCATTTGGCGCAAGTGAGTCCACTGGGGTTGGGTCTGGTCTGCGGGGCCCAGGCCACGAGCCGAGTTGTTTAACAACACCTGCTGTCCCCAGCCCAAACAGCGCCAAGTGCACGGCCCCTTGCCCTCTCCTCCACGAACCAGTGTGAGTCCTCAGACCCTTCCTCTTCCGTGACGTACACACATGAGCTTTACTCCTGTTCACTGCCCAGGACGCCCTCCTGGGCCCGGCACCAGCCGTGGGCGGCACAGCCTGCTCTTCCCAGCAGCGGCCGGCGGTCTCCCTCTCCACGCACACGCACGTGCTTTCCCGCCTTGGCGTCCAAGCACTGCTGCCCTCTGCCCTCGTTTGTTCTCCCAAGTGCTCACTATTAAAGTCCTCTTCACGACTGTAAACGGGAAAATTAATCAACAAGAAAAAGGTGTTTTTTAGTGAAAAGTGCCTCTTGCCTCCACTGCCCCCGACTGCCGGCTGCCCTGACAGTGACCTGGACTCCACGCTCATGCAAACGAAGTACACACCTGCCCCTGGGAGGGGGCAGGGGAGAGGTGGCTTTTTTATTATTGCATGTAAAGACCTTGGAAGCTGTCATTCCCATCCTTCAACAAGAAAAAGCCAGGCAAACGAAAGATCAATGACTTTTCTGGACCCATCTGGGAACTGAGCTCACAGGGCAAACAACTTGCCCAAAACCTGGAGAGACAGATGCATCCAGAGAAATTCAGAAACCTATGGCCTGGAGCAGGTGCCTCCAGATGCCAAAAACTGGTAGAAACACTTAAATAAGAGTTGACAGGTTGTTGCAGGCTGAGTAGGAAGCTGGGGGCTGAGCACTAAAGGGGCCACAGTGTCAGAGGCTGTGCCCGCAGGAGCCACCTATGCTTTCAGGGTGAGGGTCAGAGAAATAACCCCCGACTCTGGCAGAGGAAGCGGGCGGCTGAAGCCCTCCTGACCCTTCTCCCTAACACAGCCTCCCTCACAGAGGAGGGGCTTCCCCAGGGTGATTCTGAAGCCTTCTCAAGCTGAAGGGAGGGCTCCACCCCACTGCTGTTCTCCCCAGCCTTCCTGTCTCACCTAAGGGAAATGCACAGTGAGGGGAGGCTTCGTGGAGGCAGCCTGGAGACGCTGGTGGGGAGGGGCCCGGGCTCTGAAGGCTTCACCCCGCCCAGAGACACAGGGACTAAAGGGCTGAGGAGATCGGAAGACATGGGCCCCCGGCCCCCCACTAACAGCCGAGTAAAAATTTTTTTAAAAAATCAACACACAAAAGTCAGTTGTCTTTCTATACACTAGCAATGAATAATCTAAAAGAAAATTAACAAAGAAATTCCATTTACAATAGCATTAAAACAGGAAAAAATTTAACTAAAAAGATGAAATAACTGTACACTAAAAACTATAACATATTGCTGAAAAAAATTTAAAAGACGTAAATAAGTGAAAAGACATCTCATGTTCACGGATTGGAAAATTTAATATTATTAAACAGCAATGCCACCTAAAGCTATTAAAGGCAATCCCTGTGAAAATCCCAATGGATTTTTTATTCAGAGATAGACAAGCTAATCCCCAAAATCATATAATCTCAAAGGACCCAGAACAGCCCAAACAATCTTAAATAAATAGAACAAATTTGGACGACTCACATTTGCTGATTTGAAAACTTACTATAAAACTACATCAATCAAAACAGGGTGCTACTGGCATAAAGACAGACATAGACAAATTGAATAGAATAGAGAGTTCATAAATAAGCCCTTGATATATGGTCAGTTGATTTTTGACAAGGGTTCTAAAATCATTTAATGGGTAAAAAAAATCTCTTAAATGACGCTGGAAAAAGTGGATATCCACATGCAAAAGTATGAATTTGGACACTTACCTTATAATATCATATACAAAACTTAACTCAAAATGGATCAAAAACTTAAACATAGGGACCGACTATGTTAGAAGAAAACAAAGGGCAAAATCTTTATGCTGTTAAATTTTGCCTTGATTTCTTGTATATGATACAAAAAATATAAGCAATAATAGAAAAAAATAACTTGAACTTCATCAAAATTAAAACCTTTCATGCATCAAAAGACACTATCAGGATGGGAAAAAATATTTGGACATCACAAATCTGATAAGGGATTAATATCCAGAACATACAAAAAAAAAAAAAAAAACCTCCTACAACTCAACAACAAAAAGACAAACAACTTAACTTTAAAAATGGACAAAGGTCTTGAATAGACATATCTTCAAAGAAGACATACAAATGCCCAATAAACACATGAAAAGATGCTCACATCCCTAATCATTAGGAAAATACAAATCAAAATCACAGTGAGACTCTTCATACCAAGTAGGATTATTATTGAAAAGAAAAAATAAGTGCTGGCAAGGGTATGGAGAGATCAGAACCCTGGTGCATTCCTAGTCAGAATATAAAATAGTGTAGCCACTGTGGAAAACAGTTAGGCAGTTCCTCAAAAAGTAAACATAGAATTACTATAAACATATGTATAGAAAACATACCATACAATAAACATAGGGGGAAAAGAAACATCAATTCTATCCCTAAGTATACACTCAAAAGAAGTGAAAGTGGGAACTCAAATAGATATTTGTGTTCCGCTCTTCATCACAGCATCATTCACAATAGGTGAAAGGTGGAAACAACCCAAATGTTCATAAACAGAAGAATGGATAAACAAAATGTGGTATAAACACATGATACAATATTATTCAACCTTTAGAAGGAATGAAATTCTGATACATGCTAGAACATGGATGAACCTTGAGGACATTATACTAAGTGAAATGAGCCAGAGACAAAAGGACAAATATTTTATGATTCGACTTAAATGACATGCCTAAAGTAGGCAACTTCACAGAGACAAAAAGTAGAATAGAGGTTATCAGAGGCTGATGGGAGGGCAGAATGGGGAGTTATTGTTGAATGGGTCCAGAGTTTCTGTTTGAGATCATGAAAAAGTTCTGGAAATGGATAATGGTGATGGTTTGACAACAGTGTGAATATACTTAATGCCACTCACTTGTACACTTAAAAGTGTTTAAAATGATAAATTTTATGTTATGTATATTTTACCATAAATGAAAAATTAAAGAAAACAATAGCAGGGAGTTTGAAGATAGGTAATTGAAACTTTGAAAACTGAAATACAAAGAGAAAATCAAACAGGGTTGGGGTTAACATACATGTAATTGTAATACCAGAAAGAGCAGAGAGAGAATGGGGTATAAAAAACATGGAAGAAATAATGACTGATAACTTTTCAAAATTAATGATAGACACCAAACTACAGATCTAAGAAGCTCAGAGAATACCAAACACACACAGATACACACACACACACACACACACACACATACACACAAAAAAACCCTGGAAATATCATATTCAATTTGCAGAAACCAAAGGCAGAAAATTTTAAAGAAAACTAGAAGTTATTGAGGGTGGACACCTTAATTACAGAGGATCAAGAATAAAAATTACGATAAACTTCTCATCAGAAACCATGAAAGAAATGTTAAAATAAGTTCTTTGGACAGAAGGAAAATAATATAAATCAAACACTTTGATCTGCATAAAAACAGAACATCTGAGAATGAATAAATTAAGGTAAAACAAATTATTTTATTTTTATTATTCATTACTGATCTAAAAGATAACTGCTTAAAGCAGTAACAGTAACAATGTAGCAGTGTTTATGGCATATGAGTAAGTGACATGAATAACAGCAATGTCATAGGACACAGGAGGGAAGAATTGAGAAAGCTTTGTTATGAGGTGACAGACAAGTCACATTTGTTATGATGTGATGTGAATGTGGACTTAGACAATGTTTAAACATACATTGTAAACCCTAGGGAACCCACTAAAATTTTTTTAAGAAATGTAAATGATACATTATGATAGAGCTATCTATCTTAATGAAACCATATAAGATACTTAATCTTATATGGAGTCATATAAGATACTTAAAATCAGAAAAGGCAGAAAAAGAGTAGGAAAATCTACAAAGAACAAATGCAATGAATACATACACCTAACAAAATGGTAAATTTTACTCCAACTATATCAACAATTACTTTAAATGTGAACACCAGATAAAAGAAAGAGATCACAAGATTGGATTAAAAAAAATTTAAAAGAACCATCTACATGTAGTCTAAAAGAAACCCATGTGAAATAGCCTGACATAGACAGGTTAAAAGTAAAAGCACAGAGAAGGATATACCATGCTAACACTGAACAAAAGAAATTGAGAGTAGCTGCATTAATTTCAGACAGAGTTGACTTTAGAATAAGGATGATTATCAAGGATAAAAGGACCATTATATAATCATGAAATATGAGTTTCAGCACAGGCCTTAAATCAATTTTTTTAATTATGAAATAATAGAGCATCAAAATCAGGCAAAAACTGATAAAGCTGTAAAGAGAATTATGCAAACCCACTATTATATCAAAATCTCCAATACTCCTTTGTCAATAATTGATACACTAAACAGGCAGGAAATCAGTAGGGATACAGTTGACCTGAACATTGCTTGATCTAATTGACATTTATACCCTCCAACAACACCACAATAAACATTTTTCTCAAGCACATGTGGAGCATTCACAATAACAGACCACACCTGGGCCATGAAACACACCTTAACAAATTGAAAAGAATAATAATCATATAAAATGTGTTCTGTGGGGGCACAGGCTAACAATTCTGGACTTAGTGTACGTGTATACTGAGATTAAACAAATAAGTTAAGTGATGGCAGATTGCAGATGTAGGAGCCATATTTCTCCTAATGGAGGTGGAAGTGACAGATAAACAAGAATGGAAGGCTAAAATAAAACATATAGTAATAGATTAGAGGCAGAGACATCAATATGAACTCAGGTTTAGCTTAATATAGATACTGATGGATTAATACAGAGGTAGTTATAGATATGTGTACATATTTGGGTCAGTATACATACATATGTTTCCTAGCTCTGTCTACTAACAAGGATGCTCCAGTAGCATTGAGCACATCCAGCCTCCAGATCTTGGTTTCTAATACCATTCTCCAAGAAGAGGAACCAGGCTTTTTGGAGAAATGGCTGATTCTAGGGCTGGGAAGAGTATATACGAGATGAACCTGGTGCATCTTATAATGCCAGAAATTAAGGAAGTGCTTAAACACATACACACATACACAGTGATGAGGGTGTGTCAAAGGGACACAGGAGCCAACTGAAAAAGCTCCCAGTGGCCAAAGCTGGAAAGATTTGAGCAAAAAATAATGTAGTATTGAGTTATGCCCAAAGAATGTGCGGGCTGCGCTTAGTGACATTCTTCCAGAATACAGTGTGGGAAAAGGATAAAAAGTACTTTACAGCAGGTACGTCTGGCAAAGATGACCTCCACCAGGTGATCAAGGTTGACATCAGCAGTGACAAGTTATGTTGACAGCACGTGCCCTTGATATGGTGTGAGGAGAAAGGCACTTCACCTCTGTGGTCTTCCTCTCCAAAACCCATAACCCCAGTATAACTACAAGAAAAACATCGGACTGACCCAAACTGAGGAACATTCTATAAAATATCTGGCCAGTCCTTCTTTAAACTGTCAAGATTATCAAAACATTGAAAGTCTGAGAAAATGTCACAGCCCAGAAGAGACTAAGAAGACATGATAACTAAATGGAGTGTGTGTCTTGGATGAGATCTTGGAACAGAAACAAAGGACATTGAGAAAAAATGAAGGAAATCTGAATAAAGTATGGGTTGAGTTATCAATGTGGTATCAACACAGGGTAATTAGTCATGACAAATGTACCACAGGAATATACACTATGATGCTAACAACAGGAAAACTGCGTAAAGAGTATGTGCAAACTCTCTGTACTATTTTTGTAAATTCTTTTGCAACTTTTCTGTAAATCTAAAAATTCTAAAGTAAAAAGCTTCTTAAATATGTATATTTTAAAAGTCAGCAGCAGGGCCACCCTCACCCACCCATAAATGACAGCAAAGCACAGCTCTGCCGATGCTGCTCACCTCTCCTTGTCATGGCTCTGCTGGGAGTTAGCTACTCTCCCAGCAAAACAGGTCCCAGGCAGGATCGTCGCAAGAGATTTAGAAATAATAGAGACAGAGAAATAACAGAGACAGAGACAAAGTGCAGTTTAAAGTGATGGGGGAGTCAGGGGTCCTCCAGCATTCCCGTGAGCTGTGAGGCCCCGAGTGAAATCCCTCATCGGTGTTTATTGTTACAGTAAGTAGTTGTCCTTGGTTAAAGAATTATGTGTACAGCTCATTCATTGAGGTTCCAGGTTCCCCAAAGGTTCTAAGGGACCCTTACCTAATTCTGTCTACGAATAGATGGTTGTAAAATTTTTCTAAGATAAACATGTTGAGCCCTAAGTTAGAAACAGACCTAGCTGAGCATACAAATTAAAGATAAAAATGTATAAAGTAGGAACACTGAGTCTGTATACTAATCTAATTTATTTCTCTAAATACAGAGACATGTGGTCAGGAGTGAAGCAGGAGTAGCCTTGAAGTATAAGATAGCTCCAGCTGCACGTTATCTGCTGGGCAGGCATTTCAATCAGCTTCTCAGCCAGGACCCAAACCGAGCTCTGCTGTGCAATAAGCTCAAGGCGGTGGCAGGCACCATGGAAGAAACGCTGCTGTGCAGACATCCTGACAAGGCCTGTCTGTGTCAGGAGCAGCTTCTAGTCTGTGAACTGACACACCCACAGGTTCCTTCAAGGAAAAGCCTGCAAAACCCCTGAAATCTTGCACGTCTCTTAGACTATTTTCCAACATGGGTCCGCATGTCATAGGTTGCAGAGCAGGTCTGGTGGGCTTGCAGGAGGCCGGGGTGGGTGGCTGCTGGGCAGGCACAGGCGGGAGCTCTGCTGAATGTGTGAGCATGGCTTCCTCCCACATCACCCATTTGTCCAGTTAGGTTGGTCCAGAAGGACCCAGTTTTCTGCAAATGGTGACAGTCAGCTCGAGGTTGGGCACACACACTTATTGCTAAGGGAGCTTTCTTGCCTTTTCTCTTGATTACAGCCTCCCCTGAAAGAAATAGTCTGCCTCCTGTGACCCCAGTGTGCTTCCCGCCAAACTCCAGGTGCTACACTAGTCTGCTTGGGCTGCCATAACAAAGTACCGCAGGCTGTGGGGCTTAAACGGACATGGATTTGCTCACAGCTTTGGAGGCTGGAGGTCCAAGATCAAGGCCAATGGGGTCGCTTCTCCTGAGGTCTCCCTCCGTGGCTTGCAGAGGGCGGCCCTCTCACTGTGTGCCTACACGGCCTTTCCTCTGTACGTGGACTCCTGTGTTGCTTTGAGTGCCCAAATATCACTCTGACAGCCTCACCTCACCTTAATCACCCCTTTAAAGGCCGCATCTCCAAACACAGTCCCATCCTGACGTACTGGGGCTCAGGGCTTCAACATGTGGATTTAGGGGGGACACACTTCAGCCCATAGTAGCCATTCACAGCTGGTGGGTGGCTCGTGTGCTTGCTGGCTGGTGGCATGCACAGGCAGGCAGGCTGGGCTGCTGCCACAGACACACTCCTCATGTCTTAACTAGATGGTGACTTGAGAAGAAACAGAGCCCAGCTCTCCTTTTAAAATAATTAACATACTGCTTGGCTCAGAGAGTCACTGGACAGACTTGGAGAGCTCATAGGACTGAAGGCCACCCACAAAGTTAGCCTTTCTTATTACTCCAATGAGTTGGTGATCCAGGCAAAGTGCCACCCTGAGCTGCCATCGCCACCGTCTCCCAGGTGTGGGGCCATCGCTGAGGACCAGGCCCCTGCCTAGCACGCAGCCTCCGCCTGCACGCCCATCTCCAGTCATGTTCTTTCTGCAAAGCTGGGCCCCATTTGTCTTGAAAATCTGTGTGATCCTCTGAACAGTTTTAAATAGATATCCTAACTTTCTTTCATCTCAAGGTATCTAAATAGTTATGTCCTAAAAGTTGACATTTTTAAAATAAAAAGGGCACATCATGCTTTTACATTTATTCCACAGAATCTAAGCTCCATAGCACTTCAGTGACCATCGTCCAATTCCACAAAGTGAGCAAGGGCTTCTTTCACTTTATATTGTTTCTTTTTCTCCCTTTTCTTCTTAGTTTTTCCATTCCACTTCCTTGACAGAAGTCTGTTCCAAAGTCCTCCCCCCTACAGGCATCCTCAGGCCATGTGGTTGTGGAGTAGAGACCTGCCGTGGGCAGGAGTGCACTGGGAGGTACTGGTCGGTGTCCACAGGCTGCAAATCAAGGTGACAGAGAAGACAAGTGGCGTCAAGGCAGAGAAGGCAGAAGAAAAGGCACGGGGTCGGCGAAGGCACTGTCTGCAGGCAGGAATAAGTGGGGGAGGCAGAGAAGGAGGCCTGGCCCTGGCCCAGGGTGAGGGAGTGTCGGGGAGCAGAGGCTGGGCCGCGGAAGACAGCGAGCGCCCTGATGGGAGAGGATGGAGCCAGTCTTGGGACCGGACAGAAGGTGACAGAAGGAAGCTCAGGGCTTAGTGGCACCAGGTCGGAGGCGCACAGGTGCCTTTGTGTACATTCGCCTGTATTCCTTGGGGTCGGGGAGTGAAGAATGAGAGGGAGTGCTGTGTTTTTCAAGGAATAATGGACAAATGCCCGTGGAAGGCAACTTAAAAGAGGATTGAGGCAAAAAACTTGAAACTACTTTTTCCAACAAGCGTTTATAATTCAGAAGGAGGAAATGATAACAAGAACGGTGAGGTGATCGTGGGTGGGTTAATCACGATACAGTTGGTGAGCAAATTCAATGTCCTGAGACAAACACAGTTGATATCCAGGAGTAAGTTGATGCAATATTCCATAGCAAACATTCTGACAAATGCATCTTCCTATAACAATCACGTAGAGTCTCAAGGATATAAGTAATAGGTCATGGAACATGAGTATAGATGTAATAAGAATCACTATCCCTAGGGACTTCCCCATCCATCTAGCATCTATCAACACGATAGAAAAAACACTGAAATTGACCTTAAATAGGTCCTTCACCCCATGAGTCAATATTTGTAAATTTCTTAAAATAGTGCCTGACTTATAATAAGTATGATAAAAGTGTTTGTTAAAAATGATAAAATTATAAAATAAAGTATTTAAAGGATAAGTTTTTTATCCCTTGTGTATTTATAGTACCTAATCAATATTCTTCAACCTTCTTCTTCTATCAAAAAGGGTTGGTGTTAGAGGCTAAATTGTGTCCCCTCAAAAATCCTAGTTTGAAGCCCTAACTCCCAGTGTGACTGTATTTGGAGATGGGGTCTTTAAAGAGGTAATTAAGTTTAAATGAGATTATAGGGTAGGGACATCTGATAGGACTGGTGTCCCCATAAGAAGAGGAGACGACATCAGGGCTGGGCATGTACAGAGAAAAGGCCCCATGAGGACACAGAGGACAGCCAGACATCCATCCGGAAGCCAAGGAGAAAGGCTTCAGGAGAAAACAACCCTGCCGGCACCTTGATCTTAGACTTCCAGCCTCCAGAACTGTGAGCAAATAAATTTCTGCCATTTAAGCTCCCAGTCTGTGGCGTTTCTTTACAATAGCACAGCCCTCGCAGACCACGACAGCATTCCCCAAGGCTCTCAAGTTGTCAAGCTTTTTTTCACTCTCTTGGGTTTTTCTTTAAATACTATTGTGACTGGGAACTGTGGTTTTAACTACAATTTAGCCAAGGCAGAATCACAGTATTTTGGGTTTATAATTTTCTATTTCTCCAGCATTTTAACAGCTCTCCCCAGCTTGATCACTGTTTTAAGTAATAAGACTCAGTTAAACCACACTTGGTTCCAAGTAACATGGGCCATTTTACCCAACCCAATCTCACTCAGAAGCCTATACCACATTGATTTTGTGTCCTGATATCTCATTCACAAAGCAGTTTGGGAAAGGCTCCCCCAACCCAGGCCCTGCCGTGGAGCCCGCAAGGAGCAGGTCTGTGTGGCTGGCTTGCTGCCTCACATGGCAGTCTGGGGAGAAGGCAGACAGGGCCATGGACATGAAGGACCAACACGTCTGCAGGCTGGACCAGCCATGGACACAGCAGAGGGCAGGCACTGGCTCGCGTGGCTGTCATTCTAACGGAGGCACAATTGGAAAACCAGGTTAAGAACAGGACTGTTGAGCAGAAAGCAAAGTACTGAATCTGCCAGGAGACAAGCCTGGCCCACAGGAGGGGCAAGGTGGAGCCAGTATCCATTCTCCCAGGAGGCTACCCTCACCTGGCCAGGCCCACAATGCCTCAAACGTGAATGAGTGAGTTGTAAGTCAGATGAGTTAAAGAGTACTTTTTATTTGCCAAAAGGTGCTCACAAGTCCTGTTAAAATCTTCCTTAGAGGTCACACTTAGCTGCGTCACCCCTCCCTTCTCCAGCCTGGGTGCCCACCACTCCCACCTGGACAAGCACCTAAGTGTTTGACCTCTCTCCTTTATACCCCATCCAATGTGATCTTCCTTAAATTCCAAGTTCTCCATGTTGCTTCCCTAGATCAAAAACTTTAAGTAGCTCTCTATTACCCCTTAGGTCACCCCCAGCTTACCATGGCATTCAAGACCTCTGGTCACAGGCTAGCCCACAGCCTCCTCCATGTTCACTGCATCCCAACCTGAGCTCAGTGTCTTCACTCAAAGCTTCTCTCCCCACTCTTCCCATCTCCCCAATCTAACAAGTCATTCTGGACTGCCCCAGTCTGTCCAAGCCTTCACACCCAGACAAGTAGTATCTGTTTAGCAATTCTGCCTCTCAAACATTTACTTCTCCACTTTTCTCCCTGTGGACTTCCCAGCACCACTGAGCTTCAAGACTCTTGTGTTGTCCCCTGGACCCTGGTCGCAGTCTCTAAGGGACTTCCCCTGTATGGATAGATGGAGGGACAGGTGGATGGATGGATGGATGAATAGAGGGATGGATGGAGGGATGGAAGGATGGATGGAGGAATGGATGGATGGATGGAATGATCAATGAGGGATAGATGGATGGATGAATAGGAGGATAGATGGAGGGTTGGATGGAGGGATGGAGGGATGGTTGGATGGAGGGATGGATGGAGGGATGGAAGGATGGAGGAATGGATGGATGGATGGATGGATGGATGAATAGAGAGATGGAGGGATGGAGGAATGGATGGATGAATGGATGCATGGATGGATGAATAGAGGGATGGATGAGGGATGGATGGATGAATAGAGGGATAGATGGAGGGTTGGATGGAGGGATGGAGGGATGGTTGGATGGAGGGATGGAAGGATGGAGGCATGGAAGGATGGATGGGTAGAGGATATTAGAGAAACCAAACCTGAGTTCCTTGAGTACACCCAGCAGAGGCACAACTAGAGGATCCCAGCCCAATCCTCAGGGGGAATTTCTGACACTTTGCTTATACATCTTTTTCTCCCACCAGTAAGATGGGAACAGACCTCTCTGGACTTCTGGGAGCCCCAAGTTACCATAAGATGTCTCCCCCAATTCCTGCCATCCTCAGGCAGCTGGGTAATGATAGCAATGATAGGGATTTGGGGTCAGGGTGACAGGGAAGAGGATGTAGAAAATAATTAATCCCGTGAGTTGCTATCTGCCCTTCCATACAGGTCCCTCAATCTCTCCGAGCACAGCACAAACTTGATTAATAAATGCTGGTCACTGCCACCCACTACTACAGAAAGAGTCATAGTCCAGGAGTGAATGATCAAGGGTCAAACAGAAACGAAATGGAAAGGGCTGGTGTGAGGGAAGAAAGGGAGCTCCTAAGCATTCCAGGCACTGGCCAGCCAGGAGCACCAGTGCAAAAGACATCAAGACTCATTGGACGGAGCAGTCCCTTGGAACCCTGGAGCAGGGCAGCCTTCTGTGATTTTCTTCACACACTGAGCTTAGTCTGAGGGTAGAGAAGAGGGAACTTGAGAGTAAAGGATGAGAAGAATTGTGGGGAGTTAGCTACACTCCCCGCAAAGGGTTTGTCGGGTCCCTCAGGCAGCGGTCATCGCAAAGGATGAAAAAATAGTAGGAAACAGAAACAAAAATAATACGCAGAGCCAAAGATATAGTTTATAAAGTAAAGATCTATGAAGATAGACAAAGGAGGGTGTCCAGATGGTTTACATCTCTTCCCACAGAAATTCAACCAAGACTGAACTTTTACACAGGTACTTATAGGGCAGATAGAGGCTCTCGGTTGCCAAGGGCAATGGGATTTACACAATGATAGATAGTTTGGTTCAGGATCAAAAGTCTTCTAAAAGGCTACTACAGATCATTCAACTAACTCTACCTAGGTAAACAATGAGTTAAATCTTCTTAGGGTAAACTTCTAGGTTTGTGATATGGCTACTACTTTAGCAAAAACAGAGACATCATGGCTCTGGTCATTGTAAGAGATTTCAGAAGGGAATCATAAGCTATCTCTTAAACTATATATTTTAAATGCATAGTTCTTCTGGGCCCGGCTCAGGCAACATACCTGTTTAATCAGCTGTCAGCATATTTCATGATCAGCTCTCCTCCCAGAAGGTCTGTCTTTGTTGATCAGCTGTGGCAACCTATGGCTCTAGGCAAGACCTGCTTTGTCTTTCAAAACAGGTGAGAGTCATAAACCCAGATTACAACTGTCACCTTGAAATGCAGCTGCTACTGACCATTGAGATGCCCTCCTGAGGCGAGGCAGCTTTTGATATGCGAACTAACATGTTTACATTTTCCTTTAAGGCAAAGCCTTGCTTGACTTCTGAAATCATATCTGTCTCTAAAAATACAGGGGGCATTTCTATAAATCAGTATTCTTAGGCTCAACAAAGAATAATGAACTGGTTTTATGGAAACTCTGGTCTAGGAATAACTACCAGGACTCCTTGTATGATTACCATCCATGTGTCTGGCCCAGAGTATGCATTTGCTGTCTCCTAACCACAGCCCTGCCAGGTGGCTGTGCCTGTTTCCCTTTGGGACTCAGAGACATTGCAGGATCGAAGTCAAACACATGCTCCCACACCAGACCCTTCCTCCAGCTGAGGAAGGCATGAGCTTGGTCACCCAACCACTGAGAGGGTTCAGCCCTGCCTGGCACCACAGGAATCAGGTCTGCCTGTATTTAGGTAATGGGAAGAAAATGTCCTTACATGAGCCCATGGCCAAGTCTGGGAGCACTGAAGAGGTGAACCTGCCATGTGCCAGCCAACTCCTGCACATGTATTCTCCCTCGTAGGCTGCCAGCAACTCCTACGTCTGCATGCTGGGTCCTCACAGCATCCCCTGAGGCTCAAAAAGGAAGAGGCAGGCTTCATAAACACCTAGCACTGCCCAGGGTTGCTCATGCCACTCAGGAGGCAGGTGACGCTTATCCCACATGGTTAAAGGCCAGCAGATGGTACATGGGGCCAAAGCCACAGGAAATGGGGCCATGGGCACTTTTCTGCTTGACAACAGGCTCTGACCACCAGTTAAGCCAACAGTTCCTCTTAGGAAGGGAAGTCCTCAGGCTGCGGAGTTGGCAATGAATGCCTGTTTTTTGCTGCTTGCAGTCTGTCGCAGGCCCCTCCAACCATACGGAGCCTGCTTATGAAATGGGCTTGTAACAGAAAGGCAAGCAAGCCCTGCTGGTGAGGAGGCATCACCCCTCATTGTCACGCTGGCAGAGGTGTGTCTGCTGCCTCCTGGGATGCCCAGGGAGTGTGTTTGGCTCTGCAAGAGGTGCCGTAGCAGGCAGCCAGGTCTGCAGCAGGCCACAGACACTGTGGCAACTGCCCCACGGTCTCCTGGGCTACTGCACTGGCACCTGATTTTTTTTTTAATTGTACATATTCATGGAGTACATGTTACATCTTGATACAAGCACACAACATACAATGATCAAATCAGGGTAACTGGGACATGATTCACCTGAAACATTCATCATTGCTTTATGTTGGGAGCATTTGAAAACTTCTAGCTATTCTGAAATACAATAAACTATTGTCAACTATAGTTGACCCATTGTACCACTGAACATCAGAACTTCTTCCTTTTATTTAACAGAATTACCCCTTCACCAACACCTCTTCATTACCCCTTACCACCACTCTTACCAATCTCTAGTAGCCACAATTCTATTCACTACTTCCTTGAGATCAATTTCTTTTAGGTCCCATATATGAGTCTGAAAATGAAATATTTGTCTTTCTGTGCCTGGTGTATTTCACTTAAAATAATGTCCTCTAGATCTATCCATGTTTCTGCAAATAACAAAATTTCCTTCTTTTTCGTGGCTGAATAATATTCAATTGTGTACATACACCACATCTTTTTTATTGATTTGTCCCTTGCTAAACCCTTAAGCTGATTCCATATTTTAGCCATTGTGAATAGTGCTGCAATAAACACTGAAGTGCAAGTCTCTTCTGGTTACATTTTATGTCTTTGCCCCACTCAAGCAAGGTTTAGAGGCATGCTTTTCCCCTCTACAATGCTCACCGTGTCTGTGACCCTTAGTTGTGAGTTTGCCCCCCGCCCTCAATCCCTGGAAAATATTACTACCATGTGAGCACCATAGTGTTTATCAGTTAGTACCAATTTGACGGTGAGTATATGTGTAGACTATTCCTCCGATCTTGTGATACCTCACTGCGGATAATGGGCTCAAGCGCAATCCAGGAAAATATAAGAGGTGCTAGATCACCTCTGTCATTTCTTATAATTGAGTAATATTCCATTGTATACATATACCAAATTTTAGTAATCGAGTCATGAATTGACGGGCACTTGGGTTGTTTCCACATCCTTGCCATAGTGGATTGTGCTGCCATAAACATTCAGGTGCAGATGTCTTTATTATAGAATGTCTTTTGCTCTTTTGGGTAGATGCCCAACAGTGCTATTGCTGGATCAAATGGTATTTCCACTCCCAGCTCTTTGAGGTATCTCCAGATTCTTTTCCACAAAGGTTGCACCAATCTGCAGTCTCACCAGCAGTGTAAGAGTGTTCCCATCTCTCCACATCCTCACTAGTATTTGTTGTTTTGGGATTTTTTGAAAGAGGTCAATCTCACTGGAGTTAGGTGATATCTCATTGTGGTTTTGATTTGCATTTCTCTAATGATTAGAGATGTTGAGCATTTTTTTATATGTTTGCTGGCCATTATTCTGTCTTCTTTTGAAAAGTTTCTGTTCATTTCCTTTGCCCTTTTATTGATGGGGTTGTTTGATTTTTTTTCTTGTTGATATTTTTAAGTTCTAGATAGATTCTTGTTATCAGCCCTTTATCTAATGTGTAGAGAGCAAATATTTTCTTCCAATCTGTACGCTGTCTATTCACTCTAATAGTTTCCTTGGCTGTGCAAAAGCTTTTTAATTTGATCAGATTCCATTTATTTATTTTTGTTGCTGCGGTGATTGCTTTGGGGATCTTCGTCATAAATTCTTTGCCTAGACCAATGTCAGAAAGTGTCTTCCCAACATCTTCTTCTAGAATTCTTAAGGTTTCATGCCTTAGGTGTAAGTCTGTTATCCATCTTGAATTGATTTTTGTGAGAGGTGAGAAGTGGGGATCCAGTTTCAATCTTCTGTATATAGCTGTCTAGTTTTCCCAGCACCATTTATTGAAAAGAGATTCTTTTCCCCAGTGTATATTTTTGTCTGCTTTGTCAAAGATTAGATTACCATACGTGGATCGTTTCATCTCCAGATTCTCAGCCCATTCCAAAGGTCTATGTCTCTATTCTTGTGCCAATACCATGCTGTTTTAGTTACTATAGCCTTGTAGTACAACCTGAAGTCTGGTAGACTGATACCTCCCAGTTTGTTCCTTTTACTTAAGATTGCTTTGGCTACACGAGGTCTTCTCTGGTTCCATACAAAGCATAGAACTATTTTTTCTAGATCTGTAAAGAATGATGATGGTACTTGATAGGGATTGCATTAATTCTGTAGGTCACTTTAGGTAGTATGGACATTTTAACGATATTGAGTCTACCAATCCATGAGCAAGGTAGATTTTTCCATCTGTTTCCATCTTCTATAATTTCTTTTCTTAGTGTCTTGTAGTTCTCCCTGCATATGTCTCTCACATCTTTCATTAAATATATTCCTAGATATTTAATTTTCTTTGAGGCTATTGTAAAAGGTATTGTGTTTTTGATTTGAAATTCAGCTTGACTGTTATTGGCATATATGAATGCCTCTGATTTGTGTGTATTGATTTTGTATCCTGAGACTTTACTGAATTCATTTATCAATTCTAGGAGTCTCTTGGTTGATTCCTTAGGGTTTTCTAGATATAATATCATAACATTGGCAAAAAGCAAGAGTTTGATCTCATCTGCCCCCATCTGGATACCCTTAATACCCCTCTCTTGTCTAATTGCTCTAGCAAGGACTTCCAACACTATGTTGAATAGAAGAGGAGATAGTGGGCAACCTTGTCTGGTTCCAGTTCTAAGTGGGAATGGTTTTAATTTTTCCCCATTCAATATGATATTGGCCATGGGTTTGTCATAAATGGATTTGATAATTCTAAGGTATGACCCATCTATGCCTATTTTGTTCAGAGTTTTTATCATAAAGGTATGCTGGACTTTGTCAAATGCTTTTTCTGCCTATATTGAGAGAATCATAAGGACTTTGTTCTCACTTTTATTTATGAGGTGAATTGCATTAATAGATTTGTGTATGTTGAACCAGCCTTTCATCCCTGGAATAAAGCCCACCTGGTCATAGTGAATTATTTCTTTGATATGCTGCTGGATTCGATTTGCTAAAATTTTGTTAAGGATATTTGCATCTATATTCATAAGGGATATTGGTCTGTAGTTTTCTTTTTTGGTGTGTCCTTTCCTGGCTTTGGTATCAAGGTGATATTGACTTCATAGAATGAGTTAGGAAGGATACCATCTTTCTCAATGTTGTGGAATAATTTCTGTAGTATAGGTATGAGTTCTTCTTTGTATGTTTGGTAAAACTCCGAAGTGTAGCCATCTGCTCCAGGACTTTTTTGTTTTGGGAGGTTTTTAATTGCTGCTCCAATTTCTGAGCTTGAGATTGGTCTATTCAGAAATTCTGTAATCTCCTGGGTGAACTTAGGGAGGTTTTATGTTTCCAGGAATTGGTCTATTTCCTCCTCATTATGTAGTTTTTGGGCATATAGGTTTTTATAGTAATCAAAAATAATGTTTTGTATTTCTGTAGTATCTGTTGTGACCTCTCCTTTTTCATTTCTAATTGAGTTTATTAGTGTCCTTTCTCTTTGAATTCTTGTCAATCTGGCAAGAAGGCTGTCAATTTTGTTTACCTTTTTGAAAAACCAGCTTTTCGTTTTGTTGATCTTCCTTATAATTCTCTTGTTCTCAATTTCATTTAGTTCTGCTTTGATCTTAGTTATTTCTTTTCTTCTACTAGGTATGGAATTGGTTTGCTCTTCATTTTCCGACTCCTTGAGACTGGATGTTAGATTGTCGATTTCTGATCTTTCTGTTTTTTGGATGTGAGCATTTATTGCTATTAGTTTTCCTCTCAGGTATGCTTTTGCAGTATCCCACAGGTTTTGATAACTTGTGTCTCCATTATCATTTAGTTCGAAGAAACTCTTGATTTCCTTCTGTATTGCATCTTTGACCCAAAAGTTATCCAATAATAGATTGTTTAATTTCCATGACTTTTTGAAGTGGCGAGTATTTCTGTTGGAGTTGAACTCTAATTTTATACCACTATGATCAGAGAAGATACACGGAATAATTTCTATATTTTTGAATTTGTTGAGGACTGATTTGTGGCCTAGTATGTGATCAATTTTGGAGAACCGTCCATGGGCTGATGAGAAGAATGTATATTTGGCTTTATTTGGGTGGAATGTTCTGTAGAGATCTGCCAGACCCTTTTGTTCTAGAGCTTTATTTAAGTGCATTATTTCTTTGGTTATTTTCTGTTTGGAAGATCTGTCCAGTTCATTTAGTGGGGTGTTGAAGTCCCCTGCTATTTTGGCATTATTGTTTATCATGCTATTTAGATCTGACAAGGTTTGCTTTATGTAACTGTGTGCTCCTGAGTTGGGTGCATAAATATTAAGAATTGTTAATTCTTCTTGTTGGATCTTCCCTTTCACCATTATATAGTGGCCATCTTTGTCCTTTTTTACTTATGCTATTTTAAAGCTCATGTTATCTGAAAATAGTATAGCTACCCCTGCTTTCTTTTGACTTCCATTTGCCTGGATGATGGTTTTCCAGCCCTTGACCTTCAGCCGGAAGGCATCTTTGTGAGTTAGATGTGTTTCCTGTAGACAACAGATACTAGACTTGTGGATTTTTAACCCCTCTGTCAGTCTGTGTTTCTTCAGAGGGCAGTTTAAGCCATTCACATTTATTGGGAGGATTGAAATTTGAGGTAGATTTCCATTCATATTGTTGGGTGAAATCCTGTTGTTTTGTTTTACTTCTTGAGCCATCATGAAGTCCTAGTTCTAGCCTTGGACTCTTGAATGATTTTACTTTGAAGAGTATCTATTGCGCTTTTGGTGTGTTATGCAGATCTGAGTACTTCCTGTTGGACTGCTCTGGTCTTTGCAAATTCCATCAGTGTTGCTTGTCTGGGAAGGACTTTATCTCTCCCTCATAGATGAAGCTTAATTTTGCTGGATAAAGAATTCTAGGTTGGGCATTTTCCTGTTTTAGAAGATTAAGGATGGGCACCCAATCCCTTCTGGGTTGTAAAGTTTCAGTTGAGAAATCTGCAGTTAGTCTGATAGGCTTTCCTTTGTAGTTTATTTGTTGCTTTTGTCTCATTGCTCAGAGAATTGCTTCTTTCATGTTTACTTTGGTCAGCCTAATAACTACATGACATGGTGATTGCCTTTTCATATTGAGCCTCCCAGGAGTTCTGTGTGCTTCTTGTATCTGGATACCAAGATTTCTGGCCAGGTCAGGCATATTTTCCTCCAGAATTCCATGAAATAAGTTTTCCAGCCCTTGTGAATTTCCTTCTTCTCCCTCTGGGATGCCAATGATTCTAACATTTGGCTTCTTTATGTAATCCCACATTTCTTGTATGTTTTGGTCTTGACTCTTGATTCTGTGTTCTTTTTCTTCATCCAATTTGTTTAGCACAAAGACATTATCTTCAAGGTCTGAGATTCTTTCCTTTGCATGATCCATTCGATTCTTGAGGCTTTCTACTGTGTTTTGTAGTTCTTTGAATGCTTCCTTCATTGCCAAGATTTCTGTTTGGTTTTTCTGTAGTGTTTCAATTTCTTTAGAGAATTTTTTCATTCATTTCCTGAATTGATCTTTTGGTTTCTTTATGTTGGGATTCTATTTTCTCTCCAATTCCATTTAGTTTTCTTACAATCCATATTTGGAATTCTTCCTCTGTCAGATTAATCATATCATGTAAGTTGGTATCAATTGATGGAGATGGAATATTTTCTTTTGGAGGTGACTTTTCTCTCTGATCTTTCATGTTTTCTGTGTTCTTTCACTGATTCTTTTTCTCATCAGGCTACTTTGTCAAGGCCTGGGGGTGTTGGGACTAGTTTATAGACTTAATTCTGTAACTCCAAAGGGATGTTCCTTGACAATGCCGGGAGATACGCTCTGGCCCTGTATTGTCATAGAGGTGTTTTGGCCTGTTGGGTTATCTCTGACCTGTTGTCTTCTCCTTCTACTTACAGAGATTAGTGAGTTTGGATCCCTTGCTTAGATTCCCAGGAGTTGGATCACTCTTGTGTGTGTGACTCCGCTGCCGACCACTAGTTTGCGGTGGAAGACACTGTGTTGGGCTATGAAGTTACCCTCTGTTTTGTTGCTGATAGCTTGCATGGAGGAGTCAGTTACCAAGGTATACCAATACCTTTGTATTGAGCTCTAAACTCCCAAATGGAAATACAGGTGTGCAGTCTTTGGGGAATGTCATGCCACTCCCAAGGGTTACTTGAGCCCTGTTACCACTTTAGGTGGGGGTGAGAAGAACAACAGGTGCCATCGAGCCTAACAGTGTATTCTTCGGACGTTGCTTGGACTGCAGCTAGGGGAGAGCTGCTAGTATGTTATTCAGGACTCTTTCGCCACCCTTACGAGGCAGCTCCTGATGGGGGGTGTCAATTGGTGAAATTGCTAAGGACTCTGGTCAAGATTTTCCTTCCCGGACCACAAGCCCCTAAGCTGGCAACAGCCTGGGTGCCAAGGGCAAGCCCTTGTGCTAAGGTCTTACCAGATGATCAAAACCAACTCACTGTACCAGGACAGCAATCTGTCCCCTTTTGCTTAGTTCCAAGGCCCCCCAGATTCTAGCTAGTCACACAGGGAAAGAGATTTTTCACCATTCTCCCTGCCTTCAAGGGCTGAGTCTGTCCTGGCAGGCTCGGGGGAGGCGCGTTGGTTGAGACTGCTGCAAGATCCAGCCCGGAGAATGTCTTTTCTCCTTTCTCCCTTCCACTAAAGGCGGGGTCTGTCTTGTCAGAGGGGCGGATCACCCGGACTCGATTGGGGAAATGACACTTCCTATGGCCTCCAGGTGTCTCAGCCCAGGAAGTGGTTACTCTCGTTGCTCCGCCCCTCCCAGGGCAGGGTTTGTCTAGTTGGTATGAAGTACACACCTTGGGGCTGCTGGGGAAGCCCTGCCCAAGGCCACTGAGAGACCCAGACCTGGAGGGGGCTTGCCTCGCTACCCCGCCTCTTCTGGAGGCGGGGTCAGGGTCTTCAGCACGAAACACCAGTGGTCTGGTCGCAGCCAAAGGCCCTCAGCGCCCCATCGTGGGTCTCGGCCCTGAAAGCGGCCTTCCTTGCCTATCCGCCCTTCCCAGGGTGCAGTTTGTCACTTTGGGAGGAGGAACCAGCAACCAAGTCGCAGCAAAGAGGTGACCGCGCGTTTCAGCTCAAAGAGCGGCCTCCATCGCTACTATACCCTTTCAGGAATGTGCTCTGCCCCCCTAGTGTAACGGAGCGCAGCGGCAGAGACAATGCCAAGGGGTGGTCGCAATCCACCGCGGATTGCAGCTTGAAAAGTGCTTTCTAGGGCGGAATCCAACCCTTTGGGGAAGCACCACAACAGCCGAGTGGCAGGAAAGCGGTGATGGCAATCCCGTGGGGGGTCTCGGCTTGCAAACCGGTCACCTTTGCCACTCCGCCCTTGTATAGGCGAACTTTGACCCTTTGGCGTGAAACAAAGGCGGCCAGGTGGGACATGGGGCCAACAGAGATTGCCTGGCGACTCAGCCAAGAAAGCAGCTTCTCTCCTTATTCTAGTCCTTCAAAGACAGGGTTTGAGCTGCAGCTCCAACTGGCCAGGGCTGGGTTGGGAGAGAAAGAGGCTACTCTGCTTACTGCCCTCGTGCCAAGGGCGGAAACCGCTCCGCCCGGCGGGGCAGGGACGGGGCCTGAGCCCCTTGCCTGGGTGATGCGCCACAGCGATTTTAGGCTGTGGACTCCCCAGATGGCGGCTGCCCACCCACAGAGAGCCAGCGCTGGAGTGGACCGCGCGGCAGGAATCCGGGCTGGGCCTGGCGCGCTGTCTCTAAGGGCCGCTTGCGGAGCCCACCGCTCCCCCGACCCCCTGACTCACAACTGTTCAGCGCAGGGAAGTGTGCTCTGTTGCACCCCGTGCCAGGACAATCTTCAGCGCTTTCTGAGGGCCGAGCCTCCTTTTTTGGTGTTCACTTCCCTTGTTCTGGTCCTGGCAGCCTCCTGAAGTGAGACGCCTGTCTCCAAGCTCCCACCTGCCGCCGGGAAGTGTCCGCTCGGACCAGTCCCTCCCCTGCCCGGAGCAGACAGGCACGGCGCACTGGAGCATTCAAAGTGTCTCACACAGCCTGGCTGCCGTGCTACTGCTCAGCGCTCACTTTCGGCGCTTCCCTGCCTGCGTGGGTGTGCGGGTCGGTGGAGGAACAGTCGTCCTCCTGTGGTTCAGATCACACTGCCCGGCCGGCCGCGGGGCGCGACCGTCCCACGCTCTGTTCCCTATCGTGTATCTCGCACTCTCCAGATTTTGTGGTCGATTCTCTGATTCACCTTATTTTTTTCCAGCGCTGCTTCTCTACAGATTCACAAAGCTGATCCTGTGGAACAGCAATCCACTCGCGTGTAGTTATCCATGTTCTTCACCTCCTACTCTGGGAGCAGAGAGCCAGGAGGTCACCCCTAATCCGCCATTTTTTCAGCCCTCCATAATATGGCACCTGATTTTTTTTTTAATAACAGCTTTATAGAAATATAATTTACATGTCATAAAATGTATCCCTTTAAAGTGGATAATTCAATGGTTTTTAGTCTATTCAGAGAGTTGTGCATCCCTCACAATGTTGCTAATTTTAGAACATCTTTATTCCCCCTAAAAAAAAAACCCATACTCTCCCTCTTTTCCTCCCCCAGCCGCTGACAACCACCAATCAATTTTCTGTCTCTGTGGATTTGCCACGGGCAGTTCTCTGCTTGGTAACAAGCTCTGACTGCCAGTCAAGCCAAGAGTTCCACAATAGATAGTGTTTTGTGACCATCTTCCTTCACTGAGCGTAACGTTTTCAAGCTTCATCCATATTCTGTATATCGGTATTTCATTACTTTTTATGGCTGAATAATATTCTGCTATATAAACACATCACATTGTCTTTATCCATGTATAAATTGATGGACATTTGTGTTGTTTCCATTTTTGACTATTATGAATCATGATGCTATGAATATTCACGCACAAGTATTTGTGTGGATATATTCTTTCATTTCTCTTGGATTTATACCTAGTAGGAGTAGAATTGCTCCACCAAATGGTAAGTCGATGTTTAACATTTTCAGGAATTGCCAGAGTGTTTTCTAAAAGAGCTACTGTGTGGTACATTCCTGCCAGCAGTGTATAAAGATTCAAATTTTTCCGCATCTTTTCCAGCACTTAGTATACCAGCCATTCTAGCAAGTATGAGCTGGTATTTCAAAGGGGTTTTGATTTGTATTTCCCTAATTACTCATGGTGTTGAATATCTTTCCATGTGCTCACTGACCACTTGAAGAAATGTCTGCCCAAACCTCTACCCTATTTTAATTGGGATTTTTGTCTTCTTATTGTTAAATTGTAGGAGTTCTTTATATATTTTGGATATTATACCTTTATTATATATATATAGTGAATAGTTTCTTTCATTTTGTGGGTTGTATTTTCCCTTTATTCTTTGATGCACAAAAGTTTTTCATTTTCATGACATCCAGTGCATCTATTTTTTCCTTTTGGAGTCATGTATAAGAAACCATCACTTAACCCAAGTTCATAAAGGTTTACTCCTATGTTTCCTTTTAAGAGTTTTATAGTTTTTGCTCTTGCATTTACGTCTATGATCCATTTAGGGTTAATTTTTTGTATGGTACGAGGTGGGGTACGACACTATTCTTTTGCATGTGGACATCCACTGTCCCAGCACCATTTGTTTCAGCACTCGTCCAAACCACGTAACCATAAATGTAAAGGTTCCTATCTGGACTCAGTCTATGCCATCTATCTTTGTGTCTCTCCTCAACCCAGCACCACACTGTCTTGAGTGCTGTAGCGTTGTAGTAGGCTTGGAACAGGGCAGCAGGAGTCCTATTTCAAAATTGTTTGGGCTATTCTGGGTTCCTGCCTTTCCATATGAACTTTAGGATCAGCTTGTCACTTTTTTCAAACAAGCGAGCTGAGACTTTGATAGCAATTGTGTTGGATCTGTAAATCAGTTTGGGGAATATTGCCATCTTATCAATATTGAGTGTTCTAATCCATGAACATGGGGTGTCATTCCATTTTTTAATGTCTTCCATTTCTTTCAACAATGTTTTGTAGTTGTCAATGTACCAGTGTTGCACTTCTTTTTTTAAATTTATCCCTATGTGTTTTCTTATTTTTTATGCTGGGCAGCAAATTTTTAAGGAAACAAAGCAGATAGAGACAACATTATTCACAGAATCCAAATATAAAAGAAGGAAGGATTCATTTCTGTTGGCATCACTAGAGCTTCAGGATGAGACCAGCCAAAGGTTGGCTTGCGGGATCCAGGCCTTCTGTGCCCTGACTTGGCTGTCAGCATTCCAGGGAAGGGCGGTCAGTCACCTGTGTCCTCCTCCCTATGGCTCAGCATTCCTACCAGATGAGGAACTCGTCCACTCTGCAACACGAGTGACAGGAATAACTGCCTCATCCTCTCGGGAGCACTGTGATTCCTCTCCTTCAATACCTGGTGTACACTAAGAGCCTTGTCTGTGTCAACCGCTATGCCAGGAGCTGGTGACACAGCAGATGAGTTCTAGATAGCTCCTGCCTCAGGGGGCTCAGGCCAGGGGGAAGACCCCTCACGTAGACAGATGGGACACACAGGGAGGAAAGCTATCTGATAGAGAAGCACACAGAGGGGTCCTGGAACCGCAAAGGGCACCATGCCCACTGTCGGTGGCATCCTCACAAGTTCCCAGGAGGCCTTGAGCTGCACCTTGAGAGATGAGAGTAAGGGCCCTGGACGCAGGCAAAGCGAGGGCAGCTGGTGGGCACAGCGTGGAGGCAGGGGCAGGCAGACGGGTCAAAAAGTCACCCGGAGCTCACGGAGCAGACTGGGCCGGGGAAGAGGGAAGGCAGCCAGGTGGGGCCTCAGCCTCCGCCTCCCTCAGCAGGAGGTCTCACAGGGCCTGCCTGCCCCCTGAAACCTCCTCTGGGGGCACAGGCTGATGAACTGCTCCCACCTCAGAGTGAAAAACTGATAAAGCTCTCACAAGATGTGGTCTGTTTTAAAGAGAATTTTGTTTATTTAGCACTACTTAAAACATACCAAAACACAGAAATAAGCCCTTGCCCCGGACACCTTCCCCCAGCTGGCTGCACCTCCTCCCGCCCAGAGGCAGCCGCTGTCCTGGATTTGCTGTTCCTGTCAGCCTCGGGCAGCCCTGAGACATTCACTCCGTAGACGTCACTCTTACCTGTGCGCGGCATCCGTGGCTCCCCGGCGCAACGCTTCACACGCGTGACATCCTTCCGCGGGTGTCCTTGCGCGGCCCGCTCTTCCCCACGGCGGGAGGTCTCTGACATCGTCCACACTGTCAGGCGCACCTCTGGTGTGCGTGTCTTCCCGCCGTGCGATGCCGGGTCGTTAGAACACCCTACAGCCCTTCTCCTGCCTCTCTGCCTTTCGTTAGTTTCCGGTATTTCGCTCTTCCCAGCACCGCAGCGGATCACCCGGGTGTATCCTGATGCACAGAGGACGGTTTCTCTAGGGAAGAGGCTTCCAAACAGCCTTTTACTATATGACCTGTAGGAACAAATAAACCTTTTTATATATTCTAAGTCCGTACACATATAATTACTAGAGTTCTAAGAGATAATGCCTGCTCTAACGACCTGCAGTGCTCTCTTGATATTTTCAGTTCTGTCCAATTTCATTGTTAAACGCTAGTCCTGCCCCACTGGACCGGGCTCCCAGCTGCCAGGGGCCCGGCCAGGCGCGAAGCCCGAGCCCCGCCCCCATCTGTTGGCTGGGACGCTGGGCGGTCGGAGGCACAGGTTCCACCCCTCCACCTGCCAGCTTTTCTCTGGTAGAAAAAGGACTCCCCGACCCACAGACACTCTCCTGTGGGGCCACCTGCGGATGTCGACGTCCCACGGCGGCCTTCTTGGCCCTTCTCACTTGCGTCTGGACCCCCACGCTGCTTCCCTGCCTGCAAAATGCTTTTTCATACTTTATACCCATTTTTCTATATTTTTTATTGATTTGTGTAACTTCTTTATGCATTCTGGATACTAATTTACTATTTTCTCCCTGCCTGTGGGCTGTCTTTTTGTTTTTATTGCTGTTTTATGGTGATGAGTCAAATTCATCAATATTTTCCTATACACTTGGTGCTTTTGTGTCTCATTTACAAAATCCTTCAACTTTGCAAATTTATAAATATAGCCTCTTGTAGTTTCTTCTGACAGTTTTAAATGCAAGTTTTTTACACTTAGGTCTTTAACACACCTGCAATTTATATTTGTTTATGATTTAAAGCAAAGATCCAATTTTATTTATTTCCATATGGATAACACACTGTCTTAGCACATTGACTTACTGGCCCGTGCTTTCCCCACGGCTCTGCAAGCTCTGCCACAAACCACGTCCCTAGCTGTGGGAGGGGCTGAGTCCTCTGCTTGGCCCCTTGGTCAGTCTGTGTTCCCCTGTGCCAGTATCATACTGCCCTGATCATGACATCTTGAAGGTCTACTGGGCAATACTTCCTACCTTGTTCTTTAGTTTTATAATTGTCTTAGCTCATGCTCTTCCATATAAAATTACAGAATTGGTTTGACAAGCTTCCCTGCCTCCCCCGGAAGCTGCTCAGATTTTATTGGTACTACAGGAATCTGCATGAATTTGAAGAGCATTGACACTTTTCACATATATTGCTCCATTTATATAGATTTTCTTTGGTGGCTTTCAAAAAGTTTTGCCATCTTCTCTATTAGGGACTGAATCCATTTTATGTTTTATTCATAGTTCGCTGCTATTATAAGTGAAAATTTTAAATACATATTCCAGGTTTTTCTTGCTAGGACATTTTCATTTTAGCAGGACTCAAACCCCACAGTGTGAAGAAGAACCACCTGGTTTGAATGGTCGGGCAGCTCTGCCTCCCACCGTGATGGGAGCCCCAGGGTCAGAACACCTGTCCAGGCGGCCACCCCTCCCTGCCTGCTCGGCAGCTGGGGCAGTCTCAGGACACCTGCCTGACTGCTGGCTCCCCTGTGCTGCAGCTGCTGAAACTTCTCATTGGGTCATTGATTCAGTGTGAGGACAGCAACTCCCAGCGGCCTCTAGGTGCTAAACTAATTAGGGGCCAAAGGCAGAGTTTCCCAGCAGCAGGAGAGGTTCAGGAAAGACCTTTGGTCAGGGCAACACAGCATAACTCACAGGCCAAGGGACAGCCCATTTGTGCTTCGGGCAAAGCGTCTACAAACACATGCCCTCCTTCCTTCTCTGAGCAGAGGGATGGCATTACCAACTGCCCTGCTCTGCCCAGGACTGAGGGGTTTCACAAGACATGGGACTTTCAGTGCTAAAACTGGGAAATTCCAGGCAAACTGGGACAAGCTGGTGCTCCTGCAAGAGATAAGAGTGGAACAGGATGAGTCCACAAGATTAGATACAAAATTTGTGCAAAGCCTCAGGCCCTTTGTGACAGCCCAGATCCCACCCTGCGAAGCTGCCCCTGCCTGTCCCTGTTCTACAGACATGTGCCGGCTCATAGGTGGCACATGGAGACAATGTAAGGCCCGAATCCAGATGAAAGGGAGTGGGACCACAGGAAGAGCAGGTCCCCATAGAGATGGCCCATTGACTCCCATGGCAAGCCTCACTGGAACCATCGCTGGCTCCCTATTCCCCCAGTCTCTGAATTACAGTCTATCCTTCTCTCCAAATGCTTCCTGCCGGGGCCCAGGTCCATCTCTCTGCTGCTGGGCCAGTGATTCTTATACTTTAGCAAGCATCGGACTCAAGAGTATGTGACAGAGGCTGCATGCAGCCCTCAAAATCTCAAATATTGATTTTCTGGCCCTTTGCATAAAGCGTGTGGAGTCTGGCCTAGAGCGGTGATTCAACACCATTGTCAGCCCCACTCCAGAGTGTGGGGAGAGCCCGCCAGGCACAAAGCCTCGGGCCACTTTCTGTTGACATATCCTACTAGGATGGTGGTCCTGCCCTGTGGGTCAGCAGGGCTCACGTGGGTGAGTGTGGACACGTGGCAGGATCTCCACACAAATCCCCCCACCAGGCCTCGTGCCCGACAAGGCCAGAGGCTGCCCTGAGGTGGGTGGCTTGCAGGTGGGGTGTCCACTGTGTGGTTTGGGGCCCAGGCCTGGCCAGTGGTGAATTACGTTGAACACTGTCCCTGGAGGAGCCTTGCTGTCTTTAACATCCCTCACGGAGGGACAGTGCTCCCGAAGGCGTGGGGCCACCACCTCCGGGTCACTGCAAGGTGGGCTTTCACCCAGCTCTGTGCCCAGCTGGTGTTGAAGTGGGCAGGGGAGCGGTGCGGGGTGGGGTGTGGGAGGTGCCCCCTGCAGGGCCTCTGTGGCCTCCTGTCTTGTAACCAGCACCTCTGAGCTTCCCGGAGGCATCTGCTTGGGGCACCCAGGTCAGCAGCCAGGAAGAACGGGCAGTGCTTCTCCCTGAAGGCCCACCTCTGCGTGCAGCACCTCCGAGCCCCTGGGGCAGCCCGGGCCACAGCTGCTGCCTCACCTGTCTGTGTCCTTTCATGCCCAGGCCTAGCAGGGCTACGGAAGCCCCCGTGGCTGGGCTGAGTGAGGGCCGCAGTTGCCTCCCTGCACAGGGGGGCAGCCTCTGGCACAGCTCCCCAGGACCCAGGTATGCAGACGCAAGGAGAGCTGCGTGGGTCGTCCTGGGGTCAGCACACAGGTGTAGGCAGTGAGGCTGCAGGCACGGCCCCACACAGGCAAGAGAGACCCACAGGGCACCTGGCTGCAGTGGGGCAGCTCCCTTCTGCCCCCACTGCCCACGGGGCTGGAGACTCCTGCCAGTCAGACCTGGGTCTCTGCTGCAGCCAGGGGAGGGGCCTGGAGGGGCAGATGCCAAGGCCAGCCCCCAGGGCCAGCAGGAGGACATGCGCAGAGCAAAGCGTGGCCAGGAGCTGGGACCTCCCACCCCAAGCCACCCCGAAACTGTAGCGCCTCCCGCACCTGTGGCTGCTGTCAAGACCAGGCTGAAGGGAAGGGTTTCCTTACGCAGGCCCAGCCTGCACCCTCCTGCGGTGGCGTCTGCGGGGCTGCAGCTCCCACACTTACCTCAGGGTGAGTTAAGACACAAAGCGAGGACTCAGCAGGCCTGGGGTGGGCTGTGGAGGAGCCTCTGCAAGCTTTGCTCCCATGGTGCTCCAGCAGCCTTCCAGGCCCCCAGACTGTGATGCCGTGGGTGACCTGTGTGTGGCCACAGCGGCCCCAAGACCTGAGAGGCTCTGAGCACAAATTAAGTTCACAAGCAGAGGTCTAGGAAGGGGCTGCTGGGCAGTGCATGGAAGTGTGATGTGAAGTGTTGTAGTTGGGAGGGGTGGGGTGGGGAGGGACTGGGCCCAGCAGAAGCCCAGATATTCAGAACAAAGAAATCAGCAATCTCCCCGCCCCCAGAGACACCCACATGCAAGCCTGAGCTTGGGCAGGGAGGTCCCTGCCCACAGGCCAACCCCCCAACCTGTGGCACATGTGCAGTGGCCACTGCTGTCCAGGGCAGGAGGAGGAAGCACCACCTAGGGGCACAGCCTGGCCCCCCACAGGTCCCTGTGTGACTCCAGGTAACCCGGCAGGGAGGGAGGGGAAGTGCATATGGCCAGAACAGGGTGCAGGCCTGGGTCCCAAAGGCTGAAACTGCCAGACAGCTGACCACAGCCCTGCTGCCCCACCCACCACCCACCACGGCAGAGAGGGCAAGGGAAGGACAGACCCTGGGGTCACAGCTCAGACGAGGCTGGATCTGGGTCTGGGCTGGAGTACAGAGCAGGGACCCGTTCTCAGTGTGGGCAAGGGGAGAAAGCCAGGAACAGCCGCCTTTATAGAATTACTAGGAGTACAAAAAAAAAAAAGATTAAGTTTTGAAAAGAAAGTTTGCATTTGGAGAAATTGGTCATCCAGTGAGTTTGGTGGGCAAGGACACAGTCCTCCTGCCCATAAAACAATCAGAAGAGCTTGGGAACCACAGACTGCAAACGCTGTTTGGGGGAAATGCAGCCTAGCCCTCCTGCCGAGGCCTTGCTTGGCCTTGAAGAGCCCAGGGAAGGGCGAGTGGGGCAGTCGCAGGCCCAGGGAGGGCAGGATGTGGGGGCAGCCAGTGCCCCGTCCTTTCCTCCGCGTCCCAATCCCCTCAAGCCAGGATGGCCCCAGCTCATTGCTCTCCTGGCCTGTCTGTAAGACTGACGTATCCAAAGGATGCCACCAGAGCCACTAGACCCCACGCACTGCTTCCCAGAGAAGGAGAGGTGGTCTCTCCCAGGGCCTGCTCAGGCAGCAAGAGGGGGACAGGATGCTCCATCCCTACCAGACTTGGGCTGGGTCCTTTTCGTAAATGAGTGTGGTGCCCCACCCCCACCTCCAGAGGAAGGGAGTTTGGTCCAGCGCTACAAATAAGGAAACTGAAGCTCCCGGGTTGTGATGTAGTCACTGGCACAGCAACGATTCCAAGCAGGATGGCCTCCAACCCTCGGCCTCCACCCTCACCTCTGCACGTGTGCTCTCCCTCTGCTTCCATTCCTGAGCTCTGTAGGGCCCTGTACCCTGGTGAGGAGGGGGTGGTGGCAGGCAGGGCCCAACCTCCCTCCCTGCCGGCTGGCCTCCAGGGCCCTGACAGCTGTGCATTTTGATCGACTAACCTGTCCACGGGGCCGGGGATAGACCTGCCCCTTGGAAGCCTACCATGGGGATGTGCAGAACTGGCCCCGAGAAGGCTGAATCTTCCCCCGAGCGCTCCCGGAGCTACAGAGCCGGGCAGGGTGGATGTTGGTGTCCCTCGCTGCCCCTTTCCCTGGCTCCCAGCCCAGGCAGGGCCTCTTCTGGGTTTCAAGCCTGACTTCTGGGTAAACTTAACTCCCAGCGCTGAATGAGCTACTTTCCGGCCCAGGAGGAAGTCTGTCCCCTGCCAGCAGGGGCGCCAGGGAGCCGTCTCTCCAGAGAGTTGCCCGCTGCTCCGGGACTGAGCACCGCCGCAGCGCCTGGCTCCGAGCCGCCAGGTGCGTTGGGGTGGCCGGGGAGCCCCCTGCCCCAGCGTGATCGCGGAGGGACAGAGGCCTCTGTGACTCGCAGAGGCGGCGTGGATTGGATCTGTGGAGCCCTAGACGTTGCGGGGTTAGAAATTCATTATGTCCTGAAGACGAACCCTGCACTCATCCAGCCTGCCGGCCCCGGCCCGGGAGCTGCCACCTGCCCGCCCTGTGCCGAGCGCGGCGGGGCGTGTCTTCTGCAGGGACCCACGGCGTCGCCCAAGGCAGGATGCGAGTGTGGAGGAGTGCCGGGGGGCGGGCGCAGTGACATAAACTTCAAACTCCCGACGTGTGTTTCTAACTGCCTTCACCAGCGCGGACAGCGGCCCCGGTCTGAGCCTGGCACCGGCTCAGGGACCACTCACTATAACACTTGCCGAAACGCTATCAGAGAATAGGAAATAAATCCTTCTAAAATTCAGGGAGCTTCCTCCTTAGTGAAATTTCTAGGGCTCCAGTGGTGTGGGGCATGCCAAGATGTCCCTCTGAGGTGAAGGTTAGTTGTTGCGTCTGGCCCCTCCCACAGCCAGGAGAGAGGCGCCGTGCCCAGTGGGCCTGTCTGGGTCTGGGAGGCAGCGTGTTCCTCAGTGGGGTGTGCTACCGCAGCCCGTTTACTGAGTGACCTGAAAGGCGGCCAGTTTTAGGTGGGCCCAGAGCAAAAGGCTCTGCCACAGGTCCAGGCTGCTATGCAAGCTGCTCTCCCATGTGGGCTTACGACGCAGCAGACCCAATTGTGCCCAAGTGTCGCTGGCAGAGCAGGAGGCTGTCTGGGCCTTTGGCAGGCCCCGTAGTGAGTTGCAGCGCAGGCCTTCAGGAGTTTGGAGCAAGGCCCTGGGCCCTGCCTTCCTTTGTAAATATCTACTCTCCTTTTGAGACACAGCTCTTGGCGCTATTGGACCTTAGCACAGACTAAACACTTCACTATGGACCACCAAATTACCATGTGACTTGAGCTGCCCACCATGAACTGGGTGTTATCTGACCCTCCACACCACACAGTCAAGTCTACACCACAGCACCCCCTCATCAAATGGAAGTGGTATGTACATGGTTGGGCCCACGCAGGCCCTGAAGACACAAGATGTGGCCAAGTGCCCATGGACCCCACTCCTGCCACACTGCCTTCCTGCACCTGTGGCCTCGTGGATATCCACGTGCAGAAGAATGAAGCTGGGCCCTCACCTTACACCAGATACAAAAATAATTCAAAATGGATTAGATACCTAAATATAAGGCAGTTAACTTAAAACTCCTAGAAGAAAACATAGGAGAAAATTTTTATGACACCAGATTTGGCAATGGTTTCTTGGCTATGCCACCAAAAAGCATAAGCAACAAAAGAAATAGATACTAGATAAATTGAACTTCAACAAAATTAAAAACTTTGGTACATCAAAGTACACTATCAGTGGAAGTAAATGGAAAAAATATTTGCAAATCATATATTTGATAAGGGGTTAATATCCAAAATGTACTTTTTGTTTGTTTTGTTTTATTTTTAGAGATGGGTCTCACTCTGTTGCCCAGGCTGGAATGCAGTGGCGTCATCACAGTTCACAGCAGCCCCAGACTCCTGTGCTCAAGTGATCCTCCTGCCTCAGCCTCCAGAGTAGCTGGGACTATAGGCACAAGCCACCAGTGCCCAGCCAGAATATATTTTTTAAAAAACTCTTACATTACAATGACAAAGATCAAACATTAAAAAATGAGCAAAGGACTCGAATAGACATTTCTCCAAAGGTAATAAAAAATGACCTATAAGTACATGAAAAAATGCTCAACCTCGACATTACTAATCATTAGAGAAATGCAAATCTAAACCACAATGAGATACCATTTCATACTCATTAGGATGATTACTATTAAAAGAAAACAGAAAATAGTGTTAGTGAAGATGAGGAGAAATTGGAATCCTTGTGCACAATGGGTAGGAATGAAAAATGGTGCAACCACTATGGAAAACAGTGTGGAGTTTCTTCAAAAATTAAAAATAGAATTACCATATGACCCAACTAATCCCACTCCTGGGTATGTATCCACGGAACTGAAAGCAAGATCTCAAAGAGACATCTACACACCCACGTTCATTGCAGCATCGTTCACAGCACCCAAGAGGTGGGTGCAACTCAATGTCCTCTGGTAGGTAAATGGACACACGCACACACACACTGGAATATTATTCAGCCTTTAAAAAAAGGAAATCCTATCATACACTATAACATGGATGACCCTTGAGGACATTATGCTGTGTGAAACAAGCCATTCACAAAAAGAAATCTATTTTATGATTCCACTTATGTGAGATGCCTAGAGTAGTCAGATTCCTAGATACAGAAAGAAAAGTGGTTGCCAAGGGCCGGGAGAGGGGAGATGGGGAGTTGTTCAATGGGTACAGAGTCTCAATTTTACAAGATGAAAAAGTTCTAGAGATCTCTTCTATAACAATGTGAATATAGTTAACACTATGAATTGTACAACTAAAAATGGTTAAGATGATAAATTTTATATTATGTAATTTTTTTATCATAATTAAAAATTTTTAAGAGATCACATCTTGAATGGTTCCATTTATATGAAGCGTCCAGAGCAGGCAAATTCATAGAGACAGGAAGTTGATTGGTGGTTTCCCAGGGCTGGGGAGAGAGGGGAGGTTTGGAGGGATTGCTAATGAGCATGAAGGTTTTTTAGGTGGTTGATTAAAATGTTCTAAAATTGGATTACAGTGATGTTTGCACAACTCTGAAAATACTAGAAACTATTGAATTGTACACTTTTAAAAGGTTGTGTGGCATATTAACTGTACCTCAATGAAGCTGCCTAAAGGGGGCAGTGTGTGGGCAGCGAGCCCCAGAAAATGGAAGCCCGTGGAAAGGCGGAGGCAGGAGAACGAGAACTGGGGGTGAAGAGCCGGGGCTGCAGCCCAGCAGGTGCCAGAGAGACAACCGTGTTTATCAAAAGTGATACAGACAAATTTTGCTTTTATCGCATGGTATAACCTATTGTTTGTTTCTTCTTCCTGAATACTTCAGTAAAACCCACATTAACTGCAAGTGTTTCAGGAGCTGCCTCTGTGCATGTGTTTTGGATGGAACCCTGCTGAGTCGGAACCCAGGGAGACCCAGGGACCCTCTGGGTCCCCACAGCTAGTGCTGGATCTGGTACTTGGTAGGTGCTCAGTGATGCTAATCCATGGGAAGTGACCACAAGTGAACGAACAGACAGAAACAGACAGACTGACAGCGCCTAGATTCTCCCACCCCTCCTCCCATCCCCCACTGCCGGGGCACTTTCCCCTCCTGCTTTGCCCAAAACATCCTCTGCTGATGTCCAGCAAGGGCTGCTGTCACCTTCCCCAGGGGCCCTGCCTTCATCTTCTCCCACTGAGAAGGAAGTGCCTGGTACCCAGCACCTGTGCGAGACACCTTGCCTGCAGCTTCACCTTCTCCGCACTGAACGCTCACAGGGGTGAGCTGTGCAGTGTGGTAACTCTCGCCGCACGTTTCACACGCCAAGCTCAGAGCTCGCCTGACCTGCCCAGGGCTCCAGAGCTTGCGAGCCCCCCTCAGCTGTGGAAGACTGCAACATCTTCAAGGTTCCAGGTACAACTGTCTAATGGAATGCTAGACACTGGTGGGGGGGTGGGTGCCAGGAGAGACTTTGGGACAATAGTTCTCCCTGCCGGGAAGCTATCTCACTGGGCCTTTCATGGCAAAGAGAAGTACCGTGAGCACTGTTTGACTTTTTAAAGTGGGCGGAGAGGACAGGTCTAGTCAGGCTCTACCGGGTGGAGCCGAGAGGCAGAGCCGTAAGCCAGACGCCGACCTCAGCCTGAGCTGGCTGCAGTGGGGAGAGGGGCTGTGCCCACGTCCCCGCAGGGCTAGCCACGAGGCAGCATCCCAGTGAGCGCCACAGCAGAGCCCTGGGACTGGACTCAGCACACGGAGCCTACTCCTCTCCCCTCCCTCCAAGGCCCCCCAGACTTAACCCCACACCTAGACAAGCCCCCTACTCACATCCGTGTGAGCCCCTGCTGAGCGCACACACTCTCACACTCACATTCACGCGGGTAACACATTTGCACTCATCTGTCCACATGTGCACACACAGGCGGCAACTGTGGCAAGCGTGGACAAATGGCTGCACATCGCAAAAACCAACTCAAACTGTCCGTCGCAAGAAAATAAAGGTGGGATGGCATTCGAAGGCAATGGCGCCGGAGAGGCAACCCCCAGTTCTCTTGCGCCCCTACTGGCGACGTGACTGGGCTAGGCTGGGCCTGGCAGAGGGAGAGAGGAAGGAGGACAGAGAGAGAGCCACGCTATGGGGCACCAAGCACAGGCTGCTCTGTGCGTTGTCCTCCGGCTCTGCCCTGCTAAGGAGCTCCTGGGATGCTCCCCAGGGAGGCCTGGGGAGGAGCCTGAGTGTCCAGGAGGATGGCCTTCTCGTTCTGGGATTGCTTCCCACTCCCCCAGCACACTCCCCAGACCACACGCCCACCTCTCTCTCTCTGCCCAGAGGATGCACTGGAGGTCACAGTGAGCCCCTGCCTCCAGGGGGTTCAAGGCAGAAAAGAACGAGGATCATAACTCGCATTTCCCAGCAGTTTCCGAAAGATGCTAAGCTGTCTTCTTCCTGGTGTGGCTCAGCTCGCAGTTTCGTTTTGTTTTGTTTTCCCTGCAAGTGTACCCCGGCCACCCTTTGCTGGCCTCGTACCTGTCCCCAACCCTGCTGCCCTCCTAGCAGCCAGCTGGCCCTTCTGCAGTTCACAGCCCACCGCTCTGGGCTCAGAACAAACCCGCCTGTGCGCAGCTCGCCTGGGCCAGACTCGGGGAGTTCCCCAGAACACTACACACAGACGCCAGGTGGCAATTCCACTCCTGGGCATATACTCACAAAAAATGAAAACATGCCCATATGAAAACGTGTCCACCCATGTTCACAGCAGCATTAGCCATGACAGACAAAAGGTGGAAACAACCCAAATGTCCACCAACTGATGAGTGGATAAACAACATGTGGTCTGTCCAAACAATGGAATATTACGTGACAGTTAAAAGAGCTCAAGTCCTGACGCATACCAAAACAAAGATAAACCTTGAAGACATTATGCTAAGTGAAGGAAGCCATTGCATGATTCCATTTCTGTAAAATATCCAGAAGTCATAGAGACAGAGAGTAGATTGGTGGTTGCCAGGGGCGGAGGCAAGGACAGGACGGGGGTCTCTGGGGAGTTTAAATTTAGGTAGTGGTGATGGTGGTGCAATTCTGTGAAGATACTAAAAACCATTGAATCTCAAACTTTAAAGGGCTAATTGCTTTGATATGAATTGTATCCCAATAAAACTCAATAATAAATTCACATATATACACACAAAAGATATATATACACATACACATATGTGTGTATGTTTGTGTCTCTATAAGTCATGTCATTGTTTCATTCCAAACCCTCGAAGGTCTTTCTCATTCACTCAGGGAAGAGCCCAAAGGCCTTGTGATGCCTCAGGTTCTCACGTGGGCTGTTAGGAGCCCTTCTCTGTTGTCTGGCGCTGCCCACCCGGCTCAGCCCCCCAGGCGCACGGGGTATGCGGGCGTGTTCCCGCTCGCAGGGTCCGCGCACTGGCTGTTCCTCCGCCGGGGAGGCTCTTCCCCAGCGTCTTTATGACTCACTCTCTCACCTCCTACGTGCAGGAAAATAAAGCTAATCTTTCCCTCATCTTATACAGAGAGGTGCTCTTCAGCTAGTAAAAAGTAGAGTAAAAAATATCTCCAGGGCAAAAATTCATGATGTCAAAAATTAATATGACTAGATTAAATTTTCCCTTAGTGTATTGAATCCCTTTGTCCCTCTCCAATTTTATTTCTGTAAATCTACACACCTTTTCTAAACACCTAAAGAGAACATATTTTAGGTATAGGAGAATAATTGCTATGAGCTGCGGGAAGGGGAATAGGTATTCAGGATAAAGGGGGAAAATAATAAACACAATAATTTTAAAAAATAATTCATACTAATTTAAATTAAATTTAAATAATTTAAAGTAAGCAAAAGAAGAGAACATTCTCCCCACACTGTGCTCCGGAGCTGAGAAGTACTAATAGCTCCACCCTGGGGTCCCCAAGGGCCGGAAAGAGCACAGCTCGGCAAGGACAGAAAAGGCTGTTGGGCGTCCAACTATTCTCAGAGGAAAGATGTCAGACACAGATGAAAAAGGGAAAAAAAATCTTTCCAAACTAATGTACAGAGAGGCAAGAAAATGAAGAAATAGAGCTGCTATAACGAGCAGCAGGACAGACATTCACCTGGAGAAGCAGAAGGGAAGGAGAGGAAACAGGCCCCGTCCCGCAGCGCGGCCGCGCCTGTCTGCACCGCCAGGCCCCACGACGGAGGGCGGGCAGGGCTGTCCCCAGGTCATCTGAAGGGCTCAGGGTAACCTCTCAGCTTTCCGGACGCTTCAGCAGGGAGCCGCCTCCCGCCCCGCACCTGCCCCAGCCCCTCCGCCGTCCGTCTCTCAGGAGGGTTGGTCTGGGGGAGGGACGTTTGGGATTTAACGTGTTTAAAGTAGGTAATATTGCTCTTTCACGTGGTACAAAATCCCAGAATTACCCAGGGGTACGCATGGAAGGGAGTCTCCCTCCCGCCCGCCGGCGGCCCGGTGCCCCTCCTCCGGATCCCTGGTGTGCGCGGCCAGGCCCGGGGGCGGCCTTTGTCCAGGGACGCCTGTGCGCATGCCCTTCGCACTTGGGAACGTGCTACTTTTTCACTCGTGGTGCATTTTAAAGATCATCCGATATCCCATGTATGGAATTTCCTTGTTCCTCTTCAAGGCCGCTGGGTGTTCTATTGTATGACATACCATCATTTATTAGACTGATCCAAAAATGGATTTCTTAATGTCAGTAGCGCCAGGTACTATAGACATTTAATCTTGCCAACAACTAAGGAAACATTACCTTCCCAACTGACAGAGGAGAAACGAAGGTTCAGAGAGAATAAGTGGCTTATGGGAGGCCTCACAGCTTGAAAGGGATGGGATGGAATGGAGCCCGGGTCTGGGCCCAAAGCTCCTCCTCCTGCTGCATTGCTAAGGGGTCTCCGTCCACCTTATGTTCCCAACAGGGTCCTCAGGCAGAATTGCACACTGGGGCATCCAACTGCTTGCCTGACAATGTGGATGGGTGTCCAAAATATCTTAAACCCAGCAGATCCAAAAATCCAACTCTTCATCTTCCTCCCCAAACCGAAAATCATCTGGCTTTTTCTCTAGGCTTCAAATTTGTCTCTCCTTGGTGGTCTGCAGTTTCACCGTGATGTGATCTCTGAGAATTTATATCAATCTTCACTCCTGGAAATTTCTTGCTAGGAGAGAAGCACTAACTTGTCCAGGACTGGTTCCCTAAGGGATGGTTTCTCTGGAAGCTGGCCCAATGTGGACCCAGACTCCGATCACACTGGGGAGAGCCTGGAACCCCCATACCATGAATGCTGGGTGGGTGAGAGAAGACTGCAGCTGAGGTTCTACCATGTTACATGGCTCCCACGTTTTAGAATGCCAGGGAGGGGCAGGAACGTCTTTAAGCTCGCAGTTTGAGTGCTGGAGTCAGAAGTCTGCTAGATCTCGGGTGCCACCCTGAAGTGCACTGGCCAGGGGGGCCACACTACAATTCGTGGAGGCTGGAGGAAGGCTGACCTGGCAGGCCCACTGCTGGTGTGTTCAGCCACCTGCCCTCCTGTGCACAACGCTCAGCAAACGAGTTTTGGTGATCCGTGCTCACAATCCTTCAGCGATTGCCTTTCCCTCCTCTCTTTCTCCTGCACTGAACCTGGCTCAGCCCCATTTTTCATTCCCCGTACCCTGCAGGGATCAAGGATTCTGCCTCCTGCCTGGGACTGCAGTGAGCCTGAGGCATTAGCCCAGATCACTAGCTTGCAGTGTGTTTCTGTGCTGGTCTCCAGAGATGTTTTCCCCACATCTGAGCCTGGCCATGACTTTCTGATTGTGTCTTTTTATATTTAGTGACGCATTTCTCTGTGTTTGGCATGGAGGTCATTACTCCCTGCACCGTCCGCTACAGTACCCGCCCCACTTTGCTCTGTCTGCCCCCCTGACTGAGAGGGTCCCACCCAGGCCTGTGGGGCCCAGGGCAGCCCCCATGCTCCCTCCTGTGCTCACTCACTTGTTTTTGTTCTGTGCTCTGCTCTTTGTCTCTGACCTCATTGCCTTGCATGTCCAGATGTGCATTTGAAAGCACATTTGTGTAATTAACGCAGCATTTCTGTGCTCTGCAGTGGGAAATGTCTCAGAGTAGCAGGCCTGCCATGATGCTGGAGGTGGAAGTCCCACGCATTGCTTATGAGCTTAGACGGGGAGAGAGCAGCCCCTGCCTGCGGGATGCCAGTCTCTGTGCTTGTTGAGTGAATGTCTGATTCAGTGACGCAGGGCGTAGGTCACAGTGCTAAGCCAAGAGAGTGAGTGTGGGACGTTCTGGAAAGGCCAGCATCTCATGGTCGGGAAGCCCTGGATCTCAGCACTAGTGCTGGGCGCCCTCTCTGTGCTGCCCCTTCACCTGCAGCCTGGCTCTGGCAGGTGTCCCTGCTGGTCTGGGCTGCGTGGAGAAGGGAGTGGGGCTCAAGGTGAAAGGGGCCTTGGGCAGCAGCCTAGGCACTCTGGACTGGGTCCCAGCTCTGCGCATTGCAGCCTTGGGAGGCCCCAGATGTCCACTGGGCATGTTTTGAGAAGTAAATGAGGTGGTGCACACAAGTGCCTGGTAGAGTTGCTGTCAGAGATAATTGTCACAGTAGCGGTAAGGTAGAAACTGACTGCGTCCAGGAGGCGGCTGCCCAGGCTGAGGAGGCACCAAGCAGCTCAGCACCTGAGTTGCTGGCATCCATCTGGCAGGGGCAAGGCCCAGGGCTGTGGGCAGTGGGAGGCAGCGAGTGCAGGGGTCTGAGGCCACGGGTGGGGGGAGGTAAGTCTTGAAGACGCTGAGTGTTGCTGTGAGTGCCCCAGACATCTGGGCAAGTTCAAGCACCAGAGTCTCAAAAAGGGAGGCACCAAGAGGAAGGCACCTTTGGAGAGGAGGAGAAAGAGATGAGGGGTTAGACACCCAGAGCCGCGCACCCCCAAGGTGGCTCTTGTCACCAGCAGACCAGGGGTGGGTCTAAGGCCTTGTGCATGCCCACCTGGGACTGACCGCTGCGGGTGGCAAGAGCTTGAGCCCTGCGGGGAGTTAGCTATTCTCCCAGCAAAGAATCGGGTCCCTCAGGCAGGGGTCGTCACAAAGGATGAAAAAATAGTAGGAAATAGAAATAAAACAATACACGGAGGCAAAAATATAGTTTATAAAGAATAGATTTATGAAAATAGGTAAAGGAGGGTGCTTGGAGGTCTTCACGATATCCCCGTCAATTGTGGAGCTAAGACTGAAGTTTCACATCGGTATAGATAAGGTACAGTGATCCGTTGCCAGGGGTAACAGATTTACATAATAACAGGTAGTTCGCTTTAGGTTCAAAGTCTCCCAAAAGGCTTCTGTAGATCCCTTAATTAATTCTACCTTGTGAACAAACGGTTACAAAACCTTTTTAGGACAAATTTCTAAGTTTTAAGATAAAACTATCACTTTAGCAAAAACAGAGACATAGTGGCTCTGGTTATTGTGTATTGTGACAGATTCTTCGGAAGTCAAGCAAGAGCTGTCCCTTAGGCTAATTGCTCTAGCCACAGGTGTCTGTCTCAGGCGGCACGTCTTTATGGATCAGCTCCCATCCCGCAGCTCCATGCAAACCTGCCTTGTCGTTCAAAGCAGGCGAGAACCACAGGCCTGAGACTGCAGCGTCACCTTGGAAAGCAGCTGTCACTGACCACTGAGACGCCCTCCTGAGGGGAGGCAGCTTTTGATGTGCGAACTAACACGTGCACATATTCCTTCAGGGCAAAGCCCTGCAAAACTCCTGAAATCATTTCTGTCTCTAATATTATAGGGGGCATTTCCATAAATCAATATTTCTTAGGCTCAACAAGGCCCCTCTGTCCTGAAGAGCTTCCAGACCTGTGCAGGAGGAAGCAAGCATACCCTGGTGTCCAGCTGCCCTGGCAGAGGCCTGGACTGGTGGCAGCTCAGGGAAGAGACAGAGGAAGGCCTGACATATTTCGTGGAGCTGGAGTCACACAGAGCAGATTCTTTGACGGCCATGTGGTTAAATGTGAACTCAACAAGAAAATGTCAGTCAAACATGTGCACAGAGACTTTTAAAGATGTTAAAAACTCAAGGATAAAGAGGAAACACAATGGGCTGGGCACGGTGGCTCACGCCTGTAATCCCAGCACTCTGCGAGGCCAAGGCAGGAGGATCGCTCGAGGTCAGGAGTTCGAGACAAGCCTGAGCAAGAGCGAGACCCCGTCTCTACTAAAAATAGAAAGAAATTAGCTGGACAACTAAAAATATACGTAGAAAAAATTAGCCGGGCATGGTGGCACATGCCTGTGGTCCCTGCTACTTGGGAGGCTGAGGCAGGAGGATTGCTTGAGCCCAGGAGTTTGAGGATGCTGTGAGCTAGGCTGACACCACAGCACTCTAGCTCAGGCAACAGAGCGAGACTCTGTCTCCAAAAAAAGAAGAAACACAATGGAAATTTTGAAGTTTTAAGGATTGATAACATTGAAAGGACAACCTATTGAACTCTGTAAGATGCAGATAAACCCATTCTTGCAGGTAAATATAAACCTTCAATGCATTTGTTAAAAAGAAGTCAAAAGAAATAGGAAATGGTGTAGTCAAAAATTAGATGACAAGGATAACTGTTCAGAAACATTAAAATTACCAAAATTGACTCAAGAAGAAAGAGAAAAGAAGCCATGGACTGTGAGTAAATATTTGCAGCACAAACAACTGACTGTGATGTTATCCATAATGTACAGAGAATCACTATGAATTAATGAGGAAAACAAGCAAACAATCCACTAGAAAAATGTGCAAAAATGAAACTAGAAAGGCTAACAAACACACTAATGATGATCAACTCACTAGCAATCTTCCAAATACAGATTTTAACAGGACGCCACATAGCATCTGTGGGCTGGGCAGACATGAAAAGCGTCCGTTTGAACTGGGGCCTGTGGAGGTCGGGGAGCAACGGGTCTCTCCACCACTCTTGGGACTGGCATTGGTCACAGCCACTTAGAGGAGCCATTGGCTACATCTAGCAAGGTTAAGACACACGTGACCACGAGTAGTGGCTTCACTCCGAGGTCCTGCCCCAGGGTGATCCGTGTGGGAAGGGAATACTGTGTAAGCAATGCTTGTGTAGCGAACAATTAGAAACAACCGAGGGCCGGGCGCGGTGGCTCACGCCTGTAATCCTAGCACTCTGGGAGGCCGAGGAGGGCGGATCGTTTGAGCTCAGGAGTTCGAGACCAGCCTGAGCAAGAGCGAGACCCCATCTCTACTAAAAATAGAAAGAAATTATATGGACAGCTAAAAAATATATATAGAAAAAATTAGCCGGGCATGGTGGTGCATGCCCGTAGTCCCAGCTACTCGGGAGGCTGAGACAGGAGGATCGCTCGAGCTCAGGAGTTTGAGGTTGCTGTGAGCTAGGCTGACGCCACGGCACTCACTCTAGCCTGGGCAACAGAGTGAGACTCTGTCTCAAAAAAAAAAAAGAAACAACCGAAATTTCCACCAGGGGTAGGAAGGATAAACCAATTATGATTTATCACTGCAAGGAATGTTATACACAATAGCAAAAGTGAAGTGAGTTGAGCTACACTCCTGCACATGGGTGAATCAAACCATGTGTGTGTGGTTTGGAGCACTTGCAGAACAGCACAGAGCCCATCTTTTTATGGACTATGCAGTAAAGACATAAAGGCAGAGTGGACATAAGACACCCAAATTCAGAATGTTTACTTCAGGGGGAATGGGAGGGGAAGTAGGATTAGGCAGGGTTGCCTAGGAGGGGCATAACTCATTTCTATTCATGTTTTATTTCTTTAAAGAAAAACTTCTACAGCAAACAGCGTAAACGACACAAAGTTTTGACAAAGCCGGGTGATACTTTTCTGGATGCTTGAAATAGCACCAATACATGTGATGACTTCAGAGAGCGCCAGTGTCGTGTAGAAAAATAGTATGTTGTGACAGACAAGGACACAGACAAGGGAGGAGGGGCTCAGGCAGGGAGGCTGGGCGAGGCCCAGGGGTGCTGAGTGGCAGGAGGAGGCCCTGCAGCGAGGGCAGGAAGGTGCCAGTGGAAGGAGGCATCTCCTCCATGGGCCAGGGCTGGCCCAGAGCTGCCCTTGGTGAAGGTCAGAGTGCCCGACGCCACACACAGCCCCTCTGGGACCAGGGTATGTGCACAACAATATGACGTCTCCTGAGTAGGCAGCAGTTTCTGGGAGTGGGGTGCCCTGAGCTGAGAATGAGGGGTGAGAAGAGGGACCTCCACTTTCATTCTAAGCATATCCCCGTGGAGACCCCTCCCAGCATATCTAGCTTTTGTCCAGCGCCATGGAGGGTCCTGGTGGCCCTGACCTTCTGGGGGTTGGCTTGGAGATGAGGGGGAGGAGGGCCCTTCTGTGAGGGCTCCACTGAGCACAGGCCACATGGGGTGCTTCCCCCAAAGCTCAGGATTGGCCAAGCCCAGCCCAGAACTCCAGAGAAAGGGACACTGTCGGGAACCCAGGGCAGTGCCAAGGGGCCTGCCGATTCCCGGAGCCCTTCCTCCACCTTACTGGTGCGACCCAGGCCCTACGGGCAGAGCTTCTGGGCGCCACCCCCACGCTCGCCTCTTCCAGGCTGGGGTCCCCCAGCTGTGCCAGGGCCTAGCGCAGAGCACAGACTCCGGGACCACACAGACGTGGACCTCGGCAAGACTTCCAGTGCCCACGCCTCCTCCTCCTCCACAAACCGAGAGTAACGTTACCCGACGTGGAGGCTGCCTGGCGTAAGTGAAAATGCAGGTGCAGGTGTGTCGGTTCTCGCAGGCCCCTGGGTGGTGGACTGCTCCCCCGCCAGGCTGTCAGCCCCTTGCTGCCAGGGGCCTGGCCTGGCTGTGCTGGTCGTCCATGTTTCCTCTGGTGAGCCTCACGATGCTTTCCACAGGGCATACACAAGAACTCATGGAAAATGTGTGGGAAGAGACAGGGTAGAGATAACACACAAGAATGTACAACTGGCCTCAAAACAGCAGGCGTCCACTCCAAGCAAAAAGGAAGTGGAGGCCCTCATAGTTGGGCTCCTGGGTCTCTACCTGCAAGGCACAAAAGGGTGAAGTGTTAAGCAGGATCCAGAGCAAGGAGGCTGCCCATGGCTCCATCTCCTTCCAGTCACCCCTGGGCCTCACCAGGCCCTGTGCCCCGCTGGGATGTGGCAGCTCCCTGTCACCATGGCAGACACAGACCAGAGCTGCCATGAGGGTTGGGGGTCGATGAGCACAGAGCCAGGTGGCCTTGGCACCCCCAACTCATGCCCTGCCATGGGGGGGCAGGCCCAGCTACTGCCCCACACGGGGGTGTCACCAGGCAGGTCAGAGTAGAGCAGAGCAGGATGGGAATGGGCCCCAACCTCTCAGGCCACTCTGACGGCCTCAGCTGCTCGGGGTGACCGAGAGAGGGCTGGTCCTCATGTGGCACCTCAGGCTGCCGTGCCCTCAGCTGCTGCCCTGAGAGCTGCCCGAGTTGCACCCCCGGTCCCCAGCTGGGTGGATGCTGCGCCGTCCTGGCCGCAGCGAGAGCAGGGAGGACCGTGTTGCCCTTCCCCGTGCGCCACAGCCGGGGTCCTGTGTGCCCACAGAAAAGTGCACCCCACACAGAAAACAGGGCGCTCCTCCCGAGAGCTGTGCAATGAACAGGCCATACCGAGAGGGAAAGAAACACTCCAGCTGGGCGCCAACCTTCCTTGGCAGGAAAAGGAACGTGGCCTGGGGCCACCACTGGGTGACAAATTTGCTCCCAGAGCCCACAAAGCGCTTCCAGCCTGGAGCCTACCTTACGTCCTCCAGAGGCTGAGCAGGGTCCCCACGCGTGGGAGGGGCGCGCCCCCAGGCCCACATAGCTCCTTCACACAGACTTGCACCTGGAGTCCCTCCCCCACTCCAGCCCTTAGTGAGAGCCGCGGGCACCATCTGGGGACCTCGTCGGAGCGGCGGCGCCAGCACGGGGCCCTGGGAAAGACTGTTGGATCGGATGAAATGAACTCACCGTGCAGTCAACGCACATGGGAGTCATACTTTCTCCCGCAGCTTTACTGAGGTATGATTGACAAATAAAATTGTATGCATTTTAGGTGTATAATGTGGTTGTCTGCGATACGTACACACTGTGAAATGATCACCACAAACAATTAACACATCCACCACCTCACACAGTTGTCTTTGCGTGTGTGTGGTGAGAACACATAAGATCTACCCTCCTAGCGCATGTCAAGTAGACAGTCCGTTGTTATTGACCACAGTCACCTGCTGCACCTTAGGTCCCCAGAACTTAGTTGTCTTATGACTTCAAGTTTGTACCCTTTGACCAACCTCTCCCCATTTCCCCTACCCCCACCCTCTGGCAACCACCATTCTGCTCTGTGACTATGAGTTTGTCATGTTTAGATTCCACATGAAATCTGGGCTCACAACAGCCCTATGAGATAGCTGTTGCTATCATCCCTACTTCACAGGTGAGGAAGCGGATGCACAGAGAGTTTAAGCAACTTGCTCCGGATCACGCAGTAAACCTGTATCAGAACTGGTCTTCGTCAGGCAGCCTGGCTCTAGAACCAACCCTCGATACCATGGGGGGAAATGAACTTAAGCAGATGGAGAGGGAAGAAATGGCTGGCTCTTGAGGACCTCATGGCTGTACCAGGGAGAAAAGATCCCTGCTTATGAAAGAGCTGACTCTGAACTCAGCTGAAGTTTCCTGATCTTATCCCAGAGTGGATTATTATTAATAAATGCCCTGTGGATCTCAGAGTCTGGCCCCTCTCGCGCGCTGAGATGGGCTGGAACTCAAGGCCTGATGCACAAGGTGAAATCTAGCAGGGTCAATGTGAGGTCCCAGTGCCTGGGAAGACAGCCGTTCTCCTGATTAGAAATGTTGCCCCAGGGAGCCACTGTCACAAGTGTGCGTTGAGTGCCCAGAACCCCAGCACTGTCTGTTCCCACCTAGAGCTGGGCCCTGTCCTGGCAGCCATGGGTTAAGTCAACAAAAGGGGAGAACTAGAGTGTCCAGAGGGAGTGCCAGGCAGGACGCTCTAGGACCGGGAGAGGGGTCAGCTCTTGCTGGGGACGGACATGCCTGCACCGCCCCCAAACATCACAGCACTGCCCCAGGGGGGCATGTGGCTGGCTAAGCCTGACTCAGGTCAGAGAAAGGTCTAGGTCTGCCGGGTGCCTTGGGAGCCTGTTGGGCTGCGCGAGTGTGAGTGTGTGTGCGTGTGCCAATGCGTGGGCACGCGTGCGGCCTACTCACTAGCAGGTGAATGTCACCCGAGCGCAGTGAGCAGAGCACCAGGGTTGTCAGCAAGTGCAAGGCCCTAGGGCTGGGACCTCAAGCCAGCGGGGCAGGAGGGAGGGAGCAAAGAGGGAGGAAGAATGGCAGGGAGGAATTCCCCTGCTATCGTTGGAAAACTAAATGTCCTAGATCATGACTGAAATTATGTATTAATTAAGAGTTAATAGGTGCTAAGCGAGGGTCTGTATTTAGGGGTCATGTGCCTTTGTTTTCCCAGTCCCCTCTGGCTGGTACCTGAGGTCCCCATATAGTAACTCATAAGGCTCCTTTTTCTTCCCGCAGTGTCCTAGGTCTGGGTGACACGGATGTGCCATGGCCCGCCGCGCCCACCCTGCCCGAGGAAAGACCCATCCTTCCCAGCAGGATGCCTGCTGCAGATGGACAGTGTCCTCGGGTGTCTGCCCGTGTGAGGTCCTCCCTGCCCACACTGCCTGGCGCCTCGGTCAGCACCGGGCACTGCTGGACACAAGGATGCTGCAGGGTGGGCCACAGAGTGTGGGGTGGAGTTGAGGAAGGGGTCGGGGGTGGGGAGAGGCTGGGAAGGGCCGGCCAGGCTGCCCTTGCGGTGAGCTGGTCACCCTGGAGCCTGCATGCCCGTAAAGGCATGGAGTCTCCAGAGACTCTGCAGCTGCCCATGGAGAGGAGAGGAGTGGGCGGGCCCTGAGGCCACTCGCCAACACTTGTGCAGGAATTCATGGAAAACCAGCCGGACGGAGGTCTTTGGGGGGCAGACCATTTGGGCCGCCCCACCCCAAGGGAAGCGGGGTCTGGCTGCTCAGGGAGCAGAACACTGCTTGTGTGGCCCGAAGGGCTGTGAGCCCGCTTTGCAGTCTGCCTGTACAGGGACCATTGCTGTCACCTTGTTGCCGGGTGATGTCTGGTGGGTGAAGCCAGGTGGGCCTCTCCTTAGCCTTTTCCTCCTTGGCTGGGTTGAGGTCTGCCTGCCCGTTGCTGGCGATGCCCCCATGCCTGGCGAGTGTCACTCCTCTCGTTCTCTGGCACTGTGTCACGAGCCTTTGTGGTCACCCTGGCCTTGGTCTAAGTCCTGGCTCTGCCACTTCCTGGCTGCGTGGACAAGCACCAGGGCACAGCACTGGGGAGAGCAGCCGCGCAGCAGGGCGCTCGGGCTGGTGTCCTACCTCGGGTTCACTCACTCACATGTTCATCTCAGTGCCCGGCCCCTGGAGGACCTTATGAGGCCACGCGAGGCCTGTGGCCTCCAAGTCCCCGATGAGAAATGGCGATGCCTCAGTGGCTGGGCCCTCCCCAAGGCCATGGGGGTCTTAGGGTCAGAAGCACACACTGGGCCCCCCGACATCCTCTTGTGCTCTCTGCCCGGCAGACTCTCCGGGACTGGGGGTGTGGGGCCCTGCCTCTCCGTCGGCTGTACCCCCAGAGCCCCCCCCATGCCCAGTGGGGTCAGAAGATGCCTCCCATCCTCTCTTCATGCAGTTTGAATCCTGCTCTGTCACCCACGTGCTGGAGGGGATGACTTCCTGAGCCTCCGTCTCCTCATCTGTGAGATGGGCACAGATGAGGGTGAGGTGCTGCTCTGTGCCTGGCCTGCAGTGGGCACCCACACACCCAGGCACCAGGAGAACAGCCGTCAGGAGGCCCGCGGCCGGCCGGCACCCAAGCCTGTCCCAGTCCAGCGGACTCTGCAGCCACACACACGGGAGCAGGACGCCAGCAGCCGCGGCCCGTGCACCTGGACCCCCCCCTCCCCCACCGGCAGGAGCCTCACCTTGTGAACGCACGCGGCCGCTGGCCTGCTTCCTGTTGGGAATCTGCGGCTGTTTTCTGTGGGAGAGAATTAATTCACTGACACAAACAGACACTGTGTGGAAGCCCCTAAATCTCTTCCCGGTTTCCTGCCGCCCATGGGAGACAAATGCCCCCCTTGTGATGGGCTCATTCAGTCTTTTTGTTCTGCTTGAGCTCTGTGGTCTCATGTGTGAGCAGGAGTGATTCACGCACACACACACACACACACACACACACGCACACACACCCCGTGCCCTCTGTAAAGGCATCACACACAGGCTCACAACCACCGTGGCTGGCAGCCAGGCACGGCCTGAATTATGGGCAGATTTCTCCCTGTGTACCCGTTGCTGAGGGCAGCCTTGGCCAGGCTCCCAGGCTCCCAGGCGGTGGGATGGGCCATGGGACGGGGCTTGTCCGGGTGTGGGGCTCAGGGGTCCCCTCAGGGTTGGGGTAGGGGGAGGAAGTAGCACGTGTGGCGGGTGGGCCGTGCTGCAGGGCTGCCCACCCATGCCCTGCCCAGGGGTCCCCCAGACAGGCTGGCTGTTCGCAGGAAAGCCCTCTGCCCAGTCTCCGCCTGCAGCCTTTCCTACAAAGGCTGGCCCAGCACATGGGGCTGAGTGAAATCCCGGAGATTTACGAAGGGTTCCCGGCCTGCCCCACAGGCCCTCAGCCCCTCCTCCTTCAGAAGGGAGCCCGTGTGGGTGCCAGGCCCAGCGCACACAGGGGCACCTGCCGCAGGGCCCTCAAAGGAGGGCGTCCTCCACACTGTCTGCACACCAGGGGGCCCTTGCCCAACCCTGGGCAGCCCCAGCTCGAAGCCTGCACGAGAGACGGGACACAGAATCCGTGGCCTGGGCAGGCACCTGTGGGAGGTGGGGCAGCCGCTCAGAGCACTTTCGCTCCTGGCTCTGAACTATTCTCCCCCGACTCCACCTAGTGTCCTCCGGGACCCACAGAGAAGGGAGACGGCCCTACCACGGGGACAAGGCCTGCGGCCGGTAAACCTGCCCCATCCTGGCAGGTGCGGCAGAGCCGTCTCCACCCCGAGTGGGGCTCTTGGCTGGGCCCTGGAGCCCCAGCCAGGCCCTATTCGGCCCCCGCCTGGGCCGGGAGAGAAAGCCATTTGTTGCCTAGTGAGGGTGCGAGGGGGCGTCTCCGCCATGTTTCACGGCCCTTTCTTTCCCGCGGCCCTCTCCTCCCTCCACCGCCTCTCCCCTGGGAACACCCCTCCCACTGCTGTGCACAAAAGCCCATTCTGGCCTCTCTCTTTGAGACCAGTGTCACCCTGGAGACTGGCGCCTTCCGGCAGCGCTGTCCTCTTCCCCGCCCCAGCCTGGCCCCTGCTCCCAGGCCCCGGCTCCCAGGCTGGCTGGCAGCCCTGCCCACTGCTCCTGTCCCAGCCTCGGGTCCCCTCCCGGGAGCCAGGAGTCTGATGTGCCCCCTGTCAGGCCCTCCCCATGAGGCCCCCCCAGGAACCCTGCGCACTCAGCCTCACTCCGTCCTGTGTCACAACCTGCCTATGTGTGGTGACAGGTGCACGGGCCATGGGGGGCCATGTCACCCCCTCTGGAGCATCAGTGCTCAGCAGGGGTAACTTACGATTTAGTGACAGAGCAGATGCAGTAACATGCTGTTGACTCTGGTGTCGTGGCTCTGTGAGTTGCACGCTGCTCCTCATTGTACCTGTTCACTCTGAGCCTCACTGTGACCACAGGAGGTAGGACGTACCCCCAAACCTAGCTCTTAATCATTTATTACTACCCTTCTTGTCTGGGTGCTGGGCTCAGTGGGCAGTGCCGGGGGGAGGGAGGTGGTGGGGCTGGGAGAGGCCTAGGGCAGCCTGTGCTGAGGGTGTGTCTGCTCCACACCCACAGGGTCCCGCTTCCTTGTGTCAGTGTCATTTGTCATTAAGCAACGGCAGAACGAACGTGAAACAGGCAGGGTGCGTGCAGGGCAAAGCCCGGCCAGAGGAGCCTGCGGCAGGAGGGTGGCTTCAGTGCCAGCTCCGCTGTCGGTGACTCTTCCACCAGCACCCGCTGCAGGGCCAGGCACTGGAGGAGGGCTCAGCTGGCACTGCCACCACGTAAGGCCCCACAGGCAGCCCTGGAGGCAGGTCCCTGTTTTCCAGGTGAGGAGATGGAGGCACAGAAGGGTCAATAACTTGCCTTGGGCCACACAGCAAGCGCTGGCCCAGCCCCAGAGCCCATGTCCGCCGGCTGCCTCTGATTCAGCACCCAGGGTGGCCAGCTTGTCTATGCACCTGAGGGACCCCCACCTGAAGGACCCCACACCTGAGGGACCCCACTCATGGCTGGCCTCAGAGTCCTAAAGTCACTGGTTCCTCCTCATGTCCAGACCTCGGCTCAAAGGCCAGCTCCCAGGAACACCCCTCGCCTGTGCCCCGCAACTGCGGTCCTCGCTCCCTGAGAAAAGTCAGGTGTGTCCTCAAACTGAGAGAGTGGCGCCCAGCTGCAGCACTGACATCCCGCAGCAGCCCCGGACTAGATGGCCCCGCAAGGATGACAGAACACACCCCGTCTGCTGGGGCCAGCACGAGGGCAGGAGGAGGGGAGGCTCTGCGGAGCCCGCGCCCACCCTGCCCTTCCTGCTGTGAGCAGGCGTCTCCCCAGCTCGGCCCGGAAGCCCTTCGTCAGCCCTGGCCCGCGACCTCCCCCCTGGCCCGTCCCGTCCCCTCATGGGCCCTCCACAGTGGCCCTGACCCCCAGGGACTTCTCTGGGGGCTGTGGGTGGAGGCAGGGATGCGGGGGCTCCCTGAGACGCCTCCCTCTGCCCCAGGCGGGGGATCCAACAGCAAAGATGAAGAAGAAGGTCCTGTTGTTCGCAGATGGAGACTCTGCTGGCTCTCTGCACTGTTCCCTCCTTCCTTTCTTCCTTTGGGTTCCTTTTTCTTTTTTCCCCTTTGAACAATCCATGGGCTTGGCCCGACGCTGCCGATGCTTTATTTCCCTGAGCAAACGCGCTTCGTGAGTCATGACCTCAGAGAACCACTCAGAGGCTCGTGTGAGGTTTCTCGGGCCTGGGGCAGAGGTGGCAGAGGCCGCATGTGACACACTGAGCTGGTCACACGGCTGCTGAATCCTCCACTTCTCTGGGCTCAAGACACCCCAACTTCATCTTCATTGCAGCTGGCCCTGCCAAGGGGGCCAGAGCCATGGCCCCTCCCGGGCACTGCCTCCCAGCCCCGCTTTCCCAGGGAGCTGTGACTGAGTCTGCGTGGGGTGGGACAAAGTCGGGCCCTTCCTGACATGCTCTCCTGCCCCAAAACCTCGAGCCTGCAGTTCCACCTTGGAGCCACGTACCTGGAGGCCAGGCTCTGCTCCTGCCTTGGGACTCCTAGGCCCTGTGCCCACCGGTCCAGGATGCACAGAGCACCAGTGACCACAGATCTGGAAATGCCAAATGTGTAGGCCCAGGACTGGGGGAGGGATCCGTTCTGCAAGGGTGTGCACACTGCAAGCATCCGTGTCTCTCTGAGTGTCTGTTGGGGGACAGGTCACCTCCTCCAGGAAGGCCTCCAGGGTCCTGCAGGGTGCTTGACTCTGGACTAGACTGGGAGCCCTCTGAGAACAGAGAAACGTGGCCCCCATTTATTCAGAGGTCAGCTTGAACACACATCCACCCCTGGGCCTGTCTCCGGAGTCAGCATCTCTTCACCTGCCTCGCAATTTGTGACTTATTCCATATTCTTCCAAAAATCCCTTTCCTGCTAGGGTAGCCAGGGGAGGTTTCTGTTCTTTGTGATCCAGCCCTGGCAGGTGCATCTATGGGTGCCTGGGGACCCCAGGCAGGAGAAGTGAGGGAAGTGGCTCAAGTCAGCAGCAGGGAAACATGGGCACTGCCTGCCCACACCCACGCTCTCCCTGCTGCTTGGAGTTGGCTGCAATGTTTTCTCTCCAACCCCTCGATTCGCGCCCCCACATTGCTGAACCTGCTTAATTGCAGGATGTGACAGACACGAAGTTGGTTCATATTTAAACATGGCGAGTTCAGTTGAGTGGAAACCCTGTTGTGCAAATTCATTGGCGAATCAAACAGACTTGCCTTTTATCTTTTTTTTTTTTTTTGACGGCAAAAAAGAGAGCACACAGCAATGCAGTGGAGAACTCCTAAAATCATGTTCTCCGGAAGGAAAAGTTAATCATAAAATTAATTTCACTTATTTTCCCCTTGAGCATTCGATGTTGTCACTCCGCCCAGGATAGTGGCAGGTTAGGTCGTGGCAAGGCCCTCGCCGTCTTGGGACACATAGGTATCTGGTGAATGGAACTGCTGTGATGGCTATGCTCCAGCCGGGCCCTGGGGGCTGCCCCTGCTAGACTGGGAGGCTGACCCAGGACACCCCAGTCCAGAGGTTCTCCAGGTGTGGTCCAGGACCAGCAGCAGCAGGGTCACTTGGGAACTTGTTAAAATGCAGAATCTCAGATCTGCCCCCAAGACCAACTGTCCAGGAACTCTGAGGTGGGCCTGGCAGCCTGTGCACTAGCACACCCTACAGGTGCTTCTGCCGCTGCCCAGGTCTGAGAAGCCAAGGTCCAGGGCCTGCCCACTGGTCAGACAGAGAAGTCCAGGTAATAGTGGAACCTGTGGCCAGGGGTGTGCATTTTCAACAGACCCCCTGGAGGTTTCGCACTTTAAGCCTTCAAAGAAGAGAGAATTAACTGTTGCTGAGCCCCTGTGACATTTAATTTCTCACTCTCCATGGCAATTCTGGCAGGTGGTGGTCCTCTCCCAGTTTAAACACAGTGCCCAGAGCAGGTGATCAAGATTACACAATTGACATGGAGCACACCGGGCATCCAGATGCGAATCCCATGCCTTTCCTCCCAGCACACGGTCTCAGGGACGTGCTTCTAGCATGGTTGTGGACCCTGGGCGGCATGGAGGGTGGGGTGGGGGACACAAGACAGTCAGATGGTCTCAAGGTGTCTCCTCTAGGCCCTGACCTCCCAGGCTTCCCGCCCTGGCCCGGCTGCTCCAGGGCCAGAGGAGAGGCAGAGGCAGGTTGGGTGTGGGGGAAAAACGGGCCCTACCCGGCAACCCTGCATACGTGCTGCTGACCAGGACTTGGGCAGGGATGCACCAAGCCACTCTAGGCAGACGCTGTGCCACTGCCGGACTCTGGATCCCAGAAATGGTTTCCTCAACTGGTAAATAAGGATTCTGGGCAGACAGCTCTGAAGAGTCTCGAAATTTGACGGGCAAAGCTCTCAGGAGGGCCGAGGCAGGCCAACGGGACCTAGGCAGGGTGACGGTGCCAGCCTGTGGGTCGCACACGTGCAGATGCGCACGGTGCGTGTTCACCGGCTCCATCTCTCAGAAAGCCCTCCCAGGCTCCCATGAGGCCCAGGAGAGCGCGCAGGTCAAGCCGTGGGGGGCCCTCGAGCGCCACTGGGCCGTGTCTGTGGACGGCTCTGGCGTGCGTCTGTGTGTCCCCACTTCCGTGGGTGACCGAAGCCTGGGGTGCGGAAGGGGCGGGTACCTAGACGCATCCTTGGGGAGCCACACGTGTCCCGAGTGGCCGGGTTCCGGGAGGCGGGGCGTCTCGGCGGCCCGGGGCGGGCACCAGGGCGACCAGGGCGGAGCGCGGGATGGCTTTCCAGAGCGGGGTTCGGCGCGGTGCTGCGGGCGGGCTCGGGCTCGGGGCGCCCGGCGGCCGCCATGCTGAGCGTCGTGCACTTTCTCCGGAGTCTTTTCAAGGTGAGAGCCGGCGTCCGGGGACCGCGGCCGGGCTTGCGGCGTCCTTCCGCGTGTGGGGAGGAGGAGAGCTGCTGCGCGCCGCGGTGTCCGGCGGTCCGCGGGGCGCCGGCTGGGTGGGGAGCACCGTCGTCGCTCTCGGCCGCCCCAACTTTCAGACGTGCCGAGCAGAGGCGGCGTCCTGCGGGAGCGGGGCAGGAGCGGCCGTCCAGAGCGCGGGGACGGAGAGGTGCCGCGTCCGAGGCGGGCCAGCCTCTGCGAGGGCGACCTCCCCGGCGCCTGCGGGGCCCGGGCGCGCGGGGCACTCGCAGCCCCTGTGGCGCAGGACTGCCGTTCCGGGAAGGGTGGCTGGCGCCTGGCCCAGTAGGTGCCCGTGGAGTGCTCGCCATTGTTAATATGACCCGGGCTAAGGATACCCAAGGGAGAAGCCGGCTTGGGTGTCCAGGTGGCGGCAAGGGAATAGGAACCTGGGGCTGTTAGACTCCTGCCAGGGCGCCCCCTCCCAGGCCCGAATTCATGGCCCGCTTGCCAGGGCCCGTGGAGCCCCATCCCGCTGGGACAGCTCTACCTCACCTACCCCAACACGGACACCAATGGCTGGTGGGCTCCAGCGCCCTGTGGGAGGGGTGGCTGGCTGCAGGTCCCCGAGCTCCATCTCCCCAGGCGAGCAAGTAGGAGAGCAGGTGAGATAGATGCAGGGTGGGGCTGCGCTCTGCATGCAGAGGCAGGGAGGTGCCGCCCGCTCTCAGCAGGACAGGCCTGGGAAGGAAGCCCTGTGCGGGGCTGTCCTGCCTAGAGTGGCCGAAGGGGCCGCTCTATTAGCTGTGTGGCCACCTTCCCCTAGAGGTGCAGGCCTGAGGATGGGACAGAGTTTTCTGACCCTGAGAACTCTGAGGAAAGGGGAGGCCAGGTGACCCAGGGTGGGACCTGCAGGAGCCCTGCCCTCAGCCTCAGCCCCTGAAAGGGCAGCCAGTGGGTCGGCTCACACCCTAGGGATAATTCGTGTGTGCAGACAGCAGGAGAGAGATGGGGGAAGGTGGCCTTTCAGAAACTTGTGCCAGTGAGTGCAGGGGATGCCTTTGAAAAACACAGACCCCCTTTGAATTCTGATTCTGTCACTGTCGAGCTGTATAATCTTGGGACAGTCATGTAACCATTTTGGTCTTTGTTTTTGTGTTTGAAAAATGTGGGCGATGATTCCATACCTTTCAGGGTTAACATGAAGATCTTATTAGATAACGTTTGTGTATTTATGTAAAGCAGTGAGCCCGGGACCTTGGTTCTTCCAAACCCACAGCAGTGGTGATAACTGGTCACCCAGGTGAGGGGAAGTCCGTTGGGCAGAATCTGAGATGCCCCAGCTGGCCTTGGGAGTTCCCAGAGCATCAGAGTGTGGCTGGGGAGAGGCTGCTGGACATCTCTGGACAGCCACCTCCCCAGCTGACTGGGAGGCTCCTGGGAGTGGGACCTTTGGGATGGTGTTCCCATGGGACACGTCATCCTCACATTTCCCACGTGTTCAGAGAGACCTTTCCATACCTCCTGTCCCTAGTCCCCGTGCCTGCCCTCAGGTCCCTGTGGGTCAGGAGACACCTCAGGCCTCTCTACAAGCAACTCAGGGCCATCAGATGTGCCTCTCAGAGGGTCTCCCTTTCTGCTGTCCACCTTAGGAGGGGCTCTGAGTGCCACAGCAGTCCACTTCTGGCTGTGCAGGTGTATCTTGCAGAGCCACCTGTACTTGCAGTTCACACTTGATCTTCTCAGACACTGGTAGTAAGGAATGTCCCATGAGGCCACAGGTGTGGGAGGAGAAGGGAGACACCTGCTTGAGTCACCTCCTCCTACTTCCTGGTGTCCTTTAGGCCTGGTCCTGTGTGGACCACCCAATGATAGGCGCCCAGCTGGGCCAGAGAATACACACTTCATCCTGGGAACCTCAGACCGTTGGGGTCCCCCATTTAGACTCTGTTAGCAGAGACACAGCTGGTCTCCACCAAGGCCCAGGAGGAAAAAAAGTGCCACAAACCCCAGGGCCCCGGCATGACTTCTGGTGGGACCTGCAGCAGGCTGTGCGCAGCATCCAGGTCTGCTGTGGGCATGTCAGGCGCTGTGGGGTCCATGCAGCTTGACAGCCACGTGACAGAGCCTCTCCCAGTGCAGGTGGAGCTGACAGCCTGTACCTACCATGGAACCCACACAGAGTGCACCCCATTTGGGGTCACCCAACAGATGAGTTGAGGCAGCACACATGAGCGGAAATAAATTGCCTCAAAACTCCAGAGGCCCACCCAGCATCGTGGTGTGAAGACAAGGTCCAGCAGCGTGTCTTTCACTTTCAAGGGGATATCCCCAAATGTTCCAGAAAAATGGACACTGCTACGGCCTTCCTGGAGCCTTCCTGAGGTGGAAGTTCCCTCTATTTTCATAGAATTTGTGTTCTACACTCAGTTGTAGAACACACTTAGAGTCCAGACAGAAGTTTCACCAAATCAATGGCTTTGTACTATGCCAGGGGTCGTGACAGGTTTGTTCCAGTAAGGAGGTCATATGTGGGCCAAGAGAACCTCGAGCATTGCTCAAGGCCCAGTGTCTTCTGCACAAGCCAAAGTGGCAAGTTAAATAGGGGTACAGCAGGGTCTCTCCAAGCCTGGTGGCAGTTTCTAGTCACCAGGGATGAAGTATTGCTGATGATTCACTATTTTGGGGGGGGGAGAGGGCGTTCCAAGAGACTTTCAGTTAGCCTTTCCCACCACGGAAGTCTCCACACCATGGGTCAGGGAGCCAGGGTGGAGTTCCTGCTAGTTACTGAGCATGTCTTTGTTACCTGGACACTCTGAAGCTGGGGACATTACCAGAGGACAGGTTGGGATCCCAGCAGGCTGCCATGGAGCAGGGCACAGCTCCATTTGTGACCTCTGCCTCCAGTGAGCCCTCATTCCTGGTGTGGACGTGACGACATCCTGGACTGCCGGGAGTCAGTGTCACTCAGACCAGTGCTCGGTCATTCCTGAAGGGGGCAGGTATTTCTGTCTAGAGACTTTGGAGGCGTCACAGCCTCTGTCTGTGATGTTGCGGCAGGTGACTAGCCTCCCCTGCATTCAGGGAGCTTCGGGTCCATTGAGTCAAGCCTGGGAATTGGGCAAGGGAAAGTGGACCTTATTCACTAAATTATTGAACACCTACTATGCGCCAGGCATTGTTCTAGGCACTCATGGAGACTCCTGTCTACCAGACCTTGTTAAAAAGGTATTTTTCATTTCTATCAATATTGCAACCATCACATAGGACCTTATTGGTGTTGTCCGTCAAGTTCAGTCCTAGTGGCCTCGTGGGTGATTCACCAGTGCCAAGGAGCCTGGCGTGAGAGCATCTGGTACCACGCTGGCCACCAGCATTTTGTGCTGCTTCCTGTCCTCTGCGGCACCAGTTCTGCTGTTCCCACCCACAGATTCCCACCAGCAGAAGGGTCTCCCACCAGCATCCCCAGCTGACAGAGAATAGCACCTGTGGCAATCTTCCAAGATGCTGGCATTGTCCTTCCTCAGTATTTCTCAGTGGCCTAGGTGGGGCATGTCTGTTTGGCTCTCCTGGGAGCACGGTTGGGAGTGGTGAGCAGCTTGCATTTGATCAATCCATGCCAACACCGGATCCCTTCAAAAATTTGGATTCTTTATAGGAATCTTTGGCTTTTCAGTTTCATTTTGTGGGGCCACCATCAGACCACGGTTTCAGTCGACCGCAGATCACCTGCTGGGATGCCGACTCCAGGACAGGTGGGGGACCAGAGTGACGTTCTTCCCTCCTGTGGTCAGGCACTCTCAGAATCCATTCCCACACATTTCCCCGGGTTTTTGCTTGTCCATGTTGGGACAGTCATCATTTTCTGAAGTGTGAGCCTTTTTCTTGAAGGTTGCACATGTAATTGGTTCCCATGGCCTACTGAGATCTGACTGTTTGGTCTGGGTGGGGACCAGTGGGTGATGATGGGGGGAACTGGCCTCACTCTACAGGGTGACTTGCAGGGAGGTGACGACAGGCTCCTGAAGCAGACTGGCAGAGAGTGTCAGGGCCCCAGGGAACTCCACTCCAAAAGTGAAGGACACACTCTTTCCCAAACAATGTCCCCTCTCTCACTCAAGGGGCCAGAACAGTCTGCAGGTTGGTGGAGTCAGACTGCTTTGGCATCTCTTTTGGCTGCAGGAGAGAAGAGGTACTTGACGTATAGTCAGAGAGTCCCAGTGGGTTGAGTTTGTTGTCCTCTGTCAGCAAGCTGGCCAGGGCAGGTGCGAGCAGCAAGCTCACCCTGGGGCTGAGATTCTTCATGCCTTTCATTTGGGGTTAGTAGCAAGAGCCATTTCCCCCCAGAGCACCCCGTAGAAACTTGGCCACAGTTGACTATTTAATTAGGGGTTGGACAATGTAATATATCAATGGAGCAAAATTTCATTTGTACCCCATACATATATACATATAAAAATCAGTGGAAAAAATAATGAGTTGGCTATGTAATGAGATGCCAAGGTTCTGTATCTTAATACTAAATATATTTTTACTACGTTTGCTTCAACCAGGTGAAATTACCAATTCCAGCACCCCCAACCCGCTTCCGTAGTCACCTGGTACCAGTTTCCTTACTAGTGAAGGACCTTGGTCACAAAACCAGAAAAGGGCTCTAGTTAAGTGAAAAATAAAAGTAGCCATGCTGGCAGGGCGTGGGCAGAGATTGAGAGGGGTGGAGTGCAGCCGTCCTAACACCCTGCGTACTGGCCCCCTGCGGAAGACACTCCAGCCCCCTCTTGTAGACGTTGAGGTCTGTCCTCAAAAGCGCCGGCTCTGGCTGGGGCTCAGCCTCGCTGCCAGAGGGTGGACCGAGAGGGTGTCTGCCTCTTTTCTGTTTCCAAGATGCGTGGGGCCAGCTTCTCAGCTATCCAGGGGTGCCCTCCTCCCCTGAGTCAGGGCGCGGGCTGCTCGGTGCTGGCAGGAGAGCGGCAAATGCCCACACACCGTGTATGTTGAGGCAAAGTCCCACCAGAGCTCACCCAGCCACTCAGCTTTTGTGGGAGTGGAGGTGCCTAGACCTGAGGTTCCTGGAATGTTTGCCAGGGGCCACCTACATGTGTAAACTCTTCTGGGTGAAGGTCAAGCAGGAACTCGAGGCCAGAGACCCTGAGCAGGGGAGGGCTGTCCTCCTGATCCCTGCAGAGGCTGGTCTCCTTGGTGGAAGGGTGGACGGGACAGACTGGACAGGGGAGCCCGCTGCCTGCCATGGGGCCCTGGGTACCTCCCTGGGCCGTGCCTCCCCCTGCCCTGGACGTGGCGTCCTGGCCGTGTTGCTGCTCAGAGGCACCAGTGCCTCCTGCTGCCCAGCCTGGGCTTCCGCACTGCCCTCCCCAGGCCTCAGCAAGGCCAGAGGCCGGGCCCCAGCTGTGTTTTTGCTCCGGACCCTCTCTCTGCCCCCTCTGCCACCTTGGGGTCTCCCCTGCCTCACCAGGTTGTCTGTCTGCTCAACACGGGTCTTCCTGTGTGCTAGGCTGTGACTGTGTCTCTGAAGGTCGCTCTCTCCCTCTGGGCTGTGGGCTCTGTGAGCACAGGGCGAGGGTGTGGAGCACAGTGTGTCGCCGGGACATGCGTGCCAGCCTGTGCAGGCCCAGGGCAGAATCCCGGGGGCCCTGATTCCGAAAGGCCTGACTAGGCCAGCCAGGCCGATGGTCCTAGAGACATGAACTCCTGAGACCTTTTTTGCGAACGTGGGCTGAGCTCAGCTTAGCCTGCTCTTGGGGTGCGGGGTGGGCGCAGCCTCCCCCACCTCTGTGTGCCTATCTCCCCTCGGTGGAGGCCGGGTGACCCCAGGAGGTGCTGGAGCCGCTGGAGGGTCTGCACTCTCCCCTGGTCTCCTGTGGCCGTGCCTCACCCCACACGTGTGTTTGCTTCTCCTGCTGCGTGAGCTCCGTCTGGCTCTGTCTTTCCCCAGCCCTTCATGTTTCCTCGTCTCCGAAATGAGCCATCCCCCTCCCCTCCTGGCAGTGCTGTGAGGCTAAAGTGATGCTCAGTCTGAGCCCTCTGGGGACAGGAGGTGCTGCCCTGGGACCCTTCGCCTGGGGTCACAGGTAGTAGGGGCAGGGCCCCCCCCCCCCCCGGTGCCTCCTCACTGTCCCAGGCCCCTGTGAGTTTCTGGCCCTGTTTCTCCTCAGGATGCAGCCCTGCCCCCTCTGGGGGGCTCCCACGCCTCCTCCCCGCCCCTGGCCTCCCCCTGGCTCTGTCCGCACTTGCGCCCTTCCGCCACAGGCGCATGTCGGGTGAGAATCGGCTCTCACCTCTGCACACTGTCCTTTAATGTCCCTCTATTAAGGTCTGTCGACTGGTAGTCCCACTTACTGTTCCCTGAGACCTTGTGGCTGCTCTGTCTCACTCCCCACGTCCCCAGGCTCCCAGCTTGCCCATCTTGCTCTCACACTGGGCGTGCTGTAAACACAAGCCGTTTCACAGCCCACACCACAGTGAAAGCCTCATGATGAGCGAATGTGCTAATTCAAAACTCAGCCATAGTCAATATTGGGAAGTAGATTCATAGGTGTTCATTTAACTGTTACTTGAGAACTTACATATAAACACATTTTTGCTTTTGTGCATCATAGATTATATCATTTAAAAATCAACCTGTCTTATTCCTTTGGTGTTGCTATAAGGAATACCTGGGACTGGCTAATGTATAAGCAAAAAAGGTTTATTTGGCCACAATTCTGGGTGGCCAGGAAATTCAAGATGGTGCATCTCCTCTGGTGAGGGCCCCAGGTGGCCTCCACTCACCGAGGAGGTGAAGGAGGCAGGAGAGTGTAGAGACCACAGGAGAGAGGAAGCAGAGGAGGGGTGGGGCTGCCAGGCTGTTTTCAACAACCAGCTCTCACTAAAGAGGAGGGAGGGCGTTAATCTCTTCCTGAGGGATCCACCCCCGTGACCAGGCAGCCCCACCAGGCCCCACCTCCAACACTGGGATCCAGTTTGCACCTGAGCCCTGGCAGACCACGTGGCAACACAGCCAGCACGAACGAGGAGACCTTTCTCTCATGTGCCTGCCTTGATCGCTGAGGCAGTGTGGGCTTGGGCCTGGGGAGGAGAGGAGGAAAGCAGCAGGCTCCACAGTCACCTCTCAGGACACCGAAGCTGCAGGCGGAGCTGTCATCGGTGTAGTGTCTGCCTTGCCCCCTGCCTGGCTGGATGCCTGGGAGCATCTTCCTAGGTCTAATTCGACTGGACATCGGGGACCTGGATGGGCAGTGCTCAGTGGCTCCGGCGTATACGTGGCACCAGCACGGGGGGTGGGCGTGTGGACTGCTTCCTGGAGGCCCCGCCAGCGAGTGCTGCCACAGCCCTGGGCTGCACCTCTCAGCCTCCGCTGCACGTCAGAGCCCGGCTGTGTGGTCCGTGTGTAGGGCCCTGGCCTCGCACTGGTTCCCAGGCCCCCAGGTGGCTCTGCTGGAGCTGCCTGCGGCTGTCCATCCTAACAGGCCCTTTCTTGGGCTTCTCTGGTCGGAGGGGAAGCCGAGGGCAGACCACACAGTGCTCACCAGCTCTCATGCTGTGTGTTGGGATGGAGGCCGGGCATGTGCCTGCCTGCACGTGGCACAGCCCCGTGGCCTCAACGCAGAGTCGGGTGAGCAGTGAACCCCTGTAGACCCGCCACACTCAGGCCAGCTCGAAATGCTGTGGGCATCACCCGTGTTTGTTCCAAATAGTCTGATCTGTCTCCCTTCCACAGCTTTTCGCCTGTGAGTACAGATTCCCTGTGCCTGAGCGGTGGTTTCCCTGGAGCAAGGCCTGGGGCTGGAAGCTGCCCCTTTCTTGGGTCCTTCTGCATCAGTGATGGCCCCTGGGAGCTCTGTGCCCTCATTTCACCCCTCCGCTCTCTGGGTGTGTGAGGGTCCGACGAGATGATGAAACCGAGGCAGGGCATGCACACCGCGGTGTGGAGCGAGCGCGAGTGTCTCCTCTCTCCCCAGGCTCTATTTCTCTCTTCCCCAAAACAAATGTTTTTTTTTCTTACAACCAGTGGAGTTGAGTGGAAACCCATCTCCCAGGCTTGGTCGTGTGAGGTGCTGCAGGCCACAGCGCCTGCTCGAGGCAGAACGTGGCTTTCAGCAGAGGTGCGCGGACCTCAGAACACTCTCAGGGCCCGACTGCATGGCTGGTGGGAGATGCTGGAGTCCTATGGGGCAGTTTCCCCGTGTGGAGACTGAGGCTGGGGAGAAAACCTGTAAACAGCTGGGAGGGTGGTGACTGCACCGTGGACCCCTGCTCTGCAGCAGGAGGGAGTGAGCCCTGCTACACGCCGGCCTTGGGTGGACCTGCCGGGAATGCGGCCCGGCCCAGCTGTGTGGTTACATCACACTAATGACCTAACATCTGGGCAGCGCTCGGGAATCTGTAGTGACAGAAAGCATGTCAGTGGCTGCCTGAGGACAGGTGAGGGCAGGTGGGGCAGGAGGGTGGGTGAGAAAGGCCACGAGGTGGGGAGAGTCACTGCGTCGGTCGAGGTGACGGTGCATGCACCTGTCAAGGCCACCGAGCTGTGCCTCTGGAGTGCGCAGTGCACTGCCTGCCAGCTGTGCCGCCACCAGCCCAGCCTCACCCGGGCGGCAGGCGGCTCCCCAGCAGGTCTGGCCGAGGTCCTGCGCCCAGAGCCCGCTCAGAGAGCTGGAGCAGGCCCCTGGCTTCCTCCACCCCTTCGTGGGTGCCCGTGCACAGAGACTGGGATGGTCCCGGGGCAGCAGGTGGGCAGCATGCCGGGCCCGTCTTGCGTGGAGACAGGGTGGTCCCCGCCTCCTGGGCTGAACACTCTGCCTGAGGCACCATGAGAACCAGGCTTATCCGTGCACGGTCAACAGTGTGCCATTTCTGCCTGGTGCTGTGGGGGCCAGAGGGCCTGGGAACCGCGCTAGCCCAAGGTGACTGATCACCCGGGCCCTCCACACCTGAGAGGTGACTTGTCTCAGGTGTTGGGCTCTCGGGAGCCTGCCAGCGCCAACTGCAAGTCAGGACGAGGCCGTGCGCCCACCTGGCGCTGGACCCGGCATCTCCCTTTAGAAGCAGGAGGGTGGCAAGGCTGGCGCAGGGACTGGCCCAGCAGCTGTAGCGCTCAGAGCAGCCCGCACAGGGCATCGTGGCCTGGGTGGTGTGTGTATTTGTCTCACTCAGACGTGAGTGTGGAGGGCTGCTCGCCAGCACAGTCAGAACAGCCTTGCCTGCCGGTGTCACTCCGCGGCATGACTGGTGTTCCACAGGAGAGCACTGGGGCCCAGCGGACGCCAAGGCTGCCACTCTCTTTCTCACGGGTTTGGAGCAAGGGGTTGGACCAGGGGCACAGGGCGTCTCCAAACCCTCACAGACGCAGGGGCCCTCCTGGCCCCAGCCATGGGACTCTCCAGCGGACCCTGAGCAGGTATTTTGGAGAAAGCCCCCGGGGTAGTTCTGATCTGTGCTGTGGCCAAGAGGCCTGAGTGTATTCCCGATGTGCTGGGTCCAGCCAAGGCAGCGCCCTCCCCCCTGTGCCCTCCCCCAGCCTCACCCCTGCCGGGTGCCCGGCCCCAGCCAACAGCTGCACCCTCTGCAGCAGGTTCTCCCCCTCCTCCCTCCCAGGAATCTGGCCTTTCTGGGCACTGCTCAGTGCCTGGGCAGATCTGACAAGCTGGATGGTGTCAGTGACCAGGGGCACCTTGGGACCTGCCTTTTTCCTGTGACACCACTTTTCACCTGGAGTGTGACTGCCTCCACCCAGAGGGGGCCAGAGGGAGATGCTTGAGAACGCACAGTGCCAGAGGGGAATGGAAGATGGGAAGTTTCATCACTGTGTTGGACCTGGAGGCCCGCAAGATCCTAACTGTGAATTTGGTGTGACCTAGTCATGCAAGTCCCGCCTCTGCATCTGTGGATGGGATGCTAATGGTCCCTCTGTAAGGTGACTGTGAAGGTTGCGTGCTAACATTTGTAAACTGTTCCTTTTTTCCTGGAGACCCCAGTGCTCCAGGGGGACAGCCTGCCTGCCTTTCCACCCCAGGGCTGGCCCCAGCGGGCTGGACCCCGAGGCAGGGGCACATTTAGTATCCTGAGTTCTAGAGTTTATAAAACCTCAGGTGAGGCGTCACAGGGACAGCTGAGTGGAAACCACGGGTTGAGAGAGCCACGTGGGTCGCAGGAGCTCCTCCACAGGAAGAGGAAGGCAAAGTCCCCGAGGCACTGGGGCCTCCGCTCAGGGTGGGGGCTGGGCGCCATCTCCCAGGCAGGAGCAGGCGTCCTGCAGGGTGGGGGTATCGGCCCGATGGGCAAAGCTTCTGATCTCAGTGGGGCTGCAGCAGGCCTGGGGCAGGTGCTCGGGGTGCCCTGGACACTGCCCTGGAGGGCAGCTCCCTTAGGCCAGGATCATGTTCCAGACAACACCCTGCCCCAGTGTACCAGCTGGAACCGGAAGTGCGTTTCCTAAGTCCCAACACACAGAATTTGTGAGTCCCACTTAATTGTAGGCTGGGTGCTGGGATGGGGGTGGAGGGCCCTGTGGGTGCTGTGGGTGGGTGGTCCCAACCTCTCCTGGGTATAAAAGGTTGGCATCCTTGTTAGGATTCAACAAAGGCTCCGAGTGCTAAAAATGCTCCCACATTCATGGGAGGCGCCTCCCGCCCAGGACTCGGAGGCCCGTGGAGCTGTGGGCGGCGGCAGCGCCTGCCCTGGGTGGGCCGTCTCCCAAGGACCCTCCCAGGGTCATGGTTTCTCTTTGCCTTCCTCCCGGGCCAGCGCTAGCTCTGAGTGCAGCTGGGCTCTGTGTGTGCTCTGGTGAGGTGACCAGACTGTGGCACCGCCTGTCAGGGGCACCAGGGTGCCATGCGTGGACGTGGTTGTCAGTGTCCACAGGACGGGAAGCTGGAGCGCTGGCATAGGGGACGATCCTGGGTGGGGCCATAGTGGGGGCTGGCACCATGAGTGGTGAGCCCTGAAGGGGAGGCAGCCGCGTGCCGGCTGACGTCTCGGTCCCTGGGGGGTGATGGGCAGAATGTGGAGCACCTGGGAGGTGTGGGCCCTGGGCACTTCGGATCTGCCATCCCAGCCAGTCCAGGTGGGAGGCATTGCCCGCCATGGCAGGGCAGGGCAGGGCAGGGCAGCTGCTGGGGTCTCCCCTGCTGCCCCCACCTCAGTGTCCATAGCCCCAGCCCAGAGCACGGCCTCCAGGCCTTCCCTGGACCCAGGACCGGGGTTCTAGCGCCCATGGCCTCTCTCAGGGTTCTGCCTTCAGTATGTTCCCTTGTCCCACGGGCCCACCTTGCAGGGCTTCCCTGAGGAGTAACCAGAGAGTGTCAGGAAGGCCAGGAGCTTTGGGGAGAGGGCACCCTGTCTTGTTGGGTATTTAGTGTCAGAGAGGCTCAGAGACAGTGGCGGGCAGGGCTGAGAGGCTTTAGGGCTGTGGTCCCCAACCCCTGGGCCACCAACTGGGCTACAGAACTCCACTGCCGCCACCCCATATCTATGGAATAATTGTCTTCCATGAAACTGGTCCCTGGTGCCAAAAAGGTTGGGGACTGCTGCTTTAGGACACAAGGAAATTTTCTGTACCCTGTGCAGAGCGTCACCTCCTTTGCTGCCACAGAGGTGGCCTTGGCTGGGCCCAGGCCTCCGGCTGTCGGGTGGGACCCAGGCTGCCTTTCTGTCCTGGAACATGAAGGAGGCTCTCTGCAAATCGCTGAGCAGAGGCGCTCCTGTAACATAGCACCTTCCTGTGAGCCTAAGGTCCACTTTTTAAAAAACAGTTTAATACTCTTGAAACCAAGAAGCATTTATAATTGATGTGCACATTTACCACAGTGACTTATTCTTCTTCCTCAATGGTTGGCCTTAACTCCCTGGCATCTTTGTGTCCAGGAAACGAGGTCTTTGGAAACTCCACACTCTCTGTGGTGTCCTGCCCCAGTCCCAGGAGACTCCCTTCCTGCCTGGCCAGGCCGGTCTGGCCCACTGGGGGCTCTCGAAGCTACCCACACTTCCAGGGCTGGACAAGTGCCCCAGGGAGGAAGGAGCAGCTTCCCCAGGCACCCCACAGAGGCCCACCCCAGCCCCTGGGAAGCATGTGTGTGTGTGTGTTTGTGAGAGAGTGCGAGCGAGTTGGCAGCAGCTTGTCGGTGTCTGGCAGAGGGGGGAGCCCTCTGGCTGTTGCCTGCTGGGTCCCTGGCACTCCTCACGTGGGTGGGCTCACCTCTCAGCTCACCTCACGGAGCAGGTGTTTCTGGCCATCCCCAGCCCTAGGTCTGCCCGGGGAGGGGCTGAGTGGGGGGCGCTGGCCCTGCTCTGCCCTCCCAGGGGCCTGTCCTGGGACGCCCCGTCCAGCTGTCCCTAGTTCACAACCAGCAACCAGCATGCGAATGGCTGCTCAGATTCCTGACTCCAAACTGCCCAGCTAGTCCAGGGGCTTCCTGCAGCAGGGACGCGCAGATCCCCGTGTGGGGACATCCCAGTCCGTGGCGTGTGGGGTTGCCAGGGCCACATGGTCTAGCACGCTGGGCCTGCGTTCACTGTAGGGACAGGCTGTGGGGGGACAGAGCCCCCAGCAGGCATGCAGCGGGCAGCAGGGAGTGATCCCTACCCCCTCAATCTTCAGTTGCCCTCATGGTTGGGCCTGCCCTGGAGCTGGGGCCTGAGACCCACGAGGAGGGGAGCAGGAGTCCATGCCAGACCCTTCCCCTCCCATGGCATGGGCTTTCCAATGGGGCCCCTTCTGGGAACATTCTGGGGCATCTGGACATTCTTGTGCACGCACTTCTGTGGGGCATTGACTGTGTCAGAGGAAGAGGCTCGGCCCCCGCGTGGCTGGCAGGGCCCCAGGCCCCACGGTGCAGCCTGCAGGGCCCTGCACCCTGACTTTGGGCAGGTGATCAGCTCCTCTGAACAGGCTTATTCTGCCGCACAGCCTGGTAACCACCCTGACGGTCCCCACAGGGCTGTGGGAAGGGCCCATGGGATGCGAGTCCTCTGGCTTTCTGTGATGTTAGGGTGCCAAAGCGCTGGAGTCCTGACCGCCACGGGAGCTGCAGAATGTCTGCATTCGGAGAAGGATCTGCCAGAGGCCAGCGTGCGCCCTTCCCGGCTCAGTGGGCTGGCGGCGACCTGGGAATGCAGGGCAGAGAGGACTTTAATCAGGATGCATCTGATTAGCTGCTAGTAAGCATTGTCTGCCAGCTGGGCGGGGGTGGGGGGGTCCGCTGTTGGGAGGAGCCCGTGCTGGCTCTGAGGCCAGCTCTGTCACTCAGGCAGCTGTGCCCTCTCAAGGAAAGGAAGGCCACACTCTTCCCAGGAGACGGGCAGCTGTGGAATGTGGGTGAGAAGGTGCTCTCGGCCAGGGCCTGGCACAGTGCCTGCGGGTAGGGGACCGCTGCTTAGCTACAGCACGGGGTCAGGCCACACACTGTCCTGGCCAAGAGAATAGGAGCGGGCAAGTCGGAGCTCAGTGCTTTGTAGTGACAGGAAGAAGCAGGGTGATGTCACGACGCGGCACAGCTGCTGGCCCCATCTCATCTGTGAGCCAGAGCAAGTCCCTGACCCTGTTGGCCTCTGTGGACACTGCCAGCAGGAAAGGAGGCTCAGCAAGTCTCAGGGGAGACGTCGTGCTCATCTTTGTGTAAGCTGGGCTGGGAGCCAGAAAGACCCGGTCCGAGTTCAGACGCCGCCACTTAGTAGCATAGTGCTTAACGGCTCTGAGCTTCCCTTTCCTGATCTGCAGAATAAAGGCAGTCAGGCCTGCCTCATTTGGGGACTGAGTGACGTCTGAGATGCACAGGGTACATGGCAGACACTTCGTCCATTGCTGTGTTATTATTGCAGATGTTATTTTATAAAGAGGGAGACGAATCCTTCCAATCTCACAACTGTTATTCTTTCAAGAGTTTGCTTTGCACCTGCGCCAGGGTAGGCCCTGTGCTGGGCTGGGGACCTGAAAGGGCTGAGGCAGGCTCTCCCTCCCTCTGCAGAGGGCCTAGTGGTGCAGACAGGTGTTGACAGCAGCAGCGTCACCCTGGGATATGACCAGGGAACGGTCATGCGGGGAGCCTAGGAGAGGCAGCGCTTGACCTGCCTCAGGGGAGAGGGGAGGCTCGGGGAGCGGGACCGGAGGCCGGAGCACACGCGGCAGTGTGGGAAGCCCAGTGTCCAGGCGCTGTTCTGCCGGCAGAGTGTCTGGGAAGGCCGTGCGGACGAGGCGACACCCCAGCGAGACTCCGAAGGGTGTGCCAGAGGGAGCACGGCCACAAAGGCAGGCAGCACTCAGCTTGCAGGGCAACAGTGAGAATCTCGGCAGAAGTCCCGATGGGAAGAGATGGGTCTGGAAGCCAATCAGGGCCGGGCCTGGCCTGGAGCCCGAGGTTTCCTGCAGCAGAGGAGAGCCGGGGTGGAGAAGCCAGCTGTGGGCAGTGCTGAGACCGAGGCATGGGCCAGTGGGCCACGGCTGGTCTCTGGGAACCCAGGGCCCAGGAGCAGGACTGACAAGAGAAACATCTCTGCAGCTGGGAGGACAGTGCCTAAAGGCCGGTCACTCTCCTGGGCTCCGAGCGGCCATTCTCCCCTGGCCTGGGCCTGCCTCCTGGCAGCCCAGGAAGCCTCTCGGCTCCAGGGAATAACTGCCTCTTGCTGGAACCCTGACGCTGCCAGGTCAGGGGCCCCACTAGGGGTCACCAAGGCTGTGTCGGACACCAAGGCCTCACGTGCTTGGTTCTTTGGGGCCTCGTGGGGCCTTTTACAGCCCTTCCCCAGCCTTTCCCACTGAGATGGGATCCCCCACGCCTGTCCCAGGCCCAACTTGGGGTCTGCTGGAGGGGGTCCCACATGACGGTCCACAGTCCAAGGTTACTGTGCCCACGGCCTGAGATGAGTCAGGAGGGTGGAAAATTCAGAGAGGCAGGTGGAGGAGCGTGCAGGGCTGGCACTACTCGGCCCAGGCTCAAGCTTCCTGCCTGGACGTCCCACCATGGAACTGTGGTTCAGACTGACCGAGGACAAGGTGAGGTCTCGAGAAGGCATCTCATGCCACCACCTCTCTCTTCCCTTACGGCCTTCAGTCATGGGACACTCTGCAGAGCACACGGCCAGCCTCGACCCTCCTGTTTCACAGGCACGGTGAGGAGAGGGAGAGTCTCTGCTCACAAGGGCTGCCTCTCCCGGGTGTCACCTGGGGATGAGCTGCCAACCAGGTGTGGGCTGCACGCGCTCCGGCGTCCGTGCTCAGCAACTTCCAGGAACAGCAGCTTCTCCTTTTGCCTCGGCCTCCCCTAGGGGTCTGTGGCGGGAGTGGGCACTGCACAGGGGTGCCACGTGTGAGCTGCACCTCCGCTTGGGTCCACCGTTGTGGGAAAGCCATAGGGTCCCGCGGACGTCAGAGGAACGGTGCGGGGGAGCATCCAGTGTGGGCCAGGAGGACGCTGGCCTGAAGAGATAAAATACAGTGAGCTTAGCGAGCCTGGAAGGACGGCCCAAGCGGCCTGGGTGCGGGAGGCCTGTGGTCTAGTCCCAGCCTTGCCCGTGCCTCGCGGTGCGGTTCTGAGCAATTGCTTGCCTGCAGGGTGGAGGTCTCAGTCTTCGCACCTGCACGTGGGCTGTTGTGAGGGCAAACTCTGAGGATGTGTGTGGAAAGAGCTTGGGACCCAAGAAACATATCCAGTAAAAGAGAAATGGCAAATTTTAAAAATTATAGCCTATCCACACAAAATGGTTAATAAAATTATGTCAGAATAATATTTAATGAAGTCAGAAAATGTTCATGATATACTCTTAGTCAATATATACAATATGACCTGCAATTTCATGTTAAAAATAAAGATCTGGACATGAGCTCTAAGGAACATTAAAGTGTTAAGACGGCAGGTCAGACCCTGTCCTGGGTCCTTGGGAATCTGCGATGGTGCCGGCTGAAACCCCTGCCCTGGGGCCCGTGCTCTGGCAGGGGGGCTGCTCCATGACCCTGGGGTCATCATGCCCCACTTCTTCAGGGAAGCTCTGCCCGAGCCGGTGTGGCCAGGAAAACAGGGCTCTCGCTCCCGCCTACGCCCAGTCCAGCGCTTTGGTTTCGCCCCGGGAGGGGCAGGCTGCTGCGTTCCCATCCCCAGCCCTGTTGCAGGAGTCCCGTTCCTGGCAGGTGCTGCTGAGAGGTCTGGGGCTCCAGACACGGCAGGCTGGGAATGCTGCCTCCCACCCCCAGCCCGCTCACTCTTAGGATGGAGGTTCCATGCCGGGAGGGGCAGGCCAGGAAAGCAGGGCTGCCAGCCAACCAGGGCCCACTGGCAGAGTGGGGATGTCATTTGGGAGAAGCAGGGCCCACCCCCAGCTCTGTGTTCTGGTGCAGAGCTTCTGCCCAGGGAAAGGTAGGCCATGAGGACCCTGAAGCTCTGCTGGAGGGGTCTGACTTTTTATTTGGAACAGAAGGTGGATGACTTCATTCCTAAGGGTTTTGCCAAAAGCAGTGGAGCTCTCGGTGGAGAGCAATTCAGAGGAAGTTAGTAGCTGTATGAGTCGGGGTTGCCAAGACCACCCTCAGGCTTTGAATTCACTAGGACTCACAGGACTCTGAAAAGCTGTTATACTCATGGTTATGGTGTATTATAGTGAAAAAATACAGATATAAATTAACAGAGGAAGAAAGAACATAGGACCAAATACAGGAGAGAGCAGGTACCAGCTCCCAGGTGTCCCCTCCTGGTGGAGGGGCACATAGTGCTTAACTCTTCGGCAACGATGTGTGACAACTGTGTGAAGTGTTGCAACCAGGGAAGTTCCCCGAGCCTCGGTGTCCAGGGTGTTGGAGTTGGTCTCGCAGGCAGGAGTGCCTGCCTGCCTGAACTTAGCTACACAAAAACGGTTTAACAGGGACAGCTGGAGCCTTCAACATCACACTTTCATTAATTGGTAGAGTAACTAGGCAGAAGATCCACAACAATCTGGAAGACTTGAACAACACTACAAACCAATTAGATAGACCTAAAAGACATCTATAGAATATTCCACCAAACAGAAGTAGAATATATATTTTTCTCAAGTACACATGGTACTTTCTCCAGAATAGACCATGTACTAAGCCATAAAACCAACTCCCAAATGTAAAAGGATTGAAATCATACAAAGTATGTTCTCCAAAACAAAAAATGGAATTAAATTACAAATCAATAACTGAAGGAAAGTTGAGAAATCCACAAACGTGAAAATTTGGAAATTAAACAACATACTTCTAACTAACCAATGGGTCAAAGAAGAAATCACAAGGAACAATAGAAAATACTTTGAAATGAATCAAAACAAAAACACAACACATCGAAACTTATGGGATGGAGCTGAGCAGTGCTTAGGAAAGTTCTAACTATAAATACCTACATTGAAAAAAGAAGGAAGAATAAACAATCTGAAAAGGAAATTACGAAAACAATTTCATTTACAGTAGCACCAAAAAGAATAAAATACTCAGGAGTAAATTTCACCAAGGAAGTTATATACTTGTGAAAGACTTATACACTGAAAACTACAAAACTTTGCCGAAAGAAATTTAACAAGACACAAATAAATGGAAAGACATTCCAAGTTCCTGGATTGGAAGACTTAATGATGTCAGTACTACTCAAAGTGAGCTATATATTCAATGTAATCTGTATCAAAATCCTAATCATGTATTTTGCAGAAATAATAAAATTCATCCTAAAATTTATATGAAATTTCAAGGGATCCTAAATAGCCAAAACGATCTTGCAAAAGAAGAACAAAATCAGAGAAGAAAACATAGCAGTAAATCTTTGCATCCGGGGTTAGGCAATGGTTTCTTAGACACAACACCAAAAGCAGAAATTACAGAAGAATAATTATGTAAATCTGTACTTTAGAGAAATTAAAAACTTGTGCTACAAACAGAAAATACTAATAGGAAAGTTAAAAGACAATCCACTGAATAGGAGAAAATATTTTCAAATCATATATCTGACAAAGGATTTGTATCCAGAATATATATAAGCAACACTTATAATTCAGTAATAAAAACACAAATACCTCAATTTAAAAGTAGCGAAAATTTGAATAGACATTTCTCCAAAGAGGGTATACAAGTGGCCAAGAAGCACACAAAAAATGTCTTCATCATCATTAGTTGTTAGGGAAATGCAAATCAAAACTACGATGAGACACCACTTCACAGCTACTAGCATGGCTGCAATTAAAAAATACAGACAGCAAGTGTGGCCAGCATATGGAGAAGTTGGGACCTTCGTACATTGCTAGAGGGATTGCAAAGTGGGGCATCCGCTTTGGAAGACAGTTTGGCAGTTCCTCAAAATGTTAAACATAGAGTTCCCACATGACCCACTGATCGGGTGTGGATGTTTGGCCCCTCCAAACCCGTTGTTGAAATGTGATCCCCGGTGTTGGAGGTGGGGCCTCGTGGGAGGTGTTTGGGTCATGGGGGTGGATCCCTTATGAATGGCTTGGTGTCCTCCCTGTGATAACCAGTGAGTTCCTGCTTTATTAGTTCATGCAAGAGCTGATTGTTTGAAAGAGCCTGGAACCTCCTCCTCCTGCTCTTTGCTCCTCCTGCCGTGTGACGCTTCTCCCCGACACCTTCCACCGCGAGTGGCAGCTTCCTGAGGCCCTCACAGAAGCAGGTGCTGGCGCCAAACTTCTTGTACAGTCTGCAGAACCGAGAGCCAAATAAACCTCTTCTCTTTATAAATTACCAAGCCTAGGGAATTCCTTTGTAGCAGTGCAAAACGAACAATACACCTAGCAATTCCACTCTTGTGCATCTATCCAGGAGAAATGAAAGTTTTCATCCACACAAAGACTTGTATTTAAATACTCAAAGTACCCTTATGTAATAGTTCAAAATTGTAAACATGGCCGGGCGCGGTGGCTCACGCCTGTAATCCTAGCACTCTGGGAGGCCGAGGTGGGCGGATCGTTTGAGCTCAGGAGTTCGAGACCAGCCTGAGCAAGAGCGAGACCCCACCTCTACTAAAAAAAAAATAGAAAGAAATTATATGGACAGCTAAAAATATATATAGAAAAAATTAGCCGGGCATGGTGGTGCATGCCTGTAGTCCCAGCTACTCGGGAGGCTGAGACAGGAGGATCACTTGAGCCCAGGAGTTTGAGGTTGCTGTGAGCTAGGCTGACGCCACGGCACTCACTCTAGCCTGGGCAACAGAGTGAGACTCTGTCTCAAAAAAAAAAAAAAAAAAAAAAATTGTAAACAACTCAAACGTCCGTCAGCAGCTGGGAGGATGAAGACATTGTGGCATATCCATACAGTGAAATACTGGTCAGCAAGGAAAGGATGAGTTATTGACACATGCAACAATGTAGACAAATCTGAAAATATTTATGCCTAGTGACAGGAGCCAGTCACAAAACACAACATATCACATAGTGCCATTCGTAGGCAACATTCAGAATAGGCAAATCTATAGACAGGGAGTGGATTAGTAGTTGCCTAGGGCGGCAGGGTGTGTGCTGGGGGGTAGTGAGGAGTGAATGCTAACAAGTATGGGGTTTCTTCTTGGGGGAGCAAAAATGTTCTTAAAGTTCTTAAGTGGATTATGGTGGATGGTTGCGCACCCTGGGAATTTACTAAAATGCATTCAGTGTCTACTCTACAAAAGTAATTTGTATGGCATGTGAACTGTAGCTCCGTAAATCTGTTTTAAGAAGTGCGCGAGTGATGGCAGCTGTCTGGAGCACCTTCGCTGCGATGCACAGACAGGGCGCGGCCCTGTGTTCCGGGAGTGGAGCCAGCCGCCTGCCGGCGTTTTGCACGTCGCTGTCCTGGGCACAGCCCGCACGGTGATGTAAGATAGAAGGGACGCGCCTCATCCTCATGGGAGGGACTTGTTACATAAGCAAGGGCTTGATTATGAAATTTACAACCACAATTTAAGATTTTGAAGAATTCAGGGAGGGTTCGAGCAGTCTTTATCGGCATCTCAGAAAAGGATGCAATTGCCCTGAGCCTGAGGTCATGGGGAGTTAGGGAACCGTGGGTGCATGAGGGACGGTGACGGCCTTGCGGCCCGAGTGTTCGTCAGCTGCTGGAGTGGCTTCCGAGGCAGCCAGATGGCGGGCAGCTCTAACTGCCACAGAGCCATTCCTTGTATCAGATAGAAACCTTTCTCCTGCTAATACTCTTAGCATTTATAATGCAGTTATAACTGCCAGAAGGGTGCCGAATCTCAGAAACATCATCTCAAGTAATTCTTCCCGTGTGAGACCGCCATGTCCTCACCCTCCTCGCCATCAGCATCACTGTTTTCCAGGTAGAAAAATCTGGCTTTTGGGTGTGCAGTGATCTCCGCGGTCACAGTCTACGCCCACGTGCAGGGCTCCTACGATCCCATCGTCTGCAGGTCTTCTCTCCTCTGATCCTCACAGAACAAGTCTAATTTTCCTTCCATGTAATAGTTAATAGTCAAAGATCGTTTTTTCTGCCTTAAGTTTTCTTTTCTTCTTCCCTAGGGTTAAAGGAGTTCCTTAATCGTTCTGCATCCAGCAGGCTCTTGAGCTCCTCCCCACCTCGATCCCCACGCGCGACCACGCCTGCCAGCCTCCACCTATGTGGTCCTCGGACAGAGGGGGCTCTGTGGCCTGGTTCACGCCCATTCTTCTCCCGCACAGACGTGTGGGTCAGTGCAGCCCACGATGGAATTGGCTCTTTGGCGGCCACATTCCACTGTGGACTGGGATCCCCCGGGCCCTTTCCTTGTGTGCTGCTAAGTTAGGTCCAGCGACCTGAGCAGGGCAGCCTTTTAAGGGATGGGTCAAAACACCCTGTTGGCTGCAGGGAGTGGCTGGCAAGGCTCAGCACTGCCCACGGCAGGATGGCGTCATGCCACCTGTGACCAGCCTTTTAGATAAATAGGGTGGCCACTTACAAGGTAGAAAACAATTACATGGTGCCAAATAAAATAGGTGTAGCATCTCCTAAAGTCTCTCTCTTTAGAGCTCTGTTATTCTGATGTGTGGTACTTTTATTTCAGAATACAAAATTTTGCCTTTTCTAGTCAGAGCTGTGTCAGAAAACGCAGTCCTCCTCAGAGTCAGGGCCTGCTGACTCACGGACACCAAAGTGCAAACAGTAACCAGAGGACTCTCTACTGAATAGAACAAAGTTTTGGTGGAGAAAGTATTTGCAAGTCACATATGCAGCAAAGGACTTGTATCCAAGATATGTTAGGAATTCTCAAAACCGAACAGTAAAAAAAAGGAAGTAATTAAAAATGGGCAAGAGATGTAAACACACACTTCACCAAAGAAGGTATTCAGAGGGCAAAAATAAAAGCACGAATACTACGTATTCAACATCATTAGGCATTCGGGAAATGCAACTTAAAACCACGAGCAGAATGATTAAAACAGTTTTCTATTGCAACCGTAACAAATTACCCTATATAGGCCGAGTGGCTTAAAACACCACCAGTTAATTATCTTACTATTCTGTGTGTTAGACTAATGAGGGGCTCCCTGGGCTAAAGCCAACGTGTCAGCAGGGCTGCATTCTCTTCTGGAGGTCACCACCTTCCCTGGCCCCCGGCCCCTTCCTGCACCTGCAAAGCCAGGACTGACAGGCGCTTTCTCACCTTGCACCACTCCGACCTTGCCTGTCCTCACGTCTCCTTCTCAGACTCGACCTCTCCTGCCTCCCTTTTGCACTTACAAGGACACTGAGGTTACATTGGGTTCACCTGGATAATACAGCGTAATCTCCCCATTTTAAGCTCAGTTGATTAGCAACCTCAATTCTATCTGCAAAGTCTCTTTTGCCACATCACATGATGTGGGGGACATAACCAGGGCCAAAGGTCATGAGGGCCAAAAGTCCTGCCTGCCAGAGATCATAACCATATGACCCCCAAATCCCACTCAGATATGTACCCTAGAGAATGAAAACTTATGTTTATATAAAAACCTGTACCGTGTCACCACTTTGGTGGAGCCCCCAAGCTGTGGCCCCCTTTCCCTGACTCCTGAGGTTTCAGCTGCCCTCCTACTTTTTGTTGGTGGTGACAGGGTTCGTTTTGTTTCCATAAGGGGTTGTAATCGTTCCAGCGCCATTCATTGAAAAGACTGTTCTGTATTCATTGAAATGCCTTTGCACCTCTGCCAAAAATTAATTGGCCATATTTGTGTGGGTCCATTTCTGGACTCTCAGTTGCATCAATTTATGTATCTCTCCCTTTGAAATCAAGTGATGTGATTCCTTCCACTTTATTCTTCCATATCATTTTGGCTATTCTAGTTCGTTTGCTTTGCTGTACAAATTTTAGAATCTGCTGGTCTATATCTATAAAGAATCCTGCTAGGATATTGGTTGTTCTTGCATGAAATCTGCAGATAAGTTTGGAAAGATTTGACATCTTTATTGTATCTCATTTTCCAGTCCACAAACACGGCATGTCTCTCCATTTTTTAGGGCTCTTTTGATTGCTTTCATCGGTGAGTTGTAATGTTTAGCATTAACATTCTGTATGTATTTAGGCTTTATGCCTAAGTATTTAATTTTTGGAGCCATTATACATACTACTATTGTTAAAATTTTTATTTCCCATTGTTTATTGCTACTATATAGAAAAAGGATTGATTTCTGGTGTTCACCTTGTATCTTGTTACCTTGCTGAACTCACTGGTTAGTTCTAGGAGCTCATTATATAGATTTCTTGGAATTTTCTACGTAGACAATTAATATCATCTGTGAACAAAGTTTTATTTCATGCTTTTCAATTTGTATGCCTTTTATTTCCTTTTCTTGTTTATTGCACTAGCTAGGACTTCCAGTGTGACACTGACTAGGAGAGGTAAAAAGGGTGGACGTCCTTGACTTGTTTCCAGTCTTAGTGGGAACACGTTTAGTGGGAATCGTTTCCCACGATTGAGCCTGACTTGCACTGGCTGTGGGCTTTCTGTAGACATTCTTTATCAAGTTGAGGAAGTTCTCTTATTTCCTTCTTCTGGACCTGGAGCTGGAACCCCTGGATATCTTTCTCTTATGAGGAATTTCTTACAAGGCCATGGTAAAGACCTGTGACAGGGACGTGGGAACAGCAGACAGTCACCTGCCCCGACGTGGGGCTGGCATCGGTGGCAGGCAAGGGGAGGCAGGCAGGATTTCCAGGGCAGCTGAGACCTTGCTGACCCTGGGCTAGGTGTGGGGGGCGGGGGAGGTATTCCAGGTAGAGAGGCCAGCTGCGGTGCCAGGTGTGAGAGAGCATGGTGTCTTTAGGGGACAAATGCAAAGGATTTGGTACAGTTGGAGCACTATGTGTGGTGTAACATCCAAAGAAAAGGCAAAAGAGGCAGAGGCCAGATTGGGCAGGAAGTAGGACTTTATATCATTCTAAGGTGGTCAAGTTTTGTTACAAATTTTACAGAGAATGTGTGAGTTTCCTGTGGCTGCTGTAACAAACTCCCAGGAATATAGTCCCTTAAAGCAACACAGATGTGTCTCTTACAACTCTGGAGGACAGAAGCCCAGAATCAGTCTCACTGGGCTGAAGTCAAGGTGTCTGCAGGGCTGGTTCCTTTTGCAAGTCCAGAAGGGAGAATCCATTTCCTGCCTTTCCAGCTTCTCGTGCCGCCTGCTGTCCTTGGCGTGTGGCCCTTCCACTGCGCAGGCATCGCTCCGTTCTCTGCTTCCAGCCTCGCGTCATCTTCCCCTCCAGCTCCTCCGTCCCTCTCCTGAGGGCCCACCTGGGTAACCTGGGTTAATCTCCCCATCTCAGATCCTCAGTTGCATCAGCCAAGTCCTTTGCCGTCCCGGGGAGCACTCACAGGTTCCGGGGCTTAGCGTGTGGTGTCTCGGGCCGTTGTGCAGCCCACCTTAGAGGGCATTGCACAGATTTTGACCAGAGGGGTGATGTGATGAAACTGTTGAACTTGGGGCTTGGTGACATCTGGCCACAGAGAGAGGACGAGGAGCAGGGTGGCGCCCGCAGAGTCTCTGGGAAGCTGTGGGAATGACCTGCTGCTGTGGAGATGCAGCAGGGCTGGTGGTCTAAGGACGGAGGGCAGGGTTTGCCCTGGGCACTCGGGTACAACCCGCAGGACTTGGGGCCAGGGGGCAGGGGGGGTGGGAGGGGAGAAGCCGAGAGGGGTCCTGGGTGTGTCTGCCTTCATCGGTGGGGTCGACGGTGGAATCGCTGGCTGCAGAGGGAGTTACCCACGAGGTAAGCAGGGAATTCTGGGAGGCAGCTGGGCCCGGGCCTGGAGAGGAGGCTGGTGCTCACCCAGCACACAGGCAGTGCTTGAAGCCACGCTGGAGGGAGGACTCAGGGACCATGTCTGCAATTAGAAGGAGCGTTGAAGCTGCTGAGGGAGCAATGACCTTTAAGCTTGGAGAGTGTGAAAGGAAGCCAGCCAGGCAGGGGAGCTTGGGCGTCACCTGCAGCCTGGCCAGGGCAGGGCGCTGACGCAGCCCCTGCAAACAGCCCTTCCGCAGTGGGAAGGGCCACCTCTTACCGAGTCAAACCCTGGAGGAAAAGGGTGGAGAATGGTTTTGTGCTTTTGCTTGTTAATCCTTGAGGACCAGAGGCTCAGGCTGGGATCAGAGCCATTTCTGGGACGCTGGCTGCACGCACTCGTAGAGGGGCTGAGTGAGGCCCCTCCTTGGAGCCCTGTGTGGCAGACGGGACCCACTTTGCACTCAGGCTGGCTCCGGCAGCAGCTGAAAAGCTCTAGTACCTGCCTTTCTCGGCTCATGTGCTGCAGAGGCTCAGGCTGTGATGCACTGTGGCAGTCTCCCTGCCTCTGAGAAAGTGCCTTCTACCGTCATTCCCACACACGGCTTTGTGGAACGCTGCCCAAGAGGTTGGGGACAGGGACATTTCTTCCATAGGTGGCAGTGCTTTCTCTTGTGGCGCTTCCTCCCCAGCCCAGGGAGATGGTGTTGGCTGAAAGTGCAAGGACAGGCCGGATGGAAGAGTTGGGACTTAACTCAGCCCCGGAGGGAGGACGGGGCAGTCAGGAATGAGTGCATTTCGGGTGGAGGGACAAGCATGTGGAGATGGAAAAGCAGAAATGAGCACCAAGTGTACAGGGCTGGGCTGGAGACTCCTCAGCTGAGGGGAGTCACCCCAGGGCCACTAGCTGCCAGGACACTGTCCAGGAGAGGGGCCAGGGAAGGGGCTCTCCAGCCCTACTCCTTCCTCCCAAGGCTTTGGGTTTAAACGGTCCTCATTTTCCTGTGCCCATTCCCACCTGGCGCTCTCAGAACCCTGCACATCGAGGCAGGGAGCCTCAGAGAGCTAAACACCCCCCAAAGTCATTGATAGTCAGGGCTGGAGTCAGGATGGAAGCCAGGGTCTTCTGTCCCCTGGGGAGGGGAAGGGAACTAACTGTTTGGGGGCTTCTTACATGCCAGTGTCAAATCGAATGTTGCCATTCAATCCTCAGCTCTCCGAGAGCCAAGTGCTATCCGTCTTGGAACTGAGGCTCCAAGGAGAGAGTACCTGGCCCCAGGTAATGCTGTAGTGAGCATCAGGGTGTGCGCAGGGTCTGCCAGAAGCATGTCTGCAGTCATGGGGTGTCGGTGGTAGAGGGGCTCTGACAGTCACTTCACTTCACCCATGAAAATCTCTGAGTCATAAAGGGGCCCAGCCCACAGGCAGGCGTAGGTCAGCTCTCTCCACGCCACACTGGCCTGAACAGGCGACTTTTCTAATCCTCAGCTTCCTACAGCTGGAGCTTTAAAATGCACATTGAGAGCCAGGCACAGTGGCTCATGCCTGTAATCCTGAGGCGGGAGAATCACTTGAGGTCAGGAGTTCAAGACCAGCCCAGCAACATAGTTAGACCCTGTCTCTACAAAACATAAAAAATCAGCTGTGCCCAATGGCGCATGCCTGTAGTCCCAGCTACTCAGGAGGCTGAGGCAGGAGGATCACTTGAGCCCCAGGAGTTCGAGGCTGCAGTGAACTATGATCGTGCCACTGCACTCCAGCCTGGGCAACAGAGTGAGACCCCCTACTCCAGAAAAATTAAAAAATTAAAAATAAACAAAAAATTAAATGTCCACTAATATACAAAGGCTTCAAGACAGCTACAAGACAAAACTCTGCCTCGCTTTATGGCATTTCCCTGAATTACCTGACCATCCATGTCTGCCCTTGTTACGTCTTCTAAACTCTGTGGGCTCTGTCTCAGGAGATGCTTCATGCCAGCAGCCTGGGGAACTCAGGCCCATGCCCCCAGATCCTGAGGAGACTCTCTAACCCTTTGTTAATGCAAAATCAAGCGCTCTTTGTCACTTCTGCCAGTGGAGCAAGAAAAGGGAGACTTTATCTTCCTGGCTTTGAGATTAATTCTTCCCCCTGAAGATCCACAAAACGAGCAGCTGTAGGAGCTGGTCCAGGGTGATTCCAGATCTTGGTGCCTCACCTGTTGGCTGGGTGCCTTAGGGACCTGCTTAGCCTTGCGGAGCACCAGCTGTGCGTCTGTAAAATGGAGCAGCAGCGCCTCGCAGAGCTACGAAGAAACAGGTTAGATAAGGGCAGACGATCGGCCTAGTGGGAACAGACTGTTAGTTCCCTCCTGTTCAGGGAGCAGGCTTAGCCTTCTAGAAATGAGTTAGAGCCTATTTCTAGCAGTCTACCCTGTTGGTCAAGTGGATTAGCTCTTCCTTTGCTGGTTATCAAAACGCAGAGCTCGAGCTGCAGAGAGCAGCAGCGAGGGTGCAAGATGCGGGCCCTGCACCAGGCACGTCCCTGTCCACAGGCCCTGCTGCAAAGACTCCAGAACACACCAGGAGTGTGTGATTGACAGCAGGTGAAACTTGGAAATTGAGATTGTCTTGGAAAGCCTGGCACTGGTGGCGTCTGCACTCCCAGGCCCTTCCTGTCCCAAAGCAAGGCCCCCAGGTCCCCGGCCTGGGCCCCTGTCCAGGGCTCGGCTTCCTGCCATCTCCAGCTTTCCTCCTCGCCCCTCAGAGCTGAATCATGCCAATTGTGTATTCCTAACTCATGACCACTGGGTACAACTGCAAATCTTACTGCTGGCAAGTTCTTTTGTCTGACTTCTGCAAGGCTTTTAATGGGGTTTCTAATGGAGTCACTAGAAAGGACACTGTTCTCCTGCCAGCTCCTCAGAGAAGGAAGAATTCCCCTGTTGTTTCGGGATTATGAGTTGCAGGGAGAGGGATACAAAGGAGTAGGGGAGAAAGAGTGGGCCAGGACGTGGATCCTAGGTGTGGACGTCAGGAGCACCAGCGCCCCGAGGGGTCTTTGTGCAGCCCCGGGCTCAGGCCAGGTTTGTGGTCACCCGCCTGTGCCAAACAGGGCACCTCCAGCCCGGCCTGTGCTGGCCTCGCACATGCGTGCTGGGACTGTCCACAAGCTCACTGGGCCCGCGCACAGACACTCATAGCTCACTCACAGGGCGCGGGGGCCTTTGGCAGCTGCAAGGCTGCACGCCACGAGTAAGACAGCGGTGCAGGGCTAACGTGGGCACTTTTGTTCTTCTGTTGCCTTCCCTGGTTTCCAGGGGAACAGGCATGCACGCCCTGGAGCCACGGTGCCTGGGCTCAAGTGCTGACTCTCCCACTTCCAGCTACCGTGACCGGGAGCACGCTCCTCAATCTCTCTGTGCCGTCTTCGTTGTCTGTAACTTGGGGCTGGGTGCCTGCCTTTGCGGTCGCCGTGAGGCTGGCCTACGATGTGGGTTCAACAAATACTGTCATCATCATTACTCCTGTTTTATAAAGGAGGAAAATAAGACTCAGAGATGGGCACTGGTCACTTTTTACTTAGCTACTAGTGGCAGAACTAACTAGGACATCATCTAATTCCAGTTAGAGTCCTCTCTTTAGAACAGCACGCTGCCCTGCACGATCGGAGAGGGGAGCCCGAGAGGTGCGGTGTCAGAGCCAGGTAGGGTGATCTGGGGTTTGGCCCAGATTCCACGGCCTTCCACTTCCAGGCACCCCTTAGTTCTCTGGGTACCCCGATTTTCTCACGGCTGCTTTGTCTAATGCGACAGCTGCTTGGGGTTTCTTGGTGGCCCCTGCTGGCCATGATTGCATCCAGAACTTTCCTGGAGCCGTGAAAGCCCAGAGGAAGCTGCGTACTGCGAAACAGGTGCTCCGGCTTCACGCAGGGTGTGGATGTGTTTGTCTGCCTGTCTGAGCCTTCCTGGGTCCAAGCACAGCTTGGTTCTGGGTTTTCTCCATTTGTGTATTGTCTAGTAGCTACCAACTGTCCCTCTCCAGCAAGTTCCGTGCCTCCTGGGGGTCTCCCCATCAGAGACCCATCGCACACAGACATTCTGCAGTTCTGTTCTTTCTGATTTTTGGTAGACAAACCATGAGGCAGCAGTATCAGCAGTTTGTCCTCTGGTTTTCACCAGAAGTGGTGGGAAAACAAGCCAGAGCAGTCCTGGCAGATGTGGCTGGCTCTGAGCAGAGAGCTGGGAGCCTCTGTTCCCAAGTCGTGCCTGTGACTTGGCCAGACCCCACCTGGGGCCCAGCAGGTGTCCTCTGCTCAGTCTGCCTCTGCCTGCGTGGCTCGGAGAGATCACTCAATCTATGCCTGTTCTTACACGGCAAACAAAAATAAGATCTGCTCAAACTTCCTTAGAGAGTACTCTGACGATTCAGATTAGCTAGTGAATGGGAGTGCAATTGTTTCTATACTGAAGGTAAACTCTTTTTGGAGATGATTACAGATCCACATGCAATTACAGGAAATAATGCAGACAGCTGCCATGTATCTTCTACCGGCTTCCCCCAGTGGTGGCGTGCAGAATTGTAGCAGTGTCACACCCAGGATATCAGCCGGGATACAGCAAAATTCAGAACATCCCCATCACCACGAGGGTCTCGCACGTTGTCCTTATATAGCCACACCCACCTCCCCACCTTTAACCACGACAACCACTAATCTGCTCTCCATTTTGTAATATTGGCATTTTAAGAATAATATTTAAATGGATCCATACAGTATGTAACATTTTGGGATTGGATTTCTTCACTCCGCATAATTCTGTGGAGATTCATCCAAGTTGTGCACACAGGCGTAACTCGGAGATATTGTGGGTTTGGTTCCAGACCACTGCAATAAAGTGACTATTACAGTAAAGTGAGTCACACAAAACTTTTTGTTTCCCGGTGCGTATAAAAGTTACGTTTACGCCTACTGAAGTCTGTTATTACTGTCGTGTGCAATAGCATTATCTCTAATGAAGGTACATACCTTAATTCAAAACTGCTTTATTAAAAACGCTGACAATCGTCTGAGCCTTCGGCGAGTCATGATGGTTGCGCTGGTGGAGGGTCCTGCCCCTATGTTGGTGGCTGCTGACGGATCAGGGTGGTGGTTGCTGAAAGTGGGGGTGTCTGCGGCAACTTCTTAAAATAGGACAACGGTGAAGCTTGCCCTCCCCCTTTCCTGAAAGACATTTCTGTAGCTTTGGTGCTGTTTGATAGCATTTTACCCACAGTAGGACTTCTTTCAAAATCGGAGTCAGTCTTCTCAAAATTGGAGCCAGAGCCCATCGAAACCCTGCCACTGCTTTATCAACTAAGTTCATGGAATATTCTAAATCCGTTGTTGTCATTTAAACAATGTTCACAGCATCTTCACCAGGAGTAGATTCCGTCTCAAGAAACCACTTCTTTGCTCATCCATAAGAAGTGATTCCTCATCCATTCAGGCTTCGTCACGACATTGCAGCAATTCAGTCACATCTTCAGGCTCCGCTTCTAATCCTAGTTCTCTTGCTCCTCCACCACATCTGCAGTGACTGAAGTCTTGAACTGCTCAAAGCCATGCATGAGAGTTGGAATCATCCTCTTCTGAACTCCAAATGTTGATATTTTGACCTTCTCCCATGAATCACACATACTCTCAATGATATCTAGCCAATAGAAGGGTAAATCCTTTCCAGAAGGTCTTCACTTTACTTTGCCCAGATCCATGAGAGCAATAACTATCTATGGCAGATGTAGCCTTATGAAATGCATTTCTTAAATAATGAGATTTGAAAGTATCATTATTTCTTGACCCATGGGCTGTAGGATGGATGTTGTGTTAACAGGTATGAAAACAACATTAGTCTCCTTGAGAGAGATTATCTCCATCAGAGCTCTTGGATGACCAGAGCCACTGAGCAGTAATATTTTGAGAAGAATCTTTTTTTCTGAGCAGTAGGTATCAATATGGGGCTTAAAATATTCAGTAAACCATGCTGTAAACAGATGTGCTGTCAGCCAGGCTTTGTTGTGCTATTTCTAGAGCACAGGCAGAGTAGATTGAGCATAATTCTTAAGGGCCCTAGGATTTTCAGAAAGGTAAGTGAGCACTGACTTCAACTTAGAGTCACCAGCTGCACTAGCCCTAACAAGAGGGTCAGGGTCAGCCTGTCCTTTGAAGCTCCGACACCAGGCATTGACTTCTCTCCAGCTATCATAGTCCTAGATGGCATCTTCTTCCAATATAAGGCTGTTTCGTCTACATGGAAAATCTGTTATTCAGTGTAGCCACCTTCATCAATGATCTCAGCTGGCTCTTCTGGATAACCTGCTGCAGCTCCTCCATCAGGACTTGCTGCTTCATCTCGTACTCTTATGTTGCAGAGAGGACTCTTTCCTTAAACCACCCTCTGTTAGCTTCAAACTTTTCTTCTGCAGCTTCCTTGCCTCTCTAAGCCTTTATAGAATTGAAAAGAGTTAGGTCTTTGCTCTGGTTAGGGTTTTGCTTAAGGGAATGTTGTGGCTGGTTTGATCTTCTCTCCAGACCACTAAAACTTTCTCCACATCAGCAATAGGCTGTTTCACTTTCTTGTCATCATTTGTGTGTTCACTAGAATAGCACTTTTACTTCCTTCAAAAACTTTTCCTTTGTATTCACAACTTGGCTAACTTTTTGGCACACAAGGCCTACTTTTGGCCTATCTTGACCTTCAACATGACTTTCTCACTAAACTTAATCATTTCTAGCTTTTGATTTAAAGTAGAGATTTGTGACTCTTCCTTTCACCTGAACAGTTAGTAACCTGTAGGGTTACTAACTGGCCTAATTTCAATATTGTGTCTTAAGTTTGCTGCCTTATATGGGCATAGTTCATGGTGCCCCCAAATAATTGCAATAGTAACATCAAAGACCACCGATTACTGATCACCATTACAGATATAATGATAATGAAATAATTTGAAATACTGTGAGAATTACCAAAATGTGATGTAGGCACACAAAGTGAGCAAATGCTGTTGGAAAAATGGCACCAATAGACTTGCTAAACATAGGTTTTGCCAAAAACCTTCAATTTCTAAGAAGCATAGTATCTGTGAAGCACAATAAAGCAAAGTGCAATAAAATGCGGGTATGACTGTCCCTGGTTGCTGTAAACTTTTAATTGTCTTCACGATCTCCTACAAAGTTGGTTCAGACAAGTCTGGTTGGTTTTCTGATGTTTCTGTTGGGGAACAGGTGAGCTTGGAACTTTCCAGTCTGCTGTTTTGCTGATATCACTCCTCTGGTATATGTCTTTAAAATTATACAACGTTCCGATTTCCTTCTCCCTCATTCCTCGTTTATTCTCTTTCCTTCATGGGCTCTATTTCTTCTCTCCATCTTGTCAGCCATCTTGTCTTGTCTTGTTCCTCCACATGCAGCCTCTAGACTGGCTCAGTGACTGGCTTTACCCGCAGGTTGGCGGCCCCACGTGAGTGTCCAGGGCGGACCTCGCTCTTACATCTGTCTGCTTCCCAGATACCTACCGTCTTACTCCATTTTTTGTTGCCATAACTGAATACCTGAGACTGGATAATTTATAAAGAAAAAAGGTTCATTTTGGCTCATGGTAACGCAGGCTAGAAGTCCAAGGTTGGGCAGCCACACTCTGCTGATGGCCTCGTGTGTGTGAAAACACAGCAGAGAAGGGCAAGGAGAAAGGGGCACCGGCAAAGGGGACGCAGCGTGGGTGGCAGCCTCGCCTTGTAACAACCTGCTCTTGCGGTGACTAATCCAGTCCCCTGAGAGCCAGAACTCACACCTGTGAGTGAAGAGATAGAACTTTTCAGAGGCTCAAACTAAGTTTGCTCTCCTTACAAGATAATACAGGAGTTAGCAAACATTTTATTCTAAGAGTGAGGTTATAAATATTTTAGGATTTGGGGGCAACTTAAAGTCTCTGTCATATATTCTTCTTTATCTGTATTCTGTAATCCTTTAAAAATATGAAAAACATTCTTCGTTCACAGGCTGTACAAAAACAGACCATGGGCTGGATTTGGTCCACAGGTCATAGCTTGTTGGCCTCTGAGATAATAAATTGTCCTGTGACTCTTTCATGGATGCTGTCAGAAGACTCGGGGCAGAGACAAAAGATTTTATTACGCACAGCACAGCAAGTGGCACCTGCCGGCTCTGGCTTCAGGAGTCCTCGCGCAGACAGCCCTGGTGGCTGCAGTGCGAGCAGTGGGCCTGTGTCACAGCTGAGGAACACTGAGCTAGGGACTCCCTTCCTGTATGGCACCCCTGCTCTTTGTCCTGGAAGGAGACGTTGCTTCATCTCTCAGGGTTGCTCGCTGCAAATACAGCCCGAGAAACGGGTAGCGATGGAACTGGGTTGTGCTTTCTCGGCTACCTCGGCAAGGGTGAGCAGGAATGTGCCGGGCCCATGTGGGTTGCCTTTCTCAGGAGCGCTCCCGTTCCGTTGCATGTTCAGTCAAGGTGAGTGGAGTGTAGCACAAGCCAGGAAATACACATGGAACTAATGATGCCAAGAGAAATGAAACATGGTCCTCATCCTCAGGCTACTCACAGGCTGTTAACAACTGTAATTGCTCTGGAAGCACAAACAGGTGCGTGGTAACCAGTGACCTTTTGGGGATCATGGAACACAAAAGAGAGGAAGTGGTTTTTGAATTGGGCATTCAAGGACGCCCAGCCAAGGCAGTGCAGGAGGGAAAGGGATTTCCGTGTAGAGGCTGCAGCTCAGGCAAAGGTGTAGGGCTGTGTTGGAGCACAGCTCAAGCTCTGGGCGTGGCTGGAGAGCAGCAGGCGGGGAGGCTTAGAGACACTGACTCATGTAATCCTTACTTCCCGTCAGGCAAGTTGTTGAGCAAATACTGTGTGCAGAGTTTTTTAAAAAATAAATTTGGAATTCTTATGTACGGAAGATCTGTGTCTTCTATAGGAGAATTATTTATGCTTTTCTTTACTTTTTCAAATTAACAAATAAAAATTATATACTTTGTGGTATACAGTATGATGTTTTAATACATGTATACATTGTAGAATGGCTAAATCAACCTAATTAGCATATGAATTACCTCATGTGCTTACCCCTTTTTTGGGGGGTGAGAACACTCAAAGTCGACCCTCTTAGTAATTTTCAAGTATAATATGTTGTCATTAACTATAGCCATCATGATATACAATAGAGCTCTTGAACTTTTCTCCTAACTGAAATTTTGTATCCTTGGACCAACATCTTCCCAATCATCTCACCCCAGCCCTTGACAACCACCATTCTACTCCTTGTTTCTATGAGTTCTATGTTTTCAGATTCCACATATGAGTGAGATCATGTGGTATTTGTCTTTCTGCATCTGGTTTATTTCACTTAGCATAATGTCCTCCAGGTTCATCCATGTTGCTGCAAATGACAGGATTTCTTATTTTTTAAGAGACAGAGTCTCACTCTGTCATCCAGGCTCAAGTGCAGTGGCCATTCACAGGCACAAGTATAGCACACTACAGTGTTGAACTTCTGGGCTCAACTGATCCTGTCTCAGCCTCCCGAGTAGCTGGGAGTACAGAGGACTTCCTTCTTTTTTAAGGTTGAACAGTATTCCATTGTGTAAATACACCACGTTTTCTTTTTCCATTCATCCATCAGTGGGCACTTACTCAGGTTGATCCCATGTTGTGGCTTTTGTGAACAGTGCTCGTGCAGAGGCTGTTGGCTGTAAATGCACCATCTCATTTGCCTGTACAGCCTCTCGGCAGATGAGAAGCCTGAGACCTACCTGATTTTCCTAGGGTTGCAACTGGCTGCAGGTCTGGGGTTGGGGTCTAGGCACTGGTCCCACAGCCCGTGCTCTTCTGCACGAACCTCTGGAGCAGAGGCTCAGGGAGGTGATGTCATCTCCAAGGTTATCGAGCTCATCGCTGGCCGGACAGGAATTTGCACCTAGGCCCATCTGCCTGCAAAACTAGTGCTATCTTCCCAGAGTATGGGGTCCTTGTGTGCCCATGAGCTCCAACATAATGGAAGGAATTAACTATTAATAGAAGGCAACAGCTTGAGTGGAAGGTGTGAAAGAAGGCAGGAGACAGGGACAGACATGTAAAGGAATCCCCAAGCTCTCTCCTCCATTTGTCTTAGCTGTTCTCAGCTCCTGCAAAAAAAAAGACAGGTATTTTTCTAGCAGTGGAAGCAACACAGCACTGCAGTCAAGAGCACAGGCGGAGTAATGTGAGCAGCGTGGGTTGAATCTTGGTTTTACCGCTGGAGCCAGCTAACACCGTGGCGTCAGGCAAATGCTTACTTTCTCTAAGCCTGTCTCCTCCTTTGAGAATGGGTTGCTGTGAGGATTAAATGAGATACTGTCTGTGAAGCCCCCAACACAGAGCCTGATGCAAAGGGCTGTCTGGGGACATCGACACTGGCAAGAGTCCAGAGAAGATCAGCGTTGGATAGTGAGTCAGAAACTAAAATCTTCAAGCACTAGCGGGGTGTGATCCAGGGTCAGTATACGGCTGCAGTAAGGGTGGTTGTGGACAGCACAGTCCAATATATGACTTCCAAGGCCAAGTGACTGGAGACACTGGGCTTCTGCCCTTGCTGGTGGGAGTCCTTCAAACTAGGAGACCGCACTTGTGGGTGGACTGTCTCTGGAAGGCACCCTGCACAGATTGCTGACTGCATGCTACAGGAGGTGCGAGGAGGAAGAGCTCCTGTGGGTCAGAGCTCTGGGGGGCCATCCTGGAGGGTGGCCCCCGAGTGTGCGAGAAGACAGTGGTGCAGAGTGTGGCCGGCGAGGACTCGGCAGTCTCTGTGTGCTTGGTGGGGACGGCCTGGTCTGGGAGCAGCAGAGGTGTGTAGGGAGTGGCCTGGGCTAAAAGGGCTTTGTTGGAGGCCCAGGCTGAGCTGGCAAAACAAGTACCCACCCTGTGGCCCGTCTGGGGGCTGGTACCCAGAGCCACAGGCAGCAGGAGTCACGAGCAGCTGGGGTGCAGTGGCCAAAAATGCTGGCGTGAGTTGGACATCGAGAATGGCCAGACAGGAAAGAGGGCTCGAGGTGCAGGACAAAGAGCAGACCATTCAGGAAGTAGCGGGTGGGCTTGCACGAGGCTAGGCCAGGCCTCAGCAGGGCAGCTCAGACCCCGACCTAGTCGCTGCAGGATGACCGTGGGTGGCCCACACAGCAGACATCTGTTTCTCCCAGGTCTGCAGCTGTAAGTCTGAGATCAGGGTGCCGCCACAGTCTGGTGAGGGCCCTTCCAGACTGCGGGCGGCGGACTTCTCACTGTGCCCTCACGTGGTGGAAAGGGCAAGCAAGCTCTCGGGGACCTTTTCTATAGGGGCACTAATCCCATCATGTGGGCTCCACTCTCATGACCTAATCACTTCCAAGGCCCCGCCTCCGAATGCCCTCACCTTGGGAGTTAGGATCTCAACGTATGAATGTGAGGGGCAGAAACATCTGCCCACTGCAGGCCAGCAGTCCAAAGCCTGTTCCTGCTCTCCAAGGTTACTGACCTTAAAGCAAAGGGCCATGAATAAGTGCAAACCAAGGCGATAGTGACTTCACAGGCACCCTCTGTCAGAGGTATTCACGTTTGAAAAGAGACAAACAGAAAATGGAATGTCTGCTGGGGTAGCCAGGAGGGCGAGTGGGGGAAGCAGCCTTCCTGATTCTCAGGGGGCAATGAGCAGCTACCACAGCCCCTGTCCACATTCTTGGCCAGGCCCCTGGGGGGCGGGGACAGAGGGCCGAACATCTTGTGTAGCCTTTTTGCTTTTCAGCATTTTAGCTCCTGTTTTTATTTTAATTCCTTTTCTGTTTGCTTAAAAAGACTTTGAGTGCCCTTTCTGCTCTAGGTTTCATAGCTGACCGCCCCTGCCAGGTGGTGGTGAAGCATCTCTTATCCTCCTACCTCTGACCCCTGTGAGTTATTTTCCGGGGTACCACTGAGAAATTGAGACTTTTTTAGGAGCAAGATGCTAGACCCTTTGTGCTGCTCCCAATGGCGCTTGGACGCAGTAGGCAGCCGGCGAGGATTTGTTGAACTGACGTGGCAATGATTCATGTCACCTCATGCTGGGCTCCTGGACAAGCCGTCCTCCCTTCCTGCTGAGACTGAGTGTGCCCAGCTGATGGCGGTCCCCTGATAGCCTTGGTGTGCCAGAACTTCCTCCTCTCTTTTCGAATGCTGAACCAGTATGGGAAGGATTCACTGTGTGATTAAATTGAATTTTTATCACAATACAAGCCTGACTCTGAGACAGATGAGTTTCTCAGAAGCCTCTTTTCCTCCTCTTTCTTTTCCTCCACTCCCCCATTAAGAGTACCGCATTCTGTTATTTACCACACTTTCCTAAATTCCTGCATAAGTATTGACTTAGTAGCTGTGACCTGGGGAAGCCAGAGGCAGGACAGGGATCTCCTGGACCTGGTCCCATCACAGAGCCTGTGGGCAGAGCTCATGCGTGTCTGCGGGGCAGAGAGCAGGACACGCAATTAAAGAATCCCTGTTCAATAAATGGTGCTGGGAAAACTGGATGGCCACATGCAAAGACTGACACAGGATCCGCACCTCTCACCTCTCACAAAAATTAATTCATGATGGAAAACAGACTTAAACCTGAGGCATGCAACTATAAGAATTCTAGGAAAGGAGGTTGGGAAAACTCTGATATTGGGTTATTAAGTTTGAAATGTCAGATTTCCTTAAGTACTAAGTTTGATAGTTGATATCTCTGACGTTTCACTTTGACACTTCTTGTTTTACTTTTATTGTGATGGTACATCCTCATTCTTTCAAATATATGGTTTGGCTTGTGATTATTTTTTGAATTTATTTTTAAAGCAATTTTTATGAAACCATGGATAAGTCAAAAATTCGTATTATAGAGTACTAGCTGCGGTGGCGGGATTCATGGCAGGATGAGTGTTTAGAAAGTTTCTTCCACTTTTTGACCGAGACGTTTAACTTATTAACATTGGGGCTAGTTTTTAGGGCTACGACTTGTTCCCTAAGTAATGCTTCATCTGCAACCCACGAACATTCATTTTGTGGTATTTTTTAAACCATTCAGTTCAAAACATCATCTGCTTTCCATTGATATTCTTTCTCTACTCCTGGTTATGGCAAAGTGTTACTTAATTTCTAAATACGTGGGGATGACCCTCTGCTAGAACTGAATTGGATCTGAGAACTTACTCTGAATGATTTCAGTTCTCTGAATTTGGTGATCATGCTTTCCTCCACTTGTTTAGAAATTACACATTCTGCCTCTATTCTTTTAATATTTGTCCAAGACGTTTGCAATATGCATGTTTAACTTATCAAATGATAAAATGAATCAGTTCCTTTATCTTCCTCACGGATAATGTTCATATAATGATCTCGGGACATTTTATCTTGACAGCTTTACTGACTTCTGTAACACTGCTGTCCTGCATGTTACTTCTGTGTTTTCTTTTTCAACACTCCTAGATGTGATCTGTCCCTTCACACAGTCCATGTGTGTTTTTATTGACTCACTTGCTTCTCCCTTTGCTGTGTTCATTCTCCCTCCGGTCCGGGATGCTCTCCTCTGTCCGAAATTCCTCCCTGAGGTTTGCCTTAGTGACAGTCTACCGCAGGTGACCTTGCTCAGCTTTTTGTTTTCTTAAATTGTACTTACTCCTGAAAGGTGTTTTCATTGGAAATATGTCATTCTGGTTTGGAGGCTGTTTTCTTTCAGCATATTGAAAATATAACTCTACTGTTTCTGGCTTCTATAGTCGCTCTTATCAGCCTAACTCTTTACAAGTAATAACCGCCCCCCCCCAATCCCGGCTGCTCTTAAGATACCGCACCCCTTCTTTGGAGTTTTTCGGTTTCACTGATTTGTCTAGGAGCACATTTCCCTTTTTATTTATTCAGCTTGGCGTTTGTTGGACTTCTTAAATGTATGAACGGGTGTCATTTATCATTCTATAAAATTCTCAGCCTTTAATACTTCAAATATTATGTCTTTGCCATCTTATCTCCCTTTCCTTTTGGAGCTCCAGTTTAAACTAATGTTATACCTTCTTATTTATCCTTCATGTCTCTTAACCTCTCTTCCATAATTTCCATCATTTTACCTCTCTGCTGTATTTTGTAAATTTCTTTCAACTTATCCTCATTCACTGAAATTCTCTTTAGGTGTGTCTAATTTGCTATTAAAGCTATTTGTTGAGTCTCTAAGCCTTTTTTTTTTTTTTTGAGACAAAGTCTTGCTCTGTAACAAGAGTTACAGAGTAACTCTTGTTGTAGAGTACAGTGGCATCATCCTAGCTCACAGCAACCTCAAACTCCTGGACTCAAGTGATCCTCCTGACTCAGCCTCCCGAGTAGCTGGGACTATTGCCTGCACATGTTGCACATACCAAGACTCCTGGCTAATTTTTCTATTTTTAGTAGAGACGAGGTCTCACTCTTGCTCAGGCTGGCCTTGAACTCCTGAGCTCATGTGATTCTCCCACCTCGGCCTCCCAGAGTGCTAGGATTACAGGCGTGAGCCACTGCACCAGACCTTCTAAGCCTTTTATTATAGTCTTAATTTCTGGGAATTAATTTCTAGTTTCCTGTTCCCTGTAGATACTTAAGCTTATCTTTTATTTCTTTAAACATAATAAATATACTTGTTTTAGTTCCAGGCACTTTGCATTTATTATTTCCTTTAACCCTTAGGACCACATGATATTATGTCTTACAAGAGAAAAGAACACTGAGACACTTGTCTCAGGGTCTGTTAATCCTTTTTTTACCATCCACCTTCAGCTAGCAGGGGAGGCTCTGAGAAACTGCGACTTCTGAGCCAGAGAGAAGTTTGGATTCGGTCCCTGCTGGGCTCTGCCGAGAGACCAGCTCTGCCTGGCAGCCTCCCTGCAACACACGCACGCGGGAAAGAGGCAGAGTCACCGATCATGGAACAAGAAGGTTTTGTGGAACTGAGATTTATGTCTCCATGAGCGCAGGGACTGTGTCTGATACATGCTTGTGACTGTCATGCCTAGGTAAGACTCAGAAAATATTTGGTGAAAGCGTGATTCTGTGTTCTGGGTACATAGCTGAGACACAAATATACTTACAGGAATACATTAATAAATGACTAAAGTAGCAATACAATTAAAACAAACAAATGTGAGCAGTATTTGTCTGTTGAATGTTTATCAGTATCTAGCTATAAACATTTAGATCGGGGGTTGGCAGACTTCTCTTGCAGCAGATTTCCGGTCTGTCGGAGGGCATGGCTTTGTTAAAACAGCACACTCAATAAAATGTATATGCCTTTTCCTCCTGCGAAACAAAGGACAAGCAGCATTTGGGCAAATGAGTTGCCACATCTGTGGTGGGCTGGAGCTATGGGCTGCGAGTCTGGGAGTGTTGGTTCCTGCTCGAGGGCCCGTGGTGGGGCTGTGGGTTCTGGGGTCTCAAAGGCATCCGTCCGCCCGGGGCAGACCCTGTGCTTGTGGGGAGCGGAGCTGATGCGTAGGTGTTTCTCATGCACATTGCGGCCGGCCGGAAGTGAGCACAGCTCTGTCCACACAGACAGAGGGCTGGCTTCCAGTGTGGGCACCTGGGGCCTGGCGGGACACCGGGGTTAACATGGAGCTGGCACTGGACGTGAGGCAGAAGGTGTGGATTTGGGCTCTGACCGCCCCGCCAAGCCACGGAACCTTTCCCTAGCTTCAGTTTATTACTTTGAAAGTAAAAGAGGACCAGGTGCAGTGGCTCATGCCTATAATCCCAGCACTTTGGGAGTCTGAGGCAGAAGGATCATTTGAGCCCAGGAGTTTGAGACCAGCCTGGGCGACATAGCGAGACCCTGTCTCTACAAAAAGTTAAAAAATTAGCCAGATGTGGTGGTGCACACCTATAGTCCTAGCTACTTAGGGGGTTGAGGCGGGAGGAAGCCCAGGAGTTTGAGGTTACAGTGAGCTATGATCACTCCACTGCACTCCAGCCTGGGTGACAGAGTGACACCCTGTGTCTAAAAAAAAAAAATAGAAAAGAAAAGATCCAGTATTTGCTGAATGACCACTACTTGCTGGGTACTGTACACCTGCCGTTTCACACGCACGTATGATAGGGTGTTTTTCCCTCCCTTCCCACAGGCACGGAATCCGAGGCCAAGCAAGGCGAGTACTTCAGACACACAGCTGAGTGGTGACTCTTTATGACAAGTCTTTTCATTTTTCTAAGACACAGTGATGCTACCACGTCAACATTAGGGGTGATGATGATACACAGAGCAACTGGGAAGATCCGGTGAACCTTATATTAACCAGACGGTGAATGTGCTGGAAGCGATGTGTTATACAAGCCCCCAGGACACAGGGTTATGGGTGTGCATGCTGACGCTAATATGTAAATATATAAATAGGGAAAATGCATTTTTTCACTTGCGAGTCGTTTCATTTTATCTACATTTCCTCCCTGCGCCATGGGCATAAAGATGTTATCATTTTGCCCCAGGTTAAGCCCCAGCTGGGTGGGAGATGCCAGATCTTCTGAGCTGTGTCGGGTGTGAGGCAGATGCGGGTGTTGCCCACGCTGTGGAGCACACACCATTGCAAATCCTTAACTTGGGCTGGCGAGGGGCTGTCCACAGGCGGAACCAGGGTGAGAGGTGCTATCACTCCCCCGAGTTCAGGGCACCCGCAGTGGAGATGCCAGTTGATCCTGCATCTGTCTGCATGTCCCTAGAGCCAGGCACAGGGCAGAGATGCAACACAAGATGGCAAATGGTAAGCTGTAAACCGAGGGAGGAATCCATTGTTGTGGATTGGGGCTGGGAGGGCTTCGTGAGGTGGCAGCTCTGATTAGGGTGCCCAGTTGATGAGAGAAAAAGGAAGGCCTGGGTTCTCAGGGGCAATACGGAAGCGCTCTGGTTGGGCAGACCTCGGGGTCCCGAGAGAGGAAGGGTCCCAGGACACATGTGAGAAGAAGGCAGTGGGTGCTGGGTGTGCAACAGGACGACGACAGGCACATGAGAAGCTGCAGTCTGAGCCTGCACCTGCCTTGGCACCGAGCTGCGAGCGCTGGAAAGGGCCCTGCAGCTCACACACACTCCGCCGGTGGGGCTGGAGCTGATGGGACTGGCCAGTCACAGTTCTTGTGAACACAGCATTTGACCACCTGGCTGCAGCATGCCAGGGGTTCAGTTTAATGTGAGGGGGCCCCAGGAAGATCCCCACCCCACTCTCAAATGTATGCACGTACCTCGTATTCCCAGCTTCTCACCGATGTTCAGAATTCGCCATCGAAGCATCAGTTTCGCATGCAGCCCACTCCAGCTCAGGGCCAGCAAGGGAGTGCCCGTGCTGTGTCGTCCTTGGAATCTCTGACTTCTGCCCAGCTCACTACCTTCGTCTTCTGCCTTTATAAGCATGTGATTACGTTGGGCCCACCCAGGAAATCTAGGGTGATCTCTTTATTTTAAGGTCAACTGATTAGTGACATTAACGACATTTGCAAAGTCCTTTTTGCCTCATAATGTAACATAATACCTGGGCATAATGCCAGGGGTGAAGGTCATGGAGGCCAAAGTTCTACCCACCACACTGCCCTTGCCTTCGGTCTCATGGGGGAACGAGAGCTGGCAACGGGCGGTGCTCTGCGGCCTAGGAGTGCTGCTAGTGGCGCAGCACCGTGCGGCAGGGTCTCGGGAACCGAAGCAGGGCGTCTGAGCCCATTTTCTGTTGCTCGTAACAGGACACCTGAAACTGGGTAATTTCTAAAGAAAAGAAATTTATTTCTTACAGTTGTGGGGGCTGAGAAGTCCAGGGTCAAGGACGCCATCTGGTGAGGGTCTTCTTGCTGGCGGGGACTCTGCAGAGTCTTGAGGGGCGCAGGGCACCACGTGGCAAGGGGCTGAATGTGCTCGCTGGGGTCTCTCTTCCTCTTCTCATAAAGCCACCAGTGCCACTCCCGTGGCAACCCCTTAGCCCATTCACCCACGAATGGATTAAGCCATTATGAAGGCAGAGCGCTCTTAAAAGGCCCCGTCTCTTAATACTGCCACCCTGGGGATTCAGTTTCCACACTTTTGGAGGGACAGACATTCAAACCCTAGCACGGGGCAGCTTCCCCGAGGAGGAGTATCTAAGGGGAGGCTGAAAGGCCCAGCGGGATGGGGAGGAGGCAGCCGGCAGAAGGAAGAGTGTGTGCATCTGCTGTGTGGGGGTTCGGGACCCCCGGCCTGTGGGCTTCAGTCTGGGGGCCCTGAGTGACAGATGGGACCTCCAGAGGCTCAGAGCAGGGCGTGAGGTGATCGGAGTCTCATTTTGGGAAGCTTGCTGGTGTGCCCTGGGAGTGAGAGTTCGTGGCTGGAGGAGTGGCACACTGCTTAGAGGCTGGTCTGGTGACCAAGCCGAGGAGGGGTACAGAGAGGTGGGCTGATTGGATTTGGGACTGAGGCGTGATGACTGAACGCAGGGAGGCTGCAGGCAAGACCAGGGGAGGGCGAGCTCAGGTTACATGTGTCTAGTAACACAATGTGGTTGACTGAAATGTGCTGCGTGGTGATGCCCTGCAGGGAGATCCAGAGGACGACAGAGGTCGTCATGGTGGAGATCACTCTCCGGAGCTTACTGCATGGGAAGCCCAGAGCACCCGCACTTGGGCAGGTGGGGGGAGAAGCTGGCACCTGGGGAGATGGGGGGCACAAGGGGCAGGGTGGAAGACAAATCGGAAGCCAAAGTCAAGTGCTTTTGGGAGGTCAGGTGGGAGGAGGGCCAAAGGCATTCATTGGGTTTGCAGCGGTGAGGTCCCTGGTGACCTAGTGCAGAGCAACTGCTGGCAGGGAGGTGGGGTGAGTGGTGCAGTGAGTGAGAGAGTGTGTGTGGGGTGAGGGTGTTGGTGGAGGGAGCCGAGGCGAAGAAAGTTGGAAGGAAGGCTTTATTCTAAATGAAAGAGTGGAGATTATGTTTACGTGCTATTGGGAAGAAGCCAGAGGAAAGGTGAATGCACAGAAAAGGTAGGATAACGGCTGGAGTCTGGAGGATGTGACCTGGAACGCAGATGGGAGGAAGGGAGCAGGACTCAAGCTGGACCAGGAGGGAGAAAGGGACAGCGAGGCTGCCGTGAACAGAAAGGCCTGGAGACAAGACGGGAAGGTGTGCCTGCCTGTCTGCCCCTCTGCAGCCTCCCAGGAGGGGGGTCACCTTCTGGAGGTCACCTTCTGGACGAGATGGGGAGGGCAGTAGAGGGGACTGGGCGGAGCAGAGGGCTGCAGGAGCCTGTGGGGAGCAGGGGAGAGGCCCTAGGGAAGTGCGGGGCAGCGGCAGGGCAGCCGGAGGAGCCCCGGCGTTCTGTTCCTGTTCTCCCCACTGTGCCTGCTCCAGTGTGTGCTTAGCAAGCTGGGCCTGGGGAGAAATGAAAAGCAGTTTCTGTAGTGTTACAAAAATAGATTTTTAAGAAATTTTCAAGGAAGTGTCAGCGTAACCCACATAAGCCATCTATTTCCCCCCTTGGTGCATTGTTTTAATTTGGGTAAGGCCTGGGGCAAGGGTTGGATAATTCCTTCTTCCATCACCCCCGGCAGATCTTGCTAGGTGAGATCAGGTTGAAGTAATGCTGTGGTTCCATCCTGCTGAGAGTTTTTATTGTGAACGAGTGTTGGATTTTCTCAGATGCTTTCCTCCATCAATTGACATAATCGTATGACTTTGTTCTCTTAGCTTGTTAATATGCTGCATTATGTTGACTGGTTTTCAAATGTTGAACCTGCCTTGCATACCTGGAATGCATGACCTGCTTGGTCATATGTAATTCTCTTTTTACATATTGCTGAACTCTACTAGCCAAAATCTTGTTGAGGACTTTTGTGTCTAAGTTTATGAGGTTTTAGTCTTTAGTTTTCTGTTCTTTTTTCTTTTCTCTTTTTTCTCTCCTTTTCTTTTTTCTTTTTTTTGTTATAAGAAATACGTTTTTATTTTGGACATAAAAAATAAGAGGAATGCATAGCATTTCCATTGATAACAAAATTCTTTTTCCATCTTTTAAATTATTTAAACAAGAAATTTTATAGCTTACATTTGTAAACAAAATAAAAACGAAACAAAATGGAAATATTAATGCTGAATCTATCTGGTTTTAAGTAATATCCATTGATAAAAACACACATTGAAAAATAAATTTTTTTATTGCATTTCAAATAATTTTACTCTTTTTAAAATATGTATTTATCAAAATTGCTAATACATTTATGGTTTCTAATCAATTACATACAAATGTTAATTGAAGTTAAAATTATTCAGAATTTATTAACTTTTTATTTTGAGATAATTTCAGACATTATAAATATATTGCAAAAATAGTAAGTATAAATCCTGTATACTTTTCTCTCAGCTTCTCTAAATGTTAATTTCTTACATAATCACAAAAGCAACAATAAAAATTATGAAATTAGCATTGATTTAGTACTAAGCAACAGATCTGCAAGTAGCTCCTTCTGTCTAATCCATGCCTTTTTTCTGGCATTCAATTATCATGTGTCCCTAGTTACCTCTAATTTAGGAGAGGTACTCAACCTTTCTTTCTTTTTTTTTTTTTTTTAGATTTTTTTTTAAATTTCAGCATATTATGGGGGTACAAAAGTTTAGGTTACGTATATTTCCTCCCCCCCCTTTTCTCTCCTCTTCTTTCTTTCTTTTTCTTTCTTTCTTCCTTCCTTCCTTTGCTTTGCTTTTTTTCTTACTTGTATTTTCCCTGTCTGGGTTGGTAACAAGGTAATACTGGTTTCATAAAAAGAGTTGGGAAGTGTTCCCATCTCTGCCTTTTTCTGGAAGATATTGTATAAAATTGTTGCTAATTCTTCTTTAAATATTTGGCCAAATTCTCCAGTGAAACTATCTGGGCCTAAAGATCTTTCTCAGGAGCTTATATGGAAAATTTCCTTAATGGCTAAAGGACTGTTCAGTGTATCTGTTTAATCTCAGTTGTGTTTTGGTAATTTGTGTATGTGTGTGTTTTTTAGGAATTGGTCCATTTGTTCCACGTTGTTGAATTTATGAACATAATATTATTTGTAGTATTCCCTTATTATCCCTTTAATAATTGGATGATCATGATATCTGCTGTTTCACTCTGGAAATGTGTGTGTGTGTGTGTGTGTGTGTGTGTTGTCTCTCTTTTTATCCTTGTTGTTCTTGGTAGAAGTTAATTAGTTTTTTTTCAAGAACCAATTGAATTGGATTATTTTGTTTGTTTCATTGGATTTCTCCATTGTTGTCCTATTTCTAATTTTATTAATTTCTGTTTTTATATTTATTATCTGCTTCTACTTGTTTTGGGTTTATTTTGCTCTAATTTTTCCACTTTATTAAGGTGGGAACTTAGATTATAAATTTGAGACTTTTCCTCTTGTCTAATCTAGAGCTATAAGGTTTCCTCTCAGCACAGCTTCAGCTTTTCATATGTTGCATTTTAATTTTAATTCAGTTCTATGTATTTTTTTAATTTTATTGAGACTCCTTCTTTAATGTATGGAAATGTGTTGTTTAATTTCCAACTATTAAGAATATTTTCTTGTTGTTTTCTGTTGTTGATTTCTAATTGACATTTGAATATGTCAGGGAACATACTCTATATGATATCAATTGCTTTAAATTTGGTGAGGTTTGTTTTATGGCCCCAGAGAAGGTCTATTTTGGTGAATGTTCCATGGACATTTGAAAAATAATGTATATTCTGATGATTTGGGGTGGACTGCTCTATAAATGTCAATTAGATCCAGTTGGTTGATTATGTTGTTCAGTTGTTTTACATTTTTATTAATACTAATATTCTGTCTAGTAGTCCTATCAATTGTTTGTAGGATATGTTGTTCACAACTATAATTGTGGAGTTTTCTATTTCTTTTTTAGGCACTATGCATTTTTGTTTCCTGTAGACTGAAACTCTGTTCTTTGGTGCACACGTATTTAATGTTGTTAGGTCCTCCTGTCAGACCGATTCCATTCTCGTTATTAAATTGCATTCTTTGCTCCTGGTAACATTTTTCTTTTTTATTTTTTTGCCCTGAAGTTTACTTTGCCTCATAGTAATACAGACACTCCTGCTATTTTTTAAAAAATTAATGTTAACATGGTATATCTTTTTCCATCCTTTCACTTTTAACCTACCTATCTTGTTGTATTTGAAGTGTTTTTCCCTAGACAGCATAATGTTGGATCATATTTTTGACCCACGATGCCAGTCTATTTTTTAATGGTGCATTTAGATCACTTCCATTTAAAACTGTTATTGATATGTTAGGACTTAAGCCTGCTACTTTATTATTTGTTTTCTATTTGTTTCCTCTGATATTTTGTTTATTTGTTTGTTCCTCTGTTTCTCTTTTCTTGCCTTCCTGGGGGTTATCTGAATATTTTGTAGCATTTAATCTTATTTTATTTATACTGGTTTTGAGTATATATATCCTTATATAGTTTTCTCAGTGGTTGTTCTACGTATTACAATATGTACATGTGACTAAGGACCTCCTACTGGTATAGACGTTTTACCACTTCTACTGGAGTATTGAAAGCTTGTTTTCATTTAGGTCCCTTTATCATCCTCTCTTTTCAAATATAATTGTTTCAAGTCTTTCCTCTATATAGGTTGTGTACCACAACAGATGGTGTTATTTTTGTTTAATCATAAATGTGTTTCAAGAAACGCATGATGAGAAGGACAGTCTACTATACTCACCTCGATTTTTACCTCTTCTGTGTTGTTCTTTTCTTCAGAAGTTCCAAGTTTTCTTCTGCAATGATTTTCTTCCTGCTGGGAGTTTCCATTAGAGATTCTTTAAGAGTAGGTCTGCTCATAACAGAACCCCTTAATTTTTCTTCATCTGAGGTTACATTGATTCCCCTCATTACCAAAGATTAGTTTCTCTGGATATTGAGTTCATAGCTGAATGTTCTTTTCCCAGCACTAGCAAAACGTGCCGCTTTCTTCTATCGTTCCAGTTGGTGTTCCTCTGCCGGTGACGCTTTTTTTGTCTCTGGTTGCTTTTAAAAAATTTTTTTCTTTTAATTTTCAGAAGCTTAATTATGATGTATTTTGGTATAGATTTCTTTGAGTTTATCATACTTAGGGTTCATTCAGCTTTTTGAATCTGCAGGTTATGTCTTTTGCTAAATTTGGGGAGTATTCAGCCATTATTTGTTGAATAGCCCTTTCTGTCCATCCCTTTTTCTCCTCTCCTTCCAGGAATTCAATGACACAAATGTCCTCGAGGGATATGATCATTTTTTTCAGTCTGTTTTCTCTCTGGTATCCAGAATTCCATTGACTGGTCCTCAAGGCCACTGACTCTGTCTTCTGTGCCCTCTTTTCTGCCGTTGAGCCCATCCATTCGGTTTTGTCACAGTCATTACACTTTTCAATTCTGTGAGTTCCAGTTGATTCTTTTTTCTAACTTTTTTATTGAGATTTTATGTTTTTGATGATATTCATAATGACTTGTTGAAGCAGTTCAATGGTGGCTGCTTCAACACCTTTGTCAGATCATTCCATCTGATTATTCTCAGTACTGGGCTCAGCTGATTATTTTTTCTCATTGCAGTTGTGATTTTGATGATTCTTGGCATGATGAGTGATGAGATTTTCAGTGTTATTCTAGACATTCTGGATATTATGTTAACAGACTCTTAATCCTATGTAGAGCTTCTACTTTAGCAAGCAGTTGCCCTATTTAGACTTAGCATGTAGTTCTAGCTTATTTTGTTGGCTGCAATTCTAATGACAATTTAGTTTTCTGAACCATTGCAGTGCTATCCTGGGTGGCTTCATTCTTCTGCTTGGGCCAACAGATCCGTGATGGTGCTGTCTGCAGGGCTGGAGATGGCTTCCCAGGGCTGGCTGGCTTGTTAGGTGAGGGTGGGAATCCTCACCTGTAGGGCAGAGAGCACTTCCCCAGCCTGCTCCCCAACCACCCAGGGTACGGTCCCCACCCTCTCTCTGCCACTGGCACTGGGGAGAGCAGCTCCTATCTGAGCCACCTTCTGCCCCTGGACAGACCCTGGAGCTGCAGAGTCTGAGGGGTTCTCTGCTGCTGGGTGGAGGATTGGGACATCCCAGTCCTGGATTGCTTTCTGCTGCTGGGGGAAGGCCGGGAGACCCCTGGCTGGCTGACATGGGTGGTACAGGCAGAGGGTCTGCCTGCTCTGGCAGGGGCGCGCTATGGGGGGTGCCTTGGCCTGCCCGGGTTGTGCCATTAGCAGATTGGCTGCTGCTGCTCACTGCTGTGGCCTGCCTGGGACCTGTTGTTGCCACTGGTCAGGCCGCTGCCACTGGGTGTAAGTAGTCCTTGCTGGGATTTCCTTTTCCTGAACTTTGGCCAAAGACAGAGTTCCATGTTTTCTTAGAGTCTGTGTTTGTCTGTTTGGCATCCATTAATTACACACTCAAACTGATGGCCAAAGTTGTTTACCTCTCCCCTGTGATCCAAAGCCCACAAGCCCGCATCAGCCTCCTTATCTGACTCCCACAACATGTTCCCTGGGAAGTGTTTCCTGGCCCTACAGCAGCCCAGGGCCAGGTACCAGGGATGGTCGCTACGCCCCAAAGCCCACCAGAATCACTCACACTAGCCAGTCCTAAGCTCTGTACTCTGTCTGCCTTGTCTTTCTCTCCGAAGCCCCAGCAAAGGCTCTGGCCTCAGTTTCCCCCTGTGCCTCCTGACCAATACAGTGCTGCCCTGTGTGGTCCTGCATGGCATGGTGTGTCATGGAAAGTGTAAGTAATAAAAATCTACTTTCAATGGCATTAGCCGCTGCATTTTGTTACTCGGTCACCTACAATTAAAATTCTGTGAGCACAAATGAAGCAGAGAGCAAGCTTTGCTTCCTCCCTCCCTCCCTCCCTCTCTCCCTCCCTCCTTCCTCTCCTTTCTTTCTCTCTGGTGGTGGCTCCAGGTTGTAGTTCTCTGGTTCCCGGTTCAGGATATATGGGAGATGAAGAGAAAGTCCAAGCAACCAGTAGTTTTGTAGTTTTTAGCACACAAATCCTGCACATGTACTTATCGTGGTCTGTTGTCTTGATGTTTCACCATTGTGGTTGAAATGTAGACCCCTCCCTCTCCTGGGGTCCCCGTAACATCTTCCATTTATAATACAGTTATCATGAATACTTTCTCTAAATATGTTGAGAACCATATCTGATAGTGTCATAATTGTTGCTTCAAGAGCCAAACACAATTTTAAAAACTTAAGAGGATAAGGAAAACCTGTGTTTCCTGAATGTTCTATCTTTTGCTATTGTCCCACAGGTCCTTGAGGCTTTGTTCATTTATTTTGCATTCAGTCTCTCTTCTCTGATGTCCAGATCACGTAATTTCTATTGTGCCATCTTGAAGTTCTCTGATTATTTCCTTTGTTCTAGGAACCCATCCATTGAGGTTTTTATTTCAGGGACTGTATATAGTATTTCAGTTCTACAATTTCTACAATTTGGCTGTTCTTTATATATTCTATTTATTAATATTTTTGCTGAGTCTTTAAGTTTCTTCATTTGTTTCAAGCATGCCTGTAATTGTTCTCTGTGGCATTATTTTTCTGACAGTTGTTTTGAAATCCTTGTCAGATAATGCTAACATCTCTGTTGTCATTGGTGTTGGCATCTGGTGACAGTCTTCTCTCATTCAAGTGGAGATTTTTCTGCTTTTTGGTATGACAAGTAATTTTCTATTTTATTCTACACATTGTGGGTATTCTATTATGGGATTCTGGACCTTATTTAAATCTTGGCACTTAGCAGCCCTCCTCTGACCTTCTCTGGGAGATGAAGGGGAGCCTCATTACTGCCGGGTGGGACTGGGAGTCCAGGTTCCCCACTGATGAAATAAAAGTTGTCACTTGAAAAGAAACAACCACTAAACCTGCTTGATGTGACAGCTACAGCTATGAATATTGTCAATCAGTATGCAAATATGAAGATCCTTTAGGACATCAGGACTTGCAACTAAGCAGTATAAGGACTGCAAAGAAGTGATTGACATGGCCCTTTCCCCTGGAGCCAATGATGGTCTGTTGGAATTGTTGACAAATTACCTACAATTTATACGTATATAAAAGGAAGTCATTTTTTTCCAAACATTTTAAAATTATAAGGATAATTCAGCCAATTTACGTGGCAAAAAAAGCAAAAGAGGAAACAATTTTGACTATAACAAAAATATTGTTCTTTCTTTGGTATATTTCATTTCAGTTTTTTTTATATTTTTGTAAATGCTCTCTAGTCATGGAATACATAAAATTATCTATTCCACATTTTTTTCTGTTATATAGCCTTTATAAATTAAATTTTCATTGGCTATTTAATTTCCTGTTGAGTGCATATAGCTTTAATTTGCTTAATCCAGGGGTGGGGAACCTGCGGCCTTAAGGCCACATGTGAACTTCTAGGTCCTTAAGTGCTGCTTTTTGACTGAATCCAAATTTTACAGAACAAATCCTTTTATTTTTGTTAGTACATTTTTGTTTGTCTTTTATATTTTTATTTTATTTTTAAAGTGAACATGTTTAAAATACCAAAGAATAAAACAAGTCTCAATGAAATAATCCTCCCAGATTGACCAGCACAATTAGAATATTAGTAAGCCACAAGGGCTAAATTGACAGCTGCTACGCTCATGATTTAGTTCTAACTTCCCCCGCCTGACTGGCGCCACTGCTGCATGAGGCTGGTTGGCAAGAGTTTATGGGGGTCGAGTACACCAGTCCCTTATCAGCTTTTGATAACGGTGCACTATGTTTCTGTTCGAAGTGGAATTTCTGAATAGTTGCACAGAACGACAGTATTTTTTAATTCTGTCTGCTTAGTAGCCCATCATGTCAAAGAAGCCCAAGAGAACGCTGAAGGAAGAAAACAGATTTTTTAATGAGGATTGGGAATTGGAATCTTATCTTGTTTCTGCTAAAGATAAGGTGATTTGCTTGCTTTGTGATACTGCAATATCAGCATTAAAGAAATTTGATGCTCATCAACATTATAACACTCATAAAGACCACAAATATTTTATATTAGAGGGACAGGTGTGAAAGGTTATGTTGCAGAAATTAAAAGATAAAAAGCAAAAACAAAAACAATTCTTTCAAGCAGCAATAAAACCTGCAAATAATGCCACTGAAGCAAATGTATAAAGTTGCTTATATACTCCGGGGAAAAGGGAAGCCATTCAGTGATGCAGAAATTGTGAAAGAATGCATTATTCAAGTTGTAGGATGCTTAGCCCCCGATAACATTTCAAAGCACAAACAACTGCCTCTTTCCAGGAGAACTGTAACTGAGCAGCAGCATGAATTAGCCTTCAACTAAACAGAACAACTTCATGCAATACTTCGAGAAGGACAATATGTATAATTCAATCACTTTGGATGAATCAACTGATACTACTGCCAGGTTTTATATTTCATTTGGGTCATAACAGAAGATTTTCTTTGCTATAAAGAGTAACTCTTTTGGGGCATTTTTGGAAACAGAACATGGGGAATAGATATCTTCAACAACTTTCAAGATACATGTTGTGAACTTGGATGGAATTTCATAAATTTAGTGAGTGTATGCACAAATGGTGCACCTTCCATGACAGGAAAAGGTGAAGGGTTTATTGCCCAGATTAAAAAAAAAGTATTAACAAATCCAGATGCTCTCATTTCTTTTCACTGTATCTTGCATCAGCAAAATCTCTGTGCTAAAGCTACTATTTTAAGTGATACTTTGCAACAAGTTATAAGTATTGTTAACTATATTTGTGCAAATGCAACATGGTATTATCAGTTTTATAACATGCTAAAGTTGAACAATGAGGTATTCAGGGTGGATTTGCCATGTCATTCTAACATGCATCGGCTATTACAGAGACAGGTGTTAGCCAAAATTTTATCTCTGTGAGAATGGATAGTTAAATTTTATGAAGAATAGAATCAGCAGTGTGAATTATTGAGAGAAGGTTTCTATAGGAATGCAGCATTTCTGTGTGATAATCATGTCAAATCAAAACGAATTTAATATCTCTTTGCAAGGTAAAACTAAGTCTATATATCGTGCAAAGCAAAAAATCCAAACATTTTGAGAAAAGCTATCTTTTTTCGAAACACTTCTTCAGAAGGAAATTTCAGATAAACATTTTCCCCAGTTAGCAAAGGTCATGAATGAGCAGGATAATATGTGCTAATCATTTGAAGAATACACAGCTATTATAGACCTATTAATTGGAGAATACAATGAAAGGTTCACTAACTTTGAGAATCATGACATCACACTCAAATTAGCATTTCAACCTCACCTAGTTGATGTCACCAAGGCACCTAAAGAACTACTAATGGAATCGATTGAGCTCTCAGTAGATGACATTTCAAATCATTGTTTGTTGCTAAGAAGATCCAATTGAAATATGGAAAAATGCAGTAGAATACCCATGCCTTCAGCAACATGCCAAAAAAATGCTTTCTTGCTTTCCACCCACTTATTGCTGCGAATCTAAATTCTCCTACTTAACTCAAGTCAAGACCCCCTTAAGGTCACAAATGACTGATACCATCTAGAGGATCAACTGAAACTGCGGACCTCCATGCTGCAACCAAATATTCAAATGCTTTCCAACAAAAATCAGACACAACAAAGTCATTAAAAGGTTAGTTAACTTTAAAATTAACAAATAGGTCGGGCGAGGTGGCTCACGCCTGTAATCCTAGCACTCTGGGAGGCCGAGGCCGTTGGATTGCTTGAGGTCAGGAGTTCGAGACCAGCCTGAGCAAGAACGAGACCCTGTCTCTACTAAAATAGAAAGAAATGATTTGGACAGCTAAATAAACATATATATATATATATATAAAAATTAGCTGGGCATGGTGGCACATGCCTGTAGTCCCAGCTACTCGGGAGGCAGAGGCAGAAGGATTGCTTGAGGTTGCTGTGGAGTTTGAGGTTGCTGTGAGCTAGGCTGATGCCACGGCACTCTAGCCCAGGCAACAGAGTGAGACTCTGTCTCAAAAAAAGAAAAAAAAGAAGAAAAGAAAAGAAATGAAATTAACAAATAGTTTTCATTTCTTGAGATTGTTAAGTACATAGTAGTAAGATTTTTACAAAACAATGTACATTTTTAAGTATGTCTAATTGAAGTTTCTTGAAAGCAGCCTTATTTGATTACAGCTAAATTCATGTGGCGTTCCAGCATGAAAAGTTCCCCACCCCTGGCTTAATCATCTTCCTACTGTTGAGCACAAGTTATTTACCCAACCCCCCCCCCTTTTTTTGGCAACTAACACTTCAATGAATACATCACATTGGATAATCTTTCTTAAATTGGAATCTTTCAAGTGAGATTACCTGGTCAGAGTGTGAACCTTTCAGTGACTCTTTGTACATAATTTTAGCAGTCATCAGGACATCTTCCCTGCAGCAGCTGAGCTGTGGAGTTCTCACGGTGATTCTGTTTCCTCTCCTTCAGTATTTACTAGCTGCAATTCTTCTGCAAGGAAGAGGTTTCTATTCTCTCACAATTTGGTATTTACAGTAGCCCCCTTATCTGTGGCTTTGCTTTCTGCAGTTTCAGCTACCCACAGTCAACCATGGTCCAAAAATAGATGAATATAGTACAATGAGATATTTTGACAGAGAGACCACATTCACATAACTTATTACAATGTATTGTTATAATTGTTTTATTTTATCATTAGTTATTTTGTTAATCTCTTATTATGCCTAATTATAAGTTAAACATTATCATAAGTGTGTATGTCTAGGAAAAATCATAGTGTATACAGGGTTTGGTATTATCCAAGGTTTCAGCCATGGGGGGATCTTAAAATGTACCCCCCAGATAATGGGGGACTACTGTATTCAATAATTTATTCATATCAGTAAAGGCCTCTGGATAATTGTTTCACTCTTTGGGTTGTAATCCAGACTTGCGGTTATTTATGTTGTTACTCATGCTGTTCCATCTCTGGCTGTCGGGAGCCCTTTCAGTTGGCCTCTGCATCCTTCGACATGCTACCAACCTTTTTCTTTCTTCTTGAGCATCTTCCTACTTCCTGGCACCACAGTGTGCTCCAGGCTTACCTTGTATTATCCCTGACCTAGTCCTGGCATGAAATACTTCCTCAAGGGGAACCTGGGTCCTTCTATGATAGGATGGTATTTAGAAACAAGATTTGGGTTCTAGGTATGTTCATAGTCACTGTGGTGATGCTGATTTTAGGCCCCCCCCCCCCAGCAGAAAGCAGATACAAATATACACACATATTCCTGTTTATTTTTGTATCTACTTGTTTACTTATGTGTGTGTGAATGAATGTGTGCATGGACTGTATACAAATATAAAAGTATATATACTATTAATTGTGAGTTCATACTACTATCACCAGCTTCAATCCAGCACCCCAGGGTTCATTCTAGCATTAAGCCTTTATTTGCAACTTCTTTCTCTGACAGTGAGAAACCTGGTTCTGATAATCCACAATTTGTTTAGTTGTTTATTCAGCCCTAGCATACATGTAAAGTGGTTTCAGATTACTAACTCATACCTCTGTGAGAAGTTTACCAATTAAAGTACAGTGTTTATATTAAGTTCTTTTTGTCTTGGGCCTTACAGTCAACACATCATTTCCCAAGGTTACTTAGGTCAGTTCATTTATTTCCCGCCCTCGTCAATGTGGTCACATAGCTCATTTGTAAAGCAGCTGAACTCATTTGTCACAGTATGTATCCGTCTTGCTTTCCCTGGTGTTCTGCTGTGGGTGTGTTTAGTTTGTGTGGAGTAGTGGAATGTAGCCCAGTAGATTTTGACAAATACATGGGGTCGTGTGTTTATACACAGAGCAGTTCCATCACTTCAGAAAGCCCTCCTGCTGTTCTTCAGTAGCCAAGCCCCTCCAGGCCCCAGCCCTTGGACGTCCTTGATCTGGTTACCATCCTGGTAGCTTTGCCTTTTCTAGAATGCTATATATGAGGGGACTTCAGAAAGTTTGTAGAAAAATGGAATGAAAAGATAAAATATAAAAAATATAAACTTTGTTTCTCAACATAAGCTTCATCAAGTCAAGACTCTTGTAAGCAAGATGCCAGCCATGTAGACCATTCCTAAAGAACTGAGGGTCCTGGGAATTTAACCATGTTAGTGCAGTCTTTCTTACTTTTTATGGGTGCCCTTTACAGATCTTTTAAGAGTAGAAAATAAAAAGAAATCAGAAGTAGCCAAATCAGGACTGTAAGGTGAATGCCTGATTATTTCCCATTGAAACTCTTGCAAAATTGCCCCTAGTTTGCTGAGAGGCATGAGCAGTAGCACTGTCCTGGTGGGGAAGGACTCTCTGGTGAAGTTTTCATGGGCGTTTTTCTGCTAAAGCTTTGACTAACTTTCTCAAAACACTCTCATTATAAGCAGATGTTATCATCCTTTGGCCCTCCAGAAAGTCAACAAGCAAAATACCTTGAACATCCCAAAAAACTGTTGCCATGACCTTTGCTCTTGACTGGTCCACTTTGGCTGTGGCTGGACCACACCCACCTCTGGGTAGCCATAGCTTTGGTTGTGCTTTGTCCTCAGGATTGTACTGGGGAAGCCACATCTCATCTCCTGTTACAATTCTTCAAATAAATGGTTCAAGATCTTAATCCTACTGGTTTAAAATTTCCATTGAGAGCTCTGCTCCTGTCTGTAGCTGATCTGGGCACAACAGTTTGGCACCCATTGAGTGGCAAGTTTGCTCAACTTTAATTTTTTTTTTTTTTATTTCATCTTGTTATGGGGGATACAGAATTGCAGGTTACATACGTTGCTCCTGTACCACCTTTCCCCCCAAGTCAGAGCTCCAGGCGTGTATGTTCCCCAGGTCATGCGCATTGCACCCATCATGAGGTATATATCCCTCCCTTCCCCACCCCCCCTTCCCGAGTCATCACCTTCAAGTGTTACCACTCCCCAAACGGTGCGCAATGCACTCATTGTGTAGGTATACCACCATCCCCTCTCCCACCCCCCACCTCAGTCTGATATCCAATTGGTGTCGTTCCCAGATTTGTATTTAGGTGATGTTCAGGGAAACCAACTTTCTGGTGAGTACATGTGATGCTTGTTTTTCCATTCTTGGGATACTTCACTTAATATAATGGGTTCCAACTCTCTCCAGGAGAACCATAGAGATGTCGTATCTTCATCATTCCTTATAGCTGAGTAATATTCCATGGTATACATATACCACAGTTTACTAATCCAATCATGTGTTGATGGGCATTTGGGTTGTTTCCACATCTTTGCGATTGTGAATTGTGCTGCTATAAACATTCGGGTACCTGTGTCTTTGTTAAAGAATAACCTTTTTTCCTTTGGGTATATGCCCAGTAATGGGATTGCTGGGTCAAATGGCAGGTCTACTTGAATCTGTTTAAGGTATCTCCATAATGCTTTCCACAGGGGTTGCACTAGTTTGCAGTCCCACCAGCAGTGTATTAGTGTTCCTGTCTCTCCACACCCACGCCAACATGTGTTGTTTTGGGTTTTTTGATAAAGGCCATTCTCATTGGAGTTAAGTGATATCTCATTGTGGTTTTGATTTGCATTTCTCTGATGATTAGGGATGTTGAGCATTTTTTCATATGTTTGTTAGCCATTCTTATATCTTCTTTCGAGAAGTTTCTATTCATGTCATTTGCCCACTTTTTGATAGGGTTGCTTGATTTTTTCTTGCTGATTTTCCTGAGTTCTAAATAGATTCTTGTTATCAGTCCTTTATCTGATGTGTAGTATGCAAAAATTTTTTCCCATTCTGTAGGTGGTCTGTTTATTCTCTTGACTGTTTCTTTGGCTGTGCAGAAGCTTTTTAATTTAATCATGTCCCATTCATTTATTTTTGTTGCTGCTGTGATTGCCTTGGGGGTCTTCTTCATAAATTCTTTGCCTAGGCCAATGTCTGTAAGAGTCTTTCCTACATTTTCTTCTAGAATTCTGATTGTATCACGCCTAAGGTTTAAGTCTGTTATCCACCGTGATTTGATTTTTGTGAGAGGTGAAAGCTGTGGGTCCTGTTTCAGTCTTCTACAAGTGGCTAACCAATTCTCCCAGCACCATTTATTAAATAGGGATTCTTGTCCCCAGAGTATATTCTTTCCCGCTTTGTCAAAAATTAGGTGACTATATGAGGATGGTTCTATATTTGGATTTTCTGTTGTGTTCCACTGGTCTGTGTCCCTGCACTTGTGCCAATACCAGGCTGTTTTAAGAACCATGGCCTTGTAGTATAGTTTGAGATCTGGCAAATTAATACCTCCCATTTTGTTTTTGTTGCTTAAAATTGCTTTTGCTATACGGGGTCTTCTTTGATTCCATACAAAGTGTATAATTATTTTCTCTATGTCTGTAAAGAATGATGTTGGTAATTTAATAGGGATTGCATTGAATCTGTAGATCACTTTGGGTAGTATAGACATTTTAACAATGCTGATTCTTCCGATCCACGAGCATGGTATATTTTTCCATCTATTTGCAAGTTCTGCTATTTCTTTTCTCAGTGTTTCATAGTTTTCCTTATAGAGGTCCTTTACCTCTTTAGTTAGATATATACCTAGATATTTTATTTTCTTTGTTGCTATTTTGAAGGGTATTGAGTCTTTAATTTGGTTTTCCGATTGACTGTTATTGGCATATATAAATGCCTCTGATTTGTGTATATTAATTTTGTAGCCTGAGACTTTGCTATATTCGTTAATCAATTCCAGGAGTCTCATGGTTGAATCCTGGGGGTTTTCCAGATATAACATCATATCATCAGCAAAAAGTGAGAGTTTGATCTCTTCCTTCCCTATTTGGACTCCCTTGATTCTGCTCTCTTGCCTGATAGCTCTCGCAAGGACTTCCAATACTATGTTGAAAAGTAATGGAGACAATGGGCAGCCCTGTCTGGTTCCAGTTCTAAGTGGGAGTGCTTTCAGTTTTTCCCCATTCAGTATGATGTTGGCTGTGGGTTTGTCATATATGGCTCGTATCATTTTTAGGTAGGTTCCATCAATGCCTATTTTGTTAAGCTCAACTTTAATTTTTAATTGTGTAAGCTGAACCAGTTTAGATGTCCCTGGTGTTGGCTATTGTTTGTGCTGTTAGTGGTTGGTCCTCTTCAGTTAGGGCACAAAAAAGATGAATTTTTCCTCCCAAATTGATGTGGATGGTCTGCTGCTGCTGCAGGCTTCATCTTCAACATCGACTTGTCCCTTCTTAAAATGAGGAACATTTGTAAACTACTGATTTCTTTGGGGTGTTTTATGCACAAACTTTTTGTAAAGCATCAGTGATTGCACCATTCTTCTACCCAAGCATCACCATAAATTTGTTTTTGCTTCAGTTTTAGCAGAATTCATGCTGCTCTGGTAGGTTCTCTTCACAAACTGATTGCTGATCCTTCTTAGGGCCTCAAACTAGATCCTGCTCAGACATATTATAACAAGTTAGTACAGGTTTATTCTGGTGCAAAAAAATTTGAACTCCACACAGTTTTTCATAATACGCATTTTCCATGAACTTTAAAAAAAATCCCCTTGTAAATGGGATTATACGATATGCAGCTCTTTGAGTTTGGCTTCTTTCACTTAGCGAAATGCATTTACAATTCTTGCAAGTCACTCTGTGATCCCTTGTTATTGTGTTGTTTGGATGCATCACAGTTTGTTTATCCATCAACTCCTGAAGAGCATCTGAGTTGTCTCCAGTTTTTGAAAATTCTGAATAGAACCTCTATAAAAATTTTACATACTGGTTTTTGTGTCAACATAAATTTTTAATTCACTTTAGTAAATATCTAGGAGTGGGTTTGCTTGTTCATATGTTTAATTTTATGATAAACTGTCAAACTTTTTCAAAGTGACTGTACCATTTTGCATACCCATCAATATCATCTGGGAGTTCAAGTCACTCTATATCCCCATCAGCACTTGATATTGCCAATTTTTTTTTAATAAGCTTTTTCTTTCTTTTTTTTTTTTTTTTGAGACAGTGTCTCTCTCTGTCACCCAGGCCAGAGTGCAGTGGCATCATCATAGCTAACTGCAGCCTCAAACTCCTGGGTTCAAGTGATCCTCCCCCTCGGCCTTCCAAAGTGCTCTAAAATAAGCTATTCTAATTAATAGATGTGTAGTGGTATCTGATGGTGGTTTTAATTTTCAGTTCTTTAATGACTAATGATGTTGAGCATCTTTTCATGCTCTATTTGGGGCTCTGTGTTCCCATTGATCTATGTGCCTATCATTTCATCGATACCACTGTTGTTTTATAGCAAGTCTTAAAGTAGGATAGTATGGATCTTCCAGCTTTGTCTGACCTTCCAAAATTGTTTTGGCTATTCTAGATCCTTTGCCTTTTTAAAAAATTTTAGAGTCAGCTGATTAATTAATATAAACAATTTTGCTGTGATTTTGATTAGAATTGCATTGACTCTAGCTCAAATGGGGGAGAATCAATTTCTTAGTAATATTAAGTCCTTAAATGCATGAACACCATATTCTCTCTGTTTTGATTTCTTTCAGCAGTGCTGATTAGAATGTTATGCTGATGAAATAACGGCATACAGATCCTGAATATTTTTGGTTAGGTTTATACCCATGAACATAATTTTTGGCTATTATTTTAGTAAACGCTCTTTTTCAATTTCAAATTCTAATTGCTTAACCCCTCATATATAGAAATGCAATAGATTTTTGTGTGTTGGTCTTGTGACCTGCTGTCTTGCTAAACTCACCTATTAAGTTCATAGTTTTTTAGTTTTGTTTTTGTTTGGATTTTCTACGTAGACACTCACACATAAAGACTTCTGTTTCTTCCATTTCAATCTGTATCCTTTTTATTTCTGTTTACTGTCTTACTACACTGACTAGGACTTCAAAGCACAGTGTTGAAGAGGAGTATGACAGAAAACACCCTAACCTTGTTTAGGTCTTAGGGAGAAAACATTCAGTCTTTCACCATATGATGTTAGCTTTAGCTTTTTGTTCTTGGGGAGCTTTTTGTAGTTTCCCTTTACCTGTTTAAGAAAATTTCTTCTGTTCCTGGTTTGCACCATTCATTTCTTTGTGTAGACCCAGGTTCCAATGTGATATCACACTCAGTCTGCCGAAAGAGCTTTTAACCTTTCGTACGCAGTCTGCTGGAAATTAATTCCCTCAGTTTCTGTTATTCTGAGAAAGTATTTCTGCTGCATGTTTGAGAGATATTTTTGCTGGATTTTTTTTCTTTCATCTCTTTACAAATGTTGTATTATCTCCCAGCTTGTGTGGTTTCTGATAAGATTTTTGCTGTAATTGTTATCTGTGGTTTTCTCTATATATTGTTTCTTTTTTCTCTAGCTGCTTTCATGATTTTTTCTTTGTGTTTTGTGTTCAGCAGTTTGAGTGTGATGTGCCTAGCTGTGGGCTTTTTTTTTTTTTCCTTTCGTACTTATTGTGCTTGGTGTTCTCTGAACTTCGTGAATCTGTGGTTTAATGTCTGTTACTAATTATGCAAAATTCATGGACTTATTGCTTCAAAGATTTCTTTTCTTCTGCCCTATTCTCTCTGACCTCCTCTTCTGGGATTCCAGTTGGAATCCGACCGTTTACACTGGTCTTGGATGTTTGTGTGTCCTCCCCTACCCCCGCAGGTGCCTGTCTCTCCTCACATTTGGGGCCAGTAGTTTTGCAACCTCAGCTCCCCAATGGGTCTAGAAAAAGTGAATTTGAAGCCAATTCTGCTTTTCCTTTGTGAGGGTGGCAGTTTACATACATGTCAGGGCAGAAGCTGAAGTCAGAATGTAGAATGCAGTTTTAAAATTCTAATTAGTCACGTGCCCTCATTTTACAAACGAGGAAGTTGAGGCTCAGAAAGGAGACGTGAGCTGCAGATCCTCATCATGTGTTGCTAATGTTTTGCCTCTCAAAGCTGTGGTGCGGTGCCTACGTCCACTGGGGAGGGATTCTGAGCTACTTTTCGAGGGCTCTCACTCACAACCTGGAGCAGTCGGTGGGGTGGGGCTGACGGGCCGGCCCGAGCGCAGGGAGCCGGACACAGGGTGCCCCGGGCAGGCGCCCAGCACGCCCCACAGCGGCCACGGCAGAATGCGACTCAACTCCTTGACCCACCTGCAAGTCCCCAGTAGGTCCGGGCCCTGCCTCCTGTGTCCTTCTCTGGCCAGGCCACAGCCACAGTGGCCTGTCCTCTGCGTCACTCAACCAAGGGCTCTCGGGCCCCAGAGTCCTCACAGCTGCCTTCCCCTCACCTGGACCCCCCTGGTCCCTAGACATCGGTAAACACGCTTCCCGCCTCCGCGCCACTGAGCCAGCGTGAACACCCCTGCAAGAGCCCTTCCTCAGCCGCCCCCTCTAAAGGCATCCTTGCCCGGAAGTCTCTCTCCTGGCCCCTGTTTCCTTCCCCATCGTAACCCTCGCTGCAGTTTGTAATTACCACACATATGCGTGTCTGTGTTCATTGCCCGTGCGTGTTCGGGGCGATGACCAGGCCTGCCTTGTGCGCCTGCGCACCTCTGCCGTTCGGTGTCCGGAAGTGATGCTGACATTTCAGAGTGACCTGTGAGGGCTGAGGCAGAAGGTCAGCGCAGAGCAGCAGAGGCGGGCAAGTCAGCAGCAGAGCGGGGACCCCGAGGGCCAGCTGTTGCTCCTGAGCCTGTGGGGCCTGCCTCACGCAGCGACTGCGCCTTCCGCGCTTCCCGCCTCTCACGTCGCGGCTCCGTCGCACCCTCCTGGAACGCTGGTCCTCGCTGCGAGTCGCTCAGTTCGGCGTACAGTTTTGTTTATGCCACTAGCACAGCACAGAGCGCCTCCTCTGGCTAGTCGTGTAGCTGCAGTTCCGCTGCTGGTTCGCAGACGCTCTGGGGAAGGGGCTGTTCTGCGTGTCTTTCTTTGGATGGAATTTCTGGCCCGTAAGAGTTTCTGGTAAATGGTAACTTCTTGAGTGACTGTTTATCCAAAATTTCAGCAAATGCATCTGTGCCTTCCCAGAAAAATCAGGCAAAGTAGCAGGTAAGTATAGCACCTTTGAAAACAGAGAGTGTCTGGTGTATATGAAAGCCGAGCCTGAGAGTACAGAATTGAGGCCCACTGAAGGGAAAGACCAATTGGGATTCTAGAATATTCTTAAGGAAACATAATAGTAGTACTTCCAGGATCATATTATAATGCGCATTGACTGCCTATGAGAAAGTTCCAAGTAGAAATCCTGTCGCCTTGTCTAACACAGGTAAGGTGCTGAGGTGGAAACTGCTTGAGTCCTGGCACGGGGTGTGAGCAGGTGAGTGCGGCCAGCTTAGGTCCTGTGGGAGGACAGTTGGCTGAGGAGCAGAGTGAGGCAGCAGGTGACGTGGCAGTGTGCTCGGAAACCAGGCAGTGACGCTTCTGGGCTTCTCTTCCTTCTGGTTCTGCTTCAGCCCTGGCCCCCTCCCCACCACGTATCTGCCACTGTCTTCTATGCATTAATTCACTTGACAAACATCTGCTGGGAAACACTTAGCCGTGTGCCACCGCCGGACCCCACACTCTGGAGGGATCCCCAGAGCTGCCGCGAAAGCCCGGAGGAGTAGCCCTCCCTCTCCCCTGAGGCCGCAGGACGAATTGCAGTTTAGCTACAATTGCAGTTTAGTTATTTGAATGAGAGTTTCTTTTTAAAAAAACTTCTTTACGCAAGTAAAATAGTACCAAAATACTTCATTTCTGTAGTAAAATATCCTAAAAATTGGAAAACTCAGAAAAGAAGTTACTTCTGTCTTTAGGTGCACGGAAGTCTGAAAGCACCGTTGGATATCATGTTTGGGAAAGATGTCCTATGAATATTGTTAAAAGAAAACCTCTGGACAAATAAAATTTAGCAGAGTTTATCTGAACAAAGAATGATTCATGAATCAGGCAGGACCTTGAACCAGAAGAGGTTCTGAGAGCTCCACTGCAGCAGCGTGGGCGGCAGGTGGGGAGCGTGGGCGGCAGGCAGGCAGCATGGGCAGCAGAGTGGGCAGCGTGGGCAGGAGCGTGGGCAGGAGCGTGGGCAGCAGGTGGGCAGCGTGGGCAGGAGCGTGGGCAGGAGCGTGGGAAGCAGCGTGGGCAGCAGGTGGGCAGCGTGGGCGGCAGCGTGGGCAGCAGGGTTTCATAGGCTGGCCTCAAAGGAAGACAAAGAAAGTGTATTTGATTGCTTAGAGTGGAAAGACCCTAGTTAGAGGTTAGTTGGCAGCTTCTGATTGGTAAAGTCTCTGGTTTTGTTTTCTTATTTATATCTGAACTTAAAGCCCTAGAGCTGCCCCAGCCTAATGGCCTCCCAATTAAAAACTTTTTTTTTTGTTTTGTTTTGAGTTTTTTTAATATATCTGGTTTTACAATAAAATGGCTAAAAGGGAGAGAGAGGGAAGAGGGGAGGGGAGAAAGAGAGAGATAGAGAGAGACAGTTGAAGAAATTTAACAACTAATTACAATGTATTGTGAACTTTAGTCAGATCCTGTTTCTTTGAAATAACCATAAAACAAATTATGAGCTGGGTGAGGTGGTTCGCACCTGTAATTCTAGCACTCTGGGAGGCCATGGAGGGAAGATTGCTCAAGGTCAGGAGTTGGAGACCAGCCTGAGCAAAAGTGAGACCCCGTCTCTACTAAAAACAGAAACAATTATCAGGGTGACAGATAGAGATTCTGTCTCAAAACAAACAAAACAAAATTATGAAAATATTAGAGAATTCTGAACATAGAATAGTGGTACCAATGAATTATGACTTTTTAAACTTGACAGTGGTACTGTAGGTATGCTGATAGATGTTGTCTTATCATTGAGAGATATGCACAGAAATGATACTTGTTGAGGTAGTAAGGGGCTCATTGTCTATGTGGTTGTAATTTTTCATAGTAAAAAGCATAAAAGATGATTAAAAAAATAATATTAATAGTTTTACACAAATAAATGTAATATATTTACCAGTTAAAAAATTATGATTGGCCGGGCGCGGTGGCTCACGCCTGCAATCCTAACACTCTGGGAGGCCGAGGCGGGTGGATCGCTCGAGGTCAGGAGTTCAAGACCAGCCTGAGCAAGAGCGAGACCCCCGTCTCTACTAAAAATAGAAAGAAATTATCTGGCCAACTAAAATATATATATAGAAAAAAAAAATTAGCCGGGCATGGTGGCACATACCTGTAGTCCCAGCTACTCGGGAGGCTGAGGCAGAAGGATCGCTTAAGCCCAGGAGTTTGAGGTTGCTGTGAGAGAGGCTGACGCCATGGCACTCACTCTAGCCTGGGCAACAGAGTGAGACTGTCTCAAAAAAAAAAAAAAAAAAAAAATGTTTATTTACCTTTCAATCAAAGTCTCTAACCTTTAACCTTATTTGTTTTTTAGTTGTATTCCCATACACGCCGTAACATTTCCTCTTCTCCTTTTTCCTCATGCATTTCCTGTGAAATTTCCTTCTTTAGAACAGATCAAATTCTACCATCTTCATTAATTGTTCTTTGTTCCCTCCAGCTGGAGATCATTTTTCCCTCATATACTTATATTTATTTATGTCAGCTGCCAGTGTCAATATCACTTTTTGCTGCCTTTTTTTTTTTTTTTTTTTTCGAGACAGAGTCACACTCTATTGCCTGGGCTAGAGTGCAGTGACATCATCACAGCTCACTGCAACCTCAAACTCCTGGGGTCAAGCAATCCCTGTGCCTCAGCCTCCCGAGTAGCTGGGACCACAGGCATGCTCCACCAAGCAAAAACTTTTTAATAATATAAAATTCTAATAAGATCATAGCCACAGAGTTATAATAATCTTCTGTTGCAACAGTGATGCTTGATAATTCAGTATTCCTCAGATATTTACTTTGCGTTTGCTCTCTGCCATGTGCTGTGTGGATGCTCTGGGAGAGTACAAGGCACCGCTGCCCCTTTGTATCTTCAGAGCATCAGATTCGGGCACCCCATAGGTACTAAAATCTGTGGATGTTCAAATCCCTTATATAAAATGGCATAGTATTTGCATAGAACCTATGTGCATCCTCCTGTAACTTTAAATCATCACTAGATTATAGATTACTTATAATACCTAATAAAATGTGAATGCTATATAGTTGTTATACTGCATTTTAAAAATTTGTATTATTTTTATTTTTGTATTATTTTTTTCCAAATATTTTTGATCCAAAGTTGGCTAAACCTGAGAATGTGGAACCTGAGGATGTGGAAGGCTGACTGTGTATGACATAATTTCTGTCCCCAGGGTATTTGTGACCAAGCTAGTTGCAAAGAGAATTATGAGATGTGGTGTTCAATCAGAGTGATCTTGGGAAAACCTACATAGCTCAGAGTGGTCGGAGGATATGTAGGATGTTCAGAGCCCTCTGGTATCCTCACTTCATCTTCCCTAAACTCTAGTGAGATTAGCACACTGGCACTGGGACAGGCATGGACAGAAGCGCAGACGAAGGCTGGGAAGTCACGTGAGACTAAGCTGTGCTGAGGAGTCCGGGCCTGTCCTGGGAGGCGCCATGGTGCTGTGTCACCTGCTCCTCACTCTTCACGCCAGCATTGCTGCACATTATCACTGTTAGACAACAGCAGAAAACAGCAAGATAATTCCTTTGGGTGGAACAATTTAACAAAGCCCATAGCCTGGATTGGCTGGTCCTATAAGGAATATAGGAAGAAAAATCCTCATGTGGAGAAAATGCAGCTGACCCTTTTAGATGCGAGAAATCATTTTGAGGAACAGCCCAGTTGTATAGCTGGTTATTTAGTTCCAGAAGTTCAGATTACTTATCCAATATTTGGAATAAATTCCTAAAGGAAGCTTTTAAAATGATTTCCAATTCAGATATTCCACTCAACTGTATGTTCAACAACAATTTATCGATTGTTATAGTAACTTACCCTGGACTCTCAGCCCGCGAGATAGAGTGTTCCAGACAGAGATGGCAGAGATGATGTGCGCATCGTGACTTTTACAATGAAATCTCAAAGGCTCTATGGAAAACATCTGGGTAGGGTCCTGTGGGACGTGGAAGGAGGGAGTGCTCAATCGAACACCTGGGGGCGGGTTTGGCATAAGCACATGAGGCTTCAAGCTGACCTGCACAGATGTGTAGGCGTCCCTCTGCCAGAGGGTGTCACCTTAGAAAAGTACAAAAGCCTGGGCAGGTGTAGAGTGCCAAGGTAGGGGGCGTGGTGAGGGGGGGATAGTAGGGGTGGGGGTGAGGGATGGTGGGGGTGGCGGGGGTGGTGGGGGTGATGAGAGGTGGTGGGGTGTGGCGAGGGCTCAGCGCTAGGGCTGGGGGCGGGGGTGAGGAGGGCCACAGGTGAGCCTGCAGAGTGAGGCCCAGACCAGGAGCATGTGCTACACAGTGTCTGGGCTTTGCCCTGAGCTCGGAGGACCGTGAGCAAATAAGCTTTCAGCATGTGAGGTTGTGCTCAGTTTTTTGTTGTTTCAGAAACACATAGGCCCCAGGGAGAGCAAGGCCTCGAGTGGGAGAGTGAGGACGCAGGGGCCGTCGGCTGCGTATGGTCGAGATGGTGGGGACTTCAGCAAAGCTGGGTGCTGAGAAGGTGGGGGGTAAAAATGATGCTGTAAGGTCAGAGCCATTTAACAAATATTCAACACATGTTCAATGAATGGTTAGTGTGTGTCATACTATATTACAGGGACTGGGGATACTGCCATAAGCAAAAATGTCCCAAATCTCTGCCTTTGGGTAGCTTATATTTTTGTGAGAATCCATAGATACAAACTAGAAGTGAGAAAAGGAGGGATAGGAGATGATCTCGCATATTTCTGGCTTAGGTAACTAGATAGTAGCATTTCTTGGAATTCGCCCCAGGGAAGAGGAGCAGGTTTTGGGGAAGGATCGGTGTTCTTGTGAATATCTGCGGAGCATGTGGGCTGGCACACAGCAGAGGACAAGGGCTGGAGCGGTGGGCACAGGGTCACCTCCTAGGGCAGCTGAGACTGTGGGGAGTCCGGGGACTTGCTCTAGGAAGGGCAGGTAGGTTGGGAAGAGAAGAGGCCTGACAAAACCAACATTCAGGGGAGATCAAGAAATAGAGACTTGGAAGCTTCAGTCCAAGAAATAACACAAGCAAAAGAAAGATGTTTGGGAAGGGAGTGGCCGAGTGTCAGAAGCCACAGGAGGCACCTGACTTAGAGTCAAGAAGAACACTCGTCTATGCATCGGTTTCCTACTGCCGCTCTAACAAACTGCCGCAGACTCAGCGGCTCACAGCAACACAAGTTTAACCCAGTGTGTTATCTTACTGTTCTGGAGGTCAGAAAGTCCAGCCTGGGCCCCCCTGGGCTAAAGTCAAGGTGCCACCGGCTAGTTCCTCCTGGAGGCTCCAGGGAGGACCAGCTCGCTGGCTTTCCACAGCGCCTGGGGAGCTCCGGCCGCGTTCCTGGGCTCTGGCCTTCCTGAAGCACTCGACTTCTCCCCTCTCACCTCGTCTACGCTGTCTCTCCTGCCTCCGTTTTTCTCTTAAAAGAAACCAGCCAGATAGTCCAGGATAATCTCCTCTAGATCCTCAGCCACCACGTCTGCAAAGTCTCTTTTGCCATAAAAGGTGATGTTCACAGGTTCCAGGGACTAGGACAACGCTATCTTTTGGGAAGAGGGGCATTATTCTGCTTAGCACTGTCTAGGAGAAAAGGCAAGAAAAAATCTTAGTGACCTTAGTTGGGAAGTGTTTAATTCAACACACACAAAAACAACCTACAAAAATCAAGGAATTGGGCTGTATTGAAATAAAAACCTTTTGCTCTTCAAAAGACCTTGGTAATAAAATGAAAAGATAAGCCACAGACGAGAAGAAACTATTTGCAAAATATATATCCAACAAAAGACATATACCTAAGATATATGTCTTACACCTCGATAATGAGAACACAACCCAATTTTTTTAAATGGGCAAAAGATTTTAAGACACTTCACCAAAGAAGATGTACATATGGAAAAGTATATGAACAGATGCCTAACGTCTCCCGTCGTCAGGGAAACACAGAGTAAGACCACAAGGAGATGCATGCACTGGGACGGTTAAAATCGACAAGACTGGCCGTAGCTGAACTCCTGTAACTGCCGGGGAGTGTGAAAGGAAAGGAGAATAGTTACTTAAGAAGTTAAAACATACCCTACGTGTGTATGTGGTGACCACCACCCCACTCTTCAGCATTTACGCAGAGAGACGAAAGCACCTGTCCACACAGACACCTGGACACAAATGTTCACTGTAGCTTTATCTGAAAAGCCAAAAACAGGGAACAGCTCAAATGTGTATCAGCAGGTGAATGGACAGACAAGCTGTGCGCAGCCACACGGGGAGCCCTCGTCAGCCATGAAAGGAATGAATTACTGACACGTACGACAGCGTGGACGCATTTCAAAATGATGGTGCTGGCTGAAAAAGGCCAGATAAAAAAAAAATGAAACATACTGTATGGTTCCATTTATATGAAATTCTAGAAACTGCAAATTAATCTACGGTGGTGGCAGAAGGCAGATAAAGATTGCCTGGGGGTGGGGGGTTGAGGGAGGGGCTCGGAGGGACAAAAGGGAAAGGTTACAAAGAAGCATGAAGTGACTTTTGGAAGTGAGATAAATGTTCATTATATTGTGGTCCTGGTTTCACAGGTATGTGTCAAAACTTAAATTGTACGTTTGAAATATGTGTGGTTTATTTTATGCCAATTATACAACAATAAAATTGTAAAAAATTATATAGCAGTCAAAAAGAAAAAGAAAACCAAGAGCCTTGGATTTGGCAATACAGAGGTCACCGGGGGGGCCTCTGCCGGCTGATTCAGTGCCGGGGGCAGTGCCAGCCGCGCTGCGTGCAGTCATGGGAACTTGAGCGCCCTGGCAGCCGGGATGCTCCCTGAAAAGCTGGCTGTGACAGAGACGCCTCGAAATAAACCTGGAAGTAAAGTAAGACATTCCTTTAAATATAGTTTCTTAAATCTTAGTCAAGTGCACACGTACAGAAAGAAATTCTCAGGACAAAAAGAAGAAAAGCTCAGGAAGGCTGGGCGTGGTGGCTCACGCCTGTAATCCTAGCACTCTGGGAGGCCGAGGTGGTTGGATCGTTTGAGCTCAGGAGTTCGAGACCAGCCTGAGCAAGAGCGAGACCCCGTCTCTACTAAAAATAGAAAGAAATTAGCCAAAACAACTAAAATATATACAAAAAATTAGCTGGGCATGGTGGCACATGCCTGTAGTCCCAGCTACTTGGGAGGCTGAGGCAGAAGGATCACTTGAGCCCAGGAGTTTGAGGTTGCTGTGAGCTTTGACGCTACGGCACTCTAGCTGGGGGAACAGAGTGAGACTCTGCTTAAAAAAAAAAAAAAAGAAAGAAAAAGAAAAGCTCAGGAAGTAGGAAATGCAGAGGTAGATAGAAACCCAAATATATCAGCGATCACAATAGATACTTGTGGGCGAAACTCCCTGGTTAAAAGTGTTTGAAAGATTGAATTTGGAAAATCCATCCATGTGTTGTTATTATGCAAAACATACCTAAGGAAAAGAGAAAGACTGAAGATAAAAGAAAGAAAAAATATACGGCAGGCAAATGTTAGCCAAAAAATGCTGGTGTGGATATATTAATATCAGAGGATAGCCTTTTAAGTAAAAGTCTTTCTTAGCAATAATAAATTAAAAACCTTTATTACTGCCACTAATAAAAGAGCTACTCACCAGGAAGACGTAGCAACTCTAAACTTGTTTATGCATCTACTAACATGCTGAAATATGTACATCAATGATGCCAGAATTAAAAGAGGAAATTGACAAATCCACTATGACAGTGAGTGATTTTAACTGGGCAAAAAATTTGAAGAAACTTCACGAAAGAAGATGTACAGATTACTAGTAAGATTACTAAGGAATTAAATGTAATCAACACTTTATCCAATGAGCACTTATCAAATACTGAACTGAATAGTTAGAGACTGCACATTCTTTTCAAATACCCATGGGACATTTATGAAATAGGAGACTTTGCATTATGCCATAAAGCCAGCTTCAACTAATTTCAAAAAAATCAATATCATGTAGACCATACTCTCTGATTACAGAGTAATTAAATAGAAATCAGAAACAAAAAAATAACTGAAATATACTTAACATCATCAGTCAAAGAGGACATCATAATGGGAATTATGAAAAAAATTAGAATTGCCAAGATAATGAAAGTAATACAGATTAAAATAGTGGATGCAACTTGATGTTTGTGTTTACCAGGAATATTACGTCTTCAGATACCAATAATCTGAAGGAGTAGATGGGAGAGGGAGAGTGTGGCCAGTCAGCATACACTGTGTCACTGTGTTTGTGGGGGGCAGAGCAGAGGTGGGGGGTTGGGGTCTCTGCGGTGAAGGGAGGTGGTGGGGGTCTGCAGCAGGAGGCAGGGGGTGCAGGAGGTGGCTGGGCTGTTTGTCAGCAGGTCACCCCTCTGTGCGAAAACCCTGTAGCTGTTTCTTATAGGAGAGAGAGAGGCTCAGCACCTTGCCCTAGTGTTTGAAGCCTCATATATGTTGTAGAAATAAGATCAGCAGGAAGTGCTGAGCCTGTGACAAAATAAAGAGAGCTTGCCTGCTTTAAACGTTCATATTTGGTTCACTCCCCACTCCTGAAAAAACTCTGTGCCTCAGCAAAAAGGATACTTATTTCCCTCTAGATTTGACCCCCAGGCCATCCCCAGGGGAAAACCCTGGAGATACATAGATTTATGCCGAGAAATTATCTGAGGTTCATTCCTGAATTAACTCAGGCAGGAAGTATTCTTTCTTTATAAAATTAGAATCTAATATTTAGTCAAATGTTTTCTTTAAATGCACTCTTCATATTTCAGTATTTGTGCACTTCAATGATATTAAACCTGCTATTCCAGTGCTCCTGCATTGGCTGCACCAGTTTTATAATCTGGAAGAGTTATCTTAGATTTTTTTTCCCAAAGGCTTTTATTTTCTTTAAGACTGAGTGAGGCCTCTTGCCAAAATGCCTGCAACTCAAAGCCTTGACCCTCCCTCCGCGAGGTGCCAGCCCCTCCCTCACTGGCAGTGTCCTGGGTTGTGACGCTGCGCAGAGTGGCAAGAACGAGCCCTCTGGCATTGTGGTCATCAGTGTCCTGATGGTCACCTGGAGGTTGGGACTTAGGGATTCCCTGGGCCTGCAGCATATAAGCACCGATGCCGACGTGGTCTGGGAGGTGGCTGGAGCTATGGCAATGTGGGGAGGCTGGCTCAGTGTCCTGCAGTCGGGCCAATTCTGTACTAACAGCCTGGCTGTGGAGATGAGGGACAGGGGTGCCCGGCACGCAGGAGTCGCTGGCAGGAGCGCTGCACCCGGCCTGCACCGGCTCTCTCAGTTCCCTTGTTATGACAACAGAGACGTGCAGCTGCACGCCTGCCTGTGCTCACCAAGGTGTGCTCACATCCGCACCTTGCCGTCCTCACCTGGACGTGGGAGGACGCAGGCTGAAGGCTGCTAGTCCCGCGGTGCGGCTGGGGTGCCTGGCCCCACGGAGGCAGGCGGCAGAGCAATTTCCCGCGGTGGACTCCTGGTAGAACCTGGCTTCCACGTAACAACCACACAGACCTCCTTTCCAAATGGTTTGATTTTTACTGTTTGCTTTCCTATTCCCAGCGCCTTCCTGCTTTGCCACATACTTGAAACTGTAGTATCATATTATTCCTGATTTCCTACCTTGCCCCTTAGAGCCTCACACATCACATGCTTTGGTGTTTGTTCGTTTTCTTTCTCTCAGTTAAGGAGGATTAGAAGCAATTTTACTTTGCGAAATCTCTTAGGAAGAATCCTGGGAAACCATGCTTGGGACGGGCTGGCTGAGTGAACGGCTTCTGTATAAGATTTGCGTGTAAGAGCCTTAGTGAGAAGTGGGGCCAAGCATTAACCCAGCTCCTGGGCTGGGGGCCCTCGGGGAGTTCGACAGTTGGGTGTCGTGCACAGCATTATGTCAGAGTTCACAGCACTGCATGTACTGAGACGTGCTACAGCCACGATGCACGAGGGAGAGGGGTCAGACCCAGGCAAAGACACGGGACCGTCCCTTTGTCCGATGTTTCGCCTTCCAGGGTTTCAGGTACCTGAGGTCAACCTCAGTCGGAAAGTAGGTGAGTACAGTACAGTGACATATTTTGAGAGAGAAAGACCACATTCACATAACTTTTACTACAGTGCATTGTTTTAATTGTTCTGTTGTGTTAATAGTTATTGTTAATTTCTTACTGTGCCTGATTTGTGAGTTATACTTTATCATAGGTATGTATGTATTGGAAAAAACATACATGGAGTTCAGGTGGTTTCAGACATCCATTGGGGGTTTTGGAACATGAATAAGGGGGGACTACTGTATATTCTGTTCATCTGAAACTCCAGAAAAGACAAACCTAGATCGTGTGACAGAAAGCATGTCGCTGACAGGGGAAGGAGGGGGAAGGGGGTGAGGACTGACCAGGTAGGGGCAGGGATTTTAGTCTAGATTTTTGTTCATGTGCATACGCATTTGTCAAAACTCATAGATATATGCACTTCAAATAGATGCCTGGAAATTTATATCTCAATAAGTTGATTAAGAAATTTGTAACAAGGGAAGGAAATACTTGCACAGTTCTCTATTTTCCATCTTGTTCTCAAAGCTTTCTTGGGCATTCATAACATCCCAAAATGTGTTTGCAGTTTCAGTAATTCTTGGGGTTTTTTTGTTGTTGTATTTTGGTTTTTTGCTCCAACAAAGCAAACTCAGAAAATACTTCTATGTGCGAGAGTGTTGCCTTTAAGCCAGTTGGTTATATAAGAGCAAACAGAACACAAATGTATATTAATTTGTTCCTTCTTGCTGAAAACATTAGGCAGAGATGCTTTTCACCATGACTTACACAATATATTTATACTTACTTCAACTGCACATGCTTGTTTGGCCCATTCTGATTTTTTAAGAAGGTTCTTTTAACTGTGCTACCTTTTGTCCCCACTCCTTGGGTTTGGCTTCATCATTTGTGTCCCATGTGAATAAAAGATAACTCTCCACACGTACTGCCGCTCCTAGGGGCACGTGGGGAACTAATGAGACATTTCTGAGCCTCCCCTTCTGACTAAGGCAGGCACAGTGTAAACATGCACAGACGTTCCCAGCCTCCTCTCTGACTCCTTTCTTCTTGCCCTTACAGACTCCAGAGCCAGATGCACACCTGCCAGGTGAAGGTGAGATTGAAGACAGCCAGCTCCCCCAATCCCCTGCAGAACCAGAGAAGCAGGGATGGAGCCAGGAAACAGACCAAGATCATTCTGAGATGCTGTCCCACCAGAGTGAAAGTCAACCAGAAACAAAAACGGACCCCCCTGAAAGTGTCTCCGACACAGAGTCCTTCTCCGGGGACCTCCCAAGAGAAGTCTGCCTCCCTCCAAGTGGGCCTTCCGTAGACAGAGAAGCATGCTGGAGATGCCCTGCTGTCCCAGCAACCAGACCTCCTCAGGAGCAATATTTGACCCTTGTCCCTGGGCTTGATGCAAAGGAAGAACCAGATTTGCCCTCTGGCTTAATGGAAGAGACTCGGGAAAATGTGCTGCAAGGCTTCGCTGCGGTTGCTGGAGAAGACAGGGCAGAGTACCTCTGGGACCACATGACCAGTCTAGAGCTGGAGCCGGTGCTGGCAGGGGGTCCTGGACATGCAGGATGCTGCTCGCAGGGTGCCCCAGGAAGCAGCAGTCTCCAGCCAGCACAGGTGATGACTTCTGAAGACCTTAGGCGACTCTCTGGTGTTTCTCTTCAAAAATCCAGGTCTGAGAGCTGTCTGGGCATCCCAGTGGTCTGGCCCTTCCTTCTCTGGTGCTGGGAACTGGGTCGGAGCTGGCCACATATCCACAACAGGGCCAGGGCCCCAGTGCTGCCTCGCAGAGACCCGCTGGACAGCTCGGCCCCCCTGGGGGCCAGGACAAAGAAAGGAAGGGCTCCAGGCCCGGCAGTGGACACAGACTTGCTCTGGGCCCAGCCCTGCTTTGATGCCCCCTGCTGGCCTCCTTTGGGGACACCTTGCCTCCTACATGCCAAGTGTCACCATAGTGCGCCAGAAAATATTGGTGAAAAGGGGACGGTAGCCCCCGGACACTGCTGTCAGCACACGAGGACACTGATCAGGGCCCATTCCATAACAGGGTTTCCCTTAGGTTACCCTGAGGGTCCCGTGGGACAGAACTTTGTGAAGTTTGGCGCCCATTTGAAGGAAGGGACAGAAAATGAGCGAGATCCAAGAACACAAAACACCCTTTACTCTGTGTCCACCCAACTGCCTCATTTGCTTCCTGCTTCTCAAAGTAGGGGCCCTTCTTTGCAGGACGCGTACAACAAACCCAGCGATTTTAGTTTGAAAAGGGCCTCTCAGGACACATCCTCCACAGGTCTCTGGCAGGAAGACCAGCTGGGACAGGATTCTGGGTCGTGCCTAGTTGCTTCATGCCTTACTTCGGAGTCGGTGAAGCTCAGCGTGGAGGAAGCGCCTGGGCCTGCTGAGTGCAAGCTGGGGCACAGCCCAGAAAGCAGCACCCAGGAACTCCGAGGAACTCCCCTGGCACCAAGCGCTGCTGACGTGAGAGAGAAACAAAAGCACCTTCAGGACATTTCTGTCGAGGCAGGAAACCAAACCAGTAATTACACATCAAAGTATGTTCTCAGCGAGAAAAGAGAGCTACCTACTAGGGCCAAGTTCCCACGGCAGCCTAGCACTGAGGGGACCCAGGTAAGGAACGGTGTCCTGACGGGTTGCTCGGACGTAAGTGAGAGTGTGGATGCTCCGGAGAGCACCCTGAAATCAAGTGCAGTAGACGCGTCACAGGAAGCTGAAGAGGGCATGGTTCTAGACCCCATCTGCAAGAAAAATGCTTTGCAGGATCTTTCGGAATCCAAAGCTGGCTTGGCCTCTAGAGGCGGGTGCACAGTCATCATTATAGCTGTGGAGCAGAAGGGTCTTCAGGCCACCAAGAAGAAATTGGGTCCTCTTCCAGAAATACAGTCCGGTCACTTTACCGGGGAAAGGCCAGGATCTCCCCTCAGTACTGGCGCGAGCCCCCATGAGTCTCCCAGAGGCGGGAAAACAGCCACTCGTGGCAAGGAGCGCTTGCCGCCAGCAGCCTCCACGCTGGGAGCCGATGATGGGGCGCTTCCGCCGGCGGCGCAGGCCGCAGAGCGAGGGAGCGCTCTGGTTCCCCGAGCTGCTTTGGAAGAGGCGCCCAGCACAGAGGAACCCCCGGAAGAGAAGGTGCCCGGAGAGAGCCTGAGCCCCAGGCCCGAGGGCAAGCACGGGGCCCAGGGCCTCCACCCCGCGGGCAGCCGGAGGGGGTGCGGCGCGGGCGCAGGAGCCGGCCAGGCCCCCGGGGCCAGTGCTGCTGGGGCCGCGGAGAGGGGCCTCTGTTCCTCCGCGTCGGCCGGCAGGCCTCCCACGGTGACCTCCTTCAGGAAAGGCAGGCCCTCGGCCGTGGAGCGCTCCGAGGAGCTCGGCGCGGAGAGTCCGACTGGTGCCGGGCCGCCTCGGAGCATCGTGGACAGGACCGCACCTCTTGTGGTTGTCCCCCGGGGCGCAGGCGCAGGGGCCGCGGGGCTGATAGAAGGCGGGGATGTGGGGACACCAGGGGACCCCGGTAGCAGAAGACCTTCCTCGGAAGGCTGCAGCGCAAAGAGACTCAAAACAACAGAGAAAAGGCTCAGAGCAAGGTTGGCCTTAGCTCATAAGACCTTTTCAAATTTTTTTGAGTCAAAAGTTTTAGAGAAAGAGAACAGCGATGAACGTTCCCCAGGTTCTCCCAAGGGCGAGAAGAGGAGCAGGCTGCGCCAGAGCTCCTGGCGCGCGTTTCTGAAAGGCAGAGACGCAGAAGGCCCCAAAAGACCTCCCCTAGTGACTCTGCTTCCAGGACCAGAAATTGCTTCCCCACCGGTGACCGACAGCTTCTGTAAAGAGTGGACCGAGGACAAGGAAGGCTGTGTTTTTGGCGACCACTGGGTACCCCCACATCCCCCCACACCTTTGTCCTCCAGCAGTTTGGTCTCTCCAGAACACAGGAGGAGAAGTGAACCGTCCATCAAATGCACAGCCCCCCAGGAAGGCGGTAGGTACCTACCTTCAGGTATCGTTCCTGAAAAGCCCTGGCTGACGTCCCCCGCCAGCCCTGGGGCCCAGCAGGCTGGGATCCGCCGCACCCTACCCTCCAGCTCTGCCTGCTGCCTAGCATTCGAAAGCCCAGGCATGCCCTGCAGGCCCCTGAGCCCCAAGCCCCTGAGCCTCCGCTACTCTGGCAGGGGCAATGCCATCTCCATGGTTTCTCTTGGAAGCTACAGTGATGTGGACAGCAGTTCAGGGGCCCCTGAAAGGCCCAAGATTCCCAAGGCCCGGACAAGCCTCCTACTTTCTCTGCAGACACTAAACCAGGATGACCAGAAGGAAGAGCGCAGGAAACGAGGCCAGTGTCCTAGTGGCCTGAGCACAGCACCCTCGCTCAGGGACCTTCCTGGGAGTGAGGTGAGCTATCTGGGACCCTCACCCACTTCACAGGAGGGTAGCTCTCGGGAAAGTTCCTCAGTAAGTAGCAAGGCCCAGCTCAATTACCCCAGAGTGCCCTCCCTAGTCAACAGGCGTGGGACCAACTTCTTGAAATTTACCAGAATAACAAGTGAAATTGGCATTTCAGGATCATTTTATTTTGTGTTTCTCTTTTTAACTGTATAATTCAAGCCATCTGAATTCCCTTTTCTATCCATTGCCTGTTTGTAGTCTGCCCATTTTTTATCAGGTGGTTAGTATAGGTTTTTGCGTCAAACATGGTCCTTCTCCAATGTGACTTTTTTTTTTCTAATTTCCCCATGCTGTCCTCTAGTACTTTAATGGTTTTTATTTTATTTTATGTTATTTAAAATATGATGCAGTTGGATTTATTTTGGTATAAGGAGATAGGAGTTGTTGGTGCTTGTGAAATTTGAAATTTCTGGTAAAATAAAATGGTCTCTTCCCCAAGAACAAGACAGGGCACAGGAGGGCAGGATTTCTCATGGATCCTGCTGCCCTTGGGAGGAAGGACCTTTGTGGAAATTCCAGATGGCACTCTGGGGACTGTGAAAGTCAGCCTCCTCTGCTGCTTTAGATCAAGCAGTGTGAGGTCTCCCGTGTGCCTGGAGTGGGCGTGTGAGCACAGGTCCCACCGCCCAGTTCCCCCTCTGCCACCAGCAGGTGTCCACCAGCCCGGTGCTCTGGTGGGTGCAGAGCTGGGAGGGCTACAGATAAGGTGTCCCCTCAGAGCACCTCCAAGCCCAGGTGGGCAGCCAGGAGGGGCAGAACTGGGGGGGAGGAGGTTCCTAGAGGTGCGTCTGAGGACCCTGGAAGCAGACAGCAGACATTCTAATGGGATCTCTACCAGCTGAAAATTGCCTCACCTTCTCCAGCCTGTTTCCTCCTCTGTAAAGAGTTAAACATCAACTTTAACGGTTGTGTCCTTTCCTTTAAGGTTACTTTAAAAAAAAATTACTGTTACTAAAATTTAAAAAAAAGTCAATCAATACAGATGAAGAAAGGAAAATATCTCCCTCTAAAACCCTCCAATCCCATTCCATGGAAGGAAAGAATGTAGTATTCTAATGTGTAGGATTCTTCATTATGTTCACATAGGCTCATGGGGAAGTTTTGGGGAGAGGGAGTTACACCATCGGTCATACATGCATATTACTCTGCATCTTTCTTGTTCACTTAATATAGTCCTCCAGCAATTCCCATATGTTGTTTTCTATTTAGAAGATGCGTAATATTTCATAGTATGGCTAGACCGTATTTCATTTAACTACTCTACTGACATTGAGGTAATTTCTAGTTTGGGGCCGTTATAAATAATGCTGGAACAGCATCCTTATGCACATGTCCTTAGGTATTGATGCTTTTATTTCTGTAGGAGAGGGAAGAGGAACAAAGGGTATGTGTATTGTTAGTAGATTTCAGATTACTTTCTGAAGGGATTGTGGCAATTAACACTCAACAGCAGTATATGAGTGCCCTTTCCTGACACCCGCCTACTTAGTTGCGTATTGCCCTTTTTATTTTTCAATTATCTGAAATACACAGATAACTTGATTTAAAAATAAAAATTCTGTATAGTATTAGGTAACTCAAAGTAAAATCAAATAGTCAAAAAAGATTCTATAGTATTTGAATTAACAACCCTGACTTAATAGTGCTATAAATATATACTTACGTCTATGTGTCTATATGTATACACATATGTGCACACACACAGGGAAAAAAAACATTCCCAGAGGTGTCCCTGTGCTCCGTTGGGCATTGTGTATGGGTTGGAGCAGGGAGGCTGGGTCTCAGGGACGCACCTGGACAGCCCGCATGGGTTTTAACAAGCAGTAACTGCGACAGTGATTGTAAAGTGCCCAGCAAAGGGCCAGGCAAGAAGCTGTGCGCGATAAATGTCCGTTCCTAGTCCCCTTTCCCTGTCACATCTTACCAGAAAAGAGGCAGGCTCAGTATGCTTGCACACGACAGCAGGGACCGGGGCAAGGGCAGGGGAGCCGCTCCGGAAGCCCGGGCGGAAACGGAACACGCGGCGCCCCCTGGAGGAGCGCCTGCCCCACCTTGCGGGCGCGCGGGGGGAGCGGGCTGGGGCTGGGGGTCGTGTGCCGCGAATTCAGTCAGCATTCCCATTTCTTCCCTCCGCACTGGTTTTAAGGAGCAGTAGTTCTGTTATTCCAATATCTTAAAACAACCATTCTTAATATTTTGTTAAATTTTCTTCCAGCTTTTTTTTCTATGAGCAAACTTTATATTTGTAGCACAGCTGTGATCATACATCTATAAAGATTTTAGTTTTCTATGATTTTTACATCCTGCAGTTTGTTTCTTTAAAGCTCTTTTAAGTTGAGAAATAGAGAATTCATACAGAAAAGCGTAACCCACGAAGTGTAGAGCTATGTGAAAACGAACACCGCGTTCCCCGCGCCCCACCCCTTCCTGCTCAGACCCCCTCCGCCCCGCTGGCCCCACGCTGCCCCACTGCATGGTGTTCGCTTGCTTTCAGCGCCACTTTACCACCCGATTGCCACGCAGGGTGGGGGCGGGTACCCGTTTCTGAGCTTTATATTAATAAAACCATGGGCGTGCCTTTAAACCTTCCTCATTCTGTTTTGTCTGCCTTCTCTCACTCTAAGAAGCATCCCAGCCGGGCGCCGTGGCTCACGCCTGTAATCCAACATTCTGGGAGGCCCAGGCGGGAGGATGGCTCGAGGCCAGGAGTTCGAGACCAGCCTGAGCAAGAGCGAGACCCCGTCTCTACTAAAAATAGAAAGAAATTATATGGACAGCTAAACATATATATAGAAAAAATTAGCCAGGCATGGTGGTGCATGCCTATAGTCCCAGCTACTCGGGAGGCTGAGGCAGGAGGATCACTTGAGCCCAGGAGTTTGAGGTTGCTGTGAGCTAGGCTGACGCCGAGGCACTCTAGCTCAGGCAACAAGAGCAAGACTCTGTCTCAATTAAAAAAAAAAGAAGCATCCTGTGCGATCTACCCTTTGTGTTCACTGTTATGCAGAATTGCCCCGAGTCATCATAACAGCGCCTGTCGGGCAGCTGCTGATGGACATGGGCGTAGTCCCACCCTGGGGCTACTGTGCGCGGTGCCACTGCGTTTGTGCTGGGGGCCTTCCTGGGAGAGCAAGGGCTGGGTCTTCGGGGGACGCCTGCCTTCAGCCTTACTAGATACTGTCAAGTTATTTTTCCAAGGTGATTTTATAATTTACACTCTCTCTCATTAGGAGTTTGCCTTGTTCTATATTCTCGTTAACATGTGATTGTCAGCCTTTTCAACTTTAGCCATTCTGTTAGGTGCCTAGAGATGTCTCACTGTGAACTTGATTCGCGTTTCCCAGATGTCTAAAGAGGCTGAGCAACTTTTGTATGCTTAATGACATTCCAGTTACTCTTGTCAACCTAAAATAATCAAAAAGGTCAGAGTCTAGTTTAAAGATAGTTTATTTAAGCCCAAAGGTTGAGGACTCCTGCCCCAGGACACTCTTCCAAGTTGCCTTGGGGAGTGCTCCAGAGAACAAAAAAGGGCCTCAACTTTTTAAAGAAAAAAGGACAAATCAGGAGAGGGCTGATTATAAAAGGTGTTTGTCAGGAATTCTCATTGGTTTACAGAAATAATACTAGTCAGTGATTGGCTGTACACTGTTGAGTTATGGAGTATATGGCATTTTCTGGCTACTTGCTGTTAGTCTAGAGCCCACACAGCAAGTGGCTTCCAGGGGTAATTATTTAGCCAAAGAGAAGTGCAAGGTGACTTCTGTTACATTTTAAATGTCTTCTGGGCCTGATAATCTAAAAGGGCTCATAGTCCTCCAATAAAAGGTTTTTCCTTTCTCACTCTGTTGTGGGACATGTCTGTCCTGGTATCTTGTCCACTTGTCTGTGGGGCTTTTTCCTACTGATTCTGGATACGATCCCATTGTTGGTGAATGTGCCACAAATATCATTTCCACTCCATGTGGCTTGTCTTTTCCCTTCTTTAATGATATCTTTTAACAAAGAGGAGTTCTCAATTTTAATGTTGTCAAGTGTATCCATCTTTTCCCCACCCCAAGGTCATGAAGAGAATCCCCTAAACCAGCAGTCCCCAACCTTTTTGGCACCAGGAACCAGTTTTGTGGAAGACAATTTTTCCATGGACCGGTGGGTGGGGCAGGAGATGGTTTTGGGATGATTCAAGCACACTACATTTATTGTGCACTTTATTTCTATTATTATTACCTTGTAATATATAATGAAATAATTATGCAGCTCACCATAATGCAGAATCAATGGGAGCCCTGAGCTTGTTTTCTTGCAACTAATGCCCCTGCTGAACAAACAGGAGGTGGAGCTCGGGCAGTGATAAGAGCCATGGGGAGCGGCTGTAAATACAATTGAAGCTTCGCTGGCTTGCCGGCTGCTCACCGTGTGCAATGGCTCCTAACAGGCCACGGGCCGGTCCCAGTCCACAGCCCAGGGGTTGGGGACTGCAGCCCTAAATTACCTTTTTAAAATCTTTCATGGTCTTGCTTGTTACTTTTAGGTCTCTGAGATGCCTAAAGCTGGCTGTTGTGTCCAGTGGTCTGCTTGTCTATCCTCTTGGGGACAGTGTCTGAATCACTGCGGCTACTTAGCAAGTGCTGCTGATTGGGGGCGGGGAGCAAATCCCCTCACCTGTTCTTTGTCAATTCAATAAATGTTTCTTGAGGTCCATTGTGGGCGGCAACCTTCCAGGTGCTATGGGCACAGTATTGAACAATGCAGCAAGATCTCTCTGTCCTCAAAGCGGGGCAGTGTGGGGTGGTGAATAAGTGAGCAAGTAAGATCAATCCAGATATTGATATGAACTATAAAACACTAAAAGTGTAATTTTAAAATGGAAAAGGGAATTGGACAAGGAATTGAGAAGTTTGAGGGTGGGGCGTCCTTAGCTTGTATGTTTGGGGCTTGACATTTGAGCCAAGTCTGGAGTGATGGAGCCTGTGAAGGTGGCCCTGTGAGGTCCAGCCCGACAGTCCCCTCAGCCTTGCCGTCGCCACTGGGGCCTGGTGCTTTGGTGCACTCTTGGTAGGACTCTTCCCCTCACCTCCCGATTGCCATAGAATCTAGCCCTCCCAGATTCACCTCACGCCTGTGAGACCACAGCATATTTGTGTGTGTTTGTGTGACGCAGACCAGCACCAGCGCCAGGTGGTGCTCAGGTGTGAAAGGCACTGTTACATTTAGAGACTTTTTCCCTCTGGAATTTTTGGTTTGGGGACAACAAGCCTTCGATTGCAGGGAAAGCAGGCTCTGGCGTCTGCTGTGGGCGCACACACAGGTTTGTGTCCCTGGCTGAGGGGGGCTCAGGAAGGAGACCAAGATCAAGAGGGAGCAGGGCAGAAATAACTGGCTGGGTGGGAGGCATGGGGGCAACTAGAAATCTAGAGCACCTCTGGGTCTTTTAAAATCCTCATGTGGGGACTTCCTGACCCTGAGCCTTGGCTGAAGAGCACGCTGGGCCTTCCTTGTCTATGGAGGGTTGGACGAGGTGGTTTCTTAGGTCTCTGCCAGATATAATGTCAACCTTATGAATGAATGCTGAATACCGTTCCTGTATCCCATAACATTTCTGACTTGATAGCAAGGATTCAAGGTACTGTTTCTACATGGGAGTTTTGTGTGTGTGTGTGTGTGTGTGTGTGCGCGCGCGCACACACGTGTACAGGGGGTACATCATGAATATTTTCTAGCGTTTAAAAATATTTTCATATTCTAAAATTTATATGGAGAGGCACAGGCCCTAGAATAGTTAAAACAATTTTGAGAAAGAAAAATGAAGTGGGAGGAATCACTCTACCTGATATTAATCCATGCTTATTACATAAAGTAATTAAGACCGTGTGGTTTTGGGGAAGGCACAGATACATAGATTAATGGTTATGGATAGAGAACCCAGAAATAGACCCACACAATGTACCAAACTGATCTTTAGGCGCAAAAGCAATCCTGTGATGGTTGAATCCTGTACCGCCTTGCATGCACTTCAGCCCTGACCCCTTCTTATTCTCTGTTGAGAAGTGTGTCCTTTCTTTTTGTCTGTACATGTTTAACAGGACACAATAATTTGAGGGCAAAAAAAAGAGCAATCCAATGGAGGAATTGTATTCTTTTTGACAAACAGTGTTAGAGCATTTGGATATCCACAGGCAAAAACGACAACAGAAAACCTGGACCTAAACCTCACACATTATTAAAAATTTAACTCAAAAATTTCTTTTAGCCATTCTTTAAGAGCAGTTCTGCTGGCAACTAATTCTCTCACTCTTCCTTTCTTTGAGAATGTCTTGATTTCCCTTTCATTACTGAAGAATAGTTTTCCTTGGATAAAAGATTCTGAGTTATTAGCTCGTTTCTTGAAAAATGACACTTGAAAAATATTGTGTCACTTCCTTCTAGCTTCTGTGTGTCTGATGTCATTTAAAATGTTTCCCCCGACAAGCAAGGTGTCTTTTCCTCCTCACTGCTTTTGAGAATTTTTCTTTGTCTTTAGATTTCAGAAGTTTGGTTATGATGCTTTTTCATGTAGATTTCTTTGGGTTTATACTATTTGGGCTTTGCACAGCTTCTTAAATCTGTGGGTTTATATCTTTGGCCAAATTTGGGAAATTTTGATCCATTATTTCTTTGAATACTTCTTCACCATAACCCACTCTCTCCTCTCTTTTGAACTCCAATTATCTAATGTTTAATCTTTCTTTGTAGTGTCACAGGTCCCTGAAGTTCTGTTTGGTTTTCCCAGTCTGTTTTCTCTCTGTTGTTGAGATCGTGTAATTGTATTTTCTGTCTTCAAGTTCACTGATCCTCTGGCCTCTCCATTCTCCTGTGACTCTTTCCATTGAGCTTTTTGTTTCAGTTATTACATTTTTAGTTCTACAATTTCCACTTAGTTATTCTTTATAGCTTCTATATCTTTGCTAAGATTTTCTAGTTTCTGAGATGTTCTGTTTTCTCAATTGTTTCAAGAGTGTTTGTATTTCTTGTTGATGCATTTTTATGATAGCTGCTTTAAAGTCTTTGTCAGATAATTCCAGCATCTGTGTCTTCTGGGAGCTGGTGTCTCTTGACTATCTTTTCTTATTCAAGTTGAGATCTTCCCCATTCTTGGTATGATGAGTAAGTTTCTGTTTTATTCTGAGCATTTAGGGTTGTATGTTTTGAATCTCTGTATCTCATTTAGACCTTCTTTATTGGCAAACCGCCTCTGACATTACTCCAGTGGGGGAAAGTAGGCACTACTCCATTATTGTTAGGTTTGGGTGAAAGCTCACATTCCTTGTTTGGCCTCTATTGACAATCTGATACAAGGATGAGAGTTTCATTACTGATGGGCGGGGATAGGAGTTGAGGTTCTACACTAGGTGTCTGCTGCTACCACGGGATCAGAAGGCCTTGTTAATGCTGGGCAGTGGGAAGAGTCCTGGCTCTCCGCCAGGCCCCCCCACCTCACCCCAGCAGGAGAGGGAGATATGCTTCACCAGCGCCAGGTGGGGGGTGGGAGACCGGCTGCACTGACACCATGAGGGAGGACCTTGGTGACACTGGGAGGGGATGAAAGCCCCAGCTTCCCCTCAGCCTTCTCTTACACCCTTTGGCTGAGGGATATTTGTGACCCGTGGCAGCCAGGTGAGACTGGGAGTTCCTCATTCATGGTTTGCTGGGGTGTGAGGAGAGATGGGGTATATTGTATGGTTTTTACCTAAAGTTTGGCTCGAGCAGGGCAGTTATTGCCTAAAAGTCTGCTGTCTTGCTAGGCTAGTCCTTTAGCTAGAGAGGACAGGCTTCTGTTGGGGCATTTCTGTCTGAACCTAGTGGCATCTCCCACAAGACTGCTCAACACCCCATAGGAAGCACGTATGAGTGGACTGTGTGAGGCAAAGGAGCCCGGGGAGTGCGCCCGTGCATGTCGTCCCTTCTGCTCTGGTCTACTTTCTTCTCTCCGCCAGTCTTCATAGCTCTGTTTTGTATATAATACCTTAGGTTTTCAGCTGTACTTAGGGAACGGATAGGGAGAAGTGGGTCTGTGCCATCTTGTCCACAACTAGAAGTCCTTTGGTGTTTGTTTTTTTTTTCCACAGCATCCTGCTCTTGTTTAACGATTTCAGTGTCTTCGTTTTTCTTTTTGAGGTTGTTAATTTTGGCTCCTTCAAAGTTTTCTTCTGCCCTTTATGTTTTCTGTTTCCTGATTTTTTTTTTCTCTTCTCATTTGTTTATTTTGGTCTTTCTAGTGTGTTGAAGGTTTTCCTAAACGTCTGGCAATCTTTGACTGAACTTCCTATTTATTAAGAGTAAGGTGCCAAATACCAGTTTAGATGTTCTGTGGGCATGTTTGGAGCTGATCAACTAGTGAGCTTCACCGCAGGGTGACTGAGATGTCACTTATTTTATAAGTCAGTGTTGAGAGGCCTTTTCTCTGGCAGAGCCAGTTTCTCTGGAGCAGTTTCTCTCAGCAGTTGCTCATGGAGGAAGTGTAGGCTTATTCTAGGAATGAATGAAGCAGGGTGCCGAGTGGCCCCTGTTCACTGCGCAGACTTCCTTGTTATCTCTGTTTCCGTCCCAGACCTGCCCACTGTTTGCACCGTGGGTCTGGCTCTCACAGCCAGGGGCCTCGTGTCTGATTATTCAAACCCTAAGCCGCTGGGTCTGGTCTTGGCTGGCAGTTTGACGGGGAGGGGAGCGAGCACGGTCACGTGGCCATCTGGGCCTGGGGGTGTTAACTGAGGCCACACTTACACACACAGACTCCAAACCAGACCCCTGCATTCCTCCCCCACAACCCCGCTGGCCCTGTCTGCCTTTGGGTAGCTTCCTGGGCGTGGCCACAGCGGCTGCCCGCCGTGTCCACTTGCCCTTTTCCAGATTTTGTTGAAATTTATCATCTGCCATTGTCTCATCATTTCTTAATTTTGCCTTTTGGGGAACACAACAATGGGCATGAATTACTTAACTAATGGTAGCCCCTCCGTTCAAACCACATTTACCCCACGCCAGAGTCGGCCCCAGAACCCGGCTGCCGCGCTCTCCTCTGTCTGTCTCTTCAGCACTGACCCTCGCACTAACCTTGCTCAGAATCCCCTGGGGGGCATTTTCAACGTGGATTGCTGGCCCCTTCCCTGGGGCTTGAAAGTCTGCGTTTCCAGCAAGTTCCCTGGAGTACAGTTTGGGCACTGACCCACTGCAGCACAGCTGGCTGGCCTGGCCGGGGGTGTTGGCTCATGGGCAGGAGGGGAGCCAGCTCTTTTCCATTAAGTGGAGAAATCTGAGGCACAGTTTCGCACCTAGAACACCTGTGTCTCCAGCCAGGGTTCCCTCCAAAGGCTCATGCCCGGTGCTACGGTTCTAAAGTGCTGAGGAAACAGAAGGCGAGGAAAAAACCATCACTGTGGCTTCACGAGGTCCCAGCCGACAGCCCAGGTCCAGGCTGGTAGAAAGCTCAGGGATGATGTGTTGGAAAAGTCCCAGCAGGAAGTTTTCTTCTAGCTGGGAAAGAAGTGAGCTGTCCTCTGGTGGTGGTGAGCTGTGTTCTTGTAGAAACCTCAGGTGAGGGTGGCTCGCCCTCCTTACGGGTGGCTTCTGTCATGTACACTCTGAATGGCCTTAGAAGGACCCAGCTTTCATGCTGAGTGTACACATAAAAGGCATAACAGAGAGCCTTGCGTGCAGACACGCTCAGTTCACGTCCCTTCCCCTTTTGGGGATTTTGAGGGCTCTGAAAGCATCTGGGGTGTGGTCCTTGTCCAGCTATGGAGGTGTGATTTCCACGTATGAAACGGCAGGAACAGATGCTGTGGAGACTAGTGAGTGGTCGTGGGCTTTAGTTCAGAGCTCTGTGAACTCAGGCAGGTCACTTAAGCTCTCTGGGCTTCTGCGATGCCATTTGTAGGACAGGGAGAAGATACCAGCTGCTCCAGCCCCCAGGGAGCTGGGGAGAGAGAAACTAGGTGAAAGTACGTTTTAAACGTGCAGTGATATCTGGGAGTGCAAGGAAAACTCATCAGATCAGTGGTTCTCAACCTGGGCTGCAAACACGGGTCCCTGGAGAGCCAGATACAGCGTGACTCCCAGCTGTTCTCCCCAGCAGCATGTGGCGGCTACCCACGCGTCCCTCCTCCTCTCCCTCACTGTGTATGTGTGCACATGTGTGTGCATACATTTTAAATTTTTAAGAATACCTCGGATTAAACAGAGAATATATAATTAAGTCTTAATCTTGTAGAAAATTATTATGCAAAATACTTTAATCTCCCAGATAACTTTTAATCACTTCCAGAATAAGGATCCCTATAATTTCTGCCATGAAAGTAAACTCTATCAAGGTGCTTAAGTTTACAATAACTTCATTTTCAATGTACCTACCTACTAAATGAACACTTTATTCAGTTAAGAAAAAGCTATTTAAGAGGCAAAAACCCAAGCTCCGGCACTGAGTGAGCACGCCCACTTCCCTCCAACTGATGTGTCAGGAAGAGGGTACAGCAGAGAAGTCCCCCGCAGGCCTGCCGTGGGGTACCGGCTGGCGCAGGCAGCCCGGGACAGCCCTGTTTGGGGGAGGAACGTATCAGCAGAGTCTTGCTTTGTCAGACTCGGCCTTCCTAGGCCTCCAGTATGTGTACATGCTTTGAGGCAGGCTCTTGAAATAGTTAAAAGAAACTCCATCTTAGTTTCCACCAAACAGGATGCTCGGAGTGCTGGGGGCGCCATCGCATAGAGGTCGTGCTGCGAGGGGGTGTCTGCTGAGGGCTGGGGGTGTTAGACTTGACAGCACGTGGGAAGAAAAGGGTTTCTCTCCCAGCAGCTCCTCCCACAGAACAGAGGCTGGTGGTGTCAGACAAGCTGAGCTATTCTGCTAATGTGGACACGTTTTATTTGGAAATTGTCAGGGTGCCTGAGTGCACTGGCTGCAGTCTGGGACCGATGACAGCTTGGCTGAGGTGGGGCCCGCATACATTTCAGTAGAATAAGCACCAAGTACCTGAAGTGTGTTCCTGCTTCAAGTCTGTTCTCAAGGGATATTGTTTAAGTAAAGCTTTTGCCCCAGTTACCGACCTTTAAACAGTATTTCTAACGAGCATGCCAAAGTCAGTAATTACTTTCAAGACCTAATTCTTTGATCAAAGTACAAGACTGGATTTTTTTGAAATAGTTAAGAAAGTAGACGTTTTAACAGAAACAAGATTTGTTTGTTCTTAATCTTCACTTCTCAAAATTACTGTGAACAAAGTATTTCACTGGACTCTGTCCTTTGAGAATTAACCAAAACATAGTCTTACGCCCAAAAGAAACCGGGCAGCGGAAAGCACTGTGTCCCCAGTTGATATGTTCTCCTCTCTGCTCTCCAGAACCACGTGCCCTGGGAGGAACCACCAGGCGAGGAGCCCAGTTGCTCCTGTGGTCAGAAAGCTGTCCACGCTGCAACAGCTCAGGGACCAGGCCCCACCCCGGAGAGGGTAATGCGGATCCTCCCCAGGGAAGCTCCTGCACCACCTGCGAGCCCCGCTCGCCGCCCACCCACCAGCTTGGATGACCTGTGGCTGGAGAAGACGCAGAGAAAGCAGTTGGAGAAGCAGGCCCAGGCCGAGAGGAGGAGGCGCGCAGGGGCAGTGCACAGAGATGGAGTCAAAGTAAGCGTCCACAGGCCAGGCACCCTCAGACGCGACCTGGTACCCCTCCTCCTCTGCGGCTGCCTGTCATTTCCTGAGCTTTCCCCCAACTCTCTCCTGTGCTGTGCTTGGTCAGCCTGAGCCCCCCGGATTACAGCACACCTCCTGGGCCTCCTAGTGCTAGCCTGCAGGGGAGACCCCTGCTATCAGTGTGTCCCCCACAGCCATGGAAGCCAGGACACCCTCTTCCTTCTCTGTCGTGTGTCTCTGCCAGTGGCCAGGCCTTTGCAAGGCAGCAGTGAAGAAGATGGGCTCCCTGCCCTCAGGGACCTCACCACACTGCCTGCATTTAGTGAGTGCCTAGCATGCCAAGCACTGTCCTGTCACAGAGGCGCAGCACATCTTGATATGACAATCTTAACTAATGAAATGTAATTATATTGTCAATTAGATTTTTGTCTCTAGGGACATTTTGCATGAAACTGACAGCCTATGAAAAAATGACTTAATAGTGTAGACATCATACCTTTTACCCAATCTTTGACAAGAATTTCTTGTTCTTTCCTTTCATAAATAGCAACATTTTTATTATCAAGTATTATGAGGTATATATCTCTGAGTCTTACCTCATCCCTGAGTGAGATGAGATGAAATTCACATAACATAAAATTTTTTATTGAGGTGAAATTCACATAACATAAAATTAACCATGTGAAAGTGAATAATTCCCAATGTTTTGCAAGCATCAGCTCTGTCGAGTGCCAGCATAGCTCCACCACCCCAAGGAAAGCCCACACTTACTAAGCAGGTACCAGCCATTCCCCTTCCCAGCCCCTGGCAAACACCGATCTTCTTTCTGTCCATATGGATTTACCTGTGCTGGAGTTTTCATGTAAATGCATCATACAATATGTGACCTTTTCTGTCTGGCCTTTTTCACTTAGCATAATGTTTTCCATGTTCATCCATGTTGTAGCGTATATCAGAACTTCATTCCTTTTTATGGCTGAATAATATATTTCATCATGTGCATATACAGTATTTGTTTCACTTTGTTTATACATTCATCCATTGATAGACATTTGGGTTGGTTCCACCTTTTGGCTATTATTATAGTGCTGCCGGGTCTGGTATATAAATTTTTGTTTCAATATGTTTTCAGTTCCTTGGGATATATACCTAGGAGTGGAATTACTGGACCATATGGTATTTCTATGATTAACTTTTTAGAGGAATCACCAAACTGTTTTCCACAGTGGCTGCACCGTTTTACATTCTAACCAGCGACGTATGAGGGTGCAAGTTCTCTGCGTCCCCCCCACCAGCACTTGTTTCCTATTTGGTTTTGTGTTGCTGTTTTAACTATCCCATCCTAGTGGGTATGAGTGGTGCCTCATGGTGGTTTGACTTGCATTTCCATAATGAAATGTTGAGCATATTTTCACGTTTCTGGCCATTTGTATATCTTCTTTGGAGAAATGCCTATTCAAATCTTTTACCCATTTTTTAATTGGGTTGTCTTTTTGTTGTTAAGTTTTGGAGTACTTTATATATTCTGCATACTAGACCTGATAAGATGTGTGATTTGCAAATATTTTCTCCCATCTCTGGGTTGCCTTTCACTTTCTTGATCAGTAACCATTGATGCACACAAGTTTTTAATTTTTTTAATTTTTTATTTTTTTATTTTTTGGAGACAGAGTCTCACTCTGTTGCCCCAGCTAGAGTGCCATGGCATCAGCCTAGCTCACAGCAACCTCAAACTCCTGGGCTCAAGCGATCCTCCTGCCTCAGCCTCTGAGTAGCTGGGACTACAGGCATGTGCCACCATGCCCAGCTAACTTTTTCTATATATTTTTAGTTGTCCAGATAATTTCTTTCTATTTTTTAGTAGAGACAGGGTCTCGGTCTTGCTCAGGCTGGTCTCGAACTCCTGTGCTCAAATGATCTGCCCACCTCGGCCTCCCAGAGTGCTAGGATTACAGGTGTGAGCCTCCATGCCCGCGGCCCACAAGTTTTTAATTTTGATGAAATCAGTTTATCTTTTTTCTTTTGTTCCTTGTGCATTTGGTGCTGTATCTAAGAATCCATTACCAAATCCAAGTAATGAAATTTACTTCTGTTTTCTTCTAAGAATTTTATACCCTTTGCTCTTACCTTTAGGTCTTTGATCCATTTTTATTTAATTTTTGTATGATGTGAAGTAGAAGTTCAATTTTAATCTTTTCCATATGGCTATCTAGTTGTCCAATCACCATTTGCCGAAGAGACTATTCTCACTGAATGGTGTCGGTGCCTTTGTCAAAAATCAATGATTTAAGATGCATGGGTTTATTTCTGGACTCTAAATTCTATTCCATTAAATTTTATGTCTATCTTTATGTTGGTGCCACACTGTTTTGATCACCATAGCATTATAATAAGTTTTGAAATTGGGATGTGTGTGAGTCCTCTTTGTTTTTCTTTTTCAAGACTGTTTTGGTTGTTTGCTCCACCTTATAATTTCATATGAATCTTAGGACCAGCTGTGCATTTCTGAAAAAAAAAAAAAAAAGGCAGCTGTTGGGATTTTGATAGGATTGCATTCAGTCTGTAGATTTGGAAAGTATTAAGTATTAAGTCTTTGAATCCATCCATGAACACTGGGTGTCTTTCCATGTTTTAGGTGTTCTTTGTTTTCAGCAGTATTTTGTAGTTTTCACTGTAGTCTTGCACATCCCTAAGTGGCTGGCAGGAGTAGCTCACACCTGTAATCCCAACACTTTGGGAGGCTGAAGTTGGAGGATTTCTTAAGGCCAGGAGTTCTAGACAAGCCTGAGACCTCATCTCTCAAAAAGAAAAAAAAAAAAAAATAGGTGGGCATGGTGTGCACACCTGTAGCTGCAGTTACACGGGAGGCTGAGGACGGAGGATGGCTTGAGCCCAGGAGTTCAAGACTGTAGTGAGCTACGATCATGCCAATGCACTCCAGCCTGGGTGACAGAGTCAGATGCTATCTCTAAAAAAACAATTTTTTCCTAAGTATTTATTCTTTTTGATGACATTGTACATGGAAATTTTTAAAAATTGCATTTTGGGATTGTTCATTGCTAGAATATAGAAATACAACTGATTTTTTTTCTTGATCCTGTATCCTGCAACTTTGCTGAATTCATTTATTCTAAGAGTATTTTTGTGGATTCTTTAAAGATTTCTCTGTTTAAGATCATTTAACTTGTAAAAATAGATAGTTTTACTTTTTCCTTTCCAGGTTCGATGCCTTTGATATCTTTTTCTTTGCTGCTTGCTCTGGCTGCAATTTATAACAGGGTGTTGAACAGAAGTGGTAAGACTGGGCGTCCTTGTTTTCTGGGTTTTAGGATTAAGGCTTTCAGTCTTTCACCATCAAGGATGATGTTTGCTGTGGATTTTTCACAGATGCTCTTTATCATGTTAAGGAAGTTCCCTTCTATTTCTAAAAGGTGTTTTTATCACGAAAGGGTGTTAGATTTTGTCAAGTGTATGATCAATTTTGATGATGGTTTTTCTGCATCAATAGAGATTATCACGTGTGTTTTTTCTCTTCATTCTATTACTGTGGTGTGTTACACTGAATATATATTGATCTGTAGTTTTCTTTTCTTGTGATGTTTTGTCTGGCTTTGGTGTCAGGGTGATGCTGGTCTCAGAATGAGTTAGAAAGTGCTCCCTCCTCTTCCTCCTCTTCTACTTTTTGTAAGAGTTTGAGAAGGATTGGTGTTAATTCTTCTTTAAATGGTAGGTAGAACTCATCAGCCTCCAGGGATTCCTTTGTTGGGAGGTTTCGGGTTACTAACTCAATCTCTTTACTTGTTATAGATCTGTTCAGAATTTATATTTCTTCTTGAGTGAGTTTGGTAGTTTGTGTTTTTCTAGGAATTTGTCCATTTATCAAGGTTATCTAATTTGTTGATATACATTGTCCATAGTATGCTCATATAATCCTTTCAATTTCTGTAAACATCGGTGGCGATGTACTCACTTTCATTTCTAATTTTAGTAATTTGTGCTTTATCTCTTATTTTCTTAGTGTAGCTAAAATGTTTATCAATTTTATTGGTCTTTTCAGAGAATCGATTTTTGGTTCTTTTAATTTTCTTTATAGTTTTTCCATTCCATATTTGTTATAATAGTTTTTCTCCACTCTAATCTTTATTATTTCCTTCTATCTGCTAGCTTTGAGTTTAGGTTGCTTTTCTTTTTCTAGTTTGTTAAGGTGTAAAGTTAGGTTACTGATTTGAGAACGTTTTTAGTGTAGGCTTTTACAACTAGAAAGTTCCCTCTCAGCACTGCTTTTACTGCATCTGTAAGTTTTGGTATGTTGTGTTTTTGTTTTCATTCACCTATTAGTATTTTCTAATTTCTCTTGTGATTTCTTCTTTGACTCATTGATTGCTTAATACTGTTGTTTAATTTTCAAATATTAATATTTTTGAATTTTTTCCAGTTCTGCTATTTCTAGTTTTATTCCCTTGTGATCAGAAAGGATATTTTATATGAATTCAGTATTGTAAAATTAACTGAGACTTGTTCTCTGGTAGAACTTATGATCTATTCTGGGGAATTTTCTATGTGTATTCTGCTGTTGTTTGGTTGACTGTTCTGTATGTTTCCGTTAGTTCTAATTTCTTTAATTGTTTTATTCAAGACGAATTTGTTCAAGACTTCTATTTCCTTACTGACCCTTTGTCTTACTGTTTTATTTATTATTGAAAGTATGTATTGAAGTCTCCAGCTATTAATATTATAGAACCATTTCTCACTTCTGACTTCACTTCTGTCAATTTTTTCAATATATATTGAGACTCAGTTGATTGATACATATGTGTTTATAATTGTTATATCTTCTTGATGAGCTGACCCTTTTATCAATCTCTAATGTCTTTTTTGGTCTTTGTAGCAGTTTTTGATTTAAAGTCTATTCTGCTGATATTACTATAGCCAACCCTAGCTCTCTTTCAGTTGGTGTTTGCATGGGATATATTTTTCCATTCATATTTGAAGTATAGTTTTGTCACATATAGAATTCTTGGTGGACAGTTTTTTTTCTTCACCTTTTAAATATGTCATCCCACTGCTTCTGGCCCCCATGGTTTCTCATGAAAAATCTGCAGTTAATCTTGTGGAGAATCCTTTATGCATGGTGAGTTGATTCTCTGTTGCTGATTTCAAGATTCTCTTTTTGTCTTTGGTTTTTAACGATTTGATTCTAATGTGTCTTAGTGTGGATCTTTGTGTTTATCCTCTGTTGAGCTCATTGAGCTTCTTGGATATGAAGATTCATGTACTTTATCACATTTTGGAAGTTTTCAGCCATTATTTCTTCAAAAATTCTTTCTGACCCTTTCTTTCTTTCCTTTCCTTTTGAGATCCCATTATGCCTATGTTGGTATGCTTGATGGTGTCCCATAGGTCTCTTAGGCTCTGTTTATTTTCTTCTTGCTTTTTTTTCTCTCATACCAGATAATCTGAATTGACTATCTTCAAGTTCATTGATTCTTTCTTCTGCTTATTCAAACATACTGTTCAAAAATTCTATTAAACCTTTCATTTAGTTATTGTACTTTTCTTTTTTTTTTTTTTTTTTTGAGACAGAGTCTCACTCTGTTGCCCAGGCTAGAGTGAGTGCCGTGGCGTCAGCCTAGCTCACAGCAACCTCAAACTCCTGGGCTCAAGCGATCCTACTGCCTCAGCCTCCCGAGTAGCTGGGACTACAGGCATGCACCACCATGCCCGGCTAATTTTTTCTATATATATTTTTAGCTGTCCATATGATTTCTTTCTATTTTTAGTAGAGATGGGGTCTCGCTCTTGCTCAGGCTGGTCTCGAACTGCTGAGCTCAAACGATCCGCCCACCTCGGCCTCCCAGAGTGCTAGGATTACAGGCGTGAGCCACCGCGCCCGGCCTAGTTATTGTACTTTTCAACTCCAGTATTTCTATCTGGTTCCTTTTTATACTTGCTATCTCTTTATTGATACTCTATGTTTGTTGAGACATTTTCCTGGTTCCTTTAGTTCTTTGGTTTCACTTAGCTCTTTGAACATATTTAAAATAGTTATTAGAGTTTTTGTCTAGTAAAACCAATGTTTGTGCTTTCTCAGGGACAGTTTCTGTTAATTCTTCATTATTTACCTGTTGGAAGACATCTGGGTTGTTTCAAAAAAGTTTTTGGCATTTATGAATAATTTAGGTTTAATAACATAATAAGTTTTCATTTATGTGGGGTAAATACCCAGTACTACAATTTCTGAGTCATATCATAGTTATCTGTTTAATTTTATAAGAACCTGACACATTATTTTCCAGAGGTCTATGCCATTTCACATTCCTACCAGTGATATTTGAACAGTTTCGCAGCATCCTTGCCAACATTTGGTATTTTGCTACTTTTTATTTTCATCATAGTAATAGTGGTGTAGTGATAGCTTATTGCAGAAATGATTTGTTCCTAAGGGGTAATGCTGTGGAAAATCTTTTCCTGTGCTTATTTGCCATCTACATCCTCTTGGGTGAAATCTCTCCTTCATTCTTTCACTCATTTTTAATTGGATAGTTTTTTTCTTCCTCCCCTCAAACAACTGAGAGGAAGGACATATTTGGTTTTTTTTAAATGTTTCTCTTTGGGAGAGAGAGGGAGAGAGAGAGAGAGAGAGTGCGAGTGAGCACGCACATTATATGTATTCATATTCTAAATACTAGTCCTTTATTGAATATGTGGTTTACAAAATTATCACCCATTCTGTAGATTGTCTTTTCATCTTCTTACCAGGGTCTTCACAGAACAACCGTTTTAAAATATTGATGAAGTCCAGTTAATCATTTTTTTCTTTTTCTGGATGTGCTTTTGTTGTCATGTCTAACAACTTTTTAGGGACCCCCTAGGTCTCAAAGATTTTCTTTTAAAGTTTTATCATTGTAAATTTTTCAGTTATGATCAATTTTCAGTTAATTTTTGAATAAAAATGTGGGGTTTTTTTTTCATTTTTCACCTGTGGATGCTCTAGCAACACTTGTTGAAAAGACTATTATTCCTCATTAAATTTCTTTTGCATCTTTACTAGAAATCAGTTGGTTGTATTTAAGTCAGCCTATTTCTAGGATCTCTCTTTGGTTCTATTTATCTATGTCTGTGCTTCCACCACTACCACACTGTCTTAATTTTTGTAGCTCTGTACTAGGCCTTAATGTTGGTTAGATTCCTTTCTTGTTTTACCTGTCTCATGGCTAGTATTTTCCAGTAATAAATATTAAAATAAAATTATCTTGTTTACAAAAATTTTGCTGAAAATTTGATGAAAATTACAGTAAACTCTTAGATTAATTTATGGAAAATTGACAACTTTACTATGCTGAGTCTTCCAATGAAAACACAGACCTATCTTTTAATTTATTTATGTTTTCTTGAATTTCATTCATCAGAATTTTGTAATTTTCAGCATACAGATACTATACATTTAAAAAAAAGTATACTTTTGCATTTAATTTTCCTAGGAACTATTGTAAATACTGTGTTTGAAATTTCAGTTTCCACAAGTTGATTCTTAGTATATGTAAATATGATTGATTTTTATGTGTTGATAGTGTATCCTGTGACTTTGCCAAATTGATTTATTAGTTCCAGGAAGTTTTTTTTTTTAAATAGATTACTTGGGATTTTCTGTGTAGACAATCGTATCATCTAGAAATGATGGGATAGCTTTATGGCACAGTTTTATTTTTCCTTTCTAATTTGTATGGCTTTTATTTCTTTCCTTGACTTATTGCAGTGGCCAGAAATTCTAGTAATGTGTTGAATAAGAGTAGAAAGTGGATATCGTTGCCATACTCCCTATCTTAGTAGGGTAAGATTCAGTCTTTCATTATTGTTAGCTGTGGGGTTTTTGTAGTTTATCAAGTAGAGGAATTTTTCCTTTATTTTTAGTTTGGTGAGTCCTTATATCATTTTTTTATATCATGAATGTGTATTGGATTTTGCCAAGATCTTTTTCTATGGCAACTGATATAATCATGTGATTTTTTCTTTTTTAGCCTATTCATGTGGTATATTATGTTAACTCATATATGGTATGTTGAATCACCCTTGTATATGTGGAATAAGACCCACTTGGTCATGGAGTATCCTAATTTTTATACACTACTGGATTCATTTGCCAATATTGAGTTGAGGACTTTGTATGTCAGCTCATGAGAGATATTGGGCTGTTGTTTTCTTTTTTGTACTGTTTTCATATAATTTTGATACAAGGGTAACTCATAAAATGAGCTGGGAAGTGTTCTCTCCTCTTATGTATTTTTGAGCCAATTGCATAAAATTGGTGCTTGCTTTGTTTTGAAGTCTACTTTGTCTGTCATTAATATAACCAAATCTTTTTTATTTGATTAATACATGGGATATCTTTTTCATTCTCTCACTTTTAGCCTGTAATAACATTGATTAGAAATGATTTTCTTACAGGCAACATTGTTGGAGGAGATGGTTATGTTTATGGCATAGTTTATGGTGGTGGTTTCATAGATACTTACCTTCACACTCATCAAGATGAGCAGTTGAATAGGTGTACTTTTTTGTATTTATAAGTAAGAATCATTTTCTTGCATTATTCCCAAGAGTTCAAACTAGAGACCGTCCATTATCTTCTCTCTCTTTCTCTCTCTTCCCTGTTACTGAGGTACAACTGACAAATAAAAATTGTATATATTCAAAAAAATATGTGTACTTCTTGTATATCAATTATACCTCAACTTAAAAAATGATTTAAGACATTCATGAGAAACAGGATAGTCTATTGTATTTACCCCCAATTCTTGCCCATTCTAATGTTCTTTCTTTATGACAGTCCAAGCCTGTATTTTGTCATTGTTTCCTTTCTGTTTAGAGAACTTCCTTTAGCCATCCTTTAAGAGTAGGTTTGCTAGCAACAAATCTTTCACTTCTCCTTCAATTAAAAAATGCCTTTATTTCCCGTTCATCCTGAAGGAAAGAAGATACTGACTTGGTAGTTAATAGTTCTTTTCTTGCAGTAGTCAAAAAATGTGGGGCCACTTCCTTCTGTCCTGCATGGTTTCAGATGACAACTCCATTGCCATTAGCACTGGTGTTGCCATACAAGTAAGCCGCACATTTTCTCCCTGGCTGCTCTCAAGCTATTTTTCTTTTTCTTCAGTTTTCAGAGGCTCAATTAGGATGTGTCTTGGAAAACATTTGTTTGGATTTACCCTATTTGTGTTTCACTCAGTGGCTTCATTTAGGCTGCTGTAACAAATTATCATAGATGGGTGGCTTAAATGAAAAACATTCACTTCTCACAGTTCTGGAGGCTGGAAGTCCAAGGTCAAGGTGCTGCTCGATTCAGTTCCTGGTGAAGACCCTCTCCCTGGTTTCCTGCCAGCTGCTTTCTTGCTGTGTCCTCACATGGCAGACAAAGAGAGATTATGTCTCCCGTGTCTCTTCTAGTAAGGGCACTAATCCCATCCGTGAGGGCTCTTAGCTCCCAAAGGCCCTACCTCCAAATACCATTTTAGATTAGAGCTTCAACATATGAATTCTGGGAAGGCACAAACGTTCAGTCTATAACACTCAGCATTTTAAATTTGCAGTTTTGTCTTTCACCATTTTAGCCGTTATTTCTTTGAGTGCTATTTCTATTCCATTTTCTTCCTCCTCTTCTTGTGGGACTGTGCTGTTTTGTTATTATCCAATATGTCTCTGAGACTGTTCAGTTTCTTTCCATTTGTTTTCTCTCTCTTGTTCAGAATAGGCAAATTCTATGGGCCTGTCCTCAGGTTCACTGATTTTATCCTCTGTCATCTACACTCTGCCACTGAGCCCATCCAGTGGGCTTTTTGTATCAGTTATAATTTTCATTTCTGTGATTTCCATTTGGTTCTTTTTCACAACTTTTTTTCTTTACTGAGATTTTCTGGTTTTTATTTGTTTCAAGAAAATGTGTAATTGCTTGTTCAAGCATTTCTGTGATGATTGCTTTTTACCTGTCAGATAACCCAACATTGCCTTCACCCTAGTGTGGGCATGTCTCTGACATACTGATTGTCTTTTCTCATAAATGTCCTGATTTTCCTGTTTCTTGGTGTAATGAGTGATTTTTGTTATTGTATCCTGTACATTTTGGATATTATATTATGAGACTCTGTACACTATCTTATCTTCTTTTTAAAGCAGGCAATGCCCATGGGAAAAGCTGGGCACCAACTCTCTGCTTCATTGCAGCTGGGGAGGGGTGGATGTTCCGCTCCCTGCTCGGCCCTGCTGACACCCTGCTGGTGACAGTGGGACACCAACTCTACCGCGTCACTGCTTCCAAGTGGACAAGTAAGATCCGCTCCCTGCTAGGCCCTGCTGAAACTTGGAGGGGGCACAAAATGGAGTGCCAGCTAATGCTGCCTCTCATCACTTCATTCTGTGCCATTGCTGCAGGGTGGGTGTGTAGGTTCATCTCTCTGGGACTTCTTGACACCAGCAGCGGGGAGAAATTGCAGTGGGGACTAGCCCTGATTGACACATCGTCAGCCTTGTTGATGCCAGGGCATGGAGGCTCACCCTGCCTGCACCCCTCTGACGCTGGAGTTGGGGTGGCGGCTGAGCTCACCATTGGACCCCACTGACAAAGCCCTGTTGGGGATTGAAGAACACCTGCTCCTATCAGGCAGGGGCTAGAAAATCATCTCCCTACATGGACAACCAACACTGTCCCAGAAGGGAATCAGAGTGCCCCCTGCTTCTACCAGGGAAGGGATGGAAGATCAGCTGCCCGCTGGGTTCCACTGCCACTACCCTGGCAGGTGAACTGGGTCACTGCTGCCTGTTTCCCCCAGGCAGAGGATCACGATAAGCTCCCTGCTTTGCCTGCCAACACCACCTGCAACATGGAAGTTGGAGTGCCACCAGCTTCAGCCAGTCATGGAGTGGAAACCGCTCGCTCGGCTGCACCGACACCACTGGGTGGGGAGGTAGAGTACCGCACGCTTCTGCAGGTGGAGGGGGAGATCAGCCCCGTGGTGGCCCCGCTTTCATTTCATGCTCTCTTTGTCCCTTTTGGTCCAAGCTGGCAGTGGCTTTGCTGGCATACAATTCTCTAGAATTTTGCGGGTCTCCTGTGTACGTCATGGGGAGTCACGCTGTCAGATGAGAGACTCCTCACGGATCTTTCCTGGCTCATTCTGTCTTTATTTCTGGCTGAGATGGTGGAGGGGATCTGAGTCACATGCTTGGTGTCTTCAAAGATCCTTTTGTGTGACTAAATAACCTCTTGATATTTTGAGGTATTAACAAAGGGTTGTCCAGCCACACTCTGATTTTCCTCTAGACCAGGTTTCCTGAAAGTAGATTGCTTGATTTTAGCCTTTTGCCATTTTGATAGGCTGAGAATTCCCACATCATCAAGCCCTGGTTCCTTGTTGTCTAACAGTTCTTTCATCAATTTCTCTTTACTCTTGCATTTTACTGTAAGCAGCAAGAAGAAACCAGGTTGCACCTACACCCTGTGCCTGGGAATTTCCTCAGCTCCGTATCCACGTGCGTCATTTACCAGCCCTCCCCTCCACAGCACTGCAGCCCCCCAGCTGCTGAGCCCCTGCCACTACCTGGCAAGGGTCCTCTCCCCTCCAGTCTCCAGGAAAATGTTCCCCTTCTCTTTCCGAGCTCCAACAGCACCTTCCTGTCCTCATGGCCCCCAGCAGCATGTCCACAACGGTGCGGCTGTTCCCGGTCCTGCTCCCGCTCCCCTCGCCGCCCGCGCTGGCAGGCCTCACCGGCACGTCTGTACTTCCACCGACCTCTGTTCGAGGTGATCTCGACTTTTCTATTATGCTCTTCAAGAGTCTTCCAGCCTCTACCCATGGCCCAATTCCCAAGTCACTTCCATGACTTGGGAATATAGCTGTTTGCTATAGCTACGCTCCACTTCGGGTACCAAAATCTCCTCTCCACTCATTTCCTTTTTCTGCCATAACAAATTACCTCAAATCTTGTGGCTTACAACAACATAAATTTATTACCTTATAGCTCTGTAGGTCAGAAGTCTGATACAGCTCTCACTGAGAAAAAATTGTGGTATTGGTGAGACCACATTCCTTTCTTGAGCCTCTCGGGAAGAATCCATGTCTGTGCCTGTCCCAGCTCTGAGAGGCTGTCCCCATCCTTGGCCCATGGCCCTCCGTGCAGCACTGTGTCTGTCTGATAATTCTTCCCTGGCCACATCTCCCCGACTCTCACCCTGCCTGGAAAATGCTCTTTTAAGGATTCTCGTGATTAGGTTGGGTCCACCTGGATAATGCAGGAAAATCTCCTCAGCTCAAAGGCCTTAACTTTAATGTCACCTGCAAAGTCACCTTTGCCTTGTAAGTAACAGGAGAGCATTAGGATTTGTGTGCAGGGGACGTCATTCTCCCTATCATAGACACCCTTTTTCTAGTCTTTCAGCTGGGGGAAACAAGCTTTCTCTGGGAGCTGTTTCTGCTTGTGCCCGTTGTTGGTTCTGCATCGCGGGCCTCTGCGCTGCCCTGTCCAGGATACATGAGAGACAGCGAGGAAAGCCTGTTTGTCTCAGGTCCTGAGTTCTCTGGGTAGCCCACCTTCTTCCCACTTTTCAGAGTTTCCCTAGGTTTGTTTACTGTGTTGTACATACCTAGGGCTTGTAGATGAAAGAGAAGGATATTGGAAGGATGGGGCTACTCCGTCCTAGCAGAACCAAAAGTCTCCAGAAGTTCAGTTTTTAAGAACCAGGCTATATTGGTGTCCCCAAGATAAACTTAGTGATTTGCTAGGACTGATGGGACTGTTGGTGAGCATCTAGCCATACTCACCAACAAGGCAGTACAGGAAAAGGCTACACAACAGGATCAGTGTGGGAAAAAGATGTGGTTGGAATCTGGAGAAGTTATCCATGCAGCCTTCCTTCTGCTTTCTCCCCCTGGGAGGGTACACACTGAGCAAGCTTCTTTCTCCATCAGGGAAAAAACAAAACAAAACAAAAACCCCTACAGTAATGTGCCCAATGTTTATGTCCAGGGAAGTCTATTAGTAAGTCAGAGCCCAATGTTTTCTTGGAGGCCAGTCACGTGGGCACACTCTGCCTATCACATACCAATGTTCCAGACTCCCAGAAGGAAAACACGTATTCAGCATAAAGCACATTGTTAGTACAAATGGTCTAGGTACAGTGAACCATCCTTATCAGTTAGGGAATGGTCTGAGTGCCCAGTTTCCGGATGCCAGCCAAGCGCCAACCTTACACTCAGGCTCTGCTAAAGAAAAAAGCCTCAGACCTGCTATTTTAGCACTTTTCTACATATATGTGACAAATTTATGTGAGATCTTATCACCTAGTACAACACATAGACAGCAACATAAATGGAATAGCCAAATAACTGAGGACCTGCCAAATCCAACATAAGCGAAAATGCAAAGCTGTACCTGGAATGGAATGACCAACGAGCTGAGATTCAGAAACGAAGATGCTGCCCAGTGTTAGGTCCCCTTTTACAAAGTGCCACTTGCCTTTTGACTGTAACTCCTAGAGGGCAGAGTAAGAGGATAGTGAACAATTATGTATGAAGATACATGTCAGAGATATAAGCTGAACATACTACCTGTAAATTAAAAGTTTTATTAATATCTTTATATTTTGAAGTAACAGTTTTGAGGCAGCAGCCACTGAAAATTGGCCATGTCAAAATGGTCCTGTCAAAAAGGCTGCCTCAAGTCATTGCATGAATATATCTGGCTTTGTTATCGTAACAATTCTGTGAGTTAGTCATTATGTACCTACTTTACAGATTAAGAAGCTGAGATTCAGAGACATTAATAAGCTTGCCACGGTTTTAAGGTAATAAATTGGCAGAGAGCAGATTTGAACCTGTATCTGGGTTCCCCAAAGCCTTTGCTCTTTCTACTTGCAGTTTTATAGGCACGTTATGGATTGATGGGATGAGACCACACATAGTTTTTGCTGTAGTTCTCATATTAACAGCTGGTGAACAGAAGTTTGCTGGAAGCTGCGCACCCACAAACACTTCCCTGGGGCTCAGTCCCCGGTGACAGCTGAAGCTGCCGCAGCCTCTATCCAAGGCAGATACGGTCCTGCTATTAACAGATGTGAGAAAACAGTCCAATTCCTTTATATATAAGATTTATATCGCCATTGGGGAAGAACTCACCCCAACAGTCATGCATTTGGGTTTAAAGGAAAACAAACATTGGTTCTCACCAACAGGGCCACGTTCTCATCTGAGAGTTGAAAGCAAAGTCAAGACCCTGGTTTTCCTCAAGACCGTCTTTGCTTCCACCTTCCCAGCTTCTCACACTCCCAGAGGAGCAGCCCTCCTCATTCTAACTCACTACTCATTTTTTCTGGTGATTTAAGCTCAGAATGTTTTCCTCCTTGCTGTTCTAACACGTAATTCAAGCATGATTTGCCACTGATTTTGATGAGGGATTTACAAAGCGTAGAACTAAATACAGCCAGTCCTCATTATTCACAGAATCCATATTTGCAAATTTGCCTACTCACTAGAGTTTACGGGCAACACCACAAGCCATACTCACAGCGTGTCCGCTGTCTTTCGTGGACAGTCACAGAACGGGGAAACTGAGTCGCCCAATGTGTACAACCAGCTGAGGCCAAACGAGGCAGTGCTCTGTCTTCTCGTTTCAGTTCTCATACTAAACAAATGTCCTTTTGCAGCCTATTTAGTGCAAAATGAACGTTTTTAAAATTTTTTTGTGCTTTTTGTTGGTGATTTTGCTGTTTAAAATGCCCCATAGTGCTCAAGTGCTGTCCGTTGTTCCTAAGGGGCAAGATGGCTGTGATTTGTCCTACAGAGACAACACATTTGCTGCATGAGCTTTGTTCAGGCATGAGTTACAGTGCTGCTGGCCATGAATTCAATATTAATGAGTCAACAATATGGCACATTCAGAAAAAGAGGAAATTCACCCATCTATACCTAAGACCACTCTGGAAAGAGCTGAAGTTGCAACTATAGTTTGTGATGAAACTATGGAAAGGATGGAAAAGAGGCTAAAATTGTAGATTGATGAGATGCAACCAGTAAAAAAACACGCAGTGGAGAGTATTGTTGTGAGACGGATAGCCAAACAAAAATCTATGGTATAATGTATTACCTGGGGTCAGGAAAATGTTAGACCCTTGCAGCTAGTGCTGCCTGGCTCATGTGTTGCATGTATGCATGTAATGCGTGTAAAGGCAGTATGCATGAAAAACATTAAACTTGCAGGTTCTGCAGATCAGGAGTCAGAAGAATTTTAAAAATACCTGCTAGGTGTTATACAGAAAAAGGGTTATGTGGAAAATCAGGTATTCAATGCTGATGAGACTGGCTTGTTTCACAAGCTTGTTGACAGATGAACCTAGACAGCGCTGCCGCTGACAAAGATGTTGTGACCAGAAGTTCCCAGAAACCTAAGTCTCTATTTCCCCTCAGACCACTAGCTCAGTATCTGCTAACTCGGCATTTGTGGAGACCTTGCGGAACATGGCTAGCACAGATAATGGGACCTGATTAACTGGAAGACCACACGCTTCAGGAAGATGATATGCAGGGAAGTGTGGGAATATGTGGATAATAATAACTTAATAATTATAATTTATAATATAATCATTTATAATACAGTAAGTTGTGTCTCGTTTATTATGTTTATATTAAAAACTTTTTTCCCTATGGGTTTGCAGTCTCAGGGCATTTATCCCACCACAACAGGGTTGAATTTACGGAATCACTACGGGTTTGAAATTGACTATTTCCATGCTGACAGGATGTTGTCCAGGTGTTTATCAAGGCACTATATTTCATCTCCTTGAAAGGATTGTGAGCCAGAAGTTGAAAATATCTAAAGTACTTTATTTTTATTGATTTAACGAAAACGTCATGCATTGGGCACTTGCATGCGAGGCGCGGGTTGGGTGGAATAGAGAGAGACGCAAGGGCTCGGGGCCGCCGGCCCAGGAGGGGTGTGCAGCCGGGCTGGCATTCAGAGGAGCCCTGTGCCGAGTGCTGAAGGATGATTAGCTTAACCAAGCAAGACAGTCAGGGATGTAAGGAGGCCATCAGGGCAGAGAGAACATCATTTGTGCAGAGGCACAAAGACACGATGGTGCCTTCAAGCGGTTCGGCTTAACTAGAGCATAAAGCATGAGGCAGAAAACGGGGGCCGATGCGAGAGGAGGAGGGTGTGCTAGACTCCGTGCTGAAGAGCTCAGGTGTCTCCTCTAGCCACAGTGTGAGGGGAGCCACTGACGGCTTTCCAGTGAAGAAGCCGTGTGGTCAGTGGATGTGGTCAATTGTATGCTTTAAATAGCATCCTTGGTGGCAGAGCAGAGGGTGAATTTGAGGGAAGACCTGGTAAGATATCTGGACCCGAATGAGGGCAGTGATGGACAGCACGGGTTAAATAATAAAAATTGATCTAATATTTATTGAGGACTTTCTAAGTGACAGGCTCTAAGTGATTCAAATGAATTTACACATATAATCCTTATGGAAACCATGAGATGCAGGTATAATTATTCCCATTTTTCTCTTCAGAAAATCAAGGCACAAAGAAGATGAATAGTTTGGCCCAGGTCACATAACCAGTAGGTAGCAGTGGTAGCTTCACACCTGGGAAGTCTGGCCCCAAACCCCAGGTTTTGACCCCCACATGATACAACATCTCTAGGAGAAGGCTGGAGACATGTTTATGAGATAACAACTACTGGATTTGGTGATTATTGGACGTGGGAGGTGATGGAAAGGTCTGAAGAGTCTGACGGTTGTTTGGATTGCAGCTTGGATTGCAGCTGGGCCGGTGAACAGTGACACTGTTCTCTGGGACGGGAAGACGGGGACCTGGCATCGCAGTGAGGCGGGGCTGCTGGAACAGAATGCTGCACACTAGGTGGCTTCTGAACAACAGGAATTGAGCACTACTCAGCTATCAAAAGGAATGAAATGATGTGTTTTGCAACAATGTGGATGGAACTGAAGGCCATCATCCTAAGTGAAGTATTCCTATCCTCAGGAATGGAAAACCAAACACCACATGCACTCTACTAAGTGGGAGCTAAACGATGGGCACACACGGGCACAAGGAGATGGACTGGACATTGGAAACCAAGGAGGGGAGAGGAGGGTAGGAAGGAGTGAGGGGTGAAAACTTACCTGTTGGGAACAATGAACACTATTCTGGTGACGGGCACATTAAAAGCCCTGCCTTGAGCCTTATATGAGGTATTGATGTAACAAAAACATTTGTACCCCCTTAATATTTTGAAATTTAAAAGAAAAGACCGGCCGGGCGCGGTGGCTCACGCCTGTAATCCTAGCACTCTGGGAGGCCGAGGCGGGTGGATTGCTCAAGGTCAGGAGTTCGAGACCAGCCTGAGCGAGACCCCGTCTCTACTAAAAATAGAAAGACATTATATGGACACCTAAAAATCTATATAGAAAAAATTAGCCGGGCATAGTGGCGCATGCCTGTAGTCCCAGCTACTCGGGAGGCTGAGGCAGTAGGATCGCTTAAGCCCAGGAGTTTGAGGTTGCTGTGAGCTAAGCTGACGCCACGGCACTCACTCTAGCCTGGGCAACAAAGTGAGACTCTGTCTCAACAAAAAAAAAAAAAAGAAAAGACCAACAACAGAAATTTACTTCTCACAGTTCTGGAGGCTGGAAGTCCGAGGTCAGGGCGCCAGCACGGTGGGTTGCGGTGAGTGCTCCTTCCGGCCACAGACTGCTGAGTGCTGCCTTGTGTCTGCCCAGGGCAGAAAGAGAACCACCCGCTCTCTGGCCTCTTCTTGTAAGGACCCTCGTCCCCCTCGTGAGGGCTCCACCCTTGTGACCCAGTTACTTCCCAAAGGCCCCACCTCCACATACCATCACATTGGGATAAGGGTTTCAACATGAAATTTCAGGGGGGCACAAATAGTCAGTCCATTGCACCTGAGGTGTGGGAATAGGGGTAGAATAATCCACTTTTGTGCTTGTTGAGTCAGAGGTGCCTGCGGTTCATCCAAATGGACATAACCAGTAATTAGTGTTGGAACCGTGAGTCTGAAGATCAGAGAAAAGTTTAGGGCTAAGGAAATTAAAGAACCTTGGGTAGTCTATGTTTAAGCAGAAGAGGAGAAGGTAGAAGCCAGAAGAACACCAAAAAGATCCTTGCAAAGAAAAGGAGAACCAGGAGAGAAGGCAGAAGAGAAGGGCAGGACAACGGAGGGGCCAGCAGCGCATTGGTGAGCCTGGGCGTGGGCGCTGGAGTCCGCACTGCGGTGCTCAGCAGAGGGAAGTCGGTGCCGCGGAGACAGTGGAGAGGTGAGACACAGAAACAGAAAGTGCAGTCTGCTCTTGCAGAAAGTGTGGGCCGGAAAATAAGGAAATTGAGGGTAAATTTGATTACTTAACCTCTCTGAGGCTCAGTTTCTTCATCTGTAAAATAGCGATGCTCCTATCTCGCTCCCTTGCTGGGCTGCGGGGATGCCGTGCACACACAGAAAGTGCTCGATCAAAGCCAAGACCTTTCCCTTCCTACCAGCCCTTCCCTGAACCGTGAGCGTGACTCAGAGCCATGTGGTAAGGACAAAGATAAAGACAGGGTTTTTCCCCTCCGAGGAGCTTATAGTCTAGCTGGGATGACCACGCGATAATGAAACGCTATAATTTAATGTACACAGGACCGCATGGTCACTGCGTGGCAGCACAGATGCCACGGTGAGAGCACCATCCTGTCACAGGGCGGAGGGGTAGGTGGCTCTGTGCAGAGTACGGGAAAGACTCTGCATAAACGGAGACACTTTCCTAAGAATGGATGGAGTTTCACCAGGAAAAGGGATTTCAAGCAGAAGGAACGACAGCTCCAAGGGCGTGGCAGTGGCAATTCATGGAGCACCAGAGGAGTGGTGAGGAGGTGCCTGGCGGTAGGGGGACAGACGGCAAGGGCTGTCACAATGGTTAGCAGACAATATTTGAAGAACTCTGGGCCCATGCCGATAAATCTTGACCTTATTCTATAAGCAGTGGGCAGCCTTTGAGGATTTTTAAGAGGAGAATGACATGATAAATTTGATGTGAAGCAAGGAGGGAAGATTCAGGAGAACGTTTAAGTAACACATGTGGGAGATGACTTGATAAAAAGTTTTCTGCAAAGGATAAACAGTTGACCCTTAAACAAGGCAGGGGTTAGGGGTGCCAATCCCCCACACGGTTGAAAATCCATGTGTAACTTATGACTTCCGGAAAACTTACCTAGTAATAGCCTACTGTTGACTGGAAGCCTTGCCAATAATGTAGTCACTTAATACCTATTTTGTATATTATATGTGTTATATGCTAGATTCTTGTAATAAGGTAAAACAGAGAAAAGAAAATGTTGTTAAGAAAATCATAAGGAAGAGAAAATATATTTCCTATTCATTAAGTGGAAGTGGATCGCCATAAAGGGCTTCGTCCTCATCTTCTTCACGTTGAGTAGGCTGAGGGGGAGGAGGGGTGGGTATTGCTGTCTCTAGGGTGGCAAAGTGGAAGAAAATCCATGTAGAAGTGGACCCACACAGCTCAAACCCATGTTGTTCAAGGGTCAGCTGTAATCACAAGTTTACGTGCCTATTAAAAAAAATGTAATGTGGCCTGCATGAATACATGTACAGGACACAGTTTCCTTTTAACTAGAACTAAAGTAGACTTAAAGAATTCCAAGTCTAAGATTCTTTGGTTGTAAGTGTTTGGAGGCCTAAGAGAGAATTTCTAATAAAAGGGATAGAGATTATGTACTAGTTGAGTCAAATAATAGTTTCATAGTTTCTCCTAGTAAACCCAAAAAGATAAATTGCAAGCACAATTACCAAATGAGTATGAAGACAAGCAAAGAATAACACAGTGTAGCGTGAAAGAGTCAGAACACCAGGAGTATCAGAGCATGTGCTGAGTGAATCAGAACACTAGACCACTATTCTCAGAGTAGCCAATGGACTACTGTGGATTTTTTTTTTTTTAAGTTTTTTGCTTAATTTCTAAGTAGGTGAAGATTTCCTTTTAAAAAAGTAATAGAATTACCTTTTTTTTTTTTGAGACAAAATCTCCCTCTGTCACTGGGTACAGTGCAGTGGCATGTCATAGCTCACAGCAACCTCCAACTCCTGGGCTCCCAGCGGCTGGGACTACAGGTCCATGCTATGAGGCCCGGCTAATTTTTCTACTTTTAGTAGAGACGGGGTCTTGCTCTTGCTCAGGCTGGTCTTGAACTCCTGAGCTCAAGCGATCCTCCCACGTCGGCCTCCCAGAGTGCTGGGGTTACAGGAGTGAGCCACCATGCTCAGCCAGAATTACCTTTCCTTGTGTAGTTTTTTATTTAGTAGTCTGGGGATTAATATACATCCATAACTTTTCCGTCTACTTAGAATTTGTATTTTACCACTTTGAGTGGAATGCAGCAAACTTCCACCATACAGGTTCTTTAGCCTCCTCTTTTGTGTTGTAGCTGTCATGTATGTTGCATCTACACATATTGAAAACCTCATCAGATAATATTATAATTTTTGCTTTTAACTGTCAAACATATCTTTTAAAACTTAAGAGGAGAAACGAAATCTATTATATTTACCCAGCTTTTTACCATTTCTTTTGCTCTTCCTTCATTCCTGAAGTTTGAAGTTTCCCTTCTGTATGAAGATCTTCTGTTCATCTTTCTTTAGAGCAGGTCTAGTGCCTGTGACTGCCCTTAGTTTGTCTCCACGTGAAAATGTATGTATTTCACCTTCGTTCCTGAAGTGTGTTTTTGATGGATATAGAATTTTGGGTTGATAGTGCTTCAGCACTTTGCCAATATTATTCTACTTATTTCTGACCTCCATGAAAAATCCGCAGTCATTTGAATGAATTTCCCCTATGTATGATCTGTTGTTTGCTTCTGGATGCTTTTAAGATCTTTTCATTGTCTCTAGTTTTCAGTAGTTTGTTTATGATATCTCTGGGCATTGATTTCCTTAGATTTTTCTGTTTGAGCTCTTGTGTCTACAAGTTAACATTTTTCATCATATTTGGGATGTTTTCAGCAATTATTTCCTGATATTGTTCTGCACCACACTCTCTTTTCTCCCTCTGGAACTCTGATGACAGACTGTTAAATCTCTGTTGTTGTCCTATGGGTCCCTGAGGCTCTGTTGAGTTTTTTCCCCCTAATCTTTTCTCTCTCTGTTCTTCAGTTAAATAATTTCTGCTGAGCTATTTAAAAGTTTACTGATTCTTTCCTCTTTCATCTCATTTTATAACTGAATTCTGCCAGTGGATTTTTATTTCAGCTGTTATATTTTTCAGTTCTAACATTTCCATTTCATTCTTTTTTTTTTTTTTTGCATACTTTCCCTATTATTTTTTTTATTCATTTCAAGAATGTTCACCCTTACTTCTTGGAGCATGGTTATACATGAGCTGTTTTAAAGTCTTGGTCTAATAATTCCAACAACTGTGCATCTTGGTGTTGGCATCTGTTGACTGTCTCTTCTCTTACAAGCTATTGAGATTTTTGTAGCTCTTTATATGTCAAATAATTTTGTATTGTATCCTGGGCATTTTGAATATTATGTTGTGAGACTCTAGGCCTTGTTTAGTTCCTATTAAGTTTCTCAAGCAGTTGACACAGTTAAATTCAGGCTACAAGTTCTTCCCAGCCTTCAGGGGCTGTTTCTTATGTCAGTTCAGGTTTCAGGGTGTTTGTGGTGCCATTTGGATAATGTGGATCACACCAGTGCCAGTCTGGGACCTGTAAAATGTTCCACCCCGTAGTTCAGTTCTCTAAGAATGTAGTATGCTATTTAGGGTCAGATCCAGTCTTGCAGTTTGGGGGTAAGTCCAAGAGTTCGTACACAACATTACGGGATCATTTCCTTGAGCATTCTTCCAGATACTTCCTGGTTTCTAGGAACTCTCCCCCTTCCCCAGTCTTTCTGATAGAAAGGTGGGGCTTTCATTTTCCCAGTGCCACATGCTTCCTGCACTTGTGTCTGTCTCTGGAGCCAAGTGACAGGAAGACAGAGAGAAAAGGGGTTCTCCCCCACACTCTTGGGACCATGGCGCCTCTGGTCAGAGAAGCTTCCAGTCCTTCAGAGTTGTAGGTGCTGCCTGGCCACCACTGCTGTTACTAGACTGGGACTGCCGGGGGTGGGGTGGGGTGGGAGGAAACAACATCCAAATACACTGGATTTCCCCCATTCCCTCATACGTTAGGGACCCCTTTTTCTTCTCTTCAGATCAGAGAGGGCTTTTCCTGGAGCCTTGGGGTCCATTCCCAGTTTCAAGCTGCTACTGAGTTCAGGCCACGGGGGAACCACAGAGCAACAGCCCAGGAGACTCATCACCAGATCAGCGTAACTTCAAATTCCGGTTCCCCACACCGCGCCCCCATCCACCTGCTACCATTTACCTTCAGAGTCCTCAGACAGCTGATCTATATGCCTGTCCACATTTTCAGGTGCATTCAAATTCAAGAGATGGGGTGAAGTATGCTACTCCATCTTAACCCTAGTTTGTATATGGATGTTTCCAGAAACCACTAAAGGAATTCTCTAAGCATTATTTGCCTACTAGTGTGAGGAATATAAAAGCAAAAGCAAAAGGAGCAAACATTTATATGAATACAAACCATGATTTTTAAGTTAATACAATAACCTGATAAGGTAGAAAAAGCCAGGAGGGGCCAGGTTTGTCTCTGGACAATGGAATGATGAAGGAAAGGCCACAGCCCTGGTCATCCCAACCCCACGCAGCACCGCCCTTACACTCTGAAGGCGGCGTCTGTATTGTCATCCTGAGATGTCAGGGACTGCGTGAGTTGCATTTTAATTAAGTGCCCCCCAAAGAATATGCTTTAGCTAAAAGTATCAGTCTTGCTTTTGGGGAAGATACCAGGCTGTGAGGCTGACCAGCTGAGGGGGCTTTGGGAGTCTGAAGATCTTGACAGTCCTCATTTCATGCTGTGGAATGACAGCCCATCCACATAGCCACACAGGCTGCACACCGCAGACCTCAGGAGAAGTTTTTCTCATGCGCTGTAATGTGAATGCCCCCCGGAGCTGTGCACGTTTCAGCTGTGTGCTCTGCTCACAGGAAAAGTCCTGGGCAATTAGAAAAATTAGTGGATAACAACAACAGCCTGTCATTTCCTTTCTTCATTTACCCTCTGCCTGTTTCCTCCTCTCCCAGTGTTGGAGGAAGACGATCATTACCTCTGCAGAGTCTGTGGATCTCTCTAGAAGAAGCTGCCCACTCTCCCAGAGTGCACCGACAGGACTGAACCACGTGGGCTGGCCCGAGCACATTGCAGACACTGGTGAGTTACGCGCCGCTCTCTTTTGTTACGTTCTCTGACGCCCTGGCAAGGACAAGAAGGGAGCGTTGCTAGCAGCTATATCCACTTGTCTGGCGGCAGTAGCTTGAAGATGAGAGAGATGACGTCTTATCCCTCCGGTTGGGAAGGAGTGCTAGTACCTTGAGAAAAGGGATTCTAAGCCTGGGGCAGAGTCCACTATTGAATTCCCAAGCCTGGCTCCATTAGTTCATTTTGAGCAGAACTACTATCCTTTGCCCTTGTAACAGCATATAACCTCCAGAAGAAATAATCACGTAGTGAACTGTCTCTAATCTAGTGGTGGAACTTGGGTGTTTTCCTTTCTGAAGAACAGTAGCCTCTTCCTTGAGTTTTACGGCAGCCTCTGTGAGTTCCTTTCCCAAAACTAGAGCAAACAGCACCGCATCACACATTTGCCCATAAAAAGGTGGGCTTTTTGTGCCAGAAGGGAATTGGGTCTCATGCGAGAGCCAGGCTGGGCCTCTTTGTGCACAGTGCCACTTCCTCCCACCCGACCCAGGAGGGCCGGGCGTGCTGAGAGACATGCAAGGCCCCTGGTGGAAGGACAGGTGTCACGTGTCAGGTGTTGAGCAGGTGCAGACTGTTTTAGGTGGTGACCTTACAGTCTAACTTACAGTCTAAAAGCACTCACCTGGCTGGAAAGAGGCCAGATCTGGTGTTTAAGAAAGGTACACAAGAGGAAAGCCCTAAGCAGAGTTGAAAACACAAATCAGCCACACGTGTCAAACACACACTTTGTCCAGGCTTGGGGAGGGGGAGGGGCTGGTACTTACAGCTGTCAGCAGTGCGGTCCGGTTGGAGCTGACGACCCTACAAAGCCAGTGAGGGGAGGCAGAAGACAAAGGCACATGGCAGGCAGCCGAGCACAAGAGTTTGGCAGGTGCCATGCTAAGGAGTCAGCCCCGATGCAGACCCTGAGTCTCGAGCCCTGAATCTGACTCCGTGCACACTCCGTGCTGGGCCCTGGGGAAGCTGGCTGCCCAGATTAGCTGGTGGACGTTATTGTTTTTCCACTAGCAAATGGATGTGCTCAGGCTGCATTGTGAACTGGACTTTATGTCCAAGAGTCAGCCTGACGGGGGCACATGCCACCCTCTGCCCCACCGGGCAGTGCCCAGGATAAACCCCACCATGTCCCTCCTCTCGCAGTGGAGCCAGCGGTGCCAGATGCCACCCTGCCAAGTCCCTGGCACCTCCGGAGTTCACGCCTGTGACTCTGGAAGGGTCTGCAGGGTTTTGTCAGGAATTTCTTACTGCCTTCTGGTGGTATGGTTACTTCACAAGCCGTCGGTCACCTCTTTCTTCAAGCCAGTTGTATCTTTGTTGCGTCTTGTGGCTGAGATCCTTCCCCAGTTTCTAGTGCTAGTAAAGGATTTTCCCTATTTTTTTTTTTTTGAAGTTTTATTGAGATCTAGTTCACATACAATTCAGTGGTTTTTAGTATATTCACAGATGTGTGCAGTCATCACCACAGTCAACTTTAGAGCACTTTCGGCACTTCATAATAAATTCTACATCCTTAGCTACGACCTTCCCTCACCCTAAGGAACCACTGATCTGTTAACACTTCCTATCTCTGTAGATCTTGTGCACTTGCACATGAATGAAGTCATACAGGATGTGGTCCGGTGACTGGCTGCTTTCACCTGGCGCAGTGATTTCAAGGCTCATGCACAGAGTCCTGTGCGTCAGCACTTCATTCCTTTGTGGCCAGACATTGCACCGTGTGGCTTTCCCACAGTTTGCTGCTTCAGTCATCTGCTGATGAACATTTGGATTGTTCCGTGCGTTGGCTACTGTGAATGATGCTGCTGTAAGATGCTGTGTGCAAAATTCAGTGAAGACATCTGTCTTCATTTCTCTTGGATGTGGACCTAGGAGTGGAAACGTCAAAGCATCTGAGGAGGTGCCAGGCTGTTTCTAAAGCAGCTGTGCCATTTTACACTCCCACCCTCAGCGTAATTCCTCCGCTTTCTCTGCACCTGCATCAACACTTGCTATCTCACTTTCCACTCTAGTCGAACCAGTGGGGGTATTGTATCTCGTTGCGGCCGGGTTGCATTTCCCTGGTGACTGATGATGCCGGCGTCTTTCCGTGTGTTTATGGCCATCTGCATGTCTTCTCTGGAGAAATGTCTATCCAAACCCCTTACTCATTTTGAAATGAGGTTGTCTTTTTTACTGAGTTATAAGTGTCCTTTATATTCTGGATAGAAGTCCCTTACAGATACATGACTTGCAAATATTGTCTCCACTGCTGTGGATTATCTTTTCATTTTTTGATGTTGTCCTTTGAAGCACAAAAGTTGTTTTTTTTTTTTTTTAATTTTGATGAAGTCCAGTTTACCTCTTTTTTCTTTTGTTTCTTGTGCTTTTGGTGTCCTATCTAAGAATCCTAAGCCAAATCCAAGTCCATGAAGATGTGCTCCTGTGTTTCACCTAAGAGTTGTATAGTTTTAGCTCCTACATTTAAGTCTTTGGTGCATTTTGGGTTATCTTCTGTATGTAGTGTTAGGTGGGGTCCAACTTCCTTCCTTTGCATGTTGCCACCCAGTGTCCCAGCACCGTCTGTGGTGAGGACTGTTTTTTTCCCTTTGAATGGTCTTGGCGCTCTTGTCAGAAATAAGTTGGCCAGAGGTCTGTGGGTTTATTTATGGACTTTCAGTTGTATTCCACTGATCTGTCCCTTGTGTCACCACCACACTGTCATGATTGCCGTTGCTTTGTAGCAAGTTTTGAAATCAGGAAGTGTGAGTCCTCCCACTTTCTTCTTGTTTTTCAGGATTGTCTTGGCTACTCTGAGTCCCGTACAAGTCCATATTCGGTAGGGACTGTGTTGAACCTGTGTGTGAGTTTGGGGAGTGGCCATCTTAACAATACTGAGTCTTCTGATTCAGGAACATGGGGTTTTTTCCATTTATTTAGATCTGCTTTAATTACTTTCAACAATGTTGTGTGGTTTTCAGAGCATAAAGTTGCACCTCTTTTTGATAAATGTATTCCTAAGGATTTTATCCTTTTTGATACTTGTTTGCACTGGATTGACTCCCCCCAAAATTCATATATGGGAACCCTAATCCCCAGTGTGACTGAATTTGGAAATAAGGCCTTTAGGGACGTAATTAAGGTTAAATGAGGTCATAAGAGTGGGTCCCTAATCTGATAGAGCTGGTGTCTTTATAAGAAGCAGAAGCACCAGCGCTCTCTCCAAGAACACACTCAGGAGAGGGCGTGTGAGGACACAGTGCGAAGGCGACGGTCTATAAGCCAGGAAGAGAAGCCTCACCAGAACCCACATTTGCCCGCACCTTGATCTTGGACGTCTAGCCTCCAGAACTGGGAAAAAATAAAGTTCTGATATTTAAGCCACCCAGTCTGTACTATTTTGTGGTATTTTGTTTGTTTGTGAGACAAGGTCTCACTATGGAGTCTATGGTATTTTGTTATAGCAGCCCAAGCAGACTTATACAATGCTGTTGTAAATGGAATTATTGTCTTAATTTCATTTTCAAATTGTTCATTACAAGTGCATAGAAATACAATTGATTTTGGTGTATTGGTTTTATATCTTGCAACTTTGCTGAGCTCACTAATTAGTTCTAGTGATTTTTAGTGAATTCCTTAGAATTTTCTACATACAAGATCATGGCATCTGGAAACAGATAATTTTACTTCTTCCTTTCCAATCTAGATGTCCCTTATTTCTCTGTCCTAGACTAGTTGCCCTAGTTAGGACCTCCAGTATAATTCTGAATAGAAGTGGCGAGCGTGGACACTCTTGTTTCGTTCTTCATTCTAGAGAGAAAGCATCCAGTCTTCATCAGTAAGTGTGTCATCTCATCTGGCTGAGGAAGTTCCCTCCATTCCTAGTTTGTCAAGTGTTTCTATCATGAGAGGGTGTTGGATTTTGTCAAAACCTTTTTCTGTATCTATTGAGATGATCGTGCAATTTTTATTCTTTATTGATACGGTATTTTACACTAATTGATTTTCAGATGTTAAACCACACTTGCATTCCTGGGATAAATCCCACTGGGTAAAAGTGTGTAATTTTTAAAATATTTTGCCAAATTTAGTTTGCTAGTATTTTGTTGAGGATTTTTGCATCCATATTCATAAGAGATATCGGTCTATAGTTATCTTGTGACGTTTTTGTCTGGTTTTGGTATCAAGGTAAAATAAGTTGGGAAGTGTTCTTTCTTATTCTATTTTTTGGAAGAGTTTGCAAATAATTGGTATTAGTTCTTTTTTTCACAGTTTGGTAGAATTCATTGGTGAAGCCACGTGGGCCTGGGCTTTCCTTTGTAGGTAGTCTTTTGATTACTGATCCAGCAGCCTCTTGATTTGTTACACATCTATTCCGACGGTCTGAATTTCTTCTTGAGTGAGTTTTAGTTTGTGTCTTTCTAGGAATTTGTCCATTTCATCTAAGTCATCTAATTTGATGGCACACAACTGTTTATAGTATTCTCTTATAATCCTCTCTATTTCTGCAAAGTTAGTAGTAATGCTTCCTGTATCGTTTCTGATTCTCATATTTTGGGTCATCTCCTTTATTCATCAAGTCAGCTGAAGATCTGTTAATTTTGTTGATCTTTTTGAAGAATGGCTTCTGGTTTCACTGATTTTCTCTATTGCTTATCTCTTTTTTAAAATTTCTCATTATGCCTATTTTCTATTCTCTATTAATTTCCACTCTAAACTTTATTAGTAAACATTCCCTTTCTTCTACATGCAAAAGGTTTAGTTTTGCTCTTCTTTTTTCAGTGTCATAAGGTGGCAATTCAGTTGTTGATTTAAGATCTTTCCTCTTTCTTATTAAAATATGCATTTACAGTTATAAATTTCCCTCCAAGTTCTGCTCTATCTGTGTCCTGTAGTTTTGGTATGCTGTGTCTTCATTTTCATTCATCTCAAAGTATTTTCTTTTGCTTTCTTCTTTAACTTATTGGCTATTTAAGAGTGTGCTAATTTCCACATATTTGTTGTTTCTCTGTTATTTTCCCTGTTATTAAATTTCTAATTTCCTTGTTATTTTCTCTGTAAATTTCTCCTATTATTTATTTCTAATTTCATTCCACTGGGGTTAGAGATCACATTTTGTATTATTTCTATACTTTTAAATTTACTGAGGTTTGTTTTATGGCCTAACATAGGATCTATCTTGGAGAATGTTCCATGTGCACTTGATAACAATCTAGTTGGTGTACAGTGTTGTTCAAGTCTCCTGTTTCCTTGTTGATTTTCTGTACAGTTGTTCTGTCCATTATTGGAAGTTGGATATTAAAGTCTCCACCTATTATTGCTGAATTATTATTTATTCCTTCTCTTCTGTCAGTTTTTGTTTTATGTATTTTGGTACTGTTATTAGGTGTATATGTTTGTAATTGTTGTATCTTCCTCGTGTATTGACCTATTTATTATTCTAAAATATTCCTCTTTATCTCTAATGACATTTTTTTGTTTTAAAGGCTATTTTATCTAATACTAGTATAGCTATTCCAGTTTTGTTGTGGTTGTTCTTTGCATGATAGAGTTCTTTCCATCCTTTTACTTTCAATCTGTGTCTTTGAATCTAAAGTGTATCTCCTGTAGATAACATAGACAGGCAAACATAGGAGATATTGCTGGCTGGGTTCCAGACTGCTGCAATAAATGCAAATGTCATAATAAAGTGAGTCACCAATTTTTTTGGTTTCCCAGTGCATATAAAAGTTATGTTTACACTATATTATAGTTTATTAAGTCTGCAATAGCATTATGTCTAAAATAACAATGTATATACCTTAATTTTAAGAAATATCTTATTGTTAAAAAATGCTAACAATCATCTGAGCCTTCAACAAGTGTAATCATTTTTTTGGTGGAGGATTGCCTCAATGTTGACTGATCGGGGTGGTGGTTGCTGAAGTTTGGGTGGCTGTGGAAATTTCTTAAAATAAGACAACAGGCCGGGTGCGGTGGCTCATGCCTGTAATCCTAGCACTCTGGGAGGCCGAAGCAGGTGGATCGCTCAAGGTCAGGAGTTTGAGACCAGCCTGAGCAAGAGTGAGACCCTGTCTCTACTAAAAATAGAAAGAAATTATCTGGCCAACTAAAATATATATAGAAAAAATTAGCCGGGCATGGTGGCGTATGCCTGTAGTCCCAGCTACTCGGGAGGCTGAGGCGGTAGGATCGCTTAAGCCCAGGAGTTTGAGGTTGCTGTGAGCTAGGCTGACGCCACGGCACTCACTCTAGCCCGGGCAACAAAGCGAGACTCTGTCTCAAAAAAAAAACAAAACAAACAAACAAAAAAAAAACCCAGGAAGGTTTGCCACAATGATTGACTCTTCCTTGCACAAAAGATTTCTCTGTAGCACATGACGCTATTTGATAGCATTTTACCACAGTACAATTTCTTTCAAAATTGGAGTCAATCCTCTCAAACCCTGATGATGCATCATCAATGAAGTTTGTGGAATATTCTAAATCCTTTGTTGTCATTTTGACATGGTTCACATCATCTTCACCAGGAGTAGATTCCGTCTCAAGAAACCACTTTCTTTGTTCATCCATAAGAAGCAATACTTCATCCAATAAAGTTTTATCATGAGATTGCAGCAATTCAGTCACATCTTCAGGCTCCACTTCTAATCCTAGTTCTCTTGCTGTTCCCACCACATCTGCAGTGACTTCCTTCAGTGAAGTCTTGAAGCCCTCAGAGTCATCCATGAGGGTTGGAATCAACTTCCAAACCCCTGTGAATGTTCATATTTGACCTCGTCCCATGAATCATGGATGTTCTTAATGGCACCTAGAATGGTGAATCCTTTACAGAAGGTTTTCAATTTACTTTGCCCAGATCCATCAGAAGAATCACTCTCTGTGGCAGCTATAGCCTTACAAAATGTATTTCTTAAATAATAAAACTTAAAAGTTGAAATTACTCTTTGATCCACAGGCTGCAGAATGGATGTTGTATTAGCAGGAATGAAAACTACATTAATCTCCTTGTACATTTTCATCAGATGTATTGGGAGTCCAGGTGCATGGTCAATGAGCAGTAAAGCTTTGAAAGGAATCTTTTTTTCTGAGCAGTAGGTCTCAGCAGTGGGCTTAAAGTATTCAGTACACCATGCTGTAAACAGATGTGCTGTCAGCCAGGCTTTGTTGTGCTATTTCTAGAGCACAGGCAGAGTAGATTGAGCATAATTCTTAAGGGCCCTAGGATTTTCAGAAAGGTAAGTGAGCACTGACTTCAACTTAGAGTCACCAGCTGCACTAGCCCTAACAAGAGGGTCAGGGTCAGCCTGTCCTTTGACGCTCCGACACCAGGCATTGACTTCTCTCCAGCTATCATAGTCCTAGATGGCATCTTCTTCCAATATAAGGCTGTTTCGTCTACATGGAAAATTTGTTTAGTGTAGCCACCTTCATCAATGATCTCAGCTGGCTCTTCTGGATAACCTGCTGCAGCTCCTCCATCAGGACTTGCTCTTTCACCTTGCACTTTTATGTTCTGGAGACAGATTCTTTCCTTAAACCTCATGAACCAACCGCTGCTAGCTTAAGACTTTTCTTCTGCAGCTCCTTCACCTCTCTCAGCCTTCACAGAATTGAACAGAGTGAAGGCCTTGTTCTGGATTAGGCTTTGGTTTAAGGGAATGTTGTGGCTGGTTGGATCTCTCCAGACCACTCAACCTTTCTCCATATCGGCAATAAGGCTGTTTCACTTTCATTTCATTGGTGTGCTGACTGGAGTAGCAGTTTTAATTTCAAGAATTTTTCCTTTACACTCAGAATTTGGCTGTTTGGCTCAAGAGGTCTAGCTTTCAGACCATCTTGGCTTGTAACATGCCTTCCTAACTAAGCTTCACTGTTCTAACTTTTGATAGAAAGTGAAAGATGTACAACTCTTCCTTTCACTTGAACACTTAGCGGGTTATTAATTGGCCTAATTTCAATGTTGCCGTTTCTCAGGAAATAGGAAAGCCCACGGAGAGGGAGCGAGGATGGGCAGGGCAGCAGTCAGAACACACACGTTGTGTGCTAAGTTTGCTGTCCTATATGGCATGGTTCCCGAGACACCCCACAACAATTACAGTGGGAACACCAAGCGTAACTGATCACAGATCACCGTAACAGAGGTAATAATAATGAAAAAGTCTGAAATACTGTGAGAATTACGAGAATGTAACACAGAGACATAGTGAGCACCTGCTGCTGGGAAAATGGCACTGACAGTGCTCAACGCGGCGTCCCCGCAAACCCGCCACCCCTGCGAGACGCAGCATCCGCCAGGCGCAGCAGGGCAGCGCGGTGAGAGGGGACGCGCCGGCGGCGACGCTCCACCCAGCCGGCCCTGCCCTTGGGGCGGAGTGTTCCATCCAGTCACAGGCAGTGTTGCTGTTGATATGGTTGTTTGCATCCACCGTCTTACTTTTTGTTTTCCATATGTCTTGTATTAATAGTTTGTTGCTTTATTCCTCCTTTACTGCTTTTCACACGGAGTGAATATTTGCTGATGTAATAGTTTAATTTAATTAATGATTCACCGTATTTTTTTGAAATTTTTTTAGTAGTTTCTTTAGGGTTTAACATATACATGTCTTATCAGAATCAACTTCAGATGGATACGATCTTCCTTCCAGTAACATATAGAAATACTACTCCTATACGGCTCCATTCCCTTCTACCCTTTTTGTAATATTACTGGTATACATATTACATCTACTGATATTACAGACCCAATAGTGCATTAATAAAATGATTACTGTATCATCTGCCTGCATTTTATTAACCCATTACAGCTTTCTCTCACCTACCTCCTTTATGCTTCTCATTGGCAGATAAATTCCACATATATTACATTGTTATATGTTATAGACCCCAAATACACTATGCACATATTATCTTATATAATTGCTTTTTAAATTAGTTAAGAGAAGAAAAGAGAAAAATAGGAATTTATAGTGTCTTTTATAATTACATAATTGCCTTTACTGTTCCCTGTGTTCATATGGATTCACGTCATCCTCTAGGGTCACTTGCTTTCAGTCTGAAGAACTCTCTTTAGGATTTCTTATAAGTTGGGTTTGCTAGCAACAAAGTCTTTTAGTTTTTGTTTATCTGGGAAAGTCTTTAGCTTTCATTTTTGAAAGAGCGTTGCTGCTGTAATTGTATGAAATATGTATTTGGTCTCATCCCTGTTTCCTGGCATACAACTGCTAAAATTCTTGCCATTTCCAAAGTGCTGTCTCTTTGTATGCTGACTGACTGATGGATGATTGACTGATGGCTGGCAGCCCCCAGGCAGCTTCAGGTCACCAGAAAAACCACAGCAGGATTAGAGGGTTGGAACTTTCAGCCCCACCCCCAGTGGCCAATGGTTCAATCAATCATTCCAATGTAATGAAGTCTCCATAAAAGGTCCAGAAGGACAGGGTTCGGAGAGCTTCCAGATAGCTGAAGATGGGAGGCCAACAGGAAAGTGAACAAGAACTCATCCCTGTGTGGGGGAGGGTGGTGCACCCCAGCTCTGTGGGGACAGAAGCTCTTGAGCTCAGGACCCTTCCAGACCTCACCCTATGTGTCTCTTCATCTGGCTGTTCATTTGTATCCTTTAAAATACCCTTTGTAATAAATTGGTAAATGTAAGTAAGTGTTTCCCTGAGTTCTGTGAGCTGCTCTGGCAAATTAATTTAACCAAAAGAGGGGGTCATAGGAACCCCAACTTCAAGCCAGGCAGAAGTTCCAGAGGTCTGGAATTGTAACTGGTGAGGAGGAGGGTCTGTCTTGGGGATTGAGTCCCCAACCTGTGGGATCTGATGCTGTCTCCAGGTAGATAACATCAGAACTGAATTGGAGGACACCCACCTGGTGTCAACTGCAGAACTGATTGCTTGCTTGCTGGTGGAGAGAAATCCCCGCGTATTTGGGGGTCACAGGAGTCTTCTGTGTTGATTGTTGTGGTGTGAGAGCAGAGAAAAAATGATTTGAGTTCTTCCAAACAGCTGCATAAAGGATTCTTGGTTGACAAGTATTTCTTTTTCCTTTTAGCATTTTTGACACGCTATCCCACTGCCTTTTGGCTTCTGTAGTTTCTGCTGAGAAGTCGACTGTTAATCATATTGGGGAAGCCCTAGTAATTTATATTCGCTTGCTGTTATTCTCTTGCTGCTTTCTAGATTTTCCCCTTGTCTTTCACGTTCAGCATTTTTACTATGATGTATCTACGTGTGTCTGTGTTTATCTTCCTTGGCAATCATTGGGGTTCCTGGATGTGTGGGTTATTGTTTTTCAATAAATTCTGAAAGTTTTTATTCATTATTTCTTTGAACACTTTTTCCTTCCCCTTTCTTTCTCTTCTTTATTTCTGGCATTCTCATTGCTCTCACGCTGGTGCACGGAACAGCGTCCCACATTTCTCTAAGACTCTGCTCACTTTTTTCATGGTTTTCTCTCTGTTCTTTGGCTTGTATAATCTCTATCAATCTGTCTTCAGGTTTGGTAATCCTTTCTTCCACCTGTTGAAACCTACTGTTAAGCCCTTCTAATGAATTTTTATTTAGTTATTAACATTGTACTTGTCAACTCCAGAATTTCCACTTGGTTCTTTTTTATAATTTCAGTCAAGAGAATTAAAGAGATTTCATTATCTCTTTTATGATTATAAATCTCTAAACCTATAATTTATAATTAATTATAATTATAATTTATATAATTATAATTAGAATAAATATGTTATAATACATTTATTATTTCTAAATTATATTTATAATTTATTCTCTGATGTAACATTGTCATGATATCTTTTCCTCTTAATCATGGCTCTGTAGTTCTGTGGACATGTTTCTAATGGCTACTTTGAATTATTTTTCTGATACCTCTGACATCTGGTCACTCTCACAGTCAGTTTCTATCGCCTGCTTCCCCCCCCACCCCCATTGTATGGGTCATACTTTCCTGTTCCTTTGCATGTTTCATAATTTTTGCTTGGAAATTGACCATTTGAGACAATACACTGTAACAACTCAGTACTGCTCCCCCACCAGTCCTGCTCTTGTTATTTGCTTATTTAGTAACTGGCGACATTGTTTTGGGGAAGTCTCTTTCCCTTCCTACAGGGTTAAGCCTCTGGTGTCCCTCAGAGAGATGTAGCTCTGGGCAGGCCCACACTTACCCTTGGATGACAGTGGCTTTCCCAGGGCTCTTTTCCACTTTCTCTGATCACACCCAGATGTTAAACACCACTCACTGGCAGCTGACTGTTTTTTTATTTTCAATATTGTCCTGGGGCATAAATTGTTCTACAAGCTAATGCAATCAAATTCTGGCTCACTGGAAGGAACACTTTCTGAGGTCAATGTTTGGTGTTTGTTCCAATCCCAGAAGGGCTCTTCTCAACTGTCTTAGTCTCTGTTCTCTCTCACAAATAGCAGTTTACAGTCTAGGCTGTATCTCTGCTACATCCACAAATCTCCCAGTTCCCTTCACTGCAACCTCCACTATTTTTGAAAGCACCTTTAGGTTTAAACTTCTCCATGCTCTGTTACAAATGAGGTCAGTTCCTTTGGAAAGAAATCAGGAGCTATCTGTTTTACAGCCCACTTCTCCCCCAGGCAAAACCTTTGAGCCAGGGCTCTGGAGCTGGGGCTAAGGACAATGGCAAGCTTCTCTCTGAGTGACACTCTGTGGGTCCCTTGGGGAGGGAGAGCATTAGCCCAAGGTCCTCTCAGCTTGCCTCTCCTGGCGTGGAACCACTGTCCTACAAGCAGGGGGAAGGGCTACCAGGTCCTCAGTGTTCTGCGCGTGCCAGAGAAGGGAGCCGGCACTGCCCAGCCACGCTCACCCAGCAACAGGCAGCTGGTGGCTGGGCCGCAGCAACAGATAGCTGGGGGCAGGGAAGAAAGGCCTCTGGGGGAGCTGGGGGGAAAGAAGCCCAATGTCAGGCTGCAGCAGCCTGTAGTGGCGTCTCTGCCTAGCTCCACTGAGAGGGGGAGGGAAGGGGCAGTCTTGGTTCAAACAACACAGACTCTCGCCTTTCTTACTAAATTGTTGATTTGCTTGAAGAGACATTTCTTTATTTGCTGTTTACTCTTAGGACCATTCCAGAGGTTTTAAATGGTCGTTTTTTAAATGATTTTCACCAGTTTCACTGGGGAGTGGGTCATTGGAGTTCCTCTCACTGTCCTGCCCAAAGTCAATCTCAATTTTCTCTATTTTTACAACCTATTGGTAATTTCAGTGAGAGTCTTGGAGAAGATCAGTTAAATGACTGTGCTCATATCATACCTTATTCCGATCCACTTCTTAAACTTCCTCATGATATCCTCAGCAGCTAGCATTATACTCTGCACACACTAGGTTCGCAGTGTCATTTTTGCCAATGGTACTGGTGATATTCCAGCAAGAAGTGTCTGGGGAATCGTCAAAAAGGGGGGAGAGGGCATTAACAGTTACAGAGTGGTTCAGAGCATGGGTGGTGAGCCTGGGCCCAGCTCCACCACCTCCTGAGTGTGTGGCCTCGGATTATTCTGAGGCTCAGTTAATTTCAACTGTCAAATTGGCTAATAATGGTACCTATTAGATAAAGGTGTGAAGATTAAATAATATATGCAAAGTTTCTAACACTTGGTATACACGTAATAAATACAAGCTAACATTTCAGACATTGCTAGGCACTGTCGCACATTCACAGGTCATTTCACTCAGTCCTCACGAGAATCCTGCAAAGCAGTTGTTCGTAGTCCTGTTTGATGGGTGAGCAGAGAAACACGCAGGAAGGTCAAGTAATTTACTAGGTTGCAACTAGTAAGACAGAACCAGGATTTGAACCCAGATCGCTCTGGCTTTAAGCTTCTCTCCATCCAGCACTGTTGTGGCAAGTAGAGGATTAGTTAGGAGACACGAGACAGAAACTGATCTCTAGGCTTCGGTCCCACTCTGTTTCTGTTTCTGCGTGTATGGCTGGATTTCGTCTCCTACCTTCACTCCATCAAGCCAGCCTCAAGCAACACTGACCTTTCTGTGCTGACCCTTCTGTGCTGACCTTTCTGACATTGTGTAAATGTCCATTCATATATACACATGTGTGTACAGAATATAAACACAGACATGCACTGCATAATGGCATTTTGGTCAATGACAGACCACATGTATGACAGTGGTCCCATAAGATTATAATGGAGCTGAAACATTCCTATCGTCCAGCTATGTCTCCATCAGAATGCCATAGCTCAACACATTACTCACACATTTGTACTGATGCTGGTGTAAACAAATATTTTTTATAGATGTAGTGTAGCCTCAGTGCACAGTGTGTATAAAGTCTACATCAGTGCACAGCAGTGTCCGAGGCCTGCACATCACTCATCACTCACTGACTCACCCAGAGCACCTTCCAGTCCTGCAGGCTCCATTCATGGTAAGTGCTGTTTGTTATCTTTTATATCGCATTTTTTCTGTAGCTTTGCTAGGTTTAGATAGGTTTCAATACACAAATACATACCATTGTGTTACAACTGCCCACAGCATTTGGTACAGCAACCTGCTGTGCAGGTGTGTAGCCCAGGAGCAGCAGGCCATCCCACACAGCCGAGGTGTGCAGTAGGCCATGCCATTTGTGTGAGTGCACTCTCTGATGTTCAAACAAGGGCAATATCATCTAAACATGCATTTCTTAGAACGTATCCCCATTGTACAGCATGCATGACTATAGATGAACAGTATATATGTGTACCAAAATAATTATTTATAATCATAAACCTAACATGTGATGGTAAGGGCATCTCTTATCTCTCTTAATAGCATCCAAAATGCTATTAAGAGAATGCTATAAGCTTTGCAGGGGTAGAATCTTCCCACGGTGGGGGCAGCTAAGTCTCACTGTACCAATCATCGTCCCCAAGATCCCTGCACCTCGGACAGTAGGCATTAATTTCAGCTGTCATCACCACACAGATCCCTTTCATACTTGAGCACAAACGGGGACACACTACCTTTCCCCACATGACAGCTAAAACCATGATACCTGATTTGAATACACTGACGTCTTGGGAAGATTCAAAAGGGAAATAGACTTTGTAAAGGCATGGCACTTGGCTGTGTGGCTGAGACAGCGGCTCACACGGGCTAGACCTGCTCAGGCTGCTGCCACTGCGCCCTCCACATAGGAGCACCCTCAGGCCTCCCCAAGTCCTAAACCCAAAGAGTGATCCTCCCTCTCCTGCCTAGCTGCCCCCCCGCACAGGTCCAGGCCGCACTCTGGGGACACGGTGCTGGGGAAGGCCCTGTTCCCTCACATTCCCCATCTGTAGGGAGCAGCGAGCCACTGGCAGAGTAAGTGCCGAGAAGGACTAAACTGAGTCTGAGGAGGGGCATTGACTGAGATCTGAAGGTTAAGAAGGAGCCAACACCATGAAAAGGCAAGAGAAGGTCATCCTAGGTGAAAGGGACAGTGAGTGCCCAGACACTGAGAGAAAAGGAGACGCAGCCAGCCAGCGCTATGGCTGGGGCAGAGAGCAAGGTGCAGGGGTGGGAGGAGGGTGGGAGGAGAGTGGGAGGAGGTGAGAAGTCCATGGCCAGGTCTTGGGAAGTGTGAAGGGAAGCCTCTGAAGAGGCTGCTGGAGGGGCATGGCATGGTCTGATGAATACTCCATGTATTTTAGAGCCTCCTTGGGCTGCTCTGTGGATGAGATTGAAGCTGTCTTCCAAGCATGGCATTGTCATGGTAGCAGTACAGTGAGAGACAAATGGACAACCCTGACATTTATTTTGGAGGTAGAACCCACAAGATGTGCTGATGGGTTGGGAGGGATGACGGATGCTGGCAGTGACCATCCCTTCCTGAGCAGTTCTTCCCACCCACCAGGGCTGGGCACACAGGCCTCCAGAGACAACCACAGGAGAACACAGATGGTGACCCCAGCCATGCAGAGGAGCCTGTGCCCAGGAAGGAGGGAAGGGAAGAGCCCATCTTCCCAAGGATGGGAAACAATGGAAGCAGAGATGGGAATTGTGCATGCTGGGTATGGGGTGGCCAGAAAAGGCCGGCACATCCTCCAGACAAGTAAAGGAAACTGAGGAACCGAAGGCAAGGAGATCCACACGGAGATTTGGCTGAGTCATCCCCCAATGCCCCTTAATTGAACAATAACACCAGTATTAGCTGTGCATGTACAAAGCTTGGTCCTTCACCTAGAACTGTGCTGGGCCATTGCCCAAGATGTTGGGGCAGATATTATTAATAACATACTTGTGTGCTGGCCTAGATAGCAGAGGGAGGCCAGGAGAGGAAACAATGGGATGCAGGGTCCCTGTGGTACAGAGCTAAGAGCTAGGAGCGCAGGGATGGAGATGGGCGATAGGAAACAGACCCCAAATGGAGGGAAGCAGAGAGAATGCCCAATTTTCCAGCACCCACTCTGTACCGTCTGGCGTGTTGGAGCACCGCACGCACCTCTTACTCATCCTAGCCATCTCAACACTGCTGGCGCGCTACAGCAGAACCAGCCCCCGCAGGCTGGGGAGGGGTGATGATGCTGCGTGAGTGCTGGGGGAGGAGGGGTGTCAGCGGCCCTGATCATTCCCCCAAACCCCCAAGGGAGACCACAGCGCCCACTGTTTTCCACCTCCTGGATTTTGTATTTCACATGATGACGTCTTGATTAGCGCCCTTGTTTGGAGCTGTGGAGGCATCTCTTCTGCTAGGCGGACTCTAAGAACCTATGGATGCCCACGACTTCTGAGAGAGACAGATGACAGAGAGATGCCCTTCCCTACCCTGACCACCCCCCAATAACCCCATAATTCCTGGCTCCTTGTCATGCGCCTTGTGGCCCCCATTTTCGTTTATGCTTGTCACTGTACTTTTTCCACACACTTTCTTAAATCGTTTAGCATGGACGATGACTCCACTTGGTATAGCCCCTTAAACACCGCAGAGCGCCGGCCGACCCATGTGCCCCGGCGGGGCGCGCTCTAGCCCCTGGCTGTCGGGAGGGTGGCAGGAGTCCGGTGGTCCCCGCTCCCCGTGGGCGTGGCGGGGCCAGGGACTGGGGGTGGGGGGAGGCCGTGTCCCTGCGGAGCGCGCTCCCCGGGTCGGCGTGCACGCCTGCCTGCCTGGCCCGGTCTCTGCCCCGGGCTGAGCTGTGCCACCTGCTGTCGTCCCCGCCCCCATGGGTGTGGACGCGCCGCCGGCGGTCGGAGCTGGAGTCCTTGCGGAGGAAAAACGAGCGCCTGCCCGCTCTACTCACCACCATGGCCGCAGGGTTCCTGGGCGTCCCCTCCTGAGGACAACCCTGTCCTAATACAAGCGTGCGAATGCCGGCGGCGCAGTCCTGCGGGCACCGAGGGCGGCCTGGGGCCCCCGCACGCCGCGCCCGCGCCCGCCGCCGCCGGCGCTCCAGGTCTGCGTGCGCGCGTGCGTGAGCGCGTGCCGACCGGGCCCGCGACCCGCGCCGGGGTCGCCTCCGCGGCTCTGCGCCCGTACGGCCGGCCGGGAGCTGGCGGCGAGGGGGTGCGCTGCGCCCTGCCCGGTGGGCGCCTGGCCTCGCCCTGAGCCGCGCGCGCCCCGCGCCTGCAGAGGGTCCCCGCCGCCGCGGCCGCAGAGCCAGAGCGGCCGGCGGCCGGCCGAGAGCCTCCTTAGCGGAGCCCCATGATGTCAGCCGGCCCGGAGCGGCGGCCGCGCGGCGGCGAGGATGGGGCCGAGGACGCCGCACCGCCACCCGCACGCCCCTCGCCCTCCGACGGCGACCCCAACCCCGGCTCGTGCGCCCCATCGCCCGGCAGCCCCGCCACCGCGCCGCCGCCCTCGGCCCAGCCTCCCCCGAGCCTGTGGCTGGAGCTCGGGCCCGCCTGCATGAGGGCGCAGCAATGCCCCAGCGAGTCGAGCGGGCAGACGAGCGGCGGCGACCTGGGCACTAGCAGCAGCAGCAGCGCTGGGCTGTCCCCGGGCTCCGACTCGGACAGCAGCGGCGTGGTGTGCGGCGGCCGCGGCGGCAGCGGGGGCATGCGCGGCGCCCTGTCCCGCTCCTGGAGCCTGGAGAGCCTGCGCTCGGCCACCGCTGGTAAGGGCGCCGCCCGCGCCCTGTGCTCCCGGCGTCTGTCCTCTCGCGCCCCTTCGCCTCTCCTTTCCGCTTGTGACTGTCTTTCCTGCCTCTCCTTTTCCTGCCTCACTTTTCCTGTTTCTTGTTTCCATCTCTTGGTCCCTTCCTTCCTATTGCTTCACCCTTCCGATTCTTTTCATGTTCCTCGTTTCCTTCTGATGTCCTCCCACCTGTCTTCTCTTCTTTGACTCGCTTCTACCGGTGGGCCACCTGTTACAGCGGGGACCCTGTTGGCCGCCCTAGCAGGGCACGTCGTCAACTGGGAAACCGCTTGTTTAAGGTGAGACTAGAATTTGGTCGCTGGATGCGCTGTTTCCTTTCCCCAAGCTGTTCTTGACCAATGGACAGGTCTGGTTTTCCAGACCGCAGCTCTGTAAAGCAAGGAAGATGGAAGAGGGCCCCCTGGCCGAGGGTGGACCGTGTTGCGCCACCTGGCTGTGGGTGTGCTTGGTCCTGACCCCGAGACTGAGGCTCCTAGCCCAGAGGTGGGGGCTTGTCCTGGCCCTCGGGAGCAAGAGCGCATTTTCCCGTACATGGGATTGCTCCCGTGTCTCCTGGTACCGTGTGCCCCCCGTAGTGCTCCCGTATCTACTTGGAGGGCCGAGTTTTGGCTATTGATTGAGAAGAAGACTTTGGCTGCAAATATTAATGGAGTGAGGAAGTCTAGAGTGGCTTTATGGATGGTGATCACCTGCCCTTGGTTATTTGCTGCAGGGGGTTCTTTCTATTTTACTTCTTGCAAACACTCCACAAGTATTGTGAGCCTCTGCAGTAGGGGTGAAGGAAAGCAGTTGCTGCCTGGAAATCAGGGAGGTTATGCACCCATTATGCTTCTGCGTGGGGCTGAAGGAGCAGCCTGCGAAAGCTGCAGGGCCCCACATCAGCGTGGGGTGAGACTGAATGTGCCGCAGTCAGAGGTCAGAGCTAGAGAGGAGGGGCCATACAGACTGCAGAGGGGAGCACAGTTGTATCCGGAGGAGTAGAGAAAAGGCCACTCCAGCGTTGAGCGCACCTTGAATGACAGATACAGGGGTTGGACTTTGCTCTGCAGTCAGAGGGTTGGGAAAGGGAAATGGAAGACATGCAGACCTCTGCAGTGAGCACTCCGTGATCTCATCTGCCCTCTCCCAAAACATACCATGAAATTCAGGAAAGTTGAATAATCCAGCTGTTGGTTTTTCCTCCAACTAAAAGTGTTTCATTAGGCCGGGCGCGATGGCTCATGCCTGTAATCCTAGCACTCTGGGAGGCCGAGGTGGGTGGATTGCTCGAGGTCAGGAGTTCGAGACCAGCCTGAGCAAGAGCGAGAACCCCGTCTCTACTAAAAAATAGAAAGAAATTATATGGACAACTAAAAATATATAGAAAAAAATAGCTGGGCATGGTGGTGCATGCCTGTAGTCCCAGCGACTCGGGAGGCTGAGGCAGGAGGATTGCTTAAGCCCAGGAGTTTGAGGTTGCTGTGAGCTAGGTTGACACCAGGGCACTCTAACCAGGGCAAAAGAGCGAGACTCTGTCTCCCAAAAAAAAAAAAAAAAAATGTTTCGGCTGGGCGCGGTGGCTCACGCCTGTAATCCTAGCACTCTGGGAGGCCGAGGCGGGTGGATCGCTCGAGGTCAGGAGTTCGAGACTAGCCTGAGCAAGGGTGAGACCCCGTCTCTACTAAAAATAGAAAGAAATTATATGGACAACTAAAATATATATATACAAAAAATTAGCCGGGCTTGGTGGCGCATGCCTGTAGTCCCAGCTACTCGGGAGGCTGAGGCAGTAGGATCGCTTAAGCCCAGGAGTTTGAGGTTGCTGTGAGCTAGGCTGACGCCACGGCACTCACTCTAGCCTGGGCAACAGAGTGAGACTCTGTCTCAAAAAAAAAAAAAAAAAATGTTTCATTGTTGTGTAGCTCTGATTTCATCCGATCCCAATTTCCTTGAAACCCTCCTTTCCCTCCTTTCAGGTGCTTAAATAGAACCCATTTTGAGAAAACCAAGCTAGATAAAAATGTAAGTGGGACCTTAATCACACTGGCAAAGAACCCCCTTCCCTCTCTCTTTGCCCAAATGGCTTTCCTTCCTTTCCAGAGTTGAAAGGCATTCTTGCTCCCAGCTTGGAAGCTGCAGACCCGGCCCAGAGAGGCTCGAGGAGGTGGCCCTGGTCACCCCTCAGTTCCCCCCCCAAGACTCCTCCTTTCTTCCTTCTGTCCCAAATATGTGCAGCAGTGAGACAGGTGGAGATGGCAGAGACTGGGGTTTACTAAGCAACACCAAGACCAGGGACTCCCCAGCCCAGCAGCACTGAGGCAGCCTGGGTGGGTTTCAGAGATAACAGCAATGTTTGCGTGAAGGTCTGGAGTGTGGGGCTGGAGGGAGCACAAGGGGAAAGCGAGGTCCCAGAGAATCCTCCTTGAGGGGATCAGAGCTGCCTTGGCAATGGGCGTTAGAGCAACAGGTGTTGTAAGAGTTGATATGAGACCAGAAATGAACGAGGTGCCCTGGCCCCCAGGCAGCACACTGCCCGGGAGTGCTGGTCAGTCACCAGCCACAGAGCCAGTGAGGAGGGCATTTTAAATCACCTCTTCATCTTCTCGGCTGCTGCTCCCATTCCTCGGCCCCTGCTCCCATTCCTCGACCCCTGCTTCCTGCCTTGTTTGGTGGGACCTGCCTCTGCAGTCAGCAGCACTGGATGTGTAAAAAGACATTGCATGTATGCTATAGACTGGGGAGGCCATGAGGCCGTCCGTCTGTCCCAGCTGGATTCCCCGGTGCTCCTCTTCTGCAGTGGTACTAGCAATTTGCCGTCCTTGGCAAGAATTGAGAAATCAGGCACTCAAATAATTCTCTTTAGATTTGTGGTTCAGATGAGGAAGTCTGGTTGGAAAAGCCTGGCAGAGAGGAGAACTTGAAGGGAAGAGGAAGATTACTTATATTGAGCATTTTCTATATGCTCTGCTAATCTAGATACGAAAAGAGGCTCAGAGAGGTGCAGTAACTTACCCACAGTTGCCCAGTGAGGCTGTGTCTGAACAGAGCTTTGGGCCTGGACGGGTGTGGCTCGAGGGGGCCCTTTGCTGGCTTCGGGGCTGGGGGCTGTGCCCGGCCCAGCAAGGACAGGCAGTGTGCTGGTTTGGTTGGCACGGTGAAATACTTCTGGCTACGGAGACGCTCAGTCTTCTTATTGTTGCTATTCAGCAATCACAGCTTTTTTCTGGGTGCCAGCTTTCTCATTTGCAAAACAAAGAAATTAAAACCAAAGTTTGACTCTTTGCTGATCAACTCGAAAATCCCATGATTATGCTCAGAGTTACATGATTTGGGGTGAGTACTCCCCACTGAGTTGGCCTTTGTTGCGTGTTGTGTTTCTATTTGACTAGTCTAATGGCTCTGAGGCAAAGCACATGTGACTAATCTGTTAAGAAAGATTAAGAGTTACCAGTAAGGAAGGGATCCTTGGCACAGCTTAATTGTCTGATTTTCATGGTGGGGCCTGTTGCTGAACATTTTTAGAGGTCCCGGAAAGAACCAGAAAGGCCAGCACTTGGGCCTGGGATTGCAGCTGACCCACAGGCACAGCACCGGCCAGGGAATCCGGGCAGGACCTGTAGACGCTTGCTGTTTCCAGAAGACTTCTGGAATGCATTTTCCCTGAAATGTCACTCACCCGGCTGTGGGGAAGACTGCCCTCGGAGGCAGAATCTGAAAATGAAATGCAGTTGACAGGGTGGAATGTCCATGGCCCTTCGCTGTGCCCCGTGCTCTCATCTGCCCCCAGGCACCCGGAGCCCAGAGCCCTCCTGTGCTGTCACACTGCTGTGACCTGGCTCAGGCTTCTTCAGTTCCTGTTCTGGACGTGTCAGCTCACAAGCTTCATTCTCAGTTCAGGCTCAGGGGTTCACAGTGTTCACTACCTGTGCTTCTGTGTGGTCAGTGCCATGATTTCTTCCTGGTGGAGAACCCACGGGGCTTCTGGGTTCCTCCGCAAGTCTCGGAGGCACCTCTGGCTCAGGAGGGCATCGGGCGTCTGTGCGGCTGGGCCTCTCTGGCTGTCAGACATTAACAACTGTTGTGTTCTAGGCACTAGAGATGGTAGGTGAATCACGACAAAATCACAGCACAGAGAGAGACAGACAGTGGCAGTTCGTCACGAGCCGCAAGTGCTCTGGGAAGCACGCCCAGCGGGCTGACGTGGGAGGGTACCCGAGCCACCCTCAGCCGACGATTTGTCAGGACTCTCAGAGCTCAGAAACGCGGTTACACTCGCGGTTCTGCATTATTACAGTGAAGCATCCAGGTTGAAATCAACAAAGGCAAAAGGCACATAGGCCAGGAGAGATCAGGCATGAGCTTCCAGGTGTCCCCTCCTGTGGACTAACATGGATTATGCTTAACCTGCCCAGCCATGATATGAGACAACACCTGTGAAATATTGCCAACCAGAGATGCTCCCTAGGCCTTGGGGTCCAGGGTCTTTATTGGGGTCAGTTATATAGACAGGCAGCACCCACAAGACTGAAATTAGTTACTCAGTCTCCAGCCCCACTCCAGAGGTTGGACTAATACAGCACAGCTCGAGGTCCCCCCAATAGATTATTGTTGACATAATCTGTCTGACGTGGCCCAAGGCCCCAGATATACAGAGACACTCTCATCAGGCAGGATGTTCCAAGGGCTTAGCGATCTCCCAGGAGCTGGTCAAGGAATGTGTAGGGTTTGAACATCCCCAAGCCTTTATTGCACAGTTGAGGAAGCTTGGAATAGGGATACCAGACCCAACCTGTTCAGGGGAGCAGGCCAGGAAGGAAGTGGTGCAGTGGTGCAAAGAAACGCTTCAGAAAAAGGTATTGCCTGAGGCTCAACACTTGCAAGTTAGCTGTGATGAGTAAGGAGTAGAAAGAGCTTTCAGGAGAGAGGACTGACGTTAACAGATGCAGACGGATGCACGAAGGAAGGGCGCCTGTGTGCACTGAGCCCCTGTGCGAGGTGCTGTGTTGGGGGCCCTCAGCAGGCAGCAGTTGCACATCATATGGAACAAAGAGGCACAGATGAGAGAGAGAGAAAGGCCAGGCTGCAGCTGCCCCGTGGTCGAGCCATGACACTTGGAGCTGTGGAAAGGCTTTCGGCAGAAAGCTGGTGTGACCACACTGCTCGCTTGCTCCACTTCTCTCTTTGTATTTACAGATGCTCCTCGACTCACGATGGGGCTGTGTGCAGTGAAACCACTGTCAGCTGAGATGTCATAAGTCGAAAATGCGTTGAATACACCTAACCTGCCAGACATCAGAGCTTAGCACAGCCTCCCTTAAACATGCTCAGAACACTTACATTAGCCTACAAAGCCTATTTTACAATAAAGTGTTGAATATCGCCTGTAATGTATTGAATACTGTACTGAGAGTAAAAACGGTTGTATGAGTACTTAAAGTATGGTTTCTGCTGAGTGCGTGTGGCTTTCACATCATCATAAAGTCGAAAAATCATCAAACTGAATCATTGTAAGTCAGAGACTGTCTGTATTTATCTTTAAGATTATATACGGTAAAAGGCACACTTTTTGGTATACAGTTCTAAGAGTTTTGACAAATACATGCAGTCATGTAACCACTACCATAATCAAACTACAGAGAAATTCTTCACCCCAGAAAATGATGCTGCCCTGTGGTCAGGACCCCTCACCTCCACTCCCTCACGGGTCTGTTCTCCATCCCCGTGGGTTTGCCTATTCCAACATGTCATAGAAAAGGAATCATGTCATATGTTGCCTTTTGAGTCTGCCTTCTTTAACCTGGCATAATGCATTTGAGGTTCATCCATGTTGCATGTAATCAACAGGGTTTTTTCCTTTTAATTGCTAACTAGTATTCCATTAAATGGATGTGCCACAGTTTGTTTATCCATTCAGCAGTTGAAGGATATTTGGACTGTTTCCAGCTTGGGGATTTTACAGATAAAGCTGCTGTGAACATCAGTGTGCTAGTCTTTGCATGGATGTAAGTTTTCATTTCTCTTGGGTAGATACCTAGGAGCATGTTGCCAGGTCACATGGTAAGTATATGTCTGACTGTCTGAGAAACTGCTGGGCTCATCCAAAGCAGCTGTGAGGTTGTGTCCTCCCCACCTACATTCTCACTTGCTCTCAGTACTGGCTTTTTAAATCCAGGCTACTAGTTGTGTAATATCTCATTTGGTTTTAATTTGCATTTTCCTAATGACTACTAATACTGAACTACTTTTCATGTGTTTATTTACCAAATTATATCTCCTTTATTGAGACATCTAAATCTGCACAGTTTTTGTTGGATTGTTTTCTTGTTGCATTTTGAGAGTTTTTTATATATTCTGAGCACAAGTACTTTGTCAGATAATGTGATTTGCAAATATATTTTCCAATCTGTGGCTTGTATTTTAATTACCTAATAGTGTCTTAGAGAATTAAACAAAAGTTTGTAATTTTGATGGAATCCAGTTTATCATTTTTCTATCTTATGGAATATGCTTTTGGTGTTTTATCTAGGAAATCTTTACCTAACCTGAGGTCACAGAGAGTTTCTCCTGTGTTTTTTTCTAGAAGGTTTTAGTTTTTATACTTAAATCTATAATCTATTTTGAACTAATTTTTATAAGGTTTGAGATAAGGATGAAGGTTCATTTTTTTGCATGGGCATGTCCAGCTGTTAGAGTACCATTTGTTAAAAAGACTATTCTTTCTCCATAGACTGACATTGTTCCTTTGTCAAAAACCAACAGTCTATATTTGTTTGGGTCTCTTTCTGGACTCTCTGTTCTGTTCCATACTATACCTTTAAATCAGGTTTGTGGGCCCTCCAATTTTGTTCTTCTTTTTCAATTTTTTTAGTTTTTTTTCCCTTTGCCCTTCCACATACATTTTAGAATAAGCTTGTCAATATCTACAAAATATCCCGTTGCAGTTGTGATATAGATTGTGTTGAATGTGTCAATCAATTTAGGGAGAATTGAAATCTTCACAATGTGGAGTCAGTTTATAGATACTGTACATCTGACACTAGGCAGCCAAGCCGAGAACTCCTGACCAGATCTCGCCTGCAGTGTCTGTAGGTTTTGGTTAATTCCTTTCCTTCTGAGGTTTGGACTCCTTCTGAGTCCATACACCTTCCAGAAAGTGGCTTTCCTTACCAGTCTGTAAGGCTGGGAACCCTGTAAGCCAGGTACTAGGCCAGTTTTCCAAGAGGACTTTGTAAGTATTGGCTCCATAAACTCAGTCTTGGCTCCTTAAAAATGTCTGGTCATATTTAATTACATGGGCATCATTCTCAGATATGACATTTGGGGAGAAGTCTTGATTGCATAACCAAAGTTTCTAATGAACATCCTGCTAACAAGAAGGACATGTTGACCCTATGCAAATAATTATTTTACCATGAAAATAAGAATACTCAGTAAGAGTTTCCAAATTCTGGAGGGGTTAGGCAGGAAGAAAAATGTATCACTTACAAATGTTTCATTTCAGTTTACGGGAGTATAGTCTTCTAAATGGCTATTTTTGTTTTTTGTTTTTTTTTGTTTTTGTTTTTTTTTTTTTTGAGACAGAGTCTCACTTTGTTGCCCAGGCTAGAGTGAGTGCCGTGGCATCAGCCTAGCTCACAGCAACCTCAAACTCCTGAGCTCAAGGGATCCTCCTGTCTCAGCCTCCCGAGTAGCTGGGACTACAGGCATGCACCACCATGCCCGGCTAATTTTTTTCTATATATATTTTTAGCTGTCCATATAATTTCTTTCTATTTTTAGTAGAGATGGGGTCTTGCTCTTGCTCAGGCTGGTCTCGAACTCCTGAGCTCAAACGATCCGCCCACCTCGGCCTCCCAGAGTGCTAGGATTACAGGCGTGAGCCACCGCGCCCGGCCTTAAATGGCTATTTTTGTGTTAAACATAACTTAAAAGAAAGGAAAAAGAGATTCCTTATATATCCAGAAGATAAAACATTAAAATGTCAACAATATTCCAAATAAAGGCCACAGTCATTTTCTTTAGTTCATTTGGTTTTTATGTAATTAATTCTTACTCTGCTCTGTCTTGGGTTTGTAGTCTCTTGAACCTGCTTCTCTACAAGGGTTCTGGAAATCCTAACTCACTCACCTGTGGCCTCAAAGTTGTCCATGTTTATGTGGTGTCAGAAGCCTGCACCCGACAGTGCCTGGCGGAGTCCTTTTCACAGGGCTCTGAGACAGTCTTCCTTGTTGAAGAGTCACTCAAACAGAGCACTGTCTGTAAACTGTGAAATACTTAAAATGGCTGTGGTTAACTTACTACTGATAATTTTCAAAAGTGAAAGATCTAATGAGAGCTCCTAACAGGAATTGTGCAACTGACAAGGACATTTGGTTGTTTCTGCAATACGAAAAATGAGATAATAGAGTCAAATCAAAAAAATTTAGATAACAAAATTATTATTATAATGAGTAACTCCATTTCCAAAGAAAACAGTTAACATTACATGTAATGTATAAAAATAGATGAACATAATCCATTTTACAGAGAAAAATATTTTCGGATACAACATATTGTAATCCTGACAAAATTACATCATGCATATACTAAGCATACAGTTAGAATATACCAAGGTTATACCGAGAATGTCTATAAAGAGATTCAGTGAGTCTGGAGCAAGGTCTGAGCATCTGTATGTCAATAAAACTCCATAGGTAAGTGATACAAACCCCCAAATGAAAACCACTGGCCTATGAAAAGCAAGAGTCAAATCAAAGAGTAAAGTTGCAATCAAGTTAACATTTTAAAAATAAATGAAATTATGATTGACAGCAGGATACAAGTACTGTTGTTCTTTGATACCAGGGAGAGCAGTAGCAGGAATCTGACAAACAGAAACCTGTTGTGGACAGTGAGGGCTTTGGAAGTTCTCCAGGAACTTCCCATACAGCATACAATTTTGAGAATGTTTATATTAACATTTTACCGATTCAGATTCAACCTAGGGAAGGCTAAGTATTTCTTCTGGTTTGACAACTCTTCCCATTCAGCTCCCCAGTAGTAACATAGCAAATAAACCTAAGTATTTCTAGCACTTGTTTTTTTCTATTATACAAGGTGACAGAACAAATGCTTTTATTATTTTCCAGGGGCCGTCTGGGAAATCTCAAAGATGGCTTTGGGTGCCAAAGTTATTTAGTGTATGATTTTGGAAAGGCAAAATATCAAAAGTTGTCGGGAGATTTGGTTAAGATAGGAGTGTGGTACTGAGAACAGTACTTGGCTACCTATTTAACCAAAGTGGCAATAAAATAGTTTTAAATAAACATTACCATAAAGAACCTTAGCTCTTTCCTAAATAAGATACTTTTTTCTTAAATAATCAAGGGCATGACAAAGTCAACATAAAACACAGGAAATGATTCTGATAATACACAGAATCCCTACTGTCTACACAGAAAGCAACAGATAACCTGTTATAACCGCTTATTAAAAGCAGACCAATAATCCAAGAAATTTATTGTAACAGAAAATCAAATTCTTTTTTTTTCTTTTGCATCAGTATAATATTTGGTACTAAATCTCTTTTTTAAGAGAGGCATCCGTGACTCCTAGGGGTTGACTTGGAGGTGCCCTCTCTGAGGGATGTGGTCCGGAACGGCTCAGTTTGGTGGGGGAGACGTTCGGTTCAGTTCTGGACCTGGGGACAACTTGCCACTCAGTCAACAGGGAGGACCAGATCCCCGTCTTCCAAGGGTATAAGCAACTAATTGTGTTAATCCTTGTTTTTACTTCCTGTATTTCCTGATCCTTTGATATCTTGGTGCCTTGCAGACCCTGGAGAGACTGCCCCTCCCAGGGATAGCTAATTCCTAGAGAATTACGTAATTCCTAGAGAGTGTGCTCCTCAAATGCAAACTAACCAACCCAGAGCCCATACCCTCAGAACCTTCCTCTACTGGGCTCTCGCCTGCTTTGCCGCTCTCCACCCCTGCCCCGGTTACCCCAGGGCTAGGACCAGGCAGTGAGGGCAGCCCTGCACCCTCGGAAATCAACGAGCCCGTCTCACACCGGCTTAGCCTGCCTCCCTTGTCTTTCCCAAGGGAACCACAATAAAGACTCCTGCCCATGTCCCCCATCCACTGCCTCCTGGCCAGCACAGTGCTCCCCAGCCTGGCCCTGTGTGGCACTCCGCACCTCCGTGTCTGGAAAACTGTGCAAGTGAACTTGAACTGCTTCCCTCACGATAGTCACTTCCGTGTCTGTCTTACCATACTTGATTAAAACAAATCCCGGACACATTTAAAAACACAAATTACCTTGGGAGTAATGACATGGCTTCCAGACCTGACACCCAGGCCATCAGCATGTCCGTGGTGGGAGGACACTGCTGAGCGGAGGAGGCGGGTGAGGAGAAGGGCGAACGGCGTCACACCTGGGAGGGTTCTGTCCTTCCTCATTGCAGTTCTGTTTTATAGGTAAGGAAGATGGGAAAATGGGGTGCACAGAGGTTGGATAACTGACTCACATCACACGGCTGGCGAGTGGGTAGTTTGGGTTTGACCTCAGGTTTGTTCCGTCCTGTCTACCTCTGATCTGAAGGTCTTGTTTGGTCTCCATGGAACAGACCAGGAAGTTGGTGCTGGAAGAGGCTGTCCAATGCCACGAGTGTGGAAGTGAAACTAGACTCATCTTCTAGAACATCCCAGAGGTGTGACCCAGAGCATTAGTCTTGAGGGATAGTAGGTGGAAAAAGGGATGCATGAGTCAAATAAGTTTGGAGAACGCAGTCAAGCATCTCAGAGCCTATGATGTTCTTGTCTGTATTTAGAGCTCTCAGAATTCATTTGGCCACAGGATCGTGTGTATGTGTGTACGTCTTGCGGAGCCAGTGCTCTGAGGAACACACTTGGGACATGCTGAACCAGCACTTGGTTTCCTGCTTGCACCTGTGTCTCGGGGTGCCGCACGCCTTTCCTGGGCTCCGAGCTCGGGGAAAGGAACGTCAGGCTGTCAGGTGAGGAACTTAAAAGGAACCCTTTGAACTGTGGTCACTAAAGTCAGCTAGTAATAGTGCCAGCAAATGACTCAACAGAAGGGGAGGAGGAGGAAATACGAAGGCAGATGTGAAAAACCTTCCTCTGGAAAATTTCAGAAAATAAAACCCGACGTGTGGAAGAGTCACTGTAAAAAGAAAAGATGGGATCCCACAGCCTGGAGGCAAGCGATATTGAATGAGAGGGACTGGCTTATGCAGAAGAGATGGGACGTCAGAAATCCAGTATGCGGTCCGGCCTGTGTGTGTGTGGTGTGTTTGTGAGGTGTGTAGTATTTGTAGTATTTTGTATGTGTTGTGCATGTGTGTTTTATGTGTATGTTGCGTGTGTGGTGGATGTGTGTGTGTAGTGTTTGCTGTGTGGTGCATGTGTGTTGGGGGTGTGTAGTGTGGTGTGTGTGGTGTGCTGCAGGTAGATGCTGTGTCTTTTTGCTGCATTCCTCCCCGCGTCAGCTTCCTTCTCCATCTGCCCTAGGAAGCAGTGCCTTCCCCTGGTCACCTGGGGCAGCTCACAGTGTCCAGGTCCAATGTGGTGGTCTGTCCACAGCTAGAGGCCAAGTCTCTCTCGTTCCCAAGTCTGGATCCTTGGGGAGGATCCTGACTGCCTCCATGTGTATAGTCCTCTGAAGCTGCCACAGTCCAAGGCCTGTGTAAGCCAGAGGGACGACGTTCCATGAGGCGTCCCCTGCAGAGTTTCCAGTGTCGTTGAAAAGATGCTGTTTATACACATGGAGCAGGGAAGATACAGATTGCTAGAAAGCGTAGCTCAGTCATGGCACTAAGGTGCTTAACAAGGGAGAGGCCCCACACCAGGCAGCGCAGGCTGGCAGCGCAGAGGGAGGCGTTTGTGCTTCTTAGCGTGCAAGTGCAGCTGTTCTGTGTACAGGAGGCCAAGAGGGCCGTGGCGACTGCGGGTTAGGGCTCGAGACCATCCACCGGCAGCCACCTGGGCCTGGCAGGAAGAGCTGAGAGTTCTCCTCAGGGAGTGCTTCATTTCGGGTTGCTGCCCCCTGCCCCAAAACAGCAGGATTTTTTTTTTTTTTTTTGAGACAGGAACTTGCTCTGTTGCCCAGGCTAGAGTGCAGTGGCGTCATCATAGCTCACAGCAACCTCAGACTCTGGGGGTCAAGCAATCCTACTGCCTCAGCCTCCCAGTAGCTGGGGCTACAGGCAGGTGCCACCACGCCTGGCTAGTTTTTTCTATTTTTAGTAGAGATGGGGGTCTCACTCTTGCTCAGGCGGGTCTCTAACTCCTGACCTCAAGTGGTCTTCCAGCCTTGGCCTCCCAGAGTGCTAGGATTACAGGCGGGAGCCACCGTGCTCGGCCAAGAAAGCAGAATTTTAAAGGGGTAGATGTGAGACAAAGATGAAATTTTGGGAAATAGGTGGCTTAGTAATAGCTGGCAAGCCCCTGCTCTCCCACTCCCTCTTCCCCTGGCCTTCTCCCTTCCTCCTGCTGTGAGCCCAAGCAAGGTTCAGCAACTTCTCTTCTGCCCTCTGCACACCATCAAGAATGCCTGCGGTCATAGTCCTGGGAGCTGTTCGGTCAGGGGGAGGTGGCGGTTGGGAGGAGCACTTTCTTGGCCTGGAAAAGCAGCAGAGAATTGAGAATCCTAAACGTGTTACCCAGACAGCCCACTCTGGCTCTTTGGTGCTTCCAACCTGCCTTTTGCTGTACCCACCGTGGGACTCCAGCGCCCCTGACTAGTGCCTGGGAGCACGGCCACGTTCCTGGCCCCACAGTGGAGGGCCACCTCTGGCCCATGCCGCAGCGTGCACCACCTGGGGCGCAGGGAGATGGCTCTGTGAGGTCAGAAGGCTGTCCGGCATTCCCAGATCCAGAAGGAGTGCCTCGAGGAACCAAGACCATGGTGGATTTGGTTCCTCTGTCCTTTGACCTCCACTTTCCAACGCGGGGTCTCTCTGGGCCCTGGCCAGAAGGCTGCAGACCCCCAGCTGCAGGCATTATGACTGTGCCAAGGCCGCAGTGCTGCAGGATTTGAATGGAAAAGCAGCTGTCCATGCAGTGGAAGGCACGGAGTGCTGTCCTGCGCATCACATCTGATCTTACTCTAAAAGGAACCGGCTGGGGAGCTCCTGGAGTGCTGTGAAGGGTGCTGGACTCGGGAGCCACACGAGACAGGGTTTGGATCCCAGCCATGCCTCCTGCGGCCACAAATGACAAGTGACCTGATTTTCTGCACTCAGGTTTCTCATCTGTGAAACCAGAGTGCTAATATGATTCTGAGGGCTTTCTTGCGGATTAGAGGAAGTCACGCACTGCACTTCCTGCCTGGCACATAGAAGATGCTCAGTAAATTTATGTAACAGATGAATGAAACTTCGTAGAAAAGCAATCAGACGAGTCAGCTGTGCACGAGTGCCCGGGAGCTGGCAGTCACCTCCCCCAGCAGCCTGGCCTCGGAGGACAGCACCACAGTCCCAGGCCACGGCTGAGTCCGCAGGCTCCGTTCTTGGAATCGTCTCTGGCCCTGTGCTGGCAGGCTGGAAATTAGGGTCACGTATGAGGAGGTGCCACGTGGACACACAGAAATGAGATGGAATCTGTTTAGGAGATTCTAAGAATTCACTTTTATTGGTTTTTATTATTACAAAAGTAATGTATGCTCACTATAGATATTTTGGGAAAAAAAAAACACCTCAAATCTCACAAACCAGAAATAATTGCTGTTAACATTTTGGGCCAAACTTTATTCCGTGTATAAATGTTTTTTATTAAAAAAATGGAGCTCATAGTGTACAGTTTGTTTCATGACATGTTTTTCCCCATTGAGAAATATATTGTGGGATTCTCTGGATGTCATTAAATCTTCCTCAGCAATATTATTTTCATGGCTACATGTTAGTCCATCATAGGGATATGTCATAACATTTTTAATCAATATTCTATTGTTGAGCACCTAGATTTATAACTTTTCAGTATTTTGAACAACAGTGGGCATCTTTCTCCTTGAATCTTTGTATTCTTCCCTAATTATTTTCTGAAGACAAACTTCTAGAAATGGGTTTGCCAAGTCAAAGTATATATAAAATTTGAAAGTTTGTGATAATTTGGGGTTTTCTTAGAGACAGGGTCTCACTGTGTCACCCAGGCTGGAGTTCAGTGGCATGATCAAAGCTCACTGCAGCCTCAAACTGGGGGCTCAGGCGATCCTTACACTTCAGCCTCCCAAGTTGCTGGGGCTACAGGCATGCGCCACCACACCTGGCCCTGGTTTCTGATAAATTTGAATGAGATTTTGATTGTAGTTTTTTTTTAATCATGTGTTGTGAATCCCTAGAATAGGATTATCCTTTATTATATTTTCAGTCATATATTAAAGTTGGTGTGTTTATGTTAGGAAAATACAGTACATCATAAATATTTTATAAAATATTTAATAGAAGCCATTTATATTTTTAGTATTGAACATAACTATGATAAAAAATAATCTGAGAAGAATAAGTATTAAGGAACAGGGAAAGAAATCACCCACTACCCCTCTTCCCAATTAAATCGATTCATAACATCAGCATACTGTTTCCTTCTAGATGTTTGTTTGCTGTGCATTTAATCACAGCTGGGATCACCCTATTACCTTCCCTGGGTACTTCTGCCTGTGTGGTTGGCGTGTGGTGCGATGTGCTGAGCTTGTCTGTCCGCTCACATTCGATCCCGCCCTGTGCCCTCATGTGAGTAGCTCTGGCATGAGCACCAAGCACATGATGTTCATAGACCTTCTCTAAAAGGACTTGAGAGTCAAGAAAAGCAAAGGAAAAGCTAGTCCTGTGGCCCTCTGGGTGCGGAGTCTTAGCACCACACAGCTAGGATTCCAGGGCCCCGTAGATAGCTCTGCACTTCCTGATGTGGCACATTTCTGCTCCTCGGAAGCCAGAGGGAAGACAGCTCCCCAAAACAGAGCCCTGGGCACCCCTGTCAGCAAGCACAGTATGCGTGGCAGCTCATCTCCCCTGCAAAGTCTCACACCACCGTTACTTGGGCCTTTCTAACCTCTACTGCGTGTTGGGATCCAGACAGACTTGTGCCATTGGAAGCTGGCGTTGTTTGAGACCTGGGTTTTGGTTTCAGATAAGCTTTCAAAGGTTGGCAGATTCATTAAAATTTTTATACATGAAAATGAATTAATGTCACACAGACACAGCTCAGCTTTCTACAGATGAGAGAATTGCTAATTCTGTTGAGAAAAATATTCTGAATAGCCAAGGATTAAATAGTGAACCCTTTTTGCTTTGAATCTATTTCTCTCTTTTATTAGTTGAATCTGGAGATGTTGATTCAATTTTTTTTTTTTTGCTTCTTAAATATCAGCAGATCCTGAAGAAGGTTTTGCAGTGGCGTAGACACAGCACAGACTTCAGAGTCAGATCCGCTGAGGTCAAGTCCTGGCCGCAGCCCTGGTGAACTGTTTGGCCTTAGGGCAGGCTGTCTGGCCTGGAGCCTGAATTTCCTGATGTCTAGAACAGGATTTGTGATGCTCCATTAATGGAGATATTGGCTGTGAAGCTCCTAGCACAGCATTTGGCACATAGTAGATGCTTAATGGGTGTTGGATCTTTTCTCCTGCTTTCCCTAAGGGCCGTCATTGACGATTATGATCTAAGACTCATTGCAGTGACCAGTAACTGTGGTCAGGAGCTGTGGGTGGAAGAGGTGTAGGGTATTAGCTCACAGAAGTAACAATCCCCAGATAGTAACTGAAGTTTTTGAACGAATCCTTAATAGCAGTTAGTTTTATTATCTTTATGTTTTTTTCCTAATGAAAATGGACTGTATACAAAATTTAAGCTTCCTTCTGCTTAGCAAAGTTCTGTTTCTCTGTTTAAAATCTCTACGGCTGAGGAGGGGAAATGTCTTATACACAATTTAAAGAGATATGTAAAGCATTTGTATGTAGAAGTGCTTTGGGCATTGGTGAAAATTTTAAAAGTTGAAAAGTTCACCAGTTTGACATTTGCAGCAGTATTCCATGATTTGTCTATTAAAATAGAGATTTAATTTTCTTATTGTCAGCTTCCTGAGGAGTTTAGAGCCCTAGGTGGTGCCATTCAGCTAGCATTTTGTGTATTGGTAAAGATGAAGTTACAGCTTCCAGTTCTGCAAGATGGTGAGCTGAGATAATCTGAAAAACTCTCCCGCTATAAAACCCTTGATATGCTGGATAAAATACAAAAAAATTACCTTAACTGCACAGCTGAACTCACAGAAATGGAAGAGAAGCCCCAGGTGCCAGCACCAGGAAGTTGGGAAGAGGAGAGCTGAGGATCACGCACTCTGACCTTGCTGCCGGGGGAAGAGGCAGCATTCGGCCGCCAGAGCTGCTGTCGTCCACTTGGAAACAGATCAGGCCTTGGGCCCACGCAGGGCTTGGAGGTGGAACTTAAAACCTTCCTCAAAACTGAGATGCTCCAAGAGCCACATTATCAGGGAAAAGTGGATTTTTATTCTGCTTAACTCTTATTATCCCTGTTTGGGCTGTGGGTAAGGGGGAAAATAATCTGTCCTTGAGAATTTTAAAATCTTGGGCCTGTACCTTACACAGATAGGGGGTTCAATTTACAAAAGCTCACACAGTCTACAAATTGAGAAATAACCTAAAAATTGGTCCCTATTTAGGGATAAACCAGGGCATTTGAGAAACATTCATATATCTAGTAGGTGTTCAAAATAGAGGAGAAAGGAGGGGAGGAAAGAGCTAAAAAAAAGAGAAAAAAAGAAAGGAAAAGGAAAAAAGGAGAAAATAGGACAATATTTGCAGAATGAATGGCTATAAATTTTCCAAGATTTATAAAAAATACGAATCTTCAATTCAACAATTACAATATGCTGCCCATGATAGTGAAACTGCAGAATCCCTCAGACAAGTAGATGCCACCAGCAACGAGAGAGAGAGAATTGCCCACCATGGAATGATATTAGACTGAAAAACTACGTATTAGCAGTATCAGTGAAAGCCAGAAGATAATGGAGTAATAACTTCCAAGTACTAAGAATTCTTTATCCAAATAAAGTATCATTCAAGAATGAGGTTAAAATAAAGACATTGAGGCTCTTCCTTTTTTCCTAGCAGTTAAGGTTGCATTCTAAGTTTCTTAACTATTTTAATTATCATTCAGTTCAAAATATTTTCTAGTTTCTATTGAAATTTCTTTTTTGACCCATGCATTATTGAGAAATATATTTATTCCCAAATGTGTAAGGATTTTCTAATTAACATTTTGTTCTTAATTTCTGGCTTATTTATGTATTAGAATGCAGAAAAATTCTGTATGATTTCAACCCTTTGCAATTTGTTGAAACTTAGTTGATTTTTGTAATATTTTCAGGTTTCATATGTACTTAAAAACAATATATTTTCTTCTTGTTGGATGCAGAATATATCAATTAGGTCAAATCTTGCTGTGTGTGTTTGTCTGTTGGTTCTGTCTGTTGCTGAGGAAAGTATGCCTAGTATTCCACTAGGGTTTTTAATTTTTATATTTGCTTTATATTAAATATATTTAGAGGCTATATTATTAGAAACATACAAATTTAGTTTTGGTTATATCTTCCTTATATATTAACCTTTTGTCATTATTAAATATTCCTCTGATGATGGATTTTGTCTTATATACTGCCTTGCTTTATTTTGATTAGTGTTGGCATGACCTATCTTACTCTATTCTTTTACTTTTAACCTTTCTATGGCTTTAGATGTATCTCAAAAGTAGCAAGTAAGGGGATTTTAAAATTCAGTATGATAACCTTTGTCTTTTAGTTGTAATATTTAGTCCATTTATGTTTAATGTAATTGGTAATATATTTGGGCTTAAATCTATAATCTCAATAATCTTTTCATTTATCCCACCTATTTTGAGTTGCTTTCTCATTCCTTTTTTGCTTTCTTTGGATTGACTTTTTTATTTTTCCATTTTTTATCTTCTATTAGCTTGAAGTTCATACACTCTTATTATTATCTTAGTGTTTATCCTAGAGATTACATCATGCAGCCTATTTTCTAAAGTCTAATATAAATTAGTACTTTTAACATATTCCTGGGCAATGCATTTACCCTCTCCTGACTTACAGGCCATTGTTGTCATGTATTTTAATTCTCTATGTATTTTTTTCTCCATGTATTTTTAACTCAACAAGATATTAATGTTTTGTAGAGTCAGTGTTCATTTATATTTTCCCATATATTTGCATTTCATTGCTCTTCATTTCTTCCTGAACCTCCACCTTGCTATCTAGGATCCTTCTTTTTCTGCCAGAATAGACATACCTAGTATTTTCTTTAAGGTATATCTACTGGTGATGAGTTCTCCCAATGCCCTGTCCTTCATTTCCTTCATTTCCTGGGTATAGGAGTTAACTCTGAAGATATCGTTACATTGTGTTATAGTTTCCATTGTTTCTGTTGAAAAATCAGCTGCTCTGAATTTTGCATCTTTAAAGTCAATCTGTCTCCTCTTCACATTATTTATAATATATTCTCTTTGCTTAGTATTTCAGCAGGGTTACTGATGTGACCAGATGTGGATTTTTTTTTTTTTAATTTACTCAGTTTATGGTTCATAGGGCTTCTTTAATTAGTAACTTGATGTTTGTGTAAATTTGCAGTGTTGCTCCTTCCCCCACGCTTGGCATCTTTCTGTCTCAGCTTCTCACTCTGAACGTTTTTGTCTTCTCTATTCACTGTATCTAATTTGTTGTTAAATACATTCATTGAGTTCTTGATTCTAGTTATTGAATTTTTTAGCTCTAGAGTTACCATTTGCTTCTTTTTTTATGGTTTTCACTTCTCTGCAGAAATAGTCAATCTTGCCTTGTACCTCGTTAAACCTCTAAGGTTATTAATTTTAAGTCTGTGTCTAGTAACATTGTCTGGATCCCCTGCGGACCTGTATCTGTTGGGTTTACTCCTTTTGTTCATGTGGCCTCTCCCCCATGTGTTCCTACTTATATTTTATTTGGTTATGAACAGTATTTGTAGAGTACTTTGTAGAAATAATTTTTGGTTTAGGATGATATTATCTTTATCCAGAGAGGATTTGTATTTGTTTCCGCCAAGCAACTCTGGGAACTGGCAATTAGGGTTACTTCAGTCCAATTTCAAATAATTCAAAGCTGAGCCAAGTCCTGCAAGGGCCTATCTATTTGTAATTTGTCCCTACTCCTAGCTTGTAGCCCTTTGGAGTCCCAACACAATGTGACTCCACCCATTGGTGAGCTCACCCCTTGGTGAGCTCTTGCACCCATTTCCTCTCCTTCTAGCTGTTCGAGGTTGTTCGGCATATCACACAGCCTGTCAGCCATGTCTCTGTTTCATCAGGAATCAGCACTCCCCGTCCCAGGGGAAAGGTACACAAACACTGGGCTTACCTGCCTGCGCCTCTGTTTTCCTCCCTATCCTGACCTGGTTGTTTTTCATATTTTAATAGCTCTCTCATGTCTTGAAGCACACATGTTTTATATTTTGTCTAGTCTCTCTGACTGTTCTCCTAGAGTGAATGTTTCGGATTATGGACTGCCATTACCAAAAGCTGAAGCCTCTGACCATTATATTTTTAAGACCTGCCTGTGTCACTGTGTATGTTTTCAGGCTTTGATTCTCACTGTAGTCTATGTTGTGCATCTACCACATTTTACCTGCTATTCCAGTGATAAACACCAAGATTACCTTCAACTATCTACTCCTCCTCAATACTTCAAAATATATAGTATTGCAAATATCCCTTTAGAAACTGTATGGGTATTTGGGGTGATCCATATCCAGGAAGAAATTGCTGGGCCATAGGGAGTACCTGATTTATTTTAATTAAGTGCTACCAGTTGACTTTTCCAGAATGGTTGCATTGGTATGCCCTCTACCAACAGTGTGAGACTTCCTGTATCCCCACACCATCACCAAAACCTGGAATAGTCCAGCTTTCTAATTTTCCTGAAGTCTAATGGATATAAAGTTATAAGTCATAATTTTAATTTGCATTTCTCCAATTATAATTCTTCTCTTTGCATTTCTGTCTTTTTCTTGTCGGTTTGCAAGAGTTCCTTTTATGTTTTGAATATATTATCCCTTGTTGGATATAAATATTGCAAATATATTCTCACAGTTTGTCATCTAACTACCATCTTATCCATAATATCTTTTACTGCATAAAAATTCTTGATTACAGCTTGTTTTTGTGCTATTACTTAAGCAGTCACTCACTGCCCTTATTTTTCCTAATTATGAACTTTTAATTTTATATTTTTCCATTCATGTATAAGTGTTTAAGTCACGTGGAGTCCACTTGTGATGGGGACCCAGTTTCATTCTCTGTCAACTGTGATGATGGGGACCCAGTTGCAGTCTCTGCGTCTAGTAGTCTGGTGTGTCCAACACTCACTGCTGACGGTCTGTCCTTTCCCTCTTGCTTTGTGGCACCATCATTATCAAAGATGATGTTTCCATATATGCATTATCTGAGCTTTCTATTATGTGTCATTGGTGCATTCCTTTGGCTGGTCTTGCTCTAAAGCCATATTGTGGGAAGTCACTTTCCTAGCAGAGACGCCAGTGGGGAGGGGCAGTCCAAGGGTGACTGTGGGTTGAACATTCCAACTAGGTGGTGTGGGCTCCAGATGGCCCCGTAGGAAGAAGGGGAGTGCCACGCAGCAGTGCCTCTATCCTTTGGGCTCTAAGTCCATTAATAACCGAATTTCTCCTGATTCAGAAGAGTGTCACTCTCCAAGTACGCCTCGAAAAAGAAAGATCTTGGAAACCTGCTGCTAAGATTCACTTCTTTTAGCAAATTCCAAAAGACTAGAAGTCATATTGTTACTGCTGGCAAACAGATTTTGAACAGCAAACATAATGGAGAAGTATATGATGAAACCTCAAATCCAGGTAGGAGAGCTGACTCCTTGGAGCAGAATGAGGTTTTGGAAGCTGATATTGTTAACATGGCTACTGAACAAGATCCTACCACAGTTGACGTCTCTGGAACTGGGGGTACTTCCCCCCAAAACGAAGGATGTACATCTGAACTGGAAATGCCGTTAGAGAGCAAATGCACATCATTTCACCACACTTTGTGTGTCCAGAGGGAAAATGCTTGTGCTCTCTGCTGATTAGACTGTATCCTGTCAGTTTTGGTGCACTCGAAGCATTAAAGAACACTGTGGCTGAACTGTGCTCTGAAGAGCAATCTGTATTCTGGCAGCTGTTCACAAAATATAACCGAGCAAATAAGCTTCTGTGTGCCAATCAATTGGATGCAGTTAAAGGTGGAGACTGTAAAAAACTTACTTCAGAAATATATGCAGGGATGAGAGACCTGTCTACATGAAGTCAGCAGTGAAATTGTTATTAGGCTTCAGCCCCAGCTTAGATGCACATTATATGATAGGGAAAGCCCTATGTTTGCATTTCCCCTGCTCTTAAAAATAGAACCCCACACTGAAAAGCTCTTCCTATATTCTTTTCCTGGGACTTTGGGTGTTCATAGTGTGGACACCAGTATCAAAACAGGTGTATGAAAAGTCTGGTCACCTTTACAAATGTCATTCCTGAGTAGCACCCACTTACGCTGCCCATTTCGGTCCATGTAACAATAGCAACAGTAAATCACAAATAAGAAAAATGGTATTGGAAAATGTTGCACCTGGCGGAAGGCTTGCCACAGAATGACTTGCAGGGCTGTGCATTTCATTTGGAAGGCTGTCTTTATCAAATCACTTCTGTAACTCAGTACCTAGCAAATGATCATTTTATAACATGGATTTTAGATGCTGATGGAAGTTGGCTGGGATGTGATGACTTAAAAGGCCCATGTTCTTTTCTGAAAGGCATAAGAACTTTGAAGTTCCTGCTTCAGAGATACATGTTATTTGGAAAAGTAAAACCCCTCAAGTGACAGACAAAGCAGCTGCTTGCGTTAGATCAGCGTGGCTTCGGTGACGGTGACGGTGACGGTGACGGTGACGGTGACGGAAGCGAGCACAGCCGCCTCCGCTCCAGCAGCCAGCGCGGACCCTGCGGATCCGTCGGAGGCTCCTCACGCTCTTCCACGGGACCGCGCTGGCGCTCATGGCGCTCGTTTACTTTCAGGTCCAAAAGGTTCGGCTGACAATAATATTTTACCTTATTGGAGGTAAAATATCGAAGAAACTATCCCGAAAACTGCCTCAGTTTTTCACTCTAACTCTGAAGCTTTCCTGTTAGCAAGTAAACCTGCGGCAGAAAATACAGGAATTGTCAAAACAAATACTTTGTAGTCACAAGAATCACACATGGCTTCTTCAGGATCGGATCCATGTAAAGAAAATCTCACCCAAGACCGTTACGGGTCTCAGCTTCCCCTCCGTCGTGAACACAGACGTGCGGTCAGCGCGCGGCCTGAGGAGGACGCGGGAGCGCGCAACCCGCGGGGAGCGCGCGCGCCGCCGCTCGGTGCAGGGAGTGGAGTCGGCAGAAAGCGAGAAGGATGCTCAGTTGAAACAATTCCTTACACCAAAAACTGAGAAATCAAAGCCAGCACAAATTATATCTCAGGTATCTAATTTGAAGAAAAAAGAAACCACCCAGATTCTCTAACCGGGACAGCTAAGCCCCTACAGCATCCGTCTGCGGAAGAAAATCAGAAGAAACCGTTTGCGGGAAGCTGGGTTAAGGCTTGTTAAGCAGCGGTGCTTCTTTCATGCCACCTTGTGTTTCAGCTCGAAATAGAAACACTAGAACTGGTTTGCAGCCTTCAGTTAAAGGGGCGAATAATTTTGGTGGCTTTAAGACTGGAGGAATAAAGGCGCGCGCTGCCGGGCGTGCAGGCCAGCTCCCCCAGCGAGGGCGCCTGCGCACGCGCACGCCGACGTCATGACGCAAGCGCTGCTGCGGAAGTTGTGCAGGGTGGCGGTGCCTCACACGGAGCTCGCCCTCTGCACAGTTTTCATGGAGACGAAAACGGTGTTTCTTCAGCAAACCATGGAGACTCAGTGGAAGATCAACTGCATAAACTTCACCTAAAACTTCTTTAAAAACCAAAGGCAAAAAAGAAGACATTAGCTGCTCTTACGTCTTCCCCACAAAGTGGAAAACTTCCAAGTGAAAGTTTAGAACATGTGCCCCAGGGTGGGTCTCCAAATGGTTGTGGAGGGTAGAAGACTTGAATGAACTACAATGTCAAATTGCCATCGCAGATGAGAAGTCTGAATGCACCACTGCTTCTGGTGACTTCCCGTACAATAGTCAACTCATGAAGAAATTTTAGCAGAATTATTGTCTCCTACAATTGTTTCAACAGAGGCCTCAGGAAATGGGGAAGCTGACTTTAAGTATCTGGAAATAGGAGATAACCATATAGCAGCTCCAGCTCCTGGTGAATTAAACAGTATTTCCTAGGTCACATATCTGGGACAAGACCATAATTACTGCAGTCCCACCAAGAAAAATCCATGTGAAGTTAAACCAAAATCCTTAATAAATAGTGCGTTAGGACATTAAACTTGGAGATTCCATGAAGACTGATATTTTCAATGAGTTTTTTCCCACCTCAGCATTAAAATTAAATTCTTTAGCAAATGACACATTAGACCTACCTCATTTTGACGAATATCTGAGAATTGTTGAATGCTTGCTAACTCTTTAATATTTTTTATTACTCTTAGAAAAACTATGTTTTCAGGTAGTGTTTATACACTGGCCTTGAGTTAATAGCCATGAACAAAATATAAGTGGTTGAAGGGTTTATCTTTGATTTCTGCCCATGAAACATGAAATGTGTTTTACAAATTAAAATAATCAGGAATGTGTTCTCCTGTGGGTTTCATTTTGTAATTGTAAGAGAATGAGGATCTCAAAATTTTTACAAGATGAAAAGCATGTTTAGTTTCTGATAATTGTACAGTTGAGTGCATTAAATTGCTAGATTCGGGGAAAAAAGCCATATTTTTATTGCTACTGTTTTGAATATGCCCATTTGTTCCACTTTTGAAGATATTTTTCTTTTGCAAAGTTGACTTACCCATTTATGGTCCTTTTGTTTCCATATATATTGTAGAGTAAGTTTATCAAATTTCTCAAAAATTCTAACTAAAATTTTTATCAGGCTTGCATTAAATTTATAGATTAATGGGTATATAATTAACATCTTTTAAGTTATCCCATCCAAGAGCCTCTGAGAGCATGAACTCTTTCTCTAATTATATCATTTTCTATGTTTCCTTTATTAGAGTTTCAAAATGTTTTTTATAGAGGTATTAGTTAATACTTGGTTAATTTCTAGATATTTTAAGGGCTCTTGCTATTGTGAATGCTATCATTCTATTATATTTTCTAGCAGGTTGCTATTACTGATATAATAAAAAACTTACTAATTTTCAGCCATCTTGATGAACTCTCTTATTACTTCTAATAGTTTGATGCTTCTGTTATGTATTTTTTTCTAGATAGATCAGTACATCATTTCTAAATTATGATTTTTTTTCTTATAATCCTTATGGCTTTTGTTTCTTTTGATTCACTTACAGCATGGCCAAGACCTCCAGCTTCCTGGTAAACAGTAGCAGGGATGATGAGCATCCTTGTCTTGTTTCCTATCTTAAAGCAAACCTATTTTAGCTTTCTCTGTTAAATACAGAGTATGCTGTAGATTTTGGAAGATAACCTTTGCCAAGTTAAGAAAATTCCTTTCTAGATTGAATAGTTCTAGTCCTAATCCTATAAGATTGAAGCTGGGTAATGAGCACATAGACTGAATTTCTTGCTTTCATTTTATTGGTCTGTTCTGCTTTAATGCTTGTTTTGAAAACTCAAATTTGTTCCAGAATGACTGTTATATTAGGGAACTGTTTGAGTGTCATGCATATTTTTTGTAGGCTACATGCACTTTTATCCACCAGAAATTAGGTGAATGCAGAAAGCTGCACTCACTCTGCCGCAAGTGGGCTGCACAGGAATGCGGGCTCACACTGGGCAGCACCGGCTGCCTCAGCTCACGGGTGTCACAAGCTGTGCCCTCCCACATCTGGAGTCACCTCGCCTCTGATTTCAGATAACCCTCCTTCTACCACTTCACAGTAGCTCAGAGCTGCAGCCCTTCTGATGCCCACTTCTACAAGCAAATTGCAGGTCTTTTTTGCAGTAAAGTGCCATATTTATTATAGTATTTATGTATTTCCTAACCATTTAGCATGTGTAAAACTATGCTACCATTTGTTTAATTAATAAGCTTTATTTTTTTCAAGCAGTTTCTGGTTTACAGAAAAATTAAGCAGAGGGTACAGAGAGTTCCTATATACCCCTCACCCCGCCCCCCCAGTTATTATTAACATCTTACATTAGTGTAGTGCATTGGTTACAATTGATGAGCCAGTATTGAAACAATGTTATTAACCAGAGTCCATAGTTTACATTAGGGCTCAATCTGGGTGTCTCTATGGGATTTGACAAATACATAATGACACATGTCTACCATTACAGTGTCATACAGACTAGTTTCCCTGCCCTGAAACTCCCCTGGGCTCTACCTGTTCACACTGAACCTTTGGCAACCACTAATTTTTTTTACAGTCTCCATAGTTTTGCCTTTTCCACAGTGTCTTATAGTTGGAATCCCACTACATAGCCTTTTCAGACTGGCTTCTGTCACCTTCCAGTCTGCATTGAGTTTCCTTCATGTCTTTTCATGGCTTCATAGCTCATTTCTTTTTATTGCTGAATAATTTTACATTGTCTGGATATATCAATGTGTTTATCCATTCGCCTTTTGAAAGACATCTTGGTTGCTTTCAAGTTTTGGCAATTATGAATAAAGCTGTTATAACCATTTGTGTACAGTTTTTATGTGGGTATGTTTTTAACTCATTTGGGTAAATAACAAGGCATATTATTCTGGGTTACGTGGTAAGAGTAAGTTTAGTTTTGTAAGAAACCACCCGTCTTCCAAAGTGGCTGTACCAGCAATGAATGAGGGTTCCTGTTACTCCACGTCCTGACCAGCATTTGGCATTGTCAGTGTGAGGTTTTTTCATTTGTTTGTGTTTTGTTTTTTTGTTTGTTTCTTTGTCTTTGAGACAAGGTCTTGCTCTGTGGCGCGGGCTAGAGTGCAGTGGCGTCATCATAGCTCACTGCAACCTCAGACTCCTGTGCTCATGCAATCCTCCTGAGCAGCTGGGACTACAGGCACACACCACCACACCTAGCTAATTTTTCTGTTTTTTGTAGAGACGGGGTCTCATTGTTGCTTGTGCTGCGTGGCAGTCTGCCTTGCTTTGGATAGTATGTGACAGCAGTTGCTAGAACGATGCTAAAATGCAGAAATGTGGAGAAGATCATATCTGACAACCTAGCCTAGATATGGCCATCAGCTGCTTGCTTCACATCAGTCTTCTGGGAAGCAGGCTTTTGTGAAATTGATGGGATGGGCTTAATTAGAAAGAACTTAACTGGGCTAACTGGATAATAATGATTTGTACAGGGACCCTTTGCAAGTTTTCACTGAAATTGGACTTTTCAAAAACCCAAAGTGTTCAACAGCCAAAGGAGCACCTTTGTGGGGGGTTATGGGGGGGTCTTCTCCCCACCGGTAGAGCCTCCAAACACCCCAAGAGACCAGACCCGCCTCTGGGGGAGGCGAGAAAGGCAGGAGGCTGGACCAAGGGCAGCGTGAGCTCAGGGTGCGTCTGTGGAATTATGGCGTCTCTGATGGTTTTTAACCATATTCCGAAGTGTTTCCACTCTACAATTCTTTTTCCTCAAAATAAGGAAAAAGCTTCTGGGAGGTTAGTGGGATGACCAAGCCCCCTCGGTGGCAGAGGGGGTCCCTCCTTATCACGCCCTCAGCCTGGCCTCGATGGTCCTCCAGGCCTCCCTGGCCTATGCACAGGCTGCCCCCAGCCCTGCCCCAGGCCCTGGGGAGCTCCAACCCAGCGAGGCCCCACAGGACCCAAGAACAGATTTCTGTGTTCATAGAAGAGGGGAGAAGGGTCTGATCTGGGACACGCACATCTTAGCTGAGACCTTGGGAGGCAGCACCTCCGCTTGTTTGTTTGATGCGGTGTGGGCAAGTAGCTCACTCCTTGTTTTGTGGTTGCCCCATGGAGGGCAAAATCAACCTCCCACTCACTCCAAAATTTGGTTTGGATGTCAAGACTGTTAATGCCACACACACACACACACACACACACACACACACACACCAAGAGGGAGTGAAGGGTTTGTAGCTCACATCATGCGCTTTCTGAAGAGCAGGGCAAGCTCAGCCCGACTAGAGAAGCTGCAGCAAAGGGGCCCCTGTGGCTTTGGGTTTCACTGGGTCCCACTGCCCCTTGCCTTGGGCTTGCGTTGCCCATGTTGATTTTCCAGATGCAGGGAAAGAGGGGCAGGTGGCGCTGGAAAGCAGTCAGCAGTTAGGAGTGGCCCAGGTGTTTAGCACACATCCTGTGGGCTGAGCCCGCCAGCCATGCCGTGTGGCGCACCAGCCCGAACAGAGTGCCTGGCTCTGCACCAGCCCCTGCGGCCAGGTTGGAATCTCAGAGGAGCGCAGCGTGGGGCGAGCAGTTGTGAGCTGCCGACCACATGGGGGTGTCCATGTGGCATTTCAGCCCAGCCTCCTCCACTGCATTCGTGGGCCTCCACGGGGCTCTGACACAGTCCTTACTTTCTCCCTGTGTGGGGACGGTCGGTCCTGTTCTGTGTTGAAGTTCACTTATGGGAGTCATTTACTTGCATCTGAGATCTGTGGGTGAGATTTTTGCATGTTAGGAAAAGCTGGGACCCTGAAGGTGGTTCCAGGGCTGGCACTATCTTTCTGTCTGAAGAGCTTGGCCACCCTGGCCCCCCCCCCCCCAGTATGCAGGTGACCCGTAGGAGCTGGCCTTCTGTCCCTGCAGGGGAGGGGATGGGTACCCTGCCAGGGTACCCTCAGAGAGCAGGGCGGCAAGGCTACTTGGGAGCTGCGGGATGCATCATGGGCAACAGGGACCCCAGGTGCCAGACTGCTCCCCAGGGGAAAAGTCTATGAGGTGTGTCTGTAGTCGGTGGAGCTGTCAGCATGCTCCCTCAAGACCCCCGGCCCCTGGCTATTTACTCAGACATGAACCTAGGGACTGCCAGGAAGGGACTTTGCAGATGGAGCTGAGGTCACTGATCAGCTGACCTTGAAGTGGGGTGACGGTTCCAGACTATGTGGACAGGCCCAGTGTACCACAGGAGCCTTAGAAGCAGAGTGTGGAGGCAGAAGAGATGAGAAAGATGCAACAGAGAGGAGGAGGGCAGGAAGACCCAAAGCATAAGAACTCAGCCCACCGTTGCCTGGGAGCAGGTGGAGGAAGGTGCCATGAGCTCAGGGATGCAAGGCAGATCAAGGAATCGGGGACCTCAGTCCACAGCCTCGTGGAACTGAACCCTGCCTGTAACCTGAATGAGGTTGGAAGTGGATTCGTCCTCAGAGCCTTTAGAAAGGGATGCAGCCCTGACCACACCTTGATTGAGGCTCTGTGTGACGCCAAGCCGAGAAGCAGCTGAGCCACACCGTGCCGGGCCCTCTGACCTACAGGAGGTGGGAGATGGCCGATGTATGTTATTTCAAGTCACTGTGTTTGTGGTCATTTGTTACGGCTGCAGTAGGAGACTGATAAGGTGCACCCTTCCCATGGAGTCACACGGCCTGCATCCTAAGCAGCTGCGGGGACTGGTGCAGGGCCTGTCACCCATTAAGTAGAGCGACTGTCACCCATTAGGGAAAGCACACATCATGGGCCATCCAGGAACATTTGTCTGCTATTCATCAATGCTCGATTCCCGCCCTTTTCCCAAAGAGGAGATCTTTCCAGAGTAGAAACTTGACGCTTCCTTAAGGATCTTTTATGCGCTTGGGGTTTTGTGCTCAATCTCTCTGGTCCTGCTTGGGCTGGGGAGCAGGAATGTTAAGCAAAGAGCGCGTGCAGCGGGGTCCCCTCCTAAGCGCCTGCGCCTGGTGCTGAAGGTGATCTGAAGAGAGGCTGCTCCGTGAAGGACCGAGTCCAGGCCATGATGAAGGGAGCAAAAGGTCAAGTCATCAACTAAGTCCAAGGGATAACCAGAGGCCCAGATGAGGCCCGTTGGTCCTGCTGAGCGGAGCTGGGGTGTTTGACGGGTGGAAAGTGGAGTGTGAAATTGGCCGTCGGTGGTTTAGGCAAGGAGAGGCTGTCGCGGCACTCAGGTACCCCACAGTGGGGTAAGGCAGATGGGGACTCGAATCTTCACTAAAATACCAAGTGGAAGATGTGACAAATGCTATGAAATTGCAGAGGAAACTCTAATTGAAGGGGTCCAACAAAGCGTAAAGGTGTTTGTCTTGGCTGCGTAATGACTTTAAGGACAGCTAACACTGATGGAGAGCCGCTGCGGCCTCGGCCCTCCACCGGGACGTGTCCCCACGGCAGAAGGCGGCGCCGCTGCCATCCCTGACCCGCCCGCCGGGCTCTGCGCAGAGCTTCGCGCGGCTGGACTCGGCCAGCGCCCGCGGGGAGGCGGCCCGGTGCTGAATCGCCCTCCCTACCTTCTCTCCTTTCCCCACTCAGCCCTACAATTGCCCATTTCCTTGGGATCTCTCTGGTACCTTCGAACACGTATTTATTACTTTTCATTCAACTTCTTAAGATGTTCTTACTACTTTTTTTTTAAGCCAGGGTATTTTCCTCTTTTTTTATTAACTCTTCACAAATATTTGTTTTAAAATATAAACATGTTTATTGCTTCTTCTGATTATGAGGATAATATTTTCATCTTGACAAATTCAAAATAACAAAATAATTAGGATTAAATTCATCTGAAATCCCACCATCCAAAAATAGATACTGTCAACAATTTGGTACATAACTTTTGGTGTATATGTGCCTTTTCATTATTTGTCTTTTAATTAATTTTCATAAATAAGATTCACACTCTGCATGCTGGTTTTTAACCTACTTTTTAATTCACATCAATAATATGTTTTTAGTGAGTTTTAAAAATAAATGTAGGGCTAAATCATTCTTTTGAATTGGCTGCATGGTATTTCATTATATACGTGTACATTAATGTATTTTACTAGTTTCCTATTAATATATTATACAATTAGTTTGTCTTTAATTTTTTAGTTATTAGAATCAGTGCTGGTATCAAAATATACATATTTGTGTGTTTTTTTAGTACTTGTTTTTTAAGATAAAAATCCTAAAAGCAGAAAAATTGGATCAACGTATTTGTTCTTTGTAAAACTTTTCTTGGAGTATGATATGCATACATAAAAGTGCACCAATAATAAGTATGTTCTGATGAATTTTCACAAAGTGAACATTCCTGTGCAGCCAACACCCAGCTCAAGAACTAGAACATTACCATCATAGCAGTCTGTCTTTCAAATGGAGTGTTTAGACCACTAACATTTAATGTGATTATTGATATAGTTGGACTTATATTTACCATTTTGCTTTTCTTTTGTCCCATCTCCTTTTTGTGCCTCTCTTTTTCTTTTCCTGACTTCTTTTTGGTTAATTGGGACTTTTTAAAATTCCACTTTAATTTATTTTTTACTTATCACTATTCCTTTGCATTATTTTGTAATGGTTGCTCTGGAGATTATGTCATTAATTTTTCATAGTCTATTAAAAGTAATATTTACCACTTTATATAAAATGTAAGAACCTTGCAACTGTATAATTTCATTTATTCCTTTCCTGAATTTATGATAGGACTGTCATTTATATGTTCATCCACATACACAATAAGCCCCACAGTACAATGTAATAATTTTTGCTTTAAACCATTATATATATGTTTTAAAGAAATTAATTTAAAAACAGTGTGGTGTGTGTACCCACAATTTTACCATTTCTGATGCTGTCATTCCTTCTTGAAGATCAGAATTTTTACCTGTTGTCATGTCCCCTCAGCCCAAGGAGCTTCACACGGCCCTTCTTGTAGTAATGACCTGCTGGCCACTAATTCTCTTAGTTTTCATTTTTCTGAAAATGTCTTTATTTCACTTTTTTTCTTGCAAGGCATTTTTGCTGATATAGAATTCTGAGTTGGCAGTTCTTTCCTTTCAGCAATTCAAAGATGTTGTCACACCACTCTGTCTTTTGCTATTTGTGATGAGAAATCAGCTGTCACTCAGCTAAGGTCCGTCTAGTTAGTGTCTCTGTGTTTATCCTGCTCGGGATTCAGCGATCTCCTTGAATCTGTAAATCTATGTCTTTTACTGAATTTGTGAAATCATTGGCCATTATTTCTTTAGATTTGTTTCTGCTTCATTCACTCTCTCCTCGTGTATGTTAGACCACTTAATATTGTCCCACAAGTCACTGAGGTGCTTTTCCTTATTTTCCGACTTTTTTTTGTCTTTTTCAGATTGGTTCATTTCCCTTGGTCTATCTTCAGATTTACTGACTCTTTCTTCTGATATTTCCATAAGCCTTTTCAGTACACATTTTTATTTCAGATACTATATTTTCCAGTTCTAGAATTTCCATTTGATAATTTGTTATATTCCCCCCCCCCCCTTTTTTTTTTACCATCTCCTACCTCTTCATGCTTTAGAAGCATGTTTTTCTGTATGTTTTTGAGCACTGGTGTAATAGTTCACCTGTTTTTTCTGACCTCTGGATTGTCTAAATGTTGGTCTCCATTGGTTGACTTCTGAGTATCAGTCATGTTTTCCTTTTCTTCTTTCTTTCATTGGCATCTTGGTCAGTGAGTGATAGACTGCAGAGTCTTTGGATTCTGTTGTTTTGCTGAAGAGTTTGGTTTCTTTTTTTTTTTTTTTTCTTTTGGCAGGGAGTTAATGTAGCTGATTAAAACTTCACATTCTGTGTTCAGGTTTTTGATTAAAACTTCACATTCTGTGTTCAGGTTTTTGGCCCTAGCCAGCTGCGTGGGGTTTTCCCCATACTGTCCTAGTTCAGGGGTCAGCCAAAGACTTGAGCAGAGTTCCACCTGAAATTTATCTGTAGCTCTCCCTGAGGCTCCTTTTCCTGGGATTTTCCTCATTATTCAGGCTTCTGTGATCACCCTGAAATTTGTTTTTGATTGTTCAATCAATGAGACTAACTGCAGGTTACTGTCTGGGCTTTAGCCTCACCTTGGTGCCTGCCCTTAGGGAGATAGCCGAAAGAGCAGGAGCCTCAGCCAGTGGCACTCCCTGTGGTTTCTGTCTGCTTTGGGTCGTTCTCCAGTGCCATCAGGTAGCTGGGCGGTGGTGGTTGTGTTTAGAGCCCAGATCTTACTCTACCTCCCCAGCTGGAGTGCAGTGGCTGGATCATCGCTGACTGTAACCTCAAACTCCTGGCTCAAGGATCCTCCTCCCTCAGCCTTATGAGTAGATGGGACTATACTCCACCACTCCCAGCTAATTTTTGTTATTATTATTTTTTGTAGAGGCAAGATCTGGCTGTATTGCCTGGGCTGATCTCAAACTCCTGGCCTCAAGAGATCCTCCCACCTCACCTCCCAAAGTGCTGGGATTACAGGCGTGAGCCACTGTGCCCGCCTCAGATAGCTGTACTTTGTATTCCAGTAGTCATAATTATCTGCGCAGAGTTTGTCTCCTGTAGCCATTCCACCGTTACTGGAAGCCCTTAAGATAAAATAAATATTTTACTCATTGAGCAATTGAGGGAGATATTTTTGAAACTCTCTGACAGGGAAAGTTAAGTTTATGGTCGCCCCTAATTGCCTCTGTCTAGGAGTAATGAAGGGTGGGGGAGGCGGAGTGAGTGTTACTACTGTTGTGAGGAGGCTAATTTATCTGTGCGCATGGCATACATACAATGAATGGAAACTAAAGCCACGTCCTTACAGAGCCTCTCATCTTAGCACACTCCAGGGACATTTCCACTTTAGAAATCAGATTCATGTTTGTGTGTTTAAAGAAGATCCAGAATGGACAGTACTTCCAAGTTAATTTTGGACAGGTCTTCAGGCAAAAAAGGAGGTGGGCACGTTGATAGAGCGGAGGTTTGTATGTTGGAGACCACACAGGCTTGTGTCTCAGTTCTGCTGCTGTTTTCTCAGAGCTGCTAAAGTCTTTCCACACTGCAGAGTTTCTCTTTTATAAAATGAAGACAAATAACATAGTTCCATGGCAGGGAAGTAAATGAAAATATTTGTTGAATCTCAATCCGAAAGGTTGAGATTGCATTTTCTTCATAGTAAAACAAACCAGTCCAGGCTTGTTAGCATGCGTGGCCCTGGAAGCCCCCGTGAGCCCAGCTCTAATCCTTTGCCCGACCCCAGGCTACTCCGAGTCTCTCCAGTGCTCAAGCGTGGCCTAGGAATTTTATGGGAAGTATTTTGACAAGGGGACAAATGTAGCAGATTTGTTTTATTTGTCTTAAAGGATATGTATGTTTGAATAGACAGTGTCAGGGTTGATAGGAAAAAAGATGAGAAAAGAAAAACAATGTAATTTCTGGAAAGTGTATCTTCCAGCAACATTGTAGGACTTGAGCTTCCCTGAAGCTTAAGCATGTGCCTCTGTGCTAACCGCCTGGACAGCACTGTACGCTGTCAATGTCCGCAGCAGTGGTTCCAATGGTTTCCATCAAAATTGGTTAACTCAGATTGGTCGGGAACTCAAGCCGGAGTGGCATAGTCAGGGTGCAGAGAGGAAGTAAGGCCAGATGGGCAACAAACTTTGGATGCCACAGTAAGAACTTTGACGCTCACTCTGAATTAAATAGGAGCCTTTGAAGATCTTAGGCAGAGGAATGATGTGACCACTCTGGTGTGCAGAGGGGAGACCAGCTGGGAGGCTGCTGTGGAGGAGGGGGCAGGCAGGGGGCCTGTACCGAGGGCTGCTGGTGGACAGATGAGAAATGGTTGGATTCTGGGTAACGAAGCAGAGGCAGAGCTGATTGACTTGCTGATGGAATGGATGTGAATGGTGAGAGAAAGGGAGCAGTTAAGGGTGATGCCAAGATTTTTACTCTGAGCCACTGAAAGAACGTAGTTGTCAGATACTGAGATCAGAAGGCCCGTAGCTTGGGTGGTTTGAGTGGGTGGTCGGAAGTACTGCTTGGGGCACGTTAACTTTGCGATGTTTATCAGGCTGCCCAGAGGAAGAGCCCAGCAGGCTGGTGGAGTGGCAGGGGGGTGTTGCCTAGTGTAGCCCCAGAGCAGGTCACATGTGCATGACAATCTGACCACCTGTGGGAAGCTGTTACAATGACTACAGTGCAGAGGTGTCCAAATACCCAGATGTGAACCCAAGCCCGGCTGTGTTAGAAGATACAAGATACTGACAGCTGCAAAGCCACAAGCTTCAGAGCAGAGTGGGGGATGCCTTTCGTTGTGGAATCGGGTACTCCGACAGCAAGAACCAAAACCTATGTGCAAGGACGTTCTGCAGTGGATTTCATGGAGGGCGCGGTGGAAATGAAGTCGCCCACTGCTTTCTTTACATGGACAAGGTGAGAGGTATATGCACAACCACTCAAGGAAGATCCAGGAAAAACTTCTGACTCAAGAAACCATAATCACTGTGAAAGGATTCCCTGAGCAGTCCCTGAGACTACTGACAGATACAGTATCTTCAAATCTTAAATGCTGAAATTAAAGAGTTGGCAGCTTGAAAAGGAGGAAGCACGGGGCACCCTGGGCAGCGTTACGGAGAAGTGTGCTACGAGGCAGTACAAAGTGCAAGGCCCCGCACTCTCCAAGCTGGCGATATATTTATTTGTATTCTTTATTTTAAAGGTATAATTATATGTGAGGCAGTTTTTTAAATAATAGGCTGGAGAAAGGTTGCATGAATCGGGACGCGAACTGCGGAGAGGCACAGGTCTTCCAAACAGAGTCCGCCAGCGTGCACGTCGAACCTCTGCACCTGCCAACGCCAGGGGTCCGCTGTGCCCGAGGAGACTTGACGCTGTCTGGAAAGTCACTTCAGCCTCAAGCTGGTGTTGGCACACTCCACCGCCACCAGCCGAAATGCTGGAGCTTTCGAGGCGTGGCCCTCCCTCACTGAGAGACAACCTCAGGATGGGGACGTGCGTGTGCCCTGCTGCGGTCCCCGCGGCAGCTCACGCACCAGCAGAGGGAGAGACTGGCCCAGCGATGATCTACCTGAACGATCATGGTGTTTTAGGTGGCATTTAAATAATTTTTGTGGTGAAAATCATTAAATTGTGACATGATTTTGCTGTATTGTGGAGCATCAAAGTGAAAATAATGAAAAATTTCATTAAAGCCATACGTGACATAATTTCATGGTGTTAATTTGTAAAGATACTGCCTTCCTTGGATTTGTACTCCAAAAGTCCATGATGCAGAATGTCGTCTTGTGGGCAGGTTCTGTTCAGTGAAAAATCAAAGTCATTACTTGAATTTTACAGCAGCCTAAACTTAGAGGAACCGCTGTTTGCATCCTCGGCACCTCACGTTCGCCCAACATAAAATACCATGTGTCGAAATTCACGCTTCACTTCTTGCTAAAGGATGACATATCATATTTTTATGTGATTACTTTTTGAAGTAATTAACCACAAAGCATCTTTTATACATAAAGACCTGCCTTTTGACTAATTTCCCAGGTGCTTAATGCCTGCAGTAACATGGCCCTACAGCACAAGCAGCCGGGCGCACAGGGCGCTCACGGGCCGGCCACGAGGTCGGGGCAGCGAGATTGGAGGTGGGAGAGTTGCAGAGAGGGTGTGGCCACGTGGGAGAGGGAGGTGGCCGGAGAGGAGGCCGTCCCTTGCCGTGCGTGTGTGTGTGTGTGTGTGTGTGTGTATGTGTATGCGCATGTGTGTGCGTGGGTGTGTATGTGCATGTGTATGGGTGTGTGTGTGCATGTGTGTGTGCATGTGTGTGGGTAGGGGTGTGCGTGGGGGGTGAGTGTGTGCGCACACGTGAGAGTGTGGGTATGCATGTGTGCATGGGTGTGTGCGGGTGTGTGGGTTCATGCGTGTGTGTGTGGTGCGTGTGTGCATGGGTGTGCACATGTGTGTGGGGGTGTGCGTGGGTGTGTAGGTGGGTGTGTGCATGTGTGCATGTGTGTGTGGGTGTGTTTGTGCATCTGTGTGCAGGTGCGTGTGTGCGTGCATGTGTATGAGCATGTGTGTGCTTGGGGGGTGTGTGTGGCTGTGTGCGTGGGTGTGTGTGTATGTGGGTGTGTGTGCGTGTGTGCGTGGGCGCACACGTGTGTGGGTGGGTGGGCGTGCACACGTGTGTGCACGTGTGTGTGGGTATGTGCGTGTGTGGGGCTGTGTGCGTGGGTGTGTGTGTGTGCACGTGGGGCTGTGTGGGTGTGTGCGTGTGTGTGCGTGTGTGGGGCTGTGTGCGTGGGTGTGCGTGTGTGGGTGTGTGCGTGTGTGTGCATGTGCGCGTGTGCGTGTGTGTTTGGGAGGGGAGCCTGGAGCGCTTTACTCCTGCCTTTGCGGCCGGTGGTCTGAGAGACCCCAGCGATCCCGGGGGTTGGCAGTGCCGTGTGCCCAGCGAGCTCTGCTTCAGAGGCGGCTGGAGTCGGACACGCTGCAGGGGGCGCACTGTAAAGTCTCAGAAAAGGCTATTTTCCTCCCACCTGTAAGGGAACCGGGAGAGCAGGGAGGCTGAGGGAAGCTCAGAGCCTTTCCCAAGAGGAAACCGCGGGTCAGCCTTGCAGAGGGGAGGGGGTCCGATTTGGTGCTGCGGACGCCGTAGAGTTTAGGTTGCCAAAGGAACAAAGCTCTCTGAAGCTTAAGTTGTAAGTGAGCCTTTCGTGCAACCGAAAATCAAAATTCTCAAGCTGGGGAGATGACAAAATGTAGTGTGGGACCGAAAAAGGACATCAGGAGGAAACCTGCGCATGTTAATAATAATGTGTTAGTACAGGTTTCATGCATGGTGACAAATGTACCACACTCAGGTGAAATCGTAGTAACAGGGGAAGCTGGTGTGGGCTTTAGGGGAACTCTCCGTACTGTCTGCTCAATTGTTCTGCAGATCTAAAACTGTTCTAAAAAATAAAGTCCATTAAAAATACTTTTTTAAAAAAGCCAAAAGCTGGATGGGATTTAGACAGAGCAGAAGGCAGATGTCAGGACAAGAGCTAGGAAGGGAGTGATCCCAAGGCCAGCCTGGCCCCAAGGGCTGTGGGGCTTCCAGATCAGGCTGCCGGAGCGCAGGGCAGGAGGGGCGGAGGGCAGGGCAGCGGAGAGGTTGTGGACGGAGGAGTAGACTCTTCTAGCAGTAAGCAGGGACCTCACCCAGCCTGGACTGTGGGCCTCACCGTCAGCAGGACTCCTTCCTGCAGAAATCATGCAGTTTAAACTAAGTCGTCCAGTGAAAATACCCGGAGACCTGGCTGGCCCGAGAGATTTGGTTCCTTGTGAGCTGTGTGACTTTGGGGAAGGAGCTTCACCTCTCTGGGCCCCAGCTTCCTCATCTTTAGAAGGGGCCCAGCATCTCAGCTTCCTTGTTCATGTCGCAAGGATGGAGTGAGATGCCTGTACAGCAGCAGACCTGATGTATCCCACTCCTGCAGCCCAGTGCTTCTGGGGATGGGGACAGTGCCTGTACCCGCCACCCCTCCCGGGCAGTGACCTGCTGCCGTCCTGCCAGCTGCCTTGGAGCTGCCCCTGCGCCTCTCCTCTGTGTCTCTCTGTACTCCAGCTAGTCCACAACTCCCCCATGTCTTTGAACAACCCCGCTGGCTGGCTTCTGGGGCCGATGCTGTCCACATTGCCTGGAACACTCTTTGCCCCCTTCGCGCCCCCTGCCAACATGTCACCTTGGGCTCTCCGGGCCTGATCGGGGTCTCCTGTGCCTCCTGCTTCACGGCATCACAGGACACCATTTGTTTAACGCCCCTGTTTCCTGCAGGACTCTGGTTCTCCTTGTTCACGCTGCACCCTTAGAACCCAGTGTGGTATTCGGTGGCACCAACACAGTGGGCACTGGATAAATGCTGTGGAGTGGATGCAGAGAGACAGACACAAATGCGTAGACGCCCCTGGCTGGTTGGTGCCTGCAGCCCTCCACATGCCCCACGTGCCCGGATTCCTGTTCCACGCTGAGACCGTGTGCCAGGCTTTGTAGAGAGATTTCTAAAAGGCTCCAGGGCCACCTCAAAGACTATATTGCCTTGATTTGCTGGAGCAGAACTTTCTGCAGCGTTAGGAGTCACTTTCTTAATGGCTCTTGAGGAAAGCAGGGGACCTCCAACTTCCCGCACACACCAGTGCACACGGAGTGCTGTGCAGACGCAGCCTGCGGGGTCCTGCCCCCTCGTTTTGGTCAGCAGGTCTGGGGAGGGTCCTGAGAATGTGCCTCTCTAACAAGCTCCCAAGAGCAGCTGCCAGGCTGGGCCCCACACTGAGGACCATTGACTTCCAGGGCTGCGGAGCAGCACAGCAAAGAGGTACACGCTGAGGAGATGCCCCGGGGCTCTCCCTGGAGGGCAGAACCACCCATCTTCCCTTACAAGGGGGAGCAGAGACCTCTCGGCCGCTGTTCACCAGAGGCAAAGGCACCCTCGCTGAACTTTTGTCCAAATCCAGAATTCTGAGCTGTGCTGCTGTCTAAACAGTGTTAGGGTTTAGAATGGATCAGACAGCTGACTTGTCTTCCTGTAGAGAAATTAAAAATCCGGAGTCAAGACCAGCTTGTGTGCTGAACGGGGCATGTGTGGGACATGTGGCCACACCCTTTAAAGTGTTCATACCAGTTAGCTGTGGGTGACCGTCTGGGGGCCTTGCTTCACACCAGAGAGCTTGAGGCGAGTGTCTCCAGGCTGGTGACACAGAGCACAGAGCCTGGACCCCTGCTTCTGTCCCGGGGCCCTCCCCCGCCCCCACCCCCACTCCCACAGCGCCTTCTCTTTCCCTCGTTTACTCAGTCGTGAAACCCTCAGGACCACCTTCTGAGGCCCACACCCTGTGCTGGAAGCTAGAATATAGGACGGTGACTAAAACTCGTGGGAGACTTGTGATGACACTGACTTTCTTTTCTCTCAGTCTGCAAATTTGCTAGATGAGCAATCATTCTGCGAACTGCTGAGACCCCAGCTGGGACTGCCTGAGAAAAGAGCCGAGAAAAGCAGTGACTCCTACAAGAAATCTGTCTTATTCCCCTAAAGAGACCATTGCTTTAAAAATGCCCCAGAGAAAGTGTGGCAGAGAGAAAGGGGAGACCTTCTTTTTTAAGACATATACTACAGTATTTACAGATTAAATTATATGATGTCTGGGACTTGCTTTAAAATAAAGGAACACTGAAAGAAATCAAAGAGAATCTAAATATGGGGAGATATTCTGTGTTCATGGACTAGAGAACTCAGCAGGACTCACTGGTCTCCAAATTGGTACATAGATTTAGTGCAATTCCTATCAAAATCTCAGCAAGTGTTTTTGTGACTATAGACAAGATTATTCTGAAATTTATATGGGAAAGCAAACGAACACAAATAGCCAAAACAATTCTGAAAAAGATGGAATAAAGTAAGAGGTACCACTCTACTAAATTTCAAGAATTATTACAGACCCACAAAAAACAAGATGGCCTGGGAGGAGGATGAACACAAGGATTAGAACAGAGAATCCAGAAACAGCGTCACACAAGTATAGCCAGCCAGTTGTTTAAACAGTTGAGAGATAGTCCACATACTGTTATTTTCCATCTTTTGTTGTTTTTTTTTTTATGATAACCATCCTATGGATGTGAAGTGATACATCATTGTGGTTTTGATTTGCATTTCCCTAATGATTACTGATGTTGAGCATCTTTTTATGAGCTATTTAGCCATTTGTATATCTGCTTTGGAGAAATGTCTGTTCAATTCCTTTGCCCACTTTTGTATTGAGTTGTTTTTTGAGTTTTTGGTTTGTTTCTTTTGTTTTGTTTTCTGAGTTGTAGTTCTTTATACATTCTGGATATCAATCCCTTATCAGATACATGATTTGCAAATATTTTCTCCCTTTCTGTGGGTTACCTTTTCTCTACTGATACTGTCCTTTGATGCATAGAAGTTTTAAATTTGATGTAGTCCAATTTATATTTCTTTTTCTTTTGTTGCCTGTGCTTTTGGTGTTATTTCCAAGAAATCATTTCCAAATCCAATATCATACAGCTTTTCCTCTATGTTTTATTCTAGAAGTTTTATAGTTTTAGTTCTTTTATTTAGAGCTAATTTTTATGTTTGTTAGGTAAGAGTCCATCTTCATTCTTTTGCATTTGGATGTCCAGTTTCCCAACACCATTTGTTGAAAAGACTCCCTTTTCCCCCATTGAGTGTCTTGGCACCTCTGTCAAGAATCAATTGACCACATATGTGAGGGTTTATTTCTGGTTTCCTCTGTTCTATTCCTTTGGTCTGTATGTCTGTCCTTACGTCAGTACCACATGTTTGCTTATTGCAACTTTTCAGTAAGTTTTGAAATCAAGAAGTGTGGGTCCTTCAACTTTGTTGTTTTTCAAGATGATTTTGGCTATTCAAGTCCCTTGAGATTCTATATGAATTTTAAGATGAGTTTTTCTATTTGTATAAAAAATGCCACTGACATTTTTATAGGAATGCATTGAATCTGTAGATTCTTTGGATAGTATTGTCATCTTAAAAATATTGTCTTTCAATCCATGAACATGGGATGCCTTTTCATTTTTTTAGTTTTTCTTTCATTTCTTTCAGCAATATTTTATAGTTTTTATTGTATAAATCTTTTGACTCTTTGTTAAACTTATTCCTAAGTATTTTATTCTTTTTGATGCTACTATAATGAAATTTTAAAATTTTTCCTTTTCAGATTATTCATTGTAAAAACACAGAAATACACTGATTTTGTGTGTTGATTTATATTCTGCAGTTTTGCTGAATTTATCAGCTCTAACAATTTTATTATGGATTCTTTTAGGTTTTCTACATATAAGATCATCTCATCTGCAAACAGAGATCATTTTATTTTTCCTTTTGAATTTGGATACCTTTTATTTCTTCTTCTTGCCTATTTGCTCTCACCAGGACTTCCAGTACTGTAGTGAATAGAATTGGAGAAGGCAGGCATCCTTGTCTTGTCCCTGATCTCCCACCATTGAGCATGAGGTCAGTTGTGAGTGTTTCATAGGTGGCTGTTAAGAATATATTTTTTTTGTATTCCTAATTTAGTGAGTGTTTTATCATGACAAGGTGTTGAAGAATGGTTTTTCTGCATCAGTTGAGACGATGTGTATTTTCGCCTTCGTTCTGTTAATGTAGCATATTATATTGATTCATTTTCATATGTTGAACCATCCTTGCATTCAAGAAATAAATCCCATTTTGTCATGATATATAATCCTTTTAATATGCTGTTGAATTTGATTTTTTTTTTTAGTTTGTAAGACAATTTTTATTTTGTACTTTTTAAAAGTGGACATTAACATTCAATATATATTTACATCTTAAAATGTCACCCAACTTAGTGAAAACAAGGCATTCAATGGCACACTAGAACAGAAGCTGTTAACTGCTAATCATTTTATGAAGTCATACCTATGTAAAAATAAACACTATAGAGAATAAATAGGCTTAACTTCAGCTAACAAGTGACAAATATAATTATAAATAAATACCAGATCTCTAACAGGAATCTGCAAAAAGTTTTACTACCTAAGGATTTTCACTCAAAGTAGATAAAATGCATAGTAATCCCAACCTTGCAGGATAGCAAGTTAACAGATACATTTTCTCTTGCTGGAAGACTATCTCAGTAACATTTCTGGATGAAACATAAAGTTACTATTGCACATTTTAAAAGGATTGGCCCAGCTGAGTTTCCTCTAATTTTAATTCCTCCTTGTCATTTAAAGTATTAGCAAGAGCATCACTACGTGGACTGTCCGGAATGTCTTTGTTTGGTCCATTTGACAACTCCTTTCGATCCTCACCAGTATGAACCTCTTCAACTATCTGTGCCCTGGGTGTGTCCATTAACACGTCATTTCCTAGGGACTGAGTATTACTCAGTAGCTTTGCCTGCCTTCTTTCCAAGGCCAGTTGTTTATTTCTCTCAATTCTTTTTTGTTGCTTTTCTGTTAGGCTTCTACTTGACTCGGAAGCAAACTTCTCACTTTCAGATGAGTTTGTCAAGAAGGGATCTAATTCAGTAGCTCTTACTTCATGGCCGTCATTTCCCCTCCTTCATCATCACCACTAACAAAATCTTCATGTAAAATAGCAAGACCAAGTCAAATTTGTTTTAAACAGGTCTGAACTTCCTTTTTATTTCCCAGATATTCGATTCTGTCAATAAAATCCTCAAATTGCAGTTTAGGGAGCAGCCTATGTGCCCAGTGCTCCATGTGTCTGATTAGCATCTTCGAGTCTTCAGCCGCATGACCTTTACCTTTGACGTTCGTCTTGTCAAACAAATTCCTCCAGGCTGGAAGCCCCTCTCTGCAATTAGTGTCTGCGCATCCAGCCTGGGTGCGTCCCTTCTGGCTGTTCTCTGGAGATGCAGCGGCAGCTGCTCCACAGGCTGCAGCAGGCCCAGCTCCTTCACCTCTTTCCTCTCGGAGAGGCTGGAGTTGGGAAAGGAGGTCGGTTTCTTCTCCTCTGTGTGCATAGTCTGCTGGGTCAATCATGCCGTTCTCCTGTGGTTCCAGCATCTTTTCCTCTGGTTTCCTCCCTTCCTGGACACTCCTCCTGGATCTTCTTTGCAGATTCATCTTCTTCTCACACACGCTGCAGCCGCCCCCACGCCGTGAGGGCCCTGTTGAATTTGATTTGGTAGTATTTTGTTGAAGAGTTTTGCATCTATATTCGTCAGGGACATTAGCCTTAGTTTTCTTTTCTTGTAGTTTCTTTGTCTGGTTTATTATCAGGGTAATACTGGCCTTATAGAATGAGTTAGGAAGTATTCTCTCCTCTTCAATTTTTTGAAAGAGTTTGAGAAGAATTGGTGTTAATTATTCTTTAAATGGTAGAAGCTATCTGGCCCTGGGCTTTTCTTTATTGGGATGTTTTTGATTATTTATTCAATCTCCTTACCAGTTATAAGTCTATTCAGATTTTCTATTTCTTTTTGAGTCAGTTTTGGTAGATGTGTGTTTCTAGAAATTTTCCATTTCTTCTAGTTTAATGTGTTGGTATACAACAGTTCCTAGTATTCTCTGATAACCGTCTTTGTTCTGTAAAATAGGTAGTAAAGTCCTTACTTTGCCAACTGAATTTTACAAACGTACAAAAGTAATTCAGGGGAGGAAAGATAGTCTTTTCACAAATAGTGCTGGAAAAATCAGACCATCCATAGGCAATGAAAATGAACTTTAACCTAAACCTCACATATTATGCAAAAAAACCCAACTGAAATGGATCATAGATTTCGATGTAAAACTGCGAACTTTTAGAAGAAAACATAACAGTGGCCCATATTGAAGCTGCAGCTGCTTCCCCACAGCTGCTGTGGTCAAAAGGGGCCCCGAGGGACAGTTTTCCTTGACAGTCGGCATTCTGTTTGCGGTGACGGATCTGCTGACACATTTGGGGAAAATACAGTTCAACTGAAAAAGAAAAAAATGGAAGAAAGCATAAAAGAAAATCTTTGGGAACAAGGGTTTGGTGAGGAGTTCTTAGACATGACACAAAGGCATGACTCATAAAAGGAAACATTGATAAATTTAACATCGTGAAAATTTAAAATGTTTGCCTCATGAAAACCCTTGATAAGGGAATGAAAAGATAAGCTACGGACTAGGAGAAAATGCTTGCAAACCACATATTTAACAAAGAACTCACATTTATAATATATAAAGAACTCTTAAATCTCAACATTAAAACAACAAAAAATCCAACTAGAAAATAGGCAAAAGACGTGAAGCGGTATTTCACCAAAGAGGATAGATGGCAAAGAAGCGCATGAAAAGATGTTCAGCCTCACCAGCCTTTTGGGAAATGCAAATTGGGACCATAAGGAGATAAAACGGCACACCTATCAGAATGTCTAAAATATGAAGTAGTGACAATACCAAATGCTGGTGAGGATTCAGAGACACTGGGTCTCTCATGCAATCACTGGTGGGGATATAAAATGATCCACCCACTCTGAAAACTAGTTTGGCAGTTTCTTAGAAACTAAATATCTGACTCCCATGTGACTCAGCAGTTACACTCTGGGCACCCATCCCAGAGAGGTGACACTTATGTTCACACAAAACCTTGCTCATGGATGCTCATAGCAGCTGTGTTCATAACATCCAATAATTGGAACCAACTGACACATCCTTAAACAAGTGAATGGTTAAACAAACTGTGGTATTTATTTGCATACCAGGGAATACTACTCAGCAATAAAAAGGAGTGACATATTAATACAACAACTTGGATGGATCTCGGGCATTTGGCTGAGTGAAAAAGGCGACCTTAAAAGCTTACATACAGTTTGCTCCAGTGGCTACACATATCTGTATGTGTGGTAAAATGGCATAGAACACACACATCGTACCAACGCCAGGTCCTGGCTGTGCTATCGTCCTACACTTACTCGAGATATACCATCTGGGGAGACTGGGTGAAGGATACCACAGGACCTGCAGGAAGGTTGTGACACCCTGTAACTGTAATTATTTCAAAATAAAAAGGTTTTTTTAGAGCCCTAGAGAAGAAGGCATGTCAGTTTGACAGCCTTTGATGGATTGCAGTTTGTTTTAGATGTGTATTGTGGTTATGTTTTTCAAAAAGGCAAATGGGGTCCTTATTTCTTAGAAACATATGCTATGGTATTTATATACCTTGGTTTTATTTTAAAAAACCATCCAGTGGGGAGGTGAATTAGATGATGAAACCAAACTGGCTACATGTTGAGAATTGCTCAAGCTGGACAATGGATATATAAGGTTTATTATACTAGTATCTCTCCCTTTGTGCATGTTTGAAACTTTCCATAATAAAACAGTTTTAAAACACAAATGAAATAAAAAAAAATATGAGGGTTCCTTGGGACTCCTGACTATCCGCACGGTCAGGAGCCAGGCCCTTGGCTGCCACTAGCAGGCCTGGCTCAGGCCGCTGCCGCCCGGCTGGAGGTGGGGCAGCCCAGGCCAGGTCTGGGGACTTGCAGGGAGCGCTAGCTGTGCTCCTGGCGCCGGCTCCGAGGGCTCACCGCCTGCCCACCTGCTCGTCCTCCAGGCTCCCGCTTCCCGCGCTCATCTCCCCATTTGTTCATTCATCTGGTTAGTCGCCATTCAGCCGCAGTTCCTCCACCCATCGGTTTACTCATTTGTGTATTTAGCATTTACTAAGAGTCGCCCTCAGTGAAGAAGGCAGGGCTCCCGCCTTCAGGGCGCTCGGAGTCTAGCTGGGGAGAGAGGCCATCACGGTGTGTGGAGGGTGTGTATGTCACGCCACCGCCACGAGAGTCGTCTGTTCAGGCACCCTGACAGTGGGGCAGACGCAGGATGAGGCTTTCCAGAAGGGGAATGCCGAGGAGGGCTGTGACGGTCAACATTTTCACCTGGGTCGGCCCCACCCACAGAAGCCAGTGTAATATCCCTGTTTCAAGGTCAGTTGATTAGCAGCCTTAATTCTGCAACCTTAACTCCTCTCTGATCAGACCCTGTCATCGCTCTGCCTCCCACAAGAACAGGGTCCAGGTGCAGACCAGGTCAGGACGGCGCAGACACTGCGGGGCTGGGAAAGGCCTGCCTGTTCCGTACCTGGTGCTGGGACCATGCGTTCTCTTTGTGGAAAAAATTAACTTGGATTCTAACCTCATGCCATATATAAAAAGCATTGCCAGGCGGATTAAAAGCTTTCATGTCAAAATAAAAACTATAAAATATTAAAGGATAACATGGGACAGGCTGGTCTGAGTGCAGTGGTGTTTACAACTAATTGATCACAACCAGTTACAGATTCCTTTGTTCCCTCTCCACTCCCACTGCTTCACTTGACCAGCCTTAAAAGAAAAAAAAAAAAACATAGGAGAATATCTTTATGACTTTGAGGTGGGGAAGAATTTCTTAAGCACAAAACACATAAACCATATAGGACTAGCTTGACAGATTTCTCTATATTAAAACTAAGAACTTCTGTTCTTAAGGCACGTTAAAGAGAATGACAAGACAAGCCACAACCTGGGAGAAGGTAGTTGTAACACGTATGAACAGACACACCTAGAGTGGAGGAGGGGCAAGTATCTATAAACATACATATATTTTTTACACCAATGATTAATGTTAAAGGTAGGGTAATAGAAAAATCGGTAAAACTCATAGAAATTTCCCATAAAGGAAATATAAATGACCCGTAAACAGATAAGATGCTCAAGTCGCTCAACTCATTAGTAATCAGAAATGCAAGTTGAAGCCACAAAGAGATACCATTTCATATTCATTAGCCTCTCGAAAATTAACACGTCTGATAATGCCAATCCCAAGAGCGAGCTAGGGTCTAGAGTGATGGGAACATTTATACACCACTGCTCGGTGTCTAAATTGGTAGAACTGCTTTGGGAAACTGTTTGGTGTACCTAGGGCCCAGCGATGTCACACCTAAGTGTCTATACCCTAGAGTGTGAATTTATACCAGGGGCAATGATTCCACCACGAGGGCAAAGATCTTAACTATTACAATGCTTTGTGGCCCTCCAAAGAGGCTCGCCACATGACAGTATACAGTATATCTGTGGCATTAACATTTCATGGGGGGCAGGGGGTTAGGAGGACAATGTCTAAAAGGCTCCTTAGGGGGGCAGTCGGGAGACAAAGGCTGCCTAGAGGCACAGCCCGCCTAGAGGCACAGCCCGCCCAAGGCGGCGCCATCGTCGGGCACGGCAGCCACGCGGGAACAGCCGCCCTGCTCCAGCAGTGCAGCAGATACACGAAGTCTGAGAGGGCCTAAAACACAACACTGTGCCAGTGAAAATACAGCAAGCACAGCTGCACAAGCAGTTGAGTGACAAGAGCCAGTCAGAGAAGAGCAGCTGCTGGATGTGTCATTTATAGAAGGTCAAAAACAGCCCTAACTGGGCAGAAATCAACCCTATGACAAAGACAAGCATGGGAATGACAGGCAAAAAGTTCCAACTCCTGGATGTCTCTACAGGAGAGAGAGGGGAGTGGGACTGGAGTGGGGGTACAGGAGGGGGAGTCCAGGATTCTGTTTTTCTTAAGCAGGGTGATAGGAACCAGGACTGTTTATTGTACTGAATTTCAAACTATAATTGCATGTATGTATGTACTGTATGTTTTCTTTGAATACACACACACATCTACTTCGCAACAAAGTTTTACGTTTTTCTTACGGGCCTGAGAGCACAGCCGGCACACTGGATGCGCGGGCCCCGCCGCGTTGTGCCGTGGCGAGTTCGCGGGCCTCCTGCTGGGTGGTCGGTGCTGTGGACGGTCGTGGCGGTGGGGGCGGCGGTGGGTTCTCACAGCCAGGCCGCGGGTCTGCGGCAAGGATGGTTAGAAAGCCTGGCTCCCAGCATTCCCCGCGCACAGGGGGAGTGTCTGTTCCCAGAAGGCTTCTCTGCACCCCTCCCTCCCGCTTGAGCCGCCCCCTTTGCCAGCTGCTGTCTCTCCTTCCAGCCATGCCTGATGGAGCTCTGGACGCGGCCATGCGTGCTGACGAGGCAGGGAGCGAGGAGGACCTGTATGAGGACCTGCACGGCTCTGGCCACCACTACAGCCACCCTGGAGGGGGCGGCGAGCAGCTGGCCATCAACGAGGTAGGGCCAGGGCTGCGCGGGCAGGGGTGGGGGTGCTGGGGCCGGACAGATGTGGCCCTGGCCGTCCCGGCAACTCCAGCACACCCGGGCTGGACAGATGCCCACAGCCTGTGTTCCAGGCAGGGGACAGTGCTGCCAGCTGCACACGACGGGGGTTCAGCCTGCAGCTCTCACTTTAGGATGTGTTGTCAGAGCAGCGTTTGTCCAAACACGGGGCTCCCCCATGCCCTCCCAGGCCCACAGAGCCACGGAAGAGCAGGCCCGAGGCAAGCAGGCCCTCCCAGTGAGCAGGGCCTGAGAGCCTCCCTGCAGGGTCCCTCCAACCAGCAGACTGAGAACAAGGCCAGTGAAACTGCTGTCCCTCCCGCTGACACCACGAGTGCAGAAGTATTGCTGTAGCTATGACAACTGCACGTTGTGGCCATAGTTTACCACTCCTACCCAAGCAGAAGAAATTAGTGAGAAACCTCATCTGGGCTAAACAGGTTCCCATCGCACACTCTCCTCTTGCATTCTCCAAGGAGAGAGAAATTTGGAGGCTTCGGTTCATGGCCTCTCTTCTCCCTCGCCCTCCTATTCCCTCGCTGTCTCTGACTGCACCTGGCTGTGAGCATGATGGCAGTGTCGCCAGACGTTGGGCACAGCACGTGCCCATGGCAGTCACATGTTCTCCTGGTCACAGAGTGCTGCTGTGTTTCTGCCTCATGAATCTGACAACCCAGGACCTCGCAGCACTCAGGTGTAAGCGGAAACAGTTAGACTTTAACATTTCTGTGAAGGAATGGGCTGGAAGGCTTCTCAGAAACCGGGAAGGAACGTGGTGTCCTCGTTCCCTGCCGGACAGGGCAACAAGGGCAATGCCAACAAACTCATCGTAGACTCTTGACTCTAGACAATGATTTAAAATTGTTATTAAATAATGCTTTATTCAAAATCCATGATGCATAGAGAATGAATACGCAAATAAGTTAGGTTTTCCAACAAATAACACCTTTCGCATTAAGTGCCTCTCTGAGCTATTCTGGATAGAAGGTGTTCTGAAACCACGTCATCTGGTGCTGTTCCTTCAAGAGTCAGGCTGCCTCCCCCATCTTGGGCTCCACCACAGCAGGGAGTCCAGGCTGGGGGCCTGTCAGACGTGGGTGACGTTGCGCACCGGGCAGGTGACTGACTGAGCACGGGTTCACTGGCTGTCCGACAGGAGGGCCACCAGGCTGCACGGGGGCTGCCGGAAACAGGGAATGTGCACGCCCCGGCCCGGTGGGTTCTCAGGTCCCCAGTGGCCGGGATGGTGACGCAGAGGAAAGTGACAGCTCTCAGGGACTGGGGAGGCGGGTACTTGATCGGCCTCAGACGCTGCGTTGTCAGAGTCCCTGTTTCTGCACTGTGGGGTTGTATGTCTCCTACCTGATGGTGAAACTGGGGAGTGTCACATCTCGCTGCTGGCGAGGAGCTGCTTTGGGGCGTCCTTATTTCCTGGACAAGATGTTCATTCTGAGGTGCTTGGGCCAAAGAAAGCCCAAAGAACAAATAACAAATACTCTTTGGCAGAGGGCCCCTTTGTGAGGTAAATGCAGGCAATTTAGATCATGAATCGGATGAGCACCTATTTGGGCTACTGAGAGGATGGTGTCCTGTTGGTCCAAAGGCCTTTCTTGGCATTGGAGTTACTGAGAGGACGCTGCTCTGTGCTTTCCAGGAGTGTCCTCCCTAGACCCTTTCCATGCCCTCGGGAGGGAGGACATGCCACATCACAGGGACAACAGCAAGTCAGGCAGAGGGCCCCTCTCCAGCGAGCTGCGGGCTGGCCCCGGGAGGCAGGCTCCTGACCCACTCGGCACCCGCCCGACTGCTCACCCTCGTGAGATCCGCCAGCACCTTCAGATCCTGGTATAGGAAGGCTACGAAATGCTGCCCCGAAGGAGGCAGCGGGAGGGCAGGCCAGGCTTTGGAGGACACCGTCCAGGCCCAGCAGAGCACCTGCGGCCAGGCAGTCCCTCCTCGTGGCCTGAGCCCACGTCAGGGCTGGGGAGGCCTCACCGTGCCTGGCGTGCCTTGCGTACTCAGGAAAGGTAGTGCCGGCCTGTTACGACCCACTGGAAGTATTGCAAGGACTCAGCTCATCAGAAACTCTTTGAAAAGATACAAGAGGTGATTGACCGGTGACAGGCTAGTTCCCTGGCCTTCCTGTCCCCATGTGCTCAGCAAGAAGCTTTGCTGGGAGTTATCGTGAGTTTCATACCTGGAGGTGATCAAAGCAACAGGTGTCAGAAAAAAGTCCTTAAAAAATAATACGTGGTTTGCTCTAAATTCACACATTCACTTATATTTTCTACGAATACATGGGTTCTAAATTGTGACACTTTCCTGTTCATGTTGAACTCAGGAGGGGAAACCACTTCTTAATTTTCCAAGCAGAAGGGAACCGGAACTATCTGGCCTGGAGCTCTGTGGACACGGGAAGGCCAGCGAGGCGGTCTGTGTTCTGGATACACAGGGAGTGAGCTGTACGCTTGCATGTGTGTGTGTGTGCACACTGTACGTGAAAGCCATGGGCGTGCTGTTTGTGCGTGTATGTTGCATGCATGTAACGCGTATGTACTGAGTACTTAACCTGTGTCAGGGAGTGCGCCAGGCCGTAGGATGCAGCTGGGCAGGAGACATAGCCCTGCCTTCAGAGAGCGGCCCGCCCACGTGTGGGCACCTGCGTTTCTCCACGTACCTTGTTTTTGCTGCGTTCCTTGCACTCCCTTGTGCCTTGCCGCTCAGGACTGCCCAGCCCTGCAAGATGAACTAAGGAATGCGGACGCTGATTGTCTTCTGTGCCCAGAGGTGCCCCTCTCTCTTTTTGGCTTTGCCCCCTCAGTGTGTCCCCTAGAGGCCATAGCCCAGGCCTGGGCCCGTCTGCCCAGTTCCTCGCCCTCCCTTGCCACTTGGCCCTTCTGGGCTGGCCGTCCTCCCTGCAGTCGGGCCTGGGCCCACCCTTAGCTCCAGGACTTCTGAAGAGGTGAGGATAGAGCTGGAAGCGCCCGCAGTGTGTGACCACCCAGCCCTGCCCAGGATGGTATAACCAGGGAGAGGGTGGCACCGTTCCTGCTGGGGAGGCCTGGGGTGTCCCGCTGTCCCCTCACTCCTGTGGGCGGCAGCCTGTCCCCTATGGGCCAGGCCATAGCTGGAGCTTCCTCTCAGCTCCCTGAGAGGCTCCAAGGGCCTTGGGTGTCAGGGTCCCCTCTGTGCACCTGTGCCAGAGCTACTGTGGTCTCCCTGCTCCAGTACGGTGAGGGAGAGACCAGAGGCGGCTTCTGGATCATCCTGCTGAGACACGAAGCCCAGCTAGAAGGCAGGCAGACGTGAGTAGACAGCCACAGAACCTGTCATCCCAGCTGGGCTCAAAGTATAAAAGGGTATCATAATTAGGCCAGCACCAAGGTGGGGCACGCGGTCCTGCCCGCCGGCCACAGGGCCGCTCGGGGATAGAAGGTAGTCTCACTGCCTGAGCCCCTGCCGGCCCTTGGAGGGAGGGACACCCAGAAGTGCAGGACACAAGGTCAGTCCTTGGCTGGCCCTCGTGGAGAAGTCAGTCGGACCCTCTTGCTGCAGGTGTCTCTGTCTTCCCTGAGCTCTTGTGGTGCTGACCTGGCTCCAGTTCCTCACCCCCACCCAGGTCCAGGGAGCAGCCCGATGCCTGGCAGTGCCCCGCACGCCTTGTGTTACCCTCACTAGGCTGGACAACTGGGGTTTAGATGCTGTGAGACCGGGCAGGAGCAGCTCCAAGTCTCCCAGAGCCACTGCCGCCACGTTTGCCCAGGGCTGCAAGGTTGCCTGGTGGCCAGCCCCGCACAGCCCCGCACGGCCCCGCACAGCCCCGCACAGTCCCCGCACAGCCCTGCACAGTCCCCGCAGTCCCTGCACAGCCCCTGCACGGCCCCACACAGCCCCCGCACGGCCCCGCACAGCCCCGCACGGCCCCACACAGCCCTGCACAGTCTCCGCAGTCCCCGCACAGCCCTGCACGGCCCCACACAGCCCTGCACAGTCTCCGCAGTCCCCGCACAGCCCCCGCATGGCCCCGCACGGCCCCGCACAGCCCTGCACAGTCCCCGCACGGCCCCGCACGGCCCCGCACAGCCCTGCACAGTCCCCGCACGGCCCCGCACGGCCCCACACAGCCCCGCACAGCCCCGCACAGCCCCCGCACGGCCCCGCATGGCCCCACGCAGCCCCCGCACGGCCCTGCACGGCCCCGCACAGCCCCGCACGGCCCCGCACAGCCCCGCACAGCCCCCGCAGTACCCGCACAGCCCCTGCACGGCCCCACACAGCCCGGCACGGCCCCGGCACAGCCCTGCACAGTCCCCGCAGTCCCCGCACAGCCCCTGCATGGCCCCACACAGCCCCCGCATGGCCCCGCACGGCCCCGCACAGTTCCCCCACAGCCCCCGCATGGCCCGCATAGCCCTGCACAGCCCTGCACAGCCCCGCACAGCCCCTGCAGGCCCAGCACAGACCTGCACAGTCCCCCCACAGCCCCCGTGCAGCCTCGCACAGTCCCCGACAGCCCCCGCGCAGCCCCTAAACAGACCCCCACAACCCCGCACAGCCCCGCGCAGCCCCTTTCCTCTTCCCTCTGGGATTCCAAAGCCACAGCACTGGGGGCTCAGCCCTCATCTGCCCCTGACGCCCACATCTCCCCTCTGCTTCCATGTCAGTCCTGCCACCAGCCTAGGGGGCCACTCCCCTCCCTGGTTGGAGCCATCCAGCTTGAACCCCTCGAAGTCCTAGGCCTTTGCCTTCGAGCTTTTTTGTTACTCTTTTGGTCATGAAACACACACAAGAAAGCTGTTGCCACTGTCGCCCCTGCTGTATGCCAAGCTCTCTGGGATACACAGGTTGGGGAATTCCGTCCGCCCGGGTGGAGGACCTCCTCCTCAGTCCCCCATCCCAGCCCAGGTCAGAGGTCCTTCTGCTATACTCAGGCCTCCCCAGGCTGTCCTGCTCTGCTGGGGACAGAGGCTGTGCTCAGAACTGGGCCTGGGCTGAAGGACTTACCCATACCCCCCAGTGCCGGCACTGCCCCTGAACAGGGTGCTATAGACCCCAGAGCACTCGGCGCCTCACTGGCCACCAGCTTGCAGACCTACTGTGCCCAGGAGCCACACAGTCCTCTGCACCTGCCATCCTGGGTGGCCAGTCACTCTGGAACCACCGGTGCACAGTGAAACATCCACCCGGCACGGGTTCCAAGCCATACCCCACGAGAAGGCACATCACAGTCTTACCAGAGAGTGCTGGGATTTGGGGGTGCAGGAAGCCTTTAGATGCCTCCTGATTGCCCTCAAACCTCCTGAGAGTTTGAGGGAACAAACCTTTAGCCCAGGGTCTTTTGAAGAACTGGGCAGGACAGATGGGCCTAGGCTGAACCTTCAGCTGCAAGGGAGGCACAGCCTGTCTAGACACTTCCCTGACCCAGCCTGCACACGGGCACCGGAACGTGCACACACAGATAGGTAGCCACACACCTACATGCACACACGGGGCCCTGTGTGTACACACACCTGGCAGCCACTGTGCTTTGGAGTCCTCAGAAGGATGGTGATGTTCACGAGTGTACTCACACTTGCATGCGTGTAGTGCTGGTGCACACAGAAGCTGAGCACACAGAGACAAAGCCACCCATGTGTGAGCACCCTCTGCACACATGCCCTCTGCGCGCCCCTCCTTCCCTCCAGGGGCTCTTCCTGCCCCAAGTGTCAGAGCACTGAGATTGTTGCTCAGAGATCTCTGCCCATTCCTGAGCGGGGTGGTGGGCTCAGCCCTCTCCACTGCAGTCTCATCTCTGAGGGACACTGACTTCTGTGGACAGGCTGCAAGACTCGTGCACGAGAGCTTTGAAACCCTCGGGGTCAAGGCTGCATGATCTGCCTGGTGGAGGCAGTGGAAGCCCTGGATACCCGACATAGGATTTTTTTTAAAGCGGCAGAAGCAGCTGCTTTTCCAAAGGAATAAAACGCTGCTCCGGGTCAGCGTGAGTCAGTCCGACCAGGGTTCAAATCCTGCCTCCGCCGTCCCTGCATTCCTGCGCGACGTTGTGCCTGCACAGATTACCTGCAGAGCCGCACTCAACTCTGTGAGGCGGGCGCTGCGGGCAGCCGTTGTCAGCAATCAGAGGCCCTGTCATCCTTCCCCAAGGCGCTGGCGGCAGGCACTTTGGCCTTGGTCTGTCTTTGACGTCCCAGGACATCCCCGCGCGCCCCCGTGGTCGTCCGTGCAGCCGGCTGTCCCAGGGCCAGCACGGCGGAGGGCGGAGCGCAGCGCACGCCGGGCGCCGCGGCCCCTCGGAGGCACCTTAACGCGCCCGCACGCCGGCCCCGCCCGCGCAGCCCGCCTGGTTGCCAGGGCGCCGGCCCGGGGGACGCAGCGCGCCGCGCCGCTGTGCGGGAGGAGTCGGGCCGCGGGCGCAGGCGCTCCGCCCTCCCCGGGGCTGCGGGCCGCCGGCTCCGGCCCTGCGCGGCTGGATCTCCGCCCGCACCGAGCGGGAGGCCGCGCCATGGCCAGGGCCCCGCAGCCCCGGCGCGGCCCCACGGCGCCCGGGAGCGCCCTGCGCGCCCTGCTGCGCTGCAACCTGCCGCCCGGCGCCCAGCGCGTGGTGGTGCCCGCCGTGCTGGTGTTCCTCGTCCTCATCAACGTCGTGCTGATAGTCCTGCTGGCCTTCCGCTGAGCGGCCGCGCAGGGCGCCGCGGGGCACCGCGCCGGGGTGAGTGGCGCCGGCGTTGGCACTGCAGCCGCTGTCGCCCACGGCCTCGGCTCCGGACGCAGAGGGGAGACCTTCTTGCCACCCGTGTGCTCACTGGGGGGTTCCCTGGGGGGCGTGGTGGCACATGTGCCAGAGGGTCCTTTAGTCTGTCCTCTGTGCCGTGTGTGTGTGTGTGTGTGTGTGTGTGTCTGTGTGAGGGGGGAAGAGGGTGGCCAAAATGGCGTGTCTCGGTGTAACTGAGGATGCGGGTACAGCTGTGGCCGCGCTGGTTGTCTGGAAACGGTGCACGCAGCTCTGTGTGGGTTGAGCAAGGTCTGCAGGAGATGCCTGGGCACCCCTGCGCACCTCACCTGCAGCTGCTTTCTCCATTTAGGACTTAAAATAAGTGGTGTCAGTCTCTCTAGGGACAGGCCTGCTGCCGCGTGCAAGTGGGCACTCCGAACCCCGCCCCCCATGTGTGACAGGGGCCGGGGGCAGGGCGTGAGGGCGGTGGGAGTTGTCAGGTAGCACTGCCCTCCCTGGGACTTGTCAAAACCGCAGAGGCACAGGAGGGGATCTTGCCCCCTGCCCTTGGCTTGTCTTGGTCTTGAACTTGCCCCTCCACTGGGAATAGCCCTTGCCGGCCCCCACATAAATGTCCCTGTGCCCTAGAGCCAGCCTGTGCTCTCCACAGAGAGGTAGCCTGGACTCCTCACCCCTCAGGCCTGCCGGCAGGAGTCTCCACCCAGGTGCAGCCGCACCTAAGACAGGAGCCAGTAAGGGCCTCGGCCAGGAACCCACCCAGCGCGGACCCTGGCAGCTGCTGGGCCGTGTGGAGGTGGGGCACGTCTGCCGTGGTCTATGAATCTTGTCTCTGACCTCTTGGAGCCACATTTTGTCTTGGTGACAACACAGAAATAGTTAATGTCACTCCTAACTCATTAGAGTACCTCCTATTTGTGGGTCCACACAGGAGCTTTGTGACCCATAGGGCGGACATTGTGACATTGGGGGGAGGCACAAGGACATCAGAGCACTTGCTCATGGCCATGTGTCTGGGTGGTGCGTCCTGCACCAGGCATGGTGCAGGGACAAGGAAGGGACAAAGGCAACTAACACCTTCTCCCCAGCCCCCAAGACTTCCAGGTGACTGGCCGGGTGTGGGGCTTGGACTCTCTGTGAAGCCCCACGTGGAGACCTTCCCCGGAGCTATATAGAAACCACCTAAGTAGCGTCCGCACCTGTCTGCAAGAACTGGGAGCATAAAGGAAGGCGGGGCACCAAGCCTCTGCTCGGGGCCCATTTGAGGGAATCTGGGGACAGAGGAAGACACCTCACCTGGTTAATATCAGGTGGGACCCCCTGGGAAGGGAAACGGTGGGAAGCAGGGCTGCGTTGAGCATCACGTCCTCACGGCCTGCAGTCCGACTCCAGATCAGGAACATTTCTCCTGCAGCCCACATTGGCGCTGGCTTACGCACACCACCCTGTCTGCTTCCTTCTTTCCCCTGGCGGTGCCAGCTCCCCACGTGCAGGCTGGCTCCTCTCTCGTGTGGTCTTGCCACTACTCCTCCTCGTCCTTTGTGTGGCAGCCAGCAGCAGGTTGTGATCCGGGAGCCCAGGCCCACCTGCAGAGGGTCTTTGTAGCTGGGAGTGGGTGTGACGGTCCCCTGTGGAAGCCTGCTGCTCCTCCGGAGTAACCCTGTGCCTGGGTCCCTGCGGGGGCCTCGAGAAGTCTGCAACCCCTGAGCAGCTTCCACACTGAGGGCTTGTGGATGACTCTGAGAGGTTTTGTCAGGTTTGGAGCAGGTTTCACCCCAGGAAGAGGAAGAACCAGTGGTTCATCCTTCCCTGAACTTGCTTGCTCGGACCCTCCCCTGGAGGAAAGGCCCCAGCCCGAGTGGGCTCGCATGCTGCAGTGTGGCCAGCCGCAGCCCTTGCCCTGCCCACGCTGGGACACAGCGGGAGGCCCAGGCACAGTGCAGCCAAGGGAGGGCTCACCTGGGGTGGGGCAGGTCAGAGGAGGGGTCACTGCGAAGGACCTGTCTGGTGGTGCTCCAGGTCATCCTTGACCACTTAGCCAGGCCCACGGCTGTGACAGCTGGAGCCAGCACCTGGTCCCAGCAGGGAGGGGCATGGACCTCACCTTCTGTGCAGCCCCCAACCCAACCCTCCTCTCCTGCCCTAAGCCCCTGGAGTCATTCATCATTCATGAAGCAGAAACAGCCCACATTACAGGAAAGCAGGGGTCAGCCCACTGGGAAACGGGGCTCCATTTGCGAGAGCTGCCTGGGAGGAAGGGCAAGTGCCTCACGGTGCAAGAGGTTGGAATAATTAAAACTTAGAATCTTAGGCCTTGGGGCTGAGAACTCCAAGGAAGGGCACTGCTCCGCCAGTGCTGGTATCTGGGGCATGAGGGGTCAGACAGGGGTGCCGTGAGACTAGTTCTGCAAGCGTCAAAAAACCACAGCAAACTAGCCCCAGCTCCCACGATGGCCAGGTATGCGGAAGCTGGATGACACGGCATTGTGTCTGTGGGGTAAGAAGCCCGCAAGGGGAGCCACCCCTCTCCCTCCCGCAGCCTTTGAGCCCCTCAAATGTTGCCTTAGGAGAGCCCGACAGGCTCTGCCACGCCCCAGCGGCAGGACCAGCTTCTGCGGCTAGTTCGCAGGATCTGCATCGGGCTCCATCACTGGGCCGCCACAGTCCAGACTGCAGGTGCGCGGCTGGCCAGGAGGCAGCCTCCTGGGCTCCTCTGTAAAGGAGTCAGGATCCCCCCTTTCCCAGGACTGCAAGGTGTGGGAACAGAGAGCAGGGAGGCCCAGGCAGCCCCACCCCACTGACCCACCTGCCCATGCCTCTCTCCTCAGCTTATCAGCGATGGCAGTGTGGTCTGTGCTGAAGCGCTCTGGGACCATGTCACCATGGACGACCAGGAACTGGGCTTCAAAGCTGGGGATGTCATCGAAGTGATGGATGCCACCAACAGAGAGTGGTGGTGGGGCCGAGTCGCTGACGGCGAGGGGTGGTTTCCGGCCAGCTTCGTGCGGGTATGGTCCCTGCCTGAGCTTCTCCCGGCCAGGCCCATCAAGAGCCACCTGGCTCTTCTCAAATCCAAGCCTGAAACAGCTCTGGTGTCGAGATGCTGGGCGTGGACCACTCCCTGGCAGCTATGCTGGGCCCGGGTGCCGAGGGCGGGCCGGGTGGGCATCAGGGAGCTGTAACACAGCCCTCCTCCTCCTGCGGAGCCACCACCTTCCCCATCCTCTGCTCCCACCCCACCCCCAGCCCCCGGCCAGCCCTCCAGGGCCAGAAAGGTCAGAAATGACTGAAGTGCACCCCCTCCCCCCCGGGACCGCCACCACACACAACTCTGTCCACATGGGCCATCTCATCGAACACTCACACAGCACTGGGAGGTGGGAACCACGACTTACACCTGAGGAAACTGAGGCACGGATAAGTTAAGTCATTAGCCCTAGAGATCACAGGGAGGGCACCAGATCCCACTTAAAGCAGGTTCTGGTCTCCAAAAGGTCAGGCCGAGGGGCCCAGGCCTGGCGTACAGGTGCTTCTCCTGCCCCGGACCCCCTGGGTAAACTGTGTGCGTTCTGTGCCCCGAGCCTTTCCCCGAGGTCCAGGTGGGGCCCAGTACGGGCAGGCACTGGTTCTGTGCCCAGCACGGGCCGAGTCTGGGGACGGGGAGCGCAGAGCCTTTGGAGCAGGCCGGATTGTTTCCGGTGACCACTGGCAGCGCCACGGTCGTCTGCCCAGGCACTGTGCGGGCGATGTGGGGGGAGCCGCCCCGTGCATCCCGCGGGTCCTCTGAGACTCGCTTTCCGGGCCGGAGGGGCGCGGGGCGCTGACCGGCCGCGCGTTGCCGGCAGCTGCGGGTGAACCAGGACGAGCCCGCGGACGACGAAGCCCCGCGGCCCGGGGACGGCGGGGACGGGGACTGCGGGGCGGAGGCGCAGAGCAGCAAGGACCAGATGCGCACCAACGTCATCAATGAGATCCTCAGCACCGAGCGGGACTACATCAAGCACCTGCGGGACATCTGCGAGGTGAGGACCCGCTGGCGGGCGGGCCGGGGAGGGGGAGGGCGGGGACGGGGGACTGACCGCGCCCGCCCCCAGGGCTACCTCCGGCAGTGCCGCAAGCGCGCGGACATGTTCAGCGAGGAGCAGCTGCGCACCATCTTCGGGAACATCGAGGACATCTACCGGTGCCAGAAGGCGTTCGTGAAGGCCCTGGAGCAGAAGTTCAATCGCGAGCGCCCGCACCTGAGCGAGCTGGGCGCCTGCTTCCTGGAGCACGTGAGCGCCCCGGCCCCGCCGCCCCCTGTGCCCTCCCTGCCCTGGCTCCCGCGCCTCCACTCGGAGGCTGCCCGGCAGGCTCAAGCCCAGGCCGCGGGCCGCTCTGTTCCCAGAAGCTTCCACACTCTGCGTGCGCTGGGCTCCAGCACTCTACCTGCGCAGCGGCCCAAACTTCAGCACGGTTTTAGGAGTGTCTCTGCTTCTGAGGGGGCGATCCAGTCAGGGAAGGTTCCTGGGGGCAGAAGGATTTGCTTTGGCCAGACAGGAGGGCAACCGTGGGCTGAGCCACCTGTTGAGCGCCCAGGGCTGCTCACAGCAGATTCTGGGGTTCCTCAAGCAGTGAGCAAACTGGAATTTACGTGGAATTTATAGCTTGTGTCCACTCTGAATGCCAGTTTGCACTCAGCCAAGGTCCACTGGATTGGTCTGGTCCAGATGGAACTCCTGGCCTCACTTGATGGGGAAGGGACGTGTTTTATCTGTCTCCTGGAGCAGTCACCTGGGGTTGTGCAAAGGCTGTCTGTCTCCCCCACACAGCCCCGCTTTTGGCCTTGACAGCCCTTCCTTACTGACATCATTGGGTACGCCAGAATATCTGCTGGGGGCCTTGCGGAGAAAGCCGGAACGCGGCAGGGACAGGCACACACTCATGTTCCCAGAGGTCTTTACCCTTGCTGGGCATGACTCCATGTGCTGTGCCCTGTGAAGTAGGTAGACAGGGCTGCCCCCCCCCCCCCCAGCCCGGCTCCTGAAGGAACTGCAGAGGCTCTTGCCCTTCCCAGACTTGTGGCTGGGTGGCCTGGGCGGGCAGATGCCATCCTAACCTCCAGCTGTTCCCCCAGCAAGCAGACTTCCAGATCTACTCCGAGTACTGCAACAACCACCCCAACGCCTGCGTGGAGCTCTCCCGGCTGGCCAAGCTCAGCAAGTACGTGTACTTCTTTGAGGCCTGCCGGCTGCTGCAGAAGATGATCGACATCTCCCTGGATGGCTTCCTGCTGACCCCGGTGCAGAAGATCTGCAAGTACCCTCTGCAGCTGGCCGAGCTGCTCAAGTACACACACCCCCAGCACAGGTAGGAGGGCACCGAGGCAGGGAGGTGGCCCGCGGCTCTGCACACCTCCCAGCAGCCGGTTTGTTGGGCACCTGCAGTGTGTAGGGCGCTGCTGTAGGCACGGGGGCAACACAGGAAAACAGCCCTGCCCTCACGAGCTCTCCTTGCAGAGGGGGAGACTATCAGCAGGATACAAGCTGTGCTCTGTGCCTGGCATCTGTGGCACAGAGAGGGGCTGTGCATTTCAGGGGTGAGGACGTGGCCAAGGGGCACGGCCCCAGAGAAAGCAGCTGCACACACGGGGGCTGCAGGAGACCCCACAGCCCCATCTCCTGCTGGCAGCAGCCCTCCATCTCTGTTCTGCCCCAGGGACTTCAGGGATGTCGAAGCTGCTTTGCATGCCATGAAGAATGTGGCCCGGCTCATCAATGAACGGAAACGGAGACTTGAAAACATTGACAAGATTGCTCAGTGGCAGAGCTCCATTGAGGACTGGGAGGTGAGGGCCTGGGGGCCCAGAAAATACCATAAGGTCCTGGCCTCTTGCTTTAAAATCACACTTGCCCCAGAAAACTCTAGGGAGGACTGAAGCAGGGAGCCGTGCTCCTGGGAGCTGGCAAACACATGCCGGTGTGGGAAAGTGGTCCCTTAGTGCAGGTGCCAGGCCCTCGGGGCAGCCTCCCAGAGCTGGCTTTGGTGCCTGGTGGCCTCTTTCCTGTGTAAGATACCATTCTGCCCTCGTGAGCAGCCCGCCTGCCCGCCTGGGAGGAGCCCCAGCAGTAGTGCTGTTCCCCTGCCTGCAGGAGACAGGTGGGATGCCTGGGTTTGCGTTCACTTTCGGGATTCCCAGCAGAGAGTGTGGGGCTGACACACAGCACGACCTCCTGGTTCTATTTCCCTGGCTTGCACGTTCCCCTTGTACCTGCCAGTCTTGCCTTCTGAGGCAACAGGGCCCTTAGAACCGCAGTGTCCCTGTCCCCCCTCCACACGCCGCCAATCTGCCTCCCCCTGAAGCACTGCTCCTGCGGGCTCCCCGCCCACGCGGGTGCTGGTGCTGCCTGCCGTGCGCTCCACCAGCTGTCTGCAAGAGAAAGGACCTGAAAATCAACCCATCACCACAGAACGTTGTAAAAAGACAGATTCCTGGGCCTCACCTCAACATAACTGAGAATCCCTGGGGTGGGGCTGAGCAACATGGGCCAAGGACCCCTGCAGACTCACTCACCCCAAACCGGTGGGTCGCTGCCCACAACTCCTGGCTGTGGTTTGCATTTTCAAGGAGGAACCAGAGGGGCAGGGCTAAGTCTAAAACTCTGAAGGCCAGATGGTGGGTGACAGACCTTCGGGTCCTGCCACAGTTTGCTGGGAAGACGGCCTCCTTTAGAACTCAAGATTGGCCTCAGAGGCGATTCCAGCCAGCCTTAATTTTTCTCCAGGACAGCACTATCCAGACAAAATATCATGTGAGCCACATACCGAATCTGATACTTTCTAGTAACCATCTTAAGGGAAAAAAAAAACAAATAGGTGAAACTAATTTAATATTTTAACTCAGTGTTTAAAATACCATTTCAACTTGTAATCAACATAAAATATCATCAATGAAATAGTTTACATTCATTATTTCACACTAAGTCTTCACTGACATCACATCTCAATCTGGATTGGCCACATTTCCAGTGCTCAAGAGCCACGTGGAGCTGATGGCTGCGGGGGGGTCCTGTTTTGCAAGGATAGCAACTCCCAGGGCAGACCTGCCCGCATGGCCCTGCCGGCCCCCACCCTCAAGACTCAGAGGACTTCCCTGGGCTTGAGGAGCATCCCCCCACCGGGGCCTGCCTGGCGGGGGACCCCCCTACCCGTGAGGGCGGCAGGAAGTGGTGCCTGAGGTTGGGTGCACTCAGCTCAGGGTTCTCCTTGGGTCTCCCCAGGGGGAAGATCTCTTGGTCAGGAGCTCGGAACTCATCTACTCGGGGGAGCTGACTCGAGTTACCCAGCCTCAAGCTAAGAGCCAGCAGAGAATGTTCTTTCTCTTTGACCACCAGCTTATCTACTGTAAGAAGGTAACAGTTTTCTGCCAGCTGGATGGGCCCAGATAAAGCAGGTAGAAGGAGTGAAGCCAAGGGCTGGGAGCGGCTGCCCAGAGGACAGGCATTTGCCAGACACATACTGGAGCCCTGGCCAGGCTGTGGGCTGGGATGAGGGCGGCTCCCTGCAGGTGAGCCTGGTAGTTTAGGGCCCACAGGCAGCTCTCGCAGTCCGACGGGGGGCCCGTGCTGTCAAGACCACCCTCCTTGCTGACCTGGCCCCTCGCTCCTCAAGCCACCTCTCATTTCCCTGCAAATCTCTGCATCCCCTTCCCAACCCTGAGGTCCCTGCTTCAGCTGCCTCCCCGCCTCTTCTGCACTGTCAGCTTCTGCTCCTGTTTGAGAATGTGGCCCAGTGGCCCCACATCCACGAAGCCCTCCTTGTCCGCTGGTGCTCTTACCTGCTGTATGGCAGTGTGGGCCACTGCCTTAGTTTCCACGGCTGCGTCCCCACCAGACCGTGCACACCTGAGAGAGAGGGCCGACCTAGGGCTAGTCGGTAGCTGTCACTGAAGGAGCAAGGGCCCTCACTCTTGCCTCAGCAGTCCTGGGCTGCAGCAGGTCACCTCAGGAGGTCACCTGGGGAGGTGGGTGCATGGCCACCAGCCCCTCTTGTGGCCTGGCAGAGGGGTCGGGTGGCTGTGGACAGCGTCAGGTGGCCGGCTCAGAGTGGTGTCTGGCAGGACCTGCTCCGCCGGGACGTGCTGTACTACAAGGGCCGGCTAGACATGGACAGCCTGGAGGTGGCAGACCTGGAGGACGGGAAGGACAGAGACCTCCACGTGAGCGTCAAGAACGCCTTCAGGCTGCACTGTGGCACCACGGGGGACAGCCACCTGCTGTGCACCAGGAAGCCCGAGCAGAAGCAGCGCTGGCTCAAGGCCTTTGCCAGGGAGAGGGAGCAGGTGCGGCTGGACCAGGAGACAGGTGCGAGACCCTGCCGGGCCTTGCCCCGCCCGATGGCCCACCCAGCCCTCCTGCCCCACCTGCTGCCAGACGGTCAGGACGGCCTCCAAACTGAGATGGCATCTGGCGAGGCTTAAGGCACCTCTTTGTCCCAGTTGTGAGCACAAGGCACTGCCTTCGTCACCCCACTGGCAGGATCACCTGTGTCCCGTGACTGTTTCCTCAGCATTCAGTGCCCAGGGGATGGGTCTGCTGGCTCTGGGTGGGGGACGCGTCCCTGCATGTGGGGCACGTGCGCGCACTCCACAGGGCAGGGGCCGTCCGCTCAGTGCCCGGGTGCTGGGACCTGGGGGCCCTTTCCAGCAAGCACAAGCCCTGGGAGAGCACCGGAGTGGGAGGTGGGTAGTGGCTTCGGAAGCCTCCGCACCCCATGTGAGCAGGTGTCTCCCTGCTGCATCCCCCTCCTGTTCACAGTCCCCAGGCATTATCCTTGGCAGCGACCAGGTTGGCTCTTGGTCCGGGAAAGAGCCCCCACCGCAGTGGAGAGAAAGGGCGCTAGACACCGGGCAGGTGGGGGTGGGGCATGGGGGCCAGGTGAGATGGGCGGGCACAGGGGGGGTTCGGGGAGCTCGTTCTCTGCCAGGGCCACCAGATGGGGCACCAGGGCGTCTCCTCTGCTCTGGTTGGCCAAGGCAGGCCGACTGCACAGGATGGGGGACGGTCCCTGCTGTGGCTAGGACCCAGTCCCTGAGGTGTGATGGGACCCCAGGCACTGTGGGAGGTGCAGGTGTGCAGAGAGGACCGCGCCTGGGGCCAGGGAGCACAGCGCGAGCCTGAGGAGAAATGTGGGCGGGGGGAGGATGGGGCAGGTTCTCACGTGCGTCCCCCTGCCCCTAGGCTTCTCCATCACCGAGCTGCAGAGGAAGCAGGCCATGCTGAACGCCAGCAAGCAGCAGGCCACCGGGAAGCCCAAGGGTAAGTGGACAGCAGTCCCGCCTCCTCAGCCGCCTGCCCCGCCTTGATCACGTTCCCTTCTCTGACCCCAAGTGAAGCCAGCACGACAGCCACGTGGGTCCTCAGAGGGGCCCACTGCCCTCTGCAGGCTTTGTTCCTAAAGGCTGGTGATAAGGGGCACCCGGCGATGATACAGCTGATGTTTTTGCTCTCAAGTCCTGGCCCCCCACCAGAGAGGGCACCACCACGACAGTTCTTGCCTCCCGTGACGACACCCTCACAGCTGCCTGGGAGGGGAGGAGCTGAGCTGATCTCTCCGTGTCTATGGCTGGGGCCAAGGCCCTGCAACAGCGCGGCCCCTGCACAGGCCCAGGGCTCCCCGCTTCTGGCCAGGCCCAGGCCGGAGGCTTCCGGTCTCAGGCAGCCCTCCAGGGCCAAGTCCTGTGTGGCTAAGCTGCCTCCCCTGGGTGGTCTGAGGCAGAGCCCTGGGACCGCCCCATGCTAGCCCGACAGCAGGGGCTGCTGCTCCGCCCTGGGCACCCATGACCCCTGCTGTTTCTCCCTGCCCAGCTGTTGGCCGGCCCTGCTATCTGACGCGCCAGAAGCACCCGGCACTGCCCAGCAGCCGGCCCCAGCCGCAGGTCTTGGTGCTGGCAGAGCCCAGGCGGAAGCCGTCCACCTTCTGGCACAGCATCAGCCGGCTGGCCCCCTTCCGCAAGTGAGCCAGCACCCCACCTACAGCTCTTGGTGGCCTTGCCCGCCAGCGGTCCCCAGCTTTTCCTCCCTGAGGCCCACTCCATCTGGCCCTTCCCTGCCTGTTCTGCAACCTGGAAATGATCAGGGCTGAGCAAGGGAGTTGCTGCTCATGCCACCAGGACTCGCAACCTGCCAGGTCTGCGCTTCCATTCTTGGTTTTTTCACTGCTGCTGGAACAGCGAGGCGGCCACCTCGGAGAGACAGGGCCCCGCTACCCCTGCACCTGGGAACCACCGCTCAGAGCCAGCGACCGGGCTGACTACCATGGATGCTCTTTGGAAAGCTCGTCTTCCCTTCTCCCATCTTCTCTGCGCAGGAGTGACTGACTCTTTGCCATGTGCACCTCTGCCCTCCAGTTCTCCTATTGGGCCGCCAGCCCCAGCCCAGCCAGTGGCTCCAGGCAGCTTGTGAGCTCAGAGGGTGGGAACCAGGAATTCTGTGCCCCAATGTTTGGCCCAGAGCCCACCCTTCTGCCTTCCGGCCCCTCTCTAGACACTGCTGGCCGCTGGACACCCTCTTCACTTGTGATGTGTGTCTGTAGTGGAAAGAACAAGCCCGTAGAGTCAGCTGCGCACACGGTCGGGGTGTGTACCGGCCCACCTGTAGCTGTGGGGTACCTCCTCAGCCACCTGGTTCTTGTTTTTCTTGTTTGGATTTTGTCGTCTTGTTTTTCTAACAATGGAGAAAAATAACTGATTCTTGTTAGTGACACAGAAAGATTGCCTTACCCTACTGAGCGTGAGAAGCCATAAGGACTGAATTCTGTGGCCCAGCATCAAGGACCGGCCCAGCCCCCCCGGCAGTGGGCACACGGAGGGTGCCCCATCCGCCAAGGGGCGCCCGCCCAGTGTGTCGGGGCGGAGGCCACAAGATTCAGTAGCATGGACATTCTTGCACTATACCTTCTCCAAGCCAGAAACCACATTTAATTTCATAAAGAAACTTATGAAAAGTAACCCGACTGCCAGCCAGTTTTCTGTTGGTGTGTGTGCGTTTCCTCTTCTACACGCCCCTTACCTGTCTCTGCCCTAGGCCTCTCCCAAAAGAGGAGGAATGAGCCCAGCAGCCTCCAGAGGGGCGTGGGGGCTCAGCAGAGGAGGAGAGGAGGGCCAGGGCCCGTGCAGGGGGCATACAGCTGCGTCTGCCCTCCCCACACCCAGGGCCCAGAAGCCCCCTCCCACTACTCCTGGGCTGTTTAGCTAGAGTTGGCCCGTGTGAGTTTGGGGACAGATCCGTCATCTCTGGGCTTCAGCATCCTCCTCAGTGAAATGAGGAAGAATGTCTTCCCAGGAGGACCTTGGCCACAGAAGCCAGAAGAGGAGCAGGAAGCTGCTCCCCTCCCTGCCCTGCCTGTGGGAAATAGTCCCCCCAGCCCACTGCCTCCACCATGCTTCAGCACTGTCAAGGTCACTGGGGCTGAAGGCCACAATGGCCTTCTTCCCAAATCTCCAGACAATCTCCTAACAGTCCCCCTCCCAGTCAGACCAAGCTACCTCTAGACCCACATGGAGAAATCATGAAAACCAGGACATGCAACACAAGTCAATCTTTATTGAAAACTGCAGTATTAATACATAACAATTCTTTGTTACAATAAACGTGCTTTGAGAATTTTAAGTCTGAGCTCATCTACTCATCAGATTGCATAAAAAATTAAAATAGTATGAATTTACACCTAATTGAACTGGCTCAGGATGATGTTCCATTCCTTGGTATTGACACTCGAGTTCAGTGCGGAGGTAAGGGACGCCATTAACACTGGAAGACAATGCTGACTTAGCTTAAAAAAAGTACCAAGAGAACAGTGTAAAAAACAGTATTTAAAAATCATTTAAAAAAAAAGGAATCATTTCCTATTCAATCACAACATGAGGTTCTCTGGGGCCTCTCTGAGTGGCCGTCACAGCAACCCTGCCAGTAGCACAGAACAGCTGATCTCGGATCTGGCCCAGCTGGTCTAGTCTGCCCAGTCTGCATCAGAACCCGTGGGCACGGCCCCACACTGAGGGGACGCTGGGATGCTGGAATGCCGGGCCTGGGAGCACGTGGCCCCTCCTGAAGGCCACCAGGTTCTCTGGACAGAGATGCTACTCCCGGTCCCCAAAACTCAACTTTATTTGTAGTCCTGTGGACTAAAATCAGGGCATCCCCCACAGGTCTCCGTTGTTCAGATGAATGGGGAGTAGGGAAAAGAGACATACCATCTGGAACACACACAAAATCAGCTTTGCAGTTTTCTGTCCAAAACGACCACACACCGCGCTCAGTGTGTCACTTACCCTCAGAAAGCTCAGGCTGAGGAATAAGCAGCTTAGAGAGAAACAAACACGTGGGACGTGCCCTCCCTGAACCACCCACACTCCTCTTTAGAGACCCCTCAGAAAGCACCAGAGAGAAGGACCAGCCACTGCCGCCCACCTCAGGCCACACCCTGCCACCTGCCACTACATCCACTGGAGACCTTGTCCTGTCTGGGCAATGCCCAGACCGGCAACGACCGGGGCATCCAACTGTCAGCTGCCAGATGAGGTGAAGGAGGCCGAGCTGGTCACAGTAATACTGTTTTCAAATGCTGCAAAGGACAGGCGAAGGCTGGAGCTCCTTTTTAAAGCAGACCCCAATATTTACACAGCTGGTGTGTGCCAGCCCCTCACCACTGCCCACTGGGACACTCATATATCCTGTGTGGGGACAACACTCCCAAATATTAGCACATTCCAGACTGCCTGAAGAATGTATTTCCTCTCATTATTGACATGTCCCCCAAAAGACACATGCAAATTACTTCCTGGACCTCATTCATCACAGCCAGATGATGCCACCAGATGGAGCAAGGCACTGCACGCCCGGCTGGGGAAGGGCAGGCCACTCACTGGCCAGGCCAAGCCCAAGGCTCAGGACCTCCCTCATATCCTGTAAATGCCACATGTACACAGCACTCAACAAACAGTTGCCCAGAGCAGCACTGCAGGCCTACTAATCACCACCACAAGAATGTTCTTACAAGACAGCTCACAAGAGACATAAAAGGTTCTAGTAGCGCCTCCGTGCCTGTTACCATGGTTGCCCTTGACCCCTGAGGGTGGCCTCACTTCTCAGAGACAGTGAGCTCACAAGGCCAGTTGCTGGACACTAAACACTCAGCCCCCAGCCCAGGTCCAGACAATATTTCTATGAGCAGAGAAACAGCAACAGCTACACAGCTGATGGAACACACCCCCAAGCCTCAGGGGAGATGGTGTACAACAAAAAAATTTTTAAACACCCATAAAGGGCTGGGCGAGGTGGCTCACGCCTCTAATCCTAGCACTCTGGGAGGCTAAGCACGGAGAATCGCTTGAGCTCAGGAGTATAAAACCAGCTTGAGCAAGAGTGAGACCCCATTTCTACTAAAAATAGAAAAATTGGCCGGGCATGGTGGCACACGCCTATGGTCCCAGCTACTGGGAGGCTGAGGCAGGAGGATCGCTTGAGGCCCAGGAGTTTGAGGTTGCTGTGAGCTAGGCTGACGCCACGGCACTCTAGCCCGGGCAACAGAGCGAGACTCTGTCTCCAAAAAAAAAAAAAAAAAAAGCCGTAACATCCATGTTATAGGAATGAGGTCTTTGCTTGCCTGTCTCAACTTCTAAAAGAGTATTTCAGCTGAAGGACTCAAATTAGGAATGAATGTCATACACACACACACACACACACACAGTAGAATTTCTCAGAATGTTCCACAATATGCTTGGTATACCAAGTTATAAAGAATTCTGACCCAAGTTCTACTCCTTAATTAATTTTACTAGAACCAAATGGTGATAAAATTACAACTTATGACAATTTCATTACTATTCGTAAGTCTAGATTCTTACCTGATATTTGATAGGTGATGCCCTGATGGTTTCAAAATTGGAAAGATTTCTGCACAGATTTATTATACAATGCAGAAGTATTTCATGAAGTCTCTCAACTCAGCTTCACAAAAGGGAAAAAAGGTTACAAAAAATTATGGGAGAAAGAAAAGTATTTATGAAGCTGAAGTAAATGGGGGTTGCGGTACTCTCTTCTCTTTCTGCTGAAAACCCCCGTGTGTGCCAGGTCGCAAGCAAGCCTGCAGAGACATCTAAATAACTTCCTGAACACGAGCGTCTCCACCCCTACGGGCAGGTGTGTGCATGCTTCTGTGAAGCACATACTCTCCATCACGAGTCTCTCTCCCAGGCTATCAGCGCTCTACTGGGAAAAGTGACTTCTCTCGCACTCAGCCAGTCGAGCCCCTGGAACCCTCAGAACCTACTGCTACTGTGCTACTGCAACCCACCCACTATTCAGATGAAATTACCAACACAGACGTGAAATGGACACAGACCGTGTGCCTGCAGTGGACGTCTGCTACACACACCACACGTGCGCGCACACACGTACACACAAAGATGGGCTAAGTGCTCATGAAACAACTTAAAGTACTTATCAGTAAACATTCTATGTTACTAGACATCAGGAAGAAAGAATCTTCTGTTTACAATGATCCATGCAAAAATATTCTCCTAAGCTTCTCATAAAATAAGACGTGAAAAAGAAAATTATGAAGTACTCACTATAAAAATAAGGTTACCAAAGGCTCAGTAGTCAGTCACCCAACAGCCAGGGCAGGACACCAGGGTGCGGCCTCCACACCAGCACCCAGGCCCTGACCTGGCTGCCAGAGACTGAAGAGCAGAACCCCGGCCCTGACCAGAGCCCACAGCACTTACATCACAGGGCGGTGACAGATGTACAACCCCGCCAGACCGCTGACAGGGAGCAAGTCCTAACCCCCCAGCCCCCTGACCCTAACAGACAGACACACACTCCCATGGATCCGAGTCAGGCATATTTAGCAAAAAAATCCTCTTCATTTCTTATGTACAAGATTCTGATTTTAAACTCAAAATCCTTGCCATGGTAAGTCCTGGCTGGCAAATGCCACACTGCCTGGCCCTTCTGCTGTCCCTGCTTGCCTGGCACTCAGTGCCTCCAGCTGCAGGAGGTGGCAGAAGAGGCTCCCAGACAAGACACCAGCCCTCCAGCCCTCGCCCCTCTCTTAGAGGCCCCTCCAGCCAGTCTCAGAGGACGAGTGACCACCAGGTGGAAGATTCCAGAAGCTACCAGGTTCTACATTTTCAGACATATCCACAGCCCTGCCTCTCTACGAGAAACATGAGGAATTTTAAATAAAGTTTTGTTCCCTTTTAATCATTCTTAAATATACAGCTTTTTTCACAACATACAGCTGAACTCTTTGCCCCTCTTTGTAGGGGACAAACAGCAATGCCCACGTGTTTTCAGCTGACACAGTTCTCAGGGAAAAAAAAAAAATGGAATGATTTTCTAAGCTAAATGAAGAGGACAATACCTCCTCCAAGCATGGCTGTTTCTCTTTCACATATTTTCCATCCCAGGGAAATAATTTAGTTCTACGCAGGACTTTTTCAATAAAGATTTATAAAACATCACCTCTCTCCGTAAAAGACTTGTAATGAAAATTTAGATAGCAGAGAAAATCGCTTTGCTGACACATAAACCACCCCCTCACCTCTAACTGTACTGGCCACACAACTCTAAGCCTTCACGATGATTTTTAAGCACATCCCCATGCACTGACCCAAGCCTAAGCGGAAAGAGAGGGACGCCTGAGCAGCTGTGGTCTCCCCATTCTCTCCCATCCCGGCAACTCCCTCCCAGTGCAGTCAGTGCCAAAGAAAGGTCGCTGAAAACTAAAAGTCCATATCCCTAATTGGCAACGCACGTCAACCCCAAAAGGTTGAAGAATCATCTAAGATATTTCAAATGCTCTATGAAGAAATTCACTTTAACACTTATAACTTGAAGACTTTGTATACATTACAACAGTGCATTAGTGATACAAGTTGTAAAATACATTTCCATTCCTTTGGATTTTGCATATGATGGTTTTGCATCAGTCACTGCAGGTAGATTGAGCAAGCTTTGTTTTTGTGTTTGTTTTTTTTAAACATGCATTCAACTAGATATGATTCAGAATAGATTAATACTCCCTTTTTATCATTACAGTTAGCTAAAAAATTGCCAGGCAGTCCACAAAACAGGATTTGCTTTAAGACCAACCCACAGAATTAGTTGGAGACTAACGGCGCTGGGACCTGCTGGGCCGGGATGTAGTCGTGTTTAGCCAAGTGTCGAGAGCATTAAGAAGTAAGTCCTGGTTGGAGGCACAAGGCCTGCAGCACCAGCTGTGGAACCTCAATGATGTGACTGCACAGCTCCGTCCTCAAACCTGCAGGGAGACGGACAGACACCAATCACACAACTCCTCTAGCACCACTGCTCCCGAAGCTCCAGGGGAACGAGGTCCACTAGAGCCAGAAAGGACAGCAACAGGCAAGGCTGCTAGACCTGCTTCCCACCCTGCTCCTAGCAACCCCCAGTTACAACGGGAACCCTGTTTCCTGCAGCGGGCAGGCGGGAGATGAGCGCACAATCCAGGGCAGGATCAAGATGGACAGTGTAAACAGTAAATGCCCAGCGGTTTTCTTCTTTATTCTACTTTGTAGGGTCCCCGTAAGAACAAAAATTTAAACACTGCACTGCCCTTACATCAAGGGTCAGGTGCATTTTTCTCATTAGTACTGTAACATGTAAGTCTGCTGTTCTCCACCAAGAGATGCCCTTTCCTCGAAGGCCGAGCCAGCCTTCACTGGTCACTTACATTTGCCGGGTGATCACCACTGAGGGGGCACATAGCTGTACGTGGGTGTTCCTGGGGCCCGGTAGGTGGGCACAGTGACAGGGTGGGGGGCAACAGGAGTTGGGGAGTGAGCAGTCAGCAGGGTACCTGGAAGAAAGAGCACCACGTAACACACAAGGCTGGCCTGCACGCAGCTCCAGGCCGCCTCTGACAAGCACACGGGCATGGCCTCTCCGCAGGGGAAAGGTGGTCAGGAAGGAGTCTCCACCCGGGCACTGTCAGAACTCTCATCAGATGATCCCATGTACCCAAAAAGACGTATAAACACAGCAAACACGTACTGATAATATGTTTGTAAAAGCCTCTGTGCCTACCCTTCATAGACAACACCCAATAATTTCCGTGGGTAAGATGATAAACTACAAAATAAAAAAATAAATTATTATTCAGCCTTAAAGAGGAAAAGAAATTCTGACACATGCTACAATGCAGATGAACCTGGAGGACACTGTGCTAAGTGAAATAAGCCAGTCACAAAAGGACAAGTACTCTACAATTCCATTTATATGAGGTGCCTGAAATAGTCAAATTCATACAGACAGATAGTAGAATGGCGGGCGCCAGGGCTGGAGGGCAAGGGAAAAGGGAACTTTTGTTTAATGGGTACAGGAGTTTCAGATTTGCAGGATGAAAGATTTCTGGACATGAGTGGTGGTGATGAATATACTTAACACTACTGAACTATACACTTGATGAATACACTTGATGAGTAAGTGTGAACATACTTAACACTACTGAACTATACACTTAAAAATGGTTAAGACAGTAAAAAAAATAGATGAAAAAGAAACAGGGATTTCAAACTACATAAGCTTCTGAATACATCTGAAAGAAACCTATTTTTCCTGTAACTAAAGAAACTCAGCGACTGAGTCCTGAGTGTGGACAAGCACCACCTAACACACGGGCCTTCACGCCAACCTGGGCCCACTGCCCTCCCGCTGTGGGCGCCAAATGCACAGTTCCTCTCTCCGCCCAGTCTCCTCTGCCTTGACAGGCTGAGTACGGGAAAACCAATGAGGAAGAGAATCTAAAGAGAAACACATGGCATCCCAGAATGCCCCTCTCCCTGGCATAACTTCCTCACAATGAAGTAAAGCCCAGAAAAACAAAGGGCACGGTATTTTTTTTTTTTTAAACCCCTAGTCACGGGCAACCAAGTGAACCTTGTACAGGCACGGCCCCAAGGTGGCCACATTTACCCAGGAGGTGATCTAATCTTAGGCATCAGATCAGGGCTTCCGTGGAGATACGCCCACCCAGCCCAGGCATCTCATCTTCCCACGGTTTATTCTCCTAACTTAGCGGAGGCCTTGGGGAGTACAGTACAGTAGAGGAATAGATGAATGCCAAAGGATGTCTACAAGCAGCTGCTACTTCTATTAACAGACCGGCTTTCCCAGATTCATGAAAACTTCCCCTACAACATGACATGACCTGCAAAGACAACTCACGCTAGCGGGCAGTACCAAGAGGGCCAGCCCTACCTGGAACACAGTGTCCCCTTCTGCTCAAGCTTTACATGGCCCCAGGGGGCACTCCTCATCCCTACTGCTCACCAACAGAATGACCCCATCGAGTTGAGAGAGGGCCAGTCAGTCACGCTCCACAGGGAGGTCAGTTTGTGGTTTGTTACACTACATCCCACAATCCAGTCTCCTCTCAACTGAAAGGACAGGGGAGGAAGAAAAGGAGGGAGGCAAAGTAAAAGATAATTTGCTGGCTGGGCGCAGTGGCTCACGCCTGTAATCCTAGCACTCTGGGAGGCTGAGGCGGATAGATCCTTTGAGCTCAGGAGTTCGAGACCAGCCTGAGCAAGAGCGAGACCCCATCTCTACTAAAAAAATAGAAAGAAATTAGCTGGACAACTAAAAATATATAGAAAAAATTAGCTGGGCATGGTGGCACATGCCTGTAATCCCAGCTACTCGGGAAGCTGAGGCAGGAGGATCCACTGAGCCCAGGAGTTTGAGGATGCTGTGAGCTAGGCTGACCACATGACACTCTAGCCCAGGCAATAGAGCGAGACTCTCTGTCTCCAAAAAAAAAGAAAGATAATTTGCTGTTCCTTCCCCCAAAGAGTTCTTTGTCCTTCTATCCAACCGTAGCCATGAAATCCAGAGGTAAAGGTCAGAGTTCCCCCTCCCCCAGCTCTAGTGCCACCATAGAGCACATACATGCCAGGAACAAGGACTCACCTGCTGACATGGCCATGGTGGTCCCAGCCACCATGCCCATGGTGACCCCGTTGCCTCTGGGAGGAGGGATGGGAGCAGGGTACACCGTCGCCGGCATGCCGTTGGGCTGCACCACCGTGGTGTGGTGGATGACGTGGGGGGGTGCTGCATACAGCGGCTGTGTGTAGTACGTGCCTTGCTGTGGGGAGGAGAGAGACAGATGCCACGAGGTCCCCAGGGGCAAGGGATGGGAGCCCAGACAAAAACCACCCTTCCCACATGGCAGTGCACACCCAAGCATACCTGTGCATATGGGCTCTGCTGGGGGTAGGCACTTCGCACAGGGTACACGGCAGTCTGGTAGGGGTTGGGGGAGGAGGAGTACGGTGGCACAGCCCCACTGGTGGGGGAACAGGACACTTTGTAAGGCGTGCCGGGAGTGTAACCTGGAACAAAGAAGCCAGTGGCCTGAGTTCACCTGGGTCTGTGTCAGGCACAGCGGAGGACGAGTGCGGGGAGGAGCCAGGCTGTGTTTCGGCCTATTCACAACTCGGTCAGACCCGACACGGCCGCCGCTCCGGCTCCCTCTCCATTAAGACCTCACTCTATTATCTTAGACTCTGTGCACGTGCATTTACTAGGGAGCAGGGAGTGTGTGGGGAAGAGGAAAAAATGCCAAAGGAGAAAGCTGCACAGACCACATGCTCACAGAAAAACAGGATATAAATACATGTTTTGTTCTGCTGAGTATAAATTGGTACGGCCTTCCTGGGGTTCAATTTGGCATTAAAAGTATGTATGTCTTTTAGGGCCGGTGCGGTGGCTCACGCCTGTAATCCCAGCACTCTGGGAGGCCGAGGCGGGTGGATTGTTTGAGCTCACGAGTTAGAGACCAGCCTGAGCAAGAGCGAGAACCCCGTCTCTACTAAAAAATAGAAAGAAATTATCTGGACAACTAAAAATATATAGAAAAAAATAGCCGGGCATGGTGGTGCATGCCTGTAGTCCCAGCTACTCGGGAGGCTGAGGCAGGAGGATCGCTTGAGCCCAGAAGTTTGAGGTTGCTATGAGCTAGGCTGATGCCACGGCACTCAAGCCCGGGCAACAGAGTGAGACTCTGTCTCAAAAAAAAAAAAAAAGTATATATGTCTTTTAATTCCAAAATTCCACCTCTAGAAATCTGTCTTAAACACCAGGCATGGTCACTGTGTGACATCTATAATGTCAATACTCTGGGAGGCCAAGGTGGGAGGATCGCTTGAGGCCAGGAGTTTGAGACCAGCTTGAGCAACACAGCCCGACCTTGTCTCTACAAAAAATAAAAACATTAGCTCGGTGCAGTGGTGCATGCCTGTAGACCCAGTTACTCAGGAGGCTGAGGCAGGAAGATCACTTGAGCTCAGGAGTTTGAGGTTGCAGTGAACTATGAGCGTCCCACTGCACTCTAGCCTGGGTGACAGCGAGGCCCTGTCTCCAAAAAAAAAAAAAAAAAAAAAAGGAAAGAAGCACGAATATATACACGCACACAGAGACTTCACTATAGGCACACTCGCCACAGTGCTGTTTATTAGCAAACACAAAGGAGAAACGTGTACAACACGAGGAGTTGGCTAAGCACCCTGTGGTAAAAAGATATCTGGGTCACAGGAGAAGGCTGAAAATACATGCTTACTTTTGCTCTCACCCAAAACAACAAGAAAATGACACTAAGGCAGATTAGGAAATAAAAAGACAAATCCTGAAGGTTAAATAGCTGATGTGGAAAATGATTTAGCAGACGTAAGAAAGCAGCACTTGTGGCCAGCAGAGAGGCACGAGGAGCCACCTGGCACCGGAAGCCCTTCCCCAAACACCCGGAAACTCTGCCACCAACTCCCTTCTGGAAGCTGGTGAAGAGCCCCGCTGTGGGAGAGTGTGGCAACTGCTGAATCAGCAGCGAGTGCCGGGTGCCCCTTCCTGACCCAGCCCCAACAGAGGATAGGGGTTTGTTTCTGGGGAGGGCAGGAGAGGCTCTCTGGACTGCTCTGTTCACAGCAGCTGTATCATAGCAATCAGAAGCTGGAAACAGCCCAAACGTCGACTGGCAGGCAGATGAACAAACCATAGAGCATCCACATAACCAGATACAACTCATCAACCAAAAGGAACAGACTGCCGATGAGACACGGGGATGAATCTCAAAGCCGTGTTATGTGGAAGAAGCCAGCCACAGAGCACGTGCTGTATGTCTGTGTGCAGGAACTCCAGACGACGGTAACCCACAGTGCTTTAAAAGCACCATCAGTGGTGGCCAGGGCAAGAGGGCACGCAGAGCTTTGCTGAAGAGCACAGTCGCCTGACCGTGGTGGCAGGTACACAGCTGCACACAACTGTCCAAACCTACCAAACTGCACTCTGAAGAGGATTACATTTCTAATAGTATGTTACACCTCTACAGAAGGGCTTTCTAGAACGTCTGTGAGGACGCTTCACATTCCTGCTGGTAGGAACATGAGGAGCAGAGCACTCATTTCATCCATGGAAGAGTCACATGGTGCGACTTCTCAGACCACAGACACGCTTCCCACAGCACCCAGCAATTCTATTCCCAAACATTTCCCCTAGAAAAATGAAACCATAGGTCCACACAGGACCTATAAAAAATGTTCATCAATCTTATTCCTAATAGCCAAACTGGGAAACAACCCAAATGTTCATCAACAGGAGAAAGAATAACTATGATACATGCAAATAAACACTACTGAGCATCAAAAGGAAGAAACACGGATCAATTTCAAACCATGCCGGGCTTTACAAAGAAGCCAGACACAGAAGAGCACACATGATATGATCCTGTTTATTTATCTAACAAGTAACTTTACCTACAGTGACAGAAGTCAGAAGGAGGGAGAGGGTAAGAAAGCCTTCTGGGATGATAAAAGTGTTCCATATTTTGTTTTGGGTAGTGGTTCCGTGAGCAGGTACAACTGTCCAAATCCACCCAACTGAACACTTAATATGTGCGTGTTTTGCGCATAATTTATACCTCAAGTTTCAAAAATGAGCTGAGTACAGAAAAATTTAAAGTTAAATTTTTAAAAACTTTTTTAATTACTCTGTTGGACTGTGTTTAACAATGTAGATGTATTTTGTTTTAATTTAAAAGGGAAAGAGAATGAATCACTCCTAGGAAAACTCATGAGTTTAAATGGCCTAAAAAAAAAAAAAAAAAAAAAAAAAAAACACAAACACCACAAGAAAGAAATTTCCCTTTTCTCCAAGTTCCTAAGTCAGTCCTATTCAATTGTTCTGCTTTAGCTACAGGTGAACACTTGGGAGTCCTTATCAGAACTGCCACGTAGTCGGTGTGCCCAGGTTCACTATGACCTTGGCATCATGCCTCCTCGCCCATTCCCTGGAGGTGCCCGTTCACGGCTGCAGAGATAAGGATGCTGAGGCTGAGAGGTTGTGGCATGCCCCACGGGTAGCCTCAGCCCAAGTACCACAGCAGGTGCTCAAACCCACATTCGTCTGCATCTACTCTTGACACCTTTGCCCAAACCAGGCAACTCTCAACCTCAGCTATTCTTTATTTGGAGAGAGAAAAGATCCTCCTAGGTCTCCCTATATTATTTTGAAACTCACTCACCGATATGTTAACTGTAAGTATAAACACTGTCAAAATTTGAATACACCAACTTTTAATGTATCGGTGCTTAGCTAAAGGAGAGCAGAATACACAGATTTTCTGTTAGGATCTGAAAAAACAAGTTGCAAGGCAAGAGCAGTTAAAGAGGCCCTTTCTCTGGTTCCTCGTCTCCTAGTCTTTAAGAAAGATAATAAAGGAAAGTGATGATTTTATAGGTATATACATGTTAAAACTCATCAAACTGAAGCTTTAAATCTGTGTACTTTCTTGTATGCCAACTATACCGGAACAAGGTTATAAAACACCTTCCTTAATTATAAAGAAAAAGGTAGTATGGAAGCCATCAAGTTCTAGCCGTGTACTGACACTCCTGGGACATGCCCACCCAGGACAGCCCCAACTGCTAAGTGGCTGGCTAGCTCAGCAGAGGAAATGAGGACAGGCACAGCAGGTACCCATGTGACCAGTCACAGGAGGGGAGCATTCCACCAGCACAGAGTGGCCATTTGTCACCAACACAGGGCCAGACCCTGCCACAGAGATGATCTGGAAAGATCCAGCCCTCTCCACAAGGTGCCTGAGTTCAGGGTAGAATCACAAGAAAATAGACCACCAACATAGAAGCATTTTATGTAGTCCTCTTAGGCAAGCAATAGTCAGTTAGGGCTGGGAGCAATGTTGTCTAGAGAGAAAGGAACTGTGGAAGAAGGCAGGGAGGTCAAGTCTAGTCCTGAAGAGCTCCCTCCTCCCCAGGCCACCCTCCCTCCTTCTTCACTTTTTACGACCACACAGCTGCCAGACACCAGCAAGCACCTTCGGTTGAGTCACAGGTGGATGCTGCTAAATGTGATTCCTACTCTAGAGCTTAAATCCCATTTATGCCCCATTATTTCCACTAACCTGAATTAAGAGGTCCTCTCAGGAGTCACCAAATGCACATCTGACACTTTATGAAAGTGTCACGATCAAAACATCTATAGAGCTGCCCTCTGTGTGTCACATTTAAGAGCAGATGCTAGACCTCCAAGTTGGAAGTCACATCCAGAATTCTGGGGCTAGTCCATTTCACATGGTTTAAAAGAACAAACCAACAGGACCCCCTTTCTTCATCATACAATTAAAAAACATTTATGACACAGATGAGACAACTGGAAGTATGAACTTGATGTTGTAATTGATTGTATTCTCAACAGTATTAAAGAATTATTTTTCAAGTGTGACAATGATATAGTTATATTTTTAATTTATCTTTTAAAGGTAATACTAAAACACTGATCATATAATCTCTGCTTCAAAATAAAATAGTGAAAAGTGGTCAGGAGACAGATGAAAAAGATTAGCTATATGCTGAAGCCAGGTGATGGGTAAGTGGGAAATATATTCCCGTGTACTTCTATATGTTACTTGGGAGTTTTCCTAACAAAAACTCTTTTAAAGACAATTATTTAAAAAATAATTGTTATGGATTAAAAAAGAGATGAGGCATAAATTTAACTTTATAAACAAATTCAACATGTGATGTTGAATAGATCCTGGTTCCAAAAATTAAAAAACAAAAAAAAAACTGGGGGATAAACTGGGCAAATTTGAGTATGAACTACTGACTAAAATTAGGGAATTGCTGTTTCTAAGAATGATAATGGCATTCTTGTCATGCAAAAGAAGTCCTCACTGTTATGTTTGAAAGGCCCACACTGAAGTCCACAAGACAAGGTACTCAAAGGCTGAGTAAAATTCTGAATTGGTTCAGGAGGAAAAAAAGAAAAAACCACCCACACCCTCACCCTTATATAGATAAAGTAAATATGGCAAAGTGGTAATTGGTGCATCTAGGTGGTGGATATCAGGGGCATTCACTGTACCGTTCTCTCAACCTTTCTGTATATGTATTTGAAACTTTTTTTTATGATAAATAACATGGAAAAATGTAATACTTTCAGATGACGGCACAACTGAGAAAGGGTCTAAGCTAATCAGAAAATCTCCACTGAAACAACAGTCACACAGGAGCTCAAACAAGTGAGGACGCTAACTGAAAGGTACCCACTGATAGCCACAAGTCCCCACGCACCCCTAGAAGATGAATGTACAATCCTGCTGAGCCTTTAAAAAGGCCATCAGCAGGAGGCCTGGCTCTTCAGCGTCTGATCTGGAAGATGGCCTGACAGGCACAGGTTGGAAGAACAAAGATAAAACATGCTGCTGTTCAATATACACAGCCAATACACTCAACACAAAGTTATGGTTTTACACAATAAACTGATTCACAAAAGAGAATGAGAGGAAATGGGAGGAGCTGTTTTAGGAAGTGAAAACATAAAAACAATGAATTCACAACCTGGAGGGAAAACTGGAGAAAAAACACATAAATATTCCTACAAGAAAGTCCAGAACCATTCTGTCGTCCACAATGGAGAAAGAGCTTGGACTGAAAAGATGGAAGCTGCCAACCTAAACAAAGCCCAAGAATACAGAGTGCAAAACCAAACTGAGGCAGAGCTGGGATACAGCTCCCCAGATGGGTTCTCTGAGCCAGAAGCACTCTTTTGGCTCCTCACATACACTGAGTAGAGTGAAGACCTTTTCCATTCCTTGATTATTTCCTAAGGATACATAATCAATGACAGGTCAACCTACGAGGTCCTCCTCGTCTTCCACCAAAAGCCTCCTGCTGCAGAAATCCTTCCGACTGTCCTAGGACTCCCACTCACCCAAAGTGTCTCTGACAACGCCTGCCTCACATGCAGGCTCTGCTGAAGCAAGAGGTAACTTGAAGGCCGGGCGCGGTGGCTCACGCCTGTAATCCTAGCACTCTGGGAGGCCGAGGTGGGAGGATCGCTCGAGGTCAGGAGTTCGAGACCAGCCTGAGCAAAAGCGAGACCCCATCTCCACTAAAAATAGAAAGAAATGATCTGGACAGCTAAAAATATAAAGAAAAAATTAGCTGGGCATGGTGGTGCATGCCTGTAGTCCCAGCTATTCGGGAGGCTGAGGCAGGAGGATCCATTGAGCCCAGGAGTTTGAGGTTGCTGTGAGCTAGGCTGACAACACAGTACTCTAGCCCAGGCAACAGAGTAAGACTCTGTCTCAAAAAACAAACAAACAAAAAAAAGAGGTAACTTGAAGAAGCCAGCATGCATTTGCATCTGTCAGAATGCAGTGAAGGGTACGCTTATTTGTGCATTTCATATATGTAAAAATTACCTAAAAACAAAGCCAAAGCAACTGAAAATAAATATTAATGATATTCATGCTGAAGTTACTGAAGTATACTGAGGCCCACAATTTACTCTGAAATGAAATGCATCAAAAAATAAGATAAACTGAAGGATGGATGGAGGGACAAGCATGTGATACAAGTAAAACGTTACTTGCAAAAGTTGATTTTATAAAGTTTAACTGCAGAATCTTGGCAATCTATATATTGATGTTCAATGTAAAATTTTTTCAGCTTTTCTGTATATTTGAAAACTTTTACAATAAAATGTTGAGAAAACAGTCACTGGCTATTTCTATTAAATAGAGCAATGGTTTTTAATATGTATTTAATATTATCTTACTGTTTATTCTTATGACAGTGAACTACGTTCCAATGCTGACCAGAAAACTTTATTTTTTGTCTTTTGTTCAGACATGAATGTTACATCACTTTCTATCCAGCATTTAACACAAATCAGTTTCGAGAAAGACAAACATGACTCCCTGTCAATTTAAGACTTGGTGTGTGCTAGTCACCTTCCTTCCTTTTTTTTCACATAGCACTAGGTCCCCTATCCTCCCAGAGTAATTCAACAGGAATCTTACAAACTTGTGTGCACGCGCGCGCGTCCACACACACACTTACCTCACAGTACTCAAAACAGACATTGCCTCCCTGAAATAATGTTTACACTTGTACCATTCACAATACAAAACCAAATTTATTCAGTGCGAGGTCTTTCAGAAACACTAACAACCTTCCAGATTCACCCTCCCTAAGAAGCCCATCTGTACCAATGCAGCACAGACCACGCGATGATCAGAATCTTCTCTTGCCACACTCACCAAACATGAGTGACCACTGTCTGAGCCCTCTTGGGGGAAGAAGACATGCATAAGGCCACTGTTTTCAGAAAGCTAACTGTTCAGGTGACAGAAACATTGTTTTGAATGGATCTTTTTTTTTTTTTTCAAAAGTACTGTATACCCCACAGATTTCTTTTATAATATTTTTGAGTATAAAAGACATTTATTTAGAAAATTTGAAAAATCTCAAAGCATGAAAGTACATGTGAGGAAGGAAGAGCTACACCAAAACACATCCTCATGAAATTTCTGAACATTAGAGGCAAAAATACTAGAGTAGCAAAGAGAAACCCAGGTTACACCCAAGCCAGCACCAACAAGGTATCTCAATTCTCAGCAGTAGTTATGGAAACTGGAAAAATCATTGAGCAAAGCCCCCAAAATTATGGGGGAAATGATATAGCCTCGAAGTCTATATCCAGACAAACTATCAATGTAGTGTAAGTGGAGAATAAAATGTTTTCAGACGTGGAAAATCTCTAAATTGTGACTTCCTTATACTCTCCCAGGTAGTTACTGAAGAAAATCCTCCAACAGAAACAACCCAAGAGTAAACTAAGAAAAAAGACAAGGACTCCAATAGAAAGGAAAGGCAAAAGCAAGTCCTGGGAAGATACGAAGAATGACCCCAGGGTCTGGCCCAGAGGACAGGCAGTCCACACTGGAGAGAAGAGAAGGCTTCAAAATGAGCTCACCAAAAAATCACAACACATGCAACAAACAGCTCGGGTGTCAGAAAATGCTAAGAGAGCCCAACCCCTGGGGAAGGCTAGAGGTTTAATGAATGATAATGGTCAAAGACACCAGATAAATCCAGTAGAGTTCCAGGGACATAAGTGGGAGCTAAATAATGGGTATACATGGTCCCCCCTCCCCCCTCCCAGAAAAAAAGGCGGGTGTGTACTTGTACATAAATGTTTGCATATCTGACTACTGCCTTAGGATACATTCCTAGAAGTGGGTCAAAAGGATTCATTTTTAAGCATCTTTTTAATATATTGCCAAACTGTCCTGCAAAGAAGTTTCCTAATTACCCTTCTTCCAGCCACACATCTTTTAAAAATATGCACTGATGTAATACCTAAACCACCTCTTACATACGGTGTACTACAAAAACCTAAATTCTTTCTTGACAATTTCAGATCATTGCAAATATTAGTTACAGGCACTCTGACTATAGGCAGGACCAGAACGGAGGCCTGAATGTGTGGGCTGAGTGCCTGAACCTGCCCTGCTCACATCTGCGCCTGACTGTGCGCTTGGGGCTGCAATCCTCCAATAACACAGTCCCCGGGTGTATTTATTCATTAAACAAATGCCAACAGTGAAGTTAAACAACTTCCCCAGGGGTGACACAGCCAGGAATTAAGCCACATCTAGCAAACTCCATGGTTCAAAGCTCGATTTCAAAAAAAAGTCCACTCTGGCTGCATGCATATGCAGCCTACCACACTTGTTCAGGATAAAATGAATGACACCTTCTCCATTTCCAGGTTCTGAGTAATAGAATCCTTCAGCAAAAGATATCACATCTCATCACAAGGTTCTCTGAACCCTCTATGTCACACTTGGAAGAGGATTAAGTAATAAGCAGTCTTAAGATTGCAAAAGTTTGCTTTGGAAGTCAAACTCCACATGCACAGCACCTATACCAGAGATCAACTTTGTCTACAAATCTGGTGCTAAGAGAACCGGAAGGTAGTTCAAGAAAGCAGCAGGAATGAAAAAAAACCTTCTCTTTCAAATTTTTTACAGTGATGACTTTGGCTTGCTCATCAGATAAAGGGAAAGGCCCACTGAAAAGGGAGATTAAAAATTTCATGACACAAAACACTGACAGGATCCCAGAAAAAGATGGGTGCACAGCTGTGGCCCAGACTGAGGTCAGGAGGCAAACAGTACTTGTGCAACATCAGCAGGGCCCTCGTTTACCAACTTCACATAAAAATCTTTATTTTTAGCTTCTCCTAAAAGACCGGAAGATGTGGTGGCACTGCTAGGCCAGTGGTCTGGCAGCCATCAACAGGCTGGCACCCACCAGTGGACTCCACTTGAAACAAGGCAGGCCCTTTGGGCAGCCACAGTTGCCACCTGCCTGCCTCAGCTTCTGCCTTGGAGGAATAATTTGAGAACAGTCTTGGAAAAGGGGCAAGAAAAGCCTCATGGCCCCATGAAAAAGGAGACTTGCACAAGAAGATGGGTGACGTCTGTTCCGTAGGGTGGCCCACCGAGGCCAGACCTCCAGATACTACCCCTCCTCTGCAGGGAAGTCCTGCACACTTTTGGCAAGAACAGCTTTGTCAGCCTCAAATAAACCTGAGACTCTTTTTGTAAAATAATAAAAGAGTTGGAAGTTGTTAGTACATTATTTTTGCTCCATGAAGAAAAGGAGCAAACGGGGGCTACCTTTGAAAATTCTAGAACAGTAACTTACTTTACAGTGGTCTATAGCATGATCACATGAAACATTAACACTTATGCAAAAGATGAACTTCAATCCATTCCTAACACCACACACAAAAACTGACCCCAAATGGGTCATGATGTAAACGTAAAACCTTTTAAAACTGTAAAACATCAAGAAGAAAAAAGGAGAAAATCTTGGAAATGGTAGGTTAGATAGATTTCTTAATAAAATGATGAGCATCATCAAATTTAAAAAAAATTGCTGCTCTTTGAAAGATACGATTAAAAGAATGAAAACTTCACACAGTGGGAGAAAAATATCTGCAAATCTTATCTGATAAAGAACTCTCAAAAGCTCAACAAACTCAGTAAGTTACGTACAGTAAAAGATGTATACAAACTCTTTACCAAAGACATACAGATGGCAAGGAAGCACATAAAAAGCAGCTCGATACTATTAGTTGTGACAAAAGTTTAAATTAAAACTACAATGACATATCACTACACATCCACTAGAATTGCTAAAATTAAAAAGACTAACTATACCAAGTGTTGTCAAGGATGTGGAGGAATTAGAACTCCCATACATTGCTGGGAAGGTAAAATGGTACAATCATGTTGAAAGACAGTTTCTCACAAAGTTAAACATAAACCTACCATAATAACCAGCCACTCCACTCCTTTGCATTTACTCAAGAGAAATAAAAGCACATGTCCACACAAAAACTTGTACATGAATGTCCAGATGTTTTACTTGTAATAGCCAAAAATTGCAAATAAATGTTCATCACCTGGTGAATGGATAAGCAAATTATGGTGTTTCCATAAATGTAATACTGTGTAAAATAAAAAGGAATGAACTATTGATACACACTACAACATGATGTCAAAATAATGCCAAATGAAAGACAGTCCAAAAAAATAAAAAAGTACATTCTCTGATTCCACTTAACAAAATTATAGTAAATACAAACTCATCAATAGTAAGAGAAAGCAGATCAGTGATTTCCTAGAGCCCAGGAGAAATCTGAAATGGGCAGGAGAAAACTTTTGCCAATGACAAATATGTTCACCCCTTAATGTGATGATGGTTACGCCACAGAAAGTTACCAAACTGTATACTTTAAATATGTGCAGTTTATTATGTCACGTATACCCTTGAAGAGAACTGTTTAAAAAAAAAAGTTAATCTGAGATGTTTTACGAAAGGAGAAAGGTGGTGCCATTTTAACCATTAAGGAGTCCAGTGAGTGACAGCATGTAACTACTGATCCCAGGGAAGGGATGTTCCAGAACAGACTCAAAAGACAGGAGCAAAGCAGCAGGGGCTTCTAGCCCAGGTGGGAGAGAAAAGTGTGAGAAAACTCGAGGCAGGAACACAAAAGAAACATCGTTCTGAGGAGAATAAACAGGAAAACAGGAAACCAGTCCTGGGAAACCATTAAGAAAAACTTCATCTGGGAACATCACTCTGGTTTAAATGGGAAGGAGCATTAACCTGAGGAAAGAAGCCTGAGAGCAGAAAGACCACAGCCCGAAGGTTCTTCTCGGGTATGGGCTAAGGGTTGTACGTTGGAAATGGAAACAAAGAGATGGATATAAGTTTAGAATATAAGGCAGAATGTTATGATTAACAACATAGGAAGAATTTTGGGAAAGGACCTTTGTCATCTCTTTTGTCAAAGTGAACAGTGTGAGCCTGGTGCTGAGGGAATGCACCAGCAGTCCCATGAGTAAGGCCTCGAGGCCAAGTCGAGCCCGCAGGTCACAGCGTGGGCCACCACTTTCAGTTGTAACAGTGATTTCTAACATCTTAAAATATTCTTATGGACCTCACACGGAAAATAAGACTTTCTTTTAAAAATATAATCAAAGTGCTAACGCACTACATAAAAAAATCAGAAATTATCTCTAAAAACATTAGTAACATAAAAATTCCACCTCTTAGCACGGCAAGGTAGTCTTCAGTTTCTAGAAGGCAACATTATTTCATGAACAGATGTTCTGGCACAAGGAGTTACCTGTAACAATCTAGTGATTAGAATAAAGATTCACGCTGTGGGAGGACATGAGAAACACAGTATCTAAAGCTTTACCTGCAATTAGAATTAAGCTGGTACTGTACTTATCCAACAGTCTAATTAAATGAACTGAGAGTTAACTCAACCCCAAGTCCTACTTTTATACTCACTCTTCTCAAAATTCACCCCCTTTACCTTCTCCCCTAGCTGCACAGACAAAGCACTTCATCACCCAACACGTACCTGTCTGGAAGGTAGGATTCGCTCCAGGGTACATGTTAGGAGAATAGGCAGGAGCTGCTGCTGCATAGCCCATGGGGAAACCAGCTGAGGAAAAACACAGGAAAACGTGATGTCATCCACTGAAGAAGTGATGTGGAAGTGCCAGAACCCCCAAACTCGTTCCTCCCCCCTTCCCCAGAGCCCCACAGGCTGACTGAAGGAGCCCCAACAGTGCTACATGTGTACAACAGTTTGTCTCTAGTTGTCTTCTCTCCTGGGAATTTTGATGGGTTACAATCATGATCATATCTTTTAAACCTGTAAACCAGTAAATGCTTACAACTTTTTACAACTAGAAAAATTCGGCAGAAACTGAGAAGTCTATCGTTATGAACAGCAAATTTATAATCATAATGCCAAAAACAAACAAACAAAAAAACAAAACCAAGCTGGAGTCAGAAAATCCCCAACACTTCTGGCAGTTTTATTCCAGACTCTAATCACATGATTTATTACTTAGCAAGAGTAGGAAGAGTGCTAAGAGTATCATGTGCTAGGTCCTGTTGCTCTCATCTGGTCTCACAGCCAAAGTCTGGAACAACCAATATTCAAGTCTAACTTGGATTCAAGGGCCTGTTTTTCCTGCTACAGTGAGCAGCAAAAGGTGTTTTAAGGTCACTCATCCTCAATGAATCCGAAGATATATCCTACATTATGTATTTTCAATTAAAAGTTATTATTTTTTGCTCTAAGGTACTGTTTAAAACTTCTAAATTCATTTCAGGTTTCTTCCTATTCTGAAGTTCTAATCCCCAACTTTTCCAATTCAGGGTAGCCAGATGATATGGTTTGAATGTCCCCTCCAAAGTTCATGTTGAATTCAACTGCCATCGTAACAGTGTTGAGAAGTGGAACCTTGAAGAGGCAAGTAGGTCATGAGGGCTCTGCCTTCATAAATGGATTAATGCAATTATTGAAGGAATTATTACAATAATTACAACCTACAATTATTATTGTAGGATAGTTATCTTGGGAATGGGTTCCTGGTCCAAAGGACAAGTTCGGCCCCCTCTTCCTCTGATGTACTCGTGTGCCTGTCAGCATTCTGCTGTGTGACTATGCAGCAAGAAAGCCCTCACCAGATGTTGGCGCCATACTCTTGGACTTCCCAGCCTCCAGAACCATGCACTAAATAAATTTCTGTTCATTATAAATTACCTAGTCTGTGGTATTGTTATAGTAGCAGAAAACGACCAAGACACCAATCACAAACCCTGGCTGTAAATGCCATTAAGCTTCAGTGTTCTTACAGAAGGGGCTCTAACTGACACTGAATACACATGGAAATAGGGAAAACAATTATGATCCACATGAAAGCAAGCTGATCTTTATTAATACAAATGAAGACTCTTAGTAAGACTAAACCACAACCACTAATAACTCATAACGTGAACTCAACAGAAACATCAAATAAGACATTCAGTGTTACAGGCAGAATCCTGGCCCCCAGGTATCCATCAGCAGAAGGGCTTCAGTTGCCTGCCCTGGCCTTCCACAGGGCCCAGAAACCCATGAGACCCCTACTCCTCTTCTGTCTGACCCCCTGGTTCATAGTACAGAAGGTGTCACTCGTGTGGCAGCTGGGGCATTAGAATGCCTTCTTTTTTTGTTTGTTTTTGAGACAGAGTCTCACTCTGCTGGCCTGGGGAGAGTGCAATTGCATTGTCACAGCTCACTGCAGCCTCAAACTCCTGGCTCAATCTCCCAAGTAGCAGGGACTACAGGTGTGTGCCACGATGCCCAGCTAATTTTTCTATTTTTTTTAGTAGAGACGGGGTCTCACTCTTGCTCAGGCCAGTCTCAAACTCCTGAGCTCAAGCGATTCGCCCACCTTTGCCTTCCAGAGTGCTAGGATTACAGGCATGAGCCACCACACCCAGCATAGAATGACTTCTTTATATTTAGGGCACACAGACAACGAGATGACCCAGGTTTGCTAGCCTTGACTACCATCCCGACTAGTTGTGAGAAGCTGTAACTTTTCTATTTCTCTTCTTTCACCTGGTAAATAAAGCTGAAGGAATAGAGCAGCCTTGGAAAGAAATCGTGTTGAGGAGGCCCAGAGAAAAGTGTCCTTACGGCACTTGGACCAGGTTACTGAAGGTGGAATCATGATCCCTTAAGTGACCAAAGCAAGGAAACCCTAAGGGTGAAGTGAAAACGCAGGGCAGGGGGCTCTGAGTAGAACTCCAGCAGGAAAATCCTTGTAAGTGGGTTTTATTTACAGGTTCTGAATAAAGCTCGCTGCTTGAATCCATCCCTGCAGTGCCCGTAGCACGAATGCCCTTGACCTGCTACCCAGCCTCCCAACTAGCCTGCAGGTTTCCATGGGAACAGGAATCTTCAGCCCCACTAGCCACCAGGAATTCCTATGTGTGGCCAGTTCTCATCTATTGTCCTTGCTTCAAAGTTGCTTTCCTCAGTCTGGAAACAGACCCTCCTCTACCTCAGCAGAAGCTATTTTGGGTTTCCCTCCTAGATTCTCACTCTCCCATTCAGCCTCTCTAGTTAGTCAGTGGTGGTCAAGTATTTTATCAAGTTCACTCATTGCGGTATCAAGAGCAGATTCCACTTGAAACAGACCTAAAATGGCCACTGGAAAGCCACAGTGTTCCACAGACCCAAGCAAGTCCTCAGAGGCCTGGCTGCAAACAGAGGTGGCCAGGCAGGCTGTGCAGCTGCCCTCCCTGCCCCACAGCTGCTGCCCTGACACAGCTTAGATACCAGGAAACCAGTGAGAATTTTTTTCAATGGTTTCACTGTTTAAAAAAGTGTGAAGCACCGGTGACCAAGATCATATCCTACAGGCCTCTACAATAATTCCCACAAAATCCAAATTTCTCATCTCTCCCCATAAGTTCTACCAGTAAATTCTCATAGGAAATGTCTGCTCTGAACTTGTTTGCTAGCGCTTGTGTTTAAGGGTCCCTGGAAAATTTGTGTTATGTCTGCTTAGCCCTTCCTATCTCAACTTTCTAAAAATGAGCATATTCTAAGATGAAACAGAAAACACACAACATGTATTTAAAATAGCATAATTATCCACCAGCAACGAGATGTCACTACATACCCGGTCTCTGGTACAGGAGTCAGTCACCCAATCTCCTGGGAAGCCTCTGCTCCTCCCCACCCTCCTCCCATCAGCCACACCCCACCCTATCTGCCGCCACCCTGACCAAGCCATGGTGGGGCTTGCCTCACTATCTCTACTCCAACCGCTTCTACTTGGGCTGCACAAAACTCATAGGGGCAGCTTTGACAGGATCCCATCAACTCTCTGCTCCAGCTTGCCTTGGGTGTGGGACCAGCTTCTTTTCTTTCTTATTCTCTACAGACAGCTAATCTGCAGGGTTCCAAGCAACAGGGTTAAAGACCACTGTTTCTTGCTGCTCCTGTCGATCATTCTGGCCACATTCATCCCCAGAGGATACCAAGATTGTCTCCTCAGCATCCACTCTAGCTAGCTGTCTTCTAGCGTGGGGAGGCTGGAAAGGCCAGACTCCCCTAGAGTAAGGGACTGAAGTGATCCTAAATCCTTATTTTTATAAGACTGATCACTTTATGAAAACAAAGACTTCAGAACAGCAAGAAAACGCCATAAGCTAGGTAAAAAGACAAATTCAGAGAAAATATCTGTAAATTATTTAAAGGGCTACTACACTTAATGTATAAATAACTTAAAACTAGAATGAAAACCCAACAGAAAAAAATATCAATGGACACTGACAGATAGAATTGCAAACTATAACAATACCATTTCTCACAGACTGACAAAACTCCAAAGGCTGGATGACACATTTTGTTACAAGGTTTAGGGAAACAGTTTCATAAACTTATAGTAGGAATACAAAACAGGGAAAACACCAAGGAAGAGAACTCAGCAGTATCTTAACAACTGCATATGCATTTGCTCTCTGACCCAGCAATCTCACCTCTAGGAATCCACCCTGAAGATCATTCCCACAAACACAATCAACAGAAGCATAAGGCTGTTCAAAAGCATGACTGGAATAGCAAACACTTCAAACAACTCCAACATTCGTCACAAGCAAACTGGTTGAATCAACTATGGAAACCTCACAAGATGGAGGGTTATGCAGCAGTATTATGTAAAAAAATAAAACAGAACACCTCCGTGAACTGCTATGGAATGATTCCTAGCATACATTAAGTTGACAAAGCAAGTGAACAACACTGCCTGCATCTCTTCCAGAAAGAATCTGCTGTTGAGCCAGGAGGAGTGCATAAGCCAGGCAGCCTCCAGCAGCACCTGCCTTCCAGGCTGTCTGTGCCTAATGAAGTTCTCCTCCAACTGCCAGTCCTTGCTCCAGAGTATCCCACGGGGCCTGGCTGAGACTTCAGCAGTCTGAGGCTCTCCCTCCCCAATTCTGCTTCCTGTCCCCCATGCCCCTACTCCAATTTTTCCCCTCTCAAAAAATAGTTTGCATTCCTACTCCCATCCCAGTGTCCACTACGATTTGTGTAACAAAGGAGAAATTAGAACACATGGACTTGTTGACCTGGGGGCACTTGTCAATTCTCAGCATGGGCAAGAGGCCAGGCCTCTTCCCTGAACAGAAGCCCATGGCTGGAGGACAGAGAAACACACATGGGTTCTGGTGGCAAGATGGTAGATACAAATCCAATTTTATCAGTAATTAATTACATTACCATTAGGTCATTAAATACAAAATGTCCAATTCTGAATCAATAGTTTATTATATTTCAAACAACAAGCAGTACAATGAATAGACGTATGCACCCACACTATTGACAGAGTTTTGCCATCTTAATGGTAGCTTATTTATGCCAGCAGCAAAGAATCCTGGCGAGTGAGTGGTGATGAAATCGCAAATGGCGTTTTCCACAGCTTGTTGAGAATGGAATATTCCTCCTTGCAAGAAGTGGTCCAAAGCCTGGAAGAAGTGGTCGTTAGTTGGTGCAAGGTCTGGTGAATACGGTGGATGACAGAGTTTCCAAGTCCGGCCTCGGTAGTTTGAACAGTATTGTTTGCGTAACATGTGGTCGAGTGTTATCTCGCAAGAGGATTGGCCTATCTCTGTTGACCAATCTCAGCTGCTTCATTGTAAGTATCCTCATCATTTCATCCAGTTGGTTGCAGTAGACATCCGCTGTAATCAATTGACCCGGTTTCATGAAGCTGTAGTGGATAATACGATACCAGCGCTGGACCACCAAACAGATTGTCAAAAAGAATCCATTTTTCATCACCCGTAACAATACGGTATAGAAATGGTTCACCTTTATGTCGTGACAGCAAAGAAAGGCAAACTTTGACAGGATTTCCCTTCTGATGCTTGTTTAATTCATGCAGAACCCGTCTCTCCAGCTTCTTTACCTTGCCGATACGTTTCAAATGGTCCAATATTGTTGGAATAGTAACCTCAAACCTTGCTGCTAATTCACGCATAGACTGAGATGGACTCACTTCACTACAGCTTTCAGCCCATCATTACCTTGGTGTCAGGTCGTCCACACGGGTATTTTCAAGATTAAAATCAACAGAACTTCTGGAACCATCGACATACTATGTGCTCATCAGCCACATCCTTCCCACTTTGCTGATACTTCGAGCTGTCTGTGCAGCATTTGTTCCACAATGGAACTCATAGTCAAAAATAACACAAATTTTTGACTTATCCATGGTTTCATAAAAATTGCTCTAAAAAGGATCTGAAAGCAAAAACCACGTGCTTGAAAGAATAAGGATGTACCTTCACAACAAAAATAAAACAAGAGTGTCAAAGTGAAAATGTCATAGATATCAACTATCAAACTTAGTACTTAAGGAAATCGTACATTTCATACTTCATGACCTAGTACAATTAAAAAGACAAAGCATTTTTTGGAAGAGTTTCCTCTTTTCCATTAAATGTAAATAAAAAGTTACAGACCAGCCTCCCCATTGGCCAGTAAGAATACATAAATAAAATGACATAAAAATACTTTCCTTTTGTATGTCTTCTCAGCTTTTGGTACTGAAGTTATACTGGCCTCAAAATTCTGTAGGCACATAATCCCATATGTTTAACTCCCTGGTTTAAACGGCCTGTAGTGGTCACTAGGTTCTGCATTGAGCCCTCACTGATACACAGCTTTAGAAAAGTCAGGGAGATTAAAAACATCAAAACCAAGAAAATGGGCAAAATAAGTATAAAGAACTAAAGTAAGGTGGAACTACATAAAAGTATACAAAATTTAAAATTGTTTTAAAGTTTCAGAAATTTTCTTTTAAATATAATTTTTGGATCAAAAAAAAAAAAAAGGCCTCATAAAGTGTTTTACTCCAATTCTCTTGACCAGGCAAAGACAGCCCACTGCCTGTTTTCAGTCTTATTAGAACATGCCACACTTACTCCATATTGTCTAGGGTTGCTTTTATGCTACAAAAGCAGAGCTGGGTAGCTGTGCCGGATGGTATGATCCACAAAGCCTAAAACATTTACTACCTAGGCCTTCAGTTTGCCAATCCCAAAGAACAGGAAAAAAATACATATACCTCAGCACCCTCACAGCTTGGCAAAGAACTGGTGTTTATGAGGTGCAATCAATGTTCTATTATACTGACTAAGATGATCACGTCACGCTAATACCATAGGGTTTTGGCTACTTCCCTGGCTCCAGATCTACTCAGGATCCTCATGAGCTATTTAACATTCTATTTAAACTAGTATTGCTACTTTAAAAACAGTAAGTCTCATCACTAAATTATCTTTCATCGAGTCTGGAAAATTCTGTCATTCCTTTTCTTCCAGTCTCTCTGCCCCGGAGCTCTTAATTTTCAAACATCTTAACCTGTCTCCTATTCTCACCTTTTCTTTATGTTGCATTCTTGCTCTCTCAAGCACTGTTTTATCTGCAATTAACCTGGATTTTGTTCAAATGCCATTTTTTCCATTTAAGTTCCAGCTGGTTCTTTTTATCCCCAGCATCTTGTTCCTCTCTCATGCTGATTCTTTCTTCAACATCTGCAACTATTCTAAACTTGCTTGTGTGACGTGGTTTCCACATGAGGGCTCCATTCCTGTCCTGGCTGGCAACTCCGACTCGATGGACAGTGTCCCGTGTGCTGTCATTTGCACATTAGCAGGCACCACTCTGCCCGTGGGAAGCCCCACGAGCCGAGCTGAGAACCTGTGCCACCACAGCAGCTCTGCCATGTGTGGTCGGTCAGATGCTCCAGGATAATGCAGCCTGCGGCATAGTTTTTATGTTAGTTTCTCAACTTCTGGGCCCCCTGGGAAGTACAAGTAATGTAAACTAGAGCCCCCAACATCCCTGAATGGTTACAAATTCTTAGAAAAGATTTCCCCCTCCCCAGAACCCATGCAGACACAAACTTCCTGTGAGGCCAGTGAACGAACGGACTGTTTAGTCTATCTCTTCGCTGGAGTATCACCCTTTAGTGGGACCAGATTGACTGACGAGAGGTCCCACCCCCATCTCACAAGGAGACACTAAGCCTCACTTTCTGTCCCTATATGGGTTGTTAAAACCCACAAATAAACTTGGCACGGTGTCACACACCTATAATCCCATTTACTCAGGAGGCTGAGGCAGGAGGATCACTTGAGCCCCAGAGTTCAAGATCAGCCTGGGCAACATAGCGAGACTCCAACTCAAAACAAACAAACAAACAAACAAAAAACAAAAAACCAACAGCAAATGTCCCCAGGACAGGCACAACATTAGCTCAATAGCCAAGTAAGTTGGGTTTTACATCGTTTTCATATTTGACCCCAGGTATTTCTCTTACCTTCTACAAGTTCAGTTATATATTTGTAAAATGTTTTATTCCATTTTCTAAGGGTTTTGTAGTAACAGGTTTTAGGGTTATCTCTTCCACCATATTATCAAAAGCCAAAATGAAATTATAACACATTACAAATAACTACTTCTGTTCAAAGTCACCAGTTAGGACAACCAATTGCTATTTTTGACCAACCAGTTCCTATGCCCCCAATTTTTGCCTTACTTCCTCCCTCCCTCACAGCCTATGTTTGACTAGCTGACTCCACTACAGGTGAGGAACACGGTTCAGGCCTAAGTCAGTGAGCAGAATCCCCTCCATGGCCCAGAGATGGAAGCTGAGTTCAATGAGAATAAACCCCAAGACTGGTTTGGATAGGGAAGAGGAAACCCCACTGGGCTTTTCTGTAGGGCAGAGATAAACAGGCTCCTAGAGGGGGACCCCTGAGAGGGGCTGAACCTCACAGAGACCATAATGGGGGGAGGAATGGGACCTGTGGCCAACACTGAGCCAATACTGAGGAAGTGAGAAACTAGATCCTGGACCCAACTGCTAGAGCCATCAGATCAAGCTTTGACTCAATACCGTCCTATCTCCTGATTTTTCAGTTCCATATACTTTCTTCCTTGTCTAAGCCACTGGATTTGTCAATCGAAAGTATTCTTAATGACAGTCAAATACCAAGTGTTCAAAGTTCAATAATGAAAACAAAATTTTACTTGCTCACCTGGATAACCAATTCCTTTGGCATTTGCATAGGGAACCCCGGAAGATCCAGGGCTATAAACAGGATTCATGATTTCAAGAACTAAAAGAGAAAAAAAAGTCATTTAGCCAAGCTCTTTTGTCCAGCACCAGTCCTAAAACAGCCAGAAGCAAGAGTCCTTTCCCTCTCCTACTGTAAAACAATGCATTTCATGCTGCTCCAACCAGCACAGAACAGAAAAGGAATGCCCAGTGTCTGGAAAGCTGCTCAACAGGACTTTGTAAACTCTCTTTTACAACTCTCTTCAGCCTGTCAGAAGCTAAGGGGGACAAGTGCTCCTCCTACCCCTACTTAAAACAAGAGAAAAATTCTACAAATAACCTAAATATTCTTGTAACAGAAAAAAATAGTTAAGTGAACCAAGACATAGCCAGAGCATGAATTGTCATGCCAGCTGCTTTTTAAAACATACTTATAATACATAGGAATGATACAATGTTAAGTAAAAAAAAGTACGGTACTATACTGCATTACCCAGCATGATCCCAAAGTCACACCTAGGTGTACAGCACGTGCACTTCTGGCACAAACAGAAAAAAGTCTGGAAGGAAATACATTAAAATATGAACAATGACTGTTTCTAGATGGAGTAGGTTTAGTGTTCCTTTTGTAATTTCCTGTATTTCTTAACTTCCATTAAATATATTTTTTTACTAAAAAGGACAAATTAGCTACAGCCCAGCAACTCTATTAACCCACTCAATGCTCTATCATTTACAAGTCTTTTTTTCCCTGAAAAGTTCAAGAATTTGTACAGCTACAATGATTCTACCCCTTTCCCAACACAAGTAACATTCTCGTCAGTATCTCCAGCAAGCTCTTCGAATTTTACTACCTGGTGTGTTCCTGAAGTGTGAGCTCTCACTGCTCCTCATCTGGCAAGTCACTCACTGACTTACACAGCTGCAAAACTTAGGGCAATCTCTAATTTAAAATAACAGCAGTGTGTGTGGGACAGGGGGGTCTATGGAACTCTCCGTACCTCCTGCTCAATTTTGCTGTGAACCTAAAACTGCTCTAAAAATAATCTATTTTTTAAATTAAAAAAAAAATAAACTGTGCATTTATTTCCTTGTTTAGTGTCTGCCTTCTCCACATCGCCAACTAGAATGTAGTCCATGCAAGCTGGGAACACGCACTTGGTTTTGTTTATTGTTCTATCTCCAGTACCAATAACAATGTCTGGTGTAAAATAAGGTGTAAGGACCTACTAACTTTCTAAAAAACACATACACTTCAGAACACTCTAGGTATCAAACTCCATTACAAAGACAAAACACAAAAACAAACTACTGCAAATTTTCAGCTCACCTGACTCATTTAGAATATTCACAACCAAGCAGACCAGTACAAAGAATAACATAACAGGTCCTTAGCCTCTGTAACAAGTTCTGGCCTAAGTTAGGAATAAATTAGCAACATCAATTAATAGGACATTCATTACCTGAACAACTGTCTAGTTTTTTCAAACTTCTAAACCAAAACCAGATGCCAAATTTGCCATGACATCCACAACTATGGCTAAGTGGTAAGTCTTGACCACCACTGTCCAAAAAAACTTTCTGCAGTGATGATGTTCTTCTCTCTGTGCTGTCCAATGTGGCAGCCACTTGACAAGTGACGACTGAGCAGCTGAAAAATGTGGCTTGCAGAGGATCTGATTTTTCAGCTTTAACTTCAATTTAAATAGTTACGTGTGGCCAGGCACTACTGCATTGGAAAGCATAGGCCTACAGATTACAGTAGAGAGAAAGCAAGAATAGAAATGCATAGCAAGTAAATAGGACAATCAAATTGCGTGTTTTAAGCCACAGTTGAAGAATATACAAATTAGCAAAGCCAATCCCCATTCCCCTGCACTTTTAACCCATTCTTGGCAGATCTACAACATAAAAACTGTGCAGCCTTTCAAACACTGCATCTACTTCTCTGGTTCAACTACCATCTCCAGAAAAGTGAAGATGGGGTCTTGTTTTGGGCTGGGCAGTGGCTCGTGCCTGTAATCCTAGCACTTTGGGAGGCCAAGGTGAGAGGACTGCCTGAGGTCATAAGTTCGAGATGGGGTCTCATTCTGTCACCCAGGCTGGAGTGCAGCCTCCCTGCACTCTAACTCCTGGGCTCAAGAGATCCTCATGCCTCAGCCTCCTGAATAGCCAGGACTACAGGTGCGACCCCACCATATCCAGCCAATTTTTCTTTATTTTTTGTAGAGACAAGGTCTCACTGTGTTGCCTAGGCTGGTTTCAAACTCCTGGCCTCAACGCAATCCTCCCGCCTTGGTCTCCCAAAGTACTGGAATTATAGGTGTAGCCACTGTGCCCAACCTAAATTTTATTTTCTTAATTGAATTCAAGATAAGCAAAGCACTATACAAAGGCCTTCAAACAGGAAGTCACAGTCCCTGTTCTAAGTTAATAATCTAGAAAAGTGTTGTCTAACAGAACTGTCTGCCAAGATGGAAAATATCTCTGTGCTGTCCAAATATGGTAACTGAACTTTTAGTTTAACTTTAATTAACTTAAAACAGTCCCATGTAGATGACAGCTATCGTTTTGGACAGTGCTAGCCTATAATTTATAATGGTGATAGAAGGCAAAGACTGTTAAGAGTTACAAGAGAATAAAGTGCTCCAAGGATTGAATAGGAAGAGCAAAATTTCAATGGGGGAGGGGAGGAATGGTCAGGAAAACTTGATTAAGGAGCCATCATTTCCAATAAGCAATGGATAGGATCCCAGCCAGCCAGAGAAATGAGAAAATACAAGATGCATTTTTGGAATATTGGGCAACTGGGTTTATCCAGAGCTTAAGCTACATGTAGGGAATCAGCAATAGATGGTTACAGAGACATAGGTTAGGTTACAAGCATCATGTGGAGACTCTTAGATGTGGGCTGAGCAGGAGTTATCACATGGTAGGCTACGAAGCTCACGAATAGGACAGCAGTTAAACACACAGTTACGGCGGCTCATGCCTGTAATCCTAGCACTCTGGGAGGCCGAGGCGGGCGGATCGCTCGAGGTCAGGAGTTCGAGACCAGCCTGAGCAAGAGCGAGACCCCGTCTCTACTAAAAAATAGAAAGAAATTAGCTGGACAACTAAAATATATAGAAAAAATTAGCCGGGCCTGGTAGCACATGCCTGTAATCCCAGCAACTCGGGAGGCTGAGGCAGGAGGATCACTTGAGCCCAGGAGTTTGAGGTTGCTGTGAGCTAGGCTGATGCCACGGCACTCTAGCCAGGGCAAAAAGAGCGAGACTCTGTCTCCAAAGAAACAAAACAAAACAAAAAAAACCACACACATAGTTACCATATGATGCCACAATTCCACTCCTAGGTACAAACCCAAGAGAAGTGAAAACACAGGCCTATACCAAAAGTTGTACAAGAATATTTATAACAGTATTCACAATGGCCCAAATTGAAAACCCAAATGAAGCACTGAACACCAGGAGGCTCTTCTTCCATAATGACCTCATAGTCTAGACCACTAAAAACACAGTTCTACTCTACCCTTGCCACTAAAAAATTTCATAGAACCACACCTGAATTCTAGTAAGTTTCAAACTAACCAGAAGGTATGTTTCCTGAAAGCATTTTTTACTTCCCGAGAGACTAAAAAATATTTCCCAAAGTGATTAAAAAGTTTTAATGAATTAAAAATTACAGGTAGAGGCTGGGCATGGTGGCTCACGCCTATAATCCTAGCACTCAGAGACGCCAAAGCGGGAGGATCGCTTGAGGTCAGAGTTTGAGACCAGCCTCACCAAGAGTGAGACCTCGTCTCTACTAAACATAGAAAGAAATTACCTGGGCAATGAAAAGAAAAAAAAAGAAAAATTAGCAGGGCATGGTGGCGCATGCCTGTAGTCCCAGCTACTTGGGAGGCTGAAGAAGGAGGAACCCTTGAGCCCTGGAGTTTGAGGCTGCTGTGAGCTATGATGATGCCACTGCATTCTAGCCCCGGTTACAGAGCAAGACTCTGTCTCAAAATAAATAAATAAATAAATTACAGGTAGATTAAATACAGCAGAATTGATAGAAGAAAATGTTGCCATTTCCTCTCCAAAAGCCAGTAACATCAGACACATTGTCTGTGAATAAAGGCCAAAAATCTCCTTAACACAGACTGCCACACTAGAAAAAAAATTGTTTTCCTTGGGGCCAGGGTTCTATCTTCATTACGAAAATAGAATAAAAAACTTCTAAAACAAAATTTAATGACAAATTTGTTATTTTTTATTGTTTTCTGTGTGAGTTATATGCAACTTGAAAAATAGTTGTGGCTCCCAAGCTGAAGAGATATGAGTTATATGCTTCAACAAGGCCCCGGACTCAAAACTAGCATGAGTTAAATACAACTCACACGGCACTTAAGTGTTAAGTAACTTCTTCAAGGCCGGGCAAGGTGGCTCCTGCCTGTAATCCCAGTATTCTGGGAGGCAGAGGTGGGAGGATTGCTTGAGGTCAGGAGTTCAAGACCAGACTGAGCAAGAGTGAGACTTCATCTCTACTAAAAACAGAAAAAATTAGCCAAGCAACTAAAAGTAGAAACAAAAAGAATTGGCCCAGCATGGTAGGGCACGTCTGTAGTCCCAGCTACTCAGGAGGCTGAGGTAGGAGGATTGCTTGAGCCCAGGAGTCTGAGGTTGCAGTGAGCTGGGCTGAAGCCAGGGCACTCTAGCCCGGCGACATAGGGATACTCTGTCTCAAAAAACAAAAAAACCAATTTGCTCAAGTAATGAGAAAGATTCCCTGGAGAGACTGAGCCAGAGAATAGGGAAAATACCTTGGTTGAGCACCATCTCCCTGCATCTCACACAGTGCCTGGCACAGAGGGAGCTCCTAAATACCTTTCAAATGTTCCTGAATAACTGAAAAACTTTACAATAGAAAATATCAGACTTTCATATCAATAAACGTTAACTCAGGGCATTTATTTAAAATTTAATTCAGAATTATCAAAACATATCTGTTTATCGATTAGTGGGCTTGAAACCTAAATTCACTGATCAATCTTAACATCACTAACAAACTACTTAATATTATGTGCATATGATGAAAATATGAATTATTCTATACCACCTAAGATGTACTTTTACAAAAGTCAAATGGCGCCTATGCACCTAACTTCCAATTTACAGGAAAAGACAGGAGTTGGAGGAATATGATGAATGAAACCATGAAGCAATCAGACAAACCCCGAAGGTGGGACATTCTAGAGGACAAATGACCGAATTTCTTCAATAAGTCAATGGTGAGGGAAAAAGGGGGAGGGAGGATTGTTCTAGATTAAAATAAATTTACACGTAAAGGCAATAGATGGATTCTGTTTGGATTCTGATTTAGATTAAAAAAACTATAAACAAATATTTTAAGGATATTTGGGACAAAACTGAATATGGGCCGTGTATCAGACGGTAGCAAACAATTAAGTTTAAGCGTGATAATGCTGTGGTTACATATAAACATATAATTTTTTAGAGATAACACAGTAAAATATATAAGGATTAAAAATAACATGTTTTATTTATTAATAAAACATTTCTACAAAAAAGGGCAAATACAGCAAAATGCTAATAATCTTTACGTCAAGACGCTGGGTATTGCTGGGCGTGGTGGCTCATGCCTGTAATCCTAGCACTCTGGGAGGCCGAGGCTGGAGGATCGCTCAAGGTCAGGAGTTCGAGACCAGCCTGAGTAAGAGCGAGACCCCCGTCTCTACTAAAAAATAGAAAGAAATTAGCTGGACAACTAAAAATATATAGAAAAAATTAGCCGGGCCTGGTGGCGCATACCTGTAGTCCCAGCTACTTGGGAGGCTGAAGCAGTAGGATTGCTTGAGCCCAGGAGTTTGAGGTTGCTGTGGGCTAGGCTGACGCCACAGCATTCTAGCCAGGGTTCCAGTGCGAGACTCTGTCTCAAAAAAAAAAAAAAAAAAAAAAAAAAAAAAAGCCACTGGGCATATCGATGCACACTGTACAGCTGTCAATTTGCATAATAAAAAACTAAAGAAAAAACACACCATCACCAATCTGCCTGAGATTCTATTTCCCAGTCTGATTTGCTGTGAACCAAGGACCCCAATGCTAGATCCAGAGGGTACCACTTTTTTAAAAGTTTCCCATTTGAAATGACTCAACTGTCAGAATTCTTAGGGATGGATTGACACCTGCATCAGAATAGACAAATCTCACATTTACCTTTGAAAAGATGACAGCAAAAATACCTTAACTTGAAAATTCAATAATAATCAGAAGAAAAGTATTTTTAAAATGAAAGACTCATCACTACTACTTTCTCTAGTTTAAAATGACCCATGATCTAAGCAAAGTTCCCACACAGAATAGTAATTATGAAATACTAAAATGCCAGGCTTTTAAAATTTTGTATCAACAAACCTAATGTCATGGGGCTTAAATTCTCTCTCTCTCAGAAACAATAATATACAAGATATAATATTCTTTAGAATAATCAACACTGGAAATTCTCAGTAATGTCTGACATTACCAAGAAAGCACTACCCCGTCCCAACTCTACCTTTACTATTAATGTTTGGATTCTAGAAGCAATTCATGTATTTCTGCACCGTACAATCAGACAAGACAGACTTCAAAGACAAAGACACAGAGTAGAACACAGACATGCAGAAAAGTACTACTCTATTATGCTGGTGTACTATTGTTTTAAACTTGTTGTCAGAGGATCCAGGAAAAGAAACTGTCTACGTAAGACAAGTTTGTTAAACAAAAATTTCCCTTTAAACTATAAAACCTATAAAAAAATTAAAATATTTTAAAATGGACTCCAGATTTTCTCAACTCTAATCCTCTACCTCTGTGACATTACACTACTTTTATTTTCCCTATGTTTGAAATTCAAATAATGTTGACATTACAATTCTATCTAACCTTAAAATGAAAATGAACTGAAAGGCAGTTGTAGAGCAAACCCTAACACACATATGAGAGCCTGGTAAGACATGGGCAGTAACAGAGTCTGCTTCCTCCTTCCCAGGTTCCAGGCACTTGACTTACACACACAGCATAACCCTTCCACTATTCCTAACAGCAGGAAGAAGGGGGAACTACCTGCCAGGGCATTTCTAGTTACTGCTGCACAGGGAACACCCAGGAGAGCCCAAATGAAGTAGGAAGTCTATGACTTTTTTTGTGTGTGTGTGAGACAGAGTCTCACTCTGTTGCCCAGGCTACAGTGCCGTGGCATCAGCCTAGCTCACAGCAACCTCAAACTCCTGGGCTCAAGCGATCCTCCTGCCTCAGCCTCCCGAGTAGCTGGGACTACAGGCATGTGCCACCATGCCCGGCTAATTTTTTCTATATAGTTTTAGTTGTCCGGTTACTTTGTTTCTATTTTTAGTAGAGACAGGGTCTTGCTCTTGCTCAGGCTGGTCTCGAACTCCTGACCTCGAGTGATTCTCCCGCCTCGGCCTCCCAGAGTGCTAGGATTACAGGCGTGAGCCACCGTGCCAGGTCGGTAGTCTATAACTCTTAAAGCCTGGGAGCCTTCTTCTAACAGACCTTAACTTTCATTTAGTCACAATCACAACCAGTTTTAACCCATTCTAAAGCTTTCTTGCATGCCAAAACACTCCAAAATGTTGCACGAGTAACATGTGCAAACACTCTACTGAAGTTAAGCCTGCTTTATAAAGACTAAGAGAAGCAAAATCTTCAGTTTCTGCAACACTAGCTTCAAAATTAGGAAAAATAGCTTTAGACTGCTCAACTCTTGACTGTCAAAGCAAAAATAACCCACTACTTCTTCACCAACCCGAGTTTTAAAATGTGTCCCTATTATTTACTTACTCTAAAATGTTTCATCCAGAATATTTGCGACTAATCTTAAATTACACAAGGATGACTTGAAAGTTTAAAGAGTTGGAACTATATAAACCTTTTCATTTTCAAAGCTTTCTTGCATGCCAAACAGCCGCAAATATTTTTATGTTTGACTTCAATGATTAGACATTAACTAATACAAACCATTAGATGCACACTTAACGTTCACATACACCATAAAGGAAAAATACCCTACTTGTTGGCACGAAGTAAAGGTGCACTCTTTTTTAAAGTTAACCCAGGCTGTGTCATGAAACGTCCTTTCTGATGAAAATCTTAAAAGCCTAATTTAAGTCATGCCTTTTTAAGCTGGGAGGAGGCTGCGCAGTTTCCGCCAAGCAAGCGGAGTAATTTTTACTTTGTCGGTAGACAAAGTGAGTAGTTAGTTATACATTCGAAATGATTATAATCACAACGCAATGCTTCACGGTTGTCATACTAAAACATTGTCCCGATCTGCTCTAACTCCAACCTTTAAAAGGCCAAGGGAACATTCTGTGCCATGAACCGCCCCTCGTCGGCCACCTGGGCGGCAGCCTCGGGTTGCCCCGACGCACCTGCCCGCGCCTCCGGGCCGCACTTAGCTCCGCCCCTTCCCCCCCCGCCGGCCAGGCCGGGCCGCGGGACAAAGCGCCGCCGGGACCCCGCCCGGCGCCAGCGACCCCGAGCCGCGGGCCCGACCTTGGCGCCGCCCCGGGCCGGCCGCACAAAGCGCCGCACTTCCGGCCGCCCGCCCGCCCCCGCTCACCGCGCGGCGGTGCCTGGGCCTCAGCGACAGCGCACGCCTGCCCGTGGAGGGCTCGGCCTGGGGCGAGACGAGGGGTTAGCGCTGCGGACGCCGATCCGATGCGCGGCTGACCCACGAAGCCCCGCGTCCCCGCCGCCTGCTGGGCGCCGCGCTCCGCTCGCTCGGCTCGGCCCGGCCCGCCTCTCCGCAGCCCGCGCTCCCCGCCGACGCTGCGCAGCCACCAGAGCCACCGACCTCACTTCCGCCCGGGCGCGCCACAGCGGGGGCGCGCCTGGCACGTGACCTCCTGCGTGCGCGCTCCCCCCGGCGTTCGTGGGGCGCCCGGATGGACGGGCTGGGGCGCATGCCGAGCGTTGAGAGCTGCCGGCACTTGTGTAGACCGTTTCCCCTCGCGTCCTTGGACGCTCCTGTCAGTGCAGTGTAGGCAAAAGAGCATATCGGAACATAGTATAGCTTTGTATTCACTTGTAGGAGAAGCATTTGGTTCCGCACCGCAGGAACCTTTGGGGGGACCCCGCGCGCGAGCCGCAGGCCGGGACGAGGGCGCTGCGCGTCGTGAGGTGACGTCACGCCCGCGACGACTCACTTTAGGTTAGGAAACGGGCGCGCGGGGTCGCCGGTTGGCTGAGGAGCGCCTACTCCCGAGGGGGAGGGCGGGCTTTCCCCTGCTTCTTGGTGGTGGGAGGAGCACCCAAGCGCTCGCTGCCCGGGTAGTGCCGTGGGCCGATGCCTGTCGGTCCGCCCCGCCGCCACGCAGGCAGCGCCGGCGCCTACGCGTTGCCAGCTGCGGTGCCGACGGAAGATTCTTCGGGTGGTATCTAAGATAAGATTCAAGTGAGGGTAAAAATAGTTGGAAAGGATGCAGCTTCTAGGGCACTGTAAATGACAGTTTTGAATAAAATTGGGACGTTACGCCTTTGCATATATCCGTGGAATATAAACACTATGTTGATTTGATTCCCACTATTCCCATTTAAAAAATACATAAATTGCTCTATAACTACAAAATTTCATCATTCCTTTTCCCCCTTGAACGCCCATCTGCATTTCACTGTCCCCACAGAATTTTACGCTAATACATACTCACCTGTTGAGAGTCTTTTTTTTTTTTTAATCACTTGTATCTGTCAGGATAGCTAGGAAATGCTTTAGCAAGAAGCCCAAAATCTCAGTGTCTTCACACAAAAGAATTTTATATGTAAAATATATATTTTAAAATACAATTTTTATAAGTCTTACGTTTATAATTATAATACCTAGCAATAAACTTTTATAAGAATGATGATCTACGTGAATAAAATTTTAAATAACTGGTGAAGGGCACAAAAGAACGCAACACAGGGGGAAAACATCACATTCTTGCATAAGTAGACCTAATGTCAGAAAGATGTCAGTGTTCCCTAAATTAATTTATGAATTTAACACAATCCCAATAAAATGCCAATAATTGTCTTAACTAAAGTAATTGTAACTTACACATGGGGAGAAAATTAACAAGAAAAATCAAATGTAAGAATATCTGCCAGGAAAACACTGAAAATAAAGAGTAATAGGGAGGGGACCACTAGACCTACCAGATATAAAAATATATTTAAAAGCCTCAATCAATAAAGCAACGTGTCACTAGTGCATGAACAGAGGCCATGAAATATACTACACAATCTGGAAATATACCCAGGTAATTTTGGAAAGTTGGTATCTGATAAAAAATAGTGTCTCAAATTACTGAGGATAAAGATGGACTGTACAATAAATGGTACTGGGACAAAAATATACCCATCTGAAGAAATATAAAATTAGACCTATACTTCATACCATATACCAGAATAAAATCCAAATTAAAAAAGATATGAATGTATAACCATGGAATCATAAAAAGACAAGAACAAAACATGGAGAAATACCTTTTTAATTTTGAAGTAAAGAAGATCTTTCTGTCCGGGTGCAGTGGCTCACACCTGTAATCCCAGCACTTTGGGAGGCGGAGGCAGGAAGATCGCTTGAGGCCAACAGTTCAAGTTCAACATAACCAGACCCTGTCTCTACAAAATCTAGAAAAATTAGCTGGATATGGGGGTGCACCTGTAGTCCCAGCTGCTCAGGAGGCTGAGGAAGGAGGATCACTTGAGCCTAGGAGTTAGAGGATGCAAAGAGCTGTGATCCTGCCACTGTACTCCAGCCCAGATGACAGAACATAACCCTGTCTCAAAAAAAAAAAGAAGGCAGCCTTTCTAACTATCACGCAAAATCCGGAAGCCATGACTATAAAAGACTTTGGTTAGCAAAAAGCACCTTAAAGAAAGTCAAGGCAAGTGATTAAAGAAAAGAAATAGTCTTAACATATATATCATAGACAAAGGACTAATCTCAATATTCCAGAATTGAACAAGAAGATCCTACAACCTAAGAAAAATGAAGAAAATTCACTGAAATCCAAATTTAAAAAAATTTGAATGTATAACCATGGAATCATAAAAGGACAAGACTAAAACATGGGGAAATGGAAGTACAAATGGCTCTTAATCATATGAAAAAATGCAGCCTCATTTGTATAAAGAAAAATGCAAGTTAAAACTCTTTGAGAGAGCATTTTTCCACCTTTGATTGGCTTGCTTCCAAAAAATTGACAGTTCACTCTATTGGTGCGGCTGCCAGGAAGTGGGCATCCTCAGACATGGCTGGACTGCACAGGAGACCATCTGATGATGTGTGTCAAGATAAATACATAACAAAACTTTTGACCCAACAACTCCACTTCTGGAAGTTTGTGTACAGAGATACTTGTAGATGTGTAAAATGAAATAGGTCCACACTTGTTTATTGCATCATTGTTTATAGTAACAAAACACTGGGAACAACCCCAGTGTCCATCACTAGGGGAAAGATTGAATAAACTCTGGTTCATCCAAATGGTGAAATACTTTATAACTTGAAAAAGAAACAGAGAAACTTTCTATGTTCTGAAGTGGAAATACCTCCAAGGTAGATCTTTCAAAGAAAAAAAGGGATAGAACTGTATTAAAGAGGATTGGGTAAAAGGGTGGAAATGAAAAAGTATACTTGCATTTACAGAATATTGTAATATTTCAGAAATAACTGACAGCAATGATTTCCTGTGGTAAGGCAAGGACAGAGTGGGCCCTGAGTAGGTAGGGGACAGGGATGACAAAGATAATTTTCATGTTAGATTTTTTTTTTTTTTCGAGACAGGGTCTCTCTCTGTCACCAGAGCTAGAGTGCAGTGGCATCATCACAGCTTACTGCAGCCTCAAACTGCTGGGCTCAAGGGATCCCCCTGCCTCAGCCTCTGGAGCAGCTAGGACTACAGGCAGCACCGCCATGCCCAGCTAATTGTTCTATTCATTGTAAAGACAGGGGTCTCACTCTTGCTCAGGCTGGTCTAGAGCTCCTGGCCTCAAGCGATCCTCCTGCTTCAGCCTCTCAAAGTGCTAGGATTACAGGTATGAGCCAACACAACCAGCCTCATGTTAGGTTATTTTAAAACATTTTTGAATCATGTGAATCCATTACCTATTCTAAAATTAAATTAAAAACAAATAAAAATCTCACATTTTTTCTAGGAATGTAAATTGTATAATCATTTTGAAAAAAGGTCTGGTCGTTTCTTATAAAACTAAACATGCATCAATCTTACCATTTTGCAAATTGTACCAAAGAGAAATGAAATCATACATCCATGCAAAGACTTGTACAGAAATGCTCATTGCAATTTTATTGATAATAACCAAAAGTGGAAAGCATGCATGCATCTGTCATCAGGAGAACAGCTAAACTAGCTCAGAAGTATGCTGGGGCCACTTGTGACAGCCAAAGGACAATTTTCAGGAATTTTGTAAGCCATTTGTGAAGTGCAGCCATTATAAAAAATTATGTTGTGTAAACAGTATTAAAAACAAAGGCAATATATGCTCAAAACTCATCCCTTCCTAATTATTTTGTTATTACTTCTCTTAAGGTTCTTTGTGTCTGTTACACCTGCCTGTGGACATGCCGTACAGCACCGTGTTGCCGCCTTCTCTTCTCACCACCCTTCAGCGATGCTGTGCTGGAAACCTGAAATTGTGGTTTCTGTGGCAGAAATATTTATCCCATGAAACTATCAAATAATACTAATCAGGCCTTGATTTATTGTCCATTGATTTTTCTAGACTTAAGAATGTAATGGAGAAAATGTTGATAATACAGATTGAACTTAAAAGTGGATAGCATCTGTGGCCTTCACATGAATAGCACAAAAAATTTAGGAAATATTATTTTAATATTCAAAACACTATTACCCAATTAAAAAAGAAGGCACTTATTGACAGACAAGTGAAGTTCCACCATCATTATTTTACTTTAATCTTACTAGTTAACATAAAGGAAAATATCAGTCAATTTTCATGTCAAGCTAACCCAGAGAACTATGAAACATATTAATGATAAATTGCTGTTTTAAGCCATTAATTTTGGGTTAGTTTGTTGTGTAATAATAGATAATCAGAGCAGCTCTCTCCTGAGTGGCAACTCATCCACCAGTCCCAGGTAATGAAATCAATCTAGGGAGTCATTGTATGCATTTAAAAAATGAACTAGAAACTAGAATGCAAAATAAGAAAACAGAGTGCATGGCACAGAGTAAGTGTCATTTTGTTATAGGTTTTTTGGTTTTCTTTTTTCCTTGAGACAAGGTTTCACTTTGTTGTTCCCCAAGCTGGACTGGAGTGCAGTGGCCTGATCATAGGTCACTGCAACCTCAAACTCCTGAGCCTGAGTCATCCTCCTGTCTCAGCCTCCTGAGTAGCTGGGACTACAGGTGCAAGCCACTGCAGCCAGCTAATGTTTTTGGTGTTTTGTTTTGTATGATTTTGTTTTCTATAGAGATGGGGTCTTACTATCTTGCCCAGGCTGATATCCAACTCCTGGGTTCAAGCAATCCTCCTGCCTTGGCCTTCCAAAGTTCTAGGATTACAGGCATGAGCCACCATGCCTGGCCTATTATATGTTTTTAAAACAATATTTGTTTTTTACATATATATTATTGTGATGGTTAATTTTATGTGTCAACTTGATTGGGCTAAGGGATGCCCAGATAGCTGGTAAAACATTATTTCTGAATGTGTCTTTGAGATTTTCTACAAGAGATGAGCATTGGGATCAGTAGAATAAGCAGATTGCCCTCATCAATGTGGGTGGGCATAGTTCAATCCATTGAGGGCCCTGATAGAACAAAAAGGTGGAAGAAGAGTGAATTTGCTCTCTCTGCCTGAGCTGGGATGTGCTTCTCATGCCCTCAGACATCAGTGCCCCTGGTTCTTCAGCCTTCAGACTTGGACCACAACTTACATCATTGGCTCCCCTGGTTCTCAAGCCTTTCAGTTTGCACTGGAACTACACCACTAGCTTTCCTGGTTCTCCATCTAGCAGACAGCAGGTAGTGAGATTTCTCAGCCTTGATGATGACATGAGCCCATTCCATAATAAATCTCTTTCTTATATCTGTGTATGTCCTATTGGTTCTGTTGCTCTGGAGAACCTTGAATAATACAGTTACATACTGGGTTACCAAATAAACTTATTTACTTTTAAGTTATAGTCAAAAAGTTTGAAGTCTTAGACTTAAATGCCTTAAGTCTAAGGTATTTGCCTATAAGTGGGATTGCTTGGTCCTAGGGTACTTGTATCTTAAAACATATTAGATAGTGCCAAATCGTTCTACAAAGTATTTCTGCCAAGCTACACTATCTCTAGTAAGATATGAGCTCTGGTAGTTTCATATATTTGTCACATTTGCTATGACCTTTTTAATTTTTACCAATCAGGTGAGTTTCAAATTGCATCTCATGGTTCTTTAAATTTCCATTTCTTGTATACACAATGTACATCCTTGTAAACAATTTTTCGACAGAGTTTCTATTTAGTATGAAACTATGGGATAGTTGCCTCAAAATAAAATTACTGGTTTAAAGAGTATGAAGTATTATGAAGCTCTCAATATTATCAAAATTTTCTCCACAACGGTTATACCAGTTTATAGATGCACAAGCAGTGTATGCTAGTGGTCATCTCATCAAATCCTTGCACATGGGTGTTTCATTAAAAAGCTTTAAAAGTTTAATAATTTGATAATTATAAAACTATATTTCATTTGTTTTGATTTCATTTGTTAGACTGCAGGCAATATTCATTTTGTTATTTAAAAAAATTCTATGAACTTCTTAGAGAAAGATTCATTTTAAAATGTTTTTTGAGTCTGGGCGTGGTGGCTCACACCTGTAATCCTGGCACCCTGGGAGGCTGAGGTGGGAGGATTGCTTGAGCTTAGAAGTTTGAGATTACACTGAGCAATGATGATGCCACTGCACTGTACCCTGGACAACTAAACGAGACTGTCTTCAAAAAAAAAAAGTTTTTTGAGGCCAAGGATAGTGGCTCATGCCTGTAATCCCAGCACTTTGGGAGGCCGAGGCAGCAGGATTGCTTGAGGCCAGGAGTTTGAAACCAGCCTGGGAAAACATAGCCAGATCTTGTCTCTACAAAACATGTAATAAAAAATTCAGCTGGTTGTGGTGGTGTGCGCCTATAGTCACAGCAGCTAGGAAGGCTGAGGTGGGAGGATCACTTGAATCCAAGAGTTGGAGGCTCACTGTAGTGAGCTATAATCATGCAACTGCACTCTTGCCTAGGTGAAAGAGCTCTGAAAAAAAAAATGTTTCTTGCATTTTCATTTTCTCTGCTGTGAATCATTCATTCATGTATCGTTTGACAGTTCTTGTATTGGAGTCTTAGTATTTCCCTTGTCAATTTATTTGAGTTAGTTCTATAAAATGAGGGTTTAATAGGAAAATAGTACTGTTTTCTGTTTACTGTGTAGCTGGAGGCAAAGTTCTTTTTTTTTTTTTTTTTTTTTTTTTTTTTGAGACAGAGTCTCGCTCTTTTGCCCTGGCTAGAGTGCCGTGACGTCAGCCTAGCTCACAGCAACCTCAAACTCCTGGGCTCAAGCAATCCTCTTGCCTCAGCCTCCCGAGTAGCTGGGATTACAGGCATGCGCCACCATGCCCGGCTAATTTTCTCTATATATTTTTAGTTGTCCATATAATTTCTTTCTATTTTTAGTAGAGATGCGGTCTCGCTCTTGCTCAGGCTGGTCTCGAACTCCTGAGCTCAAACGATCCTCCCGCCTCGGCCTCCCAGAGTGCTAGGATTACAGGCGTGAGCCACCACGCCTGGCCTTGGAGGCAAAGTTCTTGACAGTGCAAAACTGTTTTGGTTTAACATGTTGGATTGAGAATAGGGGTCAGCCTCTCTTGCCTTCCAGGGCCCTATTAAGGAAAAGAAAAGGTGTTTTTTAAAAGAATGAATCCTTAATAGTTCTGGAAAACAAGTTAAGGGTGCCATCAGTTGCCTGGACATTTTGAGGTGATTGAGCATGATAGAAAATATTTGGGATTGGAAGCTTTGGATTCCAAATGGGAGACCAAGAACACACTTTGTCCCTCCTTAGACTCCTGTGAAACAGATGATAGATGTTCAGTAACTGAGAAGCAGACAGCAAACTGAAGCAGGAGCAGAGGTGCGGGTGGGGCTGGGGGAGGGCAGGCATTTTCATGTGGATGGATGAAATAGGCAGAAAAGGCTGCAACCCAGAGCAGGAGTTGGGGGAGAAAACTGGACAGAAAACTGCGGAGAGTTAGCTACACTTCCCGCAAAGGGTGTTTCCGGTTGGGTCTCTCAGGCAGGGGTCGTTACAAAGGATGGAAAAATAGTAGGAAACAGAAATAAAAAATAATACGCAGAGCCAAAGATATAGTTTATAAAGTAAAGGTTTATGAAGACAGACAAGGAGGGTGTCTGGAAGACTACAATCTCTCCCGCGGAGAATGTAACCAAGACTGAACTTTTACACAGGTACTTATAGGGCAGATACATGTTCCCGTTGTCCTTTTACACAATGATAGATAGTTTGGTTCAGGGTCAAAAGTCATCTAATAGGCTACTACAGATCATTCAACTAACTCTACCTAGGTAAACAATGAGTTAAATCTTCTTAGGGTAAACTTCTAGGTTTATGATACGGCCATTACTTTAGCAAAAATAGAGACATTGTGGCTCTGGTTATTTTGAGCTTAAACAGATTTGAGAAGTCAACATGAGTTGTGCTTTATTTTGCTTATTTTAAACGCATAGTTCATCTGGGCCCCACTCGGGCAATATATCTGTTTAATCAGCTCTCAGCATATTTCATAATCAGCTCTCCTCCCCGGGAGGTCTGTCTTTGTTGATCAGCTCTGGCAACCTATGGCTCTAGGCAAGACCTGCTTTGTCTTTCAAAACAGGTGAGAACCATAAGGCCCAGCTTACAACTGTCACTTTGAATGCAGCTGTTACTGACCATTGAGATGCCCTCCTGAGGCAACGCATCTTTTAAATATGCGAACTAACATGCTTATATTTTTCTTTTAGGCAAAGCCTTGCTTGACTTCTGAAATCAAATCTTGTCTCTAAAAATACAGGGGGCATTTCTATAAATCAGTATTCTTAGGCTCAACAGAAAGCCAATTTACTAAACCAGAAAACTTACTAGGGGATACTCCCTCCTCCAGTTTCTGGGACACCTACTTAAACTGAACTGGATTCAAATATTACTTTTTCCTGTTGTTTATGTGATGCATATTCATTATAGAAAATTTGGAAAATGCAGAAAGTTAAAAACAGTCATCCACAGTCCCATCACTCAGACAATATATTAGCGTACGTTTGGATATTCCAAATCAAAGCCCTGAAAGGTCCCTAAGACTAACGGCCTTACTGAGAGCCATTCAAGAAGCCTAGTGATCACCGGCAACTTGCTCATGTTCATCCATGAGTGGAAGAACCAGGAAAAATCTCATGTGATGCCAGTCTCTGAACTCTTGTGTTGACTAAGCCACAATCTCTTGCAAAAGATCAGATTGCAGGCATTATAGGATTCCCCAGTCTGCATTTTTTCCCACCAGAGTAGAGCTAGGTTAAGACAGAGGCCCTTACTGGAAGAGTTTGGGATTTTGAAGACCAATAACAACAGGACTTTCCCACAGTTTTTTTTTTTTTAAGTTTTTTTTTCCTTTTTTGATTTAGATGTACTATGTATTCCAAAAGGTGAACAAATCTTAAGTGTTTAGCTTGATAAATTTTTGCTTACACACACGTATCCACAATTCACATCAATATATAGAACATTTCCAGCATCCCTTAAGCCCCTTCCTAGGCAGTACCCCTGCCCCACCCCCAGAGACTCCACAGGGACTTAAATCATCTTAAAAGTTTACCAATAAAGATAATTAACATTTCTTTTTTTTCTTCCATTGCCTTTTTAAAAAATGTACTTTTCATTTTGGAATAATTTTAGATTTACAGAAAAGTTACAAAGATAGTATACCTTTCACACAATGTAACATGCTAATGTTAACATCTTACATAACCATAGCACGTTTGACAAGATTAAAAATTAATATTAACTAAGCTCAACATTTTATTTGGAATTTATAAAATTTTCACTAACATCCTTTATTCTGCTCCAGGATCCCATTCAGAACACCACGACGTTGCATAGGACAGTTTCTCAGCGTTTTTGTTTTTGAGACCTTGACAGTTTTGAGAAGCGCCGGTGAGGTATTTTGTGGAATGTCCCTCAACTGGGACTTATCTGATGTTTTTCTCCTGGTTGGAGTTGGGTTATGGTTTTTTCTTTAGATCGTATCAAGGGCGACTGTGGTACTGTCAACATGTCTAGTCACTGTTGGCGTTAACCTCGATCACCTAGCTGAGGCAGGCCTGTCGGGCGCTTCCACTGTCAGGTTACTTGCCTCCCCTTCCACGCCGCTCTCTGGAAGGTCGCTGCGCTCGGCGCCCGCCAGCTGCGTGGGAAACGCCTACGCCGCCCCCCCGCCCCGGATTGGAACTGCTCTAGCAGTTCCCTCCGTCGGGAAGATTTATCCCTTCTCCCGTTTATTTATATCAGTTCGGACGCTAGTACATGTTCCATTCTAGGTTATAACTTAATCCTCTGTAGTTAATTTTGCCCCTCAAATTGTCGCAGGTTTGGCCGTTGTGCGCTTTCAGGCCGATCTCGTGTCCTCCGACGGCCCGATTCTTCCCTGCGTCCGCGCTTGCTCTCCTCTGGCTCACGGGGGGCCGCAGCCCTGGGTCACCGTTTCTCCAAGGAGCCCGGCCCTTTTCTTACAAAGTGGTCCTTAGAAACCAGGGTCGGTGCTCGCGGACTGACAGCCTCCCGCCGCCCACGCCCCTGCCGCGAGACCGCCCCGCCTCCCGCCTCCGCGGCAGTTCCCGGCAGGTTCCGCGCACCCGCGCATGCGCGCCTCGCGTGACGTCAGGGCGGCGGCCAGGTCGCCGGACGTGCGGCGGTGGGAGCTTTGGAGCTGCAGCTGCGTCCTTGTTCTCTCCGCCTGGTTCGCGCGCGGCTGCTCGAGCGTTCGCAGGTGAATGTTCCCATCCGGTCTGGGCGACTTCAGCCCCTTCCCCCTCAGGCCCGCGCCCGTCTAGAGCCTCCCCAGCCCTGCCAAGCTCGCTCCTGCCCAGCCTCGCTCTCCCCCGAGGCCCCCGCACCCCCCCCTCACCTTCCCTCTTCCCGGTGTTCCCCCGCCCTAGCCTCCCTAGACTCGCCCCGCGGGAGCCCTCCGGGTGGACCTTCCCCCCGCCTCACCAGTCCCCGCCCACCCAACTCCTCTCTGGCGTCCCCCTCCCGGCGTCCCCCTCCTAGCTTCTGCTGGAGCCGTCCCGCCCCGAGCCCACCGCGCCGCCGCAGCCCTGCTCCCTCCTGGCCGCCCGTGAGTGCTCCACACGTTCAATCGCGGGGACCTGCCGCTGCCCTCCTTCCCGCAGGTCTCCCACTTGGGGTCTCGGATGCCCGAACTCCACCCCTGCTGCCTCCTGCGCTTTAGGGCATTGGAGCTTTGTCTGTTCTCCCGGAAGGAGATTCCCCCTCCCTGGGAGTCTGGAATGGGTTTGAAGCTTTGCACTCTAGTTGGGGCCGCCCCGGGTTCATTTCATCTGCTTTTCGTCTTGCAATGTCTTTAGTTGTAGGTGCTTGGTGTATCCTTTATTATCTTTTTTACGTTTGATTCTCTTATTCAACGAGATCGAGAACTCCGGAGTTCAGGGATTTTTATTTCGTGTCAGCTTAGGTTTTTCCCCCCTTAAACTTCAAATGTAGAGGAGTTTACGTAGAAGAGGCTTCATAAATGAGCTAATAGTCAATTTCCGATGTTTCAGGGTGAGTGGAAGAAAGAAATGAGGTGGGACGGTTACGTTGTCAAAAAACCTAGGGGAACATTGTTAATTGAAAACGACACTGACTCTCGCTCCCAGAGAATCTTTCACTTTTTTGTGTGCCCAGAGAAGGGAGGAGCGCTAACAGCCAAAGGGAGGAATATTCCGTGGTTTTCTGTGGCCTTTGAAAGAAGCACTGCCAGTGCAGGAAGTGACTTGTCTGAAGTCACATGGGGAATTAGGATCTGAGCTGGGACTGTTAACTGCCTGTTTACTTATGGTCCTCAATATTTGTTGAACAAATTAATGACCAAAAACATGTATCCGTGTGTCTGTGCAATGGGTGTATCTCCCTAATGGCCCGTGGGTGCATGGAAATTGTGCCGTGACTAATGCCACTGTGGTGTTCAGGGGCGTTCCCTGGGCTGGTTTGCTGGATGTTGATTGATAGGACTGGGGCTTGGGAAGAGACCCTCTCTGGCTGGGCAGAGACTTTCTGGGTTTCCCTTGTGCTTGGTGTTTACTCTGTGTGGTAGTGATCTCTTTACCTGGCTCTTCTCCCTTTCGCACTGATCTCCCTGAGGGTGGGAATCAAACGTGTTTTGCAGAGTCTTCCTGGCTGACAACACAGTTAGGCTCTTTGTAAGTGGTCTGTAAATGTTTACTGAAGGAGGCTGCAGCAGAGAACTCAGAACCTGACAACAGTTCTTTACTAGCATTATATTTTAAGGGTGTTAGCACATTCTAAAAGTAAATTTCCTGATAATCTGAAGGACAGTGAGTTTATGAAATGTAAACAACGGCGATATAAAAAGGACAGATATTCTTGTAGTAATCTGTTATTCCTTGGGAAGAGAAGGTTTTTCTCAACTCCTTCTGAAAGCTTTGCTACACTTCTCAGCTTGCATTAATATTTTTTTCTCCTTTGCTCTGCCTTCTGTCTTACTGGATGTCTAAATAAATTAAAGAATTAATTTGTTAGTGTCAATAGCTACCAAAAACTGTAAAGAGTAAACTGTTAAAAAGGTTACAGAAAAGGTGCTAGTTGAACCAGTCTTGTTTTCTTGGCTGTATAATTGCTTCCAAAATTGATCATGGAAATGGGAAATTGGACTTTTCTGCCTCTTTACCTTCTTGGCCCCTTAGGTTTGTTATTAAAAAGTGGTTCCCAGCTGTAAATGGCCAACACTACATGTGAACTGATCTTTAAATGCTGATGGGTCTCACTTAGCCCTTCTGTCACTTCTGTTGTTTTGGTCTATACCTGGGACTTCTCTTTGATTGTCCTTTACTGTCCTTGAGGAACAGGGACAAGTTTTCCTCCTTTTCATAAGAAAGCCACCTTTACAGCTAAGAGAGCACTAAAGAGAGGAAGTGGGATATTGGGAAGAGTTAGTTGTGAACAGTTAACCTTGAATTCCAGCTCTTGCAACAAAAGAGTAATGTAATTATAGTCGTTCTCACCATCTGCTACAGGGCTGTTTGGACATCTCATTTAATTCTCACAGTAACCCCATGAGGTAACTAGTTGTGTCTTGTTCATCGGGTAAGAAAACTGAGACTTGGAGAGTTTTAGTATCTTGCCCCCAAGATCATACCAGTGAGTAGAAGGCAAAGTGGGCTTCAGGCTCAGAGCTGTCAGATTCTAAAGGCAGTGTTTTCCTTCCATCTGTTAACTTGTCTGTTTGGAGTCAATGCTTTTAAAATGACTTGAATTTAAAATAATTTGAATTGTTGAATATGGTTTATATTTTAATACTTTCTGTAGGTTTTATTTGGATGGAAGTGATGTTATTTTGCAGATGTAAATAGTGAAGTGTTGAAATAAGTTATAGAGTGGTGTGGAATTCAGCACACTAAGGTAAAGTCAGAGACTAGTTTGATTATGTATTCTGGTTTATTTTTTTTATTTTTGTTCTTTTTCCCCTCTAGGGAATGTTCAAATTTTGATCCTCAAGGGCATTTTAACTTCTTAAGTCTTCTAAGCCATTTGAGAAGCAGCCTGATGTCCTTGTTTCTTTAGAATGTTTTTGGCAAATTTTGGTCAGGGAGATAGTGAATAAGTATTAATAATAGTAGTGGTAGTAATAATTACTGTGGAAGTGGATACCATTGTTAATGGAAAAAAAGCCAAACTCTGTAAAATAATTTTAAAGAGATTTACCCGGAGCCAAATTGGAGGACCATGACCCGGAGCCATGCCCAAGAAACCTTGAGCAAGTGGACTCCCTGTCTCCCTGTGGCTGGGCTACAGTTTGGTTTTATACATTTCAGGGAGACGGGTTACTGGTAAAGTCATAAATCAATATGTGGGAGGCATACATTGGTTTGGCCCGAAAAGGTGGGCCATCTGGGGGGGGGGGGGCTTACAGGTTATAGGTTGGTTTAAAAATTCTTTGATTTGTAATTGGTTAAAGACATGAAGCTTTGTCTAGAGGCTTGGAATGTTTTAAGAAGCTCTTAATCAGAGATTAAGCCAGAGGACCTACATTTGTTGTGTAAATTGAGGACCTACAGGCTTCACTTGAATACCCTTAGGCCTGTTAATGGGTTACTAAGGATGTCCCCAAGAAGGGAGGGGATCACGATGAGGCATGTCTGACCCCCTTCCTTGTGGTGGGCAATTTAGTTTCAGGATATTCCTTTGGCCACAAGGGGGTCCATTCAGTCTGCCGGTTGGGGGGATGAGCCTTAAAATTTTATTTTAGTTCACACCATGTATTGAATTTTAGTGCCTGTCAGGTACCAGGCCAAACATATATTATCTCACCCCATTTTCCAAACATCTTATAGGTGGGGGATTCTCATTTTATAGATAAGAAAACTAAGGCTTAAAAAAGGTAAATAATCTGCCCAAGGTAATTCATAACTGATTGAGTCAGGAGTTGAGCACAAGTCTTTTGACTCCAAAGCCTATATGCATAAACATTAGGCTTTATGGATTTTTAAAAGTATATGAACAAAATCATACTTTATGATTTTTGGTTGCTAAAGATACTCTCTCAGTTCCTCCCCCCAATTTAAAGACAAAAGTGAAGAACTGTCGGAAGGTTCAAGTAGCTGGATTTCATCTAGGTTTTTTTTTTTATTTTGGTATGTTTGAACATAATTTCAATTTTGCTTACATATTTACATTTATCAAAATAATACATGTACATAGATTGAAAAGCCAAACAGTACTTTAAACCTTAAAATAAAAAATATCGGTCCTTTGCCTACCCTCTTTAACTAGAGACAACCATTTTCACCTTTCTTAGCTACTTTTTTTAGTATTTACTTTTATATTTTATGGATATGATAAAATTGGTTTAGGTGTGATCTTTCCACTTCCCTTCATATAAGACTTCTGCTGCTGTAAAACATTCTTCAATCCAATCTACCAGATAGTCAAAAACCTTTAGATAATGTACCCTCCCCTCAGTGTTCTGTCCTACTCTAGTCTGAACTGGTATTTTTTCCAGGCTTGCGGCACAGCTGTCTTTCTGGGAATTTTCTTTCTCTTGGTTCCTTATCGAATGGACCCCTAGTTCCTCTTGGTTTCTTCTATTTTTTTTTTTTTTTGGAGACCGAGTCTCGCTCTTTTGCCCTGGCTAGAGTGCCGTGGCGTCAGCCTAGCTCACAGCAACCTCAAACTCCTGGGCTCAAGCGATCCTCCTGCCTCAGCCTCCCAAGTAGCTGGGACTACAGGCATGCACCACCATGCCTGGCTAATTTTTTCTATACATATTTTTAGTTGGCCAGATAATTTCTTTCTATTTTTAGTAGAGATGGGGTCTTACTCTTGCTCAAGCTGGTCTCGAACCCTGGAACTTAAACAATCCACCTGCCTCGGCCTCCCAAGTGCCAGGATTACAGGCATGAGCCACCATGCCCGGCCGATTTCTTCTATTTTGATGAAACATGTTCACTAGGTTCTGGAAACAGAGTACATGGAAGGTAAATCTTAAGACTTTGAGCACATGTGTAAAAGTCTTTATTTATCTACATGATTAATAATTTGACTTGGGTATGGAATTCTGGCTTGGAAATAATTTTCTCTCAGCATTTTGAAGGCGTTGCTCCAGATGTCCTATGCCTCACTACAGATCCTTTATGCAAGTGACCTCTTTTCTCCTTTGGTAAGTTGTTAGGTTCTCTTCTTTGTCCCTAGTGCTCTAAAATTTCACAGTCATCTGTCGTCTACCTTAAGGATCTTTTAAAATTCTTCCTGCTGGATGTTCATTGGAGCTTTTGAGTCTAGAAATGTTCTAGGAAATGTTTTTATAGTGTTTTTTATGCACTCTTTTCTCTGTGGTTTATCTATGAAACTCTTCCATAAGCAGAATATTTTATATCCTAGGCTCATCCACTAATTTTTTTTTCCCCATATCTTGGCCTTTTTTCCCCTTCTTTATTTCAGAGATGTTTTCTCCCTCTCCATCTTTTCAACTCTTCTATTGAATTTTTAATTTTGGTTATCATTTTTGACTGAGAGCTCTTGAGTATTCCTATTTTAGAACATTTTGTTTTGTGTTTTGAATACAACATCATGTATCATTTCTCTGATGATAAAAGTATTGTCTGATTCCTGTGAGGTTTTTTTTTTTTTTAATCTTATTTTCTTTAATCTCTATCTTTCATGGTCTCAGCTTTCCTCAAATGTCTGATTGTGATGTTGTGAAATACATATTTGTTCTTCATCCCTGACCTGGTTTTCTGTCATAGGTCTGCTAAAATCCTTAGAATCTTCAAAGTGATATCTTTTTGTATGCTAATAACTCATTGATGGCTGGCAGGCCCCCTTCAGGAGGGGGGCCGGTCACCTGAAAGCCCAAGGATGGAGTAGAGGGTTCAGCCCCTCTCCCCAACCTTGGCAGGGGAGAGGCTGAAGGTTGAGTTGATGACCAGCGGCTAGTGGTTTAATCAATTGAGAAAGAAAACTTTTTATCTGAGGAATGTAAGCCCCCTTTGATTATAAGGACCAGAGAGGCATTGAAATGTGAGAGCAGTTAAGTCTCACTTCCCCCCTTGAGCTAGATAATTACCTCTTGAAGGCACTTGCTAGGCTGATGCCAAATTATCATAAAATGCTATACGTTGGGCACCATAAGTTGTACCCCATAGTTAAGCAGTAGATAGCCAATTACTAATCAGTGTTATTTCTGGAAACTGAGAATTTGTGTCAGACAGCTTTGTGTCAGCCCACTTCTTGTCCCCTTTTGCTTTTCAAAACCTTGTAACAAAGGCAGAATGGAGCATTCCCCAAGGCAACTTGAAACTGTGTCCTGAGCAGCTGTCCTCAACCTTGGCCCAAGTAAACTCTCTATCTTAATTTTACCTCAGTTTCTTTCTTCAGGTCAACACAATCATGTCTGTATGATGAAGGACAAGCTTTGGAGAGCTTCTGGGGTAGCTGAACGTGGGGAGATTCCTGGAGGACACTCCTTCCTCCATGCCTTGCCCTGTGCATTTCTTCATCTATATCCTTGTTATGTATCTTGTTACTAATGATATCCTTTATAATAAACTGATAAGCCTAAGTGTTTCCCTGAGTTCCATGAGCTGGTCTAGCAACTGAATCAAACCTAAAAGGGAGGGTTGTGGGAACCTTAATGTTGACCTAAAGAAAAAAAACTGAGGCAAAAATTAATGTACATAGAGAGTTTATTTGGGCCAGATTTGAGAACTGCAACCTGGAGAGACAGATTCAAGTTGCCCTGAATAAATGCTTCCACTAGCAGCAGTTACGAGTGGATTTTTAAAGGAAAACTGAAGGGGCAGTTCCTAAGTTGACATAAAGTACTGATTGGCTGTACGTTGTTCTTTGTATCATAAAATTCCAGGGACATGAGAATGGATGAGGGTCACATTGTGTGACTTGTGGTAATACTTTAGGTAATTTATGACCTTGTCTGGAAACTACAGGGAAGGGAAGAAAAAGACATAGAATGCCTTTCTAGGCCTGGTAAACTCTTTATTTTTCAGACTGCTTGAGCTACTTTTCTGTCTCACTATCTTGAAGCAGTCAGAAGTTTCAGCAGCGGAAACTTGTGACTTATGTCTGAAGGTGGGGCATTTTGGAGGACTGAGCCCTCAATCTGCGGGATCTGATGCCATCTCCAGGTAGATGGATGGTTTCAAATCGAACTGGAGACACCTAACTGATGTCCACTGCAGAGCTGATTGCTTGCCTGGTGTGTGGGGAGAAACTCCCTCACATTCGGTCACAGAAGTCTTGTGTGTTGTTGTAGTGTGAGAGTAGATGAAAATTTGTTTTTTCCTCTCACACACCAGTGCTTGCTATGTATTCCTATTTAAGAGAGAAGTATTAAAAAGCTGATTGAAAGTCTGTGTGTTTATTTAACGTTTATCATCTGGTGAGCTTCCCTGTAGAGTATGAAGCAAAGACTGACTTTTTTTTTTTTTTTCTGAGACAGACTCTGTTGCCCCTAGAGTGAGTGCCGTGGCATCAGTTTAGCTCACAGCAACCTCAAACTCCTGGGCTCAAGCGATCCTCCTGCCTCAGCCTCCCGAGTAGCTAGGACTACAGGCACCACCACACCCAGCTAATTTTTTCTATTTTTAGTAGAGACAGGATCTCGCTCTTGCTCAGGCTGATCTCGAACTCCTGAGCTCAAACAATCCTTCCTCCTCGGCCTCCCAAGGTGCCAGGATTACAGGCGTGAGCCACCGCGCCCAGCCTGACTTTTTAATTAAAGAAACCCCAATTGTCACTATCAGTGAGACTTTCCCCTTGGACTGTGCCCCTTGCTCAGAGCTAGAGTCTGGGAGGTGAATAAAGGAAGAGGACTGGGAGTTTAAGACTTTCACCTAATAAGTTAGTTCCTCTTCTAAGTTTGGTATCTCATTTCTCTGCGCTTTGTCTATTGGGGCCAAGTGCAGAGCTTCCTCAGGGGATCTGCCTCAGGTGGCTGCCCCCTTCTGTCTCTGCCACGTGGGTGAGTGCCCCAGCCTCAGTGCCCCTGGAAGAATCCCTGTGGCTGACCATACTGTCTGATCTGGGTGAAGATCCCACAAGGTGGTTTCTTCTGGCTTTTCTGGAGACCGGCATGTAAGTGCCTGCCCAGCAAGTGCAGGTGACCAAACTATTCCTTGGTGTGTGAATCCACAGTTTCCACGAATCATTTCTCCCTAGCAGCTTAAGTTTAGGCTGGCTTGAAGCCTGTTCCTACAGTCTTCCCTGCTACTCAGATTTCAGTACGCTTGAACCCTCAACTCGTAAGTCTAGTCTTTTTGTCTTAAAAGGAAATCCTGACATCTTAGTAAGTGCTACAAATATCCCTTATTATTAATACAAGTATTTGAATTATCCAATGAGGGGATTACCAAAGTGTTTCAACTTTTTAAAACCCATCCCCCTGCCCTCAATTGTCTAAAATTGAACCCACTTTGTAAGGCATGTTTTTTCTCTAACACATTGTACAGCAGTGTATCTTGTTTTAACGGTTTCATACTGAGGCTACCTTTCAGCCTTGTTTTTAATGAACTGTAATTATTACTTTGAATTTGACACTCACATCACAATTTGGCCATTAGATGCCCTTTCTTCAGCTGGTTGGCTTCTTATCCTTTCTAAAGGCACTCTCAAAAGTATCTTTGCTTTTTGACAATAAGACATCTTAGAGACATCTTGAGGTAGCCTGCCCCTAAATTGTAACCAGCTCATTTTTAAGGAATGCTGGCTCCTTTTAGAGGAAACTGGTGTTAGAGATAAAAATCTCTGGCATTGGGAGATACATGAGCTTGTTCTACATAAGACTAAAAGCAGACAGATGATACAAGATAAGTTACTTGAGTCAGCAGAACAATTACCCTCTTTCAAAGAATTGTGCCTTTCTGTTGCTAATTCAAGTTTAAAGTTCTGTTCTGTCTTGTAATCTGATTTTCCTTTTCTCTAATTGTTTTAAACTGTTTCATACAGGCACACTAAAGATATGTTTTTAATGTCCTCTAGATATAGAAGTTTCTAATTTTTTCTTTTCTTTCCTTTTCTTTTTTTGAGACAGAGTCTCGCTCTGTCACCCAGGCTGGAGTGCAGTGGCCTCATCACAGCTCGCTGCAACTTCGAACTCCTGGGCTCAAGCTATCCTCCTGCCTCAGCCTCCTGAGTAGCTGGGGCTACAGGTGACCATCACCGTGCCCAGCTAATTTTTCTATTATCTATAGAGATAGGGTCTCACTCTTGCTCAGGCTGATTTTTTTTTAAGAAGTTTTTTATTTTTAATTATGGGTATGTAATAGTTGTATGTATTTATAGGGTACATGTGATGTTTTGATACGGGCATACAGTGTGAATTAATTAAATCAGGGTAATGGGAGTCCATCACCTCAGACATTTATCATTTCTTTGTGTTAGGAACATTCCAATTCCACTCTTTTAGTTATTTTAAAGTATACCCTAACATTATTGATTATAGTCGCTTTGTTGTGCTATGAAATATTGTTTGTTATGTCTAACTATATTTTTGCACCTGTTAACCATCCCCAGTTTGTACCCCTGTCCCTGCCCCCCCTCCCATCCTCTGGTAACCATAATTCTACTTTCTGTCTCCATGAGATCAGTCGTTTTTGATATTTAGCTCCCACATGAGTGAGAGCATGCAAGATTTGTCTTTCTGTGCTTGGCTTATTTCACTTAATATAGTCTTTTGCAGTTCCATCCATGTTATTGCAAATGACAGGATTTCATTCTTTTTTATGGCTATGTAATATTCCATTGTATGTATATGTCATATTTTTTCCTTTTCGAATCTTGACTCAAGTGGCCTAGAATTGATTTCTAAGTCTGCTGTCCAGTTTCTCCTTCTTGTCATTCTTTGAGACCCAACTTCGTGAAAAGTAAAGGAAAACCAGTTTCGCCCCAGGGAAACACCAGAAAACACACAGGCACAATATCTGGCAATTCAGATGTTGACCCATATAATTAGTAGATAATAATCAGATATACTAGAAAATCTCTAGGTCCTTAAGGCTTTACCTAAAACTTTCTTTTTTTTTTTAAATTTTAATTTAAAAATTCTTTTAGAGACAGGGTATCACTCTGTTCCCAGACTCGGGTGAAGTGATGTGATTATAGCTCACTGTGACCTCAAACTCCTGGGCTCAAGCAGTCCTCCCACCTCCGCCTCCTACATAGCTGGGACTGTAGATGCACACCACCATGCCTGGCTAATTTTTTATAGAGACAGGACCTGACCATGTTGCCCACGCTTGTCTTGAACTCCTGGACTCAAGTGGTCCTTCTGCCTTGGCCTCCCAAAGTTCTGGGAATTACAGGCATGAGCCACTGTACCTGGCTTAAAACTCTCTTTTAACTCTTTATCTTAATGGGTGTTAGTGGCGGTATGTTAATCTTACAGGCATGTATGATTGTTGGGTTCAGATTATTAAAAGCCTTTGAATAAGGGAAGTTGTTCTTAATCTCAATATTACACTGGTCTGACATTTTGACTATTAAGAATGGTAGCAAATGTAGCTAAATTAGTATTAAGAACCATTGGAGATTTAAAGAAATTCACCACAGAAGTTCAGAAGATGTCTTTCTGTTCCATATTTTTATATTATTCACTGGGCTCATAAGGTACCGACAAAGTTGTATGGCAACGTTTCAGTCCAGTTTTATGTTTATATTGTAACTAGCTCCCATTATCTTTCCAAGTAATTTTTAGCCTATTCCCAGATCTTTTTTCTGTATGAAATGCAGACTGAGAATTCATGTCGTGGACATGGGAAGCTGTAGTTTAGGCGTCCAGGCTGTGGCATGAATGGGTGTGTGCTCTGCTCTGCCAGCCCTGTGTTCTGGAGTGGCAACACCACTGCAGTGCTGTGATGCTGTCTGTGACATTCCAACCTGTATTTTTAATTTTTAAGTTTCACGTGACCGGAAAGCAGCACTTTGGCTTGATCACTGCTGCATCCTTCGTGTCTGGGACAAGGTTGGGCACACATTAGGCGCTCTGAGAATATTTGTGGAATGAAAATATGATGGTATTATTTCTCTGCCTCAAATCTTTTTGGAAATAAATGATTGTTTTAGGATATTTTTGGCTGTAAGTTGCAGGAAACCAAATTCAGCCTAGCTTAAGTGATAAACCTGTCATTTTGCTTAGCAGAGAGCCTTGGGTTGGGTTGGGTTTGGGGGTTAGTTGAGTCGGTGGCTCAGCAGGGTGAGCTCTGCTGTCTCTAGGGCTGCCTCGGGCTGGTCCCTCATGGTCAGAAGGTGTGCTTCGCTCTTCACATCTGCTGGGAGAGAGGAAGAGACTGGCTTTCTGGCTTTCATTTGCCAGGGATTGTATGTTCAAGAACCTAAATGTGGGAGAGAAAGATTGGGGAAAAACGAAGAACTTATTTTTTTTCTTGGTGAGGACAGTCAGCATAAATTGGCAAAAATTACAAGAACCTTCAAAAAGTGCATGATTTTTAAGAGATGCTGAAGTGTAGGATGCTGGAGTGTAGGACAACGGAGGCTTGCGGAGCTCCTTTTCTAGGGGTTTGGAGAACAGGGAGTTCAGCCATGCTTAGACCTGGGGAAAGAGGTACCCGAGGGAGAAGCATTTACTCTTCTGAGGGGCCCACTTGGGCTTCTGCTTCGTTTTGCTAACTCTCTACACTGTCTGGATGCCTTAAAGAAATACTGAAAAAAGCTAAAGTAGAAAATAAAAGTGGCCCATAATCTCAGCTTCCAAATAATGTCTGTTGATTTCAAAGATGAAATGAAAGTAATGCATGAAAATTATTACAACTAATTCAAACAATACCGGAAGCTGTAAGAGGACTGTCACCCTCTGCTCTGCCACACGTACAGCATCACTTCATTCTGCTCCCTGGAGATGCACACGGTTCACAGGTTCTGGGCCTCCTTCCATCAGACAGCTGCAGGTGTTGGTGCGTGTGCTGCTGCTCTTTCTCGTTCTTCTAAGTCTGCGTGGTGGCCGTCGCGTGTGGGGTGCTTGCTCAGCAGGCTTTTGCTGTGTGGCACGTTGGCTGTGGCTTGTTTTTGAGGTATAAACAACGTTACAGGGAATATCTTTCTACACATATGTTGGTGAATCTCTGCACAGATGTTAGGAAGGCACATTCTTAGTAATGGTGATATTGCCAGGTGAAAGCATCTGAACTTTGAAAGTTTTGGTAGGTTTTGTGAAATTCCCCTTCAGTAAGGTTGCAACCATTTCTTTCTTACTGTCACGCTTTCTCCTTGCTGCTCATGTCACGGAGTTTTTCGTTTGTGCCCATTTCATTTGTGCCCATCTGATAGATAAAATTATTAACTTCTTATTTTGATTTTTTTTTTTTGAGACAGAGTCTCACTCTGTTGCCCGGGCTAGAGTGCCGTGGTGTCAGCCTAGCTCACAGCAACCTCAAACTCCTGGGCTCAGGCAATCCTTCTGCCTCAGCCTCCCAAGTAGCTGGCACTACAGGCATCCACCAACATGCCAGCCTAATTTTTTCTATATATTTTTAGTTGTCCATATAATTTCCTTCTACTTTTAGTAGAGATGGGGTCTCGCTCTTGCTCAGGCTGGTCTCGAACTCCTGAGCTCAAATGATCCACCCGCCTCGGCCTCCCAGAGTGCTAGGATTACAGGCGTGAGCCACAGCACCCGGCCTCACATTTTGATTTTTATCTGTTGAATTGAGAGAGGAACTGAGTATCTTAGGAGTTTGTTGGCCATTTATGTTTCTTTTTCTGTGAACCACCAAATGATTGCCTTTTCTTTATGATATATGTGAGCTTTGTAAGTGAAGGAGATAGGCTCATTGCCACCATATGTTGTAAATGTTTTTTCTAATTTGTCACTGTTCTTTTTGGCTTTTTTCCATACAGAAGATTTTTATTTTTATGGAGTTAAATTTATCAGCCTTTTTCTCATTGACTTCTGGTTTTCTGCCCTGACCTGGCGACTCTGCCAGCTGCTCCCAGCGCAGCACGGGAGCACGGGAGCACGGGAGCACGGGAGCACGGGAGCACGGGAGCACGGGAGCACGGGAGTGGGGCCATGCAGACTCCCACTGGGTGTGGCAGGTGTAAGGCTGCGGCAGTGGGCCCCAGAAGCTTCAGGACACTGGCATGCTTTGAGAAGGCCCCGGTCCTTGACTGAGCTAAATCTTAGTGTCCCTAGGGCTGCTTCATGTTTGTTGACCAGACTTAGACTCAGTGTGGTGGGCAGGGTGGTGAGGCTGAAGCCTAGAGTGTGGGGCGAGGGGGTGGCATGGACCCCACTGAAGAGGTATTGGGTAAATGCCAGGTGGCCGTCAAGGTGAAATGGCTTTGGGCCCTTCCTCAGCTGACACTGAAGGGGATTAGGATTGAGACTTAGACCAGACGGGCAGTTCTCTTTCTGGGTGTGATTTTGAACCTGCCTGTTCTTGTCTTGTAGGTGAAGAGATGGCATTTGTGAAGAGTGGATGGTTGCTGCGACAGAGTGAGTACGGGACCCGGGCCTGCGACCAGCATTGCTTTAGGGCACATCTTTATTTCTGTTTGCTAAAACAGGTCACCTTTAAAAACAAGTAGTAAAATCTTATGATCAATGTTGTTGCCCTAAATTTCCTCTTGGAAGTTTTTAGAGCTTGGTGAACTGTCTAGCTGCACGCACGGAGCTCCGCCTTGGTTGCCGAGTGGACAGAAACCAGGAAATGATTCGGCCCTTGCCGATTTCTCTTTCCTCACTAGTTGCTTTATTACTCATGGCTGGCCTGAGACTGCCTGAATCTAATCACGCCCAGCTGATATGTTGGCATGGAGGCTCTGGTCTCTTTGCCTGTCTCATCGGGGGATTCAACAGTGACTTAGATTCTAAAATACTGGAGTCTTTATAATTATGTGGATGAAGATTTGAACTGAGGGAGTGAGCTTATTTAAAACCAGAACTTTCGTGTCTCCAAAAGGACTCAATTCTTTCTTTATTCCTGGGATTGAGATCTGCTTTCCTAGGCTTATGTCTGTGGGCCTATCTTTCGTACACTGTCTGCTTGTCTCTGAGGCTGCCACTCCTACTGGGATCATAGTGTGTTTTAAGGCCGGGCGTGGTGGCTCACGCCTGTAATCCTAGCACTCTGGGAGGCCGAGGCGGGTGGATCGCTCAAGGTCAGGAGTTCGAGACCAGCCTGAGCAAGAGCGAGACCCCGTCTCTACTAAAAATAGAAAGAAATTATATGGACAACTAAAAATATATATAGAAAAATTAGCCAGGCATAGTGGCGCATGCCTGTAGTCCCAGCTACTCGGGAGGCTGAGGCAGTAGGATCGCTTAAGCCGAGGAGTCTGAGGTTGCTGTGAGCTAAGCTGACGCCACGGCACTCACTCTAGCCTGGGCAACAAAGTGAGACTCTGTCTCAAAAAAAAAACCAAGAAGAACCAGCTCTATTTATTAAAGAAGGAGTAAGCAGATAATTGCTCTGACCTTCAAAAAGAACAGTTAAGGGAAAAGTGACTATTATAGTATTTAGTGAAAAACTGATCACATACTGTTTATTGGTCAGAGACATGAATTTATGTTTGAGAGATACCTTCAGAAGTTAGCTAAAGTCGAGTATAGCAGTGAAGAATCAACTGCATACTTTGGATGGTTTATAAAAACTATTATTTATGAAGCTTGTTTGTGTTCCTGTTATAAAGATTTTATATATATATTCTTAATTCTCCCAACGGCTCTGTGAGATAGGTGGTATTATTTCCAGTTGAAGAAATCGAGATTCAGTGAGATTAGGCAGCTTGTCTAAGTGTAAACTATGGGTGTTAAACCTCCATTCAAACTCAGGACTGTCTGATTCCAACACTGACATTATATCTACCCAGAGACGGGCCTTCACCCTGTCTGTCTGTGCCTAGTTCTAGACCTGGGCTCTTCCTCAGCTGACACTGAAGGGGGTTAGGATTGAGACTTGGACCGGGTTGCCATTCTCTTTCTGGGTGTGTCCTCAAGGTCTGTGACAGCCCAGTGGTCTTGAATAGACAGCACTGTTGCCATGGTGGCTTTACAAAGAGAGTCCTGGCATGTTGGAGTCTAGCCCCATTGTTTGTATAAGTTTCTTTGTCTTGGGTTTTGTGGTCCCTGTCCTCCCCATGGTCATGGGACAAGGGGATGTGCCCTCCTTTGCTGGTCCTTCAGATGTCCTCTGGTTTTCTCCTTGGGCTCTACCACACCCTTGTTGGAGGGCGGGCTTTCCTTCCCCACCACAACTCGATATGAATGTTCCGTCAACATAGTGAACACCAAGCTTGTGCTTCCCATCAGCGCCTAGCGTAGCAATGCTCATACAGTAGATGTCCTTTAAATAAGTGGCATAGACCTTTGCAGTGACCTGGTCCCTGGTTGTTTCAGAAGTGTGTATTCAGAAGACTTATTCCGTAACCCCATATACGGATGTGTGGGTTGATTTTCTTTGTTTGCTGAAAACAGAAGTACTAATCCCAATAAAACAAAGTGAGGTGAGATGTATTAACATTTCACCGGGTTGCAGAGCTGTGGTTATATGTAGGCAGCGTAGTCTCCAGGGTTCCTTTTCCTGCCATTGCCACATAGACCGTTGAGACCCTGGATTTGGCTTCTGGAGGACGGCCTGATTTGGGACACTGCAGCCAGGACTTTGTTGGTGGGTGAGATACTTGGGCAGAACTCCCTGACCTGGTGATTCCACCTGTCTGTGTGTGGCTGTTTGGGAGTTTGTGTACAGCTCAGGTGCTGCCAAGCAAATGGATGCTGGATGTCACCTATGGATCAGTTTGGGCAAGTGCTGGGGCTGCCCCTTCAGGTGAGGAGGGTGCCTGACACTGTTAGGAAGGCTGAATGTCCCATACTTGGTTGACACCAGTAGCAGGCATGGGAGCGTAAAGGGAAGTACGTGGAATGGGGTTTGTGCATGTTGGCCAAGAACAGGATAGGATGTGCAGGAACAGAAGGTGCAGGGTGACCTGGAGCTAACCTGGCCTCTTATTCTACTGCAGGGGTTTTCCCTTCTGGCAGACAAGGAAATTACAGCTTTATAAAGTTAAATGCCTGATCCAAGATTACAAATGAAGGGATGGATTCTCTCAAACTAACAGAAACGGGTGTGCACAGGGTAGGAGTTGGGGCCCTGGGCCTGGGTCCAGTGTCCTGCTGTGCTCATTTGCCTAGTGTCTGAGTCTGTCTCTGCACCTGCATCAGGAAGGGCGACCCCTCCCACACTGGGCTTCCTATGAGGGGAAATGTTAGGAAAGAGTATAGGTGAAAGCTCTTAAGAAAAAAGAAGAATTTAATATTTTTCTAAGAGAGGAAGGTCGTATTTTTATTGCATATAGAGACTTTACAGTCCAGCATTTTCTTTAGTTTTTTATTTTTTTGAGACAGAGTCTCACTGTGTCACCTAGACTAGAGTGCCGTGGCGTCAACCTAGCTCACAGCAACCTCAAACTCCTAAGGTCAAGCAATCCTCATGCCTCAGCCTCCCAAGTAGCTGGGACTGCAGGCATGAGCCACCATGCCTGGCTAATTTTTTGTTTCAATTTTTAGTTGCCCGGCTAATTGTTTTCTATTTTTAGTAGAGACGGGGTCTTGTTCTTGCTCAGGCTGGTCTCAAACTCCTGCACTCAAAGCAATCCACCGGCCTTGGCCTCCCTCCCAGAGTGCTAGGATTATAGGCGTAAACCATGGCCAAGTCCAGCATTTTCTGATAAATTTAGCAAATTTAGACACTGGGAAAGTCTAGAAAGTTTAAAAAGTTTAAAGTTTGGTTCTATATGAGGAATTAAATGTTAGACATATTTCATTTGCTGAAGAGCAAGGTGTTTTTTAAAAACCTAACTTGAAAAATAGGCTGGGCATGGTGGCTCATGCCTGTAATCCTAGCACTTTGGGAGGCTGAGGTGGAAGGATTGCTTGAGGCCAGGAGTTCAAGACCAGCCTGAGCAACATAGTGAGACTCTGTCTCCAGAAAAAATTTTTAAAATGACCTGGGCATGGTGGTGTGTGCTTGTAGTCCCAGCTACTCGGGAGGCTGAGGCAGGAGGATCGCTTGACCCTAGGAGTTTGAGGTTGCTATGAGCTAGACTGACACCACTGTACTCTTGCCCAGGCCACAGAGCGAGACACTGTCTCAAAAAAAAAAAAAAAAAAAAGTTTTGAGGCTTCTCAGTTTGCTGCCTTCACAGTATTTGTGGTGTGTGCTGGGTGTGGCGTTGGTGGTCAGGCCATCGTGGTTTACTTTCACTTCCTTTTGGATGGACTACTTTGGGTAATTCTATGCAGGTATGCTTAGGTGGTGGCCAGGGGAAAGTTTTGTTTCTGCTGTGAATGAGAGGTCAAAGTCCTTGCTCTTTTGGCTCAAAGCCAACCTCTCAGCCAGGTGCTGTGGTGCACACTTGTAGTGCCAGCTACTCACCTGTAGTCCCTGCTACTCAACAAGACTGAGGGGGAAGGATTGTTTGAGGCTGCAGTGCACTATAAAGTTGGGCTTTATTTATCCTCGGCCTGTGAATAGTCATTGCACTCCAGAATGGGCAACACAGCAAGACCCTGTCTCTTAAAAGATGGAATTGAGAGAAAAAACCCTAACCTTTCCCATTTTTTTTCAGGTACTATTTTGAAGCGCTGGAAGAAGAATTGGTTTGACCTGTGGTTAGATGGTCATCTGATCTATTACGATGACCAGACTCGGCAGAGTATCGAGGATAAGGTCCACATGCCAGTGGACTGCATCAACATCCGCGTGGGGCACGAATGTCGTGGTAAGCTGGCTTGCCTTAGCCAGTATCTGTCATCTGCCCCCTGTGTCCCCATCCTTGGTGGAAGCTGGATCCTTTTCCCTGCTCTGCTTTCCTTAACAGACTGAAGAAGGGCTCTGTCTGGGAGGCGCAACCACAGTGGGGCTCCAGGCTCAAATGGTTGGAGCAAATGCATTTCCCCCTCTGCATAATACCCACCAGCCCATGTTCCTTCCTCTCTTATGCAGAGGGAACCTGAGTGCTGGGAATCTCAAGAAGGATGGGGCCAGCCTAGATCATATGAAACTGGGATCTGTTTGATGGCGACTCCAGTTTCTTAAAATCCATGATGTGGTTCTCTGGAGTTATTCCTTATATTCATTTTAAAGGAATAAATTTTGTGGAAATCTTCTTGGCAGCTAGTCTTGCCAGTCAGCTGAGCTGTGCTCTTTCTGCCTTCTTGGTCATGCCAAGGGTTCTTTCTTGGATGTAGTACTTGGTTTATTTTCTAGTCCTTTGCTTATCTGAGCTGTTAGGTCTTAGAATGTGTAAGAAGAAATCCTGGAAAAAAGTCCTTTATTCTGCTTATTTTTTATAGATATTCAGCCTCCAGATGGGAAGTCAAAAGACTGTATGCTGCAGATTGTGTGCCGAGATGGGAAAACTATCAGTCTTTGTGCAGAAAGCACAGATGATTGTTTGTAAGTTTTGGTTTCTTATGTGTTTAATTTAAACCATATTTTCTGTTGTAACTTCCAATTACCAGGAAGGGAAAAGAACGGGAGTGGAGTTTTCCTTCAGGCAGCAGAATAAGGGCCTCAGTGCATGTGTGAGAGACACGTAACAGGGCTTTTCCTGATTCTGGGTTCTGCCTCTCTGGGACTGCCCGGGCAGGGCCCGTGAGGCGGACAGTAATAGTCTCTTTGTGCTCTCTGTTTTCCTTATGAGAGTCATGCTGGGTAATGGGCATAGTTGAATGGTTTCTTAAATCTGGTTCTTTTTTTGTAAATGTCTTTTTAAAAAGCACCCACCTTCTGCTTTTTCCTTTCTTTGGTGGTTGTTACTCCATCTGCCGTCTCTGAGGAAGGGATGGGGAAAACCCAACTTTATTAATCCTCAGCCTGTTAATTTTGGCATTGGTGTTGGATCAGAATCTTGAAAACACTGACTGAATAAAACCTGGGGAGAAGAATGGGTTTTTCTGTCTACTTTGTACCACTTCGGTGGGTTAACTCTGGATGGTGTGAGAATTCACTGACAGGTTACTGAAATATTCAAACATACATGACATTTTCACAAAATCCCACAGACCATTTTGTCGGTGCCTGGCCCACATTCACATCCATGCTCATCCTCCATGTGAGCATTATTCCATGCCAAACTCTAGGGTTTATTTTAAATCCCAGAAGTAGCTTCTTTTTTACACTCTTCTGATTCATATCAGCGAATCTTAAATGGCACATTCTGGAAGAAGTGGGGCTTTCCTAAAGACTGATGAAAAAATGACCACATGTCAAGCTCATTTGCTACTCCTATAAACTGGAGCTCTGTTATTACTGTTTAATAATTTAAAGTAACATATTGAGCTAGCTGATTTACAGATGTCATGTGATCCCCCTGTGTCTTATAAGGTGGGTGCTATTTTTCTTGTTTTAAGAACTTGTGGCATAGAGAGATTCAGTAACTTCGGTATTAGTTTTTAATGATCCTGTAATAACCACAAGCTTAGTGGCTTCAAACAATGTAAGTTTATTACATTTCTGGAAGTTAGAAGTCCACCACAAATCTCACTGGTCGCAAGGGATCTACAGCGCCATGTTCCTTCTGGAGGCTCTAGGGGAGAATCCGTTTCCTTGGCTTTTCCAACTGCTAGAGGCCCTCTGCACTCCTTCTGCATTCCATGACCCCTTTGTCCATCCTCAAAGCCAGCAAGAGTGGGCTGGGTCTTCTCACCCTGCTGTCTTTGGTTCTTTGTGGCCAGGAAAGGTTTTATGCTTTTAAGGACTTGTAACTAGTTTGGCCTTCCTGGATGTTCCAGGACAATCTCCCCATCTCAAGGTCCTTAACCTTAATTCTAGCTACAGAGTCCCTTTTGCCATATAAGGTAACATATTCAGAAGTTCTGGGGTTTGGACTATGAACATCTTTGAGGCTGCTATTCCACCTGCCGTGTTTCCTGAGGTACTTAGAGCAGGTAGACTAGACTCAGGGTTTGAACCTTTGTCTCCAGAGCCCTTTGTCCTTTACTCCTGCTCTGCTGTGGCCTGAGATGTCAGATGGATGAAATGTTTTTTTTTTGTTTTTTTAAGTAATAATGGAAAAAAATATCTAGATCTAGAATTTTAGAGTATTTTAACAAAACGTGGGAGATTTTCTTGTAGAAGAGGGAGAAGAGGTAGAAATATGCTGAAGGACTGGCCTTGTTTGTCTTAGAAGAATGAACGAGTGGGTCAGTTCTTAACCTAGGTGGGAAGTTAGAGGTTTATATATGTGTCTGGAGGCCGGAAGTCTGAGCCCTGTTAGCAGGGCTGTGCTCCCTCGGAAACTCTGGGTGGAATCCTTCCCTGTCTCATCTTAGCTTCTGGGGGTGGCAGTAATCCATGGTGTTCTTGGCTGGCACTGCATCCCTCCAGTCTCTGCCTGTGTCACACGGCCTTCTTCCTTCGTGTCCGTGTCCAAATTCCTCTCTTAGGGAGGCCACCAGTTATACTGGGTTAGGGACCCACCTTAATTTAGTATGACCTTATCTTAATCTGGTATCATCTGCAAAGACCCTATTTCCAAATATGGTCACATTCATAGGTACTGGGGACTAGGACTTCTATCTTTTCAGGGAGATACAATTCAACCCATAATAGAGAACTCTGAGTAAAGATGGTGAAATGAATCATACCATCTTCCCTAACTACTTAGTGAAATGAAGGGGAAAACATTTCAGTGACAACAGCTAAAGAAAGAAGGTTGACTTTAAGCAAAAACTACAAACAGCCGAAGAAAGAAGGAGATGATTCTGCTGAGATGTAGCGCTGTTCTTAACCCCATCCCAAATCTCAGAAACACTAACAAGATGAGTTAATTGAATCTTGCATATTTTTACTACTACCCTGCCACCTAGAGTGATGCTGATTAAGAGAGTAAGATGCTTTTTAGAAAAACTGAGGAAAAACCCTTGAATATGACTTCCTTGGTACCTCAGCAGAGGCTGGAAGGCTCAACCAGGGCCTATCATTCCAGGGCACTGGGAGGCATTGAAGTGCACAGGAGTTGGCTAAATCTCTGGCTGGTGAAGTGCACCCCAGCTGGGGACATTCAAAGAAATGTGCTCAGAAGAGAGTGTAGGACCCAGATTTTTCAGAAAGGACTTAGTCCCAGAATAAATTTCCTCCTCTCCTACCCCATGCCCTTGGATTACAGGACAGTGACTGAGGGTAACACCGAGTCATCAGACTGTTGCTGAGGTGGAGTGGGGTGGAGCTACTGGTTGATACCAGATGAGGTAAGAAGGGTGTCAAGGAGAAATAACTCATACCGTATCAGAGCAAATAGAAGTTAGATAATACTTCCCATATTAAACATTGGCAACTATTCAAATATTACTATAAAGGGAAAATAAGAAGAGGAAAATGCAAGCCTGAGGAAAAAACTGCTAGTCTGGAAGAAAATAAAACCTAAGGAACAGAAAGCAGATTTTTCAAGAATGCTTTCCCAGCCACCATACACCATATTTAAAATTATATTACCACTCCATACACACTCACCATTCATCAACTATTTATTTTGTTTGTCTTCTCTCTTCATTAGAATATACACTGCTGTGTGAGGACAGGGAAGACAGGGAGTTATGTTTCTTTTGTACCCTTTGATGTCTCTGTAGCCTAGAAGGCTTGTCACCATGAAGGGGGTACCGTTCACATTATAATGCAATGTAAACGGCCTTCCCTGGCATGCAACCCCAACTGAAAAGTGAGTCACTGGCATGGGGAAGAGACTGGAGATACTTAGTGAAAGCTGGGGAAAAAGATGAAAGAATTTGGAGAAAGGATCAGAGCTATGTTACAAAGACTAAAAGAGTTGAGAAAGCTTATCGATGTCCGGAAAGTATAGAACCCAAAAAGAGATGTTTGGAAATTCAGTGCAAGTAAAATGTTCTGACATTAATAATAGAATGGAATTTGCAGACTAAAGGCCATACTAGACCTGAAATGACAATAAAATCCTTATATGGTATATGAATAGTCCAATATATGATACCCATTAGCAAAGTGAGTGACAACATCACTGCATAGAATTTTGGAACTTAACTGAATTCATTAGAAAACCAGAACATTTGAAAATAAATGAACTAATCTTTCAACTCAAGGAGATATTAGTAGTAAAATGAGAATAAAACATAAAAGGAATTGATAAAGATGAGAAGAGGGATAGGGTCAGTAAGAAAAGTGGGAGATGAGGGAGGGAAGGAGTGCACAAGAGACTACTTTTTGCCTATCAATTTAGAAAACTTGTGAGATTTGAGGTACAGATAACTGGTTTTTGTGACCATTTAGGAGGAAGTTAGTAGGCGTTAGAGACTGTTAGACTCTTTGCAGGGCCATTTGGCAGTACCCAATGAAATAAATTATATCCTTTGACCTGGCAGTTTTACTCTTTGGAATTTGTCCTATAAAAATGTTTACATAGCATGCAAGGGTAATAAGGATGTTAGTAACAGCATTCTTTTTAATGGCAAAAAATTGCTGACAATCTAATACTGTGGGACATTATGTAGTCCATCAAAAACAAACAAACAAACAAACCAAGAAAGTAGGCTTGGAACAGTGGCTCACACCTGTAATCCCAACACTTTGGGAGACCGAGGCAAGAGAATCACTTGAGGCCAGGAGTTCAAGACCAGCCTGAGCAACATAGTGAGACCTCTTTTCTTTAAAAAATAGAAAAATCAGCTGGGCGTGGTGGCATGCACCTGTAGTCCTAGCTACTCAGGAGGCTGAGGCAGGAGAATCACTTGAGGCCAGAGTTTAAGGCTGTAGTGAGCTATGATGACACCACTCCACTGCAGCCTGGGCAGCAGAGTGAGTGAGATCCTGTTTCAAAAAAAAAAGGAAGGGCGGTAGTAGATCTGTGTGTTTGCCATGAACTGACAAAGCAAGTTATAGTACATTTCACATTTAGAAAAGATTATGTTTTAAGTTTTATATGTCTACTATAGATGTAATTTTTAAAAATATATATTCCTAAGGCATGTCTCAAGTGAGTTGGTGGGGTGGGTCCTGGGGCAAAGCCCAAAGACTTGTTCTTAACCAAGTCTTTTCAGGAATTCTGATGCCAACCTTGGTTTGAGAATCATTGAAATGTTAGAGTGCCTCAAACAATGTACCCTTTTCTATTTCTTTTCCCCAGGGCCTGGAAATTTACACTCCAGGATTCCAGGACAAACACAGTAAGTTGCTAATGGTGATCATCAGTAATGTTTTCACGTGGTCTTGTAACAGTTGGAGAATAGGAGGTTGGGGAAGGGAGCTGGGGAAGAGACGGGTTTCTTGGCCATCCCCTCACGAATGAGCTGGGCAGGGCACCTTTTGCTGACAGTGAGCTAAACGTTTTGGCAGGAGGAGCCCTCCTCACACAGACGTGCTCATTCCAGTGTTGTTTTCCAGAAATGTTTGTATTTCTCAAAGCTTTGCAACACTTTGAATTTTGCTGTGGTATGCAGTGAAGGCTCCAAAAGAACCACAGGGTCCTTTTATGCATAGGATCTCAGCTTTGTGAAACAAACATTTCTGGACTTGTACTTGTCTCTCATCCTGTTTGTGGCCTTAGGAGGTCACTGAGATAGTGAACTCCATTCGTAGAGCCCCGTAAGTAATGCCGTCTTTTATCTGTCAGAGATCAAGGCAGGATTACCTCTGATCACTGTTTTCATTCTTCAAATGGGACTTTATTTTCTCCTTTATCTCTGTAGGAAGGAAAGAAAAAAGTGGATCAAGCTTACAAAAGAGTTTGTGCATGTGGCAAAAGAAAGTAAAATAGCTTAATATCCTAATGTCAGTGTTTCCTCTTGTTAGGCTAAGACATTTCTTCCTCCTAAGCTTGCTCTATGTCTTCAGTTACCTTTTCTTTCACGAAAATCTTCTTTGGGTAAAATTAGTATTAATGATCCATGTAGTTAGAGGCAAGATCCCAAAATGATTCTTTGTATGGATTTTTATTTTTTTGGAGACAGGGTCTTACTCTGTTGTATGGGCTAGAGGACAGTGGAATCATCATAGTTCACTGCAACCTCAAATTTCCTAGACTCAGGTGATCTTCCTGCCTCAGCCTCCCAACTAGCTGGTGCTACAGGCACGCACCATGATGCCTGGCTAATTTTTTTTCTATTTTTTTTTTTTTTTTTTTAGAGATGGGGTCTCACTATGTTTGCTCAGGCTGGTCTTGAACTCCTGACCTCAAGTGATCCTCCCTCCTTGGCCTCCCAAAGTGCTAGGATTACAGGTGGGAGCCACCATGCCCTACCTGTATGGATTTTTTTTTTTTTTTTTTAAGAGCTCACATGTGTTTCTTTTCCACTGGGGACTACTGTAGTGAATTTTTTAAATATAAAAAACAGACTGTATGGAACATATCTCTGCTACATTTCAGATTGCAGTGTTTTCATTTGTGAACAGAAAGATTGTTGAGAGTGGTGTTGGGTAACAGTGGAGCACCTGTAGGCCTTGCTGGGCTGTGAGAGCTCTACTGGTGGGGGCTGAGCAAGGACCACCTTGCTACTGCGTGCAGAGGACACCAGAATGGGGCTGGCCCCCACTGTAGATCGTAACAGGAATTTTTCCTACTTCTCAGAGAGCTGTGACTTTTTGTCCTTTAAACTTATATTTGCTAAATAAAAGGGATATGTGCACAGCATCATTGCGCATGTAGGTGCTTGGCGGCTCCCTTGCTCTCATCGTCTCTCCTCTCTCACACAGGCGTATGTGGGCTCCGCAGTCATGACTGACGAGACAGCTGTGGTTTCTTCCCCTCCTCCGTACACGGCGTATGCCACACCAACCCCTGAGGTAGGGACACCTGAGTATCCATGTGAGCGACGCTTGAGTTCTCTCTGCTGCTGTCCTGGTTGTTTTTGTTTTTTCTTTTTTAAACCTTGAGTCAATATTAGAGATACTAGAAATGTACTCTAAACCTTTTCTTCTTTAAACAGATTATTCCTTATTGCCTTTTGCTTTCTTGAAATAAAGCAGCTACTTTGTATTTTTATTTATGTTCAGTACATTTTGTTTTTTAAAGTAGACCTAAAAATGAATCGTGTTAATGATAATTGTTTTGGGTAATGAGATTTTGATGACTTATAGTTTATATGTAATGAATTATTTGAATTATTATAATCAGGAAAGAATGGTATTTTTATTTTGGAAAAAAGTAACCTTAAATCATATGTCAAATACCTGGGGTGTCCCCTGTCCTCAGGATGCCGACTGTCCACTGGTACATAGGTCAGTCTCTGTCTTGTGGTGTACCCTCCTTTTTTGTTAACTTTTAATTGTGAAATAATTATAAATTCTTAAGAAGTTACAAAGATGGTATGGTCAGTCTCATGTACTTTTCACCTGGTTTCCCAGTTGTTAATGTTAGATCAAATCAAAACCAGGCATTTGGAATTGGTATGTTGTTTATGTCTAATCCTATGTCATTTTATCACATATATAGATTGTGTAACTGCCACCTCAGTCAAGATGTAGAATTCTTCACAAAGTCTTCCTCCTGCTACACCTTGTTATAGTCACACTCTCCTTCCCCTTCACTGAACCATCAACCACTGATCTGTTCTCCAGCTCTATAGTTCTTTCATTTTAACAATGTGCATGGACCATGCAGCATGTTGAGTTTGATGGTTTTCACTCAGCCTCATGCCCTTGAGATCCATTTAGGTTGTTGTGTATACCAATAGTCTGTTCCTTTTTATTGCTCAAGCAGTGTTCCACGGTATGGATGTGACACATTTTGTGATGAGGGACATTTTGGTTGTTTCCAGCTTTTGGCTGTTGATAGTAAACCTAATGTAAACTCCTGTGTACAGGTTATTGTGCAGACATAGGTTTCATTTATCTGAGATAAATGCCCAAGTGTGCAATTGCTGGGTCAGATGTATGGTGAGTATATGTTAGTTTTTTAAGAAAAACTCGGACAAACTACAGGTACTCTAACATTTTACTTTCCCACCAGTAATATATGAGTAATCCAGTTCTCTACATCTTCACCAGCAGTTGATGTTGTTGCTCGTTTTTAATTTAGCTGTTCTAATATATATAGTGATTTCTCAATGTGGTCTTAATTTCCTTAGCCCTAATAGCTAGTGATGTTGACTATCTTTTTATGTGTTTATTTGTTATCTGTGTCTTCGGTGAAATGTCTCTTCATGTCTTTTGCCCATTTTTCTAATTGTCTTGTTATTTTTTTAATATTGATGTTTTTGAATTCTTATATAACATTTTCAGGATGTGAATTTTTTGTAAATACAGGTTGAGTATCCTTTATCCAAATGCTTGGGACCAGAAGTGTTATGGATTTTGGATTTTTTTAAATTTTGGAGTATTTGCACATACATAACGAGATATCTTGGGGTTGGGACCTAAGTCTAAACACAAAATTCATTTATGTTGTCATATATACCTTATAAACTTATTCTGAAGGTGATTTTATACAATTTTTTAAATAGTTTTGTACATGAAGCAAAGTTCATGTATATCGAACCACCAGAAAGCAAAGGTCACTATCTTGTATTGACACTTAAAAAGTTTGAGATTTTGAGGCATTTTGGATTTTCAAATTAGGGATGCTCAACCTGTATGTAGTCTACAGCTCGTCGTCTTCTCCTCCTAACAAGGCCTTTTACAGAGTTTTAAATTTGGATGCATTCCAATTTATCAGTTCTTCTTTTCTGGATTGTGCTTTTGTGGTCATGTTTAAGGCTTCACCTGGCCCAAGTTTCCTACGATTTTCTCCTATGTTATCTTCTAAAGTTTTATAGAGTTAGGTTTTACATTTAAGTCTCTGATCGTTTTGAATTAATTTTTTATAACATGTATCTATTTCTGGGTTCTATTGTGTGTATCTCTTTATGGGTTCTCTATTCTGTTCCATTGATCTATGTCTTTATCTTCCTTTGATACCTCATAGTCTTAATTATTGTAGCTATATAATAAGTTAAAATTGGGTAAACTGATCAATTCCTCCTCCCCCCCAATTCCTTTTTGGAATTGGTTCAGTTCTTCTGATTCCCCTGCCTTTCCATGTAAATTAGAATAAATTTGTTTATATCTACAGCAAAATTGTGTAAGGCTTTTGCAAGAATTGCTTTAAGCCTGTGAATCATGTTAATTTGGAGAGTTATCTTTACCTAATGGCGAATCTTCCAGTCTGTAAACATGCACTGCCTTTATATTTAGAGCCTCTTTGATTTCTTTCATCAGCATTTTGTACTTTTCAGTATAAAAATCCTATGCAAGTTTTTTTTTTTTTTTTTTTTTTTTTGAGACAGAGTCTCACTCTTGCCCAGGCTAGAGTGCCGTGGTGTCAGCCTAGCTCACAGCAACCTCAAACTCCTGGGCTCAAGCGATCCTCCTGCCTCAGCCTCCCGAGTAGCTGGGACTACAGGAACACGCCACCATGCCCGGCTAATTTTTATAATTTCTTTCTATTTTTAGTAGAGCCGGGGTCTCACCCTTGCTCAGGCTGGTCTCGAACTCCTGAGCTCAAACGATCCACCCACCTCGGCCTCCCAGAGTGCTAGGATTACAGACGTGAGCCACCGTGCCCGGCCTACAAGTTTTGTTAGATGTACAAGTATTTGTTTTTTTTTTTAGTATTTGATGTAATTGTATTTTTAATTTTAGTTTCCCCATGTTTATTGCTAGTATATAGAAATAGAATTGATTTTGTATATTGATCTTGTAGCCTGTAAACTTACTAAACTCATCCTTTTTTCTATAGATTATTTGGGATATACTACATAGACAATCATGTCATCTACAAATAGGGACAGTTTTATTTCTTCCTTTCTAATCTGTATGCCTTCTATTTCCTTACCTTGCCTCATTGCCTTGGTTGGAACTTCCAGTATTATGTTGAATAGCAGTGGTGAGAGAGGACATCCTTGCCTTGTTCCTGATTTTAGGGGGAATGCACTCAGTTTTAAGGATGCATTCATTTATTATGAATTTAGTGTTTAATTCAGTATTTAATAGGTATTGAATTTGGTATTTAATTCGTTTTTAACTATGCACTCAGTATTTAATGCATCAGTAAGTATGATAGCTGGATTTTTTGGCAGATACTCTTTATCAAGTTGAGGAAATTCTCTCCTCTAGGTTGTGAGAGTTTTTTTCATGAATGGGTGTTAGATTTTTTGAAATACTTTTTCTGCAATTAATTAATATGATCATGTGATATTTTTTAAGCCTGCTAATATGGTAGATTACATTGATTAATTTTCAAATACTGAACTAGCCTTTCATTCCCTGGAATAAACCCTGGTTGGTTATGGTGTATAATTATCCTTTTTGTGTTTTGCTTAATTCTTTTTTTTTTTGGAGACAGGGTTTTGCTCTGTTTCCGTGTGGCCCAGGCTAGAGTACAATGGTGTCATCATAGCTCACTGCAACCTCAAACTATCAGACTCCTGGGCTCAAGGGATCTTCCTGCCTCAGCCTTCCAAGTAGCTGGGACTATAGGCATGCACCACCATACCTGGCTGTTTTTTCTTTTTTCTGTTTTTTCAGACAGGGTCTTGCTCTGTCTCCTGGTCTAGAGTGCAATGGCATCATCGAGGCTCACTGCAACCTCAAACTGCTGGGCTCAAAGTGATCCTCCTGCCTCTGCCTCCCAAGTAGCTGGGACTATAGGCATGAGCCACGTGTGCCTAGCCTATGTCGCTGATTTCTACTTGTTGATACTTGTTAAGAATTTTTTCATCTATAGTCACAAGGGGTATTAGTCTGTAGATTTCTTTCTTTGTCTTATTTTGGTATCAGGGTAATACTGGCTTTATAGAATGAGTTGGAAAGTGTTTTCTGCTCTTCTGTTTCGTGGAAGAAATTGTGTAGAATTGGTGTTAATTCTCTTTAAACATTTGCTAGAAGTCTCTAGTGAAACTATTAATATCTGGGCCTGGAGATTTCTTTTTTTTTTTTTTTTTTTTTTTGAGACAGAGTCTCACTCTGTTGCCCAGGCTAGAGTGAGTGCCGTGGCGTCAGCCTAGCTCACAGCAACCTCAAACTCCTGAGCTCAAGGGATCCTCCTGTCTCAGCCTCCCGAGTAGCTGGGACTACAGGCATGCGCCACCATGCCCGGCTAATTTTTTTCTATATATTTTTAGCTGTCCATATAATTTCTTTCTATTTTTAGTAGAGATGGGGTCTCGCTCTTGCTCAGGCTGGTCTCGAACTCCTGAGCTCAAACGATCCACCCACCTCGGCCTCCCAGAGTGCTAGGATTACAGGCGTGAGCCACCGCGCCCGGCCTGGGCCTGGAGATTTCTAATTGCAAATTCAATATTCTTTCTTTCTGTCTCTCTCTCTTTTAATTTTTTTGTGCTTAAACAACAGACACACATTTTCTCATAGTTCTGGAGGCTGGAAGTTCAAGATCCAAGGTGCCTTGCAGCTTCTTAGAGGCCTTTCTCCTTGGCTTACAGACAGTCTCCTCACTGTGTCCTCACATTGCCTGTCCTCTACGCCTGCCACAACTTCAGTTTTCTTAATAGTTACAGGATTATCCAAATTCTCTATTTGGTATTGAGTAGGTTGTAGTAATTTGTACTTTTGAGGAATTGGTCCTTGTTACATAAGTTGTCTAATTTATGTATGTGGAGTTTTCATAGTTTTCTTATTGTCCTTGTGATGTCTGCAGAGTCCGTAGTAATCCTCATTGCATTCATTCTTGATATTGGCAATTTGTGTTGTCTTTTTTTTAACAGCTTGCTAGAGGTTTGTCAGTTTTTATTAATCTTCTCAAAGAATCAGCTTTTCGTTTTACTCACTTTTTCGATCAGTTTCATCGATTCTGTTTTTGTCTTTATTTCCTTCCTTCTGCTTGTTCTGTGGTTACTTTGTCTTTAGTTTTCAAAAGTTTGACTAACATCTGTGTATTGGTGTGTGTTTCTTTGGGTTTATGCTGTTTGGCATTCATTCAGCTTGAATATATATATATAGGCTTCAGTATTTTGCTAAATTTGGGAAATTTTAATCCATTATTTTGTGAATTTCTTTTAGCCCCATCCTCTTTCTACTCTCCTTCTGGCACTCTGATGACACGAATGTAAGGTTTGCCGTTAGTCCCACGTGTACCAGAGACACTTCATTGTTTTGGTTGGATCTGTTTTCTGTCTGTTATGTTCTAATTGGGCGATTTCTACTCTCTGTTCATGTTTACTGATTCTGACACTTCATTGTTTTGGTTCGATCTGTTTTCTGTCTGTTATGTTCTAATTGGGCGATTTCTACTCTCTGTTCATGTTTACTGATTCTTTCCTTTGTCATCTCCATTCTGTTAAGGCTATTCATTGAATTATTTATATTGTATTTTTTTAGTTCTAAAATTTTTTATTTTTTGCATCTTGATATATAAAAATTTGAATATATAACTTTATATATTTTTTACTGAGATTTTCTGTTTTTATGGTGGATATTTTCTATTTTTTCATTTATTTCAAGTGTCTGCATAATTGATCATTGAAATGTTTTTATGATAGCAGTTTTAAAATCCTTTCTAGATAATTCTAACATCTTTGCCATCTTGGTGTTGGTGTTTTTTATTGTCTTTTCTCATTCAGTTGAGATCTTCTTGGTTCTTGTTATGATGAATGGTTTTTGATCAAAACCTGGACTTTTTATTTTTTTATTTATATATTAATCTTTATTTCAAAATATTAGGGGGTACAAGTGTTCTTGTTACATGGATGAATGCTGAAGTCAGGGCTTTTAGTGTCCCCGTCACCGGAATAGTATACATTGTACCTGATATGTAAGTTTTTATCCCTCATTCCCTTTCCTCCCTCCCTCCCCCCTTATTAGTTTCCAGCATCCTTCACACCACCTGGTGACCATGTGTACCCATCGTTCAGCTCCTACTTACTAGTGAGGACGTGGTAAAATCTGGACATTTTAAGTACTATAAGACTCTGAATCTTATTTAATCTGTGTCTTAGCAGACCTCCTCTTGGGGGGCTGCTTTATCACTGCCAGGTGGAGGTGGAAGTCCAGGCTCCCCTCTGGGCCTTGGTTGATACCCAGGGGTTGCTGTGGGAGGAGGGGTGTTTGGGGGTTTAGGCTCTTACTAGGTCTCCACTGAGACCACCCTGTCTGGGAAGGGGAAGGGCTCCTTCTTACTGCTCCTCAAATAGCCTCTGTTGATGCCACGGTTGCCACTGAGTGGTCCTGAAAGTCCTCACCCTCCTCTAGGCCTCTGCTGATGTCATTCCAGTGGGATGGGAAGGGGCACCTTATTTCTGATGGTCGGAGGTGGGGGTTCTGGCTCCTCACATGGTCTCCATTGACACCAGAGAGTGGGATGGGGCTGTCTTGTTTCCGTCTGGCAGGGGCGAATTCTCGGCTTCCTCTCAGCCTTCTCCGACAGCTACTATGCTATGCGAGGGTGCCTTGTTACTGCTTGCTGAGCAGGAAGTTCAGGCTTTTCACACTTGGCCTTTGCTGGTGGGAGTTTGGGTGGGGCTGCAGGTTTTTCTGTGTCGTTTGCCTGAAATCGAGTGGTTGTGGTCTAAAGATGTTCTTTCTTGCTAGTTGCCCGTTTCCTTCTTAGATTCTTTGGTAGGGAGAACAGGCTCTTCTCAGGCCTTTTTAGTGTGCACTTATTGGCATTTTCAGGTTGCCAACTTCTCCGTTATCCAGTCTGGGATGTATGAAAGAAAAAGGAATCCCAGGGACGCACTGTGCATCTTCTCTTGGGTCCTAAAGTTCCTGGCCAGTCTGCCTCCTCCTCTCCACTATCCAGTCTCCTTGTGTCTGTCTGGTATATCACGTCCAGGGATTTTAGTTGTACTTAGCAGAGGAATTGGGGAAAGAATGTCTCCTCCATCTTCCAGAAGCAAAAGTCTTGTCTCCTGCATTTGTAAGGTGACAGGTTTAGATGCACACACACATTTGCTGAGCCGCAGCTCCCTTTTCTCTCCTGTATCAGAGCATTTGTCATGCACGACATCCATTGTAGTCGTCTGTACGCTTGTCTGCTCCCTCTCACCTGTGAGCACAGAAGGAAGCCAGACTCTGGGTATTTCTCAGCACGTGGTAGTCATTCGCTCAGTCAGTGGAGGGGGGTCTGCTGCCCACCGTCCACTTCTGGCAGTGCCCTTTCAGAGGTGCATGTGGCCGGAAAGCCGTCAGTCGCCTGTCTAGGTACCAGACCTCAGGCAACCTCATCTTCCGTATGCTGCCTGGAATTGCTGAAATTGGGCTGGGAGGATTCTGCTTCTAGGCTGGCTTCACCTGGAGAATACTGGTTTTGGATAAATCTTATCACCTGGTCCAACCTGATCATTTTACAGATGAGCAAAACAGGGCTCAGAGTAGTTAGGTAGGTGACTCACTGAAGGTCAAGGTAACACAACAACTGAATTGAAATCCAAATCTCTTGTAAGTCCAGTTTTTTCTTGTTGTATTTTTCTGCCTTCTTCATTCTACAGCCTGAAGGTGGACTCCATTTGTAAGTATTTTTTTAAACTAACCTTAAAGAAGGGGCATACACACTCTCACTTTTTTTTTTTATTATTGACCATTAAATGTTACCAATTACAATCTGGAGACCCAATTTTAATACAATATCAAGGGTTTCAAAATTGTCTTTCTAATGGGCCTGTTTCTTTTCAGCAGGCATACGGCTATGGTCCATACAGTGGCGCGTACCCACCAGGAACTCAAGTTGTCTATGCCGCGAATGGGCAGGCGTATGCTATGCCCTACCAGTACCCCTACGCAGGTAACTCGTGCCAGCCTTCCCTTCCTTGTTGCTCTTCATTTACTGGCCAGACCAGTGAAGCCTGTAAGAATTTTTATTTTTCAGTTTAAGGTTAAGTGAGCTAAGTTTTCTGATTATAGACCACAAATCATTCTACCACTATTCTTAAAAATAAAAAAATATATAAGCCTTTTGTATTTACAAAGCTAGAGTAGGCTTGATTTTTAGAACTTTGCTATTGTGTCCAGATTAGTTCTTAAGAAAAGAATTTGTATTTACTGGGATTCACTTATATTAAGAAGCAACCAAAATAGGCCCATTTTTAAAGGATGAGAGGTAACCTTTGACTTGTGTTTTCCCTCTGGTAATGACCTTGGAAAGTTGTCACTGCTGAGGTAATGATCTATTTTACAATGGAATGGAGGCCTGGAGGGCCTAGTATTTATTCTGGGCTTTGGACGTGTTCTTCCTATTTTTCACCTCACATGAAAGAAAGGGTAGGTGTGAGTGGTAGGTGTGAGTAGGTGTGAGTAACCGCTCATACACAGGTGTCACGTCCTGGGTCTCCTGGGCAAGGGGTTCTCCAGAATGGAGGCGTGAGAGAATGCTGGCTGCTGCCTGGGGCCATGTCGGCCTGGAGTGCCAGGAGGGAGGGGGAGGGCGGAGCTGTAGCTGATGGCCCGGTGAAGTCAGGCAGGGCAGGTGCAGGGGGCAAAGCACATCGGGTTGGTGCTGGGGGTTGGGTTGGGGGGTGGAACCCCCCAGAGCTCAGGTTGAGACAGGGAATGTGGGGGTCTACAGGAAGAGTAGTTGTCTCGGGCTGTGAGCAAAACTAGCACGGTGTCTCAGTGCAGAGGCAGTGGAAGGGGAGCTGTTACCAGAAGGGTGGGTAGTCACTGCTGGGGGTGTCCAGAGAAGTCAGAGGCCCCAAGATCGCACTCTTAGGTGGTGTTCTTGTAACTACTGATAGTTACTTTGGCTTCTGATACATTTAGCACCTAATAGGAGAGGTGGTTTTTTTGAGTAGAAATAAAGCTCGTATTCAAAATATTCATCTGTTCCTGGAATCTGATGTAAGTTCACCCAACTAGGAACGACTTTGGAGGATTCTGCCTTGCTTGACTTCTTTTCATGTCAAATTGAAAACCAATAAAATAATAATAAATAATCATGACAGATTAAATAGTTGTCCATCATCCTGTGATCTTAGTGCAAATATTTTTCTTTGAATTACAGTAAGTCCACACTTAACGTTGTTGACAGGTTCTTGGAAACTGCATTTTTAAGTGAAATGATGTGCAACAAAACCAGTTTTACCATAAGCTAATTGATGCAAATAAGAGTTAAGTTCCTACAGCGTATTTCTGGTCACAAAAATATCACCAAACTTCTAAATAAAGACCAAAACACTTCTAATATTAAACAGTGAAATAAAGGTGAGCTATATGTACATTTAAGAAAGATTAATAAAGGCAAGATAATTATTGACCCAGTTATTACAGTTTAGGGTAGAGGGTGGCTGGAACCTATACCAGCCCCTCAGGGCTTATGGTGGGAACTGGCCCTAGACAGGCTGCCATACCGTCTCGGGATACACTCACACACAGCCACACCTACTCAGACTGGGGCAGTGTAGACATGCCAGTTCACCTAGCAAAGGAAACTGGCGTATTCAGAGAAAACCCACACAGACCTGGAAGAAATGTCCAAACTCCACAAAGGCAGTGACTCCAGTGGGGAATTGAATTTTTTTTTCTCATCAACATTATAAAAAATGAATTAAATAAAATGACATTGTTGGAAGACTTGCTGTACTTTCCCCATATAAAGTAACTATTTTATCCTTGTAATCATGCATTGCCGTTTGTATTTCTAGTCTGATTTTTAAACGTCATATGTTTGTCCAGAATGCTACATAATACTTGTAAGTATTTTTAGTGATTGTATATTATCATATCGAGTAATGTATTGAACCTTCCAGCATTGGCTGTTTGTTTTTTTCTTTTCCCGTTTTTCTTTTTTTGTTATGATACTGCTATGGACATCTTCAATCATTTTCTTTTTTATTCCTATTGAATATGCATTAGAATATGTTTCTCTATATGGACTGTTTCCAACTTAGGATCGGTCAGCTTAATGATTTTTTGACTTTAAGGTGGTGTGAAAACAATATGTGTTCTGTAGAAACTGTACTTCAAGTACCCATACTCTGTTTTTCACTTTCAGTACCGTATTCAGTAAATTACTTGAGATATTCAACACTTTATTATAAAACAGGGTTTGTGTTAGTTGATTTCGTCCAACTATAGACTAATGTCTGTAGTCTGACATCAGCATTTAAAGTAGGCTATGTTAAGCTATAATGTTTGGTAGGTTTGGTATCTTTTTTTTTTTTTTTTTTTTTTGAGACAGAGTCTCACTTTGTTGCCCGGGCTAGAGTGAGTGCCGTGGCGTCAGCCTAGCTCACAGCAACCTCAAACTCCTGGGCTCAAGTGATCCTCCTGTCTCAGCCTCCCGAGTAGCTGGGACTACAGGCATGCACCACCATGCCCGGCTAATTTTTTCTCTATATATTTTTAGCTGTCCATATAATTTCTTTCTATTTTTAGTAGAGATGGGGTCTCGCTCTTGCTCAGGCTGGTCTCGAACTCCTGAGCTCAAACGATCCGCCCACCTCGGCCTCCCAGAGAGCTAGGATTACAGGCGTGAGCCACCGCGCCCGGCCAAGGTTTGGTATCTTAAATGCATTTTCAGCTTACGATGGGTATATCACGACATAACCCTGTTGTAAGTCAAGGAGCGCCTCTGTTAAATGAATACGTCAAAGGCATAGACTTTTTTTGATACCATTAAAAACCTCTGGATTATTTTGAGGGAAATCCCAGACTTTATATCACTTCATCTGCTAATATTATGATATGTCTTGATAGCATTTTACCAAGTTGATTCCCAGAACACTGTTCCAATATATAATGCCACCAGCAGTTGCTGATACATAGGTTTCTCTGTAGTTCCGTAAAGATTGCCTATTGTGATGCTCTAAAAGCTTTGATAGCTTCAATGGGTCTCAAGTGGCATCATCAAACTGCTTTAGTTTATATTTTTAGGATGGCTGGCAAGGATAAAGGTTGTCTTTGTGGTTGTTCCCCAATTATATTTCCTCTTGTGTGAATTATTTTCCTTTGCCCGTTTATCTGTTGGGGTCCTGATGGTGGTGGTAGGTTTTTGAGCCCTAGCCTTCCCACATGAGAGCCAGCCTCTTATTTAGCTTCCTGTCCACAGAACAGGGAGATCACTGCTGCTTTTTACTGTATAGAAGAGCAGAAGTATTGCAGAAGTAGTTGTACAGGGGATTTGTGGAAATCAGATTACATCCTTGTCCTTGACTCTCCTTAATCGAGTAGAAATCACACTCTCAAGGGCAGCACTTCTTATACTTGCTGCCAGAGGGGCTGAGTCAGAAGGGATTGTGACCAGCCAGCAGATACACGTGCTTAGGAAGGGCCGAGCCTGGTGGTTGTCCTGCCTCAGTGTGGTGACCAGGCAGCCAGCAGACCTGCTTGCTGTGAAGGCCAAGTGGGTTTGTGGTCGTGCCACAGCAGGTTGTAGCGACCACCAGATGGGTGCTCATGTCTGGTGCTTTGCCACCTCCCTGCCGTCCTGCCTGCTAGGGTCTCGCTGCCTATAGCTAGGCCATAGGCACCCTCCTAGTTATGCACAAAGTCCTTCTGTTTAATGTGATTAGGACCAGTGGTCAGTCAGCCAGCTGGAAAAGTACAGAGAGTGCCGTGTACGTCCTATAAGTGTCCTGCTTTAATTTAGCTTTGTTAATGGACATTGGGTCAGGTGTCTTTTGCTGTGGGGTTGAGGTCTTGTCTTTGAGTTGGCCCCTTTGCTTGCAGTCTTCCATTTTTGCCTTCTGGGGATCGTCCTCCTGATACATCATTGCACTGCAGTTGCCAGGGACAAGTCCACAGCGGACTTTCAGGTGTTGTGGTGACAGCACTCCCTTCCCCATCTTTGTAGTTTTCTCCATTCCATGACTCGATGGTAATTTGTAAAAGTGACCTTCCTTTATTTAGTCTGTACTGTATGTAGTCTCTAACTTAGTTGTCATAGGAACAGTATCTGCCTTTTTCTCATTCACATTTTGACCGTTTATATAACATTCAGTAAATTAAGTATGACTGAGAAATATCCACACCTGACTTTGGTGAGGAGTTAGCTTCCGGTAGGGGCAGAGGTGAGTAAGCAGGCACCACAAAAGGGTGGCCCCTGGTCCTGCAGTGAGAGGACCTCAGTGTGACCTGTGGCGGGGGGACCCAGAGTTTAGATTTTGTAGGGGATCTTTTCATTTGGTCAGCTTACAAGTTCCACTGTGTTACGTTTTGCTAGTTGGAGTTGCATAACTGAACATTTTTAAATTTTGAGGTTGCGAAAGTGAATGCCACAGTTCACTAGTTTTGAAATTTAAACATTGCGGTAGGAAGTCATTTACTTCCATTGCTGTTACCTATACCTGACCAGCCCTTAGATTTATGATGGTTTCATTCTGCTACTCTGTGCCTTTGATTTTTTTCTGTCTCCCGTCATCCTCTATTTAGTGTTTGGGTATTAGTGGGTATGAGTGCAGACTGTAGCCAGCGTGCCTGGGTGCCCTTCTTGCCCTTAGCCTCTGTATGCCTCAGTTTGCCCGTCTGCAGAATGGGGATAAGAATGTATTCAGTTAAGTGAGTCAGTGTGTACATGCATGTGATGTGGTAAGTGCTTAGATTGGTAAGCACTGGGAACGTTAGGCTCTGTGACACTGCTGGTTTCCCTCTGTGCTTCCTCTACATGTACGCATTATTACTGGATTAGTTTCTAGCTCTCCTAGGGTTGAACTGTTAAAGAAATAGGGGATCAAGAGGGAAAGTTAACCCTGGTGATACGTGAGAAATTTGCAAGCTCATTAGCTACTGGGCAGTATAGCTAGGAAGCATAGAGAACATTTCCAGTTGTAAATTTGAATCATGCAAATTAAATATTAAATTTGATTGAAGTTTGCTCTTTTAGAAGTTCTCACCTCTAACATAAATATTTATTTTTTTTCCTGTGAAGACATGTGATTGAAAATGAAGAGCAAGTTATATTAGAAGATTTAAGTTTAATTTAAAAATTGGTTTGCATGAACACCAAGAAGCTAATTTGCTTTCAATTGGCCTTTTCCTTTGTGGCTTTCAGTGGGCATTCCTGGCCTCTGTTGTCTGCACACTGTGTATCTCCCACACCCCCGTCTGTCTGCCCTCACAGCAGGTGTGGTGTGGAGGCCGAAGTGGAAATGAGGCTGGAATGTGCAGCTTCGTCACCCGCGTTAGGGACTTTGGCCCTTGGCCAGCCGAGGATCTTGATTTTCCTCCCAGTGCGGTGTCAGGGATGCAGGCCACGTGCTGCACCTGTGTGGAGGGGGTGCGGCGCACTCACTGCCCCCACACGCCCAGCAGCAGGCGGGGACGGCTCTGTTGTGATCAACACCATGTTCACAGCTGAGTGAGCTATTGTTTGTGTGAATGTTGGACTTCACAAACTCTCCTCAGAGGTATGTTTTTTTCTTTCTTTTTTAGGACTTTATGGACAGCAGCCTACCAACCAAGTCATCATTCGTGAGCGGTACCGAGACAACGACAGTGATTTGGCGCTGGGCATGCTGGCCGGAGCGGCCACGGGCATGGCCTTAGGGTCTCTGTTCTGGGTCTTCTAGAGGCCTTGAGATCTTGGTGTGCAGAGCGATAACCCTGTGTGCAATAATGTGATTTGCAGGGCATTTCTGTTTGTGGTAAATGTTTCTAATAATAGTTTTAATAGTTCTTTTGAAAGTAGTGACATCATAATCATAACTAGTCCATGTAAGTATCACAGAGAAGGACTGCACTGTTTAGCTAAAACACGGACTCTTTAGGGGCACTAGCTCATTCTAAGACTTTCCTAATGGAACTCTTGGAATACCTTATTTGAACATACCTGTTTTGAGAGGCATTTTCTTTTTAGCTTGTAGTGCTTAAGGGATAATTTGTGTTTGTGCTGTGCCAGTAATCTAGTGATACATGAGTAGAGGAGTGATTGTGGCAAGGAAGACAGCTTCTCATTTAACTTCAGACCTTCAAACCTCAGACCGGAACTGGCTGCGTGTCACCTTGGGCGTGGTGGGCCGGTCAGCTCCCGGCAGCTTCCTGAGGCCGTGACGCGAGAGCGCCGGACCCCCCTCTGTCTCTGCAGGCCCCAGCAAGGCTGGCACTCAGGATGACAGGGACATACATCCCCTCTTGGGGAAAGGATGCTTCAGAAACCTGCCTAACCCTAGCTGCTTATTCTCGTGTTATTTTTGTATGTTTTTGGTAGCGATAGTTGGGAAGCATCCCGAATTAGGGATTGATTTGTGCCTCAAAGTTTTAGGGCTTTATCCTTCAAAACTTGAAGAAGGCAGAACAGTAACAAACAAGTGTGTGGAGGTAGATTTGCTTTATTCAGAGACGTGGTTTTAGGTCTGCTTTGGGTTTTTTCTCGCTGCCTAAGCCTACTCATAACCTATTTTTCTACTTGTGAGAGTGATGTGAAAAGAATGGTGAGGGAGACGGTGGGAGGGCCAGAGTGAGAATGTTCCTATTCCAGGCCTTCTGGGGCTGTGCTGGGTGGAGGACGCTCTTCTGTCCCGTTGAAGGCCTGTCCTGTGCCAGAGTGTGGCCCTGTGGCTGGAACGAACCGTAGCAGGAAGACTCAGGTTGAAGGGAAATGGGGCCCAGGGACCCTAGGGACATGAGGGACCTGCTCAGAGCATCCCTCAGCTTGGCCGGGAGCCCAGCTGTGTTTTGTTCCTGACCCACATGTGATAGAGAAGCTTAGAGCATTCGCTTTTGAGCCCCAAGATGTGTGACTTCTGGAAATCCCATGGTCTTGCCTTTCTGTCAAATATTCTTATTTCCAGTATTATGAAGTTCCAAAATGATGAAGTATGTATTTCAAATATTCACATTTCTGTTATTTCACATTTCAGAGCTCCTAAAGACTCCGGTTTTCTGTCCTGCATGCTGTGAACAGCGTACTTTTGCAAGGGCAGTTTAGCACAGTGACTGTGTCTCCCACGTTCCATGTGGTCCCGTTTTCCCCAAAATACGCTCCAGGTAGCACAGACTCTGCCTGGCTGGTTACGTGATTCCTTCTTGCTGTCCTGCCCAGTCGCTCCGTCTGAGGACGCACACAGGTCTCCATGTGAAACCAGAGGCCAAACGACCTGGGTGGTGACCCCAGGTTTGTTTTTTCTCCAGTAGTAGGGGTCTTGTTGACTTGGGAGTGTCTGTCTTCCTGGAAGGAATGTTTTTGCCTGTCATCCCTGGATAGAAGCAGAGTGTGACAACACTAGTGTCAGGGGTTTAACATGCTGTTTTGAGGATTTTACATGCTGTGTGATGAGAATGGCTTTGTTCAGATTGTGACCATTGTCAGAGCTGTATGCTTTACTTTCCACCTACTAACAGCTTTTCATGTTGCATCAAGTGTTAATTGAACTTGGAGTTACTGGGTGGGAATTATGGGCACCACAGAATATTTAGTTATGCCACTTGGGCGCACTTGAAGCAGATGTCTCCCTGTGCTCTTCTGGCTGAAGAGGAGAGGTATGGATGGAAGCTTGGGCACCTGTGTGTCCCAGTCCCCGTCCCCTGTGGGGCCAGCCTCATGAGGCAGTCACAGTGGGGCCCGGAAGTTCCCTGTCAGTAGAGACTTGGGCCTGGTGTGACATGCACACTGTGGGTGAATGGGCTCAGATCATTTCCCTGCCACAACTCCTGTAGATGCCAACCTTCTGTTGCCTCTGTTTCTCAGAGACGTCCTTTGTTAAGTGCGTGAGTTGGAAGGTTTCTTGTTCATGTTTGAGGAAGCATTTACCTCCATGTGTATTTTTAAATAATGATCTGTACTTGGGAGAAGTTGGCCATTGCCATTGTACACATAGCTGATGTGATCTTTTAGTTCCTTGAGCTGACTTCAGCGTTTTGGGGACTAGAGAGAAGAGGGAGACCTATGGTTAATGTCTCAGATTGTCATTCAGGAACAAGGCTAGACCTTGTTTTAGGCCATCCAGGACAAGGATCACCATCTGGATCATGAGAAGAAGGTCCTGCAGTTGAGACAAAGTGGCCCAAGTGTATTTTCCACATCAAGTGTTGGTGTTGTATAATCTTTCTTTTCCTTCCCTAGTTTGTGTAGACATAAGGCATGGAATGCAATTCCACTTTTCTTTCCAGAGTTGATCTTGTTTGTAATTGCCTCCCCATTACTAGTATCATGTTGTGTCTACAGAACCTATTTTCCCCTCCTGTATATGCAAATTGTACATTTATAAGTGAAAATGTCAATACATTAAATGATCGTTAACCTTAAAGCATGTTTCATTGTGACTTCTGTTGTCTTTTAAATGTTATTTTGTAGCAACACACCATCAGCTTGTTCTGCTGCCGTGGACCCTAAGAATGCCGTTGATTGAGGACCTGCCAAATGCTAGAGAATGTATTGTCACATCAGAGAAAAGCAAGTCACTCGGTTCTTACAATAACTGTGTTAAAGGCGTTATTATCCACGTTCCACTGGATGAGACTGAGGCTCAGAAGTTCATTTACTCAGGAGCGCACAGGTAGCAGGTGAAGCCTGCGTCTCTGAGGTTAAAGCGTGTTCTTTTTCCCTGTGCCATGTGCATGAGAGAGTGATTTCCACAGACATGGGTGGTCTGTGTAATCACACTGTTAGGGTAGCTGTTAGAAAACTGACAGTATTTTCCTTGACCTGATCACCTTGGTGGTGTGTTTGCAGTAACTTCTCTAGTGTCTTTGGACACATGACTTTGTGTTTTTTGTTTCTTTTAAAAATTATTTTAGATTTCCTTTGGTTCCTGAATTACCTCAGTCTCCTCTGGGCTGATTTTTCTGTCTCACATGTTGCAGACTCTAGTTACGTGGTGATGGGTGGTTGCCTGTTACAGTTTAAGATGGGGAGTCCCACCCTAGGAAGCTGGGTCTCACGGTTTTGTTTCTTTCCGGAAGAAGCCTCGATTCTTCCAGTGTTCCAATCCATTGTTTCTGGATGTGAGGTGAGCGTGGGGACCACACAGGCTCTCCAGCCTGACTGTCCCATCTTCTGAAGACTGGCCTTCCTGTGCCTCTGGCTACCTCCAGGGCTTGGCTTGTTTTCTAATTTACTTCAAAAGTTAAACAAAAAGGAAATATTCAGTAAACCATCTCTTATCCGCCCAGTTCCACTGATACTGGTCTATTCATCCTTCATGAGTTTCTTTATGCAAAGTAAGCTGATATGTAGTAATAAGCTGGTATAAACATAGATTCACATTTTTTTTCTCCCTTTTTTACACAAAAGTATACCATACATACCAAGATACCCAATTTTTGTCTTGAGACTAAATTTTGGTCTTGGGGTTAAGGCCTTCCCAAAAGAGCTTTTTAAATGTGATTTGTATCTTTACTTAATATTAGTCATATTAGAAAATTTGAGAAATTAAAAAACTTTAAAAAATGATAAACCTATTATATAGTGACATTTAAAAAATAGAGTTCATAAAAAAATACTTTTCAAAACAAAATCAGGCATGGCATTGTTTTCTCATTTAGAAGGTTTTCTGCAGTGTCTGGCTTACTGGAAGACAGCTGCTTCCCGTAGCAGCATTTCATCTGTTGTGGTTTGGGTTTTGGTTGGGGTATTTGAGGGGAAAATGGCCTCACACAGCTGTGTAGCTGGAAAGGGAGGACCTAGTGGGGTTCTGGGGCACCCTCGGGTCCTTAGGTCATACCGTGACAATGCGACAATGCCGATGTGGGTTGGCCTGTGCCTTATTTTTTCCACTTACCGTGTCTGAGTATTTCTGTCAGTTCATAAAGGACCTCCTCATTCATTTTAATTGCCCCACGGTTTATCCAAAACCCTTTGACTTTTGCTATTGCTTACAATGCTAGAATATACAAAAGTCACTCCTCCGGGCACCGGGGCTCTCCAAGGTGGTGTGGACCTGGCGGGTAGCTCAGAGCTCTTATGTGGTCTGCACCTCCAGATCACACTGGGACCCCAAAGTGCAAAGCAGAGGCCAACTGCTGTCGTGAGCCAGCCCAGGTCTCAGCAGCTGGGTGCTGAAGAGCTTTATTTCTTGTTCACATCTGACTGTTGCTCTTGCCTTACCCACTGGAGGGACAGAGAGCCTGACTTGACTCACTGCTGGGCACTTAGCAGCCGTGTGGCTTTGGGGACAGCGTGACTTGTCTGCTTCTCTCTCTGTACAACAGGCCCAAGAAGGGAGCACCTTGAAGGACTGTGATGTGGATTAACTGAGTCAGTACAGATGTGAAGCACCTACTGGGGTGGGGAACCTGCGGCCTTAAGGCCACATGTGGCCTTCTAGGTCCTCAAGTGCTGCCGTTTGACTGAATCCAATTTTACAGAACAAATCCTGTTACTAACCGTGGTCGGCACCTTTGTATGCTGAAAGTAAATGTTCATTATGACGGCCTTCAGGGGGTGATAGACCGGGTGATGGACACGGGTGTGCCCAGGTGCCAGCCCTGAGGCCCCAGGGTAGGCCCGCGCTCATGCATGGCTTGCTTGCTGGCTCTGGGGCCTGTGGGCCTGGGACTGGCCCGGCAGCGATGAGGCAACCCTACCACCTTGCTCCCATGTTACCTGTTACCTTGGGGAACACGACTCGGCCGCCTTGCCAACGGCTCAGGAACATTGAGGTCCAAGCTCCAGTGCCTAGGAGCTGCTCAGAAATGCATTTTCCTGCGACTGAACGTGCTGAGGAAGTTGGAGGTGGGTGGGAGTCTGGCCGTTTACCAGCCCCCAAGAGCCTCTGCAGCCTTGGCTGCCCTGCCCTGCCCTGCCCTGCGGATACAGCCTTCCCCTGCTCCTGCCTGCCTGCCTGCTTGCCTACCGTGCTCTGGAGTGCTGGGCAGGCCTCCCTCCAGCTCGGCACAGTGCTGAGAGCAGACCCTGGACAGGCACAGCTCCCCCCCTCCTGCTGTGCTGGCAGACCCAGGGGTAGACATTGGCCAGTGGGGGGGGGAGGGGTAGGGGCGGTGCCTGGCACCAGCTTTGCATGGCTCTCCTGGGAAGTGGGAGTCAGGTCAGAGGCGCCTCCCCCGGGCCCCAGGAGAGCCGGCAGCTCAGCCAGGATGACATTTCCTCAAAGAGGGTCACGCCAGTGGGCAGTGAACCCGGGGTGCTCCTGAGCAACACCCCAGGGAGGCCCTGCCTGGTTCTTTTATTTACCTGTCACAGGCCAGGTGAGCACCTTGGGTCCCCTCAGGGAGGTGTGCTGGGCAGGGCACCCGTGGAGGCTGCTCAGTCCCAATTCTCAGGAGCGGCCTCACCTGCCTGGTGGGGACAGATGCAAGCCACGATCTGGTCAGCAGATGTGCAGCAGGGACCGTTAGGGAGGACTTGGGGCTGCACTGAATTCAATTTCCATCGCTTCTCTGGCTATGGACCTGGACAGTGCGGTCACCTCCTCTATGAGGTAGGCACTGGTGGGAGCACAGACCTCCCTTCCCTTTATCTCCTCCGTTCCTTTCCTAGACTCATGGTTCCGTCCCAGAGCAGTAGCAGCGGCGCCCGGGAACCTATCAGACATGCAGTCCACCCAGCAGGGCCAGCCTCCCGAATCAGGGCGCTCCCATTGCCGGTTCTACTTTGAGAGCCACTGGACTACAGTGGACTTCCCCCTCCTGGACACCCGTCCCCTCCCCACAGTCCCTCCCACTCCCCCACACTTCTCTGTGCAGCGCTAGTTCTGAGAGCTGCCACTGGGTGTCAGAGCAGCCTCAGGAATGTTCCAGCTGTCCCACCTCTTCCCAGGCCGCCCCAGGGCTGCTTGTTCAAGTCTGGGGACTGAGCACAGAAGAGGCAGTGTGTGGCTCAGGGCGTGGGCCCAGTTTCAGAGTCATAGTCCTCGTGCCTGTGCTCCTGCTCCACGGTCATGAGCTGGGCTTGGGCTGTGCACCTGCTTCTGGTCCCTGACCCGTTTCCGAGCCAGAAGGGGCACCAGACGGATGAGGTCCTGAGAGAAGGGGCTTGCTGAAGGTCACCCCTGAGCCTCTGTCAGGGGGGATGTGTTTCCCTGCCCCTTGCTGGCTGCCCAGGGTGAGTCATCTGGGCATCGAATCGGTGCACATGGTAAGTGTCCTACATGGCGGAGACCAGGGCACCCCACAGTGCCTTGTAGCGTGTTACGGGGTATGGGAGGGACATGCCTAACTCTTTGCCCGCAACTCGGGCCAAGTCGTATCTCCCTCCTTTTGCCCCATGAGGCTTCTCCAGCCACCACGCGCCGTATCCCGCTGTGAGCCCCGGCCAGAGCCCTGGGACCCCTCACATCCAGTCCTCACAGGTGGGCCTCCCTTCCCTGCCTGGTCTCGTCACACCAGTGTTGAGGCAGCCCCTGGGCTGTGTGTCCCAGGCACCCCCGGCCTTGCAGCTGCACTGCCCCACTGCCACCACAGGCCTGGGGCCTGCCAGCCTCCTGGCGAACACGTCCACGCAGGCTTTGCCCCTTAAGCCCTGCCCTGAGTTCAAGGCCCACATGCCCCCGTGTACGCTGACCACGTGCCCGGAGCAGGCCAGGTCGCTGCCTGCTGCCAGGGCAACCGGCAACGCCCTCCCAGTGGGCGCTCGCCAGCCACTGGGTTTCCAGGCAGGGAGCAGGTGTGGAGGCCACCGGCAGGGCGGGCTGGGAGACACGGACCCTTGGGCAGGCTTGGGCGGCAGTGGCTCCAGGCCGGGGACTGGGAACCTGGAGGAGTGGCTGGGGGGATGACAGCTTCGTGGGCCAAGCTGGGGAGCACGTGAGTTGTGTTGCTGGGGTCTGTTGTCGGGGGAGGGAAGTGATTTCTGACGGAGCTCTGGGCTTGGCTGGGGGGACTCCAAGGTGGGGGTTGGGGGCAGGGACTCAGGACTGCAGGGTGTGAAGGGTGAGGTTTGTCCTGAATGTCTAGGAGGGACTGTCTGGATGCCGGTGCAGAGGTCTGGGGCACGGGGTGGTAAGGGGCGTGGGGTGGGGCATGGGGGGCCTGGCGAGGCAGCACTGGAGGTGCCACATGGAGGGCAATGGTGACTTTGACACGGTTCGTGGAAAATGGAGAGGACAGGAGCAGGGCGGCAGGGCGTGCGCACAGTTCCCCGTGCCCATCCTGGAGCTTTCCGTGCCTGGAGTCCTCGGGCAGGGGCCTGGGCTCCCCTGGAGCTTGGGGCAGCACGGGCCCTGCGCGGGGCGTTGGGCCGGCTGAGTACCGCGGGGCGTGGGGCCTGTGGAGCTCCTTCCACTCCTCACTGACATCCCCTCGCCGGGCGCCAGCTGCGGCCACTGGCCAGCACAGGAGCACGAGGGGTCCAGGTGGGCACAGCTTGCCCTTGGGAGGCTCTGCATGGACACCGCATGCCTGGCCTCGTGCGGAGTCTGCGAGTGCTCACTCGCCACACCGACAGCCTCAGTCCTGCGCTCTGCGTGTCCAGTGCCCGGGTGGCCAGTATGATTGCCATCTCCGCTGCCTGCGCAAGTCTGGCCCCGTGTCAGCTGCATGAGTCACCCAGGCCTGGCTGTCGATGGTGCCCACGTGCCACCTGGCACAACACAGGGTCTGTAGGAGAAGCCCCATCACGGCCCGGGGAGGCAGAGGGGAGCTCTGGAGAGAGAAGGCCCGGCTGTCTCTACTCCTCCTCACATCCTCCCTGAGCCTCAGCAGCCCCATCTTTAAAATGGGACAATGCCAGCATCTGCCCCTGAAGGTTGTGAGGGTGAGGAATTAACAGGCACAAGCCACCCTCAGAAGAGCATGTGGCAGAGCCGGTGCGCTGAGGGCTGCTTGCAGGACGGTGTTTACAGGGGAGGTCACTGAAGCCCAAGTGCTCAGCACGGCAGCGGTGGAGTTGCCTAATAACACTCTGTTGGATACTCAGATTGGAAGGTGACATCTGATTAAGATCCAAAGCGTGTCACTCCTGGCAAACACTCAGGCCATCTGTGAGGAAGTGGCCTTGACTTGTTCAGGGCTAAAGCCTCGGCTGGTTTCCCAAGACACACCAGGAAGGCAGCAGGAGCCCCACTGCCAGGTAATAGGAAAGGCCTCTGGTCCTCAGGCCCCCAGCCCCAGGGGGCTGGAGGTGGAGACTGGTCCCAAGGGGCGGGTATCTGGAGCAGCCCTGAGCCTGGGGGCAGGAGAGTAGGGGCTGGGAGCAGGAGGAGGGACCAGCTGCAGACAGAAGAGCTACACTTACGGTTTCCCCAAGTTGTTGATCAAATTCCCCGGGTGTTGTGGCAGCGCCATGCTCTGGGCCTCGCCCCAGAGGGTCTCCTTCAGTGGGCCTGGGATGGGGCTGGGCAGTGGGATTTCAGGGGGTCTGAATGTGAGCTGAGCTTGGAGTGGGGAGGGAGGCCGGCCTTTCTCGGGTGCCCTGGCACCATGCTGAATGTCCTGCAAGCTGAGTTCTCCCTCAGCAGCCAGGGCCACACGGCAGGGAGGGCGGGAGCGGGGCTTTCCCAAGGTCTGTCTGACACGAGTCCACACTCCTGACCTCGTGCAGCCCATGGATGCGGGGCCGGACCTCTGCCCGGTGGCCAGGCCTGTGCCTGCTGGAGACCTCTTGGGCATGGCCCCCGGGCATGCGGGGAAGACTTGTGTCCTGCTTGAGTCGTGAAAGGAAGACCTGACTTAACGTTGCCTTGCTTGGCGGTGGAAGCTGTGACCAGAAGTAACATGGGGACGTTTTGTTCAGTGTCTGAGGGCATCCATTCATCCGTCCACGCATTCACTCCTTCATCGTTTCATCAAATGCTCTCTGAGTAACTGCTCTGTGCTGGGTCCTGGATGTGGCCTGGTGCCACGAGCTTGTCTGGCAGCCGTGTGGGAATCCGGAAACGGAGCTCTTCCTCCCGCGGATCTCCCTGTGCTGGGCGCTGGATCAGGAGCAGAGCACACCTGGGCTGCTCCTTCCCTGCTGGACCCTTCCCGGGCATCTTTGCTCCCTGAACAACCTGCAAGGCACCTAGGCTGAAGGACACACGGACACAGCCTGTCAAGCCCCCAGATCTCAGCTCTGTGTGGCCAGCTGTGAGCTGGGGTGCTGCGGAGCACAGGCCGGGAGGCACAGGGGCTCTCAGAGCCATGTTGCCACAGGGTGGGGGTGTTGGAACCCCAGATCATTACGACTTGGAGCCCCCAATAAGTCAAAGCAAGTATTTTCCTACTGGAGGAGTGTGCATAGAAAAGCCAAGTTCTGGGATGCACAGACCCCCCCAGAAGGAGTCTGCTTCAGGGGTGGGCACCGACTTCGCTCCTGGGGGGTGGCCTGGAGCCCAGAGGTGGGAGCTCGGTGCCTGGAGTTGGACTGCTTGCTGTCAGGCCCCTCCCTGGCTGTAGGACGTTGGCAGGTTACAGCCTCTCTCTGTCTGCATCAGCTTATCTGGGAGATTGTGGACAGCTGTGTGCAGAGCAACTGGTACAGTGCCAGGGACAAGGATGCGCTCAGAGCACCTGCTCTTACTGTTCATCACTAGTGGGGCCCAGCACTAGCCATCAGGCCTCTTGCTGTGGCCGCTCCTCCAGTAGCTGTCCCATCCCCGTATTAGGGCCTGTGCTTAGGAACTCCCCTCCGTCATGGCCAGGAGCCCTGCCGCCCCCTGGCTCCCACTACCCCTGCCTGCACCTGTCCACCACCCTGCCTACCCTTCTGCTCCTGCCTTGGCTAAGCCCTGCCCTCCAACGGGCTACCTGATGTGCTTGCTCTTTGCTGCCCTGTGGGCTCCTCTGGGACAGGTCAGCGACACTACAGACACCTCTGAGCAGCTCCCCTCCTGTGTCGCCCTGCCCAGGAGCTCCCACCTGCATGTGCCTGCACAAGCTCTCCTCAGGCCAGTCAGGCCTCGCCCTGCTCAAGGAGTGCGAGTCCAGAGACCTAACTGCGCCAGTGTGGAGGGGGCAGTGTGGTGGGCACCTCCCCCACTGCTGGTGGGAAGGTGCAGGGTGCCATTTTTCTGGAGGGCAATTTAATATTAATAACATGTATTGAAATCCTTAAAAAATGTACTTACTCCTTGACCTTGTACTTCCGGGTATCCAGCCAAAAAGATAATGCCAAAGGCAGAAAAGTCTCATGCACACGATGCTCATCATGCATAGTTAGCTGAAGACCGGAAGCATCTTAAGTGTCCAGCAGTGGGAATGAAGTAGATCATGTCACAAAGAACCATTGGAAGTAAATAAAGACCATGAACATCATAACAGCTGAATGGAAAAATCAGGAAAAATGGCTGTGTGATTATTACTATAAAAACAATGTTGGTTGCTTCCTGCAAAGAAACCCACATTGTGACCTGGAGCCTGTGAGTATGAGACCTTGTACGGTGAAAAGGATTTTGCAGATGCAATGAAATTAAGGACGTTGGGATGGGAAGATGAGTCTGGACTATCCAGGTGGGCCTGATGTCATCTCAGGGATCCTGTGAGAGGGAGGCAAGAGGGGAAATCCGGGAGCAGGTGGGAGGACGGGGCAGAGGCTGGATGATGCACTTTGAAGGTGGGGGAGGGGCTGAGCCCAGGAATGCGGGCGCCCCTGGCAGCTGGGACAGGAGAGTGCATGCTCCCCTGGGGCCTGGGGGTGCAGCGCTGCCAGCACCTCCATTTCAGCCCTGCAGGGCACGTTCAGACTCCTGACCTCTACAGCTGTAAGAGAATACACTTGTGCGGTTTAAGGCACTAAATTTGTGGTAGTTTGCTACACCAGTAATAGGAAACTAAGGTATTAATAGTTCAGTTTCCCTGTAATCCCAGCACTCTGGGAGGCCGAGGTGGGAGGATCGCTTGAGCTCAAGAGTTCGAGACCAGCCTGAGCAAGAGCGAGACCCCGTCTCTACTAAAAATAGAAAGAAATTAGCTGGACAACTAAAAATAAATGTAGTAAAAATTAGCAGGGCATGGTGGTGCATGCCTGTAGTCCCAGCTACCTGGGAGGCTGAGGCAGGAGGATCACTTGAGCCCAGGAGTTTGAGGTTGCTGTGAGCTAGGCTGACGCCACGGCACTCTAGCCCGGGCAACAAAGTGAGACTCTGTCTCAAAAAAAACGTTAGTTTCTTTAGTAGTTATAGGACTGCTTAGATCACCTATTTCATCTTGGTTGAGTTTTGGTCATTTGTGGTTTTAGAGAAATTGGTCCATTTCTTCTAAGTTGCTGAATTCATGAGTGTAAAATTATTCCTATTCCCTTATTAGCTGCTCAGTGGCAGTGGGAGCAGCAGTCATTGCTCTGCTTCATTCCTGATACGGCTATTTTATGTTTTCTGTCTTCATTTTTGGCTGTTTTGCTAGAGATTTGTTAATTTTATTGCTTTTTTGTTTTAGAAGAACTGGCTTTTTGTTTCGTTGCTTTCAAAGTTGTTTTCCTATTTTCCATTGTATTGATCACCACTCTAATCTTCATTACTTCCCTCTGCTCGCTTTGGGTCCATTTTGCTTCGCTTTGAGACACACAAAGCCTCATGTGTAGCAAAATGCTGTTTATTTTGAGCATCTGGGTGCAGATGGGTGGAGGCGAAAAAGCCTCCACCCTGAGGGAGGGGAGAGCCTTGGGTTTTATTGAGGGTTTTTCCAGGAGGAGTGAGTACCGGGGCCAGAACAGCCGCTGTAATAAAATTTTTTTAAACAAACAGCTCCTTGGAGCCCGGGCACATCCACCCTGCAGCTCCAGCCTGGACCTTATCAGGAGAGAGAGAGAGGGACGGAGAGACTTTGTCCCTGTGGTGGGGGCGGGGGAGGGAACGCTGGCTGTAGCTGTCTGTCAGATTTACCATGTCCCGACTCTCCAGACTCCTGCGGCTGTTGTTTCACAAGCCTAAGTTTTGCATTAACCACGTTCTGTCCTGTACATACTTTTCCGGTTCCCACCTGGAACAAACCTAACACCCTTATCCTGGTTTCTTGAGTGGGGACTTAGGTTGTTGGTTTGACCCGTTTCTTCTTTCCTAGTGTAGCATTCAGTGATACAAAACCTCTTCTCAGCACTGCTTGTGCGGCGTCCCACATGTTTTGATACGTTCTATTTTTATTTTCACTCAGTTCTATGTATTTTTTTTGAAATTTCCTTTTTCACCCATGAATTATTTAGAAGTGTGTTATTTAATTTTCACATGATTGGAGATTTTCTGTTTTCTTTCTGTTATGAATTTAGTTTTATTCCATTGTTGTCAAAGAATATACTCTTCAAGATTTCTGTACTTTTAAATTTGTTGAGGTTTACTTTATGACACAGGATAATGTCTCCCTTGGTGGACGTTTCATAGATGCTTGGAAAAAATGTGTGGTTTGCCATTGGGTGGAGCGATCCTGTCAGTGGATTGTGTTGCTCTGGTTTTCTGTCTCCTTGCTGATTGTCTGTGTCATAGTTTTATCAGTTGCTGAGTGTAAAGTTAACTGAAAATTGGTTGAAGACCTAAATTTAAGTCTAAATTTAAATTTATTTTTAAGTGTAGAATTAAGTGGCACTGAGTAATTCAGTGTTGTGCAATGATTGCTGTTACGTATTTTTAGAACTTTTTTTTTTATTGTAATGCATGTTTTATTTATTTATTTTTTATTTCAGCTCATTATGGGGGTACAAAAGTTCAGGTTATATATATCGCCCATGCCTCCCCATCCCCCCGAGTCTGAGCTTCAAGTGTGTCCATTCCCTAGACAGTGCGCATCACACTCATCATGTAGGTATGCACCCCTCCCCTCCCCCGACCCCCAGCCCCCCCAGTCAGAACTTGAAGCGTGTCCATTCCCCAGACAGTGCGCATCGCACTCATCAAGTAGGTATACACCCATCCCTTCCCCCCAGCCCCCACCCCTGTCTGATACCCAATTGGTGTTATTCCCAAATGTGCACTCATGGAAACCAGTTTGCTGGTGAGTACGTGTGGTGCTTAAGCTCTGTACCCATTAAGCAGTAACCTCTCATTTCCTGCTGTCCCCAGCCCTAGGTAACCGCTATTCTACTTCTGTCTCTACGAATTGCCTATTTAGATACATCGTATAAATGGACGCATACAGTATTTGTCCTTTTGTGTCTGGCTTATTTCACTTAACACAATGTCCTCGGGGTTCATCCATGTCATAGCAGGTGTCAGAATTTCCTTCCTAATTTTAAGGCTGTATAATCTCTCAGTGTGTGTATATACCACAGTTTGTTTATCCTACTTATGTGTTAATGGGCACTTGGGTTGTTTGTACTTCTTAGCTATTGTGAATAATGCTGCTGTGAACATTGGTGTACAAGTATCTTCCTGAATCCTATTTTCACTTCTTTTGAGTATATACCTAGAAGTAAAATTTCTGAGTCATATGGTGATTCTATGTTTAACCTTTTGAGGAACTGCCAAACTGTTTTCCACAGTGGCTGTACCATTTTATATTTCTACCAAAAATGCGCAAGGGTTCCAGTTTCTCCACATCTTCATTAACACTTATTATCTTGTTATTTTTCTTTTATTATTATTATTTTAATTTTTATAATAGCCATTGTAGTGAGTATGAAGTGCTTTCTCATTGTGGTTTAGATTTGTATTTCCCTAATGTTTAATGATGTTGAGCATCTTTTCATGTGCTTCTTGGCCATTGTTATGTCTTCTTTGGAGAAATGTCTATGCAAATCCTTTGCCCATTTTTAATTGGGTTATTTAAGGTTTTTTTTTTCAGTTGTAGGAATTCTTTATATGGTCTAGATATCAATCGCTTATCAGATATATGAATTGCAAATATTTTCTCCCATTCTTTGAGTTGTCTTTTCACTCTCTTGATGCTATAATATTCTTTGATGCATTAAAGTTTTTAACTTTGATGAAGTCTAATTTGTCAATTTTTTTCTTTTGTTCCCATGCCTTTTTTGTCATATTTAAGCAATTATTGCCAAATCCAAATCATGAAGATTCTTCTCTATTTTCTTCTAAGAATTTTACATTTACAGTTTTTAAATTTAGGCCTTTGATACATTTTGAGTTAATTTTTATATGTGGTGTAAGGTAAGGCTCTAATTTCATTCTTTTGCATATGGATATCCAGTTTTCTCAGCACCATTTGTTGGAAAGACTATTCTTTCCCCATTGAATGGTCTTGGCACCCTTGTGGAAAATCACTGTGAGGGTTTGTTGCTGGGCTCTGTCTATTCTATTCCATCACCACACTTCTGATCGCTGCAGTTTTGTAGTAAGTTTTGAAATCAGGCAATGTGGGTCTGCCATCTTTTCTTTTCCAAGATTGTTTTGGCTATTCGGAGTTCTTTGGAATTCCAAATGAATTTTAGGATGGATTTTTATAATTCTGAAAAAACACCATTGAGATTTTGATAGGGATTACACTGAATCTGTAGATCACTTTGGGTAGTATTGTCATCTTAACTATGATAAGTTTTCCAATCCATGAACACAGGGTGGTGTCTTTCCAGTCCTTTAAGTCTTCTCTAATTTCTTTCAACAATGTTTTGTACTTTTCAGTGCACAGGTATTCTGCCTCTTTGGTTAAATTTATTCCTAATTATTTTTTTTCTTTGTGGTGCTATTATAAAACAAATTGTTTTCTTAATTTCAGGTTGTTAATATCTAGTGCATAGAAATAGGACTGATTTATGAGTGTTGATTTTGTGTCCTGCAACTTTGCTGATTTTATTTATTTATTATAGCACTGTGTGCGTGTGTATGCGTGTGTGTGTATGTGTGTGTATGTATGAGTAATTCTAGGGTTTTCTACATATAGTATCATGTCATCAGTGAACAGAGATACTTTTACTTTTTACTTTCCAATTTGGATACCTTTTCTTTTTTTTTTTTCTTTTTCTTTTTTTTTTTTTTTTGAGACAGAGTCTCACTCTGTTGCCCAGGCTAGAGTGAGTGCCGTGGCGTCAGCCTAGCTCACAGCAACCTCAAACTCCTGAGCTCAAGCGATCCTCCTGCCTCAGCCTCCCGAGTAGCTGGGACTACAGGCATGCGCCACCATGCCCGGCTAATTTTTTCTATATATATTTTTAGCTGTCCATATAATTTCTTTCTATTTTTAGTAGAGGTGGGGTCTCGCTCTTGCTCAGGCTGGTCTTGAACTCCTGAGCTCAAACGATCCGCCCACCTCGGCCTCCCAGAGTGCTAGGATTACAGGCGTGAGCCACCGCGCCCGGCCTATTTTTTTTTTTCTAATTGCTCTAGCTAGAAATCCAGAGCTATGTTGATTAGAAGTGGTGAAAGTAGGTTTCATTGTCTTGATCCTGCTTGCAGGGGCAAGTTTTTCAGTCTTTTACCATTTAGTATGATATTAACTGTGCATTTTTTGTACGTGGACTTTATCATGTTGAAATTCCCTTCTATTCCTAATCATTGAATGTTTTTATCATGAACGGGAGTTGGAATTTTACAAAAATGCTTTTTCTGCGTTCTCGTGATGTATACTTTTTCTTCATTCTGTTAATGTGAGAGTGATTGATTGATCTTCACATACTGGGCTCCCTTTTCATTCTGGGGTAAACTCCACCTGGTTTGTTGTATGATCCTTTTAGTGTTCTGCTGAATTATTTGCTAGTATTTTGTTAAGGATTTTTGCATTAGTGTTCATAAGGGGCATTGGTTTCCAGTTTTCACTTCATTCAGTGTCTTTGTCTGGCTTCGTAAAGTAGGTGAGAAAGTGTTCCCTCCTCGTTATTTTTTTGTTGTTATTGAAAAGGATTGGTGCTGATTCTTAATTAAATATGTGGTATAATTCATCAGTAAAGCCGTTTGCTCCTGGGCTTCTCTTTGTTGGGAGGTTTTTGATTTACTGACTCAACCTTCTTACTTTTTATAGGTCTATTCATATTTTCTGATTCTTTTGCATTGGTTTTGGTAGAGTTTTGCATTTGTAGGCATTTGTCCATTGCATCTAGGTTATCCAATTTGTAGGCGTGCAGTTGTTCACTGCATTCTCCTAAAATACTATCCATTTCTGTATAATGAGCAGCAATGTCTCTACTTTGTTTTCTGATTTTAGTAGTTTGAGTATCCTCTCTTTTTTTCTTAATAAAACTGACAGGTTTTTCAGTTTTATTGATATTTTAAAATAGTCAACTTTTGGTTTCATTGATTTTCTATATTATTTTCCTATTCTCTATTTCATTTATCTCCACTCTAATCTTTATTATTTCCTTTCATCTGCTTGAGTTTAATTTGTCTTATTTTTAGTTCTTTAAGGAACTAAAAGTAGATTACTAATTTGTGAACTTCTTTGTAAATGTCAGCATTTACAGCTGTGCATTTCCTCCTTAGCTGTGCTAACCTTATATCCATAAGGTTTGGTACTTTGTATTTTCTTTTTCATTAGTATCAATGAGTTTTCTAATTTCTGTAGTTGACTTTTTCTTTGAGACTCATTGGTTGTTTAAGGGTGGATTGTTTAGTTTCCACATATTTACGATTTTTCCAGTTTTCTTTCTGTAATTGATTTCCAGTTTCACTCCATTGTGGTCAGATAAGATACTTTGTATCATTTTAGTGTTTTAACATTTATTAACTTCTTTTTGTGGCCTATTCTGTAGAGTGTTCCATTCACACTTGAGAACAATGTGTATTCTGCTATTGTTGGGCAGAATGTTCTGTTAGGTCTCATTGTGTTGTTCAAGTCTTGCATTTAGGTTTTGATCTTTTATCTGGTTGTTCTAGCCATTATTTAAAATGGGATATTGAAGTCTCCAACTATTATTATAGAACTGTCTATTTTTTCCTTCAATTCTGTTAATTTTTGTTCATATATTTTGGGTCTCTGTTGTTAGGTATTTATATTTTATAATTATATCTTTTTGGTGGATTGAAACATTTATCAAACAAGAGCCTGTCTCTTGTAACCTTTTTTGACTTAACATCTATTTTGTCTGATGACAGTATAGCCACCGAGCTCTTTCCGTGGAATATCTTTTTCCATTGTTTTACTTTGAATGTCTTTGTGTCTTTGGGTCTGAAATGAGTCTCTTGTAGACAGTATCTAAGATGGATCATGTTTTTTAGAAAAATCCAATCTTCCAATTTTTGTCTTCTGAGAGGAGAATCTACTTACATTTAAAGTAATTATTGATAAGGAAGGATTTACTTCTTCCATTTAGCTATTTGTTTTCTGCATGCCTCATATATTTTTTATTCCTCAATTCTTCCATTACTGCTATTTTGTTGGTATTTAGTTTATGTTTTGAAATGTATTTTTTTTTATTTCATCTTATTGTTATGGGGGATACAGAATTGCAGGTTACATACGTTGCCCATGTACCGCCTTTCCCCCCATGTCAAAGCTCCAGGCATGTCTGTTCCCCAGACAGTGCGCGTTGCACCCATCATGTAGGTATATATCCCTCCCTTCCCCACCCCCCCTTCCCGAGTCAGCACCTTCAAGCGTGACCATTCCCCAAACGGTGCTCAATGCACTCATTGTGTAGGCATACCCCCATCCCCTCCCCCACCCCCCACCTCAGTCTGATATCCGATTGGTGTCATTCCCAGATGTGTATTTAGGTGATGATCAGGGAAACCAATTGAAATGTATTTTTTAAGTTCTTAGCGGTTACCTTGGAAATTGCAATTACAGTCTTAAACCTATAACAAACTTGTATTTGAATAATACTTAGTATTTATAATATGGAAACCCACCCTGCTCTACACTCCCCGTTCCTCACCCTTCATGTTGGTGTTATCACACATTACATCTTTATACATTGTTTTCCCATAAGCATAGATTGATAATTATTGTTTTATGCATTTGCCTTTTAAATCATGTAGGGAAGAAAGTGGGGTCACAAACCTGACGTACAACAGCACTTGCTCGTACATTCACCTGCGCAGTTACCTGGGCTCTGCAGAGCTCCTGTCTCTCCCCACAGCCTTGAGTCCTCACCGTCTGACATCTTCTCTTTTCAGCCTGAAGGACCCCCGTAGCGCTTCCTGCAGGGCAGTTCTGGTAACCAACTCCCTCAGCTTCTGCTTACCTGAAGTGTTTTAATTTCTCTTTGCTTCTTTCCCCTCGCAGCTTTATTGAGATATAATTGACAAATTAAAATTGTGTATACAAACATACTGCATTTTATGGCTCTTCATTTTGTTGCACTTTGCAGATACAGTGTTTTCAACAATTTGTAGGTTTGTGGCAGCTCTATGTCCAGCAAGTGGGTTGGTGACATTTTTTTAACAGCATGTGCTCATTTCATGCCTCTGTGTCACATTTTGGGAGTTCTGGCAATATTTCAAACTTTTCCAGTATTAGTATATCTGTTTTGGTGATCTGTGATCAGTGATCTTTGCTGTTACTATTGTAATTGTTTTGTGGTGCCACAAACCTCGTCCGTGTAAGACGGAGAACTTAACTGATAAATGTGGTGTGAGTTCTGACTGTTCCTCTGTCTCTCTCCCTCTCCTCAGGCCTCCCCATTCCCTGAGACACATAACAATAGTGAAATTAGGCCAGTTAATAACCCTACAATGGCCTCTAAGTGTTCAAGCGAAAGGAAGAGTTGCTCATCTCTCCTGTTAAATCAAAAGCTACAAATGATTAGTGAGGAAGGCATGTCAAAAGCAGGCCTCTTGCCCCAAACAGTCAGCCAAGTTGTGAATGCAAAGAAAAGTTCTTGAAGGAAATTAAAAGTACTTCTCCAGCGAACACACCAATGATAAGAAGTGAAGCAGGTTTGCTCCTGATGTGGAGAGAGTTTGAGTGGTCTGGATAGGAGATCAGACCAGCCACAACACTCCCTTAAGCTGAAGCCTAACTCGGAGCAAAACCCTAACTCTCTTTAGTTCTATGAAGGCGGAGAGAGGTGAGGAAGCTGCAGAGGAAAAGTTGGAGGCTAGCAGAGATTGGTTTATGAGGTTTAAGGAAAGAGCCGTCTCTGTAACAAAGAAGTGCAAGGTGAAGCAAGTGCTGATGGAGAAGCTGGAGCAAATTCTCCAGAAGAGCCAGCTGACATCATTGATGGAGGTCGCTGTACTAAACAACAGATTTTCTATGGAGACGAAACAGCCTTATGTTGGAAGGAGATGCCATGCAGGACTTTCATAGCTACAGAGGAGAAGTCAGTGCCTGGCTTCAGAGCTTCCGAAGGCAGCTGACTGTACTGATAGGGGCTAGTGCAGCTGGTGACTTTAAGCTGAAGCCCATGCTCATGTACCATTCTGAAAATCCCAGGGCCCTTAAGAATTCTGCTAAATCTTCTCTGTCTGTGCTCTATAACTAGAACAAGAGAGCCTAGATGATAGCACATCTGTTTACAGCATGGTTTACTGGATTTTCTTTCTTCTTTTTTTTTTTTAGATACAGGGTCTCTTGCTCTGTTTTCCAGGCTGGAGTGCAGTGGTGTGATCGTAGCTCACCACAACCTCGAACTCCTGGGCTCAAGTGATCCTTGTGCCTCAGCCTCCCGTGTAGCTGGGACTACAGGTACATGCCACCACACTCAGCTAATTTTTAAAAATTTTTTGTAGGGACAGGATCTTGCTATATTGCTTAGGCTGGTTTCGGAGCCCTGGCCTCTGGCAATGCTCCTGTCTCAGCCTCCCGAAGTAATAGGATTACAGGCGTGAGCCACCTCACCCAGCCCAGCTGCTCTCCAGCCTGGGCTACAGAGTGAGACCCTGTCTCAAAAAAAAAAAAAGGAAAAAGAAAGAAATTGCCACAGCCACCCAGCCTTCAGCATCCACCACGCTGATCACTCAGCAGCCACCAACATTGAGGCAAGACCCTCCAGCAGCAAAGAGATCACAACTCCCTGAAGGCTCAGATGATCATTCGCATTTTTTATTAATAGCAATAAAGTATTTTTTAAAGTAAGGTATGCACATTTTTTAAGTCATAATGCCATGGTACACTTAACAGACTACTGAAGTATAGTGTATACATAACTTTTATATGCATTGGGAAACCAAAAAATTTGTGTGACTCACTTTTTTATGATATTCGCTTTATGTGGCGGCTGGAATAGAACTTGCAGTCATCTCTGACGTATGTATGCATGTATTTACGATGCACGTTGTAATTTTTTTTTTATTTCAGCTTATTATGGAAGTACAAAAGTTTAGGTTATATATATTGGCCATTCCCCCCAACCCCTGAGTCAGAGCTTGAAGCGTGTCCATCCCCTAGACAGTGCGCATCGCACTCACTATGTAGGTATACACCCCTCCCCTCCCCCACCCACATCTGCCCGACACCTGTATGATACACTATTATAATTATAGTCATCATGCTGTACATTAGGTCCCTAGAACATATTGTTACAACTGAAAGTTTGTGCCTTTAGATTAACATCTCCCCATTGCCGCCACTCCCCGACTGTTTCTACCAGTTCTACTCTTTTAAATCCCACATGGAAGTCAGGTTACACGGTACTTCTTTCTGTGTCTTGCTTATTTCACTTAGCAAATGTCCTCCATGTTTATCCACATTGTCACACATGGCAGAATTTTTCAATTTTAAGGCTGAATAGTATTCCACTGTGTGTGTATGCCATTTTCTTTATCCAGTCGTCTGTTGGTGGACACTGAGGTTGTTTCTGTATCTTGGCTATCATGAACAATGCTGCAGTGGCCAGGAGAGTGCAGATCTCCCTTTGAGAGAGCGATTTCATTTCCTTGCGATACATACCCAGAAGTCGGACGCTGATGTGAACTTCCCGCCCCGCAGGGCAGCAGCCGCATCACACGGGGCTGCCGCCTGCACCGGACTCGCTCGGCCCCCGCCAGGCCCCTTTCCTGGCGGCCGGGCTCATGCTGTCTTCTGTGGCGGGGACTGTCTGTTCTTGTTGCCTGGGCATCTGAATGTCTGTCCTCTGCAAGTGGGCCAGACATAACACGCTAGCTGTCCTCAATGTTGGTGCAATTAGAGACATCACCCTGTGCACTGGCCCGTAAAGGGGATGGAGAGGCGCTTTAGGGTATGAAATTATCTCCAGTGAAACAGATAAATTAACTTGTATTTACGCTTGTGCTCATTTAAGCTCCAAAGAAGACTCGCTTAAAAAGCAGCTACATAAATTGTGGAAGAGGAAGAGGCAAGATTAATTGAAATATTAAATCAAGTTTATGGGTGTGCAGGAGAATGCATTTGAAGTGCATTTGTCACCAGCTCACTGACACAGCACCATTTAGGACGCTGATTTACAAATAGGAAGGGGAATGATGGGGACACTGGAATGCGTCCATGTGCCACCAAGTGAGAGGATTCACATGGGAAAGAGTCATTCTTTGGCACTTGTCTGAGTGCAGAATCAGGTCAGGTGCTGTGATCTTCGGGGAAGAGGCCTGTGTTCCGGACAGCTGTCCGCGCAGGCCAGGGAAACGCAGCCCTCCCAGAGACACCATTTCCATGGGGGAGGGCCCGGAGAGCCATGCACCCCTCCCTGTGCCAGTGTCCCCTCTGTGTTTTACCCAGGAATTTAAGATGATCTAGCACGCTAATATGCTAATTAATTTCTCGTCTGGCTCCTGCCAGCAGAATGTGAGCTCCGTGAGGGCGCAGCTCCCGTCTGTTGCATGCCCCGCTCTGCTGGCCGCCCTAGGATAGGCCTGGCACGTGGTAGATGCTCCGTGAGCATTTGTTGACTGAAGCACTAGGACTGAGCCCCGGGCCCGGCTGCTGAGGACCCGACCTGCCTGCCTGTCACTGTGCCTGGCGCCGTGCACTCTGTTCACACTGTGAGACCGGGGTGCTGCCGTGTCCCGATGGGGCAGCCCTGCCCTGCTGACCTTCCCCTTCAGGGCAGTGTGGGAGCAGCCTTCTCAGTGGACTCAAGCAGACGCCTGCCCCGGGGCGGTCTGGCTTGCGGTGCCGGATGTGTACTGGTCTGTCTGGGAGCACCAGCTGCCCAGTGCCCGGAGACTCTGGTCTGGAAGGAAGCTGAGCGTGGCCAACCCCCTCCTGCTGGGATCAGGGGTACCTGGCCCCACCTGGTTCATTGTCCAGGCAACCTGCAAGGGGTCCCAGGGTCAGTTTTGGAAAATCTTGCTTGTTGTACCACATTATACACTGAGGAAACGGAGGCACAGAGGGTTGGATAATTTGTTCGAGGTCGTGTAGCTTCCAGATGGCAGACGTAAAGCTAGATTTGACTTCTACACCAGCCATTTCTGTCATACTGAGCCGTCCCGTGACTCCTCCAAGCTGCTGAGCAGTGTCACTGGGTTGTCCACGAAGGGAGAGATCCCGGACACCACGCCTAGGGGTGCCTCCAGGGGCCTCCCTCACAGGTGCAGAGGAGTGGAAGGAAGTGGCTTGTGGCCCACTCAGGCCTGGGGCTCTTCCTGTGCCCTCTCACTTAACCTTGGCTGTTTCTATGGCCGCAGCTCTGACACATGAGGCTGCTTGCCAGGGCTTGATCTCAGGCCACTGCCCAGAGGGGCCTCTGCTTGGAACCTGCCTGCCGCACTTCCACTGTGGCGTGGTGGTTCCCAGGGAAGCTGCAGCTTCTGCGGTTTTCATGTCGCTTGATCTCTTGTGCTGGTGCCTGAGACTTTGCTATCTGAGGCTGTACTCAGCTCGCCTTATGCCACCTGGGATGGCTGTGTGAGCTTCAGTGGGGCCACCTTCCCCTCTGCCTTCCCCCCCGGTGGCCAGTGGCCAGGTGAGGCTGCCGTGTACGCCCTGCTGTCCCGTGACTGGCCTTTGGTATCTGGGGCTGATGTCTCGGCCGGCTTTGCCACTGCTGGGAGCTGAGGCCTGCTGGCCAGGGAAACGGCAGTGAACCGGCTAGTCCGTGGCTGAAGCCTGCCCTCGGCACAGTGGGTTAAATGCTGCAGGGATGAGGCACAAGGTCTCACTGCGGGAGGAGAGAGCGGGGGGAGCTCATGTAATGTACAACACGCGGGCACAAAGCCACGTGCACGTGCTGACGCGAAGACGAATATATGCCCCTGCGCTCAAACACACGCTCAGATTTCGTGCGTGAGGTCACACCCACCCGCACACGGCCACACGGGCATGCAGAGCACGGGCATCGCGTGGAAAAGATCTTATTGGCTCCTGTTTCTGCCGACTGTTGACTCCTTCCCTGTGGAAGTAAATCAGACTTTACCTACTGAGAGATTGAGCCAAACTCCACGCACTCAGGGCGTGGGGGTGGGGTCGGGAGAGCCCAGGTGCTGCCTTCAAGCCTCCTGCCTGTCACCTCTGCGGTGCCAGGGCCTTGGGCTGCAGCCACTGCGTGAGGGAGCCCTCCAGCCCTGGTGCTTCCGCCGGGTCCTCCCCAACGTCCCACACAGTCCTGTGGGTCCCCGTGCGTTCTGGTGTGTGGTGCACTCTTCAGAGAAGGCACCCTATTCTCCACGGTGTTGTCCCCGTGCCACGGCAGACAGGGCTGGCTTGGGTGGGTTACCCTGGGCAAGTCCCTGAACGGCTCTGCCTCAGTTTGACTTCCTGTAAGAAGAAGTTCATGCCTCTCCATCAGCGGGAGTGTTGTGAAGACAGACCCGAGGTAAGTGTGTGGAGAACCATGACGTCTGGCAGGCGGTGGGCCTCGGGAAGGGGGTGCTTGTGGTTGGGGTGCTGGTGTCTCCTTCCCCCCCCCGCCAGTGCCCAGGAGGAGGACTTCTGCACACTCCCCTGGGCTCTGTCACCTCGGGCTGCCAGGTGGGCCTCCCTGCTGGGCACGTTCTGGGCGCTTCTCTGCCTTGCCCTTTCCCCAGCCTCGAGGACCAGGAAGGGCCCCTGCTGTGGCTGCCCCTGGAGTCCACCCAGGCCTCAGTAAATCTGACCTGCACTCGAGCCGGTGGGGATGAATTCTGGTTCCTGCGGACGCTGAGTGCTGGATGTGCTCCCGGGGGAGGCGTGCGGGCAGGCAGCAGGTGGCCGCAGCAGCTGGGCTGCGGTGGGGTCAGGAAAGGGGAGTGATGTCTGCTGAGCTCCCCCCACCCTGTGTCCTCATTCCTCGGTTATCCCCACGCTCACCCCAGGGTGGGCCACTGGACTTTTCTGGGTGGGACCAGAGGCCACGAGAAGCTGGTCACTGCCCAGGCAGCGCGGTGGAGGCCAGGCCTGCCAACTGCGGGCCCGGTGGGGCTCTCCACGCCAGAGCCACCTCTGCTGACCCCCACGTCACAGCCCCCAGCGGCACCAGGTGCTGTCTAGGGAAGGGCAGGGTGCTGGCCAGGCAGGGACCATGGCCTACAGCGAGGTGTGGGTGAGCAGCAGCCATCTGGAGATCCCCAGTCGCCTCACCTGCAGAGGGAAGGCAGATCCTCCCACGGGAGACCGGTCTGCTCAAACACTTCCAGTGGCACCCCCAGTGCCCCTGAGGACACTGGCCCCTCCCCGCAGGGATCCTCCCTTGGCCTGCCTTGTTTGGGTCGGTCCTGGCCTGGAGTGAGCCCAGTCCTGCTTTTTCAGCCGCCCTCCCAACATTTCTGGGGCCAGAGCCCAGCCCCGCACAGCCAGGGGGCCTCTAGTGCTCCTGTCTGAGGCCCCCGGGTCCCTGCGCACACACGGCCAGCAGGGGCACCGGTGGGGCTCTCGTGTACTCCACACTCCCACCCTCCCTTAGCCACGGGATCCTGCCTCACCTCGTGCGTCGCACACATTCGAGGCGCCTTACAGAGAGAACGTGTGTGCAGAGGAAATACGATCCATGCAGCCTTGGTGCGGGGGCGGGGGCTGGTCCACACACACGGTGCACACGCAGCCCAGGGCCTGCCTTTGGAGTTGGAGTCTCCTTCTGGCCAAAGGAAAGAGGGAAAATGTGGCCTGGGATTCCCTGGCAGCCAAGGAAGCCTGTTTCAGTGGCGGTGGCAGGATGGAGCGTCTCCAGTGGCACCTCGGCCGGACCAGGCTGGGGCAGCGGCGCCTTCCCGGCCGGTTGCCGGGTGCACATCGAGCAGGCACCTGGTGAGCTACGTCTGCCTCTGCAGGTCTCCTGCTTCTCCTTCATCTTGGCAAGAGGTTTATTTGCAGGTGCTCATCTGCCATAACTGGGACCAGGCCCGGGGGAGGCCCCTGGTCACGGGTGGTGCCTGTGTCCCAGTGCGGAGGCCTCCTTGCCCCACGGCAGCACTGACTCCGCTGTCTCTTGGCCACCTGTCTGTGTGCATCATGGCTGGGGGTGTGATGAGGAGAGGAGGCAGAAAGCAGCTGGGCCGAATTCAGAGATTATGAGGTTGTGATGGGAAGTTGTATTTCTGCCTTTACAACCCGCAGAACATCCCTCTTTGGACAAGGCGCGGGACCCCCAGTTTGTCTCCATCTTGCCGGTGGGCCTCAGGGGCGTGGGTGGACTCGGTAGGCCTGTGAGCTGGACAGATGTCTGCCCCCCTGGGGGGTCCCAGCGCCCCATGGGTCCTGCTCTGCCACAGCGTCACCCCTGCAACACGCCAAGAGGTCCTGTCCGTCTTTCCTGGGACAGCCTTATCCTGCTGCGTGATCCACGGAGCCCCAGACAGCCCCTCCCAGCTCTGCGGCTCTCCGGCTGGCGGTGGGCTTGTTCCCAGCAGGAGGGGGGAGTTTCCTCCGCAGAGCTCGCAGGCTGAGGGCTGCACCGGCAGCACGGGGGGCTCTGAGCCCTTGTGCCCACTTCATCCGTGCCACTGTGACCTGTTTTAATGGCATGCTTCTTTTCAAGACTTCATTTGGAAAAGGAGCCCACAGCTGAAGTGCCTGGGAACACTGTGGCGCTGTCGGAAGGCTGGGCCTACTCTCGGGCCTGAGCATCCCACTCCCAGCGGAGCTCTGAGCCCCACTCGGGCCGCACTGCCCCCAGGGCAAGAGCCCGGAGCGCAGGACCTCAAGGCTCTTGGCTGGGCCAGGCTGGAGTCCTCCCCGCTCTGCCATCTTCCCACCCCCTTCCTCTCCCGCAGCCCCATGGTGGGGTGGGCTTAGGGGGGACCACTGGGAGGAGCAGGCGCCTCTCTCAGGGGTGGACAGCTGGTCTGGGGAGGGGGACGGATTTGAACACTGTAGAGCAGTGGTCCCCAACCTTTGTGGCACCAGGGACCCATGTGGAAGACAGTTTTTCCACACGTCGGGGGCTGGGGCAGAGATGGTTTCAGGCTGATTGAAGTGCGTTACATTTACTGTGCAGTCAAACCTCTCTGCTGCTGATAATGCGTATCTGCGGCGGCTCCCCAGCGCCAGCATCACCGCCCCAGCTCCACCTCGGATCACCAGGCATCAGATGCTCATAGGGAGCCGCAGCCTGGATCCTCCCTGTGCAGTTTACAGCAGGGCTCGCGCTCCGTGACCTGATCTGGCAGGAGGCGGCGCCCAGGCCGTGATGCCAGCGGGGGGGGGGGGGGGGGGGAAGTGGCGGGGGAGGTGCGGCTGCAAGCACACAGGGAGCTTCACTCGCCTCCTGCTGTGCGGCCGGGCCTAACAGGCTGGGAACCAGTACTGGCCTGAGGCCCGGGGGTTGGGGGCCACAGCTGTACAGAACCTTTTATTGGAGGACCTTTGAGGCCCTGTCTGTGGATAAAAGTGTAAAAAGTAGTTTCATGAGTTTAATAATCATGTCAGAATCATCTTCTGTGTAGCCCAAACTGTTGCATCCATAGCTTACTATAAAATGTGGGTGTCAGGTGGCAGGCCTTTTTATATTTGTGAATTTTTCTGTATCACCTTGTGGCAACCTCATAAATATTGCTGAAGGATGGCAGCTTGCTTCTGAAAATTCCTTTCCACCGTGGCGAACAGTCCCGGCCTGGACGAGTGTAGACAGGGAGGATGGAGGCTGCCGGGCAGGGGGCCCAGGTTGGTTTTGAGGGTGCGGCGTGCTGAGGCTGCAGGCAGGGAGGCTCCACGGGCAGGGTGGGAGGGCCAGGCTGGGCCAGTGCCCGGTCACACATGAGTGGGCCCAGGCGTGCTCCGGGTCGGGAGGGTCAGGGTGCCTCTGGCTGCCAGGCACCCCAGGACACGCCCACCCTGGCGGGCGCTGTGTTCCTCTCGCAGAGCAGGACCGGGGGCTGGGGAGGCTGGTGCCAGGCCCAGCGGCCCAGCGTGAGAGGCAGCTGCTGGTCGGCGAGCCCGGGTGTGAGTGCTGGCCTCTTCTGCCCTGCCCAGGAGCAGAGGGCCAGGCTGCAGCCGGGTGGGCAGGGCAAGTCTGCCCGCGCCGGGCTGTGCGTGCAGCCTCCCCTCTGGGCTCAGGCCACACAGCTGAGCCGCTGCCCTGTGTTTTTGCAGCTCAATTGCCTGCACTTTCCTCCTAGAGTTGCTGGAGGGTTCAAGGAGGTGGTTCATGCCACTGAGACGACGATGGCATTAGGAACCATGCACGCTGAGCGCTTGCTGCTGCTCCTGTTAGTGGGTAGCAGGTGCCCCCGTGGCCTCCCAGGTGTCCTGGAGGCTCTGACCCCTGTTAGGTGCCCAGACCGCTCTGTGCGTGCTTGTGTGGGGGGGGCGTGGTGGTGAATGCGGGCCGGGCTGGAGCTTTATGTGCACGATTTCATTGCATTTTTGGCACAAAACTGTGGAGTGGCCTGTTGTCCCCACTTTGCAGGCGAATAAGCTGAGGATCAGAGGGGTTAGGTAGCTCTTGCAAAGCCGCAGAGTTTGGACGTATGTCCTTTTCTCCTCAAAGCTGTGTATCTTCCTGTGCTGCGCTGTGTGGTGGTGCGCAGCATGCTCGACTGTCCTGCGCTGTCCTGCCGTCCTGCGCCGTCCCGCCGCCCTGCGCCGTCCCGCCGCCCTGCGCCGTCCTGCCGTGCTGTGCCACGTCACCTCCCATGCACACAGTGGGAGTCAGGGCCTGTCTGCACTGCTGTGACCCGAGGGTCCCCTTCCTTGCGTGTCAGAGATGTCGCAGTGACCGTCTGGCTGTTGGATGTGAAATGAAAGACACAGCCACGCACACAGCAAGCGTGGTGTGGTGCCTCGGATCTCCCCTGGGGGACGGGGACCAGTGTTTGGGATCCCCAAGGGCCCAGGCCCTGCCATCTCACACCTGCCCGGAGTGAGTGAACCCTGGTGGTGAGGAGGAAGAAAGTTGACTTTGTCATCATCAACCTGGTGGCGTCCTCCCTGGCTCTCTGTCTCTGTCCAGGACGTGGGGTGGATCCACGTCCCGTGCTGTGGACACACACGCATACACACACACACATGTGTCTGATTAACCAGGTGTCGTCTGCCCGGCATCCAAGGCTGGTGATGATTCTGTGGGACTCTCACAGTCACTGCTCAGCGGCAGACACGTTCTCCAGGGGAAGCTGAACGCCCACCGTCCCCTCCAAGGGGAGGCTCAGGCCCTCGTCACTCACTGCTTCCCAGGGGCCCCCGAGGACAGACCTCGGCCTCCTTCAGTCGGAGCAAAGGCCACTCTGCTTCCCACGGCCCCGCTCCTTGCCCCCTGCCCACCATGCCCGTCCACACTTCTCCTCTGCCTGGGCCCTGCCCGGCTGCCCACCTGCTGCCCGACTGCTTCTGTCCCTTGTTGCCTCTGCACGTTGTCTCCTCCTGCCACCCGGCGTTGCTCGGTCCCTCACACGTGGCCATGCACCCCGCCCCCAGGCCTTCCCTCTGGCTTTGTGTCTGCCACCCCAGCCCTGGCAGGCCCTGTCACGGGCTCTCACACTCTCCTGCTCTGTTCTCTGCTCAATATCACCTTGTCAAGGAGGACAGATCTGCAGACGCCCCTGTCTCTCCCAGCCCTGCTTGTTGATTGCCTCCAGACAGCGGATGCCGTCCTTTCTTACCGCCTGTCTTTCCAGCCAGCCCGGCCCTTCTGCAAACTCTGCCTGCGGTTGCGGCTCCCACAACTGCCCAGGCCGACGCCCAGCGGCCCCTGATCACAGGGCAGAGACAGGGAGCCCAGAGGACGGGGACATCTCAGGGTGGGTCTTGAGTTCTGGGGCTCAGCAGGAGCCTCGCCCCGGGGACGGCTCTGTGCACACAGGTGCACAAGGAGGTGGGGACGCTCACCAGCTGGGCAACCCAGAAACCGCGCACTGCGGGCCCACTCGGGGTCAGCCCTCCACGGGCCCTGGATGTGAGTGGTGTTTCGAGGGTCTGGGATGATGCTGTGGCTCAGAGGGACACAGGACCCGCGTGGCAAAGCCCTGCAATCCTGGCTCACCCCCTGCCGGCCAGGGCCTCTTGGCAGGACACTAGCAACTCGTGTATTTATTCATTAAATGCTCACCGGCAACATGAGGCCAGCAGCTGGGAATACAGATGTGAAAAAGACCTGCCCTCGTCAGGATGGGTGAACAGGCGTCGGCAGGGCCACCAGAGGGAGGACAGCAGGAGGGCGCTGCTTCCGCTGAGGCCCGCACCGGGCCTGCCCAGTCGCGGCGCCTCGGCCGCGGCCAGCGCCGGAAGGCAGACTCGGGGTTCCTTCACTATAAAAACTCCTGGGGAGGCCGGTGTTGGGGGTGAAGCTTGGGTAGTGCTGTGGTTAGCTGTGGCCACGTAATGAATCTGCCCAACACCCAGCTTGCTGCTGTCTCTGACGGCCCCGGCGTCGAGTGGCCCCGCTCTGGGCTCCGTCTGAGCCTCTCACCCCAGCAAGGCTGTGGTGCACACACATTTGCTTAAACACCAGTCTAGATGTTGCTGTGAAGGTATTTTTTAGATGATTTTAGGGGATTAACATTTAAATTAATAGACTTTGAGTAAAGCAGATCTGCCCCCCAGTGGGGGTGGGCCTCGTCCAGTCAGGTGAAGGCCTTAAGAGGAAAAAGACAGAAATTTCCCAAAGAGGAAGTAATTCTGCCTCCAGACGCCATCAGACTCAGGCTGCAGCGTCAGCTCTTCCCGGGTCTCCAGACTTTGGAATTGCCAGCCCTTCCCGCTGCGGCCAGCGTCTGGTGACAAAGCTCTCCGTGTGGTCACGGGCATCCCAGCAGTCCTAGAGCACCTTGATGAGTGCGTGGCGCCGATGCTGGACTGGCCGCACGGGCTTGCTCACGTGTGGGGCTGGGGTCTGCTGGCCCCCTGCGTGGCCCGGGCTCCCTTGCTCAGACACGCCCCCAGCCGCGGCACCTCTGCCTGCTGCCCGCGTGAGCTGTGGCTGCACGGAACTTCGAGGGGGCGAAGCCAAGCGCAGGCGCCCTTGACAGAGGCGTGGGGACGGGCGGCAATCACTGCAATGAAAAGGCAGAAGGGGTTCAGTGGTTCCAGGCGAAGCCAGTGACTAAAGGCCCCTGCGTTGAGCAGAGGAGCAGGGGCACGTGGAGACGGACCTCTGAGAAACCCGAGGACCCTCAGACCCTGAGGGACTGCAGACCCTGGCGAAGGCAACGGAGCCCTGCGGAGCCTGTGCTGTTCGCGGAGAGCACACGGTAGGGTTGGGGGAGTCGGGCTGTGGAAGGGCTGCACTTGGCTTCTGCGCGTCTAGTTGGAGCTCAGAAGCGCCCGGGACATTGTGGCCGTGAGCACAGGTCAGGGTGAGTGACAGTGCAGTGGGGGGTTGTGGGCAGGTGGCCCAGGTGTCACTGGACTACCTCTGCCCGACAATGCTGGGGTCACTGCCTGAAAATGTTGAACACAACTGGGGTGACACTGTGCCCAGAATGGGGGCTGCCCGTGAGACCGAGGAAGACACGCTTCCTGGGCAGGTCAGAGTGCAGGGTGCTGAGCAGGAAGGAGGGGCCTGGGAGCCCCTCGGCTGGGAGCCACCAGAGCTTCACCTCGTGAGCCGTGATGTAACTTAGAGAGGAGACCCAAAGTATACGGCAGCTTCCAGGAGTAGAATCTGGCCTGGGGGATCTGCTAAGGGGGCTCAGGGTGTGTGTGTGTTTCCCTGGCTCCCGCCCTCAGGGACCTGTCAGTCTTCCCTGATAAAGCCAGGGGCTCTGGACTGCCTTTAATGTCATCCCGATTGTCTCCTCCTTTTTCCCAGGTAACCCCCTCTTCCTATTTGAGACTTGGGAAAGGTGCCACCTCCTACAGGAAGCCGACCCTGATTCCAGCCTGAACAGTGAAGCAGCTCTCCTCTGGGTCTCATGGACCCTGGGCTTGCCTTTCTCTTGAGCACGTGGCCGTTTGACTAGCACAGACCTTCGTTCCCACTGGATGCGCAGTGAGAAGCGGGCAAGCTCTGCATCCACGGTCCCTGGCCAGACAGTTCTGGGAGTAAGAGGGGTTCGATATACCTCTAGTAGCAGCAGAGAAAGCAGGAGGTCTCACGGAGAAGGTGACTTTGGTCTTGCCCTCAGAGGAGGAACAGGCTGCAGGGACTGAAGCTGGGAGGGCTTGACCAGACTCGTGGCAAAAGGACCCTCGGCTGAGTGTGCGGCCAGGACTGGGGCCAAGGGGTGAAAGCATCACCCAGGGTAGGGGTGGGCAGCGGAGCAGACCTTGGCCGTGGGGTGGCAGGTGTCAGGAGTTGCCCCAGCTCCCTGGTGGGAGGTGCTAGCTTGCTGGTGGGGCTACTTCCTGAGGTGGGGGATGGGGGGATGACCATTATTTTGGGGAAAATGACCAGCTCATTGTTTCCTCTGCCAGGAATGCTCTTCTGAGGCTTCCTTTCCTGTGCCAGGCTGATTCCCTCACCCTCCAGATTTCACCTGGAAGTCGCTCCCTCAGGAAGACCTCCATGCCGCCTTCCCAGGGACTAGACCGCTTCCGCCAGGTGCTCACACGCCGGCACTTCCGCTTCGAGCCCTGAGTCCTACTTTGTGCATTTGCTGTGTCTGGCTTCTCTTGCAGATGGCGAGTGCTCCGATGATCTCGTCCAAGGCAGGGGGAAGAGCGGAGGTGAATTTCTGTGCGGCCCACCTCCCGGCACTCGAGGCGAGCTCACGTGGCTCGTGTCTGGCTGCCTTTGCCCTGAGTCAGCTGCATTCTCCCTGCAGAGGTGCCAACCGTGACCTTCCACCTGGGGACATTGCAGCAGCCTCCTGACAGACAGTGCTGAGGGGTGTGGGCCCAAGGGAGGTTCTGGCGGCATGTGCTGGGGACGTACCTGGATTATTCAGAGTGGTGTGGTCACAGGTAGATCCAATCCTCGATAAAACAGGTTTGTTTCTTGGTCATGTGGCTCTCCTGGGCTGCTGGAGGGCGTCTCCTTTCCACGTGGTCATTCAGGGACCAAGGGTGGGGGAAGCTCTGTCATCCCAAACATGGGGCTTCCGAGGGGAGGAGCGTGTGGGAGGCGTGGAGGGCTGTCCAGCCTGGGTCACGTGCACTCCCCTGCAGGAAGTCTGGGGACACAGCCCAGGAGGAGAGGGACGTGCACAGGGATGAGCAGTTAGAGGGGTGACCACAATGGAACAAGAATCGCGGGAAAAATGGGTACAAACATCCATTCAATGTGACATTGCACAGCTATTAGAGGCCATGTTTTTGAGAATTTTTAAGGAAGTAGGAATACGGTAGTAGAAATGATTAACTGAAAAATCAGGGTATAAAACTGAATATTCCATGTAATTCCACCTTTCAAAAAAGAGATCAGAAAAAAACATGCTAAATTGTTAATGATGGCTTTCTCTAGACAGGAGAATTATGGATAGCTTTTTATCTCTTCCTCTTTCCCCTATTTTCTAATTTTCTACAATGAATACAGATTTATAATCAGAAAAGTGACACAAGATCATATGCTGATTTAGCGAGGGCAGCCATGACCTGTGATGCACCTGCCGAGTGCTCCGTGGTCTCACGCTGGGCCAAGCAGGCGCCAGGCCATGGGGGGCGGGGCAGCCGCAGGGACGGGGCGCTCCGGGAGCCTTTCCTCTCTCTGGGGGCCCCGTTTCTGCTCTGGTCTCGGGCACAGGAAAGGGCAGTTCACACTGCCCGACCCCGGCCTCCGGGGTAGGTGGGGCAGGTCCTGAGGGGTCCGGGCCCATGCAGCGCCGGTGCCCTGGAGGGCCGTGGGGACCCTGTGCTCCTGGGGCTCTGGCTGCAGCCTCTATTGTTTCCTCAGACCAGCTCCGAAACAGCGTTTGGTCATCATTTTTTTTTTTTTTAATTTCATTTATATGGGGGATACAGAATTGCAGGTTACATACGTTGCTCCTGTACCGCCTTTCCCCCCAAGTCAGAGCTCCAGGCGTGTCTATTCCCCAGGTCGTGCGCACGTTTATGCATTCACCGTGAGCAGGCAGGGTGGGGGCACGCAGCGCAAATGGTCACACAAAGGATGTCCTGTCCCCAGCGCCCCGGGAAGAGTCGGCTTCGCCCTCGCTCTCTGAGGAGTGAGCCCGCAGAGGGCGACGGTTCCCTCCGTGGCCGCCAGGTCAGGTCATGATGGAAGTCTCCGCCTGCGGCACCTGGGCTTTGGCACTGGCACCCGAGGTCCTTCTCTGTTGGAAGCAGGACACTCTGGGCCAGCCAGGTGCAGAAGGATTAGGACCCAGGTCCAGAGAGCCTGAGCCGGGAGCCGGGCCCTCCAGGTGGCGGCTGCAGCGGTGGGAGGCCATAGGCGGGTCAGGGAGCAGCCCAGGCCACAGGGACTGCCAGGGGTCAGACCCCTACGCACGCCCAGCCCCCATGAAGCACATTCTTATTGCTATTTTGGGCAAAGCTCACACTAAATCCTTGAGGAAGAGATTTTACATAAGCAGAAGCCAAGGCTTAGGAGGATTTAGTGGGGGTGCGGGGCCCAGGACAAGGGCTGGCCAGGGAGCAGGTAGGCTCGGTCCCAGGCTGCCTGGCCCAGAGCATCAGAGCCCTGATTCCAGCTCTCACTGTGCGGACGCTGGCCTGGGACTGGCCCTTCCACAGGAACGGGCAAGGCGGTTTCCAGAGACAGGGTCCCGGGAGCTGGGGTGGGGGCCAGGGCTGAGCTCCCAGTGCCTGGCTCTGAGCTGCTCCAGGCGGCCCAGGGGGAGCACATGTCTGGTGGACACCAGAAGTTGGGGTGAGACAGGCAGGAGTTGGCACTCACGCAGTGGGACAAGGACACAGCAAGTCCAGCCTCAGAGATGGAGGCCCGGGGCAGGGGCAGGTGTCCCTGTGCAGCCGGGTGCACAAATGGCAGAACAGGGGCAGGCCACACTGGTCCTCAGCCCCATGTTGTCTTTCCTGTCCCTGCGCCTGTGTCCCTGAGAGCCCCAGTCACAGATCTGTGTCCAGGCAAAGGTTTGATGTCACCCCGTCTGGAACACGGGCAGGCCTCTAAGTGGAGAAGCCTGGGCTGCCCCGGGGCTGGCTTTGGCTGTGCTGGCATCTGCCGGGTGTGTGGCTCCCTGCCGGCATGTGCTGGCCACGGCAGGCTCTCGCTGCAGGCACTTCTGTTTCCAGCCTCCTGCCTAATTAGATCATGGGAAACACTATCTTTTGGCAGAGAGATTGCAGGCCTCAGCCAGCAGGGAGGGAAATCGAGGCATCAGGGCAACAGCAGACATTTTTTGAATGGGCCCTCTTGGTAGTTGCAGAACTGCAGCATAAATAGCCATCTTGAAACCAGGATTCGATGGACATTACCATGAACCAGCAGTTTCCCTGTGTTATTTCAGTGGCTGTCACAAACCCTTATTTTCCTGTTGAGGGACTAGAAGACTAGTGGCCCTAAGCAGCAGCCAACTCCTGCTCGCTGCCCCAGACATGGGCCTGGGACCTCCCCTGCCCTCTGCTCTCCTGCCTGTGTGAGCGGAAACCTGGGCCTCACCATCTGGGCCGGTGCTGGGCTGTGCTTCCCACCCAGCCCTACGCGGCGCAGGCTTGGCCCCCGCCCCAGCCCCAGCCCCACTCTGGGGGGTTTGGTCTGGTGCCTTTTGCCTCTGGCTGCATTAGGCTCCAGCCTGCAATCATCTCTGGCCAAGGAGACCTAGGTGGCTGCTGGAGCTCTGGGAAAGTGCCTTAGCTCTGAGTAAGGGTCCCAAGAAGGGGGCAGCCCCTGTATGCCTCGAGCGTTTCCATGTCTAGCTCCCACCTGGCCATAACCCACTCAGCAGTGGGCACAGCAGAGAACACATGGCGTGGGGGGAGGGGTTGAGCAGGAGGGCCACGTTCCAGCCAGCCGGGGGTGGGGGGGGAGGGCCTGGTTAGGGCAGATTACCCATGCCCTTGCTGCGCTGTCAGCAGTGAGGTTGGGGTTTGCTGCGGCTCCCTGCTGGGGTCCTGCTAACATAGACAGCCCCACATTGGCACTGGACATCTTTGTAGCTTACCTGATTTAAATCTGCTCCACTTGCAGTATGATACACAGCTTTCATTCCAGAATTTGGGCTCAGCCAGTCCAACAGGTCCCTGTGTGGTCTTCATAAAATTCTGAGTTTAGGATCCCTCGAATTATAGCTATGTATGAGACTTCCTGCCTCTGTAAGTCATGATTCTGGAGCCTGGAGTGGCTTACCCATCACAGTCAAGCCTCTGTGATGGTCAATTTTATGTGTCAACTTGACTGGGCCATGGGGTGCCCAGAAATTTGGTCACACATTATTCTGCATGTGTCTCATCCAATCAGTTGAGGGTCTAAATAGAAAAAAAAAAAATGTGAAGTAAAGGAGAATTCTCCCCTTTTGCTTGACAAGTTTCTTTAAAAAATTAAAAAAAATTCATAGATAATAAATGTACATATTTTCATAGTACATGTGGTAACTTGATACATTCACATAACCAAATCAGGGTAATTGGGATATCCATAACCTTAGATGTTTATCTTTTCTTTATGCTTGGATTCAGATTATTGTCTTCTAGCTATTTTGAAATGTATAATTCACTAATGTTAACTATGGTCACCCTACTGATCTGTTGAACACCAGGTCTTATTTCTTCCATCTAAATGTATATTTGTACTCACTAATCAAACTCTCCCCCTACCCTTCCCTGCCTCTGGTAAATACCAATCTATTGTCTGTCTTAATGAGATCCACTTTTTAAGCTCCCACATATGAGTGAGAACATTCAGTATTTGTCTTTCTGTGCCTGCCTTATTTCATTTAACATAATGACCTCTGGTTCCATCCATGTTGTAAATGACAGGATTTCATTCTTTTTTATGGCTGGATAATATTCTATTGTGTGTATATATGATATTTTCTTTATCCTTTCTTCCACTGATAGACACTTAGGTTAATTCCATATTTTGGCTATTGTGAATAGTGCTGCAATAAACACAGGAGTTCAGATATCTCTTTGATATATTGATTTCCTTTACTTTGGATATATACCCAGTAGTGGAATTGCTGGATCATATGGTAGATCTAGTTTTAGTTTTTGAGGAACTCCTTACTGTTCTCCATAGTGACTATACTAATTTACATTCTCACCAACAGTTTACAAGGGTTCCCCTTTCTGCATATCCTTGCTAGCATCTGTTATTCTGTGTCTTTTTAATAAAAGCCCTTCTAACTGAGGTGACATGATATCTCATTGTGGTTTCGATTTACATTTCTCTGATAATTAGTATATACCTGTTGTCTACTTGTATATCTTTTTTTGAGAAATGTCTATTCAGATATTTTGCCCATTTTAAAATTGAATTATTTGTTTTTTTTTCTATTGAGTTGCTTGAACTCCTTATATATTCTGGTTATTAATCTCTTATTGGATACATAGTTTTCAAATATTTTCTCCCATTCTGCATATTGTCTCTTCACTTTTTGATTGTTTCTTTGCTGTGCAAAAGCTTTTTTGCTTGATGTAATTCCATTTGTCTATTTTTGCTTTCGTTGCCTCTGCTTTTGAGGTCTTATGCAAAAAGTCTTTGCCCAAACCAATGTCCTGAAGCATTTCTCCAATGTTTTCTCCTACTAGTTTCATAGTTTGGGGTCTTAGATTCAAGTCTTTAATCCATTTTGATTTGATATTTGTATATGGGGAGAGATAGAGGTCTAGTTTTATTCTTCTGCATATAGTTATCCAGTTTTCCTAGCTCCATTTATTGAAGATGCTGCCCTTTCCCCATTGTATGTTCTTGGCACCTTTGTTAAAAACGAGTTGGCTGTAAATGTGTGTTTATGTCTGTGTTCTCTATTTTGTTCCGTTGGTCTACATGTCTGTTTTTATACCAGTACCATGCTGATTTGGTTACTATAGCTTTGTAAAATATATTTTAAAGTCAGGTAGTATAATGCCTCCAACTTTGTTCTTTTTGCTCAGGATTGCTTTGGCTATTCAGGGTTTTTTGTGGTTCCATATAAATTTTAGAGTTCTTTTTTTCTATTTTTGTGAAGAATGGCGTTGGCATTTTGACAGGAATTGCATTGAATCTGTAAATTGCTTTGAGTAGTATTGTCATTTTAACAACATTAATTCTTCCAATCCATGAACATGGAATATCTTTCAATTTTTTTGGTATCCTCTTCAATTTCTGTCATCAGTGTTTTATAGTTTTCCTTGTATAGATCTTTCACATCTTTGGTTAAATTAATTCCTAGATATTTTGTATTCTTTGTAGCTATTGTAAATGGGATTGCTTTCTTGATTTCTTTTTCAGATTGTTTGCTCTTAGTGTATATAAATGCTACAGATTTTTGTATGTTGATTTTGTGTCCTGCAACTTTACTGAGATTGTTTATTAGTTCTAACAGTTTTTTTTTGTGAAGTCATTAGGTTTTTCCAAATCTAAGATCATGTCACCAGCGTACAAGGCTAATTTGAGTTCTTCTTTTCTAATTTTGAATGCCCTTTATTTCTTTCTCTTGCCTAATTACTCTGGCCAGTATTGCCACTATTATGTTGAATAAAAGCGGTGAAAGTGGGCATCCTTGTCTTGATCCAGATCTTAGAGAAAAGGCTTTCCATTTTTTCCCCATTCAGTATGATGTTGGCTATGGGTTTGTCATATATGGCCTTTATTATTTTGAGGTATGTTCCTTCTATATCCAATTCATTAAGAGTTTGTTTCATAAAAGGATATTGAATTTTACTGAATGCTTTTTCAGCATCTGTTGAAATGATCATGTGGTTTTTGTTTTTGGTTCTGTTAATGTGATGTATCACATTTATAGATTTACATATATTGAACCATCCTTACATCACTGGGATGAATTCCACCTGATTGTGATGAATGATCTTTTTAATGTGTTGAATTTGGTTTGCTACCATTTTGTTGAGAATTTTTGCATCTGTGTTCATCAATGATATTGAACTGTAGTTTCCTTTTTTGTTTGTTTTGTTCTTCTTTGGTTTTGGTATCAGAGTAATGCTGGCCTCATAGAATGAGTTTGGAACTATTCCTTTCTCTTTAATTTTTTTGAGGCGTTTGTGTAGAATTGGTATGAGTTCTTCTTTGACTCTTTGGTAGATCAGCAGTAAAGCCATCAGGTCCTGGGCTTTTCTTTGAAGGGAGTCATTTTACTATAGCTTTGATCTCATTATTTCTTACTGGTTTGTTGGTTTTCCATTTCTTCATGATTCAATGTTGGTAGGTTGTATGTCCAGGAATTTATCTATTTCTTCTGGTTTTCCAACTTGTTGGCATGAGAGAACATCCAGATGACAGCAGCGCCAGCCCCAGAGCCCATTGTAACCTGACTTCTTTAGTTCTATGTTTCTTAGAAGATCACATTGTAGTTTCTAGGACACTTTTCCTCTGTGAGTTCAGTCTCCTGTCTGACCACTGGTCTTTTGAAATAGACCTTCTGCCTCCATCGTCCTGCAGTCACACAGTCACGAAGTTAGAAACCTCTGGGTTTCAGTTCCCTGAAATGAAGTGCTTCATGAACGCCATAAAACACCTCTTCTGGGAGCCAAATCTGTCTTTGGATGGAGCCCTTTCCTGTGGAAACATGGCTGTCTCCAAAATCCCTCATTCGCTGACATGGAATGATTTAAGTTGCCTCTGTTTTTATGAAATATGTCTTTGAAGGCACTGGAACAGACACAGAGGTGGTTGACAGGTCTGTGTTCTTATGATGTCAATTTCCCCTGCCTCTGAGCTGCTGCTGCAAATCCAGTCTTATCATCGAGCTCTTTCCCTTCCTTACTCGGTGCACGGCCATCTGGGGAGTGCAGAGGGGATTTCATGCACGAGGGCCTGGCCACCCCGGCAGGAGCCAGGTCCTGCAGTTGTGCTGTGGGTTTTCAGAATATGATTCTCATGGGTGTGAGGGGGCCAAGAGATCCACAGAGCCGCCTGCAGTGACGGCGTCTCCTGTGGCATCAGACTGAAGGCACCAAACAGTAGGGTGAGGTACATACCCCCGTCTTCCCAATTCTGTATCCCCTTGTGCTCATCTTGCTGGGGTGCAAATAAGAGTGTGCCTCTAGAGTTTGCTTTTTACAAATGCAGTAGTTTTTCAAATGAGGAGTTTTCAGCTGAATTTTTAAAAATTGCATGCACCAGTCATAGGGCATTCTGCAGTTAGAGGGTGCGCGTGTGGTGGGGGCGGGGGGAGGATGGATATAAACTTGAAGTTGGTAACCCACGGAAAGAGGTTCAGCTACACTTCCCAGACCTGCTCCCTAGATTGTCTGCCCTTGGTCCAGCTGCAAGCCCACCCATCACATGTGCCCGTCCTCCCTCCCCAGACACGCTGCACTGACACAGCCTGTCACTGGGCACCATGGTGGGCCCGACAGGGTGTGAGGTCACTGTCTTGAGGAACCTGAAGATTTGGAAAATTATCAGTCTCTCTATATTTCAAGAAATGAGAAAGCTTGTACTAAGGGAACGCCGAAGGTGCGCGGACTCATGGACTTAATCAGCCCTCTCAGCGCAAGCCTGGAATAGAGATGGGATTGTACCAGTTTGAACGAAAGGGGACAGAAAAAATAAGCTGAAACGAAAGAAGGCTGTCAGAGTTCTTAGATCCCTCAGGCCTGTTTTGGGGAAATACCAGGAGAGTATAGAAAAACCACCCTCTGCAGGGAGTTAGCTACGCTCCCCACAAAGAGGTTTTTTTTTCTCTTTGTTCCGATCAGGTCTCTTAGGCAGGGGTCATCGCAAAGGATGAAAAATATAGTAGGAAACAGAAATAAAAAATAAAGTCATGGCAATAATAATACACAGAGCCAAAGATATAGTTTATAAAGTAAAAGTTTATGAAAATAGATAAAGGAGGGTATCCAGATGGAAATATTTTACCTGCATAAAATATCTCCCCGACTGAAACTCCACACAGGTATTTTATAGGGTACATACAGGCTCCCCGTTGCCGAGGGCAACGGATTTGCATACTAACAGGCAGTTTGCTTTAGGGTCAAAGTCTTCTAAAAGGCTACTACAGATCCTTTAACTAACTCTAACTAGGGGAACAATGAGTTGTAAAATCGTCTTGGGGCAAACTTTTAAGTTTTATGATAAAGCTATTAGTTTAGCAACAAACAGAGACATCTTGGCTCTGGTGATTGTGTTCTTGGAGACAGAGATGATCCCAGAAGTCAACATGGGCTGTGCTTTGTGTTAATTACTTTAACCGCATGGTTCTATCTGGGCCTGGCTCGGGCATTAGCATATCTGTAACATCAGCTCTCATCTCTGGGGGTCCACCTGTCAGCTCCGGCAACCTTTGGTTCTAAGGGAGGCCCACCTTGTCTTTCAAAACAGGTGAGAACCAAAGGCCCAGTTTACAGCTGTCTCCTTGAGATGCAGCTTCTACTGACCAAGAAGATGCCCTCCTGAGAGGAGGCAGCTTTTGAACTAACACATTTATCTTTTCTTTAAGGCAAAGCCTTATTTGACTTCTGAAATCAAATCTTGTCTCCAGAAATACAGGGGGCATTTCTATAACTCAGTATTCTTAGGCTCAACAACCCTCCAAGCGGAGATGGTGCTGAGAGACCCAAGAATGACTCAGGCCAGTCCAGCTCGGTGACTTAGACGAGTTTGATCACAGTAACTCACCGACTCTCCTTCCGGGGGAGGCAGGAACCCTCTGCGTGCTCCTGGGCGGCTGCGGGGGATCTTCGCGGAGCGACGTCCACACTGCACTGGTGTGTGTGTAGCCTCGAGTCCCTTTCTGACAAGCAGCACAGGGCTCTCTCTGTGTCACCGTACACGTACATGTGACACAGTCACGCATGGGCAGCACTGCCCCTAGGTGGGACTTCAGTATTATTAATACCATTAACTAAAGGGTACTATAAGGGAACTAAGGCAGCTTAAAATAGTTTAAACCCATCTTAAGACTTAGGACCATTTACACGAAGGAGCTACTTAAGAATACCCACTGTGCCTTGGACTTCCCTCTGCTTTCTGGCTTTGATCTGTATCTCTAAGTTCAAAGGAAACCTGCACCCGTCCTATTAAACATCAAAGGCCAGTGATGGGGACTTGTGTTTTTATCTCAAGGACCAGACCATAGTGCTCTTCAGCGTGAACACACGGTATTCTTCAAGAAAAGGGAAGAAGGACCCCAAAGCTGATTCGGAGATTCCCCAGGGCCACCACTACTCAGCCTGAACAGGCCACACAGCCTCTGACCAAAGCCTTGGGACCACTCTGCAGATCCTGGGGTCTGACCCCAACTGCAGAGCCACAGAGGGGGACTTCACACCGGGAGGCCCGGGGCAGAGCAGCCAGCCAAGTCAGGTCGTTCTGAAGCTTTAGGACCTAAGGATACTGCCTTGCTAGGTTTTGCACTTACTTGGGACCTGTCCCTCTTCCCTCTCACCTACTCCTCCCCTTGGGAATGGGAATGTCCATCCTGTGCTTGTCTCACTGCTGCACTTTGGAAGCACATAACCTGTCTAGTTTCACAGGTCCGCAGCGGGAGAGGAATTTTGCCCCAGGATGAATTGCACCTCCAGTCCTACCCATATCTGATTTAGATGAGCATTAGATGAGATTCTGGACTTTAGAGTTGATTCTGGAACAAGTTGAGACTTTTAGGGCTATTGGATGAAATGAGTATATTTTGCATGTGACACGGACATGAATTTTGGTAGGCCAGAGGCAGAGTGTTAGGGACTGGACAGGAGACCTTTTGTCAGGAGGAGCCTGGGACTGCCCAATTGCAGGGGAAGCTCAGCTTGCGGGATGAGATCAGGCCTGCAGTGTCTGCACGGCCAGCTGGACTCGTGTGAGGACTGAGGAGATGGTGGTGAGACCAGTGTCACCCCTGGCCGTCATCCAGTAACTGAGCTCCTCTGGAGACACAGATGACAAGAACCAGAGCTTGGCCTCCAGGAACACCCCCTGAGGCTCCGGGTGCTTTCCTGTGACCACTCAGAGGAGCGGGATGTGCCGAGTGTCCAAGCAAGGCGGTGGAGGGAGGTAGGCAGGGTGTGGACGCCTGCTGAGCACATCCTAGCGGCTGCTCCCAGGCCCATCCACACCGAGTCCTTGTGACTGCCCTGGAAAGGGCACAGGCACACCCCTGTCTCACAGAGCGTCAGAGCCCCTGAGGCCAAGTGTCCACTGATCGTCAGTGCTAGGTGTGGGCCCAGCTTGGCCAGACTCCCCCATCCCATTTGTGGGCTTGACGCGTCCATGCACACAGTCACACTCGGAGGGCCGTGTCCCTGTGAGTCAGGGGAAGCTCACAGGCCGAGTGTGCTTTGCTGGTTGTGCTGCAGGAGTCTGGCTTCACCCTGCATGATCGGAGCCCCGTGGGCCCTGCTGTGGGGTCTGGGTGTACTGAGGCTTCTTAAACGAAATTCCCTCTGCGTAAACACAATCTCATGTTGTATTTTATTGCTAAACATTGTTTGGAAGCCACTGCCACAGGACAACGCAGGCACTCACACTGAGGACAAGGCTGTGTTCAAAGCCGCCTACAGCATATGGGGCCCCACTGACATTTTTTTACATTAACTCATTATGATTAGCAACCCCTGAATGCTTCCAGTCTGGAGCACATGGTGGTATTTTGTATTATTTACTTCTCCAACCTCTGCCCTTTCAAATCCGAATGGCACTTGTCAACAGCAGAAACAGGATGGTGGCAGAGCCAGGCCCACTCTGTCCAGGTAGAGGGGGAGAGCCCTAGTGTCCTCCCAGGGCCCCCCTAGTGTGGGCTGGGCTGTGCCCCTTGTGTGCCTGCCCAGTGGCTGGCCACCTGCTGGCCTTATCCACAGATCTCCTGGTGCCAAGGGGACATCCGGGGGGCCTGCAGATGCCCACATCATCCTGATGGCTGTGCAAGGCCCCAGCTGAGCAGCCTCTCCTGGGGGAGGGCACCTGCCCACTTCTGCTCCCAGTGATGGCAGTGGGCCTTCCCCACCCAGCAACCTTAAACATCTGACTCACCACCACCTTGCTGAAAATCCTTCCCCAACCCCTCACTGCTCTTCAGATAATCTCCCCCTTGGGCTGGCTCTGCCCCCAGGAGTGGCCCCTCACCCCACACTGCGAGCTCCTCCAGGGCGAGCCTGCTTGGAGGAGCATGGTGGGATCCCTTGTCCTCCGCAGCCCAGGACACATTTAACAGGGGGACCAGAGTGGCCCTGTAGGAGAGGACATGGCTGGGTTGGGTCTTGGGAGTCATTTGCATGTGACCTGTGGGTGTGGTGTGATCTCAGAGGCTGCTGATCCAGGTGTGTAAGCAGTGAGTGCCAGGCATGGAGGGAGGCCAGGGAGGGGCCTGAGGCTGTGTGCCCGCCTGGTAGGGCAAAAGACTTTATGAATTCTTTGGCCTTTGCTCTTCTATAAATAAATTTTAGAACCAACTCATCAAGTTCCTTCAAAACCCTATTGGGGCCGGGTGCAGTGGCTCACACCTGTAATCCTAGCACTCTGGGAGACTGAGATGGGAGGATCCCTCAAAGTCAGGAGTTCAAGACCAACCTGAGCAAGAGTGAGACCCCATGTCTACTAAAAATAGAAAGAAATTAGCTGGTCAACTAAAAATATATAGAAAAAATTAGCCTGGCATGTTGGTGGATGCTGGTAGTGCCAGGTACTCGGGAGGCTGAGGCAGGAGGATCGCTTGAGCCCAGGAGTGTGAGGTTGCTGTGAGCTAGGCTGATGCCACGGCACTCTAGTCCAGGCAACAGAGTGAGACTCTGTTTCCAAAAAAAAAAAAAACCCTATTGGGTTTTTGATTGGAATTTATGGAATCTATAGTTCAGTTTGGGCAGGACTGACTTCTATAATATTTAGTATTTCCATTCATGAACATGGTATAGCTCTCCATTTAGTTCATTCTTCTTTATTTTCTCTCAATCTTTTTGTAATTTTCTTTACATATGTCTTGAATATCATTTGCTAGGTTTATTTCTATGTACCTTATATGTTTTGTCTCTAGTAAATGGCATATTTTTTTTAAAAATTACATTTTCTTACTGCTTTCGTAAGCTCCTCCCAACCCTCCAGTTTCCTTCTTTTCCTCACCTTAGGAAATAATTTCTAGTAAGAGGAGAGGAAAGAGAGGATTTACTCTGATCTTTCCCATGTTCTTCTAAATCTCTTGTTCCTTCCCTGAGCTTAAATTTTCAAAATATAAAAGCCAAGAATTTAACTCCTGTTATCTGTGGGGATACCTCCCTCAGTTGTCAAGCTGAAAGCCAGGCCAGGGGGCACAAAGAGCCCTGGGAGCAGAACCCAGGTAGCCCCTCGATGGTGGCACCATCACACAGCCTGCACGTGCTGGAGGAAGGGCTGGTGCCTGGGTCTACCTGACCCTGGGCCCTCGTGCTTGTCTTACTTCTCGCCACTCCCAAGGGGTCTGTGGCTGCCCTGCTCCTGGCCAGCTCTGCCTTTCTTCATCTCCCTGCTGCCCTCTCAAGCAATTTCTGTCTGGCAGTAAGAAGGGAAAAGATATACACCTTATACAAATAATAAATTCTATATATTACTAAGGGAGCTTCTCAGGGAAGGGATGCCCTGGCGGTGAGGCTCACAGGGTCCTGGGAGCCTGGAGAGTGGACAATGGCTGTGTGGCCTCAGCCAAGCCCTCCACCTCCTAGAGGAGGCAGTGTGACCAGAGGTTCTCATGGCCCTTCCATTCTGCACTCTTTCTATACGGAGTGCTCGGGGAGAGCTAGACTTGTTCCCTTTAAAAATAAACCAAATTAAGAACTCAGGTTGGAGCAGAATTTCCAGATAATATTTATTTATTGACATTTATTGAGTACTTGCTATGGGCCTGACACTCTTCTAAGTATTTTATGTGTATCCAGACATTTAATCCTCACAACAGCCTTGTAAGGTAGATGTTATTATTACCACATTGTTTTACAGACAAGAAAATGTAGGCTTGGGGAGGTCTTGGGATGGCCCCATGATCTTGCTGACAGTAGGTAGCAGAGCCAGATTTAAGCATGGCTTAGACACTCATGAGGAAAATGGACAACAACAAACTGTTATTATTAGGAAAATCAGCAAGAAAAAAATCAAACAACTCTATCAAAAAGTGGGCAAAGGACATGAACAGAAACTTTTCAAAAGAAGATAGACTAATGGCCAACAAACATATGAAAAATGCTCAACATCCCTAATCATCAGGGAAATGCCTATCAAAATCACAATGATATATCACTTATCTACAGTGATAATGGCCTTTATCAAAAAGTCCCAAAACAACAAATGGTGTAGATGCAGAGAGACAGGAACACACATACACTGCTGGTGGGACTGCAAACTAGTAAAACCTCTGTGGAAAGCAATATGGAGATACCTCAAAGAGCTACAAATAGTAACTACCATTTGATCCAGCAATTCCATTACTGGGCATCTACTCAAAAAAACAAAAGGCATTCTGTAAAAAAGACATCTGCACTAGAATGTTTATAGCAACACAATTCACAATTTCAAAGATGCAGAAATAACCCTAGTGCCCATTAATACATGAGTGGATTAATAAAATGGGGTATATGTATACCATGGAGTACTATTCAGCCACAAAAAACAATGGTGATCTAGCACCTCTTGCATTATCCTGGGTAGAGCTGGAACCCATTCTACTAAGTGAAGTATCACAAGAATGGAAAAACAAGCACCACATGTACTCACCATCACGTTGGTACTAACTGATCAACACTTAAGTGCACATATGGTAGTAACATTCATCAGGTGTCGGGCAAATGGGAGGGGGGCGGAGGCGATGGGTATATTCACACCTAATGGGTGCGGTGTGCACCATCTGGGGGATGGACACCCTTGAACCTCTGACTTGGGTGGGGCAAGGGCAATATATGTAACCTAAACATTTGTACCCCCATAATATGCAAAAATAAAAATAAAATAAAATAACCCCCCCCAAACCCAACAAACTATCACAGGACCTCAGGGGGGCCTTGAGAAATGCTGCCCAGGACCCACCCGAGCAAGGTCTTGGCAGTGAGAGCCTGGAACACACGGCATCACACTGAGCTCAGACATGCTGGTGAGACCTGCCCTTGCCAGCTGTGTGACCTTGGGCACCTTATTCCCCCAGGGCTGGAGTGTCCTCCTCACAGAGAGACAATCCTCCCCTTCCCAAAAGATGCTGGCCTGTGCAGAACCCTGGCCCTGGCGGACATGCGCAGTGCCAGTGCTGTTCCTTTCTCCAACTCCCATCTTCCCCCGTCTGCTGCTTATTGGTGGGGGTCTACCCCAATCCACTAGCCCAAGGGTGGAAAGTGTCCCATCCGCCAGCTGAGAGCAGGGTCTGCCCTGTCCACCGGCCCAGGGGTGGGGGCTGCCCTTCCAGGGCTCCAGCAGGTGGCCAGGCAGCCCCCTGCACTGCCCCTGTGCTGTGGCCATCGGAAGCCCTGCGTGCTGACAAACCGCAGGGGCTGGCCTCACGCCTGTGCGAGGGATTTGCAGGGAGAGCAGAGTTTAGTACTTTTTCCGATGGGGACCTTTGGTGGGTTCTAGTGCTTAGCCCCAAGCACTGCCGGAAAGGGCCAAGGAAAGGAGGGACCGTTAGATTTTGTATGTGTTAAAAGTTTGTTCTTGAAATAAAAGAAAGCAAAAAGTAAACTAAAAGCAAAAAGCAAAGGGAAGCACCTCAAGAGAAGGGAGGCAGGATTTAGAGGTGGAGGACGCGCCTGTGCCCTGCGGGGCAGAGGCTACATCCAGGCAAAGGGGCTCAGGGCTGGGCTGGTCCCAGTTCCTCATCTCTACTCTGTAATGCTGCGGTCCCCAACACCCGGGGCTGAGGACCAGTGCCAGTCCGTGGCCGCTTAGGAACCTGGCCCACAGCAGGAGGCGAGCGGTGGGCAAGCCAGCGAAACCTCTGTGTGTTTGCAGTCGTCCCCATGGCTCGCGACACCGCGCAAGCTCCGCCTCCTGTCAGGTCAGCGGCGGCGTCTGATTCTCACCGGAGCGCGAGCCGGGATGTAAACTGCGCATGGAGGGTCCAGGTTGCGGCTCCTTATGAGCATCCGATGCCCGATGATCTGGGGTGGAGCTGGGGCGGTGATACGAGCGCTGGGGAGCGGCTGCAGATACGGATTATCACTAGCAGGGAGGTTTGACTGCACAATAAATGTAACACGCTTGAATCACCCGAAACCATCTCCTCCCCGGCCCCCCATCTGTGGAAGAGCTGTCTTCCATGAAATCCGTCCCTGTGCCAAAAAGGTTGGGACCACTGCTCTCTAATGGGAGCATTTTAATGGTATTTACGAGGGTGCTCCTGGCACCCATTTTTCATGTGATACTCTGGAGCTGCCTGTGCTGTGCGCGCGTTTCCCAGACTCGGGTGCAGGGAGGAGGGTGCGACAGCCCACGGGGTGGCTCCGGGCCCTCAGGTACGCACATGCCGGTGCTTCAGTGGCCTTGCTCCACCTTCGGGCACTGCAAGGGGCGTCCTCTGCAGGGGCAGGGCCGGCCGGGGCCGGTTCCAGCTTGCCCGGCCGTAAGAGGGAGAGCAGGATCTGGACCCAGGTGCTTCTGGATGTGGAGCTCGTGCTGCTTCTACAAATTCCCTTCACTGAGCGACTCAGTTTCCTTATCAATCAGGTGAGCTCACCATAGCCCCTTTACTGATAAATGTACTTGAGTGGTTTGAAGTGTATAAATGTTGTCGGAGGAAGAACCAACCTTGCCAGGCTTCCCCAGGGCTAGAAGATCATTTCTGATACTTTCATGTCATCCTGGAAGGAAGCGTCGGCTTGGAGCCGGGTGCCAGGGCTCTGTGTCTGCGGTGAGGTGGGGAGGGGTCCGAGCGGACCGGCCGGGGGGCACACCAGCCCTCAGCCTCAAGGCTGGGCTTGGGACTCTTTCTGGAACGGATGGGCTTGGGTCAGTGGGGGCAACGAGCTCGTTCAAGCTCTGGGGGAAGTCACACAGGCGGAGTGCGGGCATGGGGCTGCGCACAGGAAAGGTTAGCAAGGCGGATGCGCTGGGGGCGGGACACATAGACCTCGTGAGAGGATAAACAAGATGCTGCGACGGTACAGTGAGGCTTGGAGGCCAGCAGTCCTTTAACTCACCAGACATTCACTGTGGTTTTTTTGACTTTGGGGAAAAAGAAGAGAGGTTGCATATAAACAACCTGAAGCAGAAATCCCCACGTCGGGGCCTGCGTGTGGCAAGGGGAGGGGCTGGGCTGCCTCTCCGCAGACCCGTCTCCTGGAAGGAGGATGGGGATCGCGTTTGCAGAGCAGAGGACAGTGGAGGCTTTGCTTGTAGATGCCTCGGGGCCCCTGTCAGCGGAGGGCAGGGGCTCCAACAGCCGCGGTCTGCGGGCTGGGGGTGAGCTCCTGACACGTCCCAGTAGGTGTCTCACTGGATGGAGCATTTCTGAGGTCTGGGTCCTCGCAGTAGAAGCCTATTTGTGAGGGGTACAGGGGCAAAGAAGGCACCAAGCACTTGTCCCCTAATCTCCACCCGCGGTTCCCCAGGCGGGGTGCCTTTGTGCCCGAGTGAGCTGGCCCTGCCGTGCTGGGCCTGCAGCCTCAGCTGCGTGGGTGGGGCGGGTCACCAGGGGCCTGTGCCCGGCGTGTCCAGATCCAGATGCCCCATCCACAGCGGTGCCGGCCTCTCTCCTGCCACCGCTTCTGCGGTCACACACGGGGTCTGCTCCTCACTGGACCAGCCCCCACCATGTGACTGCAGCACGGTGGGGATTTCTAATTTTATCGGCCTTATCTTACTTTGTGAAATAAAGTTTAATATCACAAAACCAAAAAAGGAAGCTTCTGCTCCTTAGTACGGGGTTTTAGCTACTCCCTGTACCCAAAACAATAAATCCAATCTTAACATTTCCAGCTTTCTTGTGATTCTCATTCTCCTTTCCCAAGGTGACATAATCCTAATGACGTTCATGGGGAAATTCTGCATGTGTGTGTCTGTGTAACTTTTTCCTTTTCCAGCTGGAATTAAACTTACTTGGCAAAAGAGACAGCAAGAAAACATCTGGCAATACTTATATTTTGGCAAAACAGTGGAGGTTTTAGAGATGCTGATGGTGATGCCGACAGAGTGGTCGACAGACAGCCCCTTCCCGACCGTCCCTCCCAGGCTTTGGGAGGCGCGTGTGTGTGGAGACTGTAGGTGCATGTGCTTGTGCGTGTGTGCTGTGTAGACCCAGGTGCGTCAGCGTCGGAACTGAGTGAACAAGCTCTGATCTGTCTCAGGTATGTTCTTTTCTTCTCCTGTTATGTTCTGATAATTGAAAATTACCTGGCTCTAAAATATTCAATTTTTCTTGCAGTCACAACTTTGGGCTCGTGATTCTGCATCTTTCAAGTCTAAGGTTTTCACCAGCTTCATCGGAGACCCGAACCCAGGAGTTGCCGCGACAGGAACTATTATTGGGAATCGGTGTTCATTAAGGGGAGAGAAGAATGATGCACGGGGCATTTATTAGCATAAGATAGATGCTGTTTTTTCGTTTCTTTTCCCCTCAGCCCTAGAAAATCATCTGTGACAGCTTGATGTGTAGGGGAGTGGAAGGAATGTGGACTGTTACCTCTTGACACTTGTTTGGGTCACCTTGTCCAAGGTGACCCACCTCAGCTTCAGTGTTCTCACCTGTGTAACGGGGATGCCGGGGTCCCATGCTGGGGTGGCTGTGAGGTTAGTGACGTGGCACACGTGGCGCAGGACCTCCGCCCTGTGCGCCGGGGGAAGTGGGCACAGGGCGTGGTTCTGCCAGCCCACTGAAGGGAATGCAGCATTTAAAAAGGTGGGTTCAACTAAGTGATCCCCCCCCTTTTTCAGAGTGGAGACCTGTCCCATGGAAAGGCGGGTGCGGAGAGGCGCGCACACGTGGGCTGCACACCGGGCTGTGCTGTGGGCGAGCGGCGGCTTCCCGCGGGTGCGCGCCTGCCGGGAAGGGTGAGAAGTGGGCAGAGACCTCGAAGGAGCATCTCCCCGGGCGAGAGGTGTCGGGAACGTCCTCTTTCGGAATGAGTCTTCCCTCGAAACCGGAAAGTGGCTTTTGAAGGCTGTGGAAGGGAAACATTTAAAATTGCAGAATGAACTTGAAGAATACAAAGGGGACAGTCTTCACATACTTCCATTCGGTTCTCTCGCTTGGTTTGGGGATTTGTTTCTCAGCCTGATGGTCTTAATTTGATTCCAGAAAAATGTTTCTAAGTGAAATGCTTAACCATTTTGTGGTGCTGACCATACCTGATAGGATAAAAGCAGACCCTACATTTGTTCATTTGCCCTCTGCCCGCCTTAGAGGCCTCTCTGCGTATTTTGGGCAGACCCGACATTTTCCCAACCCCTCTCGGTGCCAGCGGCTGTGATGGTCACAATGTCAAACTCCCAGCTGGCCGTTTGCCTTCTTAGCGTGCGTCCCCCTGCCTCCTTAGCAGTGGCGCCTGGCTCTTGCTGGGGGTGGCGTGCCCGGGTGAAACCTCACTCCCCCGGCCTGTCGCGCATCCGCAATTGCCATGAGGTGCATGCAGCCTGGCGAAGAGTGACGACAGCTGCGGGTTTCTGCTTTTATCACCTAGAGAAAATCCCTGTCCACTTTCTTCCTGTGTGGTGGACAAGCCAGAGGCCAGAGGATCCGCCGTCTGTGGCCACGGAGTGGGCGGGGCCGTGGGCGTGTCCCCGTCGGGACCGCCCCCGTTGGGACCGCCTCCCCAGGCTTTTCTGCCTTTGAGGCAGCCACTCCCCACCCCGCATGTTCAAGCCGCTGAGATGAGTGTTCTGAGACCAACGCAGTCTGGGGTGACACCTCAGGCGCCCAGGAGTGCTTGCGGGGGTGAACCCCTCTGCACCCACAGGACCCCAGGAAGGGCCTTTCCGAATTCTGCTTCATGTCCCATCAGGACACAGGGTGGAGGGCAGTGCCCAGGGCGAGGGCGCAGCCTGGTGTCTCTGTGAGAGCCGTCCCTGTGCTCGTCCTGTTCAGTCTCGATGTCCTCAGGGGCTGGGGTCTGTCTTGCCCTTGTCCTTACTAAGCCCGGTGTGCGTCTGGGACCCTGCGGACGGGATGCCTGTGAGCCTGAGCTGAGACTGGCGCTCAGGCGGCCGCAGCCGGGCCTGGGGGTCGGGGTGGGCGCTGCCCGCGGTGGGAGAGCGCACAGCCGACGTGCCGGGCGGGAACGTGCCGCCAGCAGCACCCAAGGCCCACAGTGACAGGGGCGGGTGCCGTAGGGAGGAAGCATCACTTCAAACCACAGCTGGTCTGTAGGGTGCACATTTTGTTAGAAGCGGTATGACGGGGTCTCCCGCAGTGTAGAGAGAGAAAAGCGGGAGGAACGGACATTTTTTGCGTGACTATCATGTTTCTACCAGGACCTGACACTCCAGCCACCTGGAGAGGTGGTTCCTAAAACCGTGGTGGCAGGAGCACAGCGAGGCAGGAAAGAGGCGGGTGGCGCTGACACTGCATCCCTGGGAGAGGCAGCGCCCACCTGCCCTTTCCGCAGTGGCTGGGACGGCAGACTCACCCATGGGGGATTCTGAGCCACTGAACTGAATGATAAAATAGGTATTTTAAATCTTGTTGCTATGACTTTTTTTTTTTTTTTTTTTTTTTTTTGGCAGAGTCTCACTCTGTTGCCCGGGCTAGAGTGCTGTGGCATCAGCCTAGCTCACAGCAACCTCAAACTCCTGGGCTCAAGCGATCCTCCTGCCTCAGCCTCCCGAGTAGCTGGGACTACAGGCATGTGCCACCATGCCCGGCTAATTTTTTCTATATATATTTTTAGCTGTCCATATAATTTCTTTCTATTTTTAGTAGAGATGGGATCTCTCTCTTGCTCAGGCTGGTCTCGAACTCCTGAGCTCAAACGATCCACCGCCTCGGCCTCCCAGAGTGCTGGGATTACAGGCGTGAGCCACTGCGCCCGGCCTGTTGCTATGACTTTTTAAAAATTTAAGTTCATTGGGAGCTTTTTCTCCTCCCTGGTTCCTCTGCCCTTAATTCCTGGTTGTGTCCTTTGTGTATCACTTGGATGTGACCAGCATCTTGCTGTCTGTCTCTTTCTGTCTACTCAGCCAAGTCCTGGGAGTCACCTGATTCCTCCCTTCCTGAGTGCTTGGCAGCAGTGAACCCTCTGACACACTGTGTGGCTGGCTGTCCCCCACTGAAATCCTCTGGGGGGCGGGGGTCTGTCTCTTTGGTTCCCTGCCTGGTGCATGGTGACCTGTGTGATCCTGGCACAGATCGAGGGCTTGGTGAGCTTTAGAGCCAACAGCACTGCCTACGCTCCCTGCCTGAGTCAGAGCCTCCTCTCCAGCACCCTCTCCTGTGAGCCGAGCTCCAAGCCTGGCGGATTGCGGGCGCAGACCCATCCAGCGGCTTCCATGTTTCCAGGGCCAGCAGCCATCAGGAGCACAGGAAATGTTTCTTGAGCTAAGCTGAACCGGGCAGCTGGGACCTGAGCCAGTCAGCCTTGGTGAGAGGAGATAGGGCAGGTTGGATCTGATCGAGCGGGGCCAGGCCTCAGCAGGTTAGATCCAGAAGCAAACTGAGACAAGATCCCAGTATAGGAGTTTACCTGGGAGGTGCAGGAGAGGAGAAGGGAGGGGCAAAGGCTGGGCTGGTGCAGACATGTGGAGAGCCCAGGAGCTGGAGCAACTACCCACCCACCCAGGGGGCAGGGACGGGCAGGGCAGCATGGCCACTTGTGGAGAAGCAGAGCCTCGTGGCCGGGACTGAGCCCCATGTGATGGGGCTGAGGGTCGAGTGGGCTCCACGCAGTGGCTGTCACTCATGAGAGTGCGCGGTGGCGGGAGGGCATCCTGACTCAGCACAGGGAGGGAGCAGGGGAAGTCCCCGACAGACTGCAGGCGCCATTCCAGGAAGACTTTTGGGCTGGAGGGTGAGGAGCAGCATGGACGCAGGACAGCCCTTGGCTTCCTGGAGTATGCTGCGGGACTGCCATCCGCTGCGTTTTCCTCCAGCTCATGCCCCTGTCTAGACAGAACATCTTTTTTTTTTTTTTTTCCTATCCACTGAATCAGAGAATCTACTCTTCCCAGGGCAGTATCCAAATTCTCAGTTTGTATGAAATGAGATTTTTCTCCCCAGGGGTGAACAGTGAGGTGTCTGGAGACATCCACAAGGTGTTCTCTGCGTCCTGTGCGTTCTCCCTCGGCAGGGACTACAGCCACCCCACCACGGCCCACTCCCCACCGGGGGACTGTGATCTGGGCTCAGGGACACTGGCAAAACTTCATGCCTTGGACATTTTGTCCACGATACAACTAGATCCTGACCCAGGATTTTTGATGAAAATCAGATTTTTGACAGTGCTCTAGTTGATAAGCACTTCCTCATGAAGAAGGCTCTGCAGGCCTCACCATTTACAGATAGGAAAGGTAAGTTCCTGCCGCATGATCTCATTCTGCTCTGATGTCCCTGGGATCACACATTGGAGTCAATATCTCGAATCTTTTCACATTACATTAGCTCCCTTTAGGGAGCCAGATAAAAGAATGATGTAAAGAGAAGGAACAATATGGATCTGTCCAGTTCTGATACTTGGGTTAAACTCTATTAAAGCAGCTGTTCCGCACTGCTGAAACCATCGATTTTGAGAACAATTGGTCACTATTTCTAAAAATATTTATAACTCTGCTCTAAATTGTAACTAAATCCTAAAAACGTGCATCCAATTCTGCCTAAGTGATAACTAAATACAAAATGAAAGAACTTTTCTGGAAGAAGGACACTAGGAGTTTAAATTTCATGACCTACATTTTTGTTACCCTTTTCTGTTCATCTTAGTGGATCAGCTTAATGGCACAAACTGATAATAGTCTGGCAGGTACCTGAATGTTTTAAAATCACAGACATGTGTTTGGAAACTATTGTTCTTCAAGAAGATGTGTGCTGCTCCACAGGCAGCCAGATGGTTCTCCCTCTGGGGAGCGTGTGGCTGACGATTGCTCCCCCCCCTTCTTACCTGCCCACTGGACCCAGTGCCCCAGCTTGCTGGGCGCAGACCCCGCTGTGCCTGTGGGCCCAGTGTCATCAACAGAGCCCCCTGCACCCCCACACTCTCAACAGTGTCCCCTTTTGGATGCTACAGTACATGGTCACCCCCCATCTGATTGTTTGATGTGAAATTAGCAGGCATAAAATGACCTTTGAAGAAGCAGGACCTTCATCCACTGAGAAGACTGAGTCTTTCTGAGAAACACTGACTTTATTTTAAAAGACTTCCATAGTCTCAAACACATGGATGCCTGAAGACACGAATTGTGTCTGTAAAGAATGTTCAGTAAGATCAGAGTGGTACAAACATGGGATCCAACATAGCGAAACCATGTCCCGAGCGTCACCCGATGGCACCAGCAGCTGCACCCAGGGGCTCTCTGGCCCAGGGAAGGGCTTGCCCGTCCTGCCCGCTCTCCCTCAGGCCAGCCCGGAGCTCTCAGCCCGTGGCTGAGGGGGGCTTTCCTTTACCTCCGCTGCTTGCAGCCCCCCGCCCCCCATTAGTCCCGGGGCCCTCTCCTCCTGCTGGTGTCACACCTACAGCCACCTTCTGCCTGGAGCCCTCAATGTGCCTCTGCCAGCTCCGCCAGGGTGCCTGTCTCTGTGGCCTCCGCAGGAAGGCGTGGGCCCTGCTGTCCAGATGCCAGGGGTGGCGGGAAAGGTGGGTGTGGCCTTCACGGGGTCAGGGTGCCCTGCAGCCAGCAGCTGCAGCTGGAACCCCACTCCACCCCTGCTCTGTTGCTGCAGGAAAGAAACAGGAACTCTGAATCTGACCCTGAGTCCTGCTGGCTTCTTATTTTTGTTATCGAGGGGAAATCCACGTAAAGTTAACCACTGTGAAACGAGCATCTCAAAGACATTTAGTCCATCCACGGTGTTACGTACCCACCACCTCCACCTAGTTCCAACATGCTCTAGGACCATGTTCCAAGTCAAACATAAGGCCTATGTTTTATCCTGACATTTTAAAAAATGGATTTAGCTCTTATATTGTGTTTAGGTTCATTGATCTACTTAGAGGTAATTTTGGCATATAGGATGAGGTATGGGTCCAACATCATTCGCTTGCTTGTAGATATCCAGTTTTCTCAGCACCATTTTGTTGAAAGATTATGCTTTTCCTTTGAATGTTCTTGACACCCTTGTAGAAAATCAATTGTCCACAGACACCTGGGTTTATTTCGGGACTCTCAGTCCCATACCATTGGTCTGTGTGTCTGTCCTTACACCAGTACCACACTGTTTTCATTACTGTAGTTTTGTAGTAAGTTTTGAAAATATAAGTGGGAGAACTCCAACTTTGTTCTTCTTTTTCAAGATTGTTTTACCTTTTCTTTTTTTTTTTTTTTTTGAAACAGAGTCTCGCTCTGTTGCCCCGGCTAGAGTGAGTGCCGTGGCGTCAGCCTAGCTCACAGCAACCTCAAACTCCTGGGCTCAAGCGATCCTTCTGCCTCAGCCTCCCGAGTAGCTGGGACTACAGGCATGCGCCACCATGCCCGGCTAATTTTTTCTATATATTTTTAGTTGTCCATATAATTTCTTTCTATTTTTAGTAGAGACAGCGTCTCGCTCTCGCTCAGGCTGGTCTCGAACTCCTGAGCTCAAAGGATCCGCCTGCCTCGGCCTCCCAAGTGCTAGGATTACAGGCGTGAGCCACCACACCCGGCCTGTTTTACCTTTTCATGGCCCCTTGCAATTTCATACATATCTGATTTTGATAGGGATTGCAATGAATTTGTAGAATTTGTATTGCCATCTTAACAATATTAAGTCTTCCAATGTATGAACATGAGATAGCTTTCCATTTATGTAGATCTTCTTTAATTTTATTCAGCAACATTTTATAGATTTTAGTGTACAAGTCTTTCACATCCTTGGTTAAATATATTTCTAGGTATTTTATTCTTTTTAATGCTAGTGTAAATAGAATTGGTTTCTTAATTTCTTTTTCAGATTATTCATTGCTATTGTATGGAAATACAATGGATTTTTGTGCATTGATTTTTACTCTGCAATTTTGCTGAGTGTGTTTATTGGCTCTAGTAGTTTTTGTGTGGACTCTTTGGGTTTACTACATAGGCTCGTGTTTCTGTGAATAGAGATGGCTTTACCTTCCTCTCCAATTTGGATGATTTTAATTTCTTTCTTTTGCCTAATTGCTCTGGCTAGAGCCTCCAGCACAACGTTGAATAAATGGTGAAAGCCTCCTTGATCTTAAGTCCTGATCTTAGTGGGAAAACTCTCACTTTTCAACATTGAATATGATGTTAGCTGTGGATCTTCATAAAAATTCTTTATCAGAGTGAGAAAGTTCTCTTCTAGTCTTGATTTCTGAGTGTTTTTTTTTTTTTAAATCATGAAAAGGTGCTAGATTTTGCCAAACGCTCCTTCTACATCAATTGAGATGATCGTGTTTTTTCCTTTTCTTCTATTAATGTGGTATATTACATTGATTAACTTTCATATATTGAACCATCCTGGCATTTCTGGGTTAAATTCCACTTGGTCATCATGTATAATCCTTTTCATACGCTGTTGAATTTGAATTTCTAGCATTTTGTTGAGGATTTTGCATCTCTATTCATTAGAAATATCAATCTGCAATTTCTTTTCTAGTGGAGTCTTTGTCTGGTTTTGGTATGAGGTAACACTGGCCTCACAGAATATGTTAGGATGTCTTCGCTCCTATTGTATTGTTTGGAAGAGTTTGAGAAGAAATAGCGTTAATTTTTATTTAAATGTTTGGTATCATTCACCAGAGAAGCCATCTGATTCTGGGCTTTTCTTTATTGGGAAGTTTCTGATACTGTCTTTACTTGCTATAGATTTGTTTAGATTTTCCATTTGTCCTTAAGTCAGTGCTATGGACAGAATTGTGTCACTCCCCAAATTTGTGTGTGGACCTTAAACACCAATGTGACTATATTTGGAAATGAGGTCTTTAAAGTGCTAATTAAGGTTAAATGAGGTCCAAAGGGTAGGGCCCCAATCCAGTATGACTGGTGTCCTTATAAGAAGAGAAACAGACATCAGGAATGTGTGGATACAAGGAAAAGGCCACGTGAGCCCACAGCGAAGTGGCACTGTCTGAAGTCCAAAGAGAGAGATCTCACAAGAAACCAAACCTGCTGGCACTTGATCTTGGGCTTTGGACTCTAGAAATATGAGAGAGTAAATTTCTGTTGTTTGAACCACCTAGTCTGTGATATTTTGTTATGTCAGCCCTCACAGACAAAGAGTCAGTTTTGGTAATTTGTGTGCTTCCAGGAATTTTTCCCTTTCATCTAGGTATTTAATTTGTTGGTGTACAAGTGTTCATAGTCTTTTCTTCAAATCCTTTTATTTCTGTCAGGTTGGTAGTAATGTCTCCACTTCCATTTCTGATTTCAGTTTTTGCACCTTCTCTCTTTTTTTCTTTGTCAGTCTAGTTAAAGGTTTGTCAACTTTGTTGATCCTTTCAAACAACAAAGTTTTGGTTTTATGATTCTTTCTATTGTTTTGTATTTCATAACTCTCTAATCTTCATTCTTTCATTCCTTATGCTAGGTTTGGATATAGTTTGCTCTTCTTTTTTCTCGTTTTTTAAGTTGCAAAGTTAGCTTATTAATGTGAGATCTTTTTCTTTTAATGTAGGCATTTACAGCTATAAATTTCTCCCTAATCACTGCTTTTGCTGCATATCATAAGTTGAGGTATGTTGAGTTTTTATTTTCCTTTGTATGTACAAAGATATTTTCTAATTTCATTGTGATTTCTTCTTTGAACCATTGGTTATTTAAATGTAATGTCCACATATTTGCAAATTTTACAGTTTCCTTCCAATGTTAATTTTTAGCTTTATTCCATTGTGGTTAAAGAAGATATTTTGTATAATTTTAATTTTTAAAACTTATTGAGGCTTGTTTTGTGGTCTAATGTATGCTCTATCCTGAAGAATGTTTCATGTACACTTGAGAAAAATGTGTATTCTGCTGTTTTGGGGTGGTTTGGGGAGTGTTCTATATATGTCTCTCAGGTCAAGTTCATTTATGGTGCTGTGCAAGCCCTCTATTTGCTTATTGATCTTCTGCCTGTATGCTCTATTCATAGCTGAGAGGGAGGTATTGAAGTCTCTAACTATGATTGTAGAACTGTTTCTCCTTTAAATTTTGTCAGTGTATGTCTCACAAATTTGGGGGCTGTTGCATAGTGTGTGTATGTTTATAATTGTTTTATCTTCTGATAAATTGATCTTTTTATTACTATATGGTATCCTTTTTTGTCTCTTGCAACAGCTTTTGACTTCAAGTCTATCCTGTCTGGTCTTCATGCCGCTTTCTTTTGGTTGCATATTAGTGTTTGTGCAGAGCGTTTTTTTCCATACTTCCACTTCCTTTGTCTTTGGAGCTAAAAAATTACATAGACAACACACAGAGTATGTTTGTAAATGATCCTTTCTGCTACTATTTGCTTTGTGATTTGAAAGTTTAAGCCATTTACATTTAAAGTAGTTATTGATAAGAAAGGATTTATTTCTGCCATTTCGCTGTTTGCTTCCTTTATGTCTTATCCTTTTTGTTCCTCATTTCCTTATTACCTTCTTTTTAAAATTTTTTTTGGGATAGTGAACCAATTTGATTTCTCATTTCCTCTGTGTATTTTTAAAACATATTTCCTTTTGGTTACCATGGGATTACAATTAACATCCTAAATTTGCAACTGTCTAGTTTCAGCTGACGCCAGCTCAGCCTTACTAATGCACAAAACTCTGCTTGTATGCAACTCCACCCCCACTTAAGTTGTTGGTGTTACGAATTACAACTTTACACATTGTGAGCCTATTTACATAGATTTCAATTTTTTATGCATTTGTATTTTATATCATGTAGAAAATAAAAATGGAATTATAAATAAAAAATATAATAACTTTTATATTTACCTATGTAGTTACCTTTACCAATATCTTTATTTGTGTGGCTTCGAGTTGCTGTTCAGTGTCTTTCCATTTCAGCCTGAAGGACTCATTTTAGTATTTTCTATAGGGCACATCTACTAATAACAAACTCCCTCAGTTTTTGATTATCTGGGAATGTCTTAACTTCTCCATAATTTTTGAAGGTTAGTTTTGCTGGATATCAAATTTTTCATTGACAGGTTTTTTTTTTTTTCCTTTAGCAGTTTATATATGTCATCTCACTGCCTTCTGGCCTCCATAATCTCTTATTGGAAACTGGCAATTAATCTTATCGAGGATCCACTGTATATGACAAGTTGCTTCTCACTTGCTCCTTCAAGATTCTGTTTTTATCTTTGCCTTTCAAGTGTTTGATTACAATGTGTCTAAGTGTAAATCTCTTTGAATTTATTCTACTTGGAGTTTGTTGAGCTTCTTGGATGTATCGATTAAAATCTTTCATCAAATTTGGAAAGTTTTCATTCATTATTTCTTCAACTATTCTTTCTCCCTTTTTCTTGGTCTGTTCTGCTTCTGGGATTTCCGTGATGCATATGTTAGTTATCCTGCTTGATAGTGTCTTACAGTTTCCTTAGGCTCTGTACACTTTTCTTCATTTTTTTCCTTCTGCTCTTCATACCAGATAATTTCAGTTATCCTATTATCGATTTTGCTGATTCATTCTTCTGCCTGTTCAAATCTGCTGTTTAACTGCTCTGGTGAATTTTTCATTTCAGCCATTTTACTTTTCAGCTCCAGAATTTCTGTTTGGTTCATTTGTAATTTATATCTGTTTATTGATCTTCTCATTTTGTTCATGCATTATTTTCCTGGCTTCATTTAGTTCTTTGTCCATGGTTTTCTTTAGTTCTTTTAAGACAGTTGACTTAAAAATTTTTGTCCATAAGCCAATGCTAGGGTTTCCTCATAGAGGATATAGAGGATGGTTTATAAATTTTTTTTTTCATGAGTGGGCCACACTTTCCTGTTTCTTTGTATATCTTGTGATTTTTTTTTGTTGTTGAAAATCGGACATTTTGAATATTATGATGTAACTCCAGAAATCAGATTCTCTCCTTTTCCAAGAGTTTGCTATTGTTTCTTCTTGGTGGGTACAATCATCTATTTGTTTAGTGACTTCTCCAAATCAATTTTGCAAAGACTGGATTCCTTGTCATTTGTGGTCATTTAAGTCTCTGTTCCACAGTGACCTGGCAGAGATTTCCTTAAATACCTGGAGTGAAAGAAAGAAAGAAAGAAAACAAGAGAGAAATTACTAGTCTTTTGGCCTTTGCAGCTTGGCTCTGAGTTGGGCACTCCTTCAGTGCTGTGCAAGGCTGCCTGCAAATGTGCCTTAGCTTTCACCTCCTGCTTGCGTGGAGCCCACAGACCCATCAGAGATGCAAGCCTTGGGTCCTCTCAGATCTTTTCAGCACAGGTGTCCTGTCCTGGGCCTGTGCCTTGTCTTCCATTTCCCCAGTATGCACAGTAGCCCTTCTGAGCTCTTATTCCTCCAATACTCTTCCTTTTTGGCCTCCTCTTTTCTGGATTTTGGGTTCTGTCGACCACTTGCCCTACCCACAGTTCCTTGCCCCAGGTGGGAAATGTGTGTCTTTAAATTTTTTGGTAGATATCACTGCCTGGAAGCTGCTGTACCTTGGGACAGGAAGGTGAGGAAAAGGCCGGCTCAGTCTTTCAAGGAACCACCAGACAGATGGGTACACACTACCATGGTATTTTGAGGACAAGGTCCATATTAGCCCCTGGCACCAGCAAGCCACACTAGGAATGCAGCCTGCTGTCCCTTGGTTGCTATAAACTTTGGATTAGAGTCCAGAGTTCTGAAAAAGTTGATTCTGTTAGCTTATGATTGTTTCCGTGGAGTTCTTTAAGCGACCTACACCATTTTCTGTGACATAATCCCCTGTTGTCTCTTGATGAAAATATGCTTCCTTTCTTGCTAGACATTAATTCAAGCTAATATGGTCACTAGATCTTGTGTGACACAATCAAGACACTCGACAATCTTTTGAGGATGTGTTTTGGTGCCAAAAGAGCTCAGGAAATCCTCAGCACCATCTTATCTGCAGTATGCACCATGGTGAATGCCAAGTAAGTAGGTGCTACTGAAGTTCCCAAAGCTGATTTTCACTCATGCATTGTTTAAGTATTCCCTTATAGCATGAATTTATCAAATATTTTTGAAGGATAAACAATTTTTTTAAAAAGAGCAAATAATGATATAATTCTTTTATTAAGAATAAACTTTTCAGCAGCTTTGTTCACTCTTGGTAGGTTTATTCCTCCACCTGCATTTGACCATGCGTTACAAGGGCTTACTAATACAGCCTCCAGGCCTACATAAGCTGCATTAAAAACTGAACTATTCCGTGTGAAGTAAGGGTGCACCTCACAACCCCTTGTACTTGCTTCTTGCTCTCTTCCCTGGTGCCTCTCTGGAACCATATGTTCCCTGGCCCAGGGAATGTTCTGCACTTTGGTCCAGGTATTTATCTACAAAGTGTAAAAGAACTTGACTGCAATATTACCCTCTACCAGAAGATGTCACTCTAACGTGTTGCACACAGGTAGAAATAGTATTATGCTGATGATAAGGTAGCTTGGAATAATGGTGATCCTTTCATTTTCCCAATGAGAAAGACGAAAAGACAGAAAAAGGTAGTTTGAGCCAACTTGCATATATGAATACAAACTTTTAGGGTGAGAAAGAGACACTCAATATGTACTTACATTTAACTAATTTATTTGGTTTTATACATATACCTAAAATTATATATTCTATAAAATCACATTAATTTATAAATACCACTTTAATTTCTACTTATTTTATGGGAAAATTTTTTGAAGGCTCTTCATATGTATATTTTTCATAAATGTCTTTATTATCACTAGAGACACTTAAAAATTTTTATTTGAAAATACTTTTGAATTTATAGAAAAGTTGCAAGAATCAGAATAGAACATTGAATAACCATATTCCCCTTACCAAGATTCACTTTTTTTTTTTTTTTTTGAGACAGAGTCTCACTCTGTTGCCCAGGCTAGAGTGAGTGCCATGGCGTCAGCCTAGCTCACAGCAACCTCAGACTCCTGAGCTCAAGCGATCCTCCTGTCTCAGCCTCCCGAGTAGCTGGGACTACAGGCATGCACCACCATGCCCGGCTAATTTTTTCTATATATATTTTTAGCTGTCCATATAATTTCTTTCTATTTTTAGTAGAGATGGGGTCTCGCTCTTGCTCAGGCTGGTCTCGAACTCCTGAGCTCAAACGATCCGCCCACCTCGGCCTCCCAGAGAGCTAGGATTACAGGCGTGAGCCACCGCGCCCGGCCAAGATTCACTTATTGTTAACATTTTATTCAATTTGTTTTCCCTTTCTTCCTATCTATACAAATGTATTTTTCTTAGCCATTTAGTTATCTCTAAATACTTTGACAAGTATTTCCTAAGAAAAAGGCATTTTCACACACTCTTTGGTACAAACATCAACTTTAATAAATTTATCTTTTCCCTAATCTGTTGAGCATATTCTAATTTTGTCAACTGGCCCAATAATGTGCTTCCCAGCCTTTCCCCTGCTCCAGTGGGGGACCCGCTCTAGGGTCAGGTACCGTGTGGACCTGCTGTGCCTCCCTAACTTCCTTTAACATGGAATGTTCCTGTCGCCTTCCCTGGTCTTTCACAACTTTGGCACTTTTTAAGAATATAGTCATTTTTCCCCCTCCCACCCCGCACTTTTAAAATAGAATGTTCTTTATTTTGGGTTCGCCTGATGTTCCCTCATGGCTAGAGATGGGGCACGCACCTTAGGCCAGAATGCTAGAGAGGCGATGCTGTGTCCTTCCAGGGCAGCCCACCTGAGGCACATGACCTCCATCTGATTCTCAGTGGTGGTGCTAATTCCTATCACCTGGTCAAGGCATCATCCAGTTTCTCCACGGGAGTGCCACCCACGTTCCAGAAACTGTGCTAAGAGCATTCGACTTACATTTTTCACAGTTAGTCCCACAGCAGTTTTGCTAGCTAGGCTTCGCTCTTTTCACTAGACAAGTAAGGCAACTAATGAGATTGAGATTTTCATGGTCACACATCGGTGAGGCTGGCGTTTGGATCTGGTGCACCTGACTCTGATGTCCAGGCACTTTGCAATTCTCCATTACATTTCCCAGGTTGAGATGTTCTGATTAGGTTTCCCTACATCAGTGTCATGCTGTGCTGTCTGCTTGACTTATGAAATGCTGCCAAAGTTAGTGCACGAATAGTGAGGCTGATAATGTGGGCTGTTCAGAGTTACCTACCTATGACCTTGAGCTTCTTGATATTAAAACGTTGGGAAGAGGTAGAGAAAATTCCCACCATACGCTGCTATTTCAGGATGGGCAAACATAAGAAACTACAGTAACTACAGAATTACAATTTTAATTAAAGAAATCAGAAATATACATTTTCAGTTTTCCAGAAGCATTTTGTGCCTGATTTCCAAGTCTCACTGCAATTACTAGTTAATAAAAACATGTTTTAATATGCTGGCAGAAAATTGATACTATTTCCAATCTGTGCCATGAAACAAATAAAATGTGAAGAGAAACTGAGCTCTCATTTCAGAAATAGAAAATGGATTTTTCAAAGTTCAGATCATTACCTAAGAGTAATTTTCTTATAATAAGTTTAAGGCCGACTTGCTCAATGCAAAACTTTGCCAGGGAAAATTGTTGCTTTTGAAATACAATAAAGTTGCAACCTATTTCAAGAACTGTCTATTCTAAAAGCCACTGTGTGTTTCTGCCCAGCAATCTGTGCCTGCCCAGGGCCAGGGCGAGCGCTCAGGACTGCTGGTGCACCGGCACATGGCGCTTGCTTCCGAGCAGGATGGAAGGGTGGTGGTCAGGCCCGGCTGGTGAAAAAGCTGCTTATTCACCTGGGGGCAGTGCCCTGCTTCATGCGTGGCTTAGGAGTCTGGATCCTGCCCTCTCCTCCTAATGACCTTCAGCCTCTGGAAAATGGAATGTGCTAAGCGTTCTTTGCGTTCTCTGATGCCTGGCTGTCTACTTCTGGGCACTCTGGGCAGTCGTACTTCTCAGCCTCCTTGGAGCTGGGTGTGGCCATGTGAGTTGTTTGGGCAATATCAGGAATGAGATCATATATTAATATAAATCATAATCAGTATCAGGAATGGAACATAACTACAGATTTTAATGCCACTAAAAAGATTAAAAGAAATATTATAGATGACTGTATGTCAATAAATTTGATAACTTAGGTGAAATAATTTTCTAAAAGGCAAAATCACAGCTTATTAAAAATAACATGAAAAAATAGAAATTATGTGTTTTCCTATGTCTGTTAAAAAATTGGATTTTTACTTAAAATCTTTCTCATGAAGTAATCTCCAGGTTCAGATAGATTTTCTGGTGAATTCTTCAGAAAGTTTTAAGAAGAAATAACACATGCGTTACACAAAATGTTGTAGACAATAGAAAAAAGTGAGGAGTGAGAATACTCTCACTTAGTATCATGAGAGTAGAAGAAACATCATCATAAACATAATACTGGACGTTAAAAGAAAGGAAAATTACATGACAATTTCACTCACAAACAGAGTTGCAAAAGTCCTAAACAAAATATTTTTAAAAAAGGAAAAGATACAATATTAAGTTTTTTTCCAAGATTGTAAAATGGTTATATCATTAGGAAATTAATGTAATTCATCACATTACCAGAATAAAAGAAAGTAATTATATGTATATCTAAATAGATCAGAAAAATCACTTGATAGTGTTTCAATAGTCATTGATGACAAAAACTCTTAGTAAACCAGAAATAAGTGAGAAGTTCCTTAACATTATGAAAAATGTTTTTAAAAAATAAGAGTAAATTCATATTAATAGTGATATATTGCAAGCTTTCTTCCTGAGATTGGCAACAAGAAAAATATACCACTGTCACCGCTTCTACTCAGTGTTGTTTGAAACATTCTAGTCAGGGCAATAAGGAATGAAAAAAATAAAAATAAATTAAAGTGGAAAGAGAAGAAATAAAACTATCATTATTTGCAGATAACATATTTGTATAATGTAGTAAATCCAAAAGAATCTATAGTTTAAAGAATTAGAATGAAATTAACAATGTAGGCAATACAAGGTCAATACATTCAAATTAATGTTATTTCTACATACCAGCAATAAACAACTAAAAATTGAAATTTTTAAAAATGATGCCATTTATAATGGTGACAAAAATCATAAAAAAACCTACAAGTAAATAGAAAAATTTATAAAACTCTACACAGAAAATTTTAAAACATTGAGAGAAATTAAAGAATCTAAATAAATTGAGGGATATGTTATAGTAATAGGGTAGGAGAGTCAATATTATGAAGAAGTCAAATCTTACCAAATTGATTCATGGATTTAATGTTATCACAATTAAAACCCCAGTGATTTTTCTTTTCTTTTTAAAAAATGGACAGCCTGGTTTTAAAATTTGTATGGAAATGCAAAAGGCCCAGAAGAGCCAAGACAGTCTTGAAAAAGCAGAAAAAAAAAAAAAACAAATAGAAAACAAACAAACAAAAAACCACACACACACACACACACACACACACTTGAACTGACTCCATCAAATATCAAATTTATTAAGACAGTGTAGCAGTATTTAAGAATGACAATGAGATTAAAGGAATAGAATAGAGAGTCCAGAAACAGACCCATACATAGCAGTCACTTGATTTCTCTACAGATAACAATACAGTGCATTAGGAAAGGGTGGACTATTCAATAAAAGATGCCAAGTATTTATGTGGGAAAACCACCTTGCCCTCTGCATAGCATACACAAAAATAATTCCACAAACATAAAAAAACCAAATGTCAATAAGTCACAGATCTAAACAAAACTTATAAAAGAAAAATAGAATTCTCTTCATGAATTGGAATAAGGAGAGATTTTTTAAAACAAGAAACAAAGGTGATAGACATAAACAAAAAGATTGACCAAACGGACTACATTAAACTTAAGGCCTTTTAAAGAAGTCAAAAGATATCTTTAAGAGAGTGAAAATTCAACCACCAACATGGGAGAATATATTTTAATAGATATAATTTAACAAAGAACTAGGATAAAGATAAAGAACTCTTATCAACCCATAAGAAAAGATAGATATCCCAACAACAAACTGGGGAGGGGGGAGGGACAAACCAAAAATCAACACTTGACTAGGTACTTCAGAAAAGAGAATATCCAAATGGCCAGTAAACATTTGAAAAGAGCTCAACCTCATTCAGAAACTATGCATCTGACAAAGGACTAATATCCAGAGACTATGGAGAACTCAAACAACTCAACAAGAAAAAAACAAATCACCCCATTAAAAAGGGGGCAAATGACATGAACAGACATTTTTCAAAAGAAAACATACAAATGGCCAACAAACATATCAAAAATGTTCAACATTTAATTTTCAGAGAAATGCAAATTAAAATCACAATAAGATATGAGATATCACTTTAATCAGAATGGCCATTACTAAAAGTCAAAAAACAATAGATGTTGGCATGGATATGGAGAAAAGGGAACACTTATAAACTGTTGGTGGGAATATAAATTAGTACAACTTCTGTGGGAAATAGTACGAAGACTTCTCTCAAAGAACTAAAAATAGATTTACCATTCGATCCAGCAATCCAACTATTGGGTATATACCCAAAGGAAAAGAAATCATTATGTCAAAAACATATCTGTACTGGCATGTTTATCACAGCACTATGCACGATAGCAAAGATACAGAATCAACTTAAGTGACTGGATAAAGAAAATGTAAGACACACACACACACACACACACACACAAACACACAGATCCTACTCAGCCATTGAAAAGAATGGAATCATGTCTTTGGCAGCAACTTAGATGGAACTAGATGGAGTCCATTATCCTAGGTGAAGTAAGTAAGGAATGGAAAACCAAAAACAGCATGTTCTCACTTATAAGTGGGAGCTAAGCCATGGGTATGCATAGTCATACAGAGTGGAGTAATCGACACTAGAGACTACAAAAGGTGGGAGTCTTGGAGAGGGGTGAGGGAAGAAAAATTACCTACTGGGTATAATGTACACTATTCAGGTGATGGCTACACCAAAAGCCCTGACTTCACCACTACACAATATGTAAAAAAACTGTACTTGTGCCCACTCAATCTATGAAAATTTAAAAAAAGAAATTGAAATTAAACTACAGCAAGATACCTATCATTACACAACCATCAAAAGCTAAGATGCTGGTGAGGCTGTGGAGCACCCAAGACACTTCCATTCTACATGGTTGGTGGAGGTGTAAGTGGCATAATCTCTTTAGAAAACTGGCCATATTTGCTAATGCTGAAAATACCCATACCTAGTAGTTCCACATCTAGGCAATCTAATCAACAGAATTTCATACTGATGTGTTTGAAAGAATGCTCATAGAAGCTCTATTTGCAATGGTACAAAATTGAACACAACCCATATCCATCAATAGTAAAATGCACAAATAAATTGCAGTTTATGTTAATATATATGACAAAATACTATTCAGAAGTGAGAATGAATCTTGGGCACATGATTAGTGTAATATGAATCTCACAAAATGTTGAAAACAAGGAGCAGACACAAAAGACTACATGCTGTATGATCCCATTTGTATGAAGTTAAGAGCAGGCAAAGCAAATTGTGGTGTTAGAAGTCAACGTCATTGTTCCCCTGTGGGAACTGTGACTAGAAGGTGGCCCAGGGAGGATTTCTGGATGATAGTACTATCTTGTTCTGCTCTGTGATGTGTTCACTTTGTAAAAAGTCATATAATTGTACACTGATGTTTTGTGCACTCTGTTGAATATGTATGTTATGCCTCAATAACATTTTTCATTAAAAAATGAGTGACACATACACACAAGCTGTAAAAAGATACAATATGCAGAATATCTTTTTGCATAGTCAAATACTGCATTCAAATAGTGCACTTTACTAGTAAAAATATTTGCAAAAGCATCTATAGGTCATTTTCATTTGCATTTCTCATTGCTTGTGAGGCTGTCTTATCAAATATTTACTGGCCATTGGGTTCCTTTCCTTCTGAAAATGGCCTATTCATACCCTTAACCCATTTTTATTGGCTTTGTCTTTTTTTAAAAAATTGATTTGGAGGAACTCTTTTCATGTTACAGAAATGAACCCTTTGTGAAGTGCACTGAAAATCTCTTTGTGGCTGGTGTTATTTTGTTTATGGTCATACCTTGTGCAGAATATTTAATATTAGTATACTTAAAATTAACAATTTTCTCCTTTAAATTGTATATGTTTTAGGCCTTGTTTAAGATATCCTTTCTTACTCTAAGGCTGTAAAGGTATTATGTGTATTTTTAAACAAAATTTTGGGGTTTATCATTCAGATTAATTCTGTATTTAATCTTTGTTGTTGAGTGTGAGTTAAGCACATTCTTCTATTTTTGGTATAGAGTTAAATAATTGTCACAGCATCATTTATTGAAGATATCATTCTTCCTCATTTATCTGAAATGTTTTCTCTGTCATTTGTCAAGTTTCAAAAGCTTTCTAATCTGTCCTCTTTTTTTTATTTGCTTATCTTATAACCAATATATATTATCTTAATTACTATAGTCCTACAAGTCATTCTGTCTGGAAGGGTTATTCCCAGCTTTATTTTTTTTGAAGGAGTATTTTGGCTTATTTTTGACACTTTATTCTTCCATTTAAATTTTAGGATCATCTTATTAGGATTTTGATTGGCATTGTACTGAATTTGGGGCAGAACAGACATTTTTTTATTTTTTAAATAAATAAATTAATTTTTATTTCTGCATATTATGAGGGTACAAATGTTTAGATAACATATGTTACCTTTGCCCCACCCAAGTCAGAGCTTCAAGCATGTCCATCCTTCAGATGGTGCACACTGCCCCCATTAGGTGTGAATATATCCAACCCCTCTTCCCCACTCCCACCTGCCTGACACCCAATGAATGTTTCTACTGTATGTGCACTTAAGTGTTGACCAATTAATATCAATTTGATGGTAAGTACATGTGGTGCTTGTTTTTCCATTCTTGTGGTACTTCACTTGGTAGAATGGGCTCCAGCTCTATTCAGGATAATACAAGAGGTGCTAGATCACCACTGCTTCTTACAGCTGAATAGTACTCCATGGTATACATATACCACATTTTATTAATCCACTCATGTATTGATGGGCACTTGGGTTATTTCCACATCTTTGCAATTATGAATTCTGCTCCTATAAACATTCTAGTGCAGATGTCCTTTTTATAGAATGTCTTTTGTTCCTTTGGGTAGATGCCCAGTGATGGGATTCCTGGATCAAATGGTAGTTCTACTTGTAGCCCTTTGAGATATCTGCATATTACTTTCCACAGAGGTTGTAGTAGTTTGCAGTCCCACCAGCAGTGTATGAGTGTTCATATTGCTCTGCATCCACACCAACATTTATTGTTTTGGGACTTTTTTTTAAAGCCATTCTCACTGGAGTTAAATGATATCTCATTGTGATTTTGATTTGCATTTCCCTGATGATTAGGAATGTTGAGCATTTTTTCATATGTTTGTTGGCCATTAGTCTATCTTGCTTTGAAAAGTTTCTGTTCATGTCCTTTGCCCACTTTTTGATGGGGTTGCTTGATTTTTTTCTTGCTGATTTTCCTGAGTTCTGTTAGATTCTAGTTATCAGCCCTTTATTGGATCTGTAGCATGCAAATATTTTCTCCCATTCTGTAGGTTGTCTGTTTGCTCTCTTGATAGTTTCCTTGTCTGTGAAAAGCTTTTTAATTTGATTAGGTCCCATTTATTTGTTTTTTTGTTGCTGTGATTGTCTTTGGGATCTTCTTCATAAATTCTTTGCCTAGGCCAATGTCTATAAGAGTTTTTCCAACATTTTCTTCTAGAATTCTTATAGTTTCATGCCTTAGGTTTAAGTCTGTTATCCACCGTGAGTTGATTTTTGTGAGAGGTGACAGGTGTGGATCCTGTTTCAGTCTTCTACATGTGGCTATCCAATTTTCCCAGCACCATTTATTGAATAAAGATCCTTTTCCCCAGTGTATGTTTTTGTCTGCTTTGTCAAAGATTAAATGGCTATATGAGGATGGTTTTATATTTGAGTTCTCAGTTGTGTTCCATTGGTCTATGTCTCTGTTCTTGTGCCAGTACCAAGCTGTTTTAGTTACTATAGCCTTGTAGTATATCTTGAAGTCTGGTAAATTGATGCCTCCCAATTTGTTCTTTTTGCCTAGGATTGCTTTTGCTATACAAGGTCTTCTCTGGTTCCATATGAAGTGTAGAATTATTACTTCTAGATCTCTGAAAAATGATGTTGGTATTTTAATAGGGATTGCATTGAATCTGTAGATCACTTTGGGCAGTATAGACATTTTAACAATGTTGATTCTGCTGACCCACGAACATGGAATTGTTTTCCACCTGTGTATGTCCTCTGCTGTTTCCTTCCTCAGTGTTTCATAGTTCTCCTTGTAGAGGTCTTTTACCTCCTTAGTTAAATATATTCCTAGATATTTTATTGTCTTTGTTGCTATTGTGAAGGGTATTGAGTCTTTTATTTGGTTGTCAGTTTGACTGTTGGTGTATAGGAATGCTACTGACTTCTGTACACTGATTTTGCAACCTGGGACTTCATGCTGAATTTGTTTATCAATTCCAGTATTCTCATGGCAGAATCTTTGGGGTTTTCTAGATATAGGATCATATGTTGAGGCTTCCAGTTCATGAACCTGGTATATACCTCTATTTTCTCGGTTGTTCTATTACCAAAAATTAGATTTTGCAAATTCTCTCCATTGAGAGCTTTGTTAGATTTGTTCCTAGATTTCTTATTTAAAATTTTTTGGTAAATAGAATCTTTTTTAATATTATATTTTATAATTGATTATTGCTGGTGTATAAGAATGCTATTGATGTCTATATTTTGTGTCAGAAATTTTGCTACATTCTCTCATTAATTACAATAGTTGATTATTTTTGATTATTCATATATACAATATCATCTTCATACAAGGACAGTTTCTTCGTTTTCTTTAACAGCTTGCATACATCTGATTTTTCACTGTTATCTTAATCATTTGTTAGGTTTTCCATTAGAATGTTGATACCTACTGGGAGGGCACTAGCTTAAAATGAGAAATCTCTGTGACCCTATCATCATGTATGATACTCACTTTAGTATTTGCATGGATTCTTCATTAGGCTGATAAAATTCTCTTCCATTCCTAGTTATAGAGTTTTTTTTTTTTTTTTACAAAAAGTTATAGGTAAATAATTATTCATTTGACTAATATTTTGCTAGTTGAGTTGTGTACTTTCTTGTTATTGAATTTTGAGAGTTCTCTGCATATTATAGATACAAACGTTAGACATATGATTTGCAAATATTTTCTTCTAGTCTGTGGTTTGTCTTTTCATTCTCTTAACATCTTTCAAAGAGCAGACTTTCTTAATTTAGATGAAGTGCAAATTGTCAATTTTTGATTTTATGAATCATCCTTTTGGTTTAATATCTGAGAAATATTTGTTTAACCCAGAAGTTGACACACATTTTCTGTAAAGTGTCAAATAGTAAATATTTTAGGTTTTGTGTGCCACATATAGTCTCAGCATATTCTTCTTCTTTTATCTATTTTATTAAACACTTTTTTCCAATCCTTAAAAAACATAAGTTCACTCATTTCATGGTTGCTGCAGGCTGAATTTGGTCTATAGGCAAGTAGTTTGCTAACCCCTGGTCTTACTCAAGGTCACAAAGGATGTCTTTTATGTTTTCTTCTAGCAGCTTTATAGTTTAAGTTTTACATATAGATATAGGGTCCATTTTGAGTTACCGTTTTTTGTATGTAGTACAAGGTATGGATTGAAGTTCATTGTTTTTGTGTCTGGATATCCAATTGTTCTAGTACCATTTGTATGAAGACTATTCTCTCTCCACTACATTGCTTTGCTCCTTTGTCAAAAATCAGCTCTTCATATATGTATGTCTGCCTACTTCTGGGCTTTCTACTGTGTTCACTTATCTGCTTGTCTATCTCTATGCCAATACAATACTGTCTTGATTTTTGTAGCTTTGTTTTTATTTTCCAAGTTTATTTTAACTAGTTGAGGCCCTATGGATTGCTATATAGATTTTAGAAGCACTTTGCAAGCAAATTTCTACAAAGAAGGCTACTGGGATTTTGATTGGGATTATTGAATCTATAGATGATTTTGGGGGGAACTAACATCTTTTTTTTTTTTTTTTTTTTGGAGACAAGAGTCTCGCTCTGTTGCCCGGGCTAGAGTGCCGTGGCGTCAGCCTAGCTCACAGCAACCTCAAACTCCTGGGCTTAAGCGATCCTTCTGCCTCAGCCTCCTGAGTAGTTGGGACTACAGGCATGCACCACCATGCCCAGCTAATTTTTTCTATATATTTTTAGTTGTTTAGCTAATTTCTTTCTATTTTTACTAGAGACAGGGTCTCGCTCTTGCTCAGGCTGGTCTTGAACTCCTGACCTCAAGTGATCCTCCTACCTCGGCCTCCCAGAGTGTTAGGATTACAGGCATGAGCCACCGCACCTGGCCCTGACATCTTAATAAATCGAGTTTTCTGACCTATGAACATGGTATATCCCTCCATTTATTTAGATCTTAAATTTCTCTCATCAGTTTTGTGGTTTTCAATGTATAGTTCTTGTACATTTTTTGCCAGGTTTATCCCTATTGATGCTATTATAAATGATATTTTTAAAAAATGTCAATTTACAACTGTTTGGTGTTAGTAGATACAAAGGAATTTGATTTTTGCATATCAATGCATTATGAATAAAGATCATAAAGTTAATTGAATCCTTTTATTAGCTTTAAATTTTTTAAAAGTTTTGTTTCATTTTTAGTTGACAAATAATAGTTGTATAAATTCATAGGGTATAATGTGATGTTTTGATTAATGTATATGTTGTGGAATGATCAAATCAGGCTAATTAGCATATCTATGGCATCAAATATCATTTCTTTGTGATGAGAACATTTAAAATCGTCTCTTTTAGTTACTTTCAAATATGCAATATATTATTATTAATTAGTCACCTTGCTATGCAATAGATCACCAGAACTCTACCTCCTGCCTAACTTTAACTTTGTACCTATTGATCAATATCTCTTCTTTCCCATCTACCACCCCCACCCCCAGCCTCTGGTAACCACCATTCTACTCTCTACTTCCGTGAGTTTGACTTTTTCAGATTCCATATAAAAGTGAGATCATACAGTATTTGTCTCTCTGTGTCTGGCTTATTTCAGTTAACAGAATGTCTCCTAGGTTCATTCATGTTGTTGCAAATGACAGAATTTTCTCTTTTTTAAAAGGTATTCCATTGCATATATGTATCACATTTAAAAAAAATCCATTCATCTGTTGATGGACACTTAGGTTGTTTTCGTATCTTGGCTATTGTGAATAATGGTGAAATAAACATGGGAGTCCAGACATGTCTTCGGCATACTGATTTCAATTCCTTTCGATGTATACCTAGTAGTGGGATTGCTGGATCACATGATAATTCTATTTTAGTTTTGTGATGAACCTCTATACTGTTTTCCAAAATGGCTATACTAATTTACAAACCACCAACAGTGTATAAGAGCTCTTTTTTCTCTACATCCTTGCCAACCCATGTTATCTTTAATTTTTTGATAATAGCCAGTCTAACAGGTATGAGGTGATACCTCATTGTGGTTTTAATGTGCATTTTTCTGATGATTAGAGATATTGAACATTTTTTCATACATCTGTTGGCCTTTTGTATATCTTATTTCGAAAAACATCTATTTTTTAATTCCTTTGCCTATTTTTAGTAGGATCATTTATTTTCTTGTTGTTGAGTAGTTTGAGTGCCTTGTATATTTTGGCTATTAGCCCCTTATCCTATGTATGATTTACAAACATCTTCTCCCAGTCTGTGAGCTGTCTCTTCACTCTATTGTTTCCTTTGCTGTGCAGAAACTTTTTAGTTTGGTGCAATCCTATTTATCTGTTTTTTATTTTATTGCCTGTGCTTTTGGGGTCATATGCAATAAATCTCTGCCCAGACCAATGTCATGGAGATTTCCTCCTAAGTTTCTTCTAGTAGTTTTATAGTTTCAGGTCTTATGTTAAGGTCTTTAATACATTTTGAGTTGATTCTTACATAAGGGGTGAGATACAGGTCCATTTTCATTCTTCTATGTGTGGTTATCCAGTTTTCCCAACACCATTTATTGAAGAGACTGTCTTTTCTCCATTGTGTGTTCCTGGCACCTTTTTGATTATAAATGTGTGGGTTTATTTCTGGGCTCTCTATCTTATTCCATTGGCCAATGTGCCGGTACCATGCTGTTTGATAACTATAACTTTGTAATATATTTTGAAATCTGGACCTCCAGCTTAGTTTTTTCCCCTCAAGATTGCTTTGGCTGTTTGAGGTCTTTTGTGGTTTCATACACATTTTAGGATTAATTTTTTCCATTTCTGTGAAGAATGACATGAGAATTTTGATAGGAATTGCATTGACTCTGTAGATCACTTAAAGTATTTACGAACATTTTAACAATATTAATTCTCCCAATCCATGAACACACGACATCTTTTCATTTATTTGTGATATATTCCATTTCTTTCATTAATGTTTTATATAGTTTTCAGTGTACAGATCTTTCACTTCCTTGATTAAATTTACTATAAGTATTTTATTTTTTGATGCTATTGTGAATGAGACTTAAAAAATTTCTTCTTCAGACAATTTGTTGTTAGTTTATAAAAACACTACTGATTTTTGTAAGTTGATTTTGTATCCTGAAACTTTACTGAATTCATTTACCGGTTCTAACAGTTTTTAAAATATTTTTTATGATCCAGAATATGGTTTTTATCTTAGTAAATGTTCTGTGTGCATTGAAAAGATTATATTCAGCTCTTGTTGGGTGAAGTGTTCTATAAATATCTTTTAGGTCAGGTTGGTGGATAGTGTGATCCAAACCTTCCAAATCCTGACTGATTTTCTATCTCTGTGTTCTGTCAGTTATTGAGAGTGGGACACTAAAACCTGTGATTACAATGGTGGAATTGTCCATTCCTCCTTGGAGGTCTACCAGTTTTAGTATCATGTATTTTCAAATTCTGATTTTAGGTGCATTAGCATTTAGGAACATTGTGTCCTCTTGGTGAATTAACCCTTTTATCATCATGTAATGAACTTCTTTATTCCTGATATTATTGATGTTCTGAAATCCACTTTGTCCGATGGTAACATAGCCTCTCCAGCTTTCTTTTGATCCTTACTGTTACCCTTTTATAGCCACAGCCATCTTTCTCTCACCTTTCTCTCTAACCCTTGGCAGCCACTGATCTGTTTTCACCTCTATAATTTTGTCATTTCCATGATGTTATATAAACTAATCATATAGCACATGGCCTTTAGAGACTTTTTTCACTCAGCATAATTCCTCGAGAGCCTTCCAAGTTGCTGAATGCATCAATAGTTTGTTTCCTTTTATTGCTGAGTAGTATTTCATGGTATGTATACCCCACAGTTTGTTTAACCATTCACCTATTGAAGGACATTTACATTGTTTTCAGTTTTTGGCTATTATAAATAAAGCTGCTATGAACATTTGTGTACAGGTTATTTTCTGAACATAAATTTTCGTTTCTCTAGGATAAATGCCCAACAGTGCAATTGGTGGGCCATATGTAAAGTGAATATATATTTAGTTTTAAAAGAAGCTGCTGAATTATTTTCCAGAGTGTCTGCACCATTTTATATTCCCATGAGTATATTCAAGAGACCCACTTCTTCACACATCAGTCAGCCTTTATCCCTGTTGTAAGCAATTTGATTATGGCGTGTCTTGGTGAAATCTTCTTCCTGTTTTTTTGTGTTTGATGTTCATTCAGCTCCTGGGATTTGTAGCTTTATAGTTTTTGTCATTTGCAAAATGTTTTTCCCATTATCTATTTAAATATTTAAATATTTTTCCTGTCCGTTGTACAGTTTTCTGTTAGGGACTCCAATTACACCTGTCAGGTTGCTTAAAATAGTCCCATTGATGCCATTTCTTTTCCTTTATTTTTCTTGATTTTCTTTTCTCTCCATGTTTAATTTTGGATAGTTGTTTTTGGTATGTCTCCACGTTCACTAACATTTGCTTCTCCAATGTATTTTTCATCTCGCACATTGTAATTTTCATCCCAGGGAATTCTATTTCATTCTTTTTTATATCTTCATGCCTATGCTTAACTTTCCTAACATGTATAATGCAGGTTTAATAGCTTTTAATGTCATGTCTGCCTTATGAACTCTGGCTACTCCTTGGCCTCTCAGCTCTGTCTCCTAAATGCATGGAGTCTGCTGGGCTCTGCCTCAGCTGCCCCTCTGAGCCCCAGCCTGGGACTCTCCCAAAGCAGTGAGCTGAGGCAATCAGAGGGCTCACCTCGGACTGTCCTGTCTCTTGGTGATCACTGTTCTTTCTTGCCTGATATCAGGATCTTACAAACCATTATTTTGGCCATTTTTCACTGGTACAGGTGAGTGGGCAAGTTCCTGTTAGAAGTGAAATTTTGCTAAACTCTTTTTATTTACATGTACATACTTATCAGTTTCTTTGTTCACTATTTTTTTTCTTGCAATTCTCTTCTTTCTTCCGGGTTCAATGGCTTATGTATCTAATGCTCCTGAGGTCTCGCCCTCACTTTTCTCAGGTGTGCTTATTCTCACACATGCAGCATTTTCTCCCCATGTGTGTTTTGCAATTTTGGTTTGGAGTACATCTTTCTTCGAGTTTATTTTTGGGAATTGTATTAGTTTTCTGGTGTTGCATAACAGATTACCACAAATCTACTAAGCTGAAACAATACAAATTTATTTTCTCACACTTTCCATTGGTCTGAAGTCCAGCACAGCATGTCAAGTTTTCTGTTTAAGGTCTCACATGGTGGAAATCACGATGTCAGTCAAAGCTGCTGTCTCATTTGAGTTGGGATCCTCATCCACGCTCATTTGGGCTGTTGGCAGAATTCAGTCCTTGTCGTTGTAGGTTTGAGGGCCTGTTACTTACTGATGGTGACTGGGACTCCTCTCAGCCTGCAGAATTTGCTTGTTTGTCCTGCCCCATCGCCCCTTCCACAACATAGAAGTTTCTTCTTCAAGGACATCAGAGGTGTCTCTGCTACTTGGAATCTCTGATTTTCTCGGTCTCTGACCTCTAAAGCAGATATATCAGGCCATGTTATTAGGCCCACAGGAAAATATCCCTTTGATTCACTCAAAGTCAGCTGGTTGATCTCTTTAACTACATTGACAAAACCCCTTTGCCACATAATATAACATAATCACAGGATGACATTCCACAATACTCACAGGTTCCACCCACACTCACAAGGAGGGAATCATACAAAGTGCATACACCAGCGGTGTGAATCGAGGACATCTTTGGAATCTGCCTACCACATCCCACCCTCTGGACCCCAATGACTTACATCCCCTCAAATGTTTCTAAGAACCTACTCTCATTAAGGCATCACCCCAAGTTTAAAATCTGATGATCTATAACAGGTTTGGATGAGATTTGGATGAGGCTCCTGGGTGTAATTTGTTCGGGGCACACTCCATCTGTGGACCTGTAAAACTAAAGAGAGAAATTATTTGCCCAACACTCCCAACATACAATGTTGGGACAGGCATAGGGTAACAGTTATAGATGTTCCTGTCTTAAAACGAGGAAAATGGAAGGTGAAAAGGGATCACTGTTCCAAAGCACTTTTGAAATCTAGCTGGGCAACTTCCAGCCAGAGATCCTTGATTAGGTTTCTGGGACTGGGAATTATCCTTTCTTACTCTGGGGCTCTCTTGGTCTTCTCTGGGCTGTGAGTCATTCTTCCTTTTCATGAAAGGTAGCAAGTATTTGCTGCTGAATTTTCATCAACCTGCTTCTTGCTACTAGAATCCTAAGGGTCTGGCTGCCTCTTTAGTTCTGTAGTCTCTCTGTTCCTTTTATTCCAAGCCAGCAGTGTTTCTTCCTGAAATAATTTTCCTTAAGCACCTTGTAGACTTTGTATGAAATGCAATGGGATTCAGCCCATTAGACAAAAGCCATGTCCACAGATGTTTCTATTGACACATTGTAATTGTACATATTTATGGCATACAATCTGTTTTGATACACACATATTGTATAATGATTAAATTAGGGTAATTAGAGTATCCATCACCTCATGCACTTATCATTTCTTTGTGATGAGAACATTCAAAATCCTCTCTTCTAGCTATTTTGTAATGTAATAAACCCTACTGTTAACTACAGTCAACCTACTGTGCAATCAAACACCATAACTTATTCCTTTTATCTAATTGTCACTTTGTACTTGTTGACCAACCTTTCCCCATCCTCCCCCTCCTCCAAGTCTCTGGTAACCACCTTTTTGTTTTTTTTTTAAGGCGTCTACATGTAGGTGACATCATACAGGATTTGTCTTCCTGTGGTGTCTGGTTATTTCACTTAAGATAATGTCCTCCAGGTCCATCAATGTTGCTGCAAATGGCAGGATTTCATTCTTTCAATGGATGAACAGTATTCCATTGTGTATTTCCACCACATTTGCTTTATCCATCCCTTGTTGTTTGATTCCATATCTTGGAAGACACACAGGAAAAAATTCTTAACATCACTAATCATCAGAGAAATGCAAATCAAAACCACAACGAGATACCACCTCACTTCAGTGGCATATAATCTAATCATGTGATCATATAATAATCAAATAGACAAAAGAAAACAAGTATTGGCAAGGATATGGAGAAAAGGGAATAATCTGTTGGTGACAATGTAAATTAGTATAGCCATTATGGAAAACAGCATAGAGATTCCTCAAAAAATTAAAAAGAGAACTACTGTATGATCCAGCAATCCCACGACTGGGTATACAGCCAAAGGAAATGAACTTGATATGTTGAAGAAATATGTGCACTACCATATTTATTGCACCACAGATCTTTTTGAGATAACCTGTTTTCTATTTTTGGCTCCTGCTGAGAAGGCTGACAGCTGGGGCCCCCTGGTCTGGCTGAGAAGACCTGCGGGGCACATAGTTAACCTCTTGAAAGAGTCCTTTATGTGACTGAATCCTCTGACCTTTTGATTCTTCTGAAGTTTTAGCAAAAGGTATGTAGTTGCACCCTCATCTTTTTCTCTATGCCATGCTTTTGAAAGCCATATTTTTATTGCTGTAGCCATCTGGACAGGCTGAGAATTTCCAAAATCATCCAGTTCTAGTTGCTTTTTGTTTAACAGTTCTTTTCTCAATTTATCTCTCTCCTCTCACAGTTTACTACTATAAGTAGCAACAATAAACCAGGCTGTATCTTCGACACTTTGCTTGGAAATCCCCTTAGCTATACATCCAAGCTCATCATTTACGGGTTCTGCTTCCCACCTAACTGCAGGACACATTTCACTAAGTTTCTGCCAGCAAGTCATAAGGATCCCCTTTCTTTCAGTTTGTGATAACATGCTCCTGGCTTCCTTCCGAGGTCTCCCTGCGAGTGTCCTCCAAGTGCAGATCTCTGCTACCAGTCTCTGCATTGCAATTTAGCTTTCCTGTCACACATTCTGCCTGCCCGGCCTGCCATCAGCTTCCAAAGCCCCTGACACATTTTTAGGTATTTGTTGCAGCAGCAGCCCAGGTAACAAGATCTGTATGAGTTCTCCTTGGTGCGTAACAAATGACCACAAACTTAGAGGCTCACATGCTCTGCAGGTCAGGAGTAGGTGCAGCACGTCTCTGCTCTCTGCTCAGCCTCACCAGGCTGAAAGCAAGGTGCCGGCGGGGCTGGTTTTTTTTTTTTTTTTTTTTTTTTTTTTGAGACAGAGTCTCGCTTTGTTGCCCAGGCTAGAGTGAGTGCCATGGCGGCAGCCTAGCTCACAGCAACCTCAAACTCCTGGGCTCAAGCGATCCTACTGCTTCAGCCTCCCGAGTAGCTGGGACTACAGGCATGCGCCACCATGCCCGGCTAAGTTTTTCTATACATGTATTTCAGTTGGACAGATCATTTCTTTCTATTTTTAGTAGAGACGGGGTCTGGCTCTTGCTCAGGCTGGTCTCGAACTCCTGAGCTCAAACAATCCACCCGCCTCGGCCTCCCAGAGTGCTAGGATTACAGGCGTGAGCCACTGTGCCCAGCCGGGGCTGGGTTTTTGTGCACAGGCACTGGGGAAGAACTTGCTTCCAGACCATCCAGGTTGCTGGCAGGAGTTTTGATGGCAGGGCTGAGGTCCCCTGCCTCGCTGCCTGTGACTGGTAGGCTGCCCACACATGGCTTGTCAGTGGCTCCCTCCTCCTGCAAAACCACAATGGGGAACTGCTCATGTTTTGAGTCTTTCCCTTTGAATCCCTTTTCCTGGGAAGAGCTCTGTCCTTAATAAGGGGTCACCTGATTAAGGACCCACCCAGGATAATCTACTTTTCTTAAAGTCGGGGATTAGGGACCTTAGCTACATCTGAAAAATCTCTTCAGAGCAGCATGTAGATTAGTGTTTTACCGAATAACTGGGAGAAGGTGTTTGTGTACACCAGGGGGTGGAAACCTTGGGGCATCTTGGAGTACTGGCCACCGCAGGCGTTCTGCGAAGCCTGAGTTGATGGTGTTTTCTTCCAGAAAATTATCCTTTATTTCTGTGATGGTTTCCAGGGATATAACATTCTGGGGACACTTTAATGTTATTTCCCAGCTTAGAGGTCTTCAGATGGCAAAAATAGTATAAATTTGAACCCCAAACCTGTATAAAGGCAGGGAAATGTTTAGAAATTCTCAAGGGAGTGTTTAGGCCAAGATAACAAAATATCATGCCGTCATTATATACTTTCAGGTAAATTTATTTCCAGTTTGTCTTTCCTTTTGAAAGGGTGAATGCCCCAAAGGACACATTTCATACACAGGCTACGTGGGAGCCACACAGCTGGTTTATTCACCCGGGTGGGGGTGGGCTGAGTCCGAAAAGAGAGTCAGCACAGAAGGGGGTTTAGTGAGGGTTTTTATAAACGGGGGTAGCCGACCCCCTCCCCCTGCCCTGTTCAGTTCTTTGCTTCTGGACCAAACTGGCAGGTGAAGAATTGCTTCCTGCTACGTGCAGCAGAGGACGGCGGGCAGAACAGCTGTTTGTAGTACATTCTTCTTCAAACCCCTTGGCCCCAGTCTCCTTATCAGGAGAGCCAGGGAGGGACAGCCTTCGTCTCTCTGGGGGAGGGGTGGGGGAGGGGACGCTGGCTGCAGCTGTCAGACTTGCAACGTCAGAACTCTCCGCCCTCCTGCGGCTGTTGATTCACAAGCCTAAGTTTCGCATTAACCACGTTCTGTCCCGTACATACTTTTCGGGTTCCCACCTGGAACAAACCTAACACTTGTTTTCTGAGGCAATAGCCTTTGAGAGCCCTAACTTCTCGCAGCGTTCTGGGCGCCGGCTCCTCCTCCAGCTGAGCCTCACCCCTGGCCCCCGTTCCTGCGGGTCAATCTCGGTCCGGCAGCCACAGAATCATCCCACGCGCTTGTCAACCTAATTTTCACTTACTTTTTTTTATTTCTGGAGATTTCCCTTACTTTTCGTTTAAGTGCCACATTGCTTAAAAATATGCTTTATTGTATAATGTTATCTATTACCCAGTGCTTTCGATTGTAGCTGGGAGACGGGGCCTCACCCGCCACACGGATGGGAGCGGGAAACTTCAGCCTCGGGTCTGAGGCCACGTCATTTCCCACTGTGCCGAGGCGACAGACCCGCAGTACTCTCTGTCCTCACGGCCGGCCGCGCTAATCCTCTCCGGACAGCTGCCAGAGTTACCTTTGCAAACCATAAACTGCATCACGAAACTCCCCGGCTTAAAACTGTTGCCTGACGCTCCGCCTTTGTGCCGGCTCTGGCCTCCTGGTCTTGGCCTCTGACCACGCAGGACCTGCAGCCGCCCGCCCTACGGCACCCCTTCCCGAGGCCCCAGGGCACCCCTCCCCGACGCCCCACGGCACCCCTCCCCGACGCCCGACCGCCCCTCCCGCAGCATCCCCCCCTGGCACATCCCTGCCCCGCCCGTGGCACCCCTCCGCAGTCTGTTCTGCTGCACTCCTCGGGACGTGGCTGGCCCCTCTGGCCTGAACTCCTAGGCTCATCTCCCCTCCAGGATCCCTGCGGTCGCGGCGTGCTCCCTTGGAGTGCTCCCCTAGAGTGCTCTCCTGCCGCCCCAGGCTGCCCACCTAGCGGAGCCCCATTCACTGCTCTGCGCCCCGCTCCCTGCGGCGCAGTCGGCCCACCGAGCTCCCGCACCTGCAGTGCACCGCGCAGGCCCTGGCTCAGACCCGGGCGCAGCCTGCCGGGGACACTAAGCCCAGGCAGCGCCTGCCTGTCCCTAAGTTGGGCTGGCGACGCACAGCTCTGTGGCTCAGGTGACAGGTAAAGCAGAAATGTGTTACACAGACAAATCCAAGCCCACCTGATTCGACTATAAAGACATTTTTGAATTAAGTCATTTTGGAGGCCTAATCCTTTACTTTTGCTTTTACTATTACTTTCCATGGGCACATAATAACTGCACATACCTATGCAGTAAAATATTTCTGTACATGTATATAATGTGTAATGATCAAATCAATGTAATTAGCATATCCATCACCAAAAACATTTATTATTTCTTTGTATTGGGAGTATTCAAAATCTGCTCTCGTAGCTATTTGAAAATATACAATAAGTCGCCCTAGAGTGCTACAGAGCACTAGGACTTATTCCTCCTAGCTAGCAACCAAGCTTTGGCTATCCCCCACGCCCCTGCAGGCCTCATCCTTTTAACAGCAAGCTTTAAAACCTAGCCCTATTGTTAACGCCATATGAAGAGAAGCACTTGGAACTACTCCCAGGACCAGGGACGGGGGTGCGGGGGGCGCGGGTGGCACCCGGCCCTCCCCCCGCAACCTCCCGCGTCCGTCTTGTTTGCTGCTCCGCGTGGCCGCCGGGGCAGTGCTCCCCCTTGGAAATGGGCCCTGTGAAAACCTGGAATTGCACCCTTGAGACATTTTGGACACAGAGTGTGTCCAAGGGAATTCTTTAAAGGAAAGAGTCTTTGAGAACACTATAATTAGACAATGATTTAAAAAAAATCTACTTATAGGCCAGTGTATGTCAGTAAAACATCTGTTTTATTAAGTGAGTAGCACTCCTGTGGAAAATCAAATTTTCTATGATTTTTACAAGTGAGGCTGAGGGACCCTGTGTGTGACTCTGTGTAGAGCTTGCTGTCCCTCTCTTCTTTTCCCCTTTCTTCTTCACTTCCTCCTTTCATCAAATATGTACTGAATGCCTAATATTTTCAAGGACACAGGGCATGGCTTTTATTCTTAAAATAGTCACAATATAGTGAGCTGTAGTCAAGAAAATAGTCAATTAGAATGTTGGGTGGCTGGCCTCTGTCTTAAAAGGATAGCCACCCAGGCCTTGACTTCCCCTCTCCTTGTTGGACCTTCAGTTCCCATGGGAACAGTCACCAATATCAGTGTACACCCCCATCATTCTAGGTGAAATCTCCATTGACCAGAGCACAGAGGTGGTCCTGTGAGTTGCTATTATAATTTGCAGATAATAATATGATTGTCCACTGAGGGAGTCCAAGGGAAACAATGAAATAACATTAGAAATAAAAATGACATTAAATTAAATGTTTGTTATAAGGTAAGGTTAGGTTTGGCTAAGAGTAACAAAATTCCCCAAACAATGGCTTAAGCAAGTTAGAGAATTATACAGAGTTTATAAGACACACACACACACAACTTGAGCAAGGGACATAAAAAATGATTTGAGTAAATTGATGTTCCTAAATAGTAATATTTCTCAGTGAGTAGAATAGATATTGTGGAGATACTGAATTTAATACATAGATTTATCACAATTTCAAACAAAGTATTCCTGGAATTTCTTTTGAATTTGAAAAAATGAGTTCATCTGGAGAAACTGACAAGGGAAAATAATCAAGACAATGGTGACAAAATAGTTTATGAGGGAGATATGTCTTCTCACACACTGAAATGCATTACAAAACTGTGATCAGTAACATGGTGTTACTGTAATAGAAATAGACTGAGAAACCGTTATGTGACAATGAAGTCCATAAACGTATGCATTATATAGACAAAAATGTAAATGTATTTGTTGCATACATGTACACACACATACTCAGTCTGTGATAAAGTTGGCACTTCATACAGGTAGGTCGAGTACAGATTGTCCCACCCATCGTGATATTGGGAAAACTGATTAACCATGGAATAAAGACAAAATCATACATCACATCTATACCAAAATTAATTCTAGATAGAATTAAGGTTTATGTATAAAAAATGAAAACATAGATAAAACATAGGTATATGAAGAGATTATGAACGTGAACATTTTACATAATCTGTAGGAGGGTGAGTTTTCTAGCGCAGCATCAAAGGCATAAGAGTATGGTAAGATTTAAGTATATGAAAATTTAAAGAAAATGTTATGCTTCAAAAACTCATCATAAATAAAACTTAGAGGCCAGTGCAAACTGAAAATAAGTTTTTGTGGCACACTGGGAAGGCAGAGGTGTGGTGTTCTTTAACATGGGAAAGGCCATGTCGGTCAGTGAATGCACAAAATGGGGCGAACGCGGCAGATCCGTCCCTACAGGGCAAAACAGCAGCCTCACACCTTCTGGGGAATCGTCCACCTTCAATGACAACAGGAAGTGCAGATTTAAAATACCGAAAGAATATAATATCTTTGCCTATCAGAAAGACACAGATATGATACAAAGAATATTCTCAAACACGACTGTGAGAGTTTAAATTGATGCTAACCTTTTCTTTAAGCTGCTTGGCATATGTATCTAAAACTTTATACTCTTGGACTCAATAATCCTAGGTTTGGGTCTCTATCCTAAAGAAATAATGAAAGGTTTATTGTATGTGGATTTTCGCTGCAGCATTATCTACTATAGTAAAAAATTGGAAATGATGGAATTGTTGAACAGTAGAGAAATGATCATGTTAATCAGGCTACATCTATATGATGATTAATTATACAGCCATTACGATCAAGTATTTCAGAAATACTTAACGATGTGGAAAGTGGCCATGCTAGAGTTAATTAGAAGATGCAGACTTTTAAAGAGCAAGGGTGTAGAGCAGGAAACTCGACACAGGTTTGACACATGTGTGCTTAGAGGGCCATGCCACCCCCGACATTGCTTTGTCTGCCTGCTGCGTGACAGATGTCCTCAGCTGGCCTCCTGCCCCTGTCTCCCCGTCTTGCAACTGAGGACTTCACTCCAGGAGGACCCAGTTCCCAGCACCGTCTGGAGACGCTGCTGGTGGAGTGAGTGAGGTGCCCCTCATGCCTCACTGGGGGTGCAGAACAGCCAGCTGTTAAGACGTCACCTGGGGCCTGGGTCTTCCATTTACCGTTAGCCATGGAGGGAAGAGGAGCTTCGCTTCACCGCCCTAGAGGAAGCCAGGCGGCTTTGCTCTTCTTGGGCGAGGGGGATGACTGCCCTGTTGGGGAGGTGAAAGCTCCCTCAGGAGAAGGTGGGGAGCCTCCCCTCAGTGGCTCCCAGGTCTGGGAGGGGCCCCTCCCTTCCTCCTTCTCCTCCCTCTTGCTCCCCTCCCCCTCTCCCTGCCCTTCTCGCCGCACCCCTTCCTGCTCCCCCACAGCACCAACTTACTGCGGGCTCCCTGTGGGCCACCCACTCTGCACCTGCAGCCTCACCAAACTCTCAGGAGACCCCTCTGAGGCCACGTGATCCCTACCCCTGCATAGCAAGCGAGTCAGCTCAGGCCCGGAGAGGCTGCCCCTTACCAGGGAAGCCCAGCAAATAGGCCTCTTATCAGTCAGGGTTCTCCAGAGAAACAAGACCAAGAGGATGTGTATAGACGTAGAAAGAGATTTATTTTAAGGAATTGGCTCATGCAACTAGGAAGGCTGACAAGTCCAAAATCTGCAGGGTGGGCTGGCAGGCTGGGGACCCAGGCAGAGCTGAGCTGACGTTGCAGGGTGGTCCGAAGGCCGTCTCCTGCAGAGTTCCTTCTTGCTGGAGGTCAGCGGGTCTTGTTCAACTGATGGGACGAGGCCCGCCCACACTAAGGAGATTAGGGAGGGCAGTCTGCTTTACTCAAAGTCCCTGATTTAAACGTTCAGCTCTTCCCAGATGCTCTCACAGCAGCAACCATGTGTGGGCACCACAGCCCGGCCAGTCACACACCAAACTGCCCATCCTGGTCTCCCTGTCCGAGGTGTCACTGCAGCGTCTGAGACACACGCCAGGAAGGAGGGAGAGGGAGAACGCTCACAGAGGCACTAAAGTAAACACGATGCAGCCGACCATGTCTGCCTGTGGCCCTGGGAGGACCTGAGAACTGACTGTGAGCCCCATGGTGTGTCCTTCACCTGCCACCAGGGGGCTGGCCCCACACCGGTGGTCCCTGAGCACTGGAGGTGGGCTGCCTTCCTCTCTTCACGGTCCTGGGGTGCTCAGGGCAGCTGTGTCAGGCCTCTCCGCAGTCTGCAGGGCGAACTGAGCTCAGGTTTCAGGGTTGTGGCCCCTGCTGGCCACAGCCTGCCCAACTCCATCAAGCTGAGAGTCGGGGGGCTTTCAGCCTCTCGGGGCCGTCTCACAGACCTGCCATCTGGGCCTCTCAGGACCCTGGGAAATGAGCCCTCTGCATGTCCTCATGCCACAACTCAGCTAGGGAAGACCCAGAGGAGATAAGAGTCCTCCATTCCTTATTTCATTCAAAAATGATGTCACACCTACACTGGGCCAGACCCTGTGCTTAGCCTTGGGGATACAGAGGGCCTTGTCCCTACCCTTAGGCAGCTCTGTGCACAGAGGGGACAGAGGATGGCATTAGTAATGTACTGGCTAGATAGAAGCATGGGGAGAGTGGGGCACCAAGGAGGGCTGCCCGGAGGAGGTGACAGCTAACTGGGCACTGAATGCAGCCAGGCTGAGCCGAGGGTGGGAGCAGGAGTCCGGGTGAGAGGCCCAGTGCAAGCCAAGGCAAGGCTGGGAATCTCCCAGCAACCCCAGGGCAGGTGGGAGAGATGAGGCAGACGGGGGCAGGCCTGGCTTTGGTGAATGAGCCCAGTGGAGCCGAGCGTGTTCAGGCAGCCCGTGTGCATCCCCTGTGGCCTCCTCGCCTCCCAGAAGGGGATGTGTCCCCGATAATCATTGACATCAAGCACTGTCGCAGACGATGGCTGCTGGCAGCAGCGAGAGCAGTTCTCCCGGGAACAGTGCCTGACGCAGCAACGCTCCATGAATATCGTGGGCAGTGGGCTGTGCCCAGCCACCACAAGTCATCAGGAGACGTGGCAGATTGCTCGCGACAGATGAGAGCTACCCGGATGTGCTGCTCGGTTTTTATTTCTCGTGACCAGTGTAGGTTTACAGTTATTAAACTCCTTGCCTTTCCAGGGCAGGAAGTGGGTGGAGTTAGTGCCATATACCCAGGCTGACTCTTGGGGGCTGGTGGGGGTGGTGGTCACCGTTTGGTTGATGGAGAAGGCGGGGAGCACCTTAGGCTGGGGGCACAAGTGTGCTCATCACCTCGACCTGCACAGGAGCGCAAGCAACGGGACGCCACTTCTGTCGATCCTGAGGGTGCCCAGCCCCACCAGTCACTCCCCAGGCACTCAGCCTGCCTGGGCCTCTGCTGCTGAGGGCGGGGGCTCCCTTGACGGTGAGCCGTGGTTCCTGCCCTTGGCAGCTCCCAGGCGAGGCAGGAGACTCACACGCCATGACTCGGGCGACTAGAGCCTGGTCACAACAGGATTCCCTGGGGAGGCAGCTCCTCGCTGAGCTTTGGAGAGAACTTATTTGCCAGCAGAAACCTCTTGGTTTTGTCAAAGATTCCAATAACCCCGACACAGCATGGTTCCAGGTGTTTGCTGATTGCCTACTCAGGAAGATGACACGGGGCTTCAGAGAGTGAAGGGGACAGCCACCCATGAAGACAGTTTGCAAAGTGACATGGCTCGGAGGTCTCATCAGACTAGCCATTAATTGTCTTTTCATTTTTTATTCTTTTCTTCTGTCACCCTCAACAGTTTTTATTATGAGACATCCCATGTATATAAAAGAGTATAAACAAACACACATGCCATTTAAGGGATAATAACAACACAGACACGGGGGACCCAGCCCCGCAAATTACTAACACTTGCCTTTCCCTCTCTCCTTGGAGAAGCGCCTGTGTTAACACTAGCCTTGCTTTTCCCTGTGCATTCCTACAATATATGGCTTAACCTTGTCTGTTTTCGGACTGGGTAGAGCCGGGACCATCCGCTGTGCTCTGCTGTGAGCCGCTGGTCTGGCTCCTGGCCGTGCGCTGCAGATTCATCCACGTGCAGGGACACGGCTGTGGCTGTTTGCTTTCTTTTCTCTGTCTAGTATTCCAGTGCAGGCATTTACCACGACAGAGTTTCTGTTCCAGTCTTGAGGAGCGTGTGGGTCACCGCCATGTGCTGCTATTGCAGCGCTGCCGCTGTGGACGTTCTAGTGCGTGTTGCTGGCTGGTGTGTGTTCGAGGGATTCTGGAAGCCAGTGGTTCTCAAAGTCTGGAAGCACCTGAGACTCCTCAGACATGTTCAGGGTGTCTGTGAGGTCAAAACTATTTTCATGACAATACTAAGACATTGTCTTTTTCACTGTCATTCTCTTACAAGTGTGCATTTGGAAGGTCTGCACGACTCAGGGACCCAGTATTTTCCAAATGGCCACTGCACAGTGTTACAAAGTCACACATGGTTAGAAGAGCCATTCGAAGTGCAAGGTAGGCCAAAGGATGCGAACATACCAGAGCATGCCACCGCAACCGACCTTTACGGAGCTGTCACTTACCAAATTTTGGTATAAAACCAAGAGAGCGTATCCTCACTCTGAGAGGCTACTGAAAGCCTCCTTGCTCTTCCAGCTGCAGTTCTGCCGAGGCTGGGTTTTCTCTTGTACTCCAACCCGGCCAGTGTCTCACAGGTGGCACCCAGGTCCACACCTCGCAAACTGTGACCCAAACTGCTTACCGGGTCTTTGGGGTCGGCTTTCTAATTTGCCTTTTGTGAATGTCACTAGACAGTTTCACCTGGCAGCTTTGTCGTGTTAATTCCGATTCTGGCTGGCTGGTGATTGCTGGTATTAACGTGGTGCCTTTTTGTGAGCAAGGCAACAGTCCCACAGAGCAGCAGAAGGAGGTGCCACGCGAGGTGGCCCAGGTGACCGGCCAGTGCACGGGGGACTTCCCATTACTGGGCTCCTCTCTCCCTAGTCTCTGTCGTTGGGACGATCGTGGTGGAGTCCGGAGGCCTGCTGTGTGGTCGCCCTCTGTATCTTCCAGCTCCACGTCCATGGATTCAACTAACCATGGGATGAAAACTATTTTGAAAAAAATCTGCTTCTATACTGAACATGTACAGACTTTCTTGTCATTATTCCCAGACAATACAGGATAACAACTATTTACAAGGCATTACTTTGTATGAGGCCTTATAGGTAATCTAGAGATGCTTTACAGCATATGGGAGCATGAGCGTAGGTTATATGCAAATACTATTCCATTTTATGTCAGGGACTTGAGCATCCACAGTCTTTGGTATCTGTGGGTTCTGGGACCAATCCCTGCTGATGTTGAGGGACGGCTGTGTTAGCATTTAAGAACCTGGACCATGCTCCCTTCATAAAATGCCCAATAGCCACAAATGCACCTGGCACCTGAACTTGTTTCCATTTCTTTTGTCTGCTGTGGCTGTGACTTAAATGGCAGGTGGGTAGACTTCACCGCGGTGGGAAAAGAGTGGTGACAAATGGATTCTGCATAATCTTCTTAATGTGACAACTTTCCATTTCAAACAGGCGGTCTTGAGACACCAAAGCAGCGGAGGCAGCCCTGGCATTGAGCTGGCGCACACTGTTGGCGGCGTGATCCAGAGAGCGGAGATGAGGGATGTGACTGTGGAGTGAGCGCTGGTCCTTTCACCTGCGTGTGTCCCGCCTGAGAAGCTGTGCTGATGAATCGCCTGGGGACCGACCTCTGGGGCAGGCTGGCTCAAAGGCTCAGTGTGGTGCCCTGGGGGAGGTACTGATGTGCCAGGCGACAGAGGGTCACCTGGAGGCAGCTCCTCTGGCCACCCTCTGGGGCTTGAGGATCTCACCGGTGGTTTGTTGAATGAATTATTAAACTGATGATGGCACTAGCCTTGGGGTTAGAGGAAACTCCTGTTTCTGGTCTCTCTATAAGGATCTCTCCAAAAGTCCTTTGTGGCTTGGCCTTGCCACCTCCCCGGCTCCTCTGCTGGGGGTGCACACGGCCCCTCTCTGTGGGCAGCACCTTCCAGCCGAGCTGTGTCCTCCTCCCTCAGGCTCCTCCTCCTTCAGACTGGGCACATGGCCAGTTGATGGCCCTCGCAACGCCCCTGCGCTAACCGCACGCGCCTCTGACTCTTGGTGTATTTCCCAGCCCGCGGCGCCGTAGCCCTCCGTGCGGGCTGGGCCGCCTTGCTCCCCAGCTTACTCCAAGACCCTGGAAGCCACTGGGAACAGAGAGAAGGCCCGATAAATGTGAGGTGAGTGGATAAACGAACCAGCTTGGTAAACCTAGAGCCCTGAGCCTCGAGCAGTGCCCAACTCACACGGTAAGCGTGATGATGGGAGGCAGTGAGTCTTACATTCTCGGATCACTGACCCGTCTGAAAAATCTGATAAGTGTAGTCAACCCTCTCCTCAGAAAAACACATGTATGCAGAGAAGCAATTGCACGCGTCCTTGGAAGTTGTCCGCATATCCCCCTAAATTCTCTGCGGAGTTGGGACTTCTCCCTGTGCGCATCTGAGCGTCTTGCATGTGTCTTAGCTGGGACAGACGGACAGAAAGCCCCGCTGTCTCTGTGGCCTATCACAGTCCACATTTACCGCTGCCCACAGAAGGTCTGGTCAGAGGCAGGGCAGGCTCGGCGGTGGCCTGCTCCACACAGTCATTCGGGGATCCGGTATCAAGATGTGGCTTCCCAGGTCAGCGCCGCAGGGAGGAGAGGGGGAAGACAGAGAGCATGGGCCGTGCTAGCCCCGCGTGCGTCTGGAAGGCTGGGCCATTTCTAAGGTGTCCCCTGGGTCTTCTCAGGCCTCTCACTGCTGTTAGGTGGAGTCTTATGCACAGGACTTTTGTTTACATAGAATTTCATGGTGTCCCTAGTCACGGAAGCTTCATGAAGCAAGTGGAGGCCCCTGGGCCAAGGAAAGTGTGAGGAGTTTTCTCTTGTCTGCGTAGCTGAACTGCTCTGTGCCGTGAGCAGCCTCCTGGCCTGCAACCGCACCGGGCTCCGGCTCTTCTACGCACAACTGCCAGGTGCCCCCTGCGGAAGGATCTGGACTGCTGCCCCACCCCCGCGGCACCCAGGCGGACTTAATTTCCTCCCTCCGGAGCCCGCGACCTTCGGAGGGTCCCGTTACTGTGTTGCCGCTTGCAGCTCGGAGTCTGCCCTGTGCTGAGTGTCCGTCCTTTCAAGGGGACCACACAGCTTTCTACCCACGTCCTTGCCCTGGTGGTACTGGCACACGGTAGGTGCTCAGCACATGCTTGTGAGTGAATAAGCCATTTAGAAAAATCTGCTCACAATGGGATCCGATTGTGACTAGAAGGAGGTGTGGTGCCTTCTGCCTGTCCCTACGTGGTACCCCCTCTCTGTGCGCGCGGGCCCTGGCTCTGCCATGCCCGGTGCATCTTTGCAGAACTGCAGGCGGTCGGGAATCGGGGACCTCAAGGAGGGCCAGGTGACTTTCCCTGGCCAGTGTCTCTGGATGGCCGTACGTGCAAGGCCTGCGCTGCTGGGGGGTGGGCTGGGGATGAGGAGGTGGCGCTGGGGCTGAGGGGATGGACGTGCCGAGAAGCGCGTGGCTCAGCGGCGGGGCGAGCAGGGCCTGCCTGCAGGCTTCCTGTGGGGCCGCACCAAGGAGGGCTCCAGCTTTCCCACCGGGACACGGGCGTTCTCTAGAAGAGGGGGCTGCATAGGGAGCCGAGGGCCCAGCACCGACTGGACTCGTCATTCTGCTGTGAGGAGTCCCCGCAAGCCACCCGCACATGGGGAGCCGCTGAGGGGGTTGCCCAATTCTCCTCGCCAAGTCCTAGCGCTTACCGGCTTAGTCAGATTTGCAGAAATCCCAGATTATCCCTTTGGGGATAACCTGTTTAGAAAAAGAAACAAGAGCCTTTGGGGGCTGCCTTTCCAAGCAGGGTGTTTTATTTGGGAACCGAGTATCTCCCGGAGGAGAACAGCCTCAGTGGCGAAGGTCTGGAGCAGGAAGACGGAATCTGACTGGACCTGACGACGCGCTGGCTCTGCTGACTGCGACCCGAAGGCCGTGACTTTGACACAGACAAGAGCTTTGGGGGCCCCCACTCGTCCTCTCACTTGCATCGCAGTTCACACTTCTCCACGGGCTTTGCCAGCCCAGGCAGGGGAGGTTCGGACGCCCCGGCGAGGAGCAGACGCGGACACCCCACGGCTGGGTTCGCAGAAGGGGGAAGGCTCCCCAAGCCCGGACCCCCGCGGGCTGGCACCGCTCACAGAGTGGTGCTTACGGTTATGACGCGTGACCACGCAGCGGTTATGTTCCCTTTACTCTGCTCACAAAAGTGCGTGACTTTAGTTGCTTGTTTACTTGTGCCTGTTATCGTTAGAATATTTAAAATAGAGACATGAGGATAAACTCCATCAGAACGGTTAAAACGAAAATTTTTTATCTTTAGGCATTCAAGGTCCAAGGCTTTGGATAACCCTTTTACGTGCAACAGCTGAATTTGAGGCATGACGACATGCAATGTGTTCTGCGTGTTGCACGAGGAGCAGCGGTTCAGCCAGTTGCTAACAGTTGCACTCACCATGATAATGTACTCAGGCCCGAGGCTCGGAAAGCCAGCATCCCTATGTTCCCTAGGTTGACTTGGTGTCACAAGGCCACAGGGAGCCCGGCATTAGGTGTCGTCAATTTACTGGTGCACCTCCAGGAACCCCATAGCTCACATTGATCTGACTTGCACACCTGTCCTTGCCGCTGAGGGACAGAGGATTTCCAAGGGTATGACTGACGAGGTGTTTGATGACATCAGGCACAGAGAACATGAGGCTTCCATCCGCATGTCAGGGCTGGGCTTGCTTGTCAAGCCAGACACACTAGTCAGCGGACAGAGCGTTGGGTCCTGAGACGTGTGGGTGGGAACAGCCAGTGTTCACCTGTGTACCTTCTGGGTGACACAAATATTTCCATAGCTTCCACTTCTGGCAAAGATAGAATAACAGGGATTGGATTTGCACTTCTGTTTAAAAAACATACAAAATGGGACAAGTCATTCAAACAAAAGTTTTGAAGACATGGGGCACTAAGCACTGAAGAACTATCCTTGAGAACAGAGAGACCGCCCAGTGCACTACCCACTGGGAAAATGTGTACATCATACCCGTGACGGCCCAGTGCACTACCCACTGGGAAAATGTGTACATCATACCCGTGACGGCCCAGTGCACTACCCACTGGGAAAATGTGTACACCATACATGGGACAGCCCAGGGCACTACCACTGGGAAAATGTGTACACCATACCTGGGACGGCCCAGGGCACTACCCACTTAGAGAATGTGTACACCATACCCGTGACGGCCCAGTGCACTACCCACTGGGAAAATGTGTACACCATACCTGGGACGGCCCAGGGCACTACCCACTGGGAAAATGTGTACACCATACCTGTGACGGCCCAGGGCACCACCCACTTAGAGGATGTGTACACCATACCTGGGACGGCCCAGTGCACTACACACTAGGAAAAAGTGTGCACCATACCTGGGACGACCCAGGGCACTACCCACTTAGAGAATGTGTACACCATACCTGGGATGGCCCAGGGCACTACCCACTTAGAGAATGTGTACACCATACCTGGGATGGCCCAGGGCACTACCCACTTAGAGAATGTGTACACCATGCCTGTGATGGCCCAGTGCACCACCCACTTGGAAAATGTGTGCACCATACCCGTGACGGCCCAGTGCACCACCCACTGGGAAAATGTGTGCACCATACCTGGGACGGCCCAGGGCACTACCCACTTAGAGAATGTGTACACCATACCCGTGACGGCCCAGTGCACTACCCACTTGGAAAATGTGTGCACCATACCTGTGACAGCCCAGGGCACTACCCACTGGTAAAAAGTGTATACCATACCTGTGACAGCCCAGTGCATTACACACTTAGAAAATGTTTCTGGGCCATGGTGCAGGAAGAGAAAGCTGGGCAAAGGTGAGCAGACTCAGTGAGATGAAAAGCCAGAGGTGAAATTTAGGGAGTCCAAGGCAGCAGAATTTATAGGAGAGAGAGAGAGAAAGGGCATGAGAACTGCACACAGTGAGGACCATGGAGATCTGTCTCCCAGTCAGTGATACCTGAGAGTTAACTACCTTAGGCTAGAAAAGAAGGAGACAAAAAATTAGTGGGCACATTCCTCATAGATCAAACAGGGCTGGGAATAGTGTGTGTTTCCACCAGACAGAGTGAAAAACCAATTTACAGTGCATTGGGTAGAATATTTAGAAGGTTTTTCCTTCTGTGGAGGGAAAAATTAGCTTTAGGCTAACTGCTGCTCTGATCCCACTTAAAGCATAAAAGAAAGATCAAAAAGATGAAACTCATCACAAAGTTCAAAGCTATTTATTAGAATATAAAATATCCAATACCCAATAAAGTAAAATTCACAATGTACGGTACTCAATAAAAAATTACTAGGCATGACAAGAAGAAAATATGACCCATAATGAGGGTAAAGATCAATCAACGAACAACGATCCAGAAACAGCAAATGATAAAATTTGTAGACAAGGACATTAAAACAATTATTGCAACAACATTTCATATATTTAGTATAATAGAGGAAAAGATTCAACATGTTAACTACAGACAAGGAATATTTTAAAAAACCCAAATCAAACTTCTCAAGATGAAAGCTACAATGTGTGAGATAAAAAAATGCACAGGACGGATTAAATAATGCAGATGAAAAGATTCGTGAAATTGAAGACAAAGCAATAGAAAATATCAAAAAATACAAATACTAGAGAAAATGCAAAATAGAGAAATAAGAAGACTACAGAAAAATAGCGGTGAGCGGGACAACTTCAAGTAGTTGAATATCCAAATACATGAATAACTAAAATTGTAAAGGAGGAGGTAGGCAGAAGATATATTTTAAGGAATATAATTTTCTTCAAATTTTCTAAATTTGATGAAAACTATAACCCATGAGCTCAAGAAGTTCAACAAACCCCAAGCATAAGAAATATGAAGAAAACTATACCAAGGCACTTTATAATCCAGTTGGTCAAATGCAGTGATAAAGGGGAAGTCTTTGAAGTAATCAAAGAAAAAAAGAAACACGATGTACAAATGAACATAGATAAGGATACAGCAAATTCCTCACTAAAAACAATGCAATGAGAAGAGAACAGAACAGCATCTTTAAAGTGCTGAAAGAAAACATTCTTTACCAGGAAAAATATCTTTCAAAAACTAAGCAAAATAGACAGGTTTCCCCCTAACATAGAAAAACTGAAAGAATTGCTGAGCAGCAGACAGAACGTTACAACAAATGTTAAGGGATCTCCTTCAGTCAGAGGGAAAATGATACCAAATAGTAATTTGGGTTTACACAAAGGAATTAAGGGCAATAGAAATGTTAACTATAAATGTGTTTTCTCATTATTTAACCTATTTAAAAAAGAATCAATTATTTAAAGCAAAAATAATAACCATGCATTGTGGGATTTACAACATATGTAGAAGTCAAATGTGTGACTCTGATAGCGCAAGGCCAGGAGGGAAAGTTGGAAGTAGATTGTTGTAAGGTTCATATACAGGTTGCGTATCCCTAACCTGAAAATCTAAAATCCAAAATGCTCCAAAACTCAAAACTTTTTGGGCACTGACATGATGCTCAAAGGAAATGCTCATTGGAACATTTTCGATTTGAAATTTTCAGATTAGAGATGCTTGACTGGTAAGTATAACGCAAATATCCTCAAATCTGAAAAAATAAAAAATCCAAACACTTCTGGTCCCAAGCATTTCAGGTAAGGGATGCTCCACCTGGATTATATTAATAGTTTAAGAGATACAGTAGCACTTGAATGCAGACTGTGAAAAGTTAAAGAAGCACACTGCAAGCCCTAAGGCAGCCACTAGACTGACACCACAAAAGTTGTGCTGTAGTTGATAAGCCACTGAAAGAGATAAAATGAAAATATAAGAAATCCTCAGTTAATCAAAAAATGCCAAAAAAGGAAATAGAAAATAAGTAACAGATTGGATAAAGATAAAACAAGTAACCAGATGTTAGATTTAAATCCAGCCAAATCAATGATAACATTAAGCAAAACAAGCCTAAACTACATTTCAATTAAAGATTAGAAATTGTTCCAATTGGACCAAAAAGCTAGAGTGAATTACACAAGCATGCACACTCAAACACGCACAATTGGATTAGAAGTTAAAGAATGGAAAATGTATATCATGCTAACACTAATTAGGAGTCACAATAAGGTAAAGTGGATTTCAGAGCAGAAATACTACCATGGATAAAGAAGGGAATTTCATAACGATGAAGGGATCAGTTAATCACCACATAACAATCCTCAATGCTAATCCGTCCAGTAACAGAGCTTCAAAATACATGCAGGAAAAATTCTGAGACCTGCAAGGGGAAATAGATAAATAAAAAAATAGAGTTAGACATTTCAACACTCCTCTGTAAATAATTGTTGAAAATCAGTAGACAGAAAATCAGCAGGAGTGTAGACACAGAACTAGAAAGCAAACGTGAGCTGACTGACATGTATAGAACTCCCTTGGCTAGTTGCACACGAAATATTTACCAAGATGAAATGTGCTCTAGAACATGTTTCAATAAATTTGATAATATTCCTGTCATACAGAGCATGTTCTCTGACCACAGTGGAATTAAATTAGGAATAAGCAGTAGAAAGATATCTGGAAAAATCTCAAGTATTTGGCAATTAAATAACATACACCTAAATAACCCATGTGTCAAAAAAGATATCAAAAGAAAAATTAGAATTTTAAAATGAATGAAAATGAAAAGACTTCTTATAAAGCTGCAGTAACAAGACAGTAAACATAGATGAATACATCAATAGACTAGGGTAGAAAACCAAGAGACTAACATATATATGAACAACTGATTTTGACAAAGGCGTGAAAGAAATACAGTGAAGAAAGGAAAATCGTTCTGAAACAATTCAATATTCATATCAAAAACAGAACCTTGACCCAATCCCCCACTATCATGCCTTAATGTAAAAATTAACTCAAAATTTATCATGGGCCTAATAAAATGTGAAACTGTAAATCTTATAGAAAAAAAAAATTGGCAAAAAATCTTTGTTTCCTCAGGCTACAAAAAGGTTTTTAAAACACTGCTCCAAAAGCATGATACATAGAAAAAGAAATTAAAGCCTGAGAGAAAATGTCTGCAAATCATATATCTGAAACAGGATATTTACTCATAAAATAAAAAGAACTTTTAATTCAATCATAAGAACACAAACAAACGGATTAAAAAATAGTTCAAAAATTTCAGCAGACAGACACTTCCCCAAAGAGGATATGCAAATGGATATTAAACCCATGAAAAGATGCTCAATGTCATTGATCATCAGGCAAATACAATTAAAACCGCAATGACAGATGACCCATTAGAGGGCTTGAATCAGAAGGCAGCGGAGTGGGCCGGACAGCTAAGCAGCCACACAGACAGCTCTGGGCTTGAGTGGGTTTGGGCTGAGGTGGCTAGGCCTTTGTATGCCTGTACTGATCAGGCATTGGATGTATCTCTCTGATATCATTTACTGCATTCTGATGTGTTTATCTTCATCCCCCTCAGATTATTAAAGAGGCCTTTCATGAGGGTAGGGACCCCCTTGGAATCCATGGTGTGTGTGGGGGGGGGCAGCGGCCTGTTTCCTAGGAAGGAACAGAACTGAAGTTTCATAATACTTTTTGAGGCTGAGATGCCATAAGTCAGGAAAACTTCACAAGAAATCCACAGTAAATGAAAACAACAGATACATATCAGCATTATTTTTAGAATTAAGTACTGTGAACAAAAGTTCTCTGAAAAGAAATTTGGAGGAAAGAGACTTTATTCCAGTGAACAGTTTGCAAACCAGGGAGATCCGGCCTTCCATGTAAAACCAACATGCCTTCTGGAAAACAAAGGAAGGGTTTGTTTTTATAGCAAAAATTCCTGCTGAGGGTCCCAATCAGGTCTGTTTATGTAAATGCAGGATTGAAACTCACTTAGTTCTGATTGGCAGATACAGCTGAGCCCAAATTGCTTGAGGCAGGTGAGCTCTGAAAGTCCCACAGTTACAGAGCTGTGGGTTTTCCCGGAACGCAGAGTACCTGTGTGACCTGTAGCACATTAACTGCCATGTGAGTTGTATTTAACTCATGCTAGCTTTGAGCCCGGAGCCTCGTGAAGTGTATGTAATTCACACATCTCTACCTTGGAAGGCAGGTGAACTATTTTTCAGGTTGCATATAACTCACACACAGAAAACAATAAAAAATAACAAATTTGTCATTAAATTAGAAAGGATCATTTTGTTTTTGAAGTTTTTGTTCTATTTTTATAATAAAACACCATGGCCCCAGGGGAAAACTTTGTTTTTCTAGTGTGTCAGTCAATGTGCTAGTCAACAAAGGACCTCTAGGCTCCGTGTCAAAGTTAGGCCCAGTAGCCACTCGGCATCCATCCTGAAGGGTCAGCTCTTTTGGGTTCACATTTGTTCACATTTTCCCCTTTTGGTTGAAACTTGTGGGCAGACAGCAGGGATGACTACGTAGGTAGGTTACATCCCATCATGGTGCCAGGTGGCTGGCGACCTGCTCCAGGTCCGTCTAGTCCTGCACAGGGATCCTAGTGGCAGGGGAAAAGCCAGGTGAGCAACTAGAGCAATTGACTTATAAGAGGCGCCTAGGTGCCTAATTGGAATCGAATGCTCTTGGGTCAAGTTGGTTCCAGTTTCTGGCTGGAGTGAGTTTAAAGTCTCAAGGTGTTGGTGCTGTCAGCATTTTCCATAAGGGATCTCCTGACCCCTTTGTCCTGGGGGTTATTTGCGTTTCTATCTCTGCCACCGGGGTCCTTAAGAGTGAGGGTGGAGCAACAGTCGGGCGTGGGCTATTTTGTTTATCTCCCAGCACCCCCAAAATGTCAGAACCGGTTCCCCCCAGCACTGGATTGGGCCCTACAGCGCCCGAGATGGGAGAAGCCCTCAGTTTGAATTGTATTACAGTGCCTCGCCCCCCCCAGCGGCGATCATAGAGAGTTACTCCCCAGTATAGTCCCGAGACCCACCGTCTGTCTTTTTTTCCTTCTTCTGTGAACCTTACACGTATCAGGTTACAGTCAGAGGTATACCTGGTTCGTGAGCATGGCCGGACATAAGACATCTCAATGAAAAGAGGTCGGACCTGCCATTTCCACTCTCCGTCATTGGTGGTCACACACTTCCAGGCTGCACAGTAGAGAGACTCGATCCCCCCACACGCGCGCCTCATTTCCCCTGTTCTAAATCCCGGACATGCAAAAAAACCATTCCTACTTAATTCTATCCGGGCCTGGCGTTGGGTATACTGATATTCATAGCCCAATCCTTGCCGCTTAGGGTTATACTGCAGATTATCCATGCCTGGCAATTGTTCTAAGTTGAAGTACAGGTCCGGCCACCAAGTGTTTAGTGGGGCCGTTCCTGAAGTCCTACTATAAACTTCATGAGTTTCTAAGTTAGTGATTTCCTAGGTGAGGTTATAGGGCATGTGGGGATTTGGGTCAGTCATTACTTTTCCCATAAGGGTTATGTATATAGCAGTCACCACCAGCATTTTTATTCCGTATGTCTTTATCCTGAGTCCCGCGGCGGTCTGGTTGTTACGCGAGTCAGTCTGGTCTTTAGTGGATTCTCAGGATCCGCTGAGGCCCTCCACTGAACTTGCTGCTGCTCCCGCTCGTCCTCGTTGGCAGGTCTTACGTGGGAGTGGTGTACCCAAGTCGCCACTCCGTCAACCTTTAGGGCAGTGGGGGTAACAAGAATAGTCTGAAAAGGTCCCTTCCACCTGGGCTCCAGGGTCTTGCTATTATGCCGTTTTACCCATACCCAATCTCCCGGCTGGTAAGGGTGCCCGTTAGCCTTTTCCCCTGCCGGTCGGGTGACCTGATAAATGGCTCGAAGGGCAGGCCAGATCTGGCTCTGAACCCTTTGCAGGGCCTGCACAGCCTGTAGTACTTCTATAGGGTGTTCAGGCAGGGTCTCAGGTTTCATTTTTGGAATTACCGGTGGAGGAGCACCGTATACTATCTCAAAGGGGGTTAGGCCTAAATGGTAGGGGGTGTTCCGGGCTCGGAACAGGGCAAAGGGAAGGAGCGTCACCCAGTCCCCGCCAGTCTCCAGAACCAATTTAGTCAAAGTCTCCTTTAGAGTTCTGTTCATTCTCTCTACCTGCCCTGAGCTCTGGGGATTATATGCACAATGTAGTTTCCAATCTGCCCCCAGAGCCCGGGCGAGTCCCTGACTAACTTGACTTGTGAAGGCTGGGCCGTTGTCAGACCCTATGCTCTCCGGCAGCCCGTATCTGGGAACTATTTCTTCCAGCATTTTCTTGGCTACTATTAAAGCAGTTTCTCTTTTAGTAGGAAAAGCCTCTACCCACCCTGAGAAGGTGTCTACCATAACCAGCAAGTACTTGTACCCATATTTCCCTGGCCTTACCTCCGTGAAATCTATTTCCCAAAACAATCCTGGCCGCCTCCCCCGTTCCCTGATACCTGCATGGGTCCCTCTGATCCTCCCCGGCTGCATGACCTGGCAGACACGACAGTCCTTGACAATGCTTTCTGCTGTCTTTCCTTGTGATTTGAATCTGAGTTGTGCAGTGTCCAGCAGCTGCAACATCTTTTTCTTGCCTAGATGCGTTGTCTGGTGCAAGTGTCTCAGCAGATGGTTCCCCAAGGCTTCAGGAACTACTAGGCGATGCTCTCTGTCTTGGAACCAACCATCCTTACCCTGCGTTGCCTGAAGTTTTTCTCTGGCCCAGTCCATGTCCATACTGGAATAGTCCGGTTGAGGGGGTATCTCTCCCATTCCTGGGGGCGGCAGGCTCAAGTGTAGGACATCTGTTGGTGTAGGTCCTTCCGCAGCCCTCTTGGCCTCGGCATCCGCGGCCCGGTTGCCTCGAGCTTCTAGGGAGTCCCCCTTCTGGTGTCCCGGAGTGTGGACTACAGCCACTGCCTTTGGTAACAGGATAGCTTCTAGCAATTGAAGTATTTCAGGCTTATGTTTGATTTCTTTGCCCTCTGCCGTGATGAAGCCCCTTTCTTTATAGAGGGCTCCATGTATGTGCACTGTCCCAAAGGCGTAGCGGCTGTCAGTATACACCGTCAGCCTCTTTCCCTGGGCCCGGCGAAGGGCTTCCGTTAATGCAATCAGCTCAGCCTTCTGGGCGGACGTCCCCTGTGGAAGGCGTGCAGCCCAGATAAGGTTGCCTTGTCCATCTACTATGGCTGCCCCTGCGTACCTGTGTCCCTCCCTGACGAAGCTACTCCCGTCCGTGAACCAGGTCAGGTCGCTGTTCGCAAGAGGGCGGTCCTGCAGGTCCTTCCGGGCCATCTGGGTCTCCGCCAGGATCTCAAGGCAGCTATGCTCAGGCGATGCCGGTCCAGGATCTGGCAGGAGCGTGGCTGGATTCAGGATGGCAGGAGCTCGAAACTCGATACGGGGAGTATCTAACAGAAGCCCCTGATAGTGAGTCAACCTCGCATTTGTAATCCATCGCCCTGGTGGCTGCTTCAGGATCCCCTCTATGGCATGAGGGGTGGTAATTCGCAGATGCTGACCCAGGGTGAGCTTGTCGGCGTCTTTGACCAGCAGGGCTGCGGCTGCGATGATACGCAAACACGCCGGCCACCCTGCCGCTACGGGGTCAAGTTTCTTGGACAGATATGCTACCGGCCGCCTCCACGGTCCCAGCATCTGTGTGAGCACCCCCTTGGCTATTTCCTTTTTTTCATCCACAAAGAGGTGGAACTCCTTCGTGGGGTCAGGGAGGGCTAGGGCCGGGGCCTCTAGCATGGCTGTTCTCAAGGCTTGGAAGGCGCTCTCCATTTGCCTAGTCCATTCCCAAGCCTGACCTGCCTTACACCCCTCATATAAGGGTTGAGCCTTTTCTGCAAACCCTGGGATCCAGAGGCGGCAGTACCCTACTGATCCCAAGAACTCCCTTACTTCCCGACATGAGGTCGGAGTGGGTATTCTTAACACAGTCTGTTTCATTGCCTCAGTTAGCCATCTTTGTCCTCCCTTTATTTTATATCCTAGATAGGTGACTTCTTCCTTGCAGATCTGGGCCTTCGTAGCACTAGCCCGGTACCCCATCTCGCCCAGCGCCCTGAGTAAGTCCTTGGTGCCCTCTAAGCAGGTCTGTGAGGTTGGGGCTGCTAGTAACAGATCATCTACATACTGTAGCAGAGTCACCTGTGGATGACTGGCCCGGTACTCACCCAAGTCTTCATGGAGGGCCTCGTTGAACAGGGTGGGTGAGTTCTTAAACCCCTGGGGTAGCCGTGTCCACGTCAACTGTCCTCGGATTCCCCTCTCCTCATCTTGCCATTCAAAGGCAAATATTTCCTGGCTGCGCAGGGCTACTGCCAAGCTGAAAAAGGCATCCTTTAAATCCAGAACAGTATACCAGGTTTGTGTTGGAGGAAGGGAACTCAGCAGGGTGTAGGGGTTGGGAACCGTAGGGTGGATGTCTAGGACGCGCGCGTTGACCTCCCTGAGGTCCTGCACAGGCCGATAATCCTTTCCACCCGGTTTCCTCACTGGCAGCAGGGGAGTATTCCAGGCTGACTGGCACCTCCGGAGGATCCCGGCGTCTAGGAGCCTTCGAATGTGAGGCATTATTCCCACTCTAGCTTCTTGGGGCATGGGATACTGTCTGACTCGGGCCGGTTCAGCTCCCGGTTTCAGCTCAATATAAAGAGGAGGCCGATGCTCTGCCCATCCTGCTCCCCCTGTCTCAGCCCAGGCTTTAGGAAAATCTCGAAACCAGTGTTCCATCTCTCCTTCCTGACGGATCCCCACAGGCTGGTATAGTCGGTACTCATCCGCCTGGGCCAAGGTCAGGACTTGAGTAACCTGAGGGCTGCTGATATGGTTCCCTTTAGCATCAGTTACTATTATTCCTTTGTCTTCAAAATAGATACGGGCTCTTAGCTTTGTAAGTATATCTCTTCCTAACAAGGGGGTGGGACACTCCGGAATGACCATAAAGGCATGGCTCACTTGCCCTGAGCTCAGGTCTAGCTTTCGCCGGGTAGTCCATCGGTAGGGTCTGGTTCCGGTTGCCCCCTGCACCCAACTAGTCTTGTTGGACAACTTTCCAGTGGTTCCAGTGATTACTGAATGTTCCGCTCCTGTGTCTACCAAGAAACTGACTGGGTTCCCCTCCACTTCTATGGTTACCCTGGGCTCGGGGAGGGGATCCGAACCCCGTCTTCCCTATTCACTGTCTTCTCCCTGCCCCGCTATTAAGACTCTCCTAGGCGATGCTTTCCCCCCTAGCCCCCCTTTTTTCTTAGGACATTCTCTAGCCCAATGCCCCCTCTCCTTGCAATTTGCACACTGGTCTTTCTCTAGCCTTCTCCTCCGGGGGCGGCCTCCTCTCTCCTCCCCAAACTCTTTTCTCCCGAGCGTGCTCCCTGTAGCTGCCAGAAGAATCTTGGCCATCTCTTTGTTGGCTTTTCTAGTTTCCCCAGCCTGGAACTTTCTATCTTCTTGTCTAATCCTTTCTAGCCTCTCTTCCGGGGTCTCCCTATTATTATAGACTTTCTCAGCCACCTCTAATAGATCTTGTATAGTCTTTTCACATAATCTATCCATCCTCTGTACTTTTCTCCTTATATCAGGGGCTGCCTGGTTTACAAAGGCCATCATTACTGCCGCCTTGCTCTCTTCTGCCGTAGGATCTATGGGAGTGTACTGTCTGAAAGCCTCCATAATCCTCTCCAGATAGGCCGCTGGACTTTCCTCGGGCCCCTGCCGAACATCCCCTACCTTAGCCAAATTGGTCGGCTTTCGTGCCGCCGCCCGGAGACCGGCCATTAGAGTCTGGCGGTAGACCCGGAGACGCTCCCTACCTTCAGCCTCATTGTAATCCCAGGGGGGTCGTTCAAGTGGGAACGCCCGGTCTATGATCCCTGGATTAGTGGTGGGTCTGCCGTCATCTCCTGGAACCAGTTTCCGTGCTTCTCCCTGTATTCTTTCCCTTTCTTCAGTGGTAAAAAGAACTTTTAGTAGTTGCTGACAGTCGTCCCAGGTGGGCTGGTGAGTGAACAAAACAGAATCTAAAAGGTTAATTAGATCTTTAGGATTCTCTGAGAAGTTGGTATTTTGAGACTTCCAGTTATACAGATCACTAGTCGAAAAAGGCCAATATTGGTAAGCCTGTTCCCCGTCAGCTTGCGGGGGCCCTATTGCACGCAGGGGAAGAGCCATGACTGGTTCTGGGTCCAGTGTTCTAGCGGCCCGCTGCCGGGTCCCGTATGCCGGGCCATCCACTAAGGGAGCTGCAGTGGCTGGGGCTGCGGCTGCAGCGGGGTTATAAGGTGGGGGTGGAATACACTCCTGGTCTATTAGGTCAGGATAGGGAGTGGAGTCCGGAAAAACAGAGGGCGAGTCCAAAGGGGTGCCTTTTGTAGTCCCCGATTTGGACTCCCCCTCTTTCCTGGCCTCCTTTGCTACCATGATCTTGCTGTCTACTACTGGGAGCAGGATCTTCCTCAACCAGAGTGGGGGGTCCTGGACTAAGTCTTGCCAGACAATAATGTATGGAATCTGGTCAGGATGACCGTGGGGCCCTTTGTCGAACACCCTTTCTTTTACTTTGGAAATGATACCAGAGTCAAACGTTCCATCCCAGGGCCATCCAACCCCGAAAGTTGGCCACTCAGACTTACAAAACTTAATAAATTTGCCTTTCCTGATTTCTATAGCGAGGTTGTGAGCCCTATCCTTGACTTCTTTGAAATGATCTATGAGGATAGACAGAGGCGTTGTCTGTGTCTGCCCCATGCTCACAAAGGGAACGGGGGAAGGGGGTTTCTCTCAGGTGTCCGCCTGGCTGCGTCCCTCGCGGGAACTTAGGCGCGTCTTGGCTAAGGTGTACCCGTATAAACCCCGGGCCTGGTCACTCCTTTTTAGGGGAGTGAATCACCGTTATGCCATACGACGCTGCCACAGAATCGCAGGTTAGGACCCACTCAGATTCCGTAGCCGTGGCCGTGGAACCTTATACAGTCACGCTTCACTCATTCAATCAGGCAGACAGACTTTATGTGGGGGGGTCTATTCGGAGCCACATTAGGATTCCTATTACTATCCAGTAGAAAAGTGTGAGGGCGCACCTCTGTGGGGTTCCCCAAGAAGGAGGGGCAACAGTGTATAGACCGATACCAAATACCAGAACCAGTGAGCCCACAAGAATAAGCTGCAACCAAAAAGCAGTAACTCCAGAGACCGAGGGAATCATCGAAAGGATGACCCTAGGCGACAGGGTTCCGGGGCCTCGGCGGGGCCACGGGCCCAGAGCTGGGAGACGCTGTGGGCTGCAGTGAATAAAGAGAAGTAGCGGGGGGAATGGGCTGGGGGGTTGGGTGTGGTGGAGAGTTATTGGTCCACCCTTGTCTGCCGCCTCTGCGACAAACAGGACATTCAACTCCGTTGTTAATCGGGAAACTTTGGGGACTAAAGATAGAGCTGCTTCCTCTGCACATCAGATCAAATCCACGCTCCTGTGAGTGAAGAAGAAACATAAAACACGGACAAAAGCGGCGAGATACGCCACAATCTGACACTAAAAGCGAAGCAAGTGGGCGGCGCCTTTGTGCAGGGCGGGCACCAGGCCGCTGCCGCCACCGCCTCTGGGCGGGACAACGGGAGGGTGCACGGGCCGCTGCTGCTGCTGCCCGAGCGCGGGCACGCGGGCGCACGCGCGGGTCTCCGCTGCCGCCACCGGAGAGTGGGCGGGCGCGCGCTCGGGCCGCCGCCGCGCCGCCGCTGCCGCCGCCCCCACCCCTGCCGCCGCCGCCGCCGCCACTGCTGCTGGGGGATGGGCCGCTGAACGAACACCAAAGACTCAAACACGGAACAATGGTCACCAGACAATCACGCAGAGAGACAACGACAAGACGTTTCACAAATCCCTAACTCTTGGCCCTGTGGCCAGCTTAGTTTCCCTCTCAAACGGACCTTACCGGCCCGTGCCGGAAACCTACCGAGGGGGGCGAGGGACGTCTCCCTTCACTCCCGGGCCAGCGACCTCCCAGTGCGTCCACCTAGGTCTTGGCCGGCCACCAATTACCTGCACCGCGCGGATATATATATATATTTTTTTTAAGTTCCAACTCCTCCTTGGGCCTGGATTCTGTTCCAGGGGTTTCGGGATCCCGGACGAGCCCCCAAAAATGTAAGAACCGGTTTCCCTCAGTCCCAGGAACAGATAGGCAGAGTCACCAAGGCTGCAACAGACAAAGGAGTTTATTTTCTAGCCTAGGCTAGGGTCCAAGGCTCAGAGCACCAGCGCAGTGGTCTCTCCACGAGCCCGGACCCCGCCCTGGGGTGGAAACAAAGCTTTTATACTTATCGATAGGTTACATGTATCGGGCACACCCCCCCACCCCCCTTTTAGTTCATTTGTTCCCTCAAAAGTGGCCGATAGCTTTGGCTCCTGATTGGCCAGTTTCCAAGCCGGGGCTTTGGCTCCTAACTGGCCAGTTTCCAAGCCAGGGCCCTCAGTTGTTACCAGTGGCATTCCCGGGAGGGGGAGGGCCTGCGTTGGGGAAACCAAAACTTAGGCCTTTCCTAAGAGGTCCAGTCTGTCATGGAGTTACTCCTGTTTTCCATCCTGCTCTACATTGGTTCAGTACCCTCCTGGTGGGAGTCTCTCGAAGACTTCTGTTAAAACAGGCTAGAGCAGTTTTAAAGAAGAGCCAGATCCTTCGCCCAAACACAAGGAGGATCATTGAGCCCTGCAGGGCAGAGTGCAGAAGGGATCCTGTACTGAGGGAAGTCAGTTGAAAATATCTGGAGTTTTGAAATTTAGTCCAGTAAGTCCAGCCAGGAGGCTTTCTGAAGCTGTCTCTTTCAGAGATTTGGCCAGCTTTAGGATTTTAGATGTTTCTAATTCAACCTCACTGGAAGTATTTGCCCAGGTGCAGCAGGAAGTGTTAGTGACGGCACAAAACCTCCCCGTGCAGCAAGGAGATATTCTAACACAATGCAGTTGTTTAGGACCCCATGGGCAAGGCCACCTGGGGACCTTTGTTGTGCCCCGATGGCCTGGGCAGTGGAGCAGGCAATTCTGTTAGCAGCGTGGGGGAAGATTCTGATCATACATCCATTCCAAGCAGGGCTTAGTTTGAGCCAGGACCCCAGAAAACTTCCCCACCTGCCTCCTTCACTAGGGCTAACCCCTCTGGGTAATTTGCATCCTCAGGAGTGCCCACTACTATCATTTTCATAATCTGGCGGTTATTGTCAGTGTTGGATTGTGCACAGACTCTCGGGTAGCTCTTGGAGAGCAGGGTGGGTAACATTGGTGAGGCTAACTGAATAGATTTAGGTAAAAGCCATTTCTGTGGCCATTTATCTGTGGCAAAATCTCCTGGTGAGGGTAACTCAAGCATTATTTCCCCTTTTTGAGAGAAGGAAATAGGGGCCAGATAGGTTTCTAAGAAGTCCCTTTCTAGCAGGTATGCAGGGGCCCATGGGACAAACAAAAGGTAATGACTGCCAGCAAGGGGCCCCAGTTGGAAGGGGGTAGGTAGAGATTTAGAAACTGCCACTGGCTGGTTGGCTCCCCTGACCATCTGGATGGATTCAGAACTCTGGGGAAGGGATGTTGAAAGTGTGTCATGCATGGTTAAGGGCAGAAAGCCACCCTGGTGTCAATCAGAGCTCTAACTAGTTCATACCCAATTTTAACATCTAATTCCCCTAGTTGGTTGGTTTTAAATAGGGGAAATGTCTCCAAAGCATTGATTGTGAGGAAAGAGCTGGGGGACTTTATTGGGATTTGGTTGTAGCCAAATATTGGAGGAAATTAGAATTCAGGGTCTAGACCAGTCTACAGGTAGATGACAAGAGCTTGAAAACAATGCACAGGGCTGCAGTCTAATGACAGGTGTCCTTTAGTTTTTCCTTAGAAACATAACCTTGTCTCTCTACACTGATCATGTAGAAATCTCAGATTTAAAATTTATCGAGGCTGGGAATCCAAAGCAAGGCAGACTTTAGATTTTACTTACAGTCTTAAGGTTTTTGGGCCTTCCAGGAAGCAACAATTTTTACTCATTCACTGTAAGGCTGGGAACTCTTAGAGCCAGGCATTTTATGCACATTCTTTTTTTTTTTTTTATTTCATCTTATTGTTATGGGGGATACAGAATTGCAGGTTACATACGTTGCCCATGTACCGCGTTTCCCCCCAAGTCAAAGCTCCAGGCCTGTCTGTTCCCCAGACAGTGCGCGTTGCACCCATCATGTAGGTGTATATCCCTCCCCTCCCCACCCCCCCTTCCCGAGTCAGCACCTTCCAACGTGACCATTCCCCAAACGGTGCGCAATGCACTCATTGTGTAGGCATACCCCCATCCCCTCCCCCCCCCACCTCAGTCTGATATCCGATTGGTGTCGTTCCCAGATGTGTATTTAGGTGATGATCAGGGAAACCAATTTTCTGGTGAGTACATGTGATGCTTGTTTTTCCATTCTTGGGATACTTCACTTAATAAAATGGGCTCCAACTCTCTCCAGGAGAACCATAGAGATGTCGTATCTTCATTATTTCTTATAGCTGAGTAATACTCCATGGTATACATATATCACAGCTTACTAATCCAATCATATATTGATGGGCATTTGGGTTGTTTCCACATCTTTGCTATTGTGAATTGTGCTGCTATAAACATTCGGGTACATGTGTCTTTGTTACAGAATGACCTTTTTTCCTTTGGGTAGATGCCCAATAATAGGATTGCTGGATCGAATGGCAGGTCTACTTGAATCTGTTCAAGATACCTCCATATTGCTTTCCACAGGGGTTGCACTAGTTTGCAGTCCCACCAGCAGTGTATGAGTGTTCCTGTCTCTCCACATCCACGCCAACATGTGTTGTTTTGGGATTTTTTGATAAAGGCCATTCTTACTGGGGTTATGCACATTCTTAAATATGATGTTTCGTCAAAACCTTGGGAATATAGCCAAGTATTCCAATCAAATCTTGCTTGTAAGGAGAGAACAGATTTTTATTGAACCTATGTAAATAAAAATAAGAATACGCATGAATAGTTTCTGAATTTTGGAAAAATCAAGTAGGGACAAAAAGCAGTGCTTTCACATTTGTTCACAAAAAGATACTTTGTCAAATTATTCCAAATTATAGATAGTTTATGAAGGAAAATTTCATTAAATCCGGAAAACGAAACAGTTAATGAAAGAACCAACGATGTTTTAAATAAGAGTCATAAAACATTATCTTTATCAATTATTTAATTTCATGTAATTAATTTTGTTTTGCTCAAACTTGATTACTACTTCCATGAACAGCAATTTTGGACTATAGCTGATTGCAAGTGCTTCCAGAGAAGAACTTAAAACAACTGTGGAAGACAAAAAACCCCAGAATAGCCATGGTCAAAAATCTGATGAGAGTTTACAATTGACAACGAAATTTGTTTATTTGTGTGGCATACAAAAATTTAACATTATAATCATAATTATAAGTAACACAGACCATGACATTTCAGAATTTTGGGAATCTTATACAATTTTTGAACACATTTTAATAACACATTTACACAAATATAAAGTAAAGGAAGCTAAACACCATTTCTTATTTGACAATGCTTCCCATATGTTTTACCAAATATGCCTAATCATTTAATATCTCTACAAGATGAGAGATACAGTCTTTGATGCTCTTTAAGGGTCCACTAGAAAATTTCAAAGTTAATTTTAGGTCAAAAAGACTTAATTTAGGATTTTGATCCTAGGGAAATCCTGCTAAAGATGTCAAAAGGTTTGTGAATACTTGATCAAAATAGAGTCACAGGTCACTGCTAAATAACAGTTCTTCATTTACAGAGAGCGCCAATCAAATGACTTCAGAAGCAATACAGAAAGTTATATGGATATAAAAACCTTGACCTCTTTAAAGCCTTGTTTTGCTAACTAATGAAAAACCTAATAAAAATGACATGAAGCACAGGAAACGACCTTGTTAAAGCACAGAATCTTTGTTTTCTGGGCCTAAAAGACAGAGGAAAGCAAACCTCCTGCAGTGTGATTGCTTTTCCTTATATAAAGCCCATTTAGATAACCTGGAAGATAAGCCAGATTCAAAAAACAGGCTACGTAAATTTACTCAGGTGCAGGAAGAGTGTGTCTAGGGTTGCGGTGTACACTGTATTATAGGGGAATGTAGACAAGGTAATCAGGACGTGGAGCAGGGGATACATGGTTCTTAGTAACAACATGGAAAGTTTCCTGGTGGCATGGAAAAACTCAGACATATCCAGAAAAGGCACAAGTGCAGAATCAAGTTATATTCGAGGAGAGTCTGCTTTTCTAGATCGTCAAGACAAACACGTTAGCATCAGGCCGTAACAGCAGTGCTAGAACCGGAGAAAAAAGTTACAGGATTTGACGACAAGGTTGAAGGAGAGTCGTCATCCCAGCCAAACAGAAAGATACACCTTTTAAGGATAGAAAGAAAGAGGGCTACATTTCCAACCTGAAACCAGGGAAACTGGACAGATCTCAGGAAAGAACTGTGGCAGAAACAGAAACTGTTTGTAGTTTCGAGAATGGGCATTAATGAAACAGATTTCAGAATTGATCAAAATCTCTTGCAATTTACTAATAGCAAATCAGTATTTTAAGAAAACCTTGTCATTCTAACCCAGAGGACCAAATTTTTAAGTTCTGTATCAGTGTGTTTTTAACATCAAAGTCTAATCCTTAGAAAGACCCATAAATAATTCCCTTCTAATGATAGCCAAATTCCAAAAGAATTTATAAAATTTCTTTTATAATTTTTTTCAGGAACCTTATTATGACTTGCTTTGGACATTTATGACATGCTTGGATTTTCTGCTTTGTCCTATAATTCTTTTTTCTAAAATAACCAGTAATTTACTCTAGAACAAAAATTTCCTGTATAAGAATCTTTCTCATACAAAATTATTCTCTTTTCTTTTCAACCTTCCTTACCAAAAATACATCCTACCCTCCTCATATACTTGCATACAGAATTGCCTTTCTTATCTCTAGCAGTTTAATCACACACATTAATTTCAATGTTAGCAATTCTAATTTTCGGCAAAAACCTAGGGAGTAAGCAACTTGTAACCATCAATCACATACCAACAATTCCTGAATACACATTTTACAATTTCCGGATACATAGGTTTTCTAACACAACAACTCTTAAATATGGAACAGTACATATTTACTAACAGACTCAGATAACTTTTGTTTTTCCAAAATAAGAAGCCAAAAGTATACAAGCCTAAGCTCATATTCAGCAGCAAATGTCTCAGCATTATGTCTTACCTGGAAATGATCTAGATATTCAGGGAATATCTATCACTTAATTTAGCTTAGCAAAATTTTAAGGATATAGTTACTAAAGATATATGAGAAATCTTTTCAAGTTAACATATTACAAAACATAACCATTATCAAAAGTTCATTTACAAACTTCTATCCCATTTACATTCATTCAATTTGTTCACTCTTAACAATATTTGAAAAAGTTCATGAGACACTAGACAAATGTAGCCACCACCCCAAGCCAGATTTTCTATCTACCAATTTTATGATACTGCATGCCAGGCAAGTATCATAAAAGTAAGAAAGCTACAGTTAAATATATGCATATTTTGCTGATAACTCAGAAGACATAGCCATTATCATCAAACCAACAATATTAGACTAATCCCATCTGCCAAAAGACTACTAACTGAACTTGAAAAGATTACACATGAACTTGAAAAGCATTTCTGACACCAGCAACGTAAATAAAAGTACTCTGGAAAAGAATCTGGAGGAAAGAGACTTTATTCCAGTGAAAAGTTTGCAAACCAAGGTGTAAAAAGAGGGTGTGTTTTAGAGAAGAAACGGAGGTTTCAAGTTTTATAGCAGAAGTTCCTACCCAGGTTCCCAATCGGGTTAATTTATGCAAATGAAGGATGAAAACTTGCTTAGCTCTGATTGGTTGATACAGCTGAGCTCTGATTGGCCAGTGGAGGTAAGTTCTGATTGGTTGGCTCAGGTGAGTTCTGAAGGTCCCAAAGTTAAAGAGGTGTGGGTTTTTGGGGAACTCAGAGTACCTGTGTGACCTCTAGTCAGAAAATGGCCTCTAGGCTCTATTTTAAATTTAGGCCACTTAGGATCCATCTTGAAGGATTGGCTCTTTCAGGCTCACATTTTTTCACGGTATTATATAACTCGATAAGTGATTTTTTTTTTCATTTTTTGGTATTTTTAGCAGAAAATCTACAGGAAGAATCTTTTATTTATTTATTTATTTATTTTTTTGTTGAGACAGAGTCTCACTCTGTTGCCCAGGCTAGAGTGAGTGCCGTGGCGTCAGCTTAGCTCACAGCAACCTCAAACTCCTCGGCTTAAGTGATCCTACTGCCTCAGCCTCCCGAGTAGCTGGGACTACAGGCATGCGCCACCATGCCCGGCTAATTTTTTCTATATAGATTTTTAGCTGTCCATATAATTTCTTTCTATTTTTAGTAGAGACGGGGTCTCGCTCTTGCTCAGGCTGGTCTCGAACTCCTGACCTCAAGCGATCCACCCGCCTCGGCCTCCCAGAGTGCTAGGATTACAGGCGTGAGCCACCGCGCCCGGCCAAGAAGAATCTTTTAAAATTTGGCAAATCATCCAGCTGTGGTGGCTCACACCTGTAATCCCAGCACTTTGGAGGCCAAAGCGGGAGGATCGCTTTAGCCCAGGAGTTTGAGATCAGCCTGGGCAACATCGCCATACCAGGTCTCTACAAAAATAAAAACAATTAGCTGGGCATGGTGGCACATGCATGTAGTCCCAGCTACTTGCGAGGCTGAGCCTAGGAGGTCAAGGCTGTAGGGAGCTACGGTCACACCACTGCACTCCTGCACTCAAGCCTGGGTGACAGAGAGAGACCCTGTTTAAAAAAAAAATTAGCATAATCGAGGCAGAAAAAACTCTTTAGTACAAATGATAAAAGACAGGCAGAGATAATCAGCAAGAGGACTTAAAGATGAATAGAGAGGGCGAGGAGGATCCAGAGACCGGTGGAAAGCACCTATCCGTGTGAATTTCCTTCTCCCTTGGGGGTGAGGAGCCTTTTGGAACACAGCATGGTGGGGCAGGAGGAGGCTGGGATCTGGAATCAGGTCTGAGTCCCAGATCTACCGCTTACAAGTTGGGGACTTTGTGCAGGTCACCTCTCCTCTCTGGTGGTGCTCTCCTGGGGCTTTGATCAGGGAGGGCGTCCAAGACTCACTGGCAGCGGCCGCCCTGCAGCGCCTGCGCAGTTTGGGCTGTGTCCCCAGAGACGCAGGCAGACGCGTGTCCTCCAGGGCGGCCCGGAGCCAGCGCCCTGTTGGACACGTGGGGCAGTTCAGTAAGTGTGCGGCACCTGCTGGTCAGTCCTGTGTGAGCCGGTCCCCAGGGGCATCTGCTTCCACCCTCTTCTCTCTCTCCCTCTCTCTCACTCCCACACAGACCCTCTCTCCTTCCCTCACCGCCACACACCCTCTCACTCGCTCTCTCTCACTCACTCACTTTTTCTGTCCCTCTCCTACAGTGGTCACTGTGCTTCCTTTATGGCAGTTACTTCTCTGTGTTATTTATACTTTTCTTTTTAAGAAGGTATTCCTCTACACTAAAGATGTCTGTAGTGCTGTTTTTGACTTTTTAATAAAAGAAATCATACAGTATGAATTTTTTTTTGTGACTCGCTTAATTTGCTCAACATTGCAATTGTGAGATTTGTCTATGTCGAGCATAGTGTATGTCTCCTCTTTCTTGTTCCATGACATGAATATGCATGCCGCAGTTGCTCATCTGTTCTGTTCTTGGTGGGCATTTGTGTGTTCCTAGGTTTTTCATTTGTTTGTTTTTTGTGTGTGTATTTTTTATGTTATTAAGCACATGTTACTATGAGTAGGCTTGTAATTCTTATACATGGGAGACTGTGTATGTCTGCAGGGCATGATAGTGGCCAAGGACTTGGTGTGAGCCTGGCAGGCAGCATTAGGGAGGACAGAGCACCCTGAGGAAACTGGGCTGGGTGATTTTCGTACATCACAGAGTATTGCAATTGCCTGTTCACCGTCCCCTCCCCAGCCCACCCCCTGCCCCAGACTGAGATCCTGGTGCCTGCATCCTCAGCACCCAGCCAAGGGCCTGGCCAGCCTTGATCCTTAATAAATTGGATGAATTAACGACTACAGGAATCACTGAAAGAATAAATGTTGACAATCAATCTTCCAGAGAAGGCTTGATCAACATTGCCTTCATACCACCAAACCCTAAGTCAGATTGTTCTGATAAGACAATTACTCAATTTTTAAAATCTTTGGTAATAACTCTGGTCTTCTATGGTCTAAAAGATCTATGAAAATAGCCCGCCAAAAATATCTACATACGAACACAAGGATGTATTGCAAAGACATTCTTTACATCATTGTTAGTAATAATACAAAATCAGAAACAACATGAATGTCCCTGACTAGGGTAACGGTTCCAATGAAATCATGGCACATCTGTGCTATGGATACTGTACCGTTATTATAAAGAATGAGATAGTTCTACATGTATACTCATAGAAACAACTTTCGACTTTCTTTTTATAGCTTTCTTAAGGTGTAATTCACATACCATAAAATTTAACGATTTAGCATACAATTCAATGACTTTTTGTATAACCATCGCCACAACCAATTTTAGAACATTTTTATCACCTCAAAAAGATACACTGGGGTGGGTGCAGTGACTCACATCTGTAATCCCAGCATTTTGGGAGGCCAAGGCAAGAGGATCACTTGAGGCCAGGAGTTCGAGACCAGCCTGGGTGGCACAGCAAGACCCCATCTCTACAAAAAATAAGGAAAAACAGCTGGGCATGGCGGCACACACCTGTGGTCCCAGATACTCGGAAGGCTAAGTGTGGGAGGACAGCTTGAGCCCAGGAGTTGGAGACTGCAGTGAGCTATGATCATGCCACTGCTTTTAAGCCTGGGCAACAAAGAAAGACCCTGTTGCTAAAATAGAAAACAAAGAAAGAAACACTGGACCCTTTAGCTATCATCCTCCTATCGCCCTATGCCTCTCCCCCAGTCGTAAGCAACCACTAATCTACTTTCTGTCTCTATAGATTTCCCTATTCTGGGCATTTCAATAATATGTAGTTTTTTGTGACTATTTTTTTCACTTAGCATGCTTTCAAGCTTCATCCATGATATAGCATGATAAATACTACATTCCTTTTTACGGCTGAAAAACATCCCATTGTATGGACATACCACATTTTGTTTATCCATTTGTTAGTAGACGGGCATTTGGGTTGTTGCCACCTTTTGGCTATTATGAATAGTGCTGCTATGAACATTCACGTACAAGTTTCTGTGTTTTCATTTCTCTTGGGTATTCAGGTGTAGAATGACTGTGTCATATCACATGTGGATCACTCGGACATGGGACACCATCTCGGTTTCCACATCACCCACGCGTGACTGTGACGTTTCTACTTCAAAACCAAAACAGACAGACAGACAGAATCCTGCTGTGGCAATGCCACTCCTGAGTCAGAAATCTGGCTCCACGTCCCACAAAGCCTTTCCACACTGAATGAAAACATTCAAACCACTTATGAAAACCAGGAAATCCTTCCTGTTTACTGAGGTTTGTTGGTGTTTTAGCTTTCATTTCTCTGGGTTTGATTTTGTATTTCTCTCTGCAGAAGATTGCTTCACTACATTTATTTATAGTTTTCTTCTGAGAAAAATCTCATTCATTCAAAATAACAGCTGCCATTTACTGAATGTACACAACATTCCCAGTGCTGGTCTCATCCATTCTCTAAATACTTTTTCAGGAGAAAATATAACAAATGCTCTTCTCGATGTTGGGGGGTTCAAGGCTGCCCTGGTTCCTACCCTTGAAGTCCAGTGGGAAGCACAGGGATCAAGCAAGTAATTGCTTTAACAAAGCTGTCAAATCGTAACCCTGAAATGTAAAGCTAGACGTTAGCTTACCTCCAAATTCAGGATTTCTGTACAACGAGAATTACAGTAGGGCAAGCCAATAGGAGGAGGTGAAGCCAATAGGAATTCCTTCAAAATACAGGGAAAAGAGAGAACACTGCAACAGAGAAATGAGTAAAGAAAATGAACAGGCAATTTACAGAAACGGACGTCCAAATGCCTAACAAATTCATGAAGAGATTCTCACCATGCAAGTTAAAATCACAATAAGACAGTGCTTTACACACAACAGAATAGCAACAATCAGACAAGGAATGGGATCGCATATTGGGAAGGATGTGGGCAGATGGGAGCCCTGGAGTAAGGACTGCTGTGGCCACCCTGGAGGACTGGGCCACATGCAGTGTGTGGGTGGACCTGGGACTAGCTGCCCAACTCCTGCCCAGCATCTCAAAGGAGTCCTTGGTCAGCCCGGTTGGGATGCAAGCACAGGAGCTTGTCTGTTCTTTTGTTTATGATATGATGCAATGGTGGAAACCTGGTGTCCACTACACGGTGCTGGAGATCAAGTAAGGTGGGAGCAACTGTGGAATAACGCTACGCAGCACCGAGAAGCAATGACCTGGGTGTAGCAGAGCAACGAGACACCGTAAACCTTTGGTCAAAGGGAAATGGAGAAGAAACAGAATGAGATTTAAATTCTGATATAACACGTGTTATTTCTGGCCCATGTATGTATACAAAGCACCTCTACATCTTTTACAGAGAGACATGCGTATTTGAGGACATGCATGTCCATTGTATCAAACACACTGAAGCTGGCTCCTGCGTGCGTTTGGGGAAGTAGAACGGGAGGAAGGAATGAGGGAGTATCTGTACATCTCTATGTCTGTGTCATCTATACTTATGCTGATGTTGAAGTAGATACATCTATCAATCAATTCTAACGTAGATGTAGACAAGCCATAGTCTGTGTATTATGGAATATAAACTCATCTCTGCACTTGATGTGCACACTCCACTGTAATAGAATCCTTGAAAGCTTACCCCAAACTAAAAACCAAAACAAACAAAACCACTAACAATTTAACTACAATTGTGACAAGGGATCTGAAGGCTGTAAATTAACGTCCCCATCATACTGGACTCCTTTGGGGAAACATGTTTTTACGTTAGTGCACTTGTTCTCTAGCCAAAAATGTCAGGTGTGCCCTTGATGGCTCTGCAGGGACACACGTGCTTTTCCTTTTCTTGTCTTCACTGCAGGCTTGGTGAGGGAGAGCTGGAACCCTTCGGAGCCAGCTGTGGCAGAGTTCGCAAGGTGGAAGGGGAGGGCTTGGAGAGAGATGACATGGGAAAAGGGTTTGGCAGGGTGCTATGATGGGAGCATCTGCAACTCTTTTCAAATTAGAAAAAAATAGATAGAAATACTAAAATGCTGAAAACCACAGAGGAGAGCCCAACAAAATTCCTTGCGGGTCAGCAGGGTGAGAGGCCCTTCTCAACTGCACGCAGAGAGGATTGTGCAGAGCAGCTCTGTGTGCTGGCCTTGGGGGAGGCTGCACTGTCACCCTGCAGTTACAGTGGGTGCCGGTCCCAGCGAGACAGCCTCTCCCCGCTTGCACGTCCCAGACTCTGGGTAGCCCTGGCTGAGTCACCCAATATCCTTATCCCGGGCCTTTGCGGGCTCCACTCCCATCACAGGAACTTCCTCCCACCTCTGCCGGGCACACTCCCCATGTTCCTCATCCTTGGCTGGGATACCATATTCTCAGGGACTCCTTGTGCCTCCAGACCCGGGCGGGGGTGTGTGTATCCCAAGTCTGTGCTCTTACGTCCCCAGATCTTGCTCCTGCTGTGTCCCTGGAGACCATGTGGGTGGTCGCTTGCCCATCTCTCCCACTAGACATGACCTCGTGGTGTACAGGGACCCAGCCTTGTTGATCGCTCTGTCCCAGTGCCAGGCAAAGTAGGCACCCCAAATCCTTGCTGGATGAATGAATGATGAGTAAACCGAATCAGGTACACAGCAAGCACTCAATAAAAATCTGTGGACTAGATAAACCCACGGGTGAATGGCACGAATGGAACCGTCTGTCTCTGGGTCACCTCCTTGTCAAACTGGGCAAGCAGCAGCAGGGCGGGCAGCTCCGTCACCTCCGTGAGCCTGGCGCAGGGCTGGCAGCAAAGACAGCCTGGCGACCCCCAAGCAGAATCTAACTGAAAGGAGACAGCGCCACCATGCGTCCCACCCTGTGGAGAGGCGACACAGGCAGAGAGCTGACTTTCGAGCTTTGGTTTTATATGAAGTGGCTGACAGGCCTGCCCTGGGGCAGGTTCGTAATTGCTGTTTATTTTCAGGAGTGTGTTGGGGAAGGGCCAAGTGTTGCCGCAATTTGTTTTGTGTTTTGCAGTCCTTGGTGGGCTCCCAGGCCAGACTGATGCTGTCTGTTGTCATTTGTGCAGGGTGTTTGGAGCAGCGGTGATGGTGGCTGCAGTTGCTCCGCTGAAGCTGACAGCAGGCTTCAGAGGCCCGAGAAAATCTACATGACCACGAGGCTAGAGACTCCTCCATATGCATGACTCTGGTGACCAGGAAACCTCTCAATAATGCATTAGACCAGGACAGAAAATGATAAAATGTATTCTGAAATAGAAACAGACCAAATATAAAGCAAGTCAATAGAAAAGAGTGACTACAGGTTGAATGTTAAGGACAGCACCCTGTTGTCTTTTCTCCCTGTGTCTGGGTGGCACAGGGCTTGCTCCAGCACAGGGCAGCTGCGTTCATCCTATGGTGGGTTTCCAGGTCAGAAATCCATAGTGTCCCAACTCCCCACAAAGCAGAGGTGTCTGCTCTTGGCCGACACATGTGGAATGCAATTCCAGAAAGGCCGAGGGCGCACAGAGCCCTCATTCCACCAGGGTGGGCTCTCAGTCTGTTTTCTGCTGTTACGCCAGAATCCCACAGACTGGGTGATTTATAAAGACAGGTTCCGGAGGCTGGCAAGCCCAGAGCATGGCGCCAGCCCCTGGCAAGGGCCTGCCTGCTGTGTCACAACACAGCGGAAGGGCAAGAAAGCATGTGAAGCTGAGAGAGAAAATGGGGCTGAACTCATTCTTTTCATCAGGAACTCACTCCTGACGTCACCAAGCCACTCTTAGGACACAGGCACTCACCCACTTCTGAGGGTGAAGACCTGATCTTAAAGGTTCCATCCACCTCTTCATACGGTCACAATGGTAACCAAATTTCAACCTGAGTTTTGGAGGGGACAGTCACACTACAGCAAAGAGGGTGTCTGTTTTTGGCTTGCGTGTACAGATGTGGCTCCGAGAGGCCAGGGTGCACGGCATCCTCGTTCCACTTGTGGTGGAGTTAAACCACCTCAGAACTGTATCCTTAATGACCTGTGATGTCAACTGCATTGGCTGACCCAGAATGCAGGCTCCCGGGCCACTGCTTACTCAAGGATGAGCTAACCAGGGAGAGGGATGCTGAGGAGTCTTGGCTGCTGGCCTGTCCGCCTCTCTGCTCACACCTCCCCATCCCGCCAGCACCTGGGCAGGCCTCCTCTCCAGGCAGTTGGCTGCGGTCCCCATCCAAGAGGTGCCCTGGACGTTTGGCCTGCTGGGCCCACAGGTGAGTGGCCAGAGATTGGACAGAGGCACACTAGATGCTAGTTCCTTGCATCACTACCACCGCCCTCCTCTGTAGAGTGAGAATAAAAGCCCTGCAGGCTGCCGTGAGGGTAATGAGAAATGTGCGTAGAAAACTCTGCAAGCTGGAATTTAACCCCATCAGCTCAGAGCAAGGAGCGCAGAAGCCGGCTAGGAAGAGGAGCAAAGCCCTGCCGGCTCACACACATGCTCACACACAGCCACAGACACACACACCCTGACACACACACTTTAAGCTCTCACACGCACTTGCTCTCCAGACACACACAATCTTACACACTCACTCGTGAGCTTCTCACGCTCCCTCGCACGAGCACGGCCCTCCTCCCTGGGTCTCCCTCCCTCCCGGGCCCGCGGTCCACAAGGTCTGGCTCTGCCCGTGCGTGGCTCTGCTGCCCCCCTTCCCAGCCGGCTCCAATTCGCTTTGTTGGGGAAGTTTCCGGACAGTTGGTCCGTCCAGCCTCCGTGGCTTTGCAGGAGGTGCTCGTGCCATCTGGAAAGGGCATGTTGCTCTGCCCCACCAGGCTCGCGCTCTCTCCTCTGCGTGCGCAAGGGAAAGCGCTCTTTACGGGAAGGGTCCCCGGGCGGCCGGCCGCGACAGGCCCCTGCACCGCCGATTCCCCGTGCGCCAACTGCCGCGCCCCGCCCCCGCGCGGCCCCTCGGGGGCCCTCCCCCGTCCCCCCGCCCCGGTTCGGTCCCCGCCTCGCCCCTGCCGGACCCCTAGGTGCCCCAGCCCTGCCCTGGCCCGGCCCCACCTCACCCCCGCCGGACCTCTAGGTACCCCAGCCCCGCCCCACCTCGTGTCGCACGGCCGTCGGGGTCAGCAGGGGCGCCAGAGCCTTCGAATCCTGCCGGCGGGGACGTAGTTTTTGACCCTCTGAAGAATTGTTTACTTTGGGTTCTGTATTAAATTTGGGAGGCTGAATGCTAATGCGGAAGCAGCTTTTCTGCGAAGCTCCTAACGGGCACCTGATTGATACTTTTAAAATACTCTCAACGTTACTCATAGCTTATTCTTGTGGCGACCAAAAGGAAGACAGAAGGGTCCGGACGTGCACTTCCTTGTGCGCGGCTCTGGCTCCTGGGCACTCAAGAAACCACCCTATTCGTCCCGGGCCGTAGTGTACCAGTTCACCGCTCTGGTGGATACATAGCTGTAATTTTCATTAGGCCTCCAGTAGGCTTCCCGCTGAAACAGAAGCCACGAGCCGCCAGCAAGAGTCTGTTCCGGGGGGCGTCGGAATTGCCGCTGGAAGCAGGCACTGTGGCAAGGCGGAGCTCTCCCTGTGGTGAGGGTGAGCTTGGGGTGCTTTTCTGTACTTCAGACATGTTTTGGGCAATTTCTAATAGAGCAATTCCACTCCTAAGTACTTACCCAAGAGAAATGAAAACATATATCCACACAGACCTACACAAGACTACGCATAGCAGCTTTCTGCATAGTAGCTCAAAACTGGGAACGACCCAGACGTCGTCAGCAGATGAGTGGGTGAACAAAGGTGCAGCATCTCCAAACTTTGGAACCCTGTTCAGCAGTATAAAAGAATGGACTACTGGTATGTGCAACGAGGATGAATCTCGAACCACTATGCTGAGGGAAAGAAACCACACTCAAATGTCAACATACTCTTAACATTCCATTTGTATGAAGTTCAAGAACAGGCAAAACTGATCTCCGATGGTAGAAATTAGAGCAGTGACCATCCTGTGGGGCCAGAGGTGGACTGGGAAGGGCCGTGAAGGGGCCTCCCGGGTGGGGGGTGTGCTCTGTGTCTTGATTTGGATCATGGATACATGGATGTGTACATTTGTCAATGTGAAATGTGCACTTAAGATCTATGTATTTATTGTATATAAAATTAAAAAATTATCATGTTTGAAAATAGCATGTTTAAATGAACTTAGAAAGCTGGCTCTCAAAGGGAACCCGGAGGTGAGGTCTATAAAGCAAACACTTTCCCTGGTTAATCAGACACATAAGGCTGGAGCACGCATATTTATTAAAGTGGGGTTCACCGGCAGGAATGGAGCATTAGCATAATCTCCTCCAGATCATTCCTTCCATGGGGAATTTTGAAAAGCGCACGTGTTGGTGGAATGGGTCTAAGAACCCATGACTGGAAGGGAACTTAATTTTCATCATGTAGAGGGCAATGAGGATTTGATTCCCAGGTTTTAGGTCATCTCTCCCCAATGTAGGGGCTGCCTGAGGCTTGGCTCCCCGGTCCTCCAGGACCACTCTGAGCTGAAGTTGGAGAACCCAGGGCAGCCCTGCTCAGAGTCTGGCCCCTCCTGCCACTGACTGGACCCCACAGCTGATAATGGGAACCTGGTCTTGTTCTCTGTGTGAGTCCTTGGGGTAGTAGTATTAGTGATAATAATAGCAACAATAACAGTCTAAGTTCACCCTATTATAAGTGACAGAATTTCATTCCACCTTAAGCTATTAAGAAAGGTTCATGGTAAGCATTCAGGAGCACTTGTGGATCCCAGGCAGGCACCTAGCGCTGGTGGGGGTACTTAAATGCTCTCAGTTTTCTAGGATTTCTTCTTCCTCTCACTCTCAATTCTTTCTTTTTTGCCTCAGAACCCCTTGCTTCCATTTCTCTGCACATCAACTTTAATCTCTTTACAAACCAGCTTCCTCTCCTTATGTATGCACATGGTTAAAGGCTGCCACCCCCAAGATGTAGCCTCAGCTCCGACTTCATCTCTCTTTAGTTCAAATTTGGGTCTGATGTCTCTACCCCTGGTCTAATCAATTATAGGCAAGGGCAGCATGGTCCTATGGGCAGATACTCCAAGAGCTGTCAGTAATGTTATCCGTATTTACAATAGTAATAGGTGTCATTTATTGGGTTCATGCAATGTGTTAAATGCCTTCATGTATCATCTCATTTAGTTTTTACAACAAATCAGCCAGGCACATATTATCCTCATTTTGCAGCTGTGGAAGTTGGAGATTTCACAGGTAAAGTAATTTACCCATTGTCCCAACTGTAGGTAGCAAGGCTGCAATTTGAGCCCAAATTTTCCTGACCACAAAGCCTTTGTTTGCTGTTTTATTCCTGTTTAGCCTGTTAAGGTATAATTTTTCTAAGGTTAAAAATGGGAACTCTGACGTGAATATAAAATAAATATACATCAAAGAATGTATTTAGGTAATTAACTAATGACGGAACCTGTAAAATGTCAAAACCAGTGCAAAGAACATTCGAGGAGCTTATATTTATGGGTAATGTAATAAAGAAATGTTAGGACAAGTTTTCTGGGTTAGATACAAAACCAGTTAATGTCCTACAGGGCTATAAACTGTAACCTTTAGATAATTGCCTATCTTTAGTCAGATAATCTGTTCTTGGTGAGGGAACCATTCTGCCCCTTTAAGGTGGTGTTTGGTTTCCATGCTGGTCATTCTGTGAGATGTGATATATAGTTGAGCTCTTGGAGGTAGCCTTGTTCCCCTGATGTCAGGGTTTGGGGACACTATGTTGTGCTTGGTCCCTCCCCCCCCCACCATGTTGGCAACTGAATACGCCTCAGAGGGATATTGGGAGCAAGATTATAAGAAACAGGAGTTGTAGGAACCTTGGCACATAGTGGGTGTCCACCTCCTGAAATCCTTTCTTGAAAAAAAGAGATATAAATGAATGAGTGAATGTAAGATCACACATATTCCCTTCAATAAATAGTGCCTGCCCTTACCACGAGGCTGCTTGACTCACTCATCTGGTAGGTCAGGTGTCATACATCCAGAGCAGGATTTAAAAATTTGTTTCACTCTTCCTGAAAAACAAAATATAAATTATATTAAGTAATATGATGAAAACCATAGCTTTTCTGATGTGATGACCTGTTCTCCACCCACAGGAACACTTGCTTTTGAAAGTCACAGTAAGACAGTTGGAAAATAAAATGAAAATGCATAAGTTTTGGCATCACAGCACAATAACTATGGAATACCCGGCCTACTAACTCCTTCCCAAATGTTACATATTCTTCAAGGTGCTGCTTCTTTTCCTTTTTACACCCCTCTGGTCACTCCCTTCTTCTAACCTCTCTTGTTCTCACTATCTGGTGGACACACACTAAATTCAATGACCCTTCTTGCGTTGTTATGCATATATGAGGCATCGCTCCTCATAGTTTCTACCATGGTGCTGGGCACCTGGGCAATGGGGTGGAGAAGAGCATACTCTTTGGACTCAGGTCATCTTGGGGTTAGATTCCAGCTCTGGAACCTACTGGCCATGTGACCTTGGGAAGATCACGTCATCACTCTGAATCCAGGTGTTTTTATTGGCAAAGTGGGTATAAGAAAAATGAGAGTGCTTGGCGCAGTAGAGACTCAGTAGAATTTGGCTGTCTTTATTTTTCACTAATAGTAGAAGGGGACTTAAATTCATACTTAAAAAAAGATGTGAAGTCAGCTTAGAGGAAAATGGCTCTGATGTCACCTGGACTAGTGGACACCTCCCCATCCAGGGGTGAGGAAGTCTCTGATGAGAACATTTGCTTCAAACTAGAATAGATGTATTATAGCAGAGTTGTTGAGCTGGTGAAGTTTACCTTTATTCTAGTTTTGGAGCTGTGAAGGGTTCTATCTAAATTTAATTAGAATGGAATTGGCCAAGTCTAAGGAATAAAGTCTTTCTATATATATTTGGAGCAAACTTTGTGAACCCCAGACCAACTTCTTTGCACAGCCATGATAACATGCAAATGCCTCAGTAATGTCGCTGTAGTCATCAGTGCATGATCAGACCACATTCCATCTGGAAGGTTTTTGTGGAAGGCATGTTTGTCCTCTGAAATCTCATTGATTAAAGCCTGAAGTCATGTTTTTAAATCACATAGTACAAGGTCCTCCCTGAGTTGCAGAAGATGCTCTGGGAAAGGAAAAGGAAACATGGAAGCAGTGTCCAGCTTTGTGGCTGGAGGAGGCCAAAGCCTCCCATTGAGTGGAGTCACACATTTAATCAGAAAAGTCAAGTGGGTCATGACCACAGAACATGGGGATCCCTTTGCCCACACGTGACTGGTTTCCCCCAGAACACCCCATCACCCACAAACTATGCTCAGGCTACAGTTTGCAAAGGTATAGTGATGAATTTATAGTTGACCTAGGAATTTAGTTGCTTGAATCTTCAGAAAACAGTTTTTTCTTTATTTGTCCCTGAAAAAGGTGGTTACTTAAAAAGAGCTTTTTACTTTGAAATAATTGCAGATTCACAGGGATCTGTAAAAATAATGTCTGTGGTGGGTGGGGGGAGGGGGATCCTGTGTGTCTTTTGCCCAGCCTCCTCCAATGTTAATAAATGACTTCTGAATGATGAGCTCATTTTGCATAATTATAGTACAAGATGAAACTAGAAGATTAATGTTGGTACAAGTCACAGACCTTATTCAGATTTCACCAGTTTTATAAGCACTTGTGTGTGTGTGTGTGCGTGTGTGTGTGTGTGCAGGCTTGCAGTTTTATCACAAGTGTAGCTAACTACCATCACAAGTTTTAAAAGAAACTTACAAACTGTGTTCTAGAGTGGCCATACTATTTCGCCATTCCCAATAGCAATGTATGAGTAATCCAGTTTCTCAGCATGTTCACCAGCATTTGGTTTTATCACTATTTTTTTTATTGTAGCCATTCTGATAAGCATGTAGTAATATATCTTATTATGGTTTAAATTGCATTTCCTGATGGCTAATGATGTTGGACATCTTTTCATGTGTTTTTGACATCTGTACATCCTTTTCAGTGAAATATATCTGTTCATGTCTTTTGTCATTTTCTAATTAGATTGTTTTTTTACTGTTGAGTTTTGAGTTTTCTATGGATTCTAGATGCAAGTCCTTTGTTGGCTATATGGTTTGGAAACATTTTTTTCCCAATTTGTAGCCTGCCTTTTCTTTTTTTTTTTTTCATTTATTATTTTTTTTTCTCTTTTTTTGAACCCTGTGGTTTCTTTTTTTTTTCTTCTTTTTTTAAATTTCAGCATATTATGGGGGTACAAAAGTTTAGGTTACATATATTGCCCTTGCCTGTAGCCTGCCTTTTCACCCTCTTAACATGATCTTTCAGCAAGTAAAAGTTTTTAATTTTGATGAGTTTGGTTTATTGATTTTTCCTTTTGTGGATCATGCTTTGGAGTCAAGTCTAAGAATGCCTCACTTCGTCCTGGATCCTCAAGATTTTCTCCCCTGTATTTTTCCTAAAAGTTTTAAAGTTTTTCATTTTATACTTAAGTCCATTTTGAGTTAATTTTTGTATAAGGCATGAGACTTAAGGTGAAGTTCATTTTTTGGGCTATAGATATTCAAATTGCTGTAGCACCATTTGTTGGAAAGGCTGTCCTTCCTCCCTTGAATTGCTTTTGCACTTTTGTAAAAGTCCATATGGGTCTATTTCTGGGTCCTCTGTTCTTTCCATTGACCAAAGGGTCTATTCCTCTGCCAATACTGCGCTGTCTTGATTTCTGTGGCTTTGTAGGAAGCTGTAATGCCAGGAAGAGTGATTCCTCCCACCTTCTTTTCATTACTTTTTCCCTTCCCATATATATATTTTAGGATAAGATTATCTATTTCTATAAGAAATCTTGCTAGGATTTTGATAGGAGTTATGTGCAACATATAGGGCAGTATGGGGAGCACCGACATGTAGAGCTGTGCTATGTAGAGCCTTCTAATCTGTGAATATGTTGTTTCTTGAATTTTTAAGACTTCTTGCATTTGTTTCATCAGCATTTTGTAATTTTCAGAGCACTAATCATGCACGTTGTGCTAGATTTATATCTAAGTATCATTTCATTTTTGATAGTGTTAGGTAAACTGCATTATATTTGTCAAGAAATATATTTAATTCCACAATTCCACACCCACCCTGTATTCTGAATATGTTACATTTAAAGTGAGGGCAAACTGGCCGGGCGCGGTGGCTCACGCCTGTAATCCTAGCACTCTGGGAGGCCAAGGCGGGTGGATTGTTTGAGCTCAGGAGTTCGAGACCAGCCTGAGCAAGAGCGAGACCCCGTCTCTACTAAAAATAGAAAGAAATTATATGGACAGCTAAAAATATATATAGAAAAATTAGCCAGGCATGGTGGCGCATGCCTGTAGTCCCAGCTACTTGGGAGGCTGAGGCAGGAGGATTGCTTTAGCCCAGGAGTTTGAGGTTGCTGTGAGCTAGGCTGACGCCACGGCACTCACTCTAGCCTGGGCAATAGAGAGAGACTGTCTCAAAAAAAAATAAAAAAAAAAATAAAAAAAATAAATAAAAAAATAAAGTGAGGGCACATTGTGTGAATATAGTGATTTTAATTTCATAGTACCCTCAGTTTAGTGTGAAAAATTCTGTAGGTGTTCTGAATGTATTCTACCTGGACTTTGGTGTGAGGGTGCCCCTGTGTGTGTGTTGGGGGAGGGGTCTGAAAATAATGCAGTTTTGACCCACTGGTTTGAGTTTGCTTTTGCTTTTAGTGACAAATGTAGTAAACCCCGATATATCAAGATGTGCTGTTTCTGCTACTGAAGGAGGAACGTCAACGCAGACTGAGCATGCTCTATAGCTTTTCTAATCTGGGTATGTGACATAAATTGAGCCCAGTGCTCCCAGTGGGGCCCTGTCTTACCTTCCCTTGGGGACCTGATATGCACACCCCCAGCCCTGGGTGCAGGTTTAGGATGGCTGCAATTTCTGCTTCATGGTGGTGCCAGGCTGCCACCACCAGGGGTCCATGTGCTGGTGATACACACGTCCTCTGACAAGGGAGTGGAAAGAGGCTTCTCCCCCCACAAAGGGAGTGACAGAAGGCTGAGGGGAGAGAGACCCATGGGACCTCAGAGAAGCCAGAGGAAGGAGAGCGAGCATGGCCCTGCACTGGGACCCTGGGAGAGAGGGCAGGGCGAGCCGGGCCACCATTCCATGGAGGGCTCTGGAGAGAACAGGCAGGTCCCTTGCCTGCTGGGGAGCACCCTGGACTTTAGGACTGCGATGTGGCACCCAGGAGCCAGGCTTGGAAATAACAGTCCAGAACTGGAGGCAGGGGACCCCTGAAGACTACTGGGCCAAAGCAGCCCCTCAGCCACTGTTCCTTAGGGTGAGGAAGTAGAGATGGAATCAACCCACGTGGCATTGCTTGTGCCTAACAGTAAGAACCAACAGGCACTGCAGACCCCTCTGTGCCAGGTAGGTGCTGGGTGCTTAGCACCTGCCCTTCCGTCAGTCTTAGGACCAGGTCACTCCTACTGCCCCTGTTTGGCAGGTGAGAGGGTGGAGGCCCGGCAGACAGTGGAACTAGCACCAGATCTCTCGGGCAGCCCTGGCTCCTGGGGTGGGGCACAGCCCTCCTCCAGGCATGTTTCTGTCGGCCTCATCAGGCCCGCGCTGAGCAGGTCCAGGGACTTGTCTCCAGACGCGGTCAGGGCGCCGGAACCCCCCCCCCCCCACGCCCCCCAGCAGCTGCGGTCTGTCCGGGGTTCCTGAGCCAGACCTGGACACAGGACGCCCCGCCCCCAGCACGCAGGTCCGGCTGTGCCTCGGGACGCAAAGATGGAGCCTGTGTGCACCGGGGGCCATCTCAGCGGTGGGAAACGGGGAAGAAGGCGTGCCCAGCACACAGGGACCGGGCGGCTGGCCTGGAGGAGGAGCTGGGCGCCCGCTGTCTGCGGGGGATGCACGGGGGACGGAGGGTGTGCTGTGCCCGGGAGCGCGGAGGGCCCAGCCAGGGCTTGGCGGCGCCTTCGGAGACTGATGAGTGGACAAAGGAATGGCTGAAAGAAAAATCGCCCATGTGATACTTGGACCGCTGAAGGCTTTAAAAATCGAGAAGTGATGGTGTCTGTGGGGTCAGACATCATTCTTTGCTCAACCCTGGGTAAGTTACTTAAAATCTCAGCGTCACAACGTCCTCATCTGCTGCGTGGCAGGCCTGCCGTGGGACGGGACAGGCTGCGGGCGAGGCCCGTCAGCACCTGCACGGACAGTGGCGCGCTCGGGGCTGCCACGGCCTCCTCTCCTCCCTCTGTAGCCTCGCCCCCCCCTTCCCCTGTGCGTGTGCTCCCTCTTCATCTCCCCGTCTCTCTTTGTCTCTGTCTCTGTCTTTCTGTGCCTCTGTCCCTCCTGACCAGCCCACCCCAGTTCACCGTGAGCCCTTTAGCCAAAGCGTCTCTCACCAGCAGCGGCCGCTTTCTCCGTCTTCATTTGAAACGTTTGGGACAGAGAAGGCGACCCGCTGCTGGGAGACACCGCATTGCTCGGCTTGGCCGTGTCTCCCCACCGGTCCAGTCTCCTGCGGGGAAAGCCAGGCCCGCCTGGGTGTCTTCAGGGAGGCAAAGGGGCCTGAGTTCAAGGGTGCGTTCAGGTCTTGGACCGCTAGCACTTTGTGCTGCTATCTGAGAAGACTCAGGCCCTTTTCTCTTGCTGTCCTGCCGTTGGCTGGATGCGACCCCCGCAGGATTTATGTTTCTGGTCATTTGGAAAGAAAATGAAGCCACGCTTCTCTCTGCTGCGCAGCAGTCAGCGGCCGGCATAGTTGCCACCCCATGGCTCAAAACAAAGCAAAGCAAAGCATCGCAACGCAAACAAAAACCAAACCACTGCGCACTAACTTAAAGTGAGGGGGAATAGGATTCTAATCTGACCTTCGCCTTTTACCCAAAGTCAGTAATGGTTTATCAGAAAATGTGAATTGCAGGATTAAATTTAGTCCCCAAAGGAGATGGAGGAAAATTGACACAGAGCCACGTCTAACAGTGTTGTGGTGAGGGCAATTCAGATGCTTGGCACAGCAGGACAGGCGCACGGCCTGATGTCACAGGGCATCTCCCTAGCAGGTGCAGGGAAGCATCTTGGACAAGCAGGGGAGCCCTTGGGAATTTGATGTTCCTGTGAAGGGACACTCCCCGGATCCCTAGACATCTGTCCTGGTGCCCACATCTCACCACTTGTGTCCAGAGGCCATCTGTGCTTCAGGTGAGCCCCTGGGGGTGCTGGCCTTCAGGGCCTGAGTGCTGGGCAGGCAGGGGCCTTCCCTCCAGTACGGAGAGCAGAACGGCTTCTGAGAGGGACGAGGGAAGTGCTTGCCTGACTGAGCACCCAGGGGCTGCTGGTTCCTGAGTCCCCAGCAGCCCTGCGAGGTGTGTGTTCCTACTTCCTGGCTAAAGACCACCCCAAAGTCTCCTTTGGGGCTGAGTGAAACCTGGGGCTCTTCCTTTTGAGGGGGCTGTGTGGCCACGGGGCCTCCAGCCCACGGGTACAGGGCTGGGCCCCACAGCTAAGGGCCATTCATTTGGGTCACAAAGTCTTCAGTCTTCCCAATAAAATGCAAATTCCCTTAACAGAAGGGCGCCTATCTCAAGCCACCTGGCCCTGTGGGGAGGGGCATGGGCTGGAGGGTGGAGGCAGCAGTAGCTGTGCAGGGAGGCCTGGAGGGAGGTGGTGTGTGCCAGGGATGGGCCTCATTCATGCCCAGGGGCTGCGCAGGTGCCTGGATGAACCACACACAGCTCTCCCAGCCCATTGCCTGGGGCCTGGGAGACTTGGGGGTTGGTGAACGGGATGTCCAGTCCCAGAGGCACCTCACTGAGCAGTAAGGCCCTGGAGAGATGGCAGCAGAGCCAGATGCAGCCTGGTGGCAACTCCTACATGGGACCCAGACTTGGGGGGGGGAGGGGAAGGGGAGGGATGTTTGGAGTGGGTGTTCCAGCCTCCCCAGCCTGGGTGCCTCTGTGGGGCCACAGTGCTCCATGAGCAGGGTGTGAGGGATGGATCAGGCCGCACTCCATTCCAGACATGAAGGGGACCAAGGGGTGCTCCGCCCAGGCAGGTAGACAGCTGGAGCATAGGGGCAGAATGAAGCCAAGCCCCCTACTCTGCTCCACTGTCTCAGGCGGAGTCCAGTTCTGGCTGTCATGTGCCAGGCAGCCCAGCAACAGGACAACGTGCATTTAGGCAAAGGCAGCCTGGCTGTGAAAAACACACACATTTGTCAACAGATGGATTACAAAGGAATACAATTACGCTCAAAATGCCTTTGCTTTTAAACGGCATTCATACATAAATTAGTCTGTCAGGAAATGTATGCAGCTAATTGCGTGAAAAAAATCAGGTCCTATAATGATATCATCTACATATAGTCACTTGCAAAGCAGGAGTGATCTGGCATATTATTAATGGAACAGAAGTCAAACTATATTCATTAAATTGCTTTTTTGAGGGAAGAAGCCTATTAGAATCCATTTTATGACATACTTATTCCTTTTTACAATTTAATAAGTATTTAACTCTTGTTTGCAGACGAACTAAAGTAATCATTTTGCCATTTTTAGAGTAAAGTTAAAAACAAAAAATGAACTGTAACAAGCACAGATGATTAGACTGGGCAGGACTGAAGACAACCAGGGCTCAGGTTTCTTTGTGGCCAGAGGCCTGGCCTGGGCCAGGGCTGCTGCACCGTGGCCACAGTGAATTAGCTACCAAGCCCTGACGCAGCCCCAGAGAAGGGAGCTGACTCCTTTAGAGCAATCCGACTAGGATGTGTGTGGAGCAGTGAGCCCCGGCTGTGAGTAAGCAGGGCTGGCTGAACTGTGCTGCCCTCGCTGGTGCAGAGCTGACGGTCTCTGCCGTGCGTGCTCCTTGAAGCCCTGGTGAGTCTTCTCATTCTGGACCTGGCACATAGCGGGAGCTTTGATGGTTTGTGTTTCATGCATGTTTGCTGGCAGATCAGTCGGTAAAGGCCTTTAACACAGGCTTCAGTGTGAACTCTCTGGGCATGTGTTGCGTGCGACTCTGTGACATGGCATGGCCAGGGCTCCAGGCTGCTTCAAGCTTTGGTCAGAGGCACAGGGCTTCTGGGCTGGTCTCGTGTAAGAGCAAGCTGTGGCCAGGGAGGCATCCACTTGCTGGTGTTTTATGTGTTCCAAGACTGTATGTCTTTGCACTTTGGCTGTTCTCCCCAGAGGGAGGCTGACATTCAGTGCTCAGGAGCCCTCCCAGCCCTTGCGAATGACGGGCGAAGCCCCTGGCCAGCTGGCCTGAATGCTGTTCAGTGGGGGTAGAGGGCACCTTTCCATCCTTCCCTGCATCCCTAGGGCTCAGATTGGGACAATTGTGGGGTGGGAGACAGCATTTGTGGACAAGGTGTCACGTGAACAATGGCACAGCAGAGCCGAGTCAGGGTACAAACAAGCCCGGGGCTGAAGTGTCAGGTTTGGGGGTGAGGATAGGGATCCTGCAGAGGATAGATCTAGAGGGGCTCAAACCTGCAGCACTTTAAGAATCAGGGAGCTAAACATGCGGGACCCTGCTGGGGATTGGAGACCAGGCATACCCAGCACAGAGATGCCAGGCAAGGCAGGCACAAGCTGCAAGATGAGTCCCTGTGTCTGGGAGCAGGTGCAGGGTCTGTTGGGGGATCCTCTGTGCATTCCCAACCTGGCAGGGGCTGGGCCCAGTCCTGTGTCTGCAGGTGCTGGCAATTCCTTCCCCTTGACAGCTGTGCCTTGGGTGAGTCCTTCCTCTGTGAACCGGGAATTGTGTTGATGAGTTCTGGCCCAGCAGTGTCTAAAAGTTTATTTTATATTAGTCTATAAAATGAATCAAATGACTTGTCAGGTTTTAGGCTAGGGTGTTACTGTTCTCCGAGAATGGCAACCACCCTCTGTGTTTTATGATATCTTAGCATCCATAAAGCACACCCTGGAAAGTCTTTGAGGAGATTTGCTGAGCTGGCAGAACAGCCTCTCTGTGGATGAAAAGATCAGCTATTATTAAAATGAACCTATTAACCAAGACGCTTTATAAACTCCAGATGATCATCTCTTTCCTATTATCCTCTAAGAAGATTAACATTTTTAGTGGTATTTTTATGAAGTTTTGGGGAAAGACAAATAACCCAAGGTTAAATAGAAGTACCTTTTCCTGTCCTGTCAATTTCCTTTTCTTTTATTGAGCCTGCAGTCAGCAACAAGGAGCTTAGGACAACACAGTTACATTTTCCTAGTCTCATCAATGTTGAAAGGTGTTTCCTGCGGTTGGGTCATTCATTCACTCAACAAATTTGTTGAATGACTATTAAGGACCAGGCACAAAATTAAGGACCAGGTAAAAGAAATCAGAAATGTGGGGTGGCATGTTCATGAATTGGAAGAATTAATATTGTTAAAATGTCAATACTACCCAAAGCAATCTACAGATCCAATGCAATCCTTATCAAAATTCCAATGACATTTTTCACAGAAATAGAAAAAAATTCTAAAATTCACGTAGAACCATGAAAGATCCCGAATATCCGAAGCAATCTTGAGCACAAAGAACAAAGCTGGAGGCATTGCACTATGTGAATTCAAAATATATTACACAACTACAGTAATCAAGACAATATGATGCTGGCATAAAAACAGACACATAGACCAATGGAACAGAATAGAGAGCACAGAAATAAACCCATGCATTTACAGTCAATTGATTTTTGACAAAGGTGCCCAAGACACACAATGGGGAAATGGTCTCTTCAATAAAGAGTATTGGGAAAATGGGATATTTACATGCAGAAGAATGAAATTGGACCCTTATCTCACACCGTATACAAAAATCAACTCAAAATAGTATAGACTTAAATGTAAGACCCAAAACTTTGTTTTTGTTTTTTTTTTTTTGAGACAGAGTCTCACTCTGTTGCCCAGGCTAGAGTGAGTGCCGTGGCGTCAGCCTAGCTCACAGCAACCTCAAACTCCTGGGCTTAAGCGATCCTACTGCCTCAGCCTCCCGAGTAGCTGGGACTACAGGCATGCGCCACCATGCCTGGCTAATTTTTTGTATATATATATTTTAGTTGTCCATATAATTTCTTTCTATTTTTAGTAGAGACGGGGTCTCACTCTTGCTCAGGCTGGTCTCGAACTCCTGACCTTGAGCGATCCACCCGCCTCGGCCTCCCAGAGTGCTAGGATTACAGGTGTGAGCCACCGCGCCCGGCCTAGACCCAAAACTTTGAAACTACTAGAAGAAAACATAGGGGAGAATCTCTAATACATTGTTCTGTTTCTGGGCCATGATTTTTTGGATAGGATCCCGACAGCACAAGCAACAAAAGCAAATATAGACAAAAGAGAGGGCTTTAAACTAAAAAGCTTCTGCACATCAAGGGAAAAAATGGAGTGAAGAGACAATATAATAGGAGAATATATTTGCAAACCATGCATCTGATAAGGGGCTAATATCCAAAATAGACTCAAACAACTCAATCATAAGAAACAAATACTCCAATTAAGAAATGGGCAAAGGACCTGAACAGATATTTCCCAAAAGAAGACATACGAATGGCCAACAGATATATGAAAAAATGTTCAACATCACTAATGCAAGAAATGCATTAAATGAAATTAATGCAAATTAAAACCACAATGAGATATCATCTCACACCTGTCAGAATGGCTACTAACAAAAAGATGAAAGATAACAAGTGCTGGCAAAGATACGGAGGAAAGGGAATCCTTCCACACTGCTGGTGAGAATGTAAATTAGTATAGCCATTATGGAAAATAGTATGGATGTTCCTCAACAATCTAAAAATAGAACAACCATGTGATCCAGCAATCCTACTTCTGGGTATATATTCTAAGGAATTGAAATTAGTATATTGAAGAGATACCTGCACTCCCATTTTTATTGCAGAACTATTCACAGTAGCCAAGATATGGTATCAGTCTAAATGTTCATTGTTGTTCCCTCTTGACTATAGACAAGGGTCTCTTGTTAATCCCATTGTACAGGTTGGGGAATAGACAGAGACTCAAAGACTTTAAATAGCTTGTCCAAGCTGGTATATTCAGGAACCAAGATTCAAGATCCATGTTTTTCCTGCGTGAGTGGGTAAAGAAAATGTAGCATATATACACACAATAGAAAAATCAGCCTTAAAAAACAAGGAAAATCTGTCATTTACAACAACATGGAGGACATTATGCTAAGTGAAATAAGACAGACACAGAAAGACAAATACTCATATGTGGAATCTCAAAAAGTCAAACTCATTGAAGTAGAGAATAGAATGTTGGTCACCAGGGGCTGGGGTGGAAAAGGCTTGGGGAAATCTTGGCCAAATAGTCCAAAGTTTCAGTTGGAAGGAATAAATTTTAGTGATCTGTTGCATAGCATGGTGACTATAGTTAATAAAAGGTATTGTATACTTGAAAATTTCTAAGAGGTAGAATTTTAAATGTTCTCACCACAAAAAAGATGATAAGTAGGTGAAGCAATGGATATTTGAATTAGCTTGATTCAATCATCCCACAATGCATACATATATCAAAACATCACATAGTACCCCATAAATATATGAAATTATTACTTGTTAGTTAAAGAAAAGAAATACAGAGTGGGCATATTGCAATTTTAAATAGGGTGAGTGGGATAGATTGCATGGAGAAGGTAGTATTTGAGCAAAGAGTTGAAAGAAATGAGTCGGCTAATCGTGAATATATCTATCAGTTCTGGATGGGTTTTTATTCATTGATTTATTGTGTATTTTCCTGCTTCCTTATCTGCCTGGTAATTTTTGACTGGATGCCAGACACTATGAATTCTACCTTGTTGGGTGCTGGACTGTTTGAATTCCCATCAGTTTTCTTGAACTTTGTTGTTGGATGCAGTTAAGTGACTTGGAAACAATTTGATCCTTTTGGATTTTAAGATTTTTTAGGTACGACTGGAAAAGCACTCAGTTTAAGGTTAATTGACCTATACCTCTGAAACAAGACGGTTCTGGGCACTCCACCCAATGTCCTGTGAGCAATGAGATTTACCAGTCTGGCTGGTGGGAATAGGCAATGTTTCTGGTCCTGTGTGAGCACTGGGCACTGTGACATTTAATTCTTCCAGGTGGTTCTTTCTTGGTCTTGGGTAGTGTTCTCAGGAGCACATGCTGATCAGCGCTCCATGAATACCCAAGAAGAGCCCTCTGTAGGTCTCAGAGTTCTCTCTCTTCCCTGGTGCTCTGTCCTGAAAACCAGCAAGGGTCCCCAGACTCTCAGCTCAAGGAGTCTGTGGGCTCAGGCTGGGTCCCCCTCCCTTGGCTGTAGTCAGGAGCCTCTCTGCAGGCAGTAAAGCTGGGATAATCGTCAGGCCCTTCTCGCCTGTTTACCACCCCTCCGGGACCCCTTTCTGCCTGATACACAATGCCTTGAAAACTGTTGTTTCATTTATTTTGTCCATTTGTTGGTTGTTTCAGGCAGAGGGGACATGTGGTCCTTGTTGCTCTACTCTGACTAGAGGCAGGAGTCTCTTGTTAAACTCGTGGAACAGGTTGGGGAGTCGAGACTCAAAGATTCTAAACATCTTGCCTGAGCTGGTAGACGTGGGAACCAAGATTCAAGCTCCATGTCTTTTCTGGTGTGCTGTGCTACACTAGTCCACTGTCTTGGACCAACTACTTAAATTTTTTAAATCTCTGTTTTTTCCATTGCAAAATGGGGGAGTGATGAGCTGCACATGGACAGCACCCAGCTGGGTGCCTGACTCAGTCACTGATCACTTTGTATGGGCTTCTTCCTGCCTTAGATGCCAGGTGGCAACTTAAGAAGAGGGCCGCAGGAACCTGGCTTTCTCTCTTTCCAATTGCCCAGAACCTGGGTGGGAGATGCTCGAAAGGATCACTTCCTCCAGCTTCTCCAGGTTCTACTCCTAACACACATTTGCCTCTAGTGAAAATCAATCCTGACATTGCATTGAGTATGGCCTGTTGGTCTTCATAAAACCAAGTAGAGAAGTGATGTTGAATCTGTTGTGCAATGACAAATTCATTTAAAGGATGTACCTCCTTCTTACCCACTTAATGTTTCTATGGACAAGTGATGCTTATTTGGATGTGGCAGCATCAGAGGGGATGCCCAGAAACTCATCCCTAGCTGTTGGCTGTGGGAGGCAGCATGATTTGGGATTAGAGACCTGTGTGTGAACTCAGCTGCCTCAGTTGTTCACTCTGTGATCCTGGGCAAGACACTACTCTTCTTTCAGTGTCATTGTTCTCATCTGTAAAATAAGAATATTAATACTTAGCTTTGTAAAATTGTCATAAGGTTTGGAGATAAGGTATGTAAAGTGAGTAGCACATAGGAAATGCCCAATAAAAGATAATTAAACCAGTAAACCTAAATGATAACTTACCAGATGTTTCCAAAGGAGGCTTTGGGGTCAGGAATAAGGAAGGATTTCAGAGCTATTGTGACATTGTATGAAGTTATTGGTCTCCCAGGATCCACACACGTGAAATCAGTCTTAACTGGGTGGCACTGCTGGGTATCTACCCAAAGGAAAGGAAATCGTTATATCAAAAGACACCTGCATTCGTATGTTAATGGCAGCACAATTCACAATCGCATAGATATGGAACCAACCTAAGTGCTCATCAACTGAGGAGTGGATAAAGAAGATGAGGTATGTATATACCATGGAGTACTACTCAGCCATAAAAAGGATGAAATAATGTCTTTTGCAAGTGAAGTAACTCAAGAATGGGAAACCAAATACCGCATGTTCTCACTTATAAGTGGGAGCGGAGCTATGGGTACGCAGGGGCATACAGAGTGGTACAGTGGATGTTGGAGACTCAGGAGGAGGGAGGGTGAGGGGGGTAAGGGGAGAAAAACTACTTATCAGGTGCAATGTACACTGTTCAGGTGACGGGTACACTAAAGACCCAGACATCACCACCATACAATTCATCCATGCAACCAAAGACCACTTGTACCCCTGAATCTATCGAAATATAAATAAAAAGTTTGTAAAACAGAAAGAGTGAAGAAGATAACAATGAGACGAGTGCCGAAGTCATCCAGAATAACAACAGGGAGTGCCGGGTTGCAGCCTGGAGAGTGCGTGACCTTGGGAGGGGCCAGCTGCTGCTCGGCTCTGAGCCCACCGTTGCCCTGTGAGTGTGCGGGGCTGACGGGCCAGATCTTGACATTATTCAAGAGAAGCTGAAAATATGGATTTTTATTTGAAATGCTCTTATTTTAAAAACCATCTGCATGGCAAAGAAAATAGTCAGTGGGCCATCAGTTCGTAATCTCTGTCATTGAATAACTGAAGCCCACTGTAGATTAATTATATCACAGATTACATATTAGAAGTTGTTATAAAGTGCTTTAAAAAACGTTGGGTGGGACCTGCTGTTGATTTATATAAGCAGACTTCATTTTACTCCGTGCTGGACTAAAGTGGAAGAGCATGTGTACATATCTGTGTTACGAGGAGGCCTGCAGAGACAAGCACAGGGGGCTGAGTTCATTGAGGGACAGAAAAACCCCAGTGAGTGTGACTTTAAACCCAGCACCCCAGATCTTACCTCCTAGACCAGAAGGAAGATGTGAGAGCTCCCATAGCAGAGCAGGTTTCCTGCTGTCTCTCATCTAGCTTCCTGGGAACACCTGTGTGTGTCAGGTACCTGGCCAGGTGCTCTGTGCGTTGTATCTTACTTGATCCTCACAACAGCCCCCAGAGGAGGGTGCGGATCCAAGGAGCCGACCAAGAAGTGCACCAGGTCCTGGTGAAGATGCTGCCAGGAATGTCTAGTGACTGGAGGTGACACCTGAGGTGTACGAACATCAGTGGTTCCAAAGCCACAGACCAACCTGTCAGAGGAGAGAGGGGGCTCCCGGGCGTGGCGCCTGCAGCTCTGGGGGCCCTGTGCTCAGCTTGGGGCCAGGACTGCTGGTGGGCGGCTTGGGCATGGAACAGACTGGGATTTTGACTGGATGGCACTGAGTCTGTGGGTTAATCTGGGAGAACTGACATGTTTATGTCATAGAGACGTCCCTCTAGGAGCATCATCGCTCATTTATTTATGTTTTTTTAAGTTTTCCTTCTATAACGTTTTGTGTTTTTTTTTTGTGTTGAGGACTTGCTCGCCCTTTGTTAGATTTAATCTTAGGCATTCAATATTTTTTGGCTACTAGCACAAGTGGGCATCCTTTTTAAATTTCATTTTCTGATTTTTTATTGCTGGTATATGGAAATATGAAGTACAGTTTTATTCCTTCATTTCCAATTCTTAAACCTTTTATTATTTTTTACTTGCCTCAGGCAATAGGTAGTGTCTCCGTTAAAATGTAAAGTAGAAGGGATAATTAGTGGGTACACTTTTTTGGTACTGATTTCAGGTGGTAGTTTTTCAGTATTTCACTGTTGAGGTATAATATTTGCTGTAGGGAATGTTTTTACTAGATACTACTTATTACATTAAGGAAGTTACCATTCAGTTCTAGTTTACTGAAATTGTTTTTCCTGAATGGATGTTGAATTTTATCAAATGCCTTTTCTGCATCTAAGATGATTATATGATTTTACTTTTTAATATGCTAATGTGTTGAATTATGTTAGTTGAGTTTTAATTGTAAAACCAACCTTGCTTTCCTGAAACAAACTCAACCTGATGTTTTTTTATATATCACTGGATTTAATTCTTTATGATTTTTGTGTCCATGTTCATGAGAAATATTGGTGTGTGATTTTCCTTTTTTTGTAATGCCATCATCACCTTTTGGTAGTAAGGTTAAAATGAGTTGTCTTTAGTCTGTGTAATATTTGTGTTATTTCTTCCTAAATATTTAGTAGAATTTATTGGTAATGCAATTTGGACCTAGAGGTGTCTTTGTGGGAAAAATGTAAGTTAATAATTTGATTTTAATAAAGGTATTTACCTATTAAGGTTTTCTCTTTGTATTGGTTTTGGTAAGTTGTGTTTTTCAAGGAACTTGTTCATTTAAATGTTCATATGTATTGCTATAAAATTATAAAATTCTTTTACTGTCTTTTTAATGTTTGTGTGATCTATACCGATGTCCTTTTTTGTGATATTAGTTAATTGTGATTTCTCTCTTTATTTCTTTACAGGTCTATATAGTTTAGATTTTTAAAAAAATGATATTTCTGATTCTGAAAATCAGCTTTCAGTAAAAAAACAAAATAAAGCAAAACAACCACCCCCCCATATTTGGTGATGTTGATTTTTTGTATTTTATGTTTTGTTTCTTTTTTCTTTAATTTTTGTTCTTAACATTATTGTTTCTACAGGGTGCCCCAAAAGTTGCCATACATAGGGAAAATGGGAAATTGTAGCTAAATGTACCTTTATTTACAAAATATTCATTACAAAATTTTTCTTTTGTATGGAGACTTTTGGGACATCCTGTATTACTTACTTTGGTTTTTATTTTCTTTTTTATTTTTGAGAATGATAATTAGATCATTATTTTTTAGCCTTTCTTCCTCTAATATATGCACTTGTGGCTTTATAGTTCTCACTGATTTAGGATTTAGCTCTGCCGCACAAACTCTGTTATGTCATAGTTTCATTATCTTCAAAATATTTTTAAGTTTCCGCTGTGATTTTTTCTTTGACCCAGGGATTTATTATTTAAAAGTGTTTTGTTTAATTTCCAAACATTTAAGGATTTTGCATTTATCTTTTGTTATTGATTTCTGACTTGGGATAGAAAGCAAATACATGCTGAATGGTCCTAAGACTTGAGACTGGCTTCATGGCCCAACATGTGGCCGTTTCGTAAGTATTTCACACGTGCATGGAAAAGAACGTGTATTCTGCAGTTGGGTGGATTTTCCGTAACTTGTCAATCAGATCAAGTTTGTTAATTGTGTTATTCAGATCTATAAGCTTAATTTTTTGTTTGCGTGTCCTATCAGTTGTTGAAGGGGGTGTATTCAGATCTACCACTATGATTATAGATTTGTCTATTTCTCCTTTTAGTTTGATCTATTTTTGCTTTCTGAAATTTACAATTTTAAGTGCATACATATTTAGAATTGTTACATCTTCCTGATTGATTGACCTCTTATCATGTAAAGATGTTTCTATTTATGACTAGTAATGTTTTCAAATATTTTTACTTAAAAATGTACTTTGTCTAATACTAGTATTTTCATGTGAGCTTTCCTCTGGCTAATGTTCTCATAGTATCTTTCTTTTATTCACAATCTTTCTGTGTCCTCATATTGAATATGTGTCCTTATAAACCACATATATAGTCTCCTTTTTATGCAGTTTCAGCTTTTTTGAGTATTTAGTTCGTTTACATTTAGTTCAATTGCTGATATAGTTTGGATTTAAATCAATCATGTTCTTCTTTAGTTCTGATTTCCCACCTAGTCAATGCTCCTGTTTTCCTATTTCTTACCTTCTTTTTGAATCAACAAGTACATTTTTATTATTTAGTTTTTTACCTCTTTATTAACATGTTAGGTATATAGTCTATAATGGCTCTTTGAAGGTATACTCTTGAGATTATAGCATGCATCTTTGACTAATTACAGTCTTATTTAAATTAGCACTTTTATCACATTCCAAAAATACTATTCTTTCCTAACTTTTATGGTGTTATTGTTGTATATATAAGTTCTACATACATTTTAAAACATACATGGCATTATTATTTTTGTTTGTATAATCAGTATTCATTTAGATTTTCCCACATATTTATCCTTTCTTTTCTTCTTCATTTCTGTACTTTTGCCCAGTGGACGTTAGAATTTCCTTTAGGGTAAGTTTCCTGGTAGTAAATTCTCTCGGCTTCTGCTTGTGTGGGATGTTTGGACTTTTCCATGCTTGAGGGGAGCGGGTGCTGCTGCTCTCCTGTTGTCCGGGACAGCCCCGTTCCGCTCTCCTCTGGCTCTCGACTGCTGCTGGGAGGAGTTGTCTGTCAGTCTGAGTGCTCTGCTGAACCTAAGCTATTTTCTTTAGCTGTTTAAATAACTTCTCTTTGGTTTTTGGCACTTTTACTTTGAGGTATCTAAGGGATGTTTTCTTACCATTTGTAACACCTTTGAATCTGTGGTTTGATATCTTTTGTCTTCTCAAATTTTGGCTTTTGCTCTATTCACTGTCTCCTTTCCTTTGGGACTCCAGTTACATGTACGCAAGACATTTCACACAACATCGCCTGTGACTTTTATGGTCATTTCTGTACTTTTCATCTTCTGGGCTTCTGTCCAGATATGTTCTTCTGGTCCCTTTCAGTTCGTGGATTCTTTCTTCATTATGTTTAAACTGCTATTTATAAAGTTCTCATATTAGTTATTCTACTTTCAATTTAGAAGCTTCATTTGATTTATTTGTGCTAAAATTACCTCTCATTTAGTTTACTGAATATATTAATCACAGCTATTTTAATGTCTATTTCTGATAACTCTAATATTTAGATCTCCAGTGGTCCGTTTCTGATGTTGTCTTTCTTTTTTTTCAGTCACTTCTTGTCTTTCTGCGGTTTTTTTCTTATTGAAGGCCAGCATATATATTATAAAAACACAGATATAACTTGCATCCGTGGAGGTTACACTCCTCCAGAGAGAATTTGTGTTTGTTTCTGGCAGGTTTGTAGAGCAGGGGAAGAGCATCGAGCCTGAGTGGACGGAGGCTGGGTACCAGCATTTGTGAGGCCCACTTCGAGGGGACATAACTGAAATGTGTAGTGTTCACCAGACCCTGAACTCCACCTTCTCCCGCTCAATCCTGAGAGATTTTGCTCAGCTCTCTACCTCTCAGCAGCTGCTTTCTGATTGGCTGCTTGACTTGGGAGTGGAAAGGCGTCTCTTCTCTTTGAAGCCAGAGGCTCTTGTCTTTGCTTCCGGCTCCTTTCCCTCAGCATTGCGTTGCATTGGTGATCTTCGTCCGTGCTTCTGTGTCCTTGCAGTTTCCCTGTCCTTGCTCCATCTCATGCATCACCTCTGTCACTCAGGTGTCATTCCACGACGGGTGGGCATTCGGGTTCGCAGTCCTCACGAGTGGTTCTGCGGGCAGCGTTCTCCTGGACGTCGCCGAGGATGGTGTGGATGGGGTGACAGTCCCACCTACAAGGAGCGCTGACCCTTGTGAGCGTGTCCGAGTGGACACGGCCCCAGCTGCGTGCGTGACCAGTGTGGCTTCGCTGCAGCACGGGGTGGGCGCCTCTCTCGGACACTGCCCTCTCGCCAGGCCCCGCACCCTCCGCTGAGTGCTTTGGGCAGCTCTTCCGGGCTCTTGGGACGCGGTTGGCCCGCGTGGCCTCTCAGGGACGTCGCGCTCTCCTGCTCTGTCCGGCTGCATCCAATGACCCACCACTGCTTCAGGTCGCGGGGTTCTCTGAAGCCCGTGTGAGTTCAGACACGCATTGGGGCAGGCAGTGTGGTCGGCGGACAGTGCTCCCGAAGTCAGGGGCCTCCAGGACCCCATTTCTCCCCACGGCCCCCTCGGCCTATAAGGCGCTGCCCGCACTTCCTGCTCCCGGGGGCTGCGCGGCAGGGAGAGGGGCCCAGGCGGCCTGTCTCTGCGGGCCCCGGGCTGGACTCTGGACTCAGGGCTGCCGGGTCTCTGAAGGTGAACCCTGGGTAGGATGGGTGGGGTGCAGCTGGGGTCCTGCTTTGGAGCCACAGGGTCTCTCTCCTCCGGGTTCCTTGGGCGGTTGTGAGGAGGGACCTCAGGGTCATCTCTGTGAGACAAAGGCAAGAGAAATGGATTGAAGGTAGATTTTCCAGAGCCTTGCACAGTTGGGCCCATGAGGGCTCCGCGGCACGCGGGGGTCAGAGCAGGCTGCGGCGGCCAGCGCTGTCGGGGAGGGGCGCCCCTGAGTGGGAACCGCCCAGGCGGCTGCTCCCTGACCCTTCGCTGCCGGTGGGCACCCCGCCCCCAGCAGGAAAGCCCAGTGTGCTCCTTGGACAGTGGCCACCGAAGCAATTTCCTGGGGCTGCCCTGACAAACTGCCACTCACCAGGTGGCTTCAAACAGCCGTTATTCTCTTACAGCTCTGGATGGCAGAAGTCTAAAGTCAGTTATCCCCAGGCCGAAGTCAAGGTGCGGGCAGGACTGCATTGGCGCCAAGGCTCCGGGGAAGAATGTCTTCCTTGCCGCTTCTGGCCTCGGGGAGTGGGCAGGTGCAGCTGCTCCGTGGCTGGGGGGCCGCATCGCTCCGGGTCACCCCAGGCTTTGCCTCCCTTAAGGTGCTTGCAGTTGCCCTGGGCCACTGGGGAGACGCAGGGTGATACCTCCTCACCCCACCCCAGGATCCTTGCTGCCCTGCAGAGTGTACTGGCACCGTTCTTCAGAGAAAAGAGCAGAATACATACATTCATGTGTGTGTGTGTGTGTGTGTGTGTGTACGTTTGTGTGTGGAGGGAGAGAGAGGTTTATTTTAAGGAATTGGCTCATTGTGGAGGCTGCAAGTCCAAAACCCTGAGGGGCAGCAGGCAGAGGCTGGAGCTGCAGGAGAGCGTGCAGTGAGGGAGCTGCCGTCTGCTGGGAGCGGGCTGCGCTCTCACGCTTCACTCTGAAGGCCTTCGACTGACTGCACGAGGCCCACCCACGATGGAGGGCAGTCTGCCTAAAGTCTACTGATTTAAATGTTAATTTCATCTAAAAACCGTCTGCATAGAAACATCCAGACTGGTGTTTGACCAAACAACTGGGTATGATAGCCTAGCCTAGCCAGCACATAAAATTAGCTATCACATAGGGTTCCTGGGATCAGGACATGGACATCTTCAGGGGCCGTGGCTCAGCTGTCCCCGAGCCCATGTCCCCTCACCTAGGTGGTCAGGGCCTGGCAAGGGTAGACACAAAGGAGGCTGCACTTTGCAGTAGGAGCACTGACTGAGCCGGATGGCCTGGCCCAAATCTCACCTCTGCCACCTACGAGCTGTATGGCCTTGGGCAATGCACCTGGTCCCTCTGGGTGTCAGTTGCCTTAGCTGGAGCAGGGACACTTGCCCGGTAGTCCTTGCGAGGACTGCGTGTCCCTTCTCCCTCCCTGTGCCCCCAGCACTGCACCGGAGCATCGAGCAGCCCTGGCAGTGTGGCTGATGGAGTGCCCCCACCCTGGCCCTGCCATTTCATTCCGGTGCGGGTGAGCTGACCCGGGGGGGTTTTATTATTTCCATTTTACTTACCTGGAGAAGCTGTAAATTTATTTTAAGGTAATGATCTTGCTCTTTTCCTCTTGTTCCCATAAATTATGACCCAACAGGTCGTGCACAAACAGTTCGATTTGATATCTCCCATTAATCTCTGCTATATTTTGTAAGCGAACTTCAGTGCAGTGAACTGGGTTTTAATTAAATCTTGAAATTTCCAGTATTTCACAACTCACTCTTGCATTGGACTATAAAAGGAGGAGTCCATATAATTTCATGAGCAGCAATTCCCTTTACTACAAATATGCAAAGTAGAACTTGCTTCCTTCAGAATTCTCGTTCTAGACCATTTTATCTTCCTTGCAGTGCCTGCTGGAATGTCCCTTTGCTTTCTGAAATGAGCAGGGCATGTGGGGACTCTGGAAGAGGGGACAGAAATGCACACCCACTGTTAAGGAGAAAGCTGTTGTCCAGGCAGAGCCCCACTCAGGGCCCGAGGGGTGGCCTGACGCCGTGGGCTGCCCACACTCTGCACCTGTGGAAGCCCATGCTCGGGGAGGGCTGAGGGTGCTGTGTCGCCAGCGTCCCCCACCTGGAGGGTGCCCAGTGCCAGTCGCACCAGGCCCTGCGGTGGGCCTGGGGTATGGAGGCCAATCACACATGGTTATTTTCAGTGCACCGAGGGGAGTGTTGGGCGAAGCCCCCGAGCTCCTAAGCTCCCAGGGCAACATTCGGCATCCAGAGCGTAGCTCATCTGAGTCACGGTTCTACTGTTCTGTGGCACACAAATTTCACAAACTGTTCATCTCATGGGAATATCCCCTACCTCCAGGCCATGCGATTCACTCAAACCTGTGCTCAGGGCTCTGGTGGACACAGTCCGTGCTGCCTGGGGCCCGACACAAGCCCACACAGCCTGGGCTGCTCCAGGGCTGGCTGGGTTCTGCCCCGTGCGGGCATGTGTGCTGGGAGGGGCTTGGCCGGCCTGCAGGAGGGGCCCCGTCAGCCTCTGCTCTCCTTCTGCAAAGGTAGGCACTAGTGTCACACTGCTGTCCCCACTAACATTTCCCCTTCTCTCTCTCTCCTCCCTCTGCTCCCGATGCGATTGTTAGGTGGGGTGTCAGGAGAATAGCAACTTATGATATGAACAGTCTAGTTCATATCAAAGTCAGGATAAGGACAGAGGCAGGATAGCATACCAGTCACAAGCAGAGACTTTGGGGCCATTCCTCCTTGTTCTGACACTTGTGGGACCTTGGGCAAGGGGTTTGACTTCTCTGAGCCTCCTGTTTTTTTAAACTGTGATGAGCATCCACGGTGGCAAAGGAGGGGATGCTCATCAGATCTCCCACCCGCTGCCCCATACTTCCTTGTGCTTTGCAGTCATGCTGGGACCGGTGCCTGGTCCTGGCTAATGGGCCATGGGAACAAGTGCTGTGTGTCAGCTCTGAGCCACGGCAGCAGAGAGTGAGCGCACAACTTGCCAGCTGGATGCGGCCTGTGGAGGCAGCCGCGGAACAGCAGGTTCCAGGCGAGTCAGTTCCCAGACAGTGGCCCGAGGTCCCTGAGAGAGTGTGTGGAGCAGAGTCCTCCCCACCCCCTGCCATCACACAGCTGGTGACAGGAACACAGCATGGGTGGAGAGTGCACTTTGTGTGGTGAAGCCACTAGAACAGGAGCGTTGTCACCCTGGCGTGAGCTTGCCTGTCCCAGCCATGCTGTCTTCCACCACCACACTGTGCGTAGGCACGCAGAAGGCACACAGCAGGTGCTCTGTGAGTGTTTGTTGAACAAATATGCAAGACCTTATCCTATTCGGGTATTGGCAGACTCAGAGGATCTGTAATTAGTAGATTTCCCAAGGTGCCTGTCATCTGCCCTCTGACATGTTCTGGAACAGTCTACATGTTAGAAGCCATAGAGCCTGAGGGGTTTAACAACTTTCCCAGGGTCACACGGTGGAGAGAAGTGCCATGTGTGTCTTCAGGGACAATTCTCTCTCAGCACGCAGACCTGCTGTGCACCAGCTCCGCGTTACTCGCAGCGAGGGCTGCAGGGACCTGGGCGGTGGCAGTGACGGGGCCTCTGAGACCAGCCCTGCAGCCCAGCTCTGAGTGCCTGAGACGGCTTTCCTGGCACAGGGGTGGTTTTGCAGCAGACATTTATTGAGTGCCCACGGTCTGCTAGCACCATGCCAGGGCCAGTTGGGAGATAGGAGTGCATTTCCAGTGGCCTGCAGTGGACCCCCCATCCTGCCTTCTGGGCACCCAGCCACAGAGCCAGGGCCATCGCCTGCACAGCCGTGTCTTTCTCACTGGCGAGTGGTCAGCAGTGGGCATGGAGGTGACTGCTCAGAATGGGCAGCACCCAGCCGTCAGCCTCCTGTCCCAAAGCCAGCCATCTCAGCCCTGTGGGAGACAGGGGACAGCCACTGTGCTCCTGCCCTTTCCCTAGAAGCTTGCTGCCTGGTAGACATCCGGTTCCCAGCTTCACAGTGGCTGCTTCCGTTAATCATCCTGCTCAGCGTCAAGGCCCTGCTCCTTGATGTGTCCCTCAGATCTCCCCACACACTCCCCTCCTGTCCCTTGCCACCATCTTCCTGGACCCAGGCTTCTGCTGTAGCCTCCCCACTGAGGACCATGCAGTCCCACACTGCAACGAGCAAGTCTTCCCTTTCCAAGGTTCAAGCTGATCAGTCCCTCTTCCCTAGACTGAGACTGTTCTGAGAAACTCAAGCTCTTCATCCTGGGACTGAGGGCCCCCCGAAACCTGGTCCCCATGCCTTCTCCAGCCTCATCTTTCTCTGAGCCATACAGCACTGAGTCTAGTCTTGTGTCCCCCGAGCCGTGCTGGTGCGGGGATGCTCTCCAGCGGTTCTCCAGACTGCACTGGGAGGTTCTGGGAAGCAAGACTGGGTCTTGCTCATCTTCTAGCCCAGTGGCAGCTCCAGCGTTTCCATAGTGGAAGGGCGTAGGGTGTGCCGGGGCGATCTGGTTGAGGCAGGCCGGCGACCCCTTGGCAGTCGCACTTGCACGGCACGCGGCTTTTGCTGCCGCCGAGTGGTAGTTCAGGCTGGTCTGGGGGCTGGTGGAGATCTGGGGTTCCAAACATCTTCAGGGACCCCTTGGAACCACTGCTGTTTAACGCCAGTGCCTGGCCTGGCTGGCGCACAGTGGCTCTGATGCATGACTGTGAGTGACTGCAGGGACAGCAGGTCCCAGGTGAGGAAAGCAAACATGGGTGTGGTGCAGGGGACACTCATGCTCACAGGGAGGAACGTCGCACACAAGGACGTTCTCAAAGGCCGAGGAGGTGTCCTTGGCAGGGCAGAAGGGGCACCCGCATTAGCCACAGTAGGGTGTGTTGTGTGTGTGTATGTGGTATGTGTGTGTGGATATTTGTGTGGCATGTGTGGTGTGTGGTATGAGTATGTGTATATGGTGTGTGTATATGTGTATGTGGGGTGTGTGTATGCATGTGTGCTATGTGTGTGGTGTATATGTAGGTAGCATGTATGTGGTATGTGCATGTGGTATGTGCATGTGGTATGTGTATATGCGTGTGTGTGGTGTGTGCATGTGGTGTGTGTATATACGCGTAGTATGTATGCCTCTGTGTGGGGGGTGTTTATGCATGTGTGGTATATGTGTGGTGTGTGTGTGTGGCATGTGTGGTATGTGTGTGGTGTGTATATATGTATGTGTATGTGTTTATGGCATGTGTGTGGTGTGTGTGTACACCTGCACACCCAAGCTGCATGGAGTGCTGACAGCGTGGTTGGCTCCCAGGGCTCATATGTGTCCAGTTAGATCTGTCCTGGGCCCTAGGTGTGTCACCCAGCTCCTGGGGACCTGCCCCCAGGCTGCATGGAACCCCAGGTGGGGTGTGTGTCCCGGGCTGGTGGCCTTCTCTCCTACTTACCCATGAACGTGTGCAGAGGCATGTGCTCTAGGTAGGTAGTAGTGCCTCCAAGAGCAGAAAGCCACCTTCTGCTGCTTCCCGCGTCCTTGCAGGGGATAAGCACAAGGAACTGGTCTTGCTGAGCAGAAGGGAGGACGGGAGCTGGCGCATCCCACGCTTACTCAATGCCACGTGTGCTCTCACACGGCTCTCCAGGACGGTGGGACTCTCTTGTCTCACAGACAAGGACGCTGGTGTCATGGAAGTTGGGGCCGCGCTTAGGGTGGGACAACCACTAGTAAGAACAAGGAGAGCAGGGTCCCCCCCTCCTGCACTCCTGGGGGCTGCTGTGGGCTCTGCGTGGCTGTCCGCAGGGGCCGTGCATGTGTGTGGGGTGGGCGGCTCCCTGAGCCCTCACAGTGCCCTGCCAGGGGTCCTCACCCACTTAGCAGATGAGCACACCAAGGCTCAGACACGCTGAGTGTCTCACTGAAGGTCGCCCAGCTCCTCCGGGACCATGGGGGATTTGAGCCCAGGCTGTCCTACTCGGGGACCATGGGGATTTGGCCTCGAGGGAGCATCTGAGAGGCGTGGATGCTGTCTGTGAGACTCAGGTAATTAAAAATCCAATATTCTCCACGCAGGGAAAAAAAAAGACCCAGAACTGTAATGGTCTGAAAGTAAACATGATTAAAAAGTCTTCCTTCATAAAGAATTAATATTTAATCCTCATTCTTCTTCCCAGTGCTGAGGTGTGGAAACTATTTCTTTTCTAGTCTTGGGCTGAATGTCAAAATTTACATTTAAATGGACCTGTTTTGTAGAGTGCCGGTAGCTACCAGGGCCCTAATGAGAGTGCTAATGTATACAGTTTTGGATATGCAGTGTGATTCCAGTTCGGCCTGGAAGGGAGCTGTTGAGGCCAGTTTTCAAAGCTCCTTACTGGGCTGCTCTGGGCTGGGCGGCACCCGTCCTAGGAGAACAGCCGCACATTTAGAAAGCCACTTCCTTTGGGACTTTAGCAACTTGCTGGCATCTTTATTTCTTGATTCTCTGAGTGTGTGATAATGCTCCCTTCTTTCCTCCTGCAAACCCAGGGACGATAAGAGTGGGCAGGAGAAGCGGAGCCGGCAGGGCCTGGGCACCTTCCCGCCAGAGCCCCAGCGCAGGGTCTGCTTGTCCACACCGGCCGCGGCCAGACGCCTGGTCTCCGGGGGCCTGGGCAGAGCAGGTGCACTTAAGCCTCTTTGAGGAAGATCAGCTTGGCTGACCCTGGAGCCTTAGAAAACCCAGAGATGTCTTTTTAAACGGAATGGCCACTTAAGCCTAGAGTGACAAGCATTGCTGTGGTTCACAGTTTAGAGACTGGATTAGGCAAGAAAAGGGCGACTAAGTTGGGGCCCTCTCCCAGTGTGTGGTTCACTGAACACGTTTGTGAGGGTCCGACACAGCAGCCCGTGAGATGGCTTTATCTGCAGTCACTACCGACTGCTACGTGGTCAGTGGCGCCGGCGCGGGGCCCGGTGCGGAGCACACGGGAGCTGGTTCCGGCGCCATCAGCGTGTGCGTGAGGACTGCGGGATCAGCCCTCCGCCAACGAGAAGCCAGGCTCCGGGACGCTCCTTGCTTCCCCGGGGGCCACCGCTCAAATCCCGCCAGAGCCAAGGTTTGAACCAAGACTGAACCAACAATTCAAGACCTCTGCACTGTTCTCCCACCTCCGCCCCTCCCTCCCTGCGGGAGGTGACCCCTACTTCTCAGGGAAGACTGAAGCCACCAGGGGTTCCCAGCTTTCATTCTCGAGCCTGGGGCCGCGTGGTGCCTGCGCCATTCTTCTCTCCCTCCTCCTGGTTATTGCGGAGAGTGGGCTTCTCTGAGGTCGCAGCCCCCGCCCGTCCCGCAGCCCTCACTTTTGCATGCCCGGCCTCTCCCCGCCCTCCCTTACACCTCTCCTGTCCCACACATGAAACCGACCAGGCAAGCAGGGACCACCTCAGAGCTGAGCTTCCCAAGTGCCCCTTCACGCCCTCAGCACGCCTGGCCTTGACCTTCGGGCGGCCTTCCCTCCCTGCAGGCGCCCCTCCCCACTGGTCTCCGGGCTGCAGTGACCCGGGGCTGAAGACCACAGTCTGCTCTCTTCAGCCCTGGGCTCTTACAGGAGCTTCAAGCCCTCTATCCAGGGCCTGTCTGGGTGTCTCCACTGGGAACACCAAGGCAGCCACAGTCAGCATGCCTGAGACCAGGTGGACCCTTGGGCACACGGGGCTTCAGCCTGTCTCCTGCGGGATGCTCCCCTCCCCTCCTACTTCCCGTGTCCCCTGGCCACTGGCACCCTGCAGACCGGCTCAGCTCTATCGTCAGCTTCTGTAGCTCTCAGCCTAGCGTGTGACTGCGTGGGCCAGCGTGTCCCTGGAAGTCCTCACGGCAGGCTCCAGGAGGCTGGCCCTTTTGTGCCCAGCTCTTCCAAGTACCAGAGGATTGGCTGAATGTGCCGGTAGATTTTAGTTCTCTCTCTCTCTCTCTCTCTCTGCTGTCCCTAATTAGACTGTGAACAAATCATGGGTATTGGTTTTGAGTTTCTGTACCTTCAACAAGCGGCTACAGTCTCCGTCCTAGCTTCTTCCTGGCATCCCCAGAGCAGCAGCTCTCAACCCTAAGGATGTATCAGAATCATCGGGGAATGCTCACAAAACACAGATTGGGGCTCTGCTCCCATATTTCAGATTCAGGAGATCTGGGTTGGCTCCTGAGAATTTGCATTTCTAACAAATTCCCAGGTGACACTGCTGGTCCAGGGACCACACTTTGAGAACCACTGTTTTAGAGGATCAGTTCCAGGACTTGAAGAAAGAATTCTCTCAGCTCAGAGCAAAATTGTGAGTTTGCATGGACTTCCCTGGCCCCCGGAGGACTCTAAGGAGAATCAGCCACATAAACGTCACCCACCCTCAGCAAGGATGGGCCTAGAATTGGTTATCTGTCAGCTTTACAGGAAAAGCAAGAAGATGTCAGAACAAAACATCCCATGATCAATTTACAATTGCCTGGGAGAACAGAAGCTACTCTGTGGCAATCAATAGGCCAGTGCGGATGGTGCGTCCTGGGAGAATGATTGACTTTCCCCTCAGATAGGGACCAGCTCCCCTGCCACGGTGGGCGCTCCAGGGACCGAGCTGGAGCCCCTCCCTCTGTTCTGCACGCACTTCCTGACCCTGCGCCCGGGCTCCGTGCTGAGTGGTGGGTACGGGGTGGCAGGCATGACCCGGTGTGGTGGGTGCTGGGAGGTGCACTGGCATTGAAAGCCAGTGTGTCACGTGCTTACTCACGGCCATGCCCTGCCTGCGTCCGCAGAGGCCTGTGAGGGGTGTACTGTCTCTATTTCACAGGCGAGGAGCTGGGTCCCAGCACAGAGAGGGGGAGCCCACTAGGGCTCATGTTTCTGGCCAGCACAGGAGATAAGGGGATGGCTGACTGCAAAGAACTCATGGTTTACTTAAAGACTCAAAACTATGATAAAAGAGGCAAATAACTACTACCCTTCAATTCACTTGGGTGGGCAGGCCAGCCTGAGTCCTGCCCGGCCGCTGCGAAGCTGCCGCCGGGGTGAAGGGAGAGCAGAGCCGTCAGAGGCTCAGCCCTGGGGGAGGGGGGGCCACTTTCGGGAGAAGCAGGAGCAGACGCTGCACGTGGCCTCGGGAGGCAAGTTGTCACTCAAGGAGCCTGACAAATGTGCTAACCTGTGAACAGAAGTGTACAACTGGCATCTAAACTGAAATGTCCAACTGTGATATTGGCAGGATCAACTGTAGGCAATCCATTTTCTTGGGGGAAAATTAGCAAGATTCCCACTAGTTAATAGGAATGCATCAATGAGAGCGGCCCCCCAACCCACGGGGACGCGGTCTAAGATCTCTGGTGGATGTCTGAACTGAGATGGCGCCAAACCCTATGTATACTAAGTTTTTTGCTATATGTACATACCTATGATAAAGCTTAATTTATAAATTAGGCTTAATAGGAGATTAACAACAATAACTAATGATAAAATAGGACAATTATAACCACATGCTACAATAAAAGTTGTGGAGGTGCTGTCTCTCCCTTTCAGAATATCTTAATGTACTGTACTCACCTGTTTGTGGTCTGTGGTTGACTGCGGGTAACTGAAACTGAGGAAAGAAAACCATGGATGGGGGGACAACAGTTGTGAAACCCTGTGCAGTGGAATGCAGTGTCATTTTGGAAGGTGACAATGACAACTCCAAACACATATATAACTCTTATGACATGTCAGGCAGTGTCCTAAGTCTCTGCATATATTAGCTCATTCAGTCTTTACAACACCCAGAGAGGTGGGAAGTATTTTTATCCCCATTTTACAGGTGAGAAAACTGAGGCACTGGGAGGTTGAAAGAGCGGTCTGAGGTCACACAGCTGCCAGACATTCCCAAGGGCTTAGAGAATGCGCTGAATGCTTGGGGAAGAACATTTAGGGAAGTGGTTTTCAAAATGTCATTCCGCACCAGCACTGTCATCACCACCTGGGAAGGTCCCACCCTCCGCATTTCGCAGACTCGGTGAGTGTGCTGGGCGCGAGAACCACGCTCCGGGCATGCAGGGCCGTGTGCAGAAGGCTCGCGGGGCGAGATTGGAAGAGGGGCGCTTTATCATCTTCAGCACATGTTGCCGGGGAGAGTTCAGTGTTTGGCTTGGAAGATGATCGCTTCCTCTGGACTCTGTTGGCCAAGGGGGCAGGGCTGGTCCTCCAGTCGGCTGGCTGGAATGGCGGGGTGAGGGGAGGTGCCCCTCAATGTTTGGCCTCTGGAGGGAAGTAGGTTGAAGGAGATGAGGGAAGAGGGGAAGAGGAAGGAAGCTTTGCAGAAAAACAGCGCTCTGCTGGCAGGGCAGATCGGACAGACAGTCCTGGGCCCCTTCCTAAAACACCCAGCCTCAGCCCTCTCTTTGCAGTTCCCCGGAGCTCTCTGCTGCACAGGTCCTGCAAGCCTGTGCCTCGCCCCACCTCGCCTTCCTTTCTGCTATGGTTTGCAAGAACCCTCCGCCAAAGCTTTCTTTGAGAATTATCAAATAACATCATTTTTACTTTTTTAAATTATTATTTCAGCATATTAAGGGGGTACAAAAGTTTAGGTTACATATATTGCCCTTGCCCCCTACCCCCCGCCCCAGTCAGAGCTTCAAGCGTGTCCACTCCCCAGACAGCGTGCATCACACTCATTATGTGTGTATACCCCCATCCCCTCCCCCCCATATCTGCCCGACACCCGATTAATGTTATTCCTGAATGTGCTCTTAGGTGATGATCAGGGAAACCAATTTGCTGGTGAGTACATGTGGTGCTTATTTTTCCATTCTTGGGATACTTCACTTAGTAGAATGGGCTCCAGCTCTATACAGGAGAACATAAGAGATTCTATACATCATTTCTACTTGACGCCCTTCTGGGAGGTTCCTCCCACTCCCCTCTGCCTCCCCTGAGGACGGCCCCCTTCCTGGGCCTTGCCAGCCTCTGAGCCGCTCACTGAACTGTTCCTGATGAGTCTCCTGGGTGGCTGCTGTCACAACCGGCTCTCCTCATGTCAGATTCCTGGACTTCAAGTCATTCTTCTGCTAAAATAAACCTAAAAGGAGGCTGCAAAGAGATTTACATCCTAGTCTGCCCTAAACCCACTTGGTCCATAAGCTCCTGAGGGCCAGTGTGCGCATGTCTGACTGATGGAACGGCAGTCCTGGGGAACAGGAAGATTTGGATCTATAGCTGTCAGACCTATTAAGTTATAAAGTGCATTTCAAAATCGAAAATATTGTGCAAGAGTTATTCCTGCTGTCTCAGGACTGTTCCAGTTAATTGTATCTTAATCTGGAGTCATAACTCATGATTCCTGCTCCTCCGCCACGGCCGTGTCTGCCCTGGAGAGGCTCACGTAGAATGCGTTAATTATCTGAAACGCTTCATGCAGGCAGACAGTACCAGCCCTTCAGGTCCCAGATGCTTTCTTCATTGCTACCTTTTTGCTGTGACATGCCTGGACAATCCCATCAGCTCCCAGTGGGTATCAAGCTAGTTTCTAATTTCACCAAGACTAACTGTACTGGCGGTTTCTGGCTCCATATATAATCTGCACACACTGGTCTTTCTGGATATTTAAAAATGTGTACTGAGGCACAGTTCCCATAACATAAAACTCACCCCTGAAAAGTGAACAATTCTGTGGCATTTAGTACATTCATTAACAATGTTGTACAACACCACCAGAACATCTCCACCACTCTGAAGTGAGACCTCACATCCATTAAGCACTCACTCCCCACTCCTCCCTCCCTCCCGCCTCTGGGAACCACCAGGCTGTGTTCTGTCTTTATACTAATAGATATATCTATTCTGGACATGTCATACAAATGAAGTCCTATAATATGTGACCTTTCGTAACTGGCTTCTTTCACTTAGTGTAATGTTTTGGGGAACATCACTCATCCACGTTGGAGCACGGATCAGTACTTCATGCCTTTTGATGGCTGAATAATATTCCATTGCATATCACAATTTGTTTATCCATTCATCCACTGATGGACATTTGGACTGTTTCCACCTCTTGGCTATTGTGAATAGCGCTGCTCTGAACTAGGGTGTGCGTGTACTTGTCTGAGTACCTGTTTTTATTTTTGGGGCAGGCGAGGTACATATATGCATAGGAGTGGAATTGCTGGAGCAAGTGGTAATTCTATGTTAAACTTTTTAGGAACCACCATGCTGTTTTGCACAGTGGCTGTACCCTTTTACATCGCACTGGCAACATGCGAGGGTCCCGACTTCCCCACATCCTCCCCAGCACTTGTCACTTCACCTCGCTGCTTCTCACCATCCCAGATGGGAGTGAAGTGGAATCTCAGTGTGGCGTTGGTGCACATTTCCCTAATGACTAATGATACTGAGCATCTTTTCATGTGATTATCAGTCATTTGCATGTCTTCTCTGGAGAAATATCCATTCAGATTCTTTGCCCATTGCAAAGAATGGCTACTTACTTTTTTCTTAATGATTTGTAAGAGTTCTTTATATATCTGGACACAAGTCCCTTATCAGATACATGATTTGCAGATACTTTCTACCATTCTCTTTTTGAGAATGGGAATAAAAAGTAAAAAACTTGTCTTTTTACTTTCTTGATGGTATCATTTGCAGAACAAAAGTACTTAATTTTGATGAGGTCCAAATGATCTGTTTTATAGCTTTGGTCACTTGTGCTTCTGCTGTCCTGTCTAAGAAGCTACTGCACCTTCCTTTTGCTGTAGTGTGTACTCTGGCAGTTTCCCAAGAAATGGATGTGGAAGGAAACAAGGCGCAAGCCGATTTGCACTGTGGGCTTCTGCTGAATCTCCCACGTTCAGTACGACCCTGCTTCAGCCTCAGCGGTCTGCTTCTCAGACCCTCTGGCTCACATTTCAATAGGGATCCGCTCAGCTCGGCCACGGTGGGGAGGGGCAGGTTCTGGCTGCCCTGGCTGGAGGAGGGATTTGCTTGTCACTTGTGTACACATGCACAGGCTTTTAAATCTTTTTTGCCCTTTTGAGCCTCACTCTGCAAGCTCAACTTCAGAGGTGCCTGTGACTCCCAATTCTGAGCTTCTTGTCTAGAGCTCTGCAATTCCAGCTGCCTCGCTTCCTGGTACCACCAAGAAACGGCAGGTTCCTAAGTTTGTGCTTTCTCTGGCCCACTAAATCCAGGGCCACCTTTGGTCTACTCTACATTCTGCAAAATTTTGTTGGTATCTCTCGTCTGCTGTTATCTTTTCATGTATTTTCTTTGTACTGGAAAGTTTATACCTTAGCTTTTAAAAACTTATTATTTTGGTGGTATTTTATGAGGGCATAGGCATGTGTACTTTCAATCTACCTGTTATCAGTTGAGGTTCAGCCAGGGTGAGAGAAACCATATTAGGTATTTCAATCAGAGGAGATTTAACACAAGGTATTAATTAGTTGCATGAGTGGTAAGGCTGAGGGAAGGGAAAACAAGGAAGCCTGAAGTAACCCAGGTATTTGTAGCTGCAGGAAGCCACTGTGACTCTTAGGATTGTGGGAACAAATGGGAATGATGTTCCCAGATCTTAGGAACCCAGAGGCAAGGCTGCTGGGATCTTCAAGGGGGCACAGTTGGCTGGTGCTTGGACCTCTGAGAGCACATATCTCTGTTGGACTGCTGCGGGGTGTATAGATTAGTTGTTGTATTGTTGGCGTTGGGGGCGCATTGCAGAGCCAGGATTGGAAGTTCCAAAAAGCATTGGTACAAAAGCATTTTATTCCTTTGCAGGGAGGCCAGCTAGAGCTGGGAACTTACAAGAGTCCATTCTGCCTTCTCCTGCGATTGTCTTCAGCTGGCACGTCCTGCCCAGAGCCAGCAGCACCTACGTCTGGGAATGGCCATTTGCAAATTTCCAGCCCTATTACCCTGGAACAGAGCATAGAAGGATGGGCTCAGAGTTCAGACAGACTAGCATTTTGAGCAGCCAAGTGACATGGACACCCTGGTGGCTCGTATGGAGAATGGGGTGAAAGGAATGGAGTCAGAGGAACGTCTTGAAAGGCTCTGAGTCAAGCTGTGCAGACTGGCCTGAAGATACAAGACAGGGGGAAGAGTCACTTGAGAGGCAAAGTCAGTGATATTTGGGGACTGGATGCAGTGGGGGAGAGATGGAGAAGTGGAGGATGCTTTTCCAGCATTTGGCTTGGGAGACTGGATGGCTGTTACCTCACTGAAGAAGGCACACAGACGGGGCTGAGCTGTTTCGAGTTGGACTCCTGTGACCAGGCTGTCAGATGTGAGACTGTGACTCAGATGAGGGGTCTGAGTGGGAGTTCCAGGCTGGGGGTCCTCGGTATTTTAGCTATGGGAATTGAGGCAGAGGGAGTGGACAAGAGGGCCCTGGGCCAAGCCTTAGGGGACATCAACTTTTACACACAAGGAAGTTGTCCTTCTAAGCGGTGACTTTCTACAGGACGAGGGCCAAGGCATCCCGTGCAGTTCTACAGAAGGGACCTTATTTCCCATGGGCCCCACCTGCAGGGGGCCCCACCTACCATGGCCCTCCCAGGTTGTTACCCAATTAAGGTCAATAGCCAAGTCCCTGTCTGGCACCTTTGCAGCCTCCCAGGATTCTCTTGTTCTCTCAGGAAAGCTGCCCCTGGGGCGGGCCAGGCTGCTCCTGTCCTCTCTTCCCTCAGACAGGCACTTCATGGGGCGCTGAGTCACAGCAAAGCCTCCAGCTGATGTTCTCAGGCAGTCCACGCCTCGTCCTCGACCCGCCTGTGCTGGGCTGGCCACGTGGAGGGAGAGTCGTGTCTCGTCTGGCTACGCACAGGAGCAGAAGGAGACATTTCTTGGAGCGGAAGTTCTGCCATCAGCCTTCCTGGGCTCGCCACAGGCTCTCACAGGCTCGCTCTGTTGGTCCACACTGTCCTTTGGTCTCAGTTGGGAGTGAGACAGGGGGGCATGGCTGCCCCCTGCAGATAGGTCCCTGCTGGGCCCTGGCTGTCTCCTGACACCTCCAGGTAGGTCCCCTTCTCCTCTAGCAGATGTCCTCTTGTGTGTGTAGGACGGCCCTGGAGGGCAGGGACGGTCAGGGAAGGGAGCTGGCTGTGTGCAGCTGCCTCCTCCACTCACTTGACCGTTCACTGGTGCAGCACATTTTTCTGGAGTGCCGATCGTGGGTCTGGCACAGGTGTGTGATGCCATGAGCTGTGGCACGTGCTGCGGGCTAGATATTTGTGTCCCCCCAGATTCATATGTTGAAGTCCTAACCCCCAATATAATGGTATTTGGAGGCAGGGCCATTGGGAGGTAATTAGGGCATGAGGGTGGAGCCCTCAAGAATGGGATTAGTGCCCTCCTAAAAGAGGCCCCAGAGAGACCCTGGACCCTCCCACCGTGTGAGGACGCAGCAAGAAGGCACCGTCTACAAACCAGGAAGTGGCCCTCGCCGGAATGTGCTGGCGCCTTGATCTAAAACTTCCAGCCTCCAGAACCGTGAGCAATCACCTGCTGCTGTTTATGGTCATTTGTGATGGCGGCAGATCCAGGAGGGGCCCCTGCGCTGGCCGTGGCAAGGGGGGCGGCGGTGTGGGCGCACATCGGGCAGAGCGGGCGGCGCCGGCAGGGCCTGGAGGAAGAAACATGCTGGAGCCGGCGCAGGGCCTTCGAGGCTGGGGGGGTCTGAGGGGGTTGCTGGGCTGGGGCCACACCAGCCTTGTGAGCTGCAGCAGGGAGTCTGGGCTGCGTCTCGGGACCCGTAAAAGGCGTGGGAAGGTGTGAAGCTGCAACGTGCCCACACTGCCCATCAGGAGGGGCTTCCGGTGGGGAATGGACTGTAGGGCCCCGCTGTGGGTGGCAGTGTGCTCAGAAGGGCCCTTGGCACTGCCCTCTGCACACGCCAGAGATGGCCTTGCCTGTGTGTATGGCTTCTGTAAAGATGTTTCTGGGGGAGAAAAGCCCTGTTCCGCCTGTCAGTCTGCAGAGAGGCTGTGTCGTACAGGCGCTGAGGGTCACTGCCCTGTCTGCTGTGATAATTAGCTCCTTCTGTATCACTTGCTTCTATTCGTCGGCCGTCCAGGTTTTTTATTAATGAAAGATGTTGTGTCTGTATTTCATAAAACCCATAATTGCATATGCCTCGTGCCGGTCTCCAGTGCCTTTAAAATGTACCGGGCGACGGGCAGTGCACTATCTACAGTAGACACATTGATACTTTCTTAAATTAACACTTCGTGCTTCTTCAGCAGATGTGAGCCATGAAAAATATTCCAGGAGATTCTTATTGTTCTGTTAATTAAAGTGTTTGTTTCCTGAATATAGAAATCAATGGTTGGCGGGCCCATGAATAATCTTGAGACATAATAGCACAGCCCCTGTGGAAAAGGTGTTGGCAAGAAAGTTCTGGAGGAGAACTTTGGCTGCAGCAGTCCTGGGTGGGGGGAGGGAGAAGGGGTCATTCCTGCTGTCACGGTTGGGTGTCTTTCCAGTGGAGTGGCTGCATCTTGACACTGTTGCCAGAATCAGCACATGTTCTGGGAGCCTCCATGGTTTAGTTGCCCTAAGATGAAATATACACAGGCTGTCTGATCTACCTGACACTATAGGATTGAATCGACTTTCTTTTTTTTGTTCAAGTCAATTTTCTGGGGTGGAGGGGACTCCAAAGTCATTCATTTTCCACAATCAATTCTATTGGCTAAGAACCTGCTAATTGCATTCGTTAGCTAATGGCTCCATTCATTTATCACATGGGTTCATGCTTTCTGTGGTCTGATTTGAGCCTCATAATGCTTGTGTAAGTGTTGAAGGATGGGAGTTAAGGCTCCCACTTGATAGAGGGGAAACTGAGGCAAGGGGGTTATGTGTTTGTTCAAGTCACTCAGACAGTAAGCCAGGTCCCTTAGTCCAATGCTGGTTTCCCCACATCACACCCCAGGGACAAATGTGCTCTGGGACTTCCCAGATTTACTGCTCTGCAAGGAGTTGCCAGGACTGAGGCCACCACTGGAGGAAACAAGCAGGACCTGAGTTTCACACTTTTCCTTCACAGCTGAAGTTCGCTTCTGACACGCAGGAGCAACCACAGACAGGACCTCAGAACAAGCGCGCTAGAGATGCTCCCAGGACCAGGCCGCCGTGGAGTCCTGGGCTCACATACCCATTGGTTACTAACACATACATGCATAATTGCATCCTTCCCAATGTGTCCTGAAGTCTTTGGTCCCAAGCTTCTGCGCAAGAAGAACTAGCACAGCTCCTCATTCACAGAGGAGCACCCAGGAGCACCAAGTGTCTGCGGCTCATAGGAGTCACAGCCATGTGGGGAGCTGCCGAGAGCCCGTCCATGGTATGCACAGGTTGGGTGGACGCAGTAGGCTAACCGTCCCCATCTGAAAACGGCTGTGAGACCAGGCTGGGGAGGGAGCACATGGAGGAGGTTGGGGCACCCAGCATGCACTCGGCTGGGACTGGAGGCTGCTCTCCCACCCTGACCCTCACCGGCCACGCCCGGCACTCTGCTCCTGACCACAGCACCCACACTGGCAAGGCCTTATCTAAGTCCCAGCCCTGGCTATTAGAGAGTACAGTGGCTGGATGTGTGGCAAATTTATTGATCGAGGGCCATGGCGCCCTGGCACATGCCTGAGGGTTGGAAACAGTGCTGCCCGGGCTGAGTGGGTGCTGAGCGGGTGCTGAGCAAGCTGCCTGTCCTCTTCCCTGTGCCATCTCTCCCAGACCTGCGGGGGATTGCTGGTGTCAAAACCACCAGCAGGAAAACAGGGCAGGTGTGGGGATGGAGCAGCGGGCAGAGGCTGCGGTGGCCAAGGCTGTGGTCGCAGCTGGGGCCGTGCAGGTAGAACGGAGGAGCCAGAGCCCTCTGGGTGTGTGCGCCTGGGCGGGGGCCCTGCTCCAGCAGGGCTTCTGCAGGTGGGCAGGGTAGATGGAGAGGTGAGGTGGGGGGGGGGGCGTGTTAACTATGACTTCTGTTTTCTGATGCTTTGACATCAAGGATCTTGTGGACACTGAAGGGACAGCTCCTCCCAAGGTTAGCCCAGAGCTCTTACCCAACCATCTCCTCTACGGGGCTCTAGCATGCCAGGCCACTATCCTCTGCCCTAGTGGCCCCCAGGCCGGGTGCCAGGCAGGTAGGGACAGCCGCTAAGACCAGAGCCCTGAGATCTTTCCAACTGGCCAGCCCTGAGCCTGCTCACCTACCCTTCCTGCTCCTCCCTGCCGAGAGCATGTGAAGGCTCTCGCCAGGTCCCCCTCACCCCCACTCCTCCTGACCACCCTGGTGCTTCCCAGGGGCCCTGTGTGTGTGGCACGTCCCCTCCTCTGGGGAACTGTGAGTGACAAATGACCCAACAGCCGTCATCTCCTGAGCTGTTGGCCTTACTATGCCTCAACTTTCCTATTAATATACTATATTTTATGACAGGGGCCACAGAGACTTGTGCTGGGGAACTAGGGCCAGATACCCCCTTGCTCCACCACCCCCCAGCTGCCCAGCCACCCAGGGTGTGCACCTCTCCCCTGGGTGCACTCTCCTCTGCCACGGCTTCTGGTCCTTGAAATCCAGCTGACTCCACCTTCAAAATACACCTTGACCATGAGCACGCCTCATTCCTCACCACTTCCCTGCACCCACCTGGCCCCACGCAGCCCCGCTGTCCCCTGGATTATGGCAACAGTTTCCTCGCTGGCCCCCACCTTGCGTGCGAGGGTGCCTTTCTCATCCAGCAGCCAGAGTGCTCTTTGAAGCACACGCCCTGCCGTGCCCCAGCTGAAAACTCTCCAGCGGCTTCTCATGACTCCAAGGAGAGCCCGGGGTGCTGCCCACATGCTGGCCTCGTGGTCATCACATGCACCTTCCTGTCTCTCTCCAGTGTGTCACGTTTGTTCCTGCTCTGCCTGAGGGCCTTTGCATCTGCCATTCCTGCCCTTTGGTGAGCCTTCCTCTCAGTCTGCACAAGCTTGCCTGTTTCCCAGCGCTCAGGTCTCTTCTCCAATAACACTGTCTCGACGAGGCTGTCCTTGGCCAAGCAGCTGTCCTCGGGTCTCCAGGACATCCCTGTTTTCTTCCCTCCAAAGCACTTTTCCATCCCTGAAGTTGTCCTGTTGGTCTGCGTAAGTATTTGCTGGTTATCTTCACCCAGTGCACTGTAAGCTGTTCGAGGGCAGCCACTCTGCCTTACTCACGCCGTGTGTCCAGTGTCCAGGACAAGGCTTGATGGTCACAAACAAGCCAACTCGCCTACCAGCTGGACTGCAGATGCTCTGGAGTGCGTAGACCTTGTCTCATGTATTTCCATTTACTGTTTTTAAAGTAACATCTCATGTATAATGGTTTTCATAAATGGAGCTTTCTGATGTGTGGTTACGTCTCCCTCCTTGGGGAAAGATTTGCATGCTCTTGTTATGTCTTTCCCTTATGTGACATTCCCGGCACAATCCGAGTGAAGGTTTGGGGCGGGGGAGGCTCCCGGGGGCTCCCAGCACTGCAGGGGGGACACTAACCTGTTCGGAGGGCTCATCCATCCCAGAATGCCAATTAAGGTGAGAGGCTCCTGTCCAGGGAAAAAATAATCAAACACCATGTCTTGGAAACAAATCAACACCTGGCATAGGATCTATACAACAAAGCGAGGTCTTAATAAAGCAGACAGAAAATAGATCAAATTCTAAGACAAATGGAGTGTTCCTTGCAGCAACCTCATTCTTTCTTCCTTTATGTCCCCTCAGCTCTGGAAAGCTCTGTAATTAACAAAAGTCAATGTGTGTGGAACTTTAAATAATTGATTGATGTTGAAGGCCCCGTCAGAAAGCTCTGTGGTGAGGTGTCGAGTGATATTGAGTTTCCCCATCAGAAACATCACACAAACAGCCCTGCCAAGCATTAATACGCACACAGTCCCTTGATGAACAGCTGTGGCTTTTTTAAATTGGTAAATAATTACAGGGACTATAAAGCTGAAAACTGTTACCCCATTTCACAATTCAGTTAACCTCCTCTGCACCCCAGGCGCCAGGATGGCCCAGACCCGTGTGGGGACGGGGCTGTCCACCAGAGCCTCAGTGACCACAGCAGCGTCCTGGGGACAGGAGATTTCTGTTCCCACACAGGGATCCCTTCTGCCATGGGAAGCTCTTCCCAGTTTTCTGGGAGGGCTTCTGGAAGCACCTCTCTTCTGCAGTTTGGGGCCCCCTGAGTTTGAAGCTGAGGCTGGGACCGAGGATGAGAGGGGGAGGAGGCAGGCGGGTGCGCCAGATCTTGGAGACCTCTGAGAGTGGGGGTCACCTGGCCAGCTCCTGTGGACCACGAGGACGCATGGCTGGAGGACAGGGATGGTCTAGGGCCACATTTTAACATAATTGTTCACTCGAGATTTTTCGACCATGGCTTGCTTGCATTTTCTACAGGTTGGTATTGTCCTCGGGGAGTGAAAATTGGTTCTTGGGAGGGCAAATGAGTGCAGATTTCACAATGGTTCGTGGCTAGCTAAAGCTCAACTCTACGAGGCAAACTTATTCCTCAGTATTTAATTTTTCTATTATTAAATTACCGTACATTTGACATCATCACTGATGTTATTTTTCCACCCTGTTAACAGCTCCAAAAAATCCCCACTCTTTTCCTGTTAGTTCTCATTAGTTTCTCTCTTAAAATCAAGCTTAGTTTTTCCTTGGCAGCACAATGACGATGGTGATGGCAATAGTGAAAGGTTGAGGAAGACTTCTCTAAGGGGTTGAAGCAGGTCCATGCCTGTGCTATGATCCCAGGACACACACCTGGCTCGAAGCCCACAGGGGGACATGAAGGGGAGTCTCTGAGGCGGTCTCAGCGGGCAGAGCCCGTTAGATGAGTCTGCAGAGGATGGGGGCCAGTGGAGTGGTTCTGACAGGCTTTGAGCTGGTGCTGTGGGGGGGTGGCATTGGGCGGACCCCATAGGCTGTGGGGGAGGGTGAGAAGACAGATTGCGCTGTCTTGGAGAGGCCGTGCCAGACTGTGACCCAGACGGCACGGAGCTCCCCGAGTTCCGGGAAGTGTCCAGGCTGGGAGGGCGGAGCCCAGGAGGCGTCTCAGGCTCTGCGTGGGGGGCGGGGCAACGAGCTGGTGCACCGTGGGCTCCAGCTTGGGGCTCGGGTGTGCAGAGTGACTCTCCCCCAGGACGCGCATGTGCGAGGCCCACTTCCAGCACAAGCCCTGTGTCCTGGGGGCTGGAGCATGCACAGCTGCTGCTTCACCTCCTCGAAGGTGAGCTCTGTCCCCTCAGGAGTGCAGGAGGTGGGACTCTCACGGTCAGGGAGTCAGTGGTTTCCAAGCAGCTGTCCAGGCAGGGCGCATGCGGTCCACCCCAAGCTGAGTTTCGATGTGCTGTCATTAGAATAACCACTCCACCCAGAGCGCTCTGGGCAGGCAGGTTTGCCTCGCTGCCTCCAGGCCAGGGCCGGCACAGACCTGTCGCCCGTGTGGGTGTGGGCGCCTCAGCGGCTGCTGGCGCAGGTCGGGGAGGCAGTTGATTTACTCTTCCCTGCCCACTTGACTCTGAGTTCCTTGGAGCCATCACCGTAATTCCAGTACTTGATACAGGTTGCTCCGTAAATATTTGTTCAGTTGAACTGAACTAAGTATTTTTTAATTTTTTAGTTTATTTTCCCTAATGCAGCCATTTAAAGACAGGAGGAAAGAGATGTGTGGCTCATAATTAAGGGTGCTTAGGTGGGCTCGCATCTCTGGTGGTCTGGTATGACGGCGGTGGTGTACCTGGTCCACCTTCAGGGCACGGTGCATGGGACCAGCAGGCAGCTGGTTCGTGGGTGAGGCCCACCAGCCTGGGGCGAGGAGACCTGGCTCTGAGCTCAGATCTGCCACTGCTGATTCATGCAGGGGTCACAGAAATAGCAATCCCAGTAGTCCCTCACCTGCCTCCCCTGAGGACTTTTTGCCAGTCTCAAGTAAGCTAATGTAAGTAAAAAAAGACGAGCTTCTCATCCTAGCTTGGTCCACTGGGACCGTGCCCTCAGGAACCTGCGCTAATGGCAGAGGAGGTAACTGCTCGGAAAGTACACAGGGCACAGCTACCAAGGACGGCTCTGCGCAGCTCAGTAAGGTCAGGGCTGTGCCTAGTGCTTGTCCAGTACACCCTGGTGCCCATCCCAGGGCTGTGCAGGTTGTCCTCTTATAAGAAGACATTAGGACACAGATACACAGCGGGCAGGACCACCTACAAGTCAAGGAGAGAGGTCTCGAAAGAATCAACCCTGCCAGCACCTTGATCTTAGACTTCTAGCCTTCAGAACTGTGAGGAAACAAATACCTATTGTTTCAGCCTGGGCTGCGGACCGGCACCAGCCCCTGGCCTCATAGGCATGGGGCCCCACAGCAGGAGGGCAGTGGTGGCCAGCAAGCGAAGCTTCATCTGTATTTAGAGCCGCTCCTCATATACGCCCTCCAGTGTGTGGAAAAATTGTCTTCCATGAAACTGGCCCCTGGTGCCAAAAAGTTTGGGGACAACTGGTTTAAGCCACCTAATTTGTATTTTGCTGTGGGATCTCTCGCAAACTAATACAGGAAATATGAGTCACCAGCTTTATTCTCTTTCAATATTGATCTTGCCATTTATGGTAACTTGTGATATCATATGGATTTTAGGATAAGCTTTGCCATTTCTGCAAAAAAGGCCATTGGGACTTTGAAAGTGATTGTGTTGAATCTTTTGATCACTTTCGAGTTTGTTGCCATCTTAATATTAAATCTTCCATTGCAAGAGCAGGAGGGGTCATTTAGGGTTTCTTTAATTTCTTTCAGCAATGTTTGTAGTTTTCAGTGTAAATATCTTTCATTTCCTTGGTTAAATTTATCCCTAAATATTTATTTTTTTGGATGCTATGTAAATGGAATTGTTTTCTTAATTCCTTTTCAGATTTTTCATTGCTGGTATATAGAAACACTACTGATTTTTGTATATTGATCCTGTACCCTGCAACATTGTTTAAGGCTGAATTCATTGATTAGCTCTAGCAGTTTTGGTTTTTTTGTGAATTCCTGGAAATATTTTTTTTTTTTTTTTTTGCACATAGGATTATGTCATCTGTAAACAGAGATAGTTTTACTTCTTTTTCAGTTTGGGTGCTTTTTCTTTCTTTTTCTTGCCTGGCTGCTCTGGCTGATGTTAAACAGTGGCGGAAGCAGCACCTGTGCCTCGCGCCTGCTCTGCGGGGCTTTCGGTCTTTCACCGTTGAGTGTGACGTTAGCTGTGGTTTTTCATTAATGAGGAAGTTCTCTTCTAGTGCTAGTTTTCTGAGTGTCTTTTTTAGATCATGGTAGCACATTGAATTTTATCAAATGCTTTTTTTGGGTCACTGGCATGATCATGTGGTTTATTCCCTTGTATTAATGTAGTGTAATACGTTGGTGAACTTTTTTGGTGTTGAACCAAATAAAATATTAAAACTTCTTTAGCCAGCTCATTGGAGACATTAAATGAGATAGTGTCCATAGTACATCCAGCACAGGGCTTGGGCAATATGAAGTACTGTTACTTGCCTTCCTCCCTACCCCCATTTTAAAGTTTTTGAATCTTGGCATAGTAACTCTCAGTCCCAGTGAAAGCTCTGCCTAACAGAGGGATTTGGGGAATATGTCTGTTCGTTAAAAATCTGCTTCTGTGCTGCGCAATGTAATGACCCGAGGTAGAATTAACTGGCAGCTTCATGGTGCACATCAGCAATAGTGGAGGAAATTATGGAGCCAAATATTAATCTGCACTCATTAACTGATAGTAAGCCTGTGTGGAAACATGAAATATGTATTTGCGTGGGAACTGCAATCCTTGTCATTGCCTGGAAGTGAGCCTCCTGCTTTAGTTCCTCCACATCTATAAAAGTCACGGGGAGCTGCCGGCGAGTGACAAGGCAGAGCTTGCTCCACCTGCCTCTTCTCATCCCACCTTCCCACCCTGTGGTGCTCAAGAGTGAAAAGAAAAAAAACCAAGACACGCTGGTATATTGCCTACAACTGTTGATTAATAACTACAAAAGGCCTCCAGCCTGTTGTAAGGGACACAGCATGCTGGTATCTGTCTCCTGCAGGACTTTGTGAGTTTTCTGGAGAAAACAATTTATAAAACAGAGATTTGCTCACATGTGAGCTTTGGCATGGAGGTGCTGCAGTGAGAAGTCTTCCCCTGGGGAGCGGTGCCAGGCATCCTTGAGGGCAGTGGGTCCTGAGGAGGATGAGGAGAAAAGTGGGCGGTGGGGGAGGGGGCAGCAGCCGCAGAGCCAGATGTTCCCAGCTTCCTCTGTCTCACGTCCAGCCTGCCCCACCGCCTGGCTCAGGCTGTCCTTGAGTGGTGGTGGTGGCCTGGCTCCTCGGCACAGCCCCCAGATACCACCCAGCCCCTTCCCCCACTCCCTCCTTCACGATTTCTGTTGAGTTTTACTTCCATTTGTGCACATGAGTGCTGATTGGTTAGCTCCGATTAATGGTGAGTACATTAGTGTTTGTTTTTCCACTTAGGAGAATGGTCTCCAGTTCCACCCTGATTATTTAAAGAGGTAGTAATTCATTTTTTTTTTTTTATGGCTGACTAGAACTCCATGATATACATGTACCACGTTTTATTAATCCACTCATGAATTGATGTGCACTTGGGTTGTTTCCACATCTACCATTGTTGCCCTTGGGAACATCTTCTCTGAGCCATGTCCTTAGTGGTTAAGATCTGTCATTTGTGTGTCCTTTGCAGAATGATTTCAGTTTAACTCAGCAGCTTTTACCTTAACTTTTAAGTCCTATCCAAGCAGTGTCCTCTGTTTAAGATCTTTTCACCTGCCCAGTTATCAAGGTCACCTTGACCTTGATGCATGGCCGAGCAAGAGTCACTTGCTCTGTCCTTGCCAGCCTGCACACTGACCTGGACCCTGCCCACACCACCTGCCCACCTTTGTGGATGGCCTTCTGGTCACTCTGTCCATCACCTTCCCGACATGCATCTCCTTCCCTCCCCTCTGCCGCCTGACCTCAGGGTGTGTGCTCCAGATACTCTTGGCTGTGCCCTTCTCCTAATTCTTCCCGTCTTGGTGGGGTAATAATTACTTGACCCAGGAAAATTACTTTAACAGTTATTTGTCACCTGGGCCTCCTTCTCTCACAGCTGCAGTTTCTGATGTTGTTGAATGAGCAGGATGCAGGATAATAATCCCATAATAGCTGATGAAAATGTGCAGTGGCTCATTCAGGTTCCCGCAGAGCTGTCGGGATCTCAGCCCCCTTCCCGGCATATCCATCCCGAGGCTCATGGCCCTACATGATCCTCTTCCCTCTCCACCACAAGGGCCCCAGAAGAATCCCTGGCTCCCTCTTCTTTCATTTCCATTTCTTTCTTTCTTTTTTATTTCAGAATATTATGGGGGGTACAAATGTTTTGGTTACATGAATTGCTTTCATACTGCTTGAGTCAAAGTTATAAGTGTGCCCATCATCCAGATCGTGGACATTCTACACATTAGGTATGATTTCACCCATCCACTCCTCTCCCCACCCGCCTGCATGATTTCTGTTGAGTTTTACTTCCATATGTGCACATGAATGCTGATCGGTTAGTTCCAATTTAATAGCGAGTATATGTGGTGTTTGTTTTTCCATTCTTGTGATATTTCACTTAGGAGAATGGTCTCCAGTGCCATCCAGATTGTTGCAAAATGTATTAATTCATTTTTTATGGCTGAGTAGTACTCCATGGTATACATATACCACATTTAATTAATCCACTCGTGTATTGATGGGCACTTGGGTTGATTCCACATCTTTGCAATTGTGAATTGTGCTGCTACAAACATTCTAGTGCAGATGTCTTTTTTACAGAATGTCTTTTGTTCTTTTGGGTGGATGCCCAGTAATGGGATTGCTGGATCAAATGGTAGTTCTACTTGTAGCTCTTTGAGGAATCTCCATGCTATTTTCCATAGAGCTTACACTAGTTTACAGTTCCAACAGTGTAAGAGTGTCCCTATCTCTTTGCATCCACACCAGCATCTTATTGTTTTGGGACTTTTTGATAAAAGCCATTCTCACTGGAGTTAAGTGATAGCTCATTGAAGTTTGGATTTTCATTTCCCTGATGATTAGAGATGTTGAGCATTTTTTTCATGTTTCTTGGCCATTAGTCTGTCTTCTTTTGTAAAATTTCTGTTCATGCCTGTTAGGTCCAGAGCCGAGAGAGAGACACAAGAAGCCTCGTGTGTAGCAAAATGCTGTTTATTTTGAGCATTTGGGTGCAGATGGGTGGAGGCCAAAAAAGCATCCATGAGAGAAAAAGGGAGAGCTTTGGGTTTTATAGAGGGTTTCTCTGGGGGGAGCAAGTAAGTGGGCCAGAATAGCTGCTTGTAATTAATTCTCTTCTCAAGCAACCAGCTCCTAGGGCCCCTGTCCCAGTCTCATCCATCCTTCAGCTCCAGTGTCCTTATCAGGAGAGCTAGCTTAGAGGATAGATTTCATCTCTATTAGGGGTGGGGAGGGAATGCTGGCTGTAGCTGTCTGTTAGATTTACAACATCCAAACTCCCCAGACTCCTGTGGCTATTGTTTTATAAGCCTAAGTTTTGCATTAACCACATTCTGTCCTATACATACTTTTGGTTTCCCACCTGGAACAAACCTAACATTGTCTTTTGCCCACGTTTTAATGGGGATGTTTAATTTTTTTCTTGATTATTTGCTTGAGTTATTTATAGATTCCAGTTAGCCCTTTATCGGATGTGTAACATGCAAATATTTTCTCCCATTCTGTAGGTTTTCTATTCACTCTAATGATTGTTTCCTTGGCTTTTTAATTCGATCGGGTCCCATTTATTTATTTTTGTTGTTGCTGTGATTGCTTTTGAGGTCTTCCTCATAAATTCTTTGCCTAGGCCAATGTCTATAAGAGTTTTTCCAACATTTTCTTCTAGAATTCTTATAGTTTCATGCCTTAGGTTTAAGTCTGTTATGCAACTTGAATTAATTTTTGTGAGTGGTGAGAGATATGGAACCTGTTTCAATCTTTTACATGTGGCTATCCAATTTTCCCAGCACCATTTATTGAATAGGGATTATTTTCCCCATTGTACATAGCTGTCTACTTTGTCAAAGATCAGATGGCTATATGTGGATGGTTTTATATCTGAGTTCTCTGTTTTGTTCTATTGGTCTATGTCTCTATTTTTGTGCCAGTACCGTGCTGTTTTGGTTACTGTAGCCTTCTAGTATATCTTAAAGTCTGATAAAGTGATGCCTCCAGATTTGTTCCTTTTGCTTATGGTTGCTTTAACTATTTGGACTCTTTTCTGGTTCCAAACAAAGTGTAGAATTATTTTTTCTAGATCTGTGAAAAATGATGTTGTTATTTTAATAGGGATTGCATTGAATCTCTAAATCACTTTGGGTAAGTATGGACATTTTAACAATGTTGATTCTGCTGACCCCTGAATGGTATGTTTTTCCATTTGTTACATCACCTGCAATTTCCTTCTCCAGTGATTCCTAGTTCTCTTTGTAGACATCTTTCACCTTCTTGGTTAAATATATTCGTAGGTATTTTATTTTCTTTGTAGCTATTGTGAAAGGTATTGAGTATTTGATTTGATTCTTAGCTTGACTGTTGTTGGTATATAAGAATGCTACTGATTTCTGTACATTGATTTTGTGGCCTGAGACTTTGCTGAATTTATTTATCAATTCCTGGAGTTTCTTGGCAGAATCTTTGGGGTTTTACTAGATATAAGATCATATTATCAGCAAAGAGTGATAGTTTTACCTTTTCTTTCCCCATTTGGATACTCTTAATTTCCTCTCTTGCCTGATTACTCTGGCTAGGACTTCCAGGACTATGTTGAATAGAAGTGGAGACAGTGGGCATCCTTGTCTTGTTCCAGTTCTGAGTAGAAATGATTTCAACTTTTCCCCATTCAGTATGATGTTGGCTGTGGGTTTGTCATATATGGCTTTTATAATTTTCAGATATGTGCCATCTATGCCTATTTTGTTAAGAGTTGTTATTATGAAAGGGTGCTAAATTTTGTTGAATGCTTTTTCTGAATCTATTGAGACGATCATATGATCTTTGTTTCTGCTTCTGTTTATGTGGTGAATCACATTTATGGATTTACATATGTTGAACCATCTTTGCATCCCTGGATTTAAGCCCACTTGGTTGTGGGGGATTATTTTTTTGATGTGTTTCTGAATTCAGTTTGCTAGGATTTTATTGAGGATTTTTGCATGTATATTCATAAGGGACATTGGTCTGTAGTTTTCTTTTTGTGTTGTGTGCTTTCCTGACTTTGGTATCAAGGTGATACTGGCTTCATAAAATGAGTTGGGGAGGATCCCTCCCTTCACTATGTTCTGAAATAATTTCTGCAGTGTGCATATCAATTCTTTGTAGGTCTGATAAAATTTGGGTGTGAAACATCTGGTCCAGGATTTTTTTTTGTTGGAAGATCTTTTACTGCTGCTTCAATCTTGTTGCTCATAATTGGTCTGTTCAGGAATTCTATTTCTTCCTGATTGAGCCTTGAGAGGTTATGTGTTTCCAGGAATTTGTCCATTTCCATAATGTTTTTGAGTTTATGTGCATAGAGGTTTTTATAGTATTCACAGATGATATTTTGTATTTCTGTGGTATCAGTTGTAATATCTCCTTTTTCATTGTTGATAGAGCTTATTTGGGTCCTCTGTTTTCTATTTCTGGTTAATCTAGCAGGAGGTCTATCAATTTTGTTTGTCTTTTCAAAGAATCAATTTTTTGTTTTGTTGATCTTCTATATTATTTTCTTATTTTCAATTTCATTTAGTTCTGCTATGACCTTTGTTATTTCATTTCTTCTGTTGAGTTTGGGATTGGTTTGCTCTTTCTTGTATATTTCCTTGAGATGATTCATTAAATTGTTTTTTTTTTTTTTTTTTTTTTTTTTTTTTTGTTGAGACAGAGTCTCACTTTGTTGCCCAGGCTAGAGTGAGTGCCGTGGCGTCAGCTTAGCTCACAGCAACCTCAAACTCCTGGGCTTAAGCGATCCTACTGCCTCAGCCTCCCGAGTAGCTGGGACTACAGGCATGCGCCACTATGCCCGGCTAATTTTTTCTATATAGATTTTTAGGTGTCCATATAATGTCTTTCTATTTTTAGTAGAGACGGGGTCTCGCTCAGGCTGGTCTCGAACTCCTGACCTTGAGCAATCCACCCGCCTCGGCCTCCCAGAGTGCTAGGATTACAGGCGTGAGCCACCGCGCCCGGCCGATTCATTAAATTGTTGATCTGTGATCTTTCTGTCTTTTGGGCATAGGCATTTAAGGCTATGAATTTTCCCCTTAGAACTGATTTTGCTGAATCCCAGAGATTATGATAACTTGTGTCCCTTTTGTTATTTAGTTCAAGGAATCTTTTTATTTCCACATTGATTTCCTCCTTTACCCAATAATCATTTAGCAGTAAGTTTTTAATTACCATGACTTTGTGTAGAATTGACTGTTTCTGTGGGAGTTGATTTCTAATTTTATTCCACTATGGCACGAGAAGGTACATGGTATAATTTCTATTTTTTGAATTTGTTGAGACATATTTTGTGGCCTAAGATGTGATTAATATTAGAGAGTGTTCCATGTACTGATAAGAAGAATGTATATTCAGTATTTTTCGGGTAGAATGTTCTATAAATGTCTGTTAGGCATATTTGCTCTAGAGTACCATTTAAGGCTAGAGTTTATATATTTATTCTCTGCTTGGAAGATCTATCCAGTTCTGTCAGAGGGGTATTGAAGTCTCCAGTAATTACAATATTGCTGTTTATGACTTTGTTTAGATCTAGTAGGATTTGCTTTATGAATCTGGGTGCACCTATGTTGGGTGCATAAATATTTAGGACTGTTATGTCTTCTTGATGAATTGCTCTCTTTACCATTATATAATGACCAGCTTTGTCTTTCATTACCATTATTGATTTGAAGTCTATGTTATCAGATATGAGAATGGCTACACCTGCTTTCTTTTGATTTATTATTACATGGAATATTTTTTTTCCATCCCTTCACCTTGAGTCTGAATGAGTTCTTGTGGATTAGATGGGTTTCCTGGGGACAACATATACTTGGCTTATATATATTTGAAATTCATTCAGCCAGCCTATGTCTCTTGAGTGGGAAATTCAAACCATTCATGTTACTGAAAGTATGGATAGGTGGGATGCATTTCTGTTCATCCTGTTCATCCTGTTGCATAGAAACTTACTCCTTTGGTTAACATCTTGAGATATTATTTTATATGGACTCTGAGCTTTAGCTTTTGGGTGATTTTACACTGGTGGGTTTCTATTGTGCTCATTGATGTAAAATGTAGATCTGAGTACTTCCTACAGGGCAGGTCTAGTCTTGACAAATTCCCTAAATGTTTACTTGTTGCAAAAAGTCTTTATTTCTTCGCATATAAGAAACCACACCAATTAGGTATGCATATACCCATGCCCTCCTCACCCTACCATCTGCCCAATACCTGGTAAATATTATTACTATATACTTACTAATACTTAAATGCACGATATGTGCATTTAATGAATGCATAGACTAATGCAATTAGTCTATCTTCTTTTTAAAATTTTCTGTTCATGGTCTTTGCCCACTTTTTAATGTGGTTGTTTGATTTTTTCTTGCTGATTTGCCTGAGTTCTATATAGATTCCAGTTATCAGCCCTTTATCAGATGTGTAACGTGAATATTTTCTCCCGTTCTGTAGGTTCTCTGTTTGCTCTTGTGATAGTTCCCTTGGCTGTGCAGAAGCTTTTTAGTTTGACAACGTCCCATTTAGTTATTTTTGTTGTTGCTGTGATTACCTTTGGGGAATTTTCCATAAATTCTTTGCCTAGGCCAATGTGCTTAACAGTTTTCCCAACATTTTCTTCTAGAATTCTTATAGTTTCATGCCTTAGGTTTAAGTCTGTTTTCCACTGTGAGTTGATTTTTTTTGAGAGGTAAGATGGACGGATCCTGTTTCAGTCTTCTATATGTGGCTCTCCAGTTTTCCCAGCATTTATTGAATAAGTATTCTTTTCCCCAGTGTATGTTTTTGTCTGCTTTGTTAAAGATTAGATGGCAATATGAGGATGGTTTTATATCTGCGTTCTCAGTTCTGTTCCATTGGTCAATGTCTGTGCTGTGCCAATACCAAGCTGTTTTAGTTACTAAGCCTTGTAGTATAGCTTGAAGTCTGGTAAATTGCCTCCCAATTTGTTCTTTTGGCTTAAGATTGTTTTTGATCTATGGGGTATTCTTTGGTTCCATAAGAAGCATTGAATTATTATTTCTACATCTGTGAAAAATGATGTTGCTATTTTAATAGGGATTGCATTGAATCTGTAGATCACTTTGTGTAGTATAGACATTTTAACAGTGTTGATTCTGCCGACACATGAGGATGGTATGGTTTTCCACCTGTTTATGTCCTCTGCCATTTCTTTCCTCAGTTTTTTGTAGTTCTCCCTTCTCTTTTACCTCCTTAGTTAAATATATTCCTAGCTATTTTGTTTTCTTTGTTGCTATTGTGAAGGGTATTGAGTCTTTGATTTGGTTCTCAGTTTGACTGTTGTCAAATGCTACTGATTTCTGTACATTGATTTTGTAACCTGAGACTGTGCTGAATTTGTTTATCAAATCTAGTAGTCTCATGGCAGAATCTTTGGGGTTTCTAGATATAAGATCATATCGTCAGCAAAGAGCTATAGTATGACCTCTTCTGCCCCCATTTGGATGCCCTTCATTTGCTTCTCTTGTCTGATTGCTCTGGCTAGGACTTCCAGCACTATGTTGAATAGAAGCAGTGATAGAAGGCAACCTTGTCTGGTTCCAGTTCCAAGTGGGAATGTTTTCAGTTTTTCTGCATTCAGTATGAGGTAGGCTGTGGGTTTGTCATATATGGCTCGTGTCATTTTTACATATGTCCCATCTATGCCTATTTTGTTAAGCATTCTTATCATAAAATGGTGTTGAATTTTGTCAAATGCTTTTTCTGCATCTATTGGGAGGATTACATGGTCTTTGTTTTTGCTTCCATTTATGTGGTGAATTACATTTATATGTTTGTGTATGTTAAACCATCCCTGCATCTCTGGGATGAAGCCCACTTGGCCCTGATGAATTATATTTTGGTAAGCACCTGAAATCGGTTTGCTAGGATTCTTTTAGAATTTTTGCATCTATATTCATAGGGGCTATTGGTCTGTAGTTTTCTTTTTTTGTTGTATCCTTTCCTGGTTTTGGTGTCATGGTGATGTTGGCTTCATAAAATGCATTGGGGAGGATTTCTTCCTTCTTGATGTTGTGGAATAATTTCTGCAGGATAGGCCCCAGTTCACCTTTGTATGTCTGGTAAAATTCAGGTGTGAAAGCATCTGGTCCAGGACTTTTCTTTTTAGGAAGATTTTTTATTGCTGCTTCAATTTCAGTACTTGATATTGGTCTTTTCAGGAATTCTATTTCTTCCTGACTGAACCTAGGGATGCTATGTGTTTCTAAGAATTTTTCCATTTCCCCAAATTTTCCAGTTTATGTTCAAACAAGGTTTTTTAGTATTCATAGATGATATTTTGTATTTCCATGGCATAAGTTGTAATTTCTCCTTTCTCATTCCTGATGGAGCTTATTAGAGTCCTTTGGTTTCTGCTTCTCATTAATTTAGCAAGAGATGTGCCAATTTTGTTTATTTTTTCAAAGAACCAACTTTTTGTTTTATTAATCATCTGCATAGTTTCTTGTTATTAATTTCATTTAATTCTGCTTGATATTTGTTATTTTTTTCTTCTGCTGGGTTTGCTCATCCTTTTCCAGTTCTTTGATATTATTCATTAATTGTTTATTTGTGATCTCTCTGTCTTTTGGATGTAGGCATTTATGGATATAAATTTTCCTATCAGGACTGCTTTAGCTGTGTCCCACAGATTCTGATAACTTGTGTCTCCTTTGTCATTTTATTCAAAGAATCTGTTGATTTCTGTCTTGACTTCTTCCTTAACAGAATAATTATTCAGCAGAAGGTTGTTTAGTTTCCATGACTTTGTGTAGAGATGAGAGTTTCTGTTGGAATTGATTGCTAATTTATTCCACTGTTGTTTGAGAAGATGCATGGTTAATTTCTATTTAAATTTTTTTTTTGAAACATGCTTTGTGGCCCAAGGTATGGTCAATCTTAGAGAATGTCCCTTGAGCTAATGAGAAAAACATATGTTCAATGGTTTTTGTTAGATTATTCTGTCAATGTCAGTCAGGCCTATTTGTGCTAGAGTTCTGTTTAAGTTCATTGTTTCTTTGTTTATTTTCTGTTTGGAGGATCTGTCCTGTTCTGTTAGAAGGATATTAAAGTCTCTGGCTATTATGGTGTTGCTGTTTATCATTTTGTTTAGATCAAGTAGGATTTGCTTTATGAATCTGGGTGCACCTGCATTAGGTGCATAAATATTTAGAATTGTTATGTCTTCTTGTTGAATTGTACCCTTTACCATTATATAGTGACCATCTTTGTCTTTCATTACTTTTGTTTATTTGAAGACTAAGTTATCTGAAATCAGAACCACCATACCAGCTTTCTTTTGGCTTCTGTTTGCTTGAAATATTGTTTTTCTCCCTTCACCTTGAGTCTGAATGCATCCTTGTAGGTTAGATGTGTTTCCTGAAAACAGAAGATACTTGGCTTTTGTATATTTATCCTTTCAGCCAGCCTATGTCTCTTTAGTGGGCAGTTCAAGCCATTCACATTTACTGAAAGAATTGGTAAGTGGGGCAGATTTCTGTTCATTCTGTTGAGTTGAACTTTGTTGCTTTATTTTATCTCTTGAGCCATTGTGGTATCTAGCCTTTGACCTTTAGCTCTTGGATGATTTTCCACTGGTGAGTTTCTATTGTGCTGATCTGTGTGTACCACTGTTTTGAGTATTTCCTGGAGGGGAGGTCTTGTCTTGATGAATTCCTTCAGTCTTTGCTTGTCCAAGAACGTCTTTATTTCTCCTTTGTATTTGAAACTTTGTTTTTCAGGGCACATGATTCTAGGCTGGGCATTATTCTGTTTGAGAAGAGTGAGAATGGGGCTTCAGTCTCTTCCTGCTTGTAAGGTATCAGTTGAGAAGTCTGCCATTATACGGATGGGTTTTCCTTTGTAGGTTACCTGCTTCTTTGGCCTTACAGCTCATAGGAGGGCCTAGTTGGTGGTTATTTTGGTCAGTCTGACAACTGTGTGTCATGGTGTCTTCCTGTTTGCAATGAATCTCCCAGGGGTCCTTTTAATTTCTTATACCTGGATATCTATCTTTTTAGCAAGGCCTGTGAAATTTTCCTCTATTATATCCTCAAATAGCTTATCCAACCCTTGTGTAGTTTCTTCTTCACTCTTAGGAATGCCTATGATGCTCATGTTAGGCCTCTTCACATAATCCCACATTTTTTTGTAAGCTTTGCTCTTTTCTCTTATTTCTCTGCTCTATCTGTATAAGTGACTTATTTAATTGAAAGGTATTATCTTCAATCCCTGAGATTCTTTCTCCTGTTTGACCCACCCTGTTCTTGAGGATTTCCACTGTGTTGTGTAATTTCTTGAATAAATTCTTTTTTTTTTTTTTTTTTTTTTGAGACAGAGTCTCACTCTGTTGCCCAGGCTAGAGTGAGTGCCGTGGCGTCAGTCTAGCTCACAGCAACCTCAAACTCCTGGGCTTAAGTGATCCTACTGCCTCAGCCTCCCGAGTAGCTGGGACTACAGGCATGCGCCACCATGCCCGGCTAATTTTTTGTATATATATATTTTAGTTGTCCATATAATTTCTTTCTATTTTTAGTAGAGACGGGGTCTCACTCTTGCTCAGGCTGGTCTCGAACTCCTGACCTCAAGTGATCCACCCGCCTCGGCCTCCCAGAGTGCTAGGATTACAGGCGTGAGCCACCGCGCCCGGCCTTGAATAAATTCTTTATTTCCAGAAGTTCTCTTTGATTTTTTGTTAATATTTCAATTTCTTTAGTGAATTTTTATTCCTATTTCTGGGATTTTTTTGTGGTGTCTTTGTGTTGGTTATCCATTTTCTCTTGCATATCATTGAGTGTTCTTATAATCCATGTTCAAAATTCTTCCTCTGTCATTTTGATGTTCAAAATTGATTAATGTCCATTGCTAGAGAGCTGGTGTTCTCCTTTGGGGGTGTGCTTTCCATTTGATTCTTCATACTTCCAGAGTTCTTTCACTGATTCCTTCCCATTTGGATTAGCTTTTCCTTCTTAACTTTAGATTTTTCTTTTGCTAATGGCATGCTATGTTTAGTCTCTGAGCCAGTAAGTGGTGTTTGTGGGTGAGATTTAACCACACGCTGTGTGATGAGCGAGTAGATGCAGTGAAAAGGTGTGCAGAATGGCTTCCTTGTCAGTAGATGGAGCTTGCTGGGAGGGGCAGGGTGCAGTGTTGTTTTTGTGTCCTGTAACCAGCTCTCGTTCCTCTGGAGAGGCACTCTAGTGCCTCATGTGGTGGGTGGGGCCCTGGGACTTCCAGGTGTGTCCTTATTTTCCATCTCAGTGAGAGTAGGTGGTACAGTGAGGATGGGCTGAGCTGGGTTGAGTGAACTTGCCCTCAAGCTCCACAAATGCTATTAGCACGGGTCAAAGATCTGTTCTCTGCTTCTGGGCAAAGCTGCCAGTGAGGGGGTGAAATGGCCCACCCAGCCAAAATGTCTGCACGTGGGGGTGGGGCCATCTGATACCTGACGTCTGGAGCAGTACTCGCTCCTCCCCCCGCCCCCCCCATTCCGCAGTTTCTCTCCGGCCTCTGCCAGCAGGCAGGGCCACAAGCCAGCAGATGTCCCCTGGCTGTGATGCTGGTCAGGAGGTTCCCTGCCTGGGATCACAGCCTGAGCTAGGCGCACAGCTCTCCTGTGGGAGGAGGCTTGCTCCTTAAGTACACTGATCTGCCTCTGAAGACACACACACCACAATAGGCTTGTTTACAAACAGCCCTTCTGTGTCCTGGGACAATGCGATCAAGATCTGGGTGTATGGGTTCTGGTCTGCAAGCCTGTCCCCTGGGTCCTGGAGATCAATCCCTGACCCTGCCAGAAAAAGGAGTGCTGGTCTCAAGTCACCCATGGGGTGCCCAAGCTGGATCGATGTCTCTCCGCCTTGGGATTTTCCCCGCTCTCCTGGAGTCACCAGGCAAGCAGCACATTGGAGGGTTGGCGGGTAGGGAGCTCACAGTCTGAGTACCCCTCAGTCCTCTGTAGGGTCCCAAAGGGCAAGGTCCCATTCCCTGTGGATGCTTCAAGGTGGTGGCTAAATTGTGTCTCTTGGCAGCTGCCAGTAGGGAAGGGGAGGGGAGAATGAAGCTATATGGTGCCTACAGATGGGCTCAGGTCTGCGGGGCAGGAGGTGCCCCGAGGGAGCTGCGAGCCTGGTGCCCTGTCTGCAAAGAGGCTCACCACTCACTGGCGGCGGCTGTCTCTGGGCTGGTGTCAGCAGGTCTCTCTGCTCAGGAGCAGTCTGAGATGCAAGGGAGGGGAAATGTAGCTGCTCCACCTACCCTTGTTGCTGGTCTCCAAGACTCTCGGGGGCCTTTCTCCTTCCAGTTCACCTCCACAACTTCTTCCCATGGAGTCTCCTGTGGTTTCAGGTACCCTTCTTTCTGACTTTAATCCGACTGATGTTTGTCTGCCTGTTTATTTTTTTTTTACTTTCTTCTAAGATCTGTCTTTCTTGCAGAGACACTGTGGCTAGTGGTTTTTCTTGTCTGCCATTTGTCTCTCCTTGCCTTAAGTTAACATTTTAAAATATGATGATTTCACATTTGAAAATAAGAAGTACATCTCTAGTGTTTTGTTGTTATTGTGTTTACATTGAAAAACCTAGCTACAATTGGCCCACATCCCCTCATGAGAACACTTATCCAGCCTGAATGGCTTCTTATTAACTTGGTTAACGTAGCTCACTTTCCAGCCTGACCCTGGCATAGCATCACATGAGCGATAGCAGACGCCCTTCTCTGAACTCAAGCATCCCTTTCTACTGCCTCCAAGTCTTTAGACAAATCTTTATTTCTTTAACCAATTATAAATCAAAGAACCTCTGAACCCACCTATAACCTGTTAGCCCTTGCTTGGAGATGTTCTGCCTTTTCAGGCCGAACTAATGTATATCTTTGTCAAGTGAAGAATGAGGAGGTTCGTAAATTTGGAAAGGAGACTTTATTTCTCATAAAAGGTTACAGCCTGCAGGGTGGCCATTCTGACAGGCTGGGAAGTGTAGCCTGGAGCAGGGCAGAAGGAAAGAGCATTTACTTCAAGGGAATGGTACAGGGAACAGGAATTTATGCTGAACGCGGTGGTTGAATATATGTATTTAACAAGCTATGGGAGGGGTCATGAATATTTATGAGAGGATAAACATGCCATGTGCAATTGAGGTTTGGGCTCACAGCTTTAGCACTATCCGGTGGTGGAGTTTTGGGCCCTCTGATTTCAAAAGGTGAAACGAGGGACAAGAAACCCTCTGGGCACATCCTCAGGAGACAGGCCAGTAGCACTGGCCTCTTATCAGGAAGGAATGCTGGTCATTGGTGCTGAAACCACAAAGGGGAGGAGCAGCATTTGGCGGTTGATAGAAATCAGCGAGGATCAAGTCGTCTCAAAAGGCAGGCTCTGTTTAGCCTTGGGGAAGGCAGCCTGATGGAGGGTAGCACGGGAGGGGGTGTAACGAGCATGTCTGTCCTCCTGTCCCAACATGGCTGGGAACTCAGTTCTAAGGTGTCCTTGAGGTCCCCTTGGCCAATGAGGGTCCGTTCAGTTGGCAGGGGGCTTAGGATTTTATTTTCATTTCTCACCTTCCATGTACTGATTTATGATTTTACCTGCAATTCCTGTCTCCCTAAAATGTGTAAAACCAAACTGTGACCCAGCTGCCTTAGGAGTACTTTGTCAGGAGCCCTTGAGATTGTAGAGAGGTGTGTGTGTGAGAGAGTGAGGCGTAAAAATGATCGGGTACAATGAACACTATTATGGTGACAGAGACACTAACAGCCCTGACTTAAGTATCATACTAGGTATCCACGTAACAAAAACATTTATATATCCTTAATATTTTGATATTAAAAAATAAATTAATTAATTAACAAAAAGAGAGATTGTGTAGTTCTGGGTCATGGTCACTCATATTCAGCTCAGCATCAACCCCTTTACATTATCTTACAGAGCTTGGGTTTTTCTGTTAATGGGGGCAGAGGCATCTTGAGCAGCTCAGACATTTGGAGTCAGGGCCCAGCAAAGTGAGTGTAAAGGACTCTAAAGAGCCACTCCAGAGCTTGGAGATGTGGGAGGACAGCTCAAGGGAGATGTCACAGAAGCTAAAAAGAGGATGTTTCCACAAGAGTCAGATTGCTGAGTGTCAGCTGTGCTTTTTCCATGTTTTTTGGTGTCATTTTGATTGAATTCATAGGGACTAATATTGTTGAATCGCTGCTTCCTTTTTGTAGCTGGGATTTTTCTTGCTATGGTTTCACCTGTCTTTTCTGTAAAATAAAGAGGATTTTTGAGAGACCCCTCTCAGGGCACTTTTCATTAAATTCATTAGCAGCTGAAGTGGGCACTAGAAATTTAAAGTCATGCTAATGAAAATTTGTGTGATTGTGGGGTGAGGGGAGGCCATGTCCGCACAGGAGTCCAGATGGATTCTACCCCTCAGCGGCTTAGTATTCACCGTGCACCACATGCGGGATCTGTGCCACGCCTGTTAATCACCCTTAACGACGCGTGTGTCTGAGATCCAGGCGGGATGCTCCGTGGTGAGGGCGACAGCCGCTCACCGGCATTAGCCAAGAAGAAGCAGTGGTAGACACTCCATTTAAAGTCTCATTTAGCATTTTTAATTAGCCTCACCTTGGGTGGCAAGTGCAGTTTGCGTAATTCACGAGAGGGACTGTGGGGGAAGGAGGAGCACAACTGAAGGAAAGAAGCATGAGCAAATTGATTTTCTTTATGAAAATGCAAAAACAGCTGGTGGAAAGAACTGCCAATGTAAAATCACAATTTTTATGTCAGAGCTTAAAAGGACCTCAGAGAGCCACCATTTGGCTCGTGCTCCCTCCTCCCCGCATTACACAGTGGGGGCAACCAAAGGGCCAGAGGCCAGAGGCCAGGCAATGGGCTGAGATCACCTCTGTCCCTGAGGAGATCCTGTCCCTGGACTCAGGTCTGTCCCCACCCTGCCCAGCATGGATCTGCACATGGCAGACATTTGGGCTGCTGACGTTTGACCTCTTCTTCCCCTGACAGTGATTTCCCTCTACATGGACCACCCCCTTTAAGTTGTCTGTGACCCCTGTCACCATCGCTGCTTCTCTGAGCAGAGGCCATGCCCAGGCTCACCGAGCACCCCCTCTAGAGCTGTGCCCAATGCCCACAGATCTGTCTGCACAAACAGCAGGCTGCATGGCCCTAGGTGAGGCCCCTGGGCCCCAGCATCTGATTCGTGTGGAACCCTTAAGGGAAACTGGTGCCTCCTTTATGGAGCTGCCCCTGCAGGCCCAAGATGAGGAGCTGCAGGTCTGGGTGCCGTCCAGGCCCACAGGGCAAGCTGTCCAACCATCAGCACAGCCTGTGCCCTGCACCAGCCTCCCGAGCATAAAACATGTGGCTGTGCTTGGGTCCACCCTCCAGAGCTGATGCCAAATATGTTCTATGGCCAGTGCTACCCAGGACCACACAGGATCAGGGATTCTGGGAAGTGTAGTTCCAGCTTCCTTACACAGACATGGTGCAAACTGCCAAAGAAACGCTAGGAACAGAAAGCAGGATTTTAGGGAAGATGGTGAATTCATTTTTGAAGATGTTGAACTTCAGGTGTCCTGAGGACTTGCCTGCTAGGAAAACCTGTGGTAGACAGAGGACAGTTCTGGAACACAGGAATACCTTTGGGAGGCATCAGTGTATGAGTTGAAGTCATCAAAGGGTTAAGGTTGTTTCAGGGAAGACGAACCCTGGAAAGTTCTGATAATTAAGAGTCTATATTAGTTAACTTTGCTGCATAACAAACAACTCTGCAAACTCAGTGGCTTGCAAGAACACTTATTTTTAGTTCATGTTACATGTTGGTGTTATAGGGGAGGAAAAATAATTTTTTCCTTAACTTTCATGAGCTCTTAGTTGGAGCAGACTTCTGTAACAAGAGAAAAACAAATTTATTAACACGTATATTTCACGAGAGACACCCAGGGCGTGGGTAGTTCTCAAAGAGGTGGCTTTGAAGGCTGGGCACGGTGGCTCACACCTGCAATCTCAGCACTTTGGGAGGCCGAGGTGGGAGTGTTGCTTGAGGCCAGAGTTTGAGACCAGCCTGGGCAACATAGCAAGACCTTGTCTCTAAAAATAATAATAATAAATAAATATAAATATATAAAAATATAAAATATATTTAAAATATACAATATATAAAATATAAAAATAAATATAAATAAAATAAAAATATAAAAAAAGATAATAGAGGGAGGGGCAAGATGGCGACGAAAAAAACTGCCAGCCAGAGTGTCTCTGCAAGAAAGAGATTTCAGAAGAAAGTGAAAAAAAAAAAAAAATAGGCAGACAAACATAGATCAGATGAGGGACATAAGGAAGGGTGCCTGAAAATACAGGAGACTCCACATGAAGAAGCTATGGAGGAGAAGTGGAAGGAGAAAAGCCCCCGAGAGGCTCGGAGACCAGCAACAAGGGTAGGTGGAGCAGCTACATTTCCCCTCCCTTGCGTTTGGGACTGCGGGTGGGCTCCTGAGCAGAGAGACCTGCCCACTCCAGCCCAGAGATGGCCACTGCCAGTGAGCTGTGAGCGTCTTGCGGACAGGGCACCAGGCTCCCAGCTCCCTCGGGGCACCTCCCGGTCCGCAGACCCGAGCTGATCTGCAGGTGCCATATGCTTCATTCTCCCCTCCCGTTTCCCTACTGGTGGCTACTGAGAGAGACAATTTAGCCATCACCCAGAGGCATCTGCAGGGAATGGGACCTCTTCTTTTGGGGACCTAGAGCAGACTGAGGGGGACTCAGACTGTGAGCTCCCCACCCGCCAATCCTCCAATGAGCTGCTTGCCTGGTGACTCCAGGAGAGCGGGGCAAATCCCGAGGCAGAGAGACATGGATCCAGCTTGGGCATCCCATGGGTGATTTGAGACCAGCATTCCTCTCCCTGGAAGGGTCAGGGATTGATCTCCAGGGCCCAGGGGACAGGCCTACAGACCAGATCCCATACACCCAGGACTCGATTGCATTGCCTGGGAGCACAGAAGAGATATGTGTGAATGACCCTACTGAGTGTGTGTCTTCAGGGGAAGATCAGTGTGCATGAGTGGCAACCCTCCTCTCACAGGAAGGCCATGCACCCAGCCCAGTCAGCGATCCTGGGGAGGGAAGCTCCTGGCCTGCATGACAGCCAGGGTAGATCCACTGGCTTGAGGTCCTGCCTGCTGGCAGAGGCCCCAGAGAAACTGCGGAATAGAGGAGGGTGGAAAGGAGCAAGGCCTGCTCTAGACTGTAGGTCTCAGACAGGCCCATCCCCCACACGCAGACTTTCCTGCTGAGAGGGGCCATTCCAGCCCCTCCCTGGCAGCTTTGCCCAGAGGCAAAGAACAGACCTTTGACCCCTGCTAACAGCATTTGTGGAGCTTGAGGGCAGGCTCACACAACCCAGCTCTGCCCAGACTCACTCCCTGACCTGCCCCCACTGAGGTGCAGAATAAGGACACACCTGGAATTCTCAGTGCCCAACCCACCAGGTGAGGCACTAGAGTGCCTCTCCAGAGGTACGAGAGCTGGTTACAGGACCCAAAAACAACACTGCAGCCTGCCCCTCCCAGCAAGTGCCACCTACCGACAGGGAGGTCATTCTCCACACCCTTTTACTGCATCTACTGACTCATCATACAGGCTGTGGTCAAATCTCACCCACAAACACAACCTAGTGCTTCTGAGACTGAACAGTGTGTGTCATCATCCAAACAAAAACCTAAAGGCAAGAAGCAGCAGCTGATCCAGATGGGAAGGAATCAGTGAAAGAACTCCGGAAGTATGAAGAATCAAACGGAAAGCACACCCCCAAAAAGAAACACCAGCTCTCTAGCAATGGACATTAACCAAATTCAGAACACTAAAATGACAGAAGAAGAATTTCAAACAGGGATCATAAGAAAACTCAATGATATGCAAGAAAAAAATGGATAACCAACACAAAGAAACCATAAAAAATCCAGGACTTGGAAGAAAAAATTCACTAAAGAAATTGAAATATTAAAGAAAAATCAAACAGAACTCCTGGAAATGAAGAATTTATTCAGGGAATTACAAAACACAGTAGAAAGCCTCAAGAGCAAGGTATATCAATCAGAAGAAGGAATCTCAGAGATTGAAGATAACACCTTCCAATTAAATAAGTCAGTTATAGCAATAGAGCAAAGAAATAAGAGAAAAGAGCAAAGCCTACAAGACATGTGGGATTATGTGAAGAAGCCTAATGTGAGAGTTATGGGCATTCCTGAGGGTGAAGAATATAATACGCAAGGGTTGGATAAACTATTTGAAGATATAATTGAGGAAAATTTCTCAGGCCTTGCTAAAAATCTAGATATAAAGTTACAAGAAGCCCAAAGGACCCCTGGGAGATTCATTGCAAATAAGAAGACACCACGTCATACAGTCATCAGACTGACCAAAATATCCACTAAAGAGGCTCTTCTTTGAGCTGTAATGGAAAAGAAACAAGTAACATACAAAGGAAAGCCCATCTGAATAATGCCAGATTTCTCAACTGAAACCTTACAGGGGCCCCATTCTCAGTCATCTGAAACAAAATAATGCCCAGCATAGAATCTTGTACCCAGCAAAGCTAAGTTTTGTATACAAAGGAGAAATTAAGACATTCACAGATAAACAAAGGCTGAGGGAATTCACCAAGACAAGACCAGCTCTCCAAGAAAGACTCAGAACAGAGTTGCACATGGACCAGCACAAGAAACACTCATGAATGTAAAACTACTCAAAAGCTAAAGATCAAAGGCCAGATACCACCATAGCTCAAGAAAGAAAACATAGCAATGAAGTTCTACCCAACAGGATGAACAGAAATCTGCCCCACATATCAGTTCTCTCAATAAATGTGAATGGCTTGAACTCCCCACTCAAGAGACATAGGCTGGCCCAATGGATAAAAAAATACAAGCCAAGTATCTGCTGTCTCCAGGAAACTCATCTAACCTGTAAAGATGCATTTAGACTGAAAATAAAGGGGGGAAATTGATATTTCAAGCAAATAGAAGCCAAAAGAAGATGGACATGGTGGTTTTAATTTCAGATAACTTAGTTTTTAAATCAACAAAAGTAATGAAGGACAAAGATGGTCATTATATAATGGTGAAGGGTACAGTTCAACAAGAAGACCTAACTATACTTAATATGTATGTACCCAACTTAGGTGCACCCAGATTCATAAAGCAAACCCTACTTGATCTAGACCAAATGATAAACGACAACACCATAATAGCTGGAGACTTCAACACCCTGCTGACAACATAGGACTGATCGTCCAAACAGAAAATAAACAAAGAAATAATGGACTTAAACAGAATGCTAGAACAAATGGGCCTGACTGACATGCACAGGACATTCAATCCAAAATCCACTGAATATACTTTCTTCTCATCAGCTCATGGGACATTCTCTAAGATTGACTATATCCTAGGACACAAAGCATGTCTTAAAAAATTAAAAAAAAAATTGAAATTATACCATGAATCTTCTCAGATCACAGTGGAATAAAAGTAGAAATCAACCCTGACAGAAATTCTCATTTCTACTTAAAGTCATGGAAGCCAAACAACCTTATCCTGAATGATTATTTTATAAATGAGGAAATCAAGATGGAAATCAAAAGATTCTTTGAACTAAATGACAAAGGAGACACAAGTTATCAAAATCTATGGGACACAGCTAAAGCAGTCCTGAGAGGAAAGTTTATTTCCATAAACGCCTATATTCAAAAGACAGAAAATTTACAAATGGACAACCTAATGAATAGGCTCAAAGAGCTGGAGAAAGAGAACAGACTAATCCCAAACTCAGCAGAAGGAGTGAAATTAATAAGATCAAATCAGAACTAAATGAAATGGACAAGAGGAAACCTATGTGGGAGATTAATAAAACAAAAAGTTGGTTCTTTGAAAAGATAAACAAAATTGACATGCCTTTGGCTATACTAACAGCAGAAAAGAAAAATCTCTAATAAGCTCCATCAGGAAATGAAAGAAGAAATTACAACTGATACCATAGAGATACAAGATAGCATCTATGAATTCTACAAAAACCTTATGCACACAAACTGGAAAATGTGGAAGAAATGGACAAAGTTTTACAAACACACAGCCTCCCTGAGCTCAACCAGGAAGAAACAGAATTCCTGAGCAGAGCAATATCAAGAACTGAAATCAAAACAGCAATAAAAAACCTTCCCAAAAAGAAAAGCCCAGGACCAGATGGTTTCACACCCAAATTTTACCACACCTACAAACAAGAATGGGTGCCTATGCTACAAAAGTTAATCCACAACATCGAGAATTATGGAATCCTCTCCAACACATTTTATGAAGCCAACATAACCCTGATAACAAAACCAGGAAAGGATGCAACAAAGATAGAAAACTACAGACCGATATCTCTTAGGAATATAGATGCAAAAATTCTCAATAAAATTCTAGCAAATTGAATCCAGGTGCTTATCAAAAAAATAATCCATCACGACCAAGTGGGCCTCATCCCAGAGATGCAGGCATGGTTCAACATACACAAATCTATAAATGTAAGTCACCACATAAATGGAAGCAAAAACAAAGACCATGTAATCCTCCCAATAGATACAGAAAAAGCATCTGACAAAATTCAACACCCTTTTATGATAAGAACTCTTAAGAAAATAGGCATAGATGAGGCCTACCTAAAAATGATACCAACCATATATGACAAATCCACAGTCAACATCATACTGAATGGGGAAAAATTGAAAGCATTCCCACTTAGAACTGGAACCAGACAAGGTTGCCCACTGTCCCCACTGCTATTCAACATAGTGCTGGAAGTCCTTGCAAGAGCAATCAGGCAAGAGAGCAGAATCAAGTGTGTCCAAATGGGGACAGAAGAGATCAAACTCTCACTCTTTGCTGATGATATGATAGTATACCTAGAAAACCCCAAGGATTCAACCAAGAGACTCCTGGAACTGATCAATGAATTCAGTAAAGTCTCAGGGCACAAAATTAATACACACAAATCAGAGGCATTCATAAATGCCAATAACAGTCAAACTGAGAACCAAATCAAAGACTCAATATCCTTGACAATAGCAACAAAGAAAATAAAGTACCTGGGAATATATTTAACTAAGGAGGTAAAAGGCCTCTACAGGTAAAACTATGAAATACTGAGGAAAGAGATAGCAGAGCACATAAACAGGTGGAAAACCATACCATGTTCATGGATCGGAAGAATCAACATTATTAAAATGTCTATACTACCCAAAGTGATCTACAGACTCTATGCAATCCCTATTAAATTACCAACATCATTTGTCACAGATATAGAAAAAATAATTTTACGCTTTGTATGGAACCAGGGAAGACCCTGTTTAGCAAAGCAATTTTAGGCAATAAGGACAAAATGGGAGCTGTTAATTTACCAGACTTCAAACTATACTACAAGGCTGTGGTTATTAAATCAGCTTGGTATTGGCACAAGAACAGAGACACCGACGAGTGGAACAGAACTGAGACTCCAGATATAAAACCATCCTCATATAGCCATCTAATCTTTGACAAAGCAGACAACAACATACACTGGGGAAAAGAGTCCTTATTCAATAAATGGTGCTGGGAAAACTCGATAGCCACATGTAGAAGACTGAAGCAACACCCTCACCTTTCACCTCTGACAAAAATCAAATAACAAACTTAAATCTAAGGTGTGAAACTATTAGAATCCTAGAAGAAAGTGTGGGAAAAACTCTTATAGACATTAGTCTAGGCAAAGAATTTATGAAGAAGACCCCAAAGGCAATCACAGCAACAACAAAAATAAATAAATGAGACCTGATTAAATTAAAAAGCTTCTGCACAGCCAAAGAAACTGTCATGAGCACAAACAGACAACCTACAGAATGGGAAAAAAATTTTGCATGCTACTCATCCAATAAAGAGCTGATAACTAGAATCTATTTAGAAATCAGGAAAATCAGCAAGAAAAAATCAAACAACCCTATCAAAAAGTGGGCAAAGGACATGAATAGAAATTTTTTAAAAGAAGACAGAAGAGTGGCCAACAAACATATGAAAAAGTGCTCAACATCTCTAATCGTCAGAGAAATGCAAATCAAAACCACAATGAGATACCACTTATCTCCAGTGAGAATGGCCTTTATCAAAAAGTCCGAAAACAATAAATATTGGCCTGGATGCAGAGAGATACGAACACTCATACACTGCTGGTGGGACTGCAAACTAGTGCAACCCCTGTGGAAAGCAATATGGAGATACCTTAAACAGATACATGTAGACCTACCATTTGATCCAGCAATCTCATTACTGGGCATCTACTCAAAAGAACAAAAGATATTCTATAAAAAAGACATCTGCACTTGAATGTTTATAGCAGCACAATTCACAATTGCAAAGATGTGGAAACAAACCAAGTGCCCATCAATACATGAGTGGATTAATAAAATGTGGTATGTGTATACCATGGAGTATTACTCAACTGTAAGAAAAAATGGTGATCTAGCACCTCTTGTATTTTCCTGGATAGAGCTGGAACCCATTCTACTAAGTGAAGTATCCCAAGAATAGAAAAATAAGCACCACATGTACTCACCATCAAATTGGGTTCACTGATCATCACCTAAGAGCACATTTAGGAATAACATCAATCAGGTGTCAGGCAGATGTGGGGGTGGAGGGGATGGGTGTACACCTACATAATAAGTGCGATGTGCACTGTCTAGGGGATGGACAGGCAGGAAGCTCTGACTCGGGAGTGGGGAGCAAGGGCAATATATGTAACCTAAACTTTTGTACCCCCATAACATGCTGAAATAAAAAAAAGAAGAAGATAATATAGGAGAACAACTTAAAAATGATAATAAATAAAAAGATGGCTTTAAATTCTAGCTTATATAGAATCTTAGGCAAAGAATAGCAAATTTGTAGAGAAATGGCAGGCAAGGGCAGGACTGTGAGTCTCTAATGGTGACACCTCATGGGCAGGCCAATACCTGGCAGACAGGGCTGGTTAGAAAAGCTGGCAGACCGCCCTGGGACCCCCTCTAGGTAAACAAAGGTCTAAGGCACCTTCGGTGGTTCACCTCTGCTCTCCCCATGGGGGGAGTTGGTGGGATACCTTTTGTCTTTGTGACTCTATGTCCTGCTTGTAGGCAGGAGGGAGGGCAGAGAGCTCTCCTGCATCTGCTGCTCCCTAATTGACTCAGCTCAACAACGGGTACGCAAAAGAGGCGCATGCTGGTGCCCCTGTGCTGAGGCTGGCCGTGCTGCACAGCTCTGTTCGTCTCTGCTTCCAGTGCCTCCTCAACCTAGACCTGACTGAAGGAGCAGCCACCGCAGGGATGTGCCCATTCTTGTGACAGGAAGAGCTGGAAGGTGAGACGCAATTGCTTCTCGAGCTTCGGCTTGGCCGTGGCCGTGTGTTCCTTGCACTCTCTCCTTTTCCAAAGGGGCCGGCACCAGTGGGGCAGGGACGCGCCCTCCCGCAGCGGGACAGTGGTGGTACGCTGCGCCTCGCAGCCCGACTGCACACAGGAAGCCCTCGAAAGGGTCTTGAGGACAAGACAAGAGAGCTGGAAGGAATCCACACACGGGCAGTGCGCTTACCTTAGGGGACAGTTAATGAAGTGAGTCCGCTCCCGCGAGCCAGAGGCAGGTGGGCGGGGCGTTAGCCAGCGCAGAGGGCAGAGGGCAGAGGGCAGAGGGCAGAGGGCGCTGTCGGGGTGAGGAGCTGCACCAGCAAAGTGTGCCCAGGGCGGCCTCAGTGCGTTAGTGTCAGTCCTGGGAAGAAATCTCTCCAGGCATTGAGTGTGATCACTTAACTGAGTACGAGTTGTGAATAATTGATTTCTCCTTCAGGCTATAATTTCCAAAGGAACTCTTTCATTTTCTTATTAATGTGTGGATTAGAGGAGTTCTAGGGAAACAAAAATGTGCATGTATTCAGGGACACCTTCAACCACGGCTTAGAAAGAATCACAAGCATTCACCATCCGGGTCACACACTTGTACGCAGGTCACGCAGCAAAGACTTGCACTTAAAGGAGCTGTTCCTGCCAAGAGCTGGCCTGGCAGGTTCCGCCTGGAAGAGCAGGAGGCAAGGTTTGGGCAGAGCGGGGGCAGAATGACTCGGAATTCAGAAGGCCTGGCCTCTTTGGCCGTAGGTCCTGCATTTGCAGGAAGATGCTGGGGAGAAGGTGATCTCTGGGGAGAGACCTTCTGTCACAGCGGTTGGCAAACTGCTTCTGTAAAGTGATGGAGCGTAAACACTTCAGGCTTTGTGGGCCATGTGGTCTCTATCTTACGTGGTATCGTACTCAGTTTTGCTGCTGTAGCCCCAAAGCAGCACCAGACCATACACAAATGAATGGGCCTGGCTATCTTCCATTAAAACTGTATTTATAAAACACACAGTGGGCTGGATTTGGTTTCTTGGCCCCTGTTCTAGGGAGCCACAGCCTGTGGGAGGAGACTGGAGGGGTAGAAGCTAGGGTGGGGCACCAGCCCAGACACTCGACATCTCAGACAGCCTTGCTTCTGCATGACTGCAAGAGAAAGGCACCTGCAGCCCAGGCATGCCACCCCTTGCCTCCACACAACACTCTCTCCCAGGATCCCGGGGCTGATGGCATTCTTTACCCCACTCCCTCAAGCCCGATGTCCTCAACTCTCTGGGCAGGCCTGGCCCAGCAGGTGAGTGCCCAGCCTGGTCTGGGAATGCCCAGCTTGCCTGGGGCAGAACCCTCTGGGTGAAGGCTCTCCACACCTGGGCCACCCTGGGCTACTGTCCTATGGGTGTCAAATCCTGTCCCCATCCGCTTCTGATGGTCAGAGCTTGGGGAGCAGGGCCTGGGGCTGGGCCACCTGAGGGCCACAGAGCACAGGGCCAGATGAGGTCCGAGGACACTGGGGTCAGGGGCCCCGCAGGCAGCATCCTGAGGCAGTGGGTAGGCGGAAGCCTGGAAGCCCAGCTGGCTCTGAAGGAAGCGGCGGTGGAGCCAGCACAGCCTCCGTCTGGCCCCTCCTCCCAGCCCTGAGCCCTCCTGGTGTTCCTTCCTCCTCTCTGCAGCTGTTTCAGGGTCTTCAGGGAGAGACTGGGCCGCTGGGTTTGTCTAAGTCCTCCAGCCGCTCTTCCTGCCAGTGCCACTGGCCTCGGGCAGCGGATGCCTGCAGAGCACATCAAACAGCACTATATAAACACAATAAAAGTGGTGACAAAACAAACCACTGGTACAGGACTTGGGAGTGGCCGATCTCCCTGTGAGAGCACGCAGGTCCCACGTTGGATATCCCCTGATTTAGCTGTAATAATAACAAAGCACCACGCTGCTCCTGGCTGTGGCAGAGGCGCTGAGACACAAAGCCTCAGAGGCCCCAGGGGTCCAGGGAAATGTGATGCCATCAGGGCTGGGGTGGCAACTGAAAGGGACAATTTCTCTGAGAAACACTGGATTTGTTCTGACTTCCACTGGGCTTCACTTCCTCTGAACACACTTTCCCCAAACCTTTGTTTTTCCTCTGAGAAGGTTTATTCTCAGTCTTTTATTTTATTGTTCCAAAATAACTAATTTACTGGAATTTTTAAAATTAAGTGCATGGAGATCTAATGTCCGGCTGCATAGATTTATCTATGTAAGTGGAAGGAACCTCCAAGACTCATTCCTGAGCTCATTTACTCATTCATGGATTTATCCCTCCTTCATTCCCACAGCTGCTGAGCCCCTCCCCTGCCTTGCCCCTCCCCTCCCTCACACTGCCTGCGCTCTGCCATGGCTCCTTATGGAGCCCCAGCCGCATGAACTGCTTACCTCCTGGAGACGTGGAGACGGCAGGCCATTGCCTCCATGAGCAAAGAGCATGTGGCCTCAGGACCGGGGCAGGGGAGGGGACAGAGCTCAGAGTGCCTCTGCTGCATCACCCCAGCTTTCCGCAGTCAGGGCGGGAGTCGGGGAGCAAGGCTAGGGGGAGGCCCTAGACAGAGCTGGTGCCTTTAACTGTGCCCTCTGCAAGTAAGAGCCTCCCTGTGGCCTTTCATTGGCTGGGCTGCGCAGGGGCAGCAGGAACGTCCCAGGGAAGGACTGAAATCTTGGCTGAGTTTCTTCCAGGGCCCGCAGTGAGATCCTTAAGGGCCACATGCCATAGTAGGTGTTGCTGGGCATACCTTGCAGGTGAGGGAACCAGGGTGCCCAAGCACAGGCAACAGGCTCCGGTCCCACTGCGGCAGGTGCCGACTGAGACGAGCCTCTGAGCGCATCGGCTGCGGTGGGTGGGCTGGGGTGTGACTCGGGGGTGGGTGTCGGGGGGGGGGGTCTCTGTGAGTATGAAAGACAAGTGACTGGGCACCTGCTGCACACCAGCCCCTCCTGTGCTGACGCACCTGTTGCCCACCCCCAGCACGGGCAAGCCCAGGCAGCCGTACTTGGCCCAGCGAGAGGGCATTTCAACTCCGGACTTAAGGGAGACCCAGAGGGGTTATTTGAGAATAATTGAAGCTGCTCCATGAAAACTGTATGCAGTTTACTACAGAATCAACTTACACATATATATATCTGTGTGTTATGTATGCTGTACACATGTGTGTGCAGATGCAGATATATATGTGTATGAATGTGTTGTGTATGATAAATACGTGTGTATATGTACACACACGAGTAATATATATATTTAAGGTCAATAGCTTTTATTTTACTTTTGGTATATAAGGTAGATACTAAGATAATGGGGTTTTGTATTCCCTTTTATTTTGGCACCCTGACCAATAATAACATTTAAAAAAAGATGAGGGAATTTGACAAGAGATATAACTCTTTTTTAAATCTTTTTTTATTTAATTTTTTTTATTTCAGCATATTACTGGGGTACAAATATTTGCACACGAGTAATATATGTACATATCGTACACAACACATTCATACACATATGCACACACACATATGTATTGTATACAGCACATCACATCATGCACGTGTATCTGTACATGTATCATAACACACCCTCAGCATCATTTTTCTCCCTGGGGCAGTGCCGTGCCTGGCTGTGCATTGCTGCTCCTCAGGCCTCCCCACGGCACCCCAAGGAGCAGCCGTGGCCCCCCATGGCATCTGTGACGTGGCACACTCTTCCTCCCACTGCAGAGTCTGCACCTCTTTGCAGGAGCTTCTGGCTCATGCACTACATGGAGTCACGACCAGCTGTAATTCTAAGTCTCAAGCAACTCTGCAAAGATTGTACACAGCCTCCTGTTACCTGTCCTCTCTGTGCTGATCACCTCCTCAGTCGAGATAGATAGGACCATACACGGTGACTTGATTTTGGCAGGAGAGAAACAAGCCCAGCGTGAGCTGTAGCATAGAAATCCCTCCACTGTGTGTGTGCGGGGGCCATCACTGCTGGGCACACCTCTCCAACAGCCAGAGTGGCAGGCCAGGGCCTTGTTAGCTCACCTCCCACCCTGAATCACACCCAGGGGTGGTGTTCTAAATGCTTGGCAGCCAGGATGGCTGGACCCAACCCACCGAAAGGACGACATGCCAGTCAGAGGAGTGAACCAGTGGGTCCTGGCTGAGCTGACTGGACCTCCCCACGGGACACTTGTCCATTCACCCTTCTGGAAACCCATCTGTCAGCCCACCCCCTCACCCCCTCGCCCCCAGGCATTAATTAAGCACTGTTTAACAGGTACACATTTGCTCTACTGTACCAGACTACGTACAGCCTCATGTTTCCTCACTTGTTGGAATCAATTAGATCTGCCTCCATGGGAATTGCTAGAAAATTCAGTGTTGGTCATATTTGAAGTGGGGCTCAAGTTATCACCCCTAGGATTTTTTAAAAGTCCTGGGGAGGTTATGCAGACCAGGATGCTGTGGAAGGGCCTCCATCTTGTACTAACAAGGGTACTGCCCAAGCCGATACTTAACGTCCAGTAGCAGCCGGTAGCTCTGCTATGCGCAGGCTGAGCACTGAGCCCCGCCCCGTGGACAGGCTGGTCCCAGGCTCCAGACATCCCCCACATCTCTGACCCTCCCAAAGCCTACAGCCCCCCATTTCCATTTGCTGGACTCCCATCCTCATTCTCAGTCCTTCAAACTGTCCTCACAGACCAGCTCCTTTCTTCGCTAGGCAAGGCCTTGGAATACCACGTCTTTTAATGTGAGCCCGGACAGACAGCATCCCGGTTTTGTCTAGCTGCCTGAGCAGGGAAGGCACATGGCCCTCATTCCTGCTGATGACCTTTCACACAGGAGTTCCACTCTCAGACAGCCATAGGGCAGCCAGTCGTGTCACTTGCTGCTGCACCTGGTGTGAGGCAGTAAGCATGGTGATTGTGGCCGGCTGGTAAGTACAGGCCCTGCCCAAAGTCACTGAAACGCAACTTCTTAAGAATTGTCCCAGGTTCAACAAAACCCATTTGTGGACGAAATGGAGTACATAGACTACATTTTACACGCCTGGCTTACAGGAACATGAGACGTGGCGCATGTTCCCTGCACGTTACCCTCCACAGCTGCGTGGGAGATTTGCCACTTTTCTCTGTCTCCAACCTCAGCCCCAGGACCACCCCCCCCCCAGCTCTGGGCCCCAGTAACGCTGCGAATGCATCTCCTCTGCCTTGCAGTTAGCCCCGGTTCAGTTTCAGTTCCCAAGATACCTTTTCTGGCCCTTCTTTCCTTCTTTTAAATTTAATTTTTATTTTTAAGTGACAAATAATAATTGAATGTATTTGCGGAGTAAAACATGATTTCTCAATGCATGCATACCTTGTGGAATGAACAAATCAGGGTAATTAACATATCTATCACTTTATATACTTATCATTTCACTGTTGTGAGAACATTTAAAATCTACTCTTTAGTAATTTTTAAATGTAAAATACAATACCTTATTATTAATCATAGTCATCTTTATGTGCAATAGATCCCCAAAAGTTATTCTTCCTGTCTAACTGAAACTTTAGACCCTTTGACCAACATCCCCCCGGCCCCCGGAGAAAATACCTAGGAGAAAACACCTGGAAGTCACACAGCAGATAAGGGGCTCTTATCTAAAATATATCAGTAACCTGAACTACTCAGTAACAAGAAAACAAATAACCCTATTAAAAATGGGAAAAGGACCAGAATAGGCGTTTCTCAAAAGAAGACTTACAAATGGCTAATAGACATATGAAAAATGCTCAACATCACTGATCATCAGGGAAATGCCAGCAACCACAATGAGGTATCACCTCACACCTGGTAGAATGGCTGCTTTCAAAAAGACAAAAGATAACAAGTATTGGTGACAATGTGGAGAAACAAAGAACCCTTGTACACTGTCGGTGTGAATGTAAATTAGTACAAGCATTTTGGAGAACAGTATGGCGGTTCCTCAAAAAACTCAAAATAGAGCTACCATGTGATCCAGCAATCCCACCGGCGGGAATATGTGCAAAGGATTTGAACTCAGTATGTTGACGACATGCCTGCCCTTCCGTGTTCACTGCAGCACTATTCACAGTAGCCAAGACGTGGAACCCACCTAAGTGTCCATGAAACGGCGAATGGATTAAAAATGTTGGTGTATAGACACAGTGGAACCATCCAGCCTTGGAAAAGGAAGTTCTGTCATTTGTGACGTGAGTGAACTGGGGGGACCTTATGTTAAGTAAAGTAAGCAAGGCACAGAAAAGCCAATATCACATGATCCTAATAATATGTGGAATCTTAAAAAGTTGAACTCAGAGTTTTAAAAAATTAGGAGCAAGACACAGAGGTCATAGCAGCAAAGCGCAGTCCCATCGTGTGGAGTGAAGGTCTCATGGGAGGCTCATTGCTTTCCTCAAAGCTCAGGCATGCTGCAAAGGCGGGTTGGTCTGGGGACAGGAAAAGGTGACAGGTGCGGGTGTGAGTTAGAGCACCCTAAGGTCTGACCATGGGGTGCAATCTGCCACCAGGTGGTGGTGAGGCGCCGTGCAGTGCCCCGTGCAGGCCCCTGGGAGCAGCAGGTTTGCCACGCTGCCCGCTGGGCTGCCAAAGGCAGGAACAGCAAGATTCTCCCCGAGGACCGACAGCTCCCTGAGGCAGCAGAGGCCCCGCAGCAGGCAGATGGCCCCTCCGCACCAGGAGTTTGAAGCCAGTTGGTAACGAGGTTGTTCGCAAAAGCGTAACCGGGGACTCTGTCAGAGAATGAGGCAGTGTCCTGGGGCTGGGCACTGAGGGAGAGGTCACTATCCTCAGGCTGCAAGGGGTGAGGACGGGCTGGCGTGGAGTGGAGAGGGCGTCCTCGCGCCGACGCTGGGAGAGGGGTGCAGCCACCCCGTCATCGCTGCCCTCCCTCCACCCCACGGCCCCAGCGCCGGAGTCGCCCTCTTGCCTGCTGCGCTGGTGGAATGCAGAGGCCGGCACAGCCTCCTCGGCGGCGGTTTGGGTCTGGCCCTGGGCAGGGTGCGGCTGAAGGGCAGCAGGGTTTTCAGGTGAGGACCCTGCGCCCAGCCAGACCGGAGCCCCCGGCATCGCTCGCCCTGGACCGTCCTGGGCAGCCGCTGCGGGCGAGCTGGGTGCGCCCCATTACCGCCGGGTGCGCGACGCGGCCCCGGGATTGAGCGCGCTCCGCCGCCAGATCCGAGCCTTTCTGGGACCCCAGCTGGGAGGCTCGCAGAGGGTCATCCAGGAACTGTACGGACAGAAACTAGGCTGCGTGCGCACGCCCCCACACACGCACTGTCACACGCACACGGTCACACACACGTGCACGGTCACACGCACACCAGTGCACACACATCCACACATGCGCACAGTCACACACACGCCCACACACGTGCACGGTCACACGCACACGTGTGCTCACCCGCACCCCGGCCTGTGGGAGGCCCCCACGAATGCGCCCCAGCCCTGTCTCCCCGGCAGGACTTCGCCCCCGCAACTCTCCCAACAGACTCTTCCACCGAGGCCGCCAGCTCTTCTGCTCGTTCCCTGCTGTTCCCTCGGCGATCTCACCTGCTCTCCACCCACACCTGTGGCTCTGCTCCTCCCTTGTCCCGGACGCCCTTCGTCCACGAGACGTCATCAGCAGCGCGAGGCGGTTCCCGAAGCTGCTGGCTGCCTCCGTTAGTTACAGATGTTTATTTTTGCAGGGAGGGCTCCTGCAGAAACCACGTGTGAGCCAACTGTGTCACTCAAATTCACTTCCCCCTGAGCACCTCGTGTGATCTTAAAGATGCTTGTTTTGATTTTAATAGACTTTTAAGGCAGAGACGCTGCCTGCAGCGCTGCATCCCTGCTGGAGCCGTAGGATTTGCCAGGCCAGTCGGCCTGCGGGCCTCGGGTCAGGACGCGACCCAGCGAAGTTCCAGGGCGATTGAACTGCTCTTTCCAATAACTAGATGCATCAATCTCTGATGATTGGTTTTCCAATACCAACTAATTTAAAAAATTATATCTGAAAAGATAATTTAGGAAAATCCTATTTAATATTGCTTGTTTACTTTTTTGAAGACAAAGGATTTCACCCTTTCTAGATAGGTTGAAATTACTCTTTTAACTATTTAATATTATGACAAACTGGATTTTCTATCTTTAATTTCTTCTATCTATCCTGCACACTACTACCCTATCCACTTTCCTGGACTTTTTAAGTTAAAAAATATGATTTTATTTTGAAAATGATAGCTATCCATTATAGAACCCCCCCAAAATAAAAGTAAGAACAATAGAGTTTTAAAAAAATTGTTATGGGTACATAATAGTTGTATATCTTTTATAGGGTATCTGTGATATTTTGATACAGGCATATAATGTGAATTAATCAAATCAAGGTACGGGGGGAATCCATCACCTCAGGCATGTATGATTTCTTTGTGTTAGGAACATTCCAATTCCACTCTTCTAGCTATTAATATTTTAAAGTATACCCTAACTTATTGTTGATTATAGTCACTTTGTTGTGTTATCAAACATAGTTTATTCTATCTAACTATCTAACTATATATTTGCATCCATTAACCATCCCCACTTTATTCCCCCTCCCCAGTACCCTTCCCATCCTTTGGTAACCAGCATTCTACTCTCTGTCTCCATGAGATCAATTGTTTTTAATCTTTAGCTCCCACATATGAGTGAGAACGTGAGATTTGTCTTTCTGTGCTTGGCTTATTTCACTTACATGTTCTCCAGTTCCATCCATGTTGCTGCAAATGGAAGGATTTCATTCCTTTTTGTGGCTATGTAATATTCCATTGTGTATATGTTCCACAGTTCCTTTATCCATTCATCCGTGGATGGACACTTAGGTTGATTCCAAATCTTGGCCATTGTGAATAGTGCTGCAGTAAACATGGGGTGCAGACATGTTTTCAATATACTGTATTCCCCACCTTTGGATATACACCCAGCAGAGGGGTTGCTGGGTCACATGGTAGTTCTATTTCCAGTTTTTTGAGGCACCTTCATCGTGTTCTCCATAGTGGCGGCACTAGTTTGTGTTCCCACCAACAGTGTAAAAGGGTTATCCTTTCTCCACATCCTCGCCAGCATTTGTTTGGAACAATAGAGTTTTAAAAATCACCCATAACCTTCATATTCAGAGATCATATCTGTAAAAAACCCTGCTAGTCAATTTCCATAGGCAATGGTCACATGTTTAGTTTGCTGGTTTGTTCGGAAAGTATGAGATACTTTCTTTCTTGTCACTTCTTTTCCAAAATCCCTAAATTGGTGTCTCAAGACCTTATTTCTCCTCTGTCCGTCCCAGCCATTGAGAATCTGACCCCAACCCAGCATAACTCTCTGGCCTTGTCTCCAGCATATGTATGTGCTCCAGCTCCAGGGCCTCATGCTCTCATCCATCCATTCATTCATTCATTCAACACATGTTTACAAGTACCTACTATGTGCCAGAATCTGTTCAAGAAGCTGGGCATTTAGCAGTGAACAAGGCAGACAAAAACCACTGCTCTCACGGAGCTTATATTCCACCATGCGGCAATAAGCAGGCAAACAGATAAATACAGAACAAGATTTTAGGTGGTGATTCATACTGTAAAACAGGGGAAGGGTTGGAAAGAGACAGAACAGAGACTGGCTTTTTACCATGTGGTCATCCAAAAGGCAGGCTGATGTGTGGCAAGTGAGCAGGGTCCTGAATGAAGTAAGGGAGTGATTCCCAACAGTTTTGTGGAGGGTCCTCTCCACTTTTATCTGTCTGTCATTTTAAAATTCAGCTCAAATTCTTTCTCTTCCAGGAAAGTATCTTATTCACTGCAGCCCACATCCGTATCTCTTCAGAACAGCTACCTTCTTTACTCTCCTTTAGTTTGTACATTTACCCTGTGTTACAACTTCTCTTTTTGTTGTTTTATTTCCCCAACAAAGGTAATGTTAAGTACAAGACTGTGCTTGGGCTTCTGTGCACCACCTTGCATGGCAGAGCACAGTCCCTGTGCGTGAACCAGGATCCTCGAGAGAGCTACACCAATGTTTGTTGTTTGAATGGAGTGCTGAGGCCACCCTCAAATCATTTTTGCAGGCTGCAATGTAAAAGATCTGTGTGGATAGGAGGAAACTACCTCAGCATAGCAAAAGCCATACATGAAAAGCTCACAGCTAACATTCTCAGTGGTAAAACACTAAAAGCTTTTTTTCCTAAGATCAAGAAAAAGACACTTTTACCACTTCTATTCAACATAGCTCTAGAAGTCCTAGCCAGAGAAAGAAATAAAGGGCATCCAAATTGGAAAGGAAGGAGTAAAATTTTCTCTTTTTGCAGATGACATGATTTACATGTAGAAAACCCTAAAGGCTCCACAAAAACTGTTGAAACTAATACATGAATTCAAATAAAGTGGCAGAAAATAAAATCAACAAAAAATCAGTTGCATTTCTATACTCTGATAATCAACAATCCAGATAGGAAATTCAGAAAACAATTCCATTTTCAATAGTATCAAAAAGAACAAACCCTTAATGAATATACTCAACCCAGGAGGCAAAAGACTTGTACACTGAAACCTACAAAACATCACTGAAAGAAAGAAGACACACACAAAAAAATGGAAAGATACTTGTGTTCATGGATTGGAAGACTAATATTGTTAAGATGTAAATGCTACCCCAAGTAATAGACATATTCAATGTAATCTCTATAAAAATAACAATGACCTTTAAAATTTTTTGAGGAAATAGAAAAACTCATTCTTAAATTCACTTGATCTTAGCTAAAAGTCCAAGAAGCAGTCATTTTTAAATTCACATGGAATCTTGAGGAACCCTGAATAGCCAAAATCATCTTGATAAGGAAGGACAAAGTTGGAGGACGCGTACTTCATGATTTCAAACCTTGCTACAAAGTTGCAGTAACCAGAACATTGTGGTACTGGCAACAAGACAGACTCCTGGGCCAATGAAATTAAGAGTAGAGAGCCTCGGAACAAATTCCCACATACATGGTCAAATGATTTTCAGCAATGGTGCCAAGACCATACAATGGGGAAAGGGCACTCTTTTCAACAAATGGTGCTGGGAAACTTGAATATTCACATGCAAGAAAATGAAGTTGGACCCTTACCTTACACCATATACAAAAATGGATCGATTGAATGGATTAAAGACCTAAATGTAAGAGCTAAAACTATAAAACTCTGCGAAGAAAACAGGGAAAATTCATGACACTGGATTTGGCAGTGATTTCCTGGATATGACACAAAGCATAGGCAATAGAAGTAAAAAATAGATAAATTGGACTACATCACAACTAAAAGATTCCATGTGACAAAGGCTAAAATCAACAGAGTGAAAAAGCAACCAACAGAATGGGAGAAAATATTTACAAATCATATATCTGATATGAGGTTAATATGTAAAATATATAAAGAACTCCTACAGCTTAACAAATAACCTGATTAAAAATGGGCAAAGGAATTAGTAGATATTTCTCTGGAGAAAATACATGAGTGGTCAGGAAGCATATGACAAGATGCTCAGCATCACCAATCACTGGGGATACAAACCCGAACCAAAAGAGATACCACCTCACACCCCTCAGGATGGCTTCTGTCAGAAAACCAGAAAATAAGCGTTGGTGAGGATGTGGGGAAATTGGAACCCGAAAACAATGTTGGTGAGCCTGTGAACTGGTGCAGCTGCATGGAAAAAAGCATGGTAGTTCCTCAAAAAATAAAACAGGATGGCCGTATGATCAGGCAGTTCCATTCTGGTTGTACACTCAAAGGCTATTTGCACATCCACATTCATGGCAGCACCATTCACAGTAGCCAAAAGGTGGAAGCAACAAAAGGGTCCATCAATAGATGAGTGTGTAAACCAAATACACATACAGTGGAATACTGCTCAGCCGTGAAGGGAAGGCATTTGGACACGCACTACAACATGGATGAATCCTGAGGACCTTATGATAAGTGAAAGAAGCCAATCACAACAAGAGGAATACTGTGTAATTTCACTTAGATGCTTTGGGTAGTCAAAATTTAGAGATAGAAAGTAGAATCATGGTTACCAGGGGCCCGGGTAATGGGGAAATAAAGAGTTTTTGTTTGATAGGTACAGGGTTTCAGTTTTGCAAGATGAAAAATTTCTTGGGATTGATTGCAGAGTACTGTAATGTAATTAACAACACTGAACTACATACTTAAAATGGTTAAGATGGCAAATTTGATATTGTATGTATTTTATAATTAAAAATTAAACCAAACAAAATGATCTGTGTGGCTAGAGCGGCAATTTTTCTGACTGACTCTATGTGCTAAGTCCTCAATGAGAGAACCACTGTGTGCTTCTGGATAATTTAAAGGGGAAGGCTGGGATGCTTTTGGAGGCAAGCAGCTCTGAGTTCAGATTCTACCATACCCTTTCCAAGCTGTGTGATCTTGCAGAAGTTGTTTAACCTCTCTCAGTTAAATTTCCTTATCTATAGGAAGAGGAGAATATTTTCCCAATGTATATGTAAAACTCTGAGTCCAGTACCTGCTGGGGAGTTAGGTGCCAATTAAGGAATGGGGAGGACGATGACGTGGCCTGGGAGACCGCGGGGGGGGGGGGGGACTTGTATGGGTTCCCTCCACTTTGTGTAGTCTTTTGCAAACAGTTTGTGTGATCCTCGCTGGGAAATTAATATTTAATATGACATTGTGGACCTCGCTGATGTATTTACTAAGAATGTAATCAATGCCTTCCTGTAAATGTTCACATTTGGTGTCTGTGCATTTCTTAATTAAAATTATCTGCAATTGGAATTCTCATGGAGGGTAAGGATTACAGATGAAAATGGCAGACAATAAAACTCACATATTAATTAAAGGAGTCATCTCAGTGAATTTAGGTCTTACCCTACACTCCCTACTCTTTCCCGGAGGACTCGTGCATGCTCAGAGAATCCCAGAATGTTTCTAGTGGCTGCCAAGTACCAGGTGGTGATTCCCAGTTGCCAGAATGCAGGCTTTCCCATGGGCTAATATCAAGGTCCGTTCATCCAGGAAGACTTGAAAAACTCAGCTTGTGGTTGTTTTGCTCCTCTCTTGACCATCATCACCTGTACTTTGATGGTTGGTGGTGGTCAGTGCAACAAAATTTCAATTAGCATGAGTCGACCAATGTTCACAACGTACAACGGGTTCTCTCCCAGTCACAGCTGTACTGGACACAGCATAGCCCCCACTTTCAAGGAGGAATATATACAATGGGAAGCAAAAATGGTATTTCTATTTTGGAAAAAATAGTCTATAATCAAGTAGTTAAGATTAACAAATATAAAAAATAAATAAGAGAATCGTATGACACATTGTACAACTTAAGCAGTCCAGGCTGGAAGTGCTTTGTGATGCCTGTCATTTTTGGGGGGACGGTATGACATAGCAGACACCTCATCATCATGTTCGATGGACCCCATCTCTGTTCATGTGGTCCTGGCATGGGAACTTAAGACTCCTGAACCTCAGTTCCTTTGTTTATCAGTTGAAGGTGGCAATAACTGGGATATAACATTTGTTAGGTTATGTATGTCTTCCTAGCACATAGTACACACTCGGTAAATAGGAAGCTATAATAAGTAGCATTGTGTTGTTCCTTCTAGGTATCGAGTCACCAACTAAGCCATTATTATGGGGAGAGCAACAATACCATTTAAAAACTAGCTATAGGTTTATACAGGGTGTAGGTAGTAGATACTTCAGGTCACCTAACATGCAGTAAAATTATGCATATTTAGGCCAGGCGTGGTAGCTCACACCTGTAATCCTAGCACTCTGGGAGGCCGAGGCAGGAGGATTTCTTGAGCACAGGAGTTTGAGACCAGCCTACGCAAGAACAAGCCCCATCTCTACAGAAAAATAGAAAAATCAGGGGGGCATGGTGGTGCATACCTATAGTCCCTGAGCTACTGGGGAGGCTGAGGCAGGAGGATCACTTGAGCTAGGAGTTTGAGGTTACAGTGAGCTCAACTGCACTCTAGCCTGGGCAACAGAGACCTTGTCTCAAAAAAAAAAAATTATGCTTATTCTACAAAGGACACCTTAAAATAACATTGGGAATTGATGCAAGTAGTTATAATAGTTGTGCAAACATGTAAATCTAATGTAAAAATGATTTAAAATAAATAAAACAGCAAATACATTCTTTAAAAACACCTTTTTGATGAAACGTCACCTGTTATTAATTATTGCTTGACTTAATCTGCCCCAAATTTTGATTTAAGATTTTGTTCATTGTTCGTCTGATTTTTAGCCATTTTTTTCCATGTTCTTGGTACTTTTCTGAAGAATGTGCTTTTTTGAACATGGAGATGTTTTTTCCCACAAAGTTGCATGCATTTTTTTCCAAAATTGCATTTTATGAAAAATAAAACTGAAATTGCTTTCAATAGCAACAGCCCTCTGTTCTTGCCCCACACGAGTGGGTCCCAGTGTGGCTGGCCACACTCAAAATTTCCAAACATCATGAAAATAAACCCAATGCACCACCCAGCTCCCACTGAGAAATGACGATTTTACCGAGCAGTGAGCGAACATCCCGGGCCGAACCGCAGCGGAGACAGAGCAAACCCCCGCCTTTCGCTGCTTTTCCATCCTCTCCCCACACCGGTGCGCGAAGCTGCCTCTCACTGTGCCTGCTCCTCTCGCCAGCTCCGGTGCCCCACAGCTTCGGCTGCGGCCCGGCAGTCTCCGCTGCTTGCCCAGGGAGCAGAGACACCACCCACCGGCCATCAGGTGGGTCCTGGTGTTACCTAAAGTTCACCACGTGTCCCCGAGGCCTCATCAGAACAACGAGGACAAGTGGTTTGAGGAGAAAGAAAGGCAGTTGATTAATTCGCCACAAAGGAGAGGACGGAGACTCTCATCTTACAGTGCCATCGTCCCGTCTACAGGCAGAAACACAAAGCTTTCAACTGGGGCTTTCAGCTTCGGGCTGTTGCTGTTTCACTGCAGCCGATGGTCCTGATGGACCCCATCTCCAGAGAAGATGATCTCTCGACCTCCTCACGGACAGTTCCTTTGAGCCATCGCCTGTGGTAGAAAGAACAAAGGACACTCCCTTCCCCTCCCACTACTGGCCTCGGGCAGGGATGCAGGTTTCAATTCCCAAAAAGAGGTTGGGGGGCGGTTAAAGAGACAGCTCTTAAGATAGGCTCGCCCTTTCTCAGCCGCTCCACGGCGCACGCGCACACTCCCAGCGCCAAACAGCGGCAGCTTTGCTGTTCTAATCCGTTTCATCCTTGAGTGTGTGTCATGGGAGCTCAGGTGGGGTTTGGGTGGAGACTGCACCCCCAAAATTTCCTTAGTTCCCAAGTTTGTTTGACAAGTGAGAGAAATGCAGTATTTGTCAACCCATGCAGTCTCTCTCATGGGGATGAGTTTTGATTAAAAAAAATAAAATTTCTGTCCCAATTGTCATATGTAAAAACTGTGTCAGTTAGTTCCTCTGGGGGACAGGGAGCCCAGCAGGGGCAGAGTCTTTCCCTCCCTGCCCACCCGCACAGCTTGCAGAGCTGCGTGGTGAGAGGCCCCGCGGTCAAGGCAGACGCAGCATCAGGCTCTCTCGCGCCAGCCACCCCTCCAACCTCCGCCGCCACGGCTGCTGTCATAGCTACTGCTCCTGGTGCAGCATAAATACGCCCCGAACTAAGTGAAATGATGGTCGGTTTGTGGGCCTTTGCTAACCTGGTGCCTTGAATGCAGGAAGGAGTATCATTGGCCTCGAAACTTCCATATTTGCGCACTGGGTGCTTGTTCTGCCAATAGTTAGCGCAGCCAAGCCCCAAGGCAGGAGTGGAGATAATCACGCCTCCTGGGAGAGCTGAGCCCGAGCCTTGCCTCGGGACCACGAGTCAGCACTGGCTGCGAGTGGCTTTAACACCAGCCTCTCCCCAAGGCCCCCACTAAACACTGGAGCCTGGTGGAGGCGGGGGCTGCAAGAGGGTCTGGCCCACAGCCACCCAGCAGGCTGAAAGTATGTGCCCCAGAGTGGTCCTCAGAGGAGCATGAATAAAGATGAAGCCCAAAGACCACCTCCTCCGTGACAAGCCTGCAACGCCTGTCACACACATCTTTCAACCCCCACGCCCCCACCCGTGGTGTGAAAGGCCTCCTGTGACACATTTCTTTTAGTCTAGAGGGTGCCTGGGGAGTGTGACAGGTGGCAAAATCTAAGAATAGCCTCATTTACCTTCTAAAACACTGTGGGAAGGGCCCAGCAGGGAATGCCCGAACTGAGACATTATTATCATCAATTACAGTGACACTTTCCGGCAGTACGACTCTTTGTGATATTTCAAAGCATGTTAGCATCTGCTCTTTTGTTCGGCTCCCCCCAGATCTCTTTGCAAGACAAGGGCTCTGACCCCACCCCTGGCAGGGGAGGGGTGGGACACTGACTTCACAGGCTGGCCCAAGGCCACACAGGAAGTGGCCTCAATAGGCCTGGTCCCCTTGGTGCCACATGACGCATGGCAGAGCCTGTCGGCAAGGAATAAGAGCGGCAAGAAAGGGGGTCTGACGCTGGTGCATGCCTGGTGGCCGTCCTTCACCTGGAGGAGCTGAGGCAGGGCCACAAAGGAAGGCAGCCTCGCCAGGGCTTGCAGCTTGTGAGTTCTCATCGCCGAGGGTCTGTGACGGCTCACAAGGTGAAAACATATCCCAAGAGCTTTAATGACATTCACGTCGTTTTACCCAGTCACTACCTTTCTGAGAATGTGTCCACAGCAGAGCAGAGAGAGGATGGTCTTAAACTTCTGAGCTGTTGGGGTTCAAGTCCTGGCCCTGCCATTCACTGGTGGCATCACCTGGAAAGTCAGCTGCCTCCTCTCACCGCCTACTCCCTTGTCTGTGGAATGGGAGGACAGCCCAGGGGACCGTGCGGGACCACACAGCCATTCTGTGAACAGCAACCAGTGTTATGAATGCAGAAAAACCACACTCACTAAGGTGCTTGTCACAGATTTACTCAAAGAGTAAAAAAAATAACAACAATTAAATGGTGAAAAAGATAGGGAGACATCATTCCAGAAATTTAAGAGTTTAATCAACAGAGGATGTTTCGCACGGCTACCACAATAGTGGTGAGCTTCAAAGACCGAGAAGCCCGTCCTGCTGGTGGCCAGCCAGCTAACTGCATCCCCATGAGAAAGGTCAGAGGATGCAGGGGTCAAGCCATCCCAGCCGCAGTGGCCAGAGGCAGAGGACCCTGACAGCCACCCTCCTGACCTCAAATATTTATAAGTGAGGAGGCCTACGCCCCAGACAGAGAGAGACCCTAATAAGAGAATGAAAACACAAGCTATAGACTGGGAGAAAATATTTGTAAACTCACATCTAACAGAAGACTAGTCTTTAGAATATAGTAATATAAAGAACTCTCAAAACTCAACAGTAATGGAACAATCAATTAGAAAATGGACAAACGACATGAGCAGATATTTCACAAAAGAAGCTCTACCTGTACAGGTGGCAAATAAGCACATGAAAAGATGTTTAGCATTATTATCCACAAGTGAAATGCAAATTAAGACCACAGTGAGAAATCACTAAACACCTCTATGAGTGGATAAAATTTAAAATAGGTGACTGGAGTAGTGGTGAGGATTCAGAGGAACTGGGTCTCGGGCACGTTGCTGGTGGAAGTGTGAAATGGCGCAGCCACTCAGGAAATCAGCTTGTCAGTTCCTTAGAAAATTCAACATGCAGCCTATGACCCAGCAGTTGTACTCCTGGGCTTCTGTTAAGCAAAATGAAAACTCATGTTCACACACATTTCTGTTCATGATTATTTGTAGCAGCTTTATTTGTAAGAGCCTAAAACTGGAAACTACTTAGATGCGAATGGTTAAACAAACCGTTACATTCATACCATGGAATGCTGCGCATTAATAAAAAGGAGCCAACTCGATGTGTGAAAAAACCTGGACGAGTGTCTAGAAAGTTAAGGTGAAAGAAAAAGCTAATCGCAAAATGTTACACACTATATGATCCCATTTGCAGAACATTATTGAAATGATACATTATAGAAACGGGGAACAGATTACCGGTTGCAGCAATTCAGGATGAGGGTGGGAGCAGGAGGGAGGGGTGTGTGGTTGAAAAGAACAACATAAGGAAGCCTTGTGGTGACAGAATTGACTGTACCACTGTCACTTTCTTGATTGAGATATTGTACTAAAGTTTTTTTTTGTGAAAACTAGGTGATAGGTACATAGGATCTCTCACAACTGCATATTAATCTATTAATACAATTATTTCAAAATGAAAAACTTACTTTAAAAACAAGGTATTTGTTGAACCTGAAAAAAGAATAAGTTGCATATTTGTCACTCTTTATCTCCAAGGTGAGTGACGTTTTGGAAACACGTGTCATGTGCTGGAAGAGCACATGAAGAGAAAAGCTGGACTGAGACTCCACTGTCAGCCTCATCTGAGCTTCCGAGTCTGCTGGTCGGCCCAGACCCAGGGAAACAGAGAGCCCTGTGAAAAAAAGTGCCCAGCATAGTCTCCATCCTTGATATTCTCAAGCCCTGTTGCACCAAATGCCAGAAAGGCACTTTAGAAAATGCTGCGCAGGGTGCATCCAACAGATTGTGGCATTGCCTGGAAGGCATGTTCTGCTGCCCTGTGCTTGGCTTGGCACCTCATCTAGAAGAGAGCAAAGTCCACCCTCCTGTATGACAACAGGTGGCATTCAGCTTGGGGGTGAGGGTGTGAGGGCACCCATGGGGCCCTAGAGATATGGGGAGAGGGTCTGACTTGCAGGGTGTTCACTGCTCCATGGAGATAGAGAGACGGACTCCTAGGAGACCACGTAGAGACTGACACATAGGAACAGAGAGGAGATGGGGCATATGCCTCCCAGCCCCAAGGAACAGGGAATGGGGTATGAACCCCACTGCCAACAGAGAGGGACAGGGTCATGCACTGCGCCAGAGGGGATGGGGCACTCAGTCCTTGGCCCTGAGGGGGAGGGGAAGGGCCACACTCCCCTGGCTATACCAGGGGGAGAGGGAGCACGCATCATGAGGTCCTGAGTTACAGAGGGTGGGGCATGCCATAAGGTCTTGCCCAGGAAGGAGAGAGAGACAGGAGGGCGGGATGGGAGGGAACCAGTTGGAATAGAATCTATTTAGGTAATGTGGGGTAGGGATTAAATGCAACAATAAGACTCTCATGTGCTCCTGGATCGCCCCATGAACAGATGTTAAGTGTGAGAAGTGGCTGTGTGTGCTGTGCCCTAAACAGCTCCCAGACAATGGGAACAGTGGCTTCTGTTCTCCCTGTTTTGCATCCGGCCCCATGCTGCCCACCCTGCTCGGGTCCCGGCTCTGGGGGCTGCACTGGGGGGAGGGACATCCCCAGGTCTCACAGTGAGTTCCGTCCTGGGTGCATGAGATCCATGTTTGTGCTGCGCCCAGCCCCGCCAGGCTCTGCAATGATGGCTCACACCCGCTACCCACGCTGGACCTCCTGAACCACAATCTCTCAAAACACATGGGGTGTTTTATTTTATTTTTTAAAACCTACCAGGTTATCCTAATGCAAAAGTAAACTGGGGAGCCATACAGTGATGGAGAACCACCCTGGAGTTCACTGTAAATCTGATAAAAAACACGTGCTAGGACAGAAGTATTTCTCTGGGCTGTTACCTGGCATGAGGTCTCCCAGGACGTAGACCCCGTCCACCAAACGACCCGTGCAGAAGCCATGTTCCGAAACAGGGATGGCCCCTGACGATGGACAGCCTCCTCAGGCGCTGTGCTGGGAGCTCTACGTTCACTCATTAGCTGACTTAACCTTCACGTTAACCCTGGGAGTTAGATAATATTGTTCCTACTCTACAGACAAGGAGACTGAGGCTCAGGCAGCATGAAAAACTTTCTAGAATGAGATGCAAACCCAGGCCTGTCTCGCCCCCATCCGGCGCTCTTTCCACGGAAGTGCCCTGCCTGCGCTGGGACGCCGGACGCCAGGGGAGCTGGGCTGTGAGGCGCCTTCTCTGCAGAAGCTGCCAAGTGATGGACAAAGACAGGCCTAGAGCACGTGGAACTATTAGAGGACAATTGAGTGTGAATCGATGTGGTATTGATTCATGAACCAATGGGGACAAACAGCATATAATCGTGTCCACATGGCTGATCTGTCAGGATGTCTTGTGCTAATGTAAGTGGCTGTGCCCTCTCCACACGGTAAAATGACCAGGAAGCTTCCTTAGCTTGACAAGCCATCTCGCTGTGTGGACACTGGTCTCCACGAATGAGAAATGTAGGGCATGTCCCCCATCTCTATCCCCAGGTGGAGACGTGTCCCTGCGGGCTGCGGCGTGCTCTCCCACCTGCTCTTAGGGAGGCTGGTGACAGCCACAGAGCAGGCTGCCTGCTGAAGACACGGGGTGGGGAGGTGGGGGGCGACAGCTCCAGTTTGTGCTGGAGCCCCAGTCAATAGCTGAGGTTAGTTTGTAGATGACACCACAAGTCCGTGGTATTTGAGGCAGGAGAAGAGGAAAGAACATCGGCCTTACACGCACTGTTGTTTCTGAAGCATTTCCCCCAAATAGTGTTTTATACCTTGACAGATAAGGAAACCAGAAAGCGGCCCTTGACAAGCATGTCAAGGAAAGGAGAGAGAGGGGGGACCGCCGGCCAGATCACAAGTCGCCTCCCGGAAGACGCGCTTCTCCCTGGTCTGTCGCGGGGAGAGAAGGACTGTCCCTTCTCCGGCAGTTGCATCCGCGGGCCTCGCCGTCTGCCGCGTTCAGCTAAAAACTGTCAGGCACGCTTTCAGTTTGATTGGCTTACACAACAGTTCTCACATAAGGAAAACTTATATTCTATGTGATAGCATTTAAAAACTATTCCCAATGGATCTCACATAAAACCAACATATATTATCTCTGTAATGTAGAAGTGAAAAAAGATCTATTCTTCCACCTATTTAACTCAAAGCACACCTGAACTACCTTCCACCAAAATATTCAGATGAAAAATGTTTAAGTCAGAACGACGTTCAGAGTTCGCCAAACACCGTCAGTGGCCCCTGACCCCAGACAACTTCGCATTCGCGCTGCTGGTTATTTGAGGCAGTCCCCGCGGTGGTGGTCCTTTCCCCTCGCCGGCTGCCTGCTCTCGGCCCGGGCGTTGCCCAGGGGCTCTCAACACCTTCCCTCTGAAAGCAGCCCGGGTGCATCTTACATCAGCCCTGCCGGCTACCCTGTCCTCGTCTTTCCCGAATCCACCCACCCACAGCTCTCAGTGCTTGCCACACATGCCTTCATTTATGTTGTTGTTTTTTCCCATCTTTAATGTATTTGTTAACTTGCTACCAGCATGAAATAATCAACTTGTGTCAATTTGACTTCTTTTTTATTATTTCTAAAACGTTATTGATTGCTTCTTTTTTGTACTAACAGTATATAGGAAATATGAATAAATGAATATTTTTTGAATTGTTATCATGGCCTTGATCACTCATATACAATAAAGTCTCTGTAAAAAAACAAAACTAAACAAACTTATGTATACAAGGCCATTATAACATATATTTTTAAGTTTTTTAATTTTTTTATTTCAGCTTATTACATGGGTACAAATGTTTAGGTTATGTGTATTGCCTTTGCCCCACCCGAGTTAGAGCTTCAAGCATGTCCATCCCCCAGATGGTGCACACCGCACCCATTAGGTGTGAATACACCCATCCCCTCCCCCCTCTCACCTGCCCAACACCCGATGAATGTTACTACTATATGTGCATGTAAGTGTTTATCAGTTAGTACCAATTTGGTGGTGAGTACATGTGGTGCTTGTTTTTCCATTCTTGTGATACTTCACTTAGTAGAATGGGCTCCAGCTCTATCCAGGATAATACAAGAGGTGCTAGATCACCATTGTTTTTTGTGGCTGAGTAGGACTCCACAGTATACATATACCACATTTTATTAATCCACTCATGTATTGATGGGCACTTGGGCTGTTTACATTTCTTTGCGATTGTGAATTGTATTGCTATAAACATTTGAGTACAGATTTCTTTTTTATAGAATGTCTTTTTTTCCTCTGGATAGATGTCTAGTAATGGGATTGCTGGATCAAAGGGTAGTTCTACTTGTAGCTCTTTGAGGTATCTCCATTTTACTTTCCACAGAGGTTGTACTAGTTTGCAGTCCCACCAGCCATGTATGAGCGTTCCTATCTCTCCACATCCATGCCAATATTTATTGTTTTGGGACTTTTTGATAAAGGCTATTTTCACTAAAGATAAGTGATATAGCATTGTGGTTTTGATTTGCATTTCCCTGATGATTAGAGATGTTGAGCATTTTTTCATATGTTTGTTGGCCATTCTTCTGTCTTCCTTTGAAAAGTTTCTGTTCATGTCCTTTGCCCACTTTTTGATAGGATTGTTTGATTTTTTCTTGCTGATTTTCCTGAGTTCTATTAGATTCTAATTATCTGCCCTTTATCAGTTGTATAGCATGTGAATATTTTCTCCAATTCTGTAGGTTGTTGTTTGCTCTCATAATAGTTTCCTTGGCTGTGCATAAGCTTTTTAATTTGATCTGGCCCCATTTGTTTATTTTTGTTTTTGCTGTAATTGCCTTTGAGGTCTTCTTCATAAATTCTTTGTCTTGGCCAATGTCTGTAAGAGTTTTTCCACCATTTTCTTCTAGAATTAATTCTTATAGTTTCATGTGTTAAGTTTAAGTCTGTTATCCACCATGAGTTGATTTTTGTGACAGGTGAAAGGTGCAGATTCCATTTCAGTCTTCTACATGTGGCTATTCAATTTTCCCAGCACCATTTATTGAATAAGGATTCTTTTCCCCAGTGTATGTTTTTGTCTGCTTTGTTAAAGATTAGATGGTTATATGAGGATGGTTTTATATCTGGGTTCTCAGTTCTGTTCCATTGGTCTATGTCTCTGTTGTTGTGCTAGTACCATGCTGTTTTAGTTACTATAGCCTTGTAGTGTAGCTTGAAGTCTGGTAAATTGATGCTTCCCAATTTGATCTTTTGGCTTAAGATTGCTTTTGCTATATGGGGTCTTCTCTGGTTCCATACGAAGCATAGAATTATTTTTTCTAGATCTGTGAAAAATGATGTTGGTATTTTAATAGGGATTTCATTGAATCTGTAGATCACTTTGGGTAGTATAGACATTTCAACAATGTTGATTCTGCTGACCCATGAGCATTGTATGTTTTTCCACCTATTTATGTCCTTTGCCATTTCTTTATCAGTGTTTTGTAGTTCTCCCTTCTCTTTTACCTCCTTAATTAAATATATTCCTAGGTATTTTGTTTTCTTTGTTGCTATTGTGAAGGGTATTGAGGCTTTGATTTGGTTGTCAGTTTGACTGTTGTTGGTGTATAGGAATGCTACTGATTTCTGTACATTGGTTTTGTAACCTGAGACTGTGCTGAATTTGTTTATCAAATCTAGTAGTCTCATGGCAGAATCTTTGGGGTTTCTAGATATAAGATCATACCATCAGCAAAGAGATATAGTATGACCTCTTCTGCCCCCATTCGGATACCCTTCATTTGCTTCTCTTGTCTGATTGCTCTGGCTAGGACTTCCAGCACTATGTTGAATAGAAGCAGTGATAGAGGGCAACCTTGTCTGGTTCCAAGTTCCAAGTGGGAATGTTTTCAGTTTTTCTGCATTCAGTATGAGGTAGGCTGTGGGTTTGTCATATATGGCTCGTGTCATTTTTACGTATGTCCCATCTATGCCTATTTTGTTAAGCGTTCTTATCATAAAACAGTGTTGGATTTTGTCAAATGCTTTTTCTGCGTCTATTGGGAGGATTACATGGTCTCTGTTTTTGCTTCCATTTATGTGGTGAATTACATTTATATGTTTGTGTATGTTGAACCATCCCTGCATCTCTAGGATGAAACCCACTTGGTCGTGATGGATTATTTTTTTGATAAGCACCTGAATTCGGTTTGCTAGGATTTTTTGAGAATTTTTTCATCTATATTCATAAGCAATGTTGGCCTGTAAATGTTTTTGTTGTTGTTGCATCCTTTCCTGGTTTTGGTATCATGGTGAAGTTGGCTTCATAAAATGTGTTGGGGAGGGATTCTTTCCTTCTCGATGTCGTGGAATAATTTCTGCAGGATAGGACCCAGTTCATCTTTGTATGTCTGGTAAAATTCGGGTGTGAAGCCATCTGGTCCAGGACTTTTATTTTAGGAAGATTTTTTATTGCTGCTTCAATTTCGGTACTTGATATTGGTCTGTTGAGGAATTCTATTTCTTCCTGATTGAGCCTAGGAAGGCTGTGTGTTTCTAAGAATTTGTCCATTTCCTCCACATTTTCCAGTTTATGTGCATAGAGGTTTTTATAGTATTCAGAGATGATATTTTGTATTTCTGTGGTATTAGTTGTAATTTCTCCTTTTTCATTCCTGATGGAGCTGATTAGAGTCCTTTCTTTTCTGCTTCTTGTTAATCTAGCAAGAGGTATGTCAATTTTGTTTATTCTTATTTTTTTATTTTATTTTATTATTTTTTTTGAGGCAGAGTCTCACTCTGTTGCCCGGACTAGAGTGTTGTGGCATCAGCCTGGCTCACAGCAACCTCAAACTCCTGGACTCAAGCAATCTTACTGCCTCAGCCTCCCGGGTAGCTGGGACTGCAGGCATGCACCACCATGCCCAGCTCATTTTTTCTATATGTATTTTTATTTGTCCAGCTAATTTCTTTCTATTTTTAGTAGAGATGGGATCTTGCTCTTGCTCAGGCTGGTATCGAACACCTGAGCTCAAACAATCCACCCACCTCGGCCTCCCAGAGTGCTAGGATTACAGGCATGAGCCACCACACCTGGCCCAATTTCGTTTATTTTTTCAAAGAACAAACTTTTTGTTTTATTAATCTTCTGTATAGTTTTTTCTTATCTCTTTCATTTACTTCTGCTCAGGTCTTTGTTATTTCTTTTCTTCTGCTGGATTGGGGGTTGCTTTCCTCATCCTTTTCCAGTTCTTTCAGATTATTCATTAGATTGTTGATTTGTGATCTTTTTGTCTTTGGATGTAGGCATATATGGCTCTGAGTTTTCCTCTGAGCAATGCTTCATCTGTGTCCCAAAGATTTTGATAATTTTGTCTCCTTTATTATTTAGTTCAAGAAAATCTTTCAATTTCCATCTTGATCTCCTCCTTAATTCCATAATGGATCAGCAGAAGGTTGTTTAGTTTCCATGACTTTGCTTAGAGATGAGAGTTTCTGTTGGAGTTTATTTCTAATTTTATTCCACTGTGGTCTGAGAAGATGCATGGTATAATTTCTATTTTTTTAAATTTTTTGAGACATGCTTTGTGGCTTAGGATATGGTGAATCTTATCAAATATCCCATGAGCTGATTAGAAAGATATATATTCAGTGGTTTTTGAGTAGAATGTTCTGTCAATGTCAGTCAGGCCAATTTGTGCTAGAGTTCTGTTTATGATCATTGTTTCTTTGTTAATTTTCTGTTTGGGGGATCTGTCCTGTTCCGTTAGAGGGATATTAAAGTCTCTGGCTATTATGGTGTTGCTGTTTATCATTTTGTTTAGATCAAGTAGGATTTGCCTTATTAATCTTGGTGCACCTGAGTTAGGTGCATACATAGGATTGCTATGTGTTCTTATTTAATTATACCCTTCACCATTATATAGTTACCATGTTTGTCTTTCATTACTTTTATTGATTTGAAGATTAAGTTTTCTGAAATCAGAACTGCTATACACCAGCTTTCCTTTGCTTCTGTTTGCATGAAATATTGTTTTCTATCCCTTCATCTTGAGTATGAATGCTTCCTTGTGGGTTAGACGTGTTTCCTGAAGACAGCAGATACTTGGCTTGTGTATGTTTATCCATTCGGCCAGCCTATATCTCTTGAGTGGGGAGTTCAAGCCATTCACATTTATTGAGAGAACAGATATGTGGGGCAGATTTGTGTTCATTCTGTTGGGTAAAACTTCATTGCTATGTTTTCTCTCTTGAGCCATTGTGATATCTGGACTTTGGTCTTTAGCTTTTGAGTAGTTTTACATTTGTGAGTGTTTCTTGTGTTGGTCCATGTGCGACTCTGTTTTGAGTACTTCTTGGAGGGCTGGTCTTATCTTGGTGAATTCCCTCAGTCTTTGTTTATCTGAGAATGTTTTAATTTCTCCTTTGTATACAAAACTTAGCTTTGCAGGGTACAAGATTCTAGGCTGGGCATTATTCCATTTGAGAAGAGTGAGAATGGGGCCACAGTCTCCTCTGGGTAGTAAGGTTTAAGTTGAGAAGTCTGCAGTTAGTCTCATGGGTTTTCCTTTGTAGGTTACCTGCTTCTTTCATGTTACAGCTGGTAGGAGGGCCTCTTTCATGATTATTTTGGTCAGTCTCATGGCTATGTGTTGGGGTGTCTTCCTGTTTGCAATGAATCTCCCAGGGGTCCTTTTAGCTTCTTATGCCTGAATATCTATATTTTTAGCAAGGTCTGGGAAATTTTCTTCTATTATATCGTCAAATAGCTTATCCAACCCTTGTGTATTTTCTTCTTCACCCTCAGGGATCCCTATGATTCTCATGTTAGGCCTCTTCACATAGTCCCACATTTCTTGTAGGCTTTGCTCTTTTCTCTTATTACTCTGCTCTACCTCTGCAACTCACTTATTTAATTGAAAGGTGTCATCTTCAATCCTTGAGATTCTTTCTTCTGTTTGATCTCTCCTATTCATGAGGCTTCCCACTATGTTTTGTAATTCCTTGAATAAATTCTTTATTTCCAGAAGTTCTGTTTGATTTTTTTTTAATACTTCAATTTCTTTAGTGAATTTTTCTTCCAAGTCTTGAATTTTTTTTTTTTTTTTGTGGTTTCTTTGTGTTGGGTATCTATTTTCTCCTGCATATCATTGAGTTTTCTTATATCCATGTTCTAAATTCTGCTGACATTTTAATGTTATGAATTTGGTTGATATCCATTGCTGGAGAGCTGGTGTTCCCCTTTGGGGGTGTGCTTTCTGTTTGATTTTTCATACTTTCAGAGTTCTTTTGCTGATTCCTTCCCATCTAGATCAGCTGTTCCTTCTTACCTTTAGATTTTCATTTTGATAATGACATGCTTTGTTTAGTCTTTGAGCCAGTAGGTGATGTTTGTGAGTGAGATTCAACCACACCCTATATAATGAGTCAGTAGATGCAGTAAAAGGGTGTGCAAACTGACTTCCCTGTAAGTAGGTGGCTCTTGCTGGGAGGAGGAGGCTGCAGTATTGTTTTTGGGTCCTGTAACCAGCTCTTCTTCCTCTGGAGAGGCACTCTAGTGCCTCAGGTAGTGGTTGGGGTCCTTGGACTTCCAGTTGTGTCCTTATTCTCCACCTAAGCAGGGACAGGTGGGGGAGTGAGGCTGGGCTGGGCTGGGTTTGTGAGCCTGCCCTCAAGCTCCGAAAATGCTGTTATCAGGGGTCAAAAGTCTGTTTTCTCTTTCTGGGCAAAGATGCCAGGGAGGGGCTGAAATGGTCCCGCTCAGCTGAAAAGTCTGCTTATGGGGGTGCGGCTGTCTGAGACCTGTAGTCTGGAGCAGGCCTCACTCCTTTCCACCCTGCCCTATTCTGCAGTTCCTTCCAGGCCTTGGCCGGCATGCAGGACCTTAAGCCAGTGAATCTCCTCTGACTGTGATGTGGGCCAGGAGGTTCCTTGCCCAGGATCACAGCCTGAGCTGGGAGTGCGGCCGTCCTCTAGGCGAAGCGTTGCCCCCAGGGCATGTTGCAGCTGGGACCCACTCTCACCTGTCTCTGAAGGCACACTCACCTCAGTATACTGGTTCACACATATCCCTTCTGTGCCCCCGGGGCAATGTGATCGAGATCTGTGTGTGCAGAATCAGGCCCCAGAAATCAATCCCTGACCCTGCCAGGGAGAAAGTGCTGGTCTCAAGTCACCCATGGGGTGCCCAAGCTGGATCAATGTCTCTCAGCCTCGGGATTTGTCCCACTCTGCTGGAGTCACCAGGCAAGCAGTAGCTGGGAGGGCCGGTGGATAGGGAGCTCACAGTCCCAGTACACCTCAGTCTGCTGTAGGGCCCTGAAAAGAAAGGCGCCATTCATATGGATGCCACTGGGTGGTAGCTAAATTGTCTCTCTTGGAAGCTGCAGGTAGGAGAGGGGAAGGGGAGACTCAAGCAATATGGCATCTACCAATTGGCTCGTATCTGCGGGGAGTTGTCCCAAGGGTGCTGTGAGCCTGGTGTCCTGACCACAAGAGGCTCATCACTCAGTGCTGGCAGCCATCTCTGGGCTAGTGTTGGCAGGTCTCTCCAGCAGCTCAGGAGCCCACCCGCAGTCCGAGATGCAAGGGAGGGGAAATTTAACGGCTCCATCTACCCTTGTGGCTGGTCTCCACGCCTCTCTGGGTTTAGACCCTGCCGCAGCCTTTCTCCTTCCAGTTCTGCTCCACAACTTCTTGTTGTGGTAGTTGTGATGCCTGTAGTTTCAGGCACCTTTCCTTCCCACCCTCATCTGATCTATGTTTGTCTGCCTGTTTGTTTTTTTTCACTTTCATCTAAAATCCATCTTTCTCGCAGAGTCACTGTGGCTGGTGGTTTTCTTGTCCGGCATCTTGCCTCCCCCTCTCATCCCTTCATTTATTTTTCAGTCAGCTCATTTTTGGCTCAGTACCAGAAGGGATCATTGTCACAGTTGATTCTAATGTTCGCTGGGGCTGTTTTAATTCCTTCATTTCAATTAGTCTTGTCTCACACAGATGCTCCTTGACATATAATGGGATCACCTCCTGATAAACCTGTTATAAGTTAAAAATATCAAAAGTCAAAAATGCATTTAATACACCAAAGCTACTGAACATCACAGCTTAACCCAGCCTACCTTAAATGTGCCTAGAACACATGCATTAGCCGGCTGGGTACAATCATCTAACACAAAGCCTATTTTATACTAAAATATTGAATATCTCATGTAATTTTTTGAATACTGTACTGAAAGTGAAAAACAAAATGGTTGTGTGGGTGCTGGAAGTACAGTTTCCACTGAATGCGTGTGGCTCTCACGCCATCATATAGTCAAACCACTGTAAAGTTGAGCCATGATAGAAGTCTGGGACCGTCTGCTGTGTACTTTTGAAAATTATAAAATGGAATCACATTATGAGCACTGTCCCACACTTGTTCATCTCTACTTTATCAGCATATGTGTGTTGCTATCAGTTAAGGGAGCATGAGCTGCTGTAGCATGGAGACCCCACACGCAGTGGCTGTGTGCAACAGAGGTGATCTGCTGCTCGCATTAAGTCCCAAACAGATGCTCCTGACAGGTAAGCAGCTCTCCTCCTTATGCTGCCCCATCAACATGCTCCCTCCAAGGCCTCTGTGGTCATTGGCATCATGGTGGAGCATCCAGTCTGAGAGGTTTCCCAGGAGCCAGCCTTGAAGTTGAGTAGATCATGCTGCTTGTACTCCGTTGGTTAGATGCCTCACGTGGCTTCTCCTAACTGCAAAGACAGCTGGAAAATGTGGCCCAGCTCCACGCCTGGGAAAAAGAGAAGCTGCATTAGCTGTGCAGCCAGGAATTTGTAACAGTCTGCTTCTCTGGCTGTCAGATGCCCATGCCACCTTGGAAGAGTGAGCAGATATGATCTATTTTTAGAGAAAAGAGCTTTCGATGGGTCATCCAGTTATTGTATCCAACTCAAACAGTGCTCTCCATCAAGTCTAGATGGGTTTTCCGCAGCCCAACAACCTGTGAATTAAAAAGAGAAGTTATGTTCATCCCCCTCAATCCCTTGGAGGATGCCATGATGAAATAGGAATGGGATGACCACAATAAGAATTGTCTTAGGTCTCCAGCATTCAAACGCTGCTTGCAGACTATGTTCATGACCTCTTTGGCAATGTAGATCTCACAGAAACGTAATAGGTTTCTGATCTATTTGTCTCTAGTTAGTTCTGTGTGCCTTAAACATAGTGAAAATAATCCCTGAGACATAGTCTAAAGCCAGATTCTGTTTTGTTTCATTCTACTTCTTCGTGGCTGCCCTGCTTTCTCCACGGAGTTTATCGGAGTTGCAGGGCACGGGTGCCTGCTGCCCTTATCTGATCGTCACCTCAGTGCTGAGCTGAGGGGGCAAATGTCTTTGTGAACCTCTCTCAATCTTGTCTCTTATTTTTGCTGGTATAGAACCTATAGGGTTTTCTAAAATGTTGGAATCCCCAAATTTTTGAAGCTTCCTTACTCCCTTTCATTTTCTGCTTACAAACATACCAATTTTTTCCAGAGCTTATGTCTTCCTGATAATATTTGCTAAGAGTAGAAAGTGAAAGCAACACACTCTGTCTCCCACAGCCTCACCTGGTGCCACCTTCCACATTGTGGCTGCAAGCGACTCAGCCACACTCGCTGCTACAGTGAGCGGGGTCCCCTTTCCAGCAGCCCAGCGCCACAGGTTTTAGGTTTGTGGGGGATTTTAAAGTACCTCAGTTCAAGTTAAAATTTCAATTTCAGTTGATTCTATTGCTGTAACGGAACAACTTCGGAAATCTCGAACGTCCCTAGCAGACATTTGTTTCTTAGTCACACAGCATCCTCAATGAGAGCTCCCGTCAGGCAGGTGGCGCTCCACTAAGCATTGACCCAGCTTCTCTCCCTGGTCCTCACGTGGCTTCCTCGTCACCGCGATCCCCTGCGTCAGCTGAGGGTGGGGGCACTGTGGGGGCCACGCACTGGGTTGAGGTCACAGCAGGCACTGCTCCCTACCCGACTGCAGGAGGTGGGGATGTATCCTGGCCGCGTGTTCACGGAGAGCAAAAGCAAAACAAAACAGTCTGCCAGACATACTGCCTCGCTGGTTAACTAGTTTTTACTTTTCGAGTAACATGTATGCAGAGAACACATTCAAATGGGAGAAAAGGTATCCACTGGGAAATAAGGCTGCTTCCCAGAAACCTCCCTTGCCGAAGCATTCCTCCCAGCAGTTCCCGGAGGCCTGCTGGAGTCTGCGGATGTACATGCAAGCATACGTGAGGGCGAATGTAAATGTGGGTGCACGTGTGCAAATTTTCACATCCTCAAAGTGTCCTTTTCGCTCAGATCTTCTTCAGATTTGAAGCTGCATGATAGTCCATGATGGGCTCATGGACTTTCAATTTGCTCATTTTTTTAATACATGGTAAATACTGCAGTGAGCTTTCTTGAAGTACTGTTGTGACAACATCCACCGGGAAGTTCCTGGCACTATAGTCTGCGTTGTTAATTTCATTACTAAAGAGAGCCGTGGTCTCTTCTCTCTTCCTGCTTGGTCCTTGCAGCATCCCACCACAGGCCACCTGACACATGGGCTTCCTGTCCTTCAGCACGCAGAAGGGCTGAGGCCTGGACACTCCTCTAGAGCAGAGTGGGGTCCCAGCTTGGATGTGGTGAAACCCAGAGTCGGGCTGCTGCGCTAATTTAACAATCTTAACTAAGTTACTTCATAATAGGTGATATATGAACATGGTACCGAATTCTAATGCAACAAAAAGGTCAGTGGTGAAAGTAGGTTCCCCCATCCCTGCCCACAGCTGTCATCTCCACTTCCCCACACGGTCACTGGAGCCCTGGGGGTCTGTTCTGGGCATACGAAGGTCCCCCCACCTCCTACACGCACATCCCTTTCCTGACACCATTGGCAGCACACTTCTTTTTTTTTTTTTCTAAAATACGTCTTGGTAATTGTTACATACCAGAACACATTGCACTGCCTCAATTTTTTAGTGTAATGAAGAATTACCTTGTTTGGGTACACTAGTATTTATCTAACCAATCCTATATGGGTGTATTTTAGGTGTGTTTTATTTTCTTATTACAATCTAAATTGATTATTAAGCTGTACATATATCTTTCTATATATCTGCAAGATATCTGTAGATTAAATTTCTAGAATTGTAATTTCTGGACCAAAGGGTGTGTGTCTGTATTTAATTTTCATATAGATTGCTAATGGATCTCCACAGGATTGTATCAATTTACATATTCATATTTCCACAAATACCACTATTGCTGAGATCCCCTTCTATTTATACTGCGGGTCCTTGAACCACATTGTTTCATGCAATGTTGTTTTGTTATAATGTTGGAGAGGAAAAAGATCGATTCCTGGCTGGGCCACCGTCCAAGTGCAGTTTGCATGTTCTCCTCATGGCTACTCTGGCTATACTAGCTTCCTCCCACGTCCCCAAATGCGCAGGTTGGGTGAACTGTCGTGTCTACATGGTCCCAGTCTGAGTGTGTGTGTGTGTGTGTGTGTGCCCTGCAGTGGAAGGGTGTCTTGTCCAGGGTGGGTCCTGCCTTGTGCCCTGAGCAAAGAGTAGGCTCAGGCTACCTGCCACCCTGATCTGGACTATGTGGGTTGGAAAAGGAGTGCATGAATGAATACAAATTGTTGTAAAACAAAAATTCATGGAGTATACCAGTATCACATGAATGCATGGCAGTAAGCAGTGTGGCAGGAAAGTGCTCAGCGAGCCTGCCTTATTTGTGATTGTGTTGGAACCGATTGGTGAGAGGAGGTGGTCTTGCCAATGTTCACTTTGCAAACATTTATTCCCTGATTTAACCCACCACTATGACCACCATCACTCATTGATTCACCAAAAATTGGGTAAATAATGATCTTACTTATTTTTATTATTCTTTCCTAAATGTGTGTATAGCTCACATTTATTTCAATATTTAAAATTAGAAATGTTTGGGTCTTTATTTAGAAGTTTGGTCATGTTTTGGTGACCAGAAATATGCCATGGGAACTTAATCTTTGTTTGTATCAATTAGCCTGTGATAAAATTGCTTTCATCACATGTCGTTGCATTTACAGTTGCAGTTTCCAAGAACCTATCAATGACGTTAAGTGAGGACTTCCTGTATGTAGAATGTATACATATATATGTAAATTGTTCCCATTAATATAACCAAATGCGCTACCGTCCAACGGCATAATAAAAAGAAAGGCGAACTGTGCTCTGATTGAAAAACTTGTTTTTCACAGTGGTGTGTGTTAACAATTCTGATACTGGTAAAAATATGCACTGGAATTAAGCAATTAAGTAAATCATGGGGGATGGTGAGAGCCAGATTTCTTGCTGTGGGACTCGGAGGTTACTAGAAGAATCCACGTGTAATGGATTAAGGTTGGAGACATCAGTGTGAACTCATGTTTAGGTTAATATGGAAAGAGATAATTATATATGGAAATATGTATAGATATTGTATGTATTCATACAGGGGTTAGTATGCACACATGAATTTCCTTGTTTCCTCTCTTGTTCTGTGCAGAAGAAGTCCCAGCAGTCTATGTGACACTGACTCCAGAGAAATGGGGCTGTCCCCCCCACACACCTTAAATGTGGGCTGTGCACAGAGAGTGCCTTATGGGAGGGGCAGAGAGTAACTCGACAGTGGGAAAATCTGAAAGAAAATGGCGTTTTACCTGTGTGGTCCTCCTCCCCCCAGCCCACTACTCATGAGAAGAGCATCAGGCACAGCCCAGCTGAGGGCTTTTCCCAGAGCACCTGCTGCGGTGGGAACCTGTCCTCCCAGTTCCATGTGTGGGAAAGTTCATCCTCAAATCGCATGTTGATTCGGGGCGGGGTCTTTGGGCGGTAACCAGGATAGACAAGCCATCAGGGCGGTGCCCCTGTGATGGGACTGCCGCTTTGTGGGGAGAGGAAGAGAACCTGCCCTGACACGTGCCTCCTCACGCTCTCGCGTGCGATGCCTCCCGCGACATTGTGCTGCAGCAAGAAGGCCCTCGCCAGATGCCAGGCCCTCCGTCTTGGACTTCTCAGCCTTAGAAATGTAGGAAATACATTTATTTTCTTTACAAAGAAAGGACATTAGGTAAAACTCAGAAATCTGAATAAAGTGTGCACATCAGTTAATAGTGTGTCAACATCGGTTCATTTATTGAGACCAATGTACCCTCCTAATATAAGATTTTCACAATAGGGGAACTGGGTGTAGGTATATGGTGACTCTGGACTATCTTTGCAATTTTCTATAAACCTAAGACTCTTCTAAAATAAAAAGTTTATTAAAAAGGAAAGATGAATTCCCACATGGATTTATAGTTGCTTTGAAAATTAGTTTTATACATGCTGCCAGATACACACACATTGTTATTTTATATCACATCATATTTACTGGGTTTTAAAATATTGCCCTTTCTGTTCGCTTTCTTTCCCTCCCCTGCGTCCCGCGCACGCGCACAAGCACACACGCGTGCAGACGCATCCACCCCAGGAACCCACGTTAGCACATCCGTAAGTCTCTTTGTGACTTTTATCGGTGCTAAAATAACCACATAGAACAGAGTAGTGTGATCTTGAGGGGGATCTTCCTGAAGCTCCCAAATTAGCATGAAGGTCCCTAGACACAAATAGCATTCATTAATGAATTCACCAGTTCATTAATCACCAACGGTGAGTTTGCACACAAGAGGCCACTGGGACGCAGCAGTGAATGAAGCCAAGACCCTGTCCCCATGGAGCTTAAAGCCTGTGGAGCAAGACAGACAAGAGCAGAAATGTGAATGCAATCTAAGGGCAGGAAGGTTTAGGGGCCCGAGGGACAGAGGGTGACTGATGGCTGCTCGGGGGCTCTCAGGAGGTGACCCAGGACGCACCGCAGAGGGCAGAGAGGGCGGAGGGGCAGGTGGCCTGGGGAGCGGGAGGGGCGCAGGGCCCACCTCGCACGGCCCGGCCGGGGCCACGGTGGGCCGTCTGCTGCGGTGAGCGGCCCCCGGGACTATGAGCAGAGCCCTGGTTCACTTCGGAGAACTGGCCGGGGCTGGCCCTGCCCAGAGCGCGAGCCGAGGACGGGCAGGGCGGCTGCGGCCGCCTTTCCCCGGGAGAGGTGCGCGTTCCTGCATCTGGGAGGAAGAGGCTCGGGGCCAGCTGTCGCCGGGCTGGGGTCGGAGGCGGGCCAGGGCGGCCCCTGCGGAATGGGGGCTGGGGGGTGGGCTGGGCACGAGCCCGGACACCCAGGGCCCAGGAGAATGGCGAGATTGGGGTTCGTGCCCGCGATGGGAGGGAAGGAAAGGCCTGTCGTAAGGGCGTCTGAAAAGACAAGACTGGGCCCCCAGCCCGGGCCGCCGGGGCCCAGGCAGGCTGAGGAGGGGCTGGGGGCCGCGGAGCCGGGTTGGGCCAGCAGGTGCTGGGCGCCGTCCCACCCCCTCGGTGGAGCCGTATGGAGAAATTCAGGGCGGTGATGCTGAGCCTGGCCCGGCCCCTGCACTCTGAGCGCGGCCCGCCTGGGTGGTCTGGGGGCAGGAGAGCGCCGCCACAGCGGAGGGGACCCTCCCAGCCATCATCGCTGGGTCAGCAGCCATGACGCCTCCAGCCTCCCCCTGGGAGTCTACCAGCCCTCCTCCCTCACTCCAGCCGGCACAGGGACAGTGACAGCCCTTTGGAATGGTGTTGGCATTTGTGTCTATGGCACACACTTCTCCACCCAGGTAACTTGAGAGAATGCAGCCCACAGTCCACTGGTGCTCAGGACGTATGGACAGCCCAGTGGGCAGAAGGACCTGTTTGGCCACCTGCCTGCGGATGGGCGACATTCCGGTTCCTTCCCAACAGCTCTGCAGACTGGCAGCACACCTATGGGATCCCTGTGCAATCAAAACAGTACTCAAAGTCCTCTTAAATACGTTGAGGGCGCTTAATAATGAGGAGATTTCATTGAGAAGCCGGACTTTTGGCTCCACCTGAGAGGCTTTCGGGCGTGGCCCCCTGGGCCTGCACTGCTCCGCGGAGACCGCGGCCCTTGCTGCCCTGACATGAGACCCGCCTCCCCAGAGTTCCCGCCCGGCCTCCCACTCAGCATGTCTTTGTCCGGACCCCGTAGGCACCGAGTCTACAGCAAACACAACACTTCAGTATTTATAAACAGGTTAAACTAGACCATCAAGAGCTACTAAGCATTATTTTAGTTTCCAGAAAAATGTTTTTAATTTTCCAAATCAACTTCATGGAGGACTAGTCTCGTATTGGTCTTGGGCTGCCATAACAAAGTCCCCCAGCCTTGGTGGCTTAAAGAACTGAAACAGTCCGGCGGTCTGGAGGCTGGAAGTCTGAGATGCCATGTCAGCAGGGTGGGCTCGTCTGAGGCTGTGAGGGCAGGGTCTGCTCAGGCCGCGCTCCTTAGGCTGTGGACGGCTCTCTTCACTCCATCTTCACGTCCTCTCCTCCCGGTACCTGTCTCCTTCTTCACGTGGCATTCTTTTTACGGGGACGTCAGTCATATTGGATTAAGGCCCACCCTATTCCAGTTGACCTCATCGTAACTATTATAATTACATATGCAATGACCCTATTTCCAAATAAGGTCACATTCTGAGGTATTAAGGATTAGGACTTCAAATTCAATATGAATTTGGAGGGCATATAATAATAATTCAATCCATAATGTATGCATATAATAAACATATTTTAAATGTTCAGGTCTATGATTTTTGAAATATGTATATGCCCATGTACTTCTCACCACAATCAACATATTGAACATTTCCTCTCATTTCTAACTCCCCAGAAAGTTTCCTTGTGCCTGTCTCTGGCCAACCTCCCCATCCCTGTCTCTGAGCAACCTCTGATCTGTCAGTATAGTTTAGTTTTGGCTTTTCTTGAACTTCAGGTGTGTGGTATAACATGGTATATATTTGTTGGAGTCTGGCTTTAGTCACTCAGCATAATGTCTTTTAAATTAATTGATGTTGTTAGGTGTATCAATAATTTGCTCTTTTTTTTTTTATTGCTGAGCAGTCTTCCGTTCCATAAACACCTCAATTTCTTTATCCATTCATCTGTTGATGGGCACTTGGATTGTTCTGAGTTTTTGACTATAATGAATAAAGCTGTTACGAACATATATGTAAGTAAGTCTTTGTGTGGACACACATGGCTTCATTTCTCTTGAGTAAAAACTCAAGAGTGGGTTTCTCCATTATAGAGTATGTGTAAATATGTATGACTTTACTGAGGGACTGCCGAACTGTTTCCCATCAGTTTATACCTCCACAGGCATTGTATGAGTGTTCCAATTGCTTCACATCTTTGCCGACACTTGGCATTTTCAGTCTTTTAAATTTTAGCCACTGAATTTGTATTTTATTGATGACAAATGAAGTTGAGCAATTCTTCATTGCTTATTGTCTATTTGAACATCTCATTTTGCAAAGTATCTCTTCAAGTTATATGCCAATTTTTAAATTTTTTCTCTGTGTGTGTATGCTGATTGTTGACTTATAAGAATTTTTTATATATCTTGGATGTAAATTCTCAGTCAGAAATATGTACCGTGGATATGTCCTCTGAGTCCTCTTTTAGGACTTAAAGTCTCTTTTTGTCTTTCTTGTCAGTGTCTTTTGAAGGCCAGGTTTCAATTTTGATGAAGTCCAATTCACCAATTTTATTATATTATGGCTCATGCTTTTTGTGTCATGTCTAATAGGTTTTTGCATACTCAAAGTCACAGAAATATTTCTTCTACATTTTAGTTTAGGAGGTTTACAGTTTTAGCTGTTATGTTGAGGCCCATGGTCCATTGCAAGGTAATATAAAATACTGTATATTGCCTAAGGCTGGAGTCCAGGTCCATTTTTTTCCATTAGAGTATACAGTTGTTCTAGCACCACTTGTTGAAAAGAGTATATTAGTATATTTTCCCCACTGAGATATTTTGACACCTTCATTAAAAACCTTTGATCATGAGTGGATGTATATTTAAATGCTCTGTTTTGTTTTATTTATTTTGGTATCTTTTCTTAGAGCCAAACCACATGGTGTTAATTTTAGCAGCTTCATAGTAAATCTTGAGATCAGATAGTGTGATTCCTGATATAATATTTTGTTCTTTTTCAAAATTGTTTTGGCTATTTTAAGTCCTTTGAATTTCCATATAATAGCTGGAATCATATTGTCAATTTCTTAAACAGACTCACTAGCATTTTGATTGGATTTCATTGAATCTATAAATACATTTGGGAGAGTGAACAACTTAACAAAATTAATATTGCAATCTATGGACAAAGATTGTCTCTCCCTTTATTTATATCTTCTTTAATTTCTCTCGGTTATATTGTGTAGCTTTTAGTATGCAGGTTTTGTACACCTTTTGTTATATTTATTTCTATATATTTCAAATAATTTTTTAATGGTATTGTATTTAAATTTCATTTTACAATTGTTTGATGCAAATATATAGAAATGCATATATGTTGTTGTTTGAATCTGTTACCTTTGACCTCTTTAAATACCTGTAATCTTGTTAAATACCTATGACCTTGTGAATTAGTACAAGCAAGATTTTTGTAGATTCTCTGGATTTTCTTTGTAAACAAGCATTTCATCTGCAAATATAGACATTTTTGCTTCTTCCTTTCCAATTTCTATAGCTTTGATTTCTTTTTATTGCCTTTTTGTACTGGCTGGGACCTCCAGGATAGTGTTGAATAGAAGTGTTGAGTGTGACTCCTTGCTCTGCTCCCAGTCTTGTGGGGAGGGCAGGTAGCATTCAGAATCTCTTCTTTAAGTATAATTTTAACTACATGTTTATCTTAAATGCCCGTTCATCAGGGTTAGAAAGTATGCTTCCATTCCTAATTTGACGAAAATTTTTAGCAAAACAGAGTTGTTGAATTTTGTCAAACAATTTTCCAGTATCTGTTGAGGTGCAGAATCACAGAGTAAAGTACTCTTCATTCTTTTAAGGTAGGGAATCACATTGATTAATTTTTTCTTATATTTTGTACCAAACTTACATTCCTAGGATAACTCCATTCAATCATGATGTGGCATATTAGATTTGCTAATATTTTGTAGAGTATATGTGCACCTATGCTCATGAGGGATAATGGTCTATACTTTTCTTTTCTCTTAATGATTTTGTCCGGTTTCTGTGTCAGGAGTACATTGGCCTCATAACTGAGTTGGAAAGCCTTTCCTCTTCCTATATTCTCTGAAGAGTTTGCATAATATTGGCATTAATTCTTCTTTTAATGTTTAGTAGAATTTATCATCTGGGACTTTAGTTTTTTTTGTGGGAAGTCATTTTGTGAATTTAATTTCGTCAATAGCTATAGATTCAGATATTGTCTTCGCTAAGTTTTGGTAGGCTGTGTTTTTCAAGAGTTGTCCATTTCATCTTGTTATCAAAATTATTGACATAAAGTTGCTCAAAGATTACCTTATCGTCCTTTTAGTGTCGGTAGTTTATGATGTGATATCCATGATATGGGTGCTTTGTTCTTTTGTTTCTGATTTTTTAGGTAAGTATTTATCAGTTTTATTAATCTTTCCAATAGACAACTTATGGCACTTTTAACTTTCTGTATATTTTATTTTCCATTTCATTTATTTCTGTTCCTATCTTTGCAATTTACTTTTTCTACTTGCTTTGTGTTGTTAGTCTTGTTTCTGTTAGCTTGTTAAGCTAATTTAGAAAATTGATATTAACTACATCTTCCTTTTAAAACTTTTTTTTTTTATTTTAGAAAGTATTAGATTTAAAGAAAAGTTGGATAGTGCAGAGAGTTCTGGTATACCCTGCAACCAGTTCCCCTTGTTCTTAAGATATTACATTACTATGATATATTTGATATAACTTTCACCAATGTTGATGTATTGTTATTAACTACAGTTCGTACTTTATTGCTTTGCTTCTCACTTAGTTTGTATCTAACACCCGTTTTCTGTCCTAGGATCCCATCCAGAATGCCACATTACATTCAGTCGGGCTGTCTCTTCTAGACTGTGACAGTCCATTACATTTTTCTTGTTTTAGATGGTCTTGACAGTTTTGAGGGGTTCTGGTTCCGTATTTTGTGGTATGTTCCTCAACTGGCATACACTATAGTAACGTGCTTTGATGGTCGGCCTGAGATGATGGGTTCTTAGGGGAAAGACGGCAGACCGGGCTGCTCCCAGCACACTGTATTGAGGGAGCTGCTGTCAACACAACTTCTTACTGTTGATGTCACCTGGCTGGGGAAGTGCTTGTCAGAGTCGGATTTTCACACTGCAACACCCTTGTCCCCCCCTCCCACACTTACAGCCCATGCTGAGGGGTGAGGGCTTGTGCTCCTTCTCCTGGAGGAGTAGGCATCCACATAAATTATTTGGAATTATTCTGAATGTGAGATTTGTCAATGTCCCCCATCTATTTATGCCTTCAGTTATTTCTGTATGTCAGTATGGATTCACAGATATTTGTTTTGTACTGTGGGTGATAAGCTATGCCATTTGAGTTATAAATATGATACTATTTATTTTGTTGGTCAAATTTTACAGGTTTGTCCATTGGGAGCTCCTGCGATCCTTTGACATACTCCCACCATTGTGTGTGTGTGTGTGTGTGCGTGTGTGTGTGTTTTGTTTATTTAAATTTTCACTCTATTTTATTTTTTTGCACGCCCCTGCTCTTTGGCACTATAGTATGCCCATGGCTCATTTTACGCAGACGAGCCCCGCCTTAGATCTAGACTCAGCCATCTCTCTTGCGGTTCTGTCACAGGAGAATGGTGTTAGAAACAAAAATATGTGCCCTGGATGTGCTTGTTGCTGCTGGGGTATTGTTGCCTCTAGGCCCTCTTTGCTAGCAGAGAAAGGAAATAAACGTGTGTATACTGACTTGTGCATATACGCATGTCTAGAAATATTTCTGTACCTACCCATCTCTACTAAATTAGACTTGAGTTCATGTTGACGTCTCTCACCTGGTACACCCCAGCCCTCCCACCCTGCTTTCTGTAACGTCCCACCCTAGCAGTGAGAATACTGCCCCCACCGTCTGCCATCCATTTAGCTATTTATGTGACACCGGTATGCAGTTTAGTGGTTTCAGAGTTGCGAACTCAGACATCTGTGAACACAACTTCACCAGCTTGAGTGCAGTACTTTGCACGGTTCTTTCTGCCTCTGGTCCTACATTCTCCACATATTTTAGAAGCCAGTTAGATCTACACCCACCCCTGCAGTGAGATATGTCATGTATTTATAGTGCAGTAAGAATATTTTGGCATAATTTGCACTTCATCCCAAGACTCCCTGACCTCCTAATTAGTATTTTATTTGCATCTATTGAGGTTAATTCTTTGTGCTTTAGAGTTCTATGGGTTTTGGCTTCTACACAGGGTCATGTATTCACCTTTACAATAGCATACAGAATAGTTTCATAGCCTGAAAATTCTCTTTCTTTACCTAATCATTCATACCTCCCCACAAACTGCTGGCAACCACTCATCTATTTTCTATTGTTATAATTTTGCCTTTTCTACAATGTCTTATAAATGGAATCATACAATATATAGTCTTTTTAGACCTTTTTCCTTGTTAATATGGGCATGTAAAGACATCAATTTTTAATGGACACTGAGCAGTATTTCACAAATATATTTTCTATATGTTATCATTCAGTATTGAAGTATTGTCTCATTTGTCTTGTGCTTCCTTCTTTGTATCTTGGCTATATAATAGTGTTCCTTTGACATACTCTTAATGTCCAAATATTGGGACCTTTTCTTGTTATTTACATGTTATCAATTTTGAATGTAATTCCATTGTGTCAGAGAATATGCTCTCTATGATTTCAGTGCTTTGAAATACATTAAGATTACTTTAAAGCCCAGCATTTGTCTGTCTGTCAATATTCTGTGAACACTTGGAAGTATGTTTTGCAGTATCCTGCCCACACCTCAGTGAAATTTCTAGGGGTCCAGCAGTTTGGGGAACATTGAGAAATCCTTTCCAACTTAAAGAACAGAGTTCTATTTAGTTTATAAATACTATGAGATCAATGAAATCTATCTCGCTTTTGCAACGGCTGCAAAAACCCAAAACCAAAATATGTAGCCATGTACGGCATGTCTAGATCATCAAGAGCTTTATTTTGAACATGGTTTTCATCCCTGGTACCTGCTTATTTTTCTTATTTTCCTTCCTAGATGAGAAAGAAAGATGCTGGTTTCAATATGTATGCAAATCTTTTACATTGTTGAAATTTTTGAAGCCATATCAAATACTTTTTTTTGGTACAAAGTCTAAAACTTTGTATTTAAACAAAACCATAGTCTTTTTGGAAGGACTTCTTCCTTGAAGATGATGTACATGTACATTTTCTTCTTCTTCCTGCCAAGTCTAATTTTAAAACCCCCAGACACCATATATAAACAAATACGTGGAGACTTCGCAAGGCAGGGAGAAGAAGGCAGACCAGCCAAGCCAGGGACCCTAGGATCTAAGGAGAAACACGGTGACGAATCCCCCAGATATGATTTGCTTAGTATATCCCAGACTTGCAGCTGGGGTTGCTGGCAACTCAGAATGCCGATGAGCACAGACGGAAATGCCTCAAGAAAAGCCTGCTCTCATCCCTGAAAGAACTAGAGAAATGACAGCCTGATAAGATAGAAAACTTTTATATAGTAACTGCTCTGTAAAACCTCAGAGAAAACTCCCCTTCCCCTTGTGCCAATGAAGGCCAAGGTGGCCTTGCCAGGTGGTAATGAGGCACCTTCTCTTCTTTGTTAGAAAAGGTGCACGTGGAGCTTGGATTTTCACCCCTGCCAGGCGGTAGCGAGGTTCCCCTTGACCTCCCTGTTGGGATGTTCTCAGAGGAGGCCTAGTGGCGAGTCAGGATTTCGACCTTAATCTAGCAGTAACAAGGCCACCCCCACCCATGGTGTCAGTGATGGCTATGTGGGGTGCAGCAAGGAGGGGGCCCCCCACCCCCTAAGACAGTGTGTATTGGCAGAGACCCCATGGAGGCATGAACTCTCACCCCTTTTCAAAGTAACAAAGAATTCTTTAATCCCTGGGAGACTGTAGAGGCCAGATGAAGAACCTGGACTCCACCCCTACTTGGCATTGTTGAGGAAGTTCTGCCACCAGAGTGGAATCAGGAGAAGATGGCTAAAACACAATACGATTTAAATACGATTTAAATACGATTCAGAGACTTATAATATCCAAAATGTCCACATTTTAATAAAAAGTCGCTTGTCATACTAAGAACAAGGAAATTCTCAAACTGAATGAAAAAAGATAATCTACAGAAATCAACACTGAGATAACAAAGATGTTAGAATTTTCTAAGAAATATTGCAAAGCAGCCATTATAAAAATGCTTCAACTGGTAGTTGACCCGTCAGGTGTGATTTCTATACCCAGTAAAACTATTCTTCAGGAATGAAGGGGAGATGCTGACATCCTCAGTCAAAAGAAAGATAAAATAATCTGTCACTAACAGACTTAACCTTAAAGATTACCTAAAGGAAGTTCTTCAATCGGGAAGGAAATAATAAAAGAAGGAATCCTGGAGCTCGGAAACACGACAAGAGCAAAATATGGGTAAATGCAGTAGACTTTTCTGCTTCTCTTGAGTTTTCTAAATTATGTTTGATGATTGAAGCCAAAGTTGTAACACTGTCTGACATGGTTCTCGACACACACAGAGAAAATGTTTAAGACAGTTATGTCGTAAATGGGTGAGGGTGCAGGGGATGCAAAAGGAGGTAACATTTCTATTCTTCACTAGTCTGGTGAGTTTTTATACCAGTGGAATTTTGATATACATTGTATATACGTGCTGGTGCCCACATGTACCGAGAGCAAGCGTTAGAAAATCCACACAGAGGATGGCGGAGTGGTGGTGACAGCCTGAATCTGCGCTCCCGGGAAGGAAGGCATCGATCCGGACCTGCCACAACGCTAGAAGACCGCTCCCACACAGGAACAGCGGTGTGAATCCACGGAGAATCAGCGTGGGACAAACAGAGCGAGTGAGGTCTGAGGTGAACGAAAATTGGGAACGCGGGACAGACACTAGCCAGCGGAGCGCGGGTCGGATACACCCGCCCCCAGCCGGGGTGGGAGCAGCCTCTCGGGAAAGCGGCTTGCCCTCCGCTCCCAATTGAACAGAGCCCTGACCCAGGCCAGTACAGAATCACTGAGGGATACGTGGCGCATTGCAGACAGGAGGCTTTTTTTGCGAAATTACCTTAGAACCTGGGGGATCTCAGCTGAGACAGCGCTTGGCGAGGAGGGACGGATCTGCCCCAGGGCAGAAAAACACAAAAGACTCCCGGACAGCAAATAGCGTTGTACCCCGTGCTGCCTCTTTCGGCAGTTCTCCAGCCGGTCACCCCCGGTGCGTGTCCTTGCTGGCCAGCCCCTGGGCAGTGGCGGTCTCTGCCTGCCGGGGAGCCGGTCCCCTCCAGCCCCGGAGCTTGGCAGGCGCCATCTTGAAAGCGAGAGCGAAACGGCTCGGGAGCCAAAAAGTGCCCAGCGGCTCTTTCTGCCCGTGCTGCCTTTTTCGGCGGTTCTCCAGCCGGTCACCCCCGGTGCGCGTCCTTGCTGGCCAGCCCCTGGGCAGTGGCGGTCTCTGCCTGCCGGGGAGCCGGTCCCCTCCAGCCCCGGAGCTCGGCAGGCACCATCTTGAAAGCGAAGGCAAAACCGCTCGGGAGCCAAAAAGTGCCCAGCGGCTCTTTCTGCCTGTGCTGCCTTTTTCGGCGGTTCTCCAGCCGGTGACCCCCCGGTGCGCGTCCTTGCTCGCCAGCCCCTGGGCAGTGGCGGTCTCCGCCTGCCGGGGAGCCGGCCCCCTCCGGCCCCGGAGCTCGGCAGGCGCCATCTTGAAAGTGAAGGCAAAACCGCTCGGGAGCCAAAAAGTGCCCAGCGGCTCTTTCTGCCCGTGCTGCCTTTTTCGGCGGTTCTCCAGCCGGTGACCCCCTGGTGCGCGTCCTTGCTCGCCAGCCCCCGGGCAGTGGTGGTCTCTGCCTGCCGAGGAGCCGGTCTCCTCCAGCCCCGGAGCTCTGCAGGCGCCATCTTGAAAGCGAGGACGAAACCGCTCGGGAGCCATAAAGTGCCGAGCGGCTCTCTCTGCCCGGCGCCCTCCGCTGGTCTCTGAACCAACGCCAGGAGTGCGGGATATGCCGGGGCCGCGCTCGGGGTGAAGGGACAGAGCTGCGCTAAGGCAAAAAAAAAAAAAAACAAAACAAAACAACACGAACAAGAAGAATAGGCTCGCCGAACTGTATATTTTATTCTTGGTAAATTTCTTCTGGGTTTTGTTTGTTTGTTTGTGTTTGTTTTTGTTTTTTTTGGGTTTTTTCATTTTTTTCTTTCCTTTTCTTTTCTTTTTCTTTTTTTTTCCGGCGGCGGACAGCCTCGGCGGGCACCTTTGCCCTCTGGGCCTCTGGCTGCCGCGCCTTTTTGAGCGCGGAGGTTGGATCCCCACCACCCTCGGAGCTGTGCGGGCGCGCAGACGCCATCTTGAAATCCACTGCGAAACCACCCGGGACCCAGCCGGGCGGGCGTGAAGGGGCGGAGCTGCGCTAAGGCGTAAAACAAACAAACAAACAAAAAAACATTGAGTCGCTGAATTATATACTTCAGATTTGTGTATCTTTCTGCCTTGCGGTGTGGTGAAGTGCTATGTAGTTTGTTTTTGTTCATTTTTGTTGGCATTTTTGGTGTTTTTTGGTTTGGCTTTATGCGTTTCTTTTCTTTTTTTTTTTTTTTCTTTTTTTCTTTCTTTCTTTTTTTTTTTCTTTTTCTTTCTTGCTTTTTCTTCTTTTTTTTCTTTTCTCTTTCGTTTTCTCCTCTTTCTTTTCTTTCTTTCCTTTTCTTTTTTCTTTTTTTTTTTTTTTTCTCTTCTCTTTCTCCTCTCTTTTCGTCTTCTAACTGGGGACCCATGGTGAGCTTCGGAACGGGCCAGGTCCCTGGCTCTGGTACATACCGGATCCTGAGTAGTCACCCCCAGGGCCGGAGATCTGCGGGCACGCAATTGCCACTCTAGGGCCCACAGCCAAGTCACTGCGGAGCAATAGGGTACCAAGAGGCTCCCTGGACGGCCCTCTCCCCTGGTCCACGGACCTTATATAGGATCCCTGCCCAAGTGTAAACACTGAATACTTCTCCAGAAGCGAGAGTGTGGAACCTGATCCCTGGGGACATTGGGCCAAGACAGACTTTTGCCCGTGGGAGCTACAGCAACTGGGGCGCTGAGCAAGCAAAGTCACCGTCCTCTCCCCATAGCTAGTATCTTGCCGGCAGATAGAGTCAGAAACCTCCCCTATAGAGGAAGAACCAAAGGGAAACAAACAAACAAACAAACAAAGAGAATTTCGGTCTACTATTAGTGTGGACCCTGCCTGCCTTCTGAAAGACCACAACACAGTGTCCTAACTCACCAAAGCGGTCCTGGATCACTCCAATCCTCTAGGATTGGACCCATCGGAAGCAGTCCCCCAACGGAAACAGAAAAATCTCTGAACAATACACAACAGTCTCCCCCTCTTGCCAAAAGAAGCAACATACCTAGACTGTTTCACAGCCTAAGAATAGAGGACAAAGAGTCCTGTTAACCAGACTAAACCTATAAGTAAAGATCCAACGACAAATCTAGATGGGAAGGGCCCAGCGAAAAAACACGGAGAGCAAAAAGAATCAAATGGAAAGCTCATCCCCAAAGAGAAATACCAGCTCCCAACCATTTGACACAAACCAGACTCAAAACACCAACATGTCACAGGAAGAATTCCAATTATGGATTATAAACAAGCTGAATAATATACAAGAATCAATGGATAAACAACACAAGGAAAACACAAAAAAAATACAGGATTTGGAGGAAAAATTCACTAAAGAAATTGAAATATTGAAGAAAAACCAAACTGAACTCCTAGAAGTGAAGAATTCACTCAGAGAGCTACAAAACACTGTGGAAAGTCTCAAGAGCAGGGTAGATCAAACAGAGGAAAGAATCTCAGAAATTGAAGATAACTCCTTCCAACTAAATAAGTCAGTCACAGAGATAGATCGAAAAAGTAAGAGAAATGATCTGAGTCTTCAAGAAATGTGGGATTATGTGAAGAAACCTAACTTGAGAGTTATTGGCATTCCTGAGGGTGAAGAAGATAACAAGCAAGGGTTGGACAAGCTATTTGAAGACATAATCGAGGAAAATTTTCCAGGCCTTGCCAATACTCTAGACATACAGATTCAAGAAGCTCAAAGGACCCCTGGGAGATTCATAGCAAATAGGAAAACACCACGCCACGTAGTCATCAGGCTGACCAAAATATCCACTAAAGAGTCACTTCTCCGAGCTGTAAGGAGAAAGAAACAAGTAACTTACAAAGGAAAACCCATCAGAATTACGCCAGATTTCTCAGCTGAAACCTTACAAGCAAGAAGAGGTTGGGGCCCCATTTTCACGCTTCTGAAACAGAATAATGCCCAGCCTAGAATCTTGTACCCAGCTAAGCTAAGTTTTCTATACGAAGGAGAAATCAAGACATTCTCAGATAAACAAAGGTTGAGGGAATTCACCAAGACAAGACCAGCCCTCCAAGAAGTACTCAAAAGAGAATTATACACGGATCAGCACAAGAAAGATCCACGAATGTAAAACTACTCAAGAGCTAAAGATGAAATTCCAGATACCACAATGGCCCAGGAGAGAAAACATCACAATGAAGTTCTACCCAACAAGCTGAACAAAAAACTGTCTCACCTATCAGTTTTCTCAATAAATGTGAATGGCTTGAACTCCCCGCTCAAGAGACATAGACTGGCCCAATGGATAAAAAAACACAATCCAAGTATCTGCTGTCTTCAAGAAACTCACCTAACCTGCAAAGATGCATTGAGACTGAAAATAAAAGGATGGAAATCGATATTTCAAGCAAATGGTAACCAAAAGAAAGCTGGTGTGGCAATCTTAATTTCCAATAACTTAGCTTTCAAACCAACAAAAATAATAAAAGACAAAGATGGCTACTACATACTGATTAAAGGCACAATTCATCAAGAAGCCATGACTATACTCAATATATATGCACCCAACCTAGGTGCACCTAGATTCATAAAGCAAACCCTACTAGATCTCAACCAAATGATAGATAACAATACTGTAATAGCTGGAGACTTTAACACCCCACTGACAGTACAGGACAGATCCTCTAAACAGAAAATAAACAAAGACATAATGGACCTCAATAGAATGCTAGAACAAATGGGCATGGCTGACATCTATAGGACATTCTACCCAAAGTCCACAGAATATACATTCTTCTCATCAGCTCACGGGACATTCTCTAAGATTGACCATGTCCTAGGACATAAATCATGTTTTCAAAAATTCAAAAAAATAGAAATTATACCATGCATCTTCTCAGATCACAGCGGAATAAAAGTAACAATGATCACAAACAGAAACCCTCACTCTTACTCAAAGTCATGGAAGCTAAATAACCTTCTTCTGAATAATTATTCTATAAAAGAAGAAATCAAGATGGAAATCAAAAATTTCTTTGAATTAAATGACAATGGAGATACAACTTATCAAAATCTATGGGATGCAGCTAAAGCAGTCCTGAGAGGAAAATTCATATCCATAAATGCCTATATCAAAAAGACAGAAAACATGCAAATAGACAACCTAACGAATAGACTCAAAGAACTGGAGAAAGAAGAACAGAATGATCCCAAACCCAGCAGAAGGCGAGAAATTACTAAGATCAAATCAGAACTAAATGAAAAGGACAACAAAGAAACTATAAGGGAAATTAATAAAACAAAAAGTTGGTTCTTTGAAAAGATAAACAAAATAGACACACCTCTGGCTAGACTAACCAAGAGCACAAAACTAAAATCTCTAATAACCTCCATTAGGAACATGAAAGGAGAAATCACAACCGATGCTACAGAGATACAAGATATCATCTATGAATTCTACAAAAATCTTTATGCACACAAACTGGAGAACGTGGAGGAAATGGACAAATTTTTAGAAACACATAGTCTTCCCAGGCTCAACCAGGAAGAAATAGAGTACCTGAACAGACCAATATCAAGAACTGAAATCGAAACAGCAATAAAAAACCTTCCCAAAAAGAAAAGCCCTGGTCCAGATGGGTTCACACCTGAATTTTACCATACATACAAAGAAGAACTGGTGCCCATCCTACATAAACTATTCTCCAATATTGAGAAGGATGGAGTTCTCCCTAACACGTTCTACCAAGCCAATATAACATTAATACCAAAACCTGGAAAGGACACAACAAAAATAGAGAACTACAGACCAATTTCCCTGATGAATATAGATGCAAAAATTTTCAATAAAATACTAGCAAATCGAATCCAAGTACTTATCAAAAAAGTAATCCACCACGACCAAGTGGGCTTCATCCCCGAGATGCAGGGGTGGTTCAACATACGTAAATCTATAAATGTAATTCACCACATAAATAGAAGCAAAAACAAAAACCATATGATACTCTCATTAGATGCAGAAAAAGCATTTGACAAAATTCAACACCCTTTTATGATAAAAACGCTTAACAAAATAGGCATTGATGGAACCTACCTAAAAATGATACAAGCCATATATGACAAACCCACAGCCAACATCATACTGAATGGGGAAAAACTGAAAGCACTCCCACTTAGAACTGGAACCAGACAGGGCTGCCCATTGTCTCCATTACTTTTCAACATAGTATTGGAAGTCCTTGCAAGAGCTATCAGGCAAGAGAGCAGAATCAAGGGAGTCCAAATAGGGAAGGAAGAGATCAAACTCTCACTTTTTGCTGATGATATGATGTTATATCTGGAAAACCCCCAGGATTCAACCAAGAGACTCCTGGAATTGATTAACGAATACAGCAAAGTCTCAGGCTACAAAATTAATATACACAAATCAGAGGCATTTATATATGCCAATAACAGTCAATCGGAAAACCAAATTAAAGACTCAATACCCTTCAAAATAGCAACAAAGAAAATAAAATTTCTAGGTATATATCTAACTAAAGAGGTAAAGGACCTCTATAAGGAAAACTATGAAACACTGAGAAAAGAAATAGCAGAACTTGCAAATAGATGGAAAAATATACCATGCTCGTGGATCGGAAGAATCAACATTGTTAAAATGTCTATACTACCCAAAGTGATCTACAGATTCAATGCAATCCCTATTAAATTACCAACATCATTCTTTACAGACATAGAGAAAATAATTATACACTTTGTATGGAATCAAAGAAGACCCCGTATAGCAAAAGCAATTTTAAGCAACAAAAACAAAATGGGAGGTATTAATTTGCCAGACCTCAAACTATACTACAAGGCCGTGGTTCTTAAAACAGCCTGGTACTGGCACAAGTGCAGGGACACAGACCAGTGGAATACAACAGAAAATCCAAATATAGAACCATCCTCATATAGTCACCTAATTTTCGACAAAGCGGGAAAGAATATACTCTGGGGACAAGAATCCCTATTCAACAAATGGTGCTGGGAGAATTGGTTAGCCACTTGTAGAAGACTGAAACAGGACCCACAGCTTTCACCTCTCACAAAAATCAAATCACGGTGGATAACAGACTTAAACCTTAGGCGTGATACAATCAGAATTCTAGAAGAAAATGCAGGAAAGACTCTTACAGACATTGGCCTAGGCAAAGAATTTATGAAGAAGACCCCCAAGGCAATCACAGCAGAAACAAAAATAAATGAATGGGACATGATTAAATTAAAAAGCTTCTGCACAGCCAAAGAAACAGTCCAGAGAATAAACAGACCACCTACAGAATGGGAAAAAATTTTTGCATACTACACATCAGATAAAGGACTGATAACAAGAATCTATTTAGAACTCAGGAAAATCAGCAAGAAAAAATCAAGCAACCCTATCAAAAAGTGGGCAAAGGACATGTATAGAAATTTTTCAAAAGAAGATATAAAAATGGCTAACAAACATATGAAAAAGTGTTCAACATCTCTAATCATCAGGGAAATGCAAATCAAAACCACAATGAGATATCACTTAACCCCAGTGAGAATGGCCTTTATCAAAAAAACCCAAAACAACACATGTTGGCGTGGGTGTGGAGAGACAGGAACACTAATACACTGCTGGTGGGACTGCAAACTAGTGCAACCTCTGTGGAAAGCATTATGGAGGTATCTTAAACAGATTCAAGTAGACCTGCCATTTGACCCAGCAATCCCATTACTGGGCATATACCCAAAGGAAAAAAGGTCATTCTGTAACAAAGGCACGTGTACCCAAATGTTTATAGCAGCACAATTCACAATAGCAAAGATGTGGAAACAACCCAAATGCCCATCAATACATGATTGGATTAGTAAGCTGTGGTATATGTATACCATGGAATACTACTCAGCTATAAGGAATGATGAAGATACAGCATCTCTATGGTTCTCCTGGAGAGAGTTGGAACCCATTATATTAAGTGAAGTATCCCAAGAATGGAAAAACAAGCATCACATGTACTCACCAGAAAATTGGTTTCCTTGACCATCACCTAAATACAAATCTGGAAACGACACCAATTGGACATCAGACTGAGGTGGGGGGTGGGGGAGGGGATGGGGGTATGCCTACACAATGAGTGCATTGCGCACCGTTTGGGGAGTGGTAACACTTGAAGGTGCTGACTCGGGAAAGGGGGGGTGGGGAAAAAAATATGAAACTATTGTTTTTAACTTGCACTGTTCACTTAATAATTTATCATGAATATTTCCCATATTATTTCATATCATTGTACAAGAAATAATGTATACATTATGAGGACATACTGTATCTAACAAGAAAAAAAAATATAAAAAAAAAAAAAGAAAAAAAAAAAAAAAAAAAAGAAAATCCACACAGAGACAGCTCCCCTAACACACCACAGAGAGCTCCTGATTTCCACTGGGCGTGTGAGGGAGCTTGGAAGTCATCACTCCCTCCTAACAACAAGCAAAAAGCTGAACACCCCGAAAATCAGCAACTGTTTTTACATCCTCCAGAGTACTGAGTTCACAGGGAAAACAGTGGCCCCCACGTTGAAGAGGCAGATATAGGTGGAGCAGAGAACTTCTAAGAGCAGAAACCCACGAGGAAAACCTGAACTGCGGCTGGCAACATTGCAGAGGCTCAGTGTGGGCAAACCTGAGCGTTAAAACCTTCAGAACTTCCTGGTCATGCGGGTTCTGTGGGTTTTACCTCCAGGAGCCCCAGCCAGGTTCTGATGGGAGGCTCGGAGTCCAGTCCCCTTGTGCTCTGGCAGGGCGAGGGGAAACGCAGTCATTTTGAAATCCACCCCGTGCAGCACTGAGCATGAACCCCAATGTACACCATGAACTTCGCCTCGCTGCTGGGTGGCAGGTTGGAGCACACTCGGTGCGGGATGTCGAGGGCGAGGACGTCTGTGCGTGATGGGGCTGGGGCAGGAGGCATCTGAGAGCTTCGCACTTTCTGCTCCATTTTGCTGTGAACCTAAAACTTCTTTAAAAAATAATGTCTATAAAAAACCTCGCACTATAGATGCATCAAAATAGAATTCTAAAAAAGTCATTCAAGTAACTCTCAGAAAGGCAGGAAAAAGAAAACAAAGAACAAACAAAAAACCTATCTTTGCCCTCTCCACAGCCCGTTAGTCAACATCAAGACCACTGGCTGCCCCTGTGCTGGGAGTGGCAGGTGCTCAGGACACCAGTCCCTGTCATTGGCCACATCCAGCCCAGGTTTTACCTGCCGCCACCCACAGGCCAGAAGGCAGAGACAGCACCAGCCTCTGCTGTGCTGGGCCTGGGCCTCGCACCAGGAAAGCCTCAGAAGCAAGATGCCCAGGTGCACCCCGGACACCAACAAAAACTCCAAATCACTTGTCAAATTGGAGCCTCTATTTCTGCTCACAAAGCCCCCGGTTTGGAAAATCTGTGTGGTGCGCGCAGACTTAATCCCAATCTCCCGTAGGATGAAAGTAGCCCGTGGAGTGAAATGCCATCCTGTGCAAATCTCACACGCACCTGTAATGAGAAAGGACACCTGGAGAACTTCCGTCTCACGCTCACGGGCGTGTCCCATGGGCATGCACGACAGAGGCCCAGCGTGGCCTGCGGTGCCACGCACACAGGTCAGTGCCTCGCGGACCGGGCTGGGAGCGGCCCGTGCTGGGAGCCGTAGTTCCAAGTGCGTGGGCTCACTGCTTACCTCTAAAGAGCACAGCGCGCAGGTCTCATACGATGCTCACCTGTCGTGAGACACCTACACGCTCACCACCCACGCACATGTGCTTCATATTATGCTCGTGTGGAATGAAAGGGGACCCCCTTGGGAACTTCTGCCCTATGTTCACAAACTGTTATTGTGCTCACTCATAAAAAGAATGGCCTCACTTGAAAATTGCTGTCACAGACTCAGTGTCACGCTCACACAGAATGAGACTGCCACTGTGGAAACTGCTGGCGCATTGTCACGGGCCCACACGTGATCTCAGCTTGGCAGAATGGCCCCGGGTAAGTTCCGCTCTCGCATGCCTTGGGCTCCCAGCCATGCTTGGTGTCATAAGACGGACCCAACTTGGAAACAGAGATCATGCTATTGATCTCACCACCATGCTCAGGAATGTGGGTGGTTTCGAAGTGCTACCCTGTGCAAAAAGCTCAATACTATAATCGCACGTACAAGTTGCCTTCCTTGGAACTGTACATGGGCTCCATGAACTGCTCATGATCAATTAATTAGCTACAATAGCCTACTCTACTGGGTTGAATAATGTCTCTCCAAATTTATGTCTACTGGGCCTTATTTGGAAATAGTGTTAGATGTAATCAAGTTAAAATGAGGCCATACTGGGGCAGGGCCTTCCATGGCTTGTGTCCTTGTAGGAAGAGGAGCAGGCACACAGACGCAGGGACACAGGGAGGACGGCATGTGATGATGGAAGCACAGCTGAGACCGTGTGTCCACTGAGGACCACTGGCAGCCACCAGGAGGTAAGGAGGGCCAAAGAAGGACCCTCCTCTCAGACAGTGACCGTGGAGCCATCACGGTGGCTCCCACAGCACGTGGCATTTACTGCTTGCATTTATGTTGCTCAGTTTTATCCAAGAATAATTCGTGGGCATTGGTGTGTTGACAAATCAAGGGAGGAAGGTTGGTAGGATATCATTACTCCCGTGTTACAAAGGCAGAAACTAAAGCCCAGAAAATTTAAGTGAATTTCTCATTGCCATGCAACTTCAAGAACTGTGACTGAAACCCAAATATTGGAACCAGACCCTCAGTTCTGGAGATGATGCACATATCAACCTAATCAGTGAATCAGCTCTTTTATTAAGACATAAGAGCTAGGAAAAATCTTCCAGTTTAAGTGAAATTGAGAGTGTGATACGGGGGGTGGAAAGATACAAATAATCCTCAGTCTCTTTTTGTCGCTTTTCTCTTGAGGCAGCGTCGCCCCCCAGCCCAGCAGAGGAGTCGGCACACAGCTGCGCTGGGCGGGCTCCGAGGGGGCAGCGGCCCCTTCACCAAGGGACTGAGCCCCCTGCTCCCCAGCCACGCACAGCCTCTTCCCGAAATAAAATTAATCTGTAAAGCCATGACGCGCAGCTATGGGTTTTACACAGCATCATAAATCCCCGGAAATTAACTCGCTCTAGACCTTGGCCATGGGCAGCTCTCTCAATGAAAGTCTTCTGTGAAACTTAATTTCTGTTTAAATATTTCTTGCTAAATTTCTCTCTCTCTCTCTCTCTTTTTTTCTCTCTCCCTCCCGCCCCTTGCATCCAACTAAAAGGGGAAAGTCCTAGCATGGGGACAAAACTTGGTTTCACTTTATCATTAAAGCAGATGTTTTTTGCTCTGGGACAAAAATAAGAGAATTTCTCTTTGGAGTGTCTGACCAAGCATCTGGCGTTGGGCGAGCTTTGGGGGAAGCTGAGCCAGGGTCACCGTCGGGACTGTCTGAGCATGAGGCATTGGCATTTTCAGCTGGTCATGCCATTTTGGGCAGGAATTCCAGAGACAGTATAATGGACTTCAGAAATTGACGCGTTCCAGGGTTGTGTAAACGTCAGCTGTAATCATTGGTGAGATCGTCGTTGAGCACGATCTACCATGTGCCAGGGACACCATGGAAACAATCTCATTTAACCCTCAGGGGTCTGTCCTCTTTTCCTCATTTCATCAGTAAAATAAAATAAATGTCAGAGCTGAAGGCTGGTTAGCCCAAGATCTGGCAAGTGGTGGAGAAATGTGATTTATTTCCAAGTCTATCTGACACTGAAGTCATTCTTTCCCTCTGTATTGCTGACTACAAAGCTTTAAAAAGGATTAGACCTCAGTAGCAAATTCTATAGGATCACATGTAATAAGTAGTTGTATGTGCAGTATATTTTGATTAGGAAACTTTATACTGAAAAATGCAGCTATAAATTAGAATAAATTTACATTTAATTCATTACAACGTCTGTATACATTTGGAAGTTAACCATACTTTTATGCAAGTTAGTTTGCAGACAGGGATTGCTGTGTGCGTAGATCTGGGAAATCCTGCCGTAAGTTGGCTCCACGCAGGGCAGTTGTAGCCCCCAATGCCTCTGGTATTGTCCCTCCAGGCCCACTGTCCCTGTGCCTGCACGGGGACCGGTCATGCTCTGTAGCCTGCGGTCCCTGCTCTGTGCCCACTGTCCCTGTGTGTGCACGGGGACCGGTCATGCTCTGTAGCCTGGGGTCCCTGCTCTGTGCCCACTGTCCCTGTGTGTGCACGGGGACAGGTCATGCTCTGTAGCCTGTGGTCCCTGCTCTGTGCCCACTGTCCCTGTGTGTGCACGGGGACAGGTCAGGCTCCGTAGCCTGCGGTCCCTGCTCTGTGCCCACTGTCCCTGTGCCTGCACGGGGACAGGTCATGCTCCGTAGCCTGCGGTCCCTGCTCTGTGCCCACTGTCCCTGTGCATGCACGGGGACAGGTCATGCTCCGTAGCCTGGGGTCCCTGCTCTGTGCCCACTGTCCCTGTGCATGCACGGGGACAGGTCATGCTCCGTAGCCTGGGGTCCCTGCTCTGTGCCCACTGTCCCTGTGTGTGCACGGGGACAGGTCAGGCTCTGTAGCCTGGGGTCCCTGCTCTGTGCCCACTGTCCCTGTGTGTGCATGGGGACAGGTCAGGCTCTGTAGCCTGCGGTCCCTGCTCTGTGCCCACTGTCCCTGTGTGTGCACGGGGACAGGTCAGGCTCTGTAGCCTGGGGTCCCTGCTCTGTGCCCACTGTCCCTGTGTGTGCACGGGGACAGGTCAGGCTCTGTAGCCTGCGGTCCCTGCTCTGTGCCCACTGTCCCTATGCGTGCACGGGGACAGGTCAGGCTCTGTAGCCTGCGGTCCCTGCTCTGTGCCCACTGTCCCTGCGCGTGCATGGGGACAGGTCAGGCTCTGTAGCCTGGGGTCCCTGCTCTGTGCCCACTGTCCCTGTGTGTGCACGGGGACAGGTCAGGCTCTGTAGCCTGGGGTCCCTGCTCTGTGCCCACTGTCCCTGTGTGTGCACGGGGACAGGTCGGGGCTCAACTGTTGACTCTATTGCAGCCCTTGAGGAGGCCTGCTGGCACTGTTGTTTGAGGGCACCCTTGTTTTTTTTTGAGCTGAAAACTGAGTTAACCATAATGAATAATAAAGAATTCACCACAAGTTTGTCTTATGTTTTTCTTAGCACAGTGTATACATCTTACAAGGATGAGCATTTGTAGTTTTTGAAGCAATCTATCGAAAATACCCATTGGTCCATGAAAATAGCAAAGAGAGCTTACCAAGTGACAGGAGGTTTTAAATAGACTAGCTCATTTTATCCTTAACCCTAAGAAGCAGGTAGCATTACTATCTCCATTTTTATATGAGGAAATGGACACATAGAGGAAAAGTAAGTTGTCCACGTTGACACAGCTGGTAAGCATTTCCTGTTCAATATTCCCTTTATATTTTAATGGCATAAAAATGTTTGTCTTCTGTGTCTGAAATGTGACACAGAAATTGCAATTGGCCATCACCACCAAACCTTTCGTGATCAAGGTGCAGGGGACACTGTGGTGTGCTGCCCGACCCTTGCCGGTCCAGGACTAGAAGAATCCTTGTCTTCGAGGCTTGGAATGTTGCAGGCTGACATCTCACAGCCAAGGTCTCAGCTGCAGCGACGAGCAGCCCGGGACACAGCCGCCCCGTGGGGAGCCTGCGTGCGGGGGCGGGTCAGTGCAGGGTTGTGGGTGCTTGTCCCCCCTGCCTTGGCTCTGCACGTTCATCTCAGACCCAGAGCTGCCTTTGTGGCTGCTGCACTAGCTTCTCCCTCGGCCCAACTCTGCGCCCTTCCCTCCCAAAGGGGTGTGAATCCTCAAAGCGCTCACTTGCTACACACGAGTCTCTGTCTCGGGGTGGGTGTGTCAGGGAGCCAACACAGCCTGTGCTACAGCGGGCAGAGGCCTGTGGTGTCTGCCCCAGTGAGGACATAGAGAGGGTCAAACACCCTTCTCTTCTGGAGCAGCCGCGCGGCCATGCCCGTGGAGGTTCGTGTTGGTGGCAGGCAAACCACTGTGTGTCTGTGCCGTGCTGGCTTTGCCATGTTGTCCTTCCTGACTGTCTGAACAGTCAGAGAAATAACGTCGTGAGCAGACAAATGATCAAGTGGAAAATGCACCTGAACTGTGCTTATTCTTTTACTGCACAGGGAATATGTTCACTGGTCTCTTTATCCTGTTGTCCCCACATTCCCATCTTATTTCCATTAATAGAATCAAAGTGCAACTCATCTGGATTTTTCTTCATATAATTATCTTGTTTCAGGAAACGCTATTTGATTTACATATTTTCAAGTTTGCATGATAAGTAGTGAGGATTTAATTAGACCCCCTAAAAGATGAAATTTTGATGCTACTAAGGTTGAGTATCTCTTATCTGAAACACTTGGAACCAGAGTGTTTTGAATTTCAGATATTTTCAAATTTTGGAATATTTGCATTATACTTATGGTTGGGCATTCCTAATCCAATCATAGGAAATCTGAAATGCTCCAATGAGCATTTCCTTTTAGTGTCATGTTGGTGCTCAAAAATCTTGGACTTCGGAGCATTTCAGATTTTTGAATTAAGGATTGAGCTTAATTTGTATCACTAATTCATCAGATTATTTTATTATAGGTTTTGTTAATGCTAGAACCTTCAATGGTAGTAGACCAACAGACTTAACACATTCCTCAAGAACATACTTTTGGGTATAGACATTACTGTCATTTTTAAATATGACAAACCTATAGAAAATTTAGCATATCCTAAGTATCCTAATTTCATGGCTTTCTACTCTTTTCTATTACTTCCTTCAATCTACTTTCTTTGGATTTAATTTCCTGCTATTTTTCTAGAATCTTGAGGTAGAAGCTTACCTTTTTTCTTCTTTTTTAACATGTACTTTAAAGTGAATTATTTAATTATTGCATGAAATAACTGACAATCGTCTTGTCATTTTATTTTGTTATTGATTTTTCACTTAATGTGGTCAGAGAAAGTATTCTGAATGAACTCAACCTTTTAAAATGTTTTGAATACCAGTTCACCATTGTTTTTTGTTGAGTAGTATTCCATGCTCTACATATACCACATTTGATTAATCTACCCATGTATTGATGGGCACTTGGATTGTTTCCACCTCTTTGCAATTGTGAATTGTACTTCTATAAATATTCAAGTGCAGATGTCTTTATTACAGAATGTCTTTTATTCCTTTGGGTAGATGCCTAGTAGTGGGATTGCTGGATCTAATGGTATTTCTATTTTTAGCTCTTTGAGGTATCTCCAAATTACTTTCCACAGGGGTTGCACTAATTTGCAGTCCCATCATCAGTGTGAGAGTGTTCCAATCTCTCCACATTCACGCCAGCATTTGTTGTTTTGGGACTTTTTGATAAAAGCCATTCTCACTGGAGTTAATATCTCATTGTGGTTTTGATTTGCATTTCCCTGGTGATTAGAGATGTTGAGCACTTTTTTATATGTTTGCTGGCCATTATTATGTCTTCTTTTGAAAAGTTTCTATTCATGTCCTTTGTCCATTTATTGATGGTGTTATTTGATTTTTGAGCCCATCCTTTAAAGTGAGGTCTCACAAGGATGGAAAAACATGCACCACGTGTACTCGCCATCAAATTGGTGCTAACTGATCAACACTAAGGTGCTCACATGGTAGCAACACTCACTGGGTGCCGGTCGTGTGGGGGGTAGGGGGTGGAGGGTAAACCCACAGCTAAGGGGTGCAGAGTGCACTGTAAGGGGGAGGGACACACTTGTAGCCTGGTTTGGGCGAGGCAAACACATTACATGTAACCTAAAATGTTTGTACCCCCATAATATCCTGAATTAAAAAGGAAATAAATGAAATAAAATGTTTTGAATTCTGCTTTATTAATCAGTCTATGGCAAAATTTTACAGTGTTCCATTAGTACTTAAAAAGCAAGTGTGCTCTGTCAGCTTCAGGTTCAGTATTTTGTACTTGTCCACTAGGTTGCTCTGCTCAGAAAGCGACAAGCCTGGGGCTTGAGCTCTGGCGTTCCGGTGCCAGTGTCCATTCATTTGGTGACTAAATTCTCCCGTCTCTCACAGAGTTCCTAAGAAGCACCGTACCCTAAGGTGCCAAAGCACTGACACTGCGTTTGGAAGTGTGGGTCTTGGTGGGGCCTCGGCCAGTCTTGAGCAGCGTGGAGAGGAGAACCGTCAGAGTTGTGGCACTGCCCGTGCCCAGGAGCACGTGGTGCGAGGCCACTGGACGGAACACAGGCTGTGCTCGGGTAGATCCGTCAGCAAGGCAGCCCGGAGTTTGGAAGATAAGTAAAGTCTAAGCAAATGAATGCACTCACCAGATCTGTTATTAGTTTTCTACTGCAGCTATAACAAATGACCACAAACACAGTGACTTAAAAACAACACAAATTTATCATCCTGCAGTTCTGGGGGTCAGAAGTCCAACATGTGTCTCATGGGGCTACATTTCCTTCTGTTGGCTCCAGGGGTGGGTTGGTTTCCTTACCTTTTCCAGCTTCTGGAGGGGCCCGCATTTCTTGGCTGTGGCCCCTTCTTCATCTCCAAAGCCAGCTAAGTGGGGCCGAGTCCTTCTCACACTGTGGTCCCTCTCGGTCTCTCTTCTGCCCCCTGTTCCACTTACAAAGACCTTTGCGATTACACTGGACCCACCCCTGAAATTCAGGAGAATCTCCCTATTTGAGCTCAGCTGATTAGGAAGCTTAGCTCCATCTGCAACCGTGATTCCTCCTTGCCATGTACCCTCAATATCCACAGGTTCCAGGGACCAAGGCCTGGACCTTTTTTGGGAAGGCATCATTCTGCCTGCTACACCTCCCATCATGAGATGAATTCCTGTACACTGGGATATAGCTCTCTCAAAGATTTTACATGCTAAGAAAGGTCAGTGAATGCATTCAAAGAGTGGACGGGGGACCTTGGGGGAATACAAATAGCCAATAATCATATGAAAAATTCTCACCCTTGCTAGCCATCAGGAAAATGCAAATCATAACAGTGAGATCCCAATTCTTCATCTCATTTTTATTGGATTGGCAATAAATGTTTGTGGAGTAAATGAATTTCACTTAAGAATGTGAACACCAGAACCTCCAAGCCCACCCGTAGAGGCAGGTGCTTCAGAACACCTTGAGGCTGACCCTTGGTGGCAGGGCTGAGCACCGTGTCCAGTGTCCAGCACTGTGCAGCCCTTGGCCTGGACACCCTGAGCCAGCCAAGACCCTGCCAGGCAGGACAGGCCGGAGGCATCTGGGGGCCGGGGAGCCAGTCTGCATCCTTCCTAGTGAAAGTGGATGTCACTCTGCACCAAAGCGTTTCCTGATTTCTCACACCTCTGCTTGTCCTCCTCGTGACTAAAACTTGAGGAAGCAAATAAAATCTCTTATAGAAAGAGATCAATTCTGGGTGATGACCTATCCTATTTGTTATGTTTACAGTTTTCAGCCTCAGTAGATTTTATTTTAAAAAATGTGAGCGCTTTCCTATATTGTATTAAAGACCACTGTGCGGTATGGATTTTCTTCTATAATAAACTGGATAAAGGCAGAATGCAGGAAAGAAACCTTCCACTCATAACAGCAGCTCTATGCAATGAAATGGCATTTCCCTCAATCAGCTTGTTTTGAAATATGTGTTTGGAAAGCAGGATTCCCAGTTGAAGAGAAAAGTATTCTGGAGGAATTAATGTCACATGAAGCTCAGAAGAAAAGCTGAAAAATATATCTTTATTTAAATTGAAGCCAACAGCAGTGCCCATGCCGTGAAGGGCTCCCCCGACCGGCCACCTCTCCGTCTCTTTTATTCCCTCTGTGTTCATCTGGGCTCCTCTTCACTTCAGTAGGTTGCAGATTTTATCACACAGTGAGCCTCCTGCAGGCCAGCCTGTCAACTGACAAGAGTGCATTGTAAGGAGGGCAGCCCCACCCCTCCTTTCCCACCTGCCTCCTACCTAAAGAGGACGAGGCAGCACATGCCCTAAATCTACACCCATGGGGAGGTGCAAAGCCCCACACCGCCTGCGGGTCCCCCCAACACTAGCCAGGCTGCTGTCTCAGAACAGTTGCCATCTCCGATCACCCCTCCTTTCTTCCAGCCACCAACTGGGGATTTCATTTCCTAGCAAGATTGGGAAAGAAGACAGGAGATCATTAATCAAACAAACCATCGCTTTGAAAATTATTTAGGAAGAACACTAGCTCCAGGAAAATGTTAACGATTCCAGGAAATGTTAATAGCATCCACAAAATGTTTGGGAAAGGTTGTGCTAAACACAACTAAATAGGTTTCCTTATTCCAGCACCATCCTAGTTCCTGGAGTTCTTGCAGCAGATCTTACTCATTGGGTGTTATTCTTTGAAGCTTTAGCTGCACCATATGAGAAATAGAACTCACAAAAGAAGAATTGATGCAAAAAGTAAATAATAGGAGCAGGAGTAGGTGGTATTAACTGAACACTTACTTTGTGCCAGACGCTGCCTATGTATGTGTGAGCTCATTTGAACCTTCACAACAACCCAGGAGGGTAGATTCTATTATTTTCACCTTTGAAAAAATAGAGAAACTATAAATGTTTAAAAGTAAAGATAGCTTACATTCTAAAATATCAATAATAGTCAACTTAAGATATCAATTAAAAAGGAAGTTTTAATATCAAGACTTTTCTCTGAAAGTCCCGGGAACCGAATGACGTGGTGCGAAAGCTCTGTCTCACGAGCTGCGGCAAGAGCCACCTGTTACTGGTGTCTTCCAGGAGCCACTTGATGAGAGTCTAGACCCCGGCAGGGAGCAGGCCCCTAAAGGGTGTGATCGAGCAGAGTTTAGCGAAGGGCTGTTCACCTTCATCACAGTGTGGGTGAGTAACGGGAGGGACAAGGAGGGGGACAGACCCAGGTCCTAGCAGCTGCAAGAGCCATCACTGGGCATGTGGAGTGCTGTGGTCCTGGGGCAGGGGCTGGCTGGCGAGAGCAGTGGACATTGGCAGAGGGACAGGGTGGTGACCTAGGGGCAGAAGTACCCTGGGTCCCCTCCTCACCTTCTGTTTCCTCTGGTCCAATCGTGTTCCAGAAGGCCCGACACAATGCACCACACACAGGCAGGAATCGTCTCTGTTTAGAGATGCTCCTTCTCCAGCTACGACTTGGAATTACCTTGATTAAAAAGCAGGAACATCCTAAGCCTACTCTGATAGGACACGGTCCCTTTTAATGAACCATGGCAGACAGGCCGGGAAGCGCTTCTGGAAGCAGCCTGGAGTCATGGGGGCTCAGAGAAAGGAACCAGAGGCATTGCTGCAAATCCCACCTCTTTTTAAAATTTATTTTGTATTTTATTTTTTCAACTGACATATAATAACTTCACATACTTACAGGGTATATACTGATGTTTTGATACACGTAATGCACAGTGATCGGATCAGGGTGATGAGCATGTCCATCATCTCAACCCTTTATCATTTCTTTGTGTTGGGAACATTCAATATCTTCCTTCTAGCTATTTGAAACTATGTAATATATTACCGATAACTGTAGTCTTCCTACATGGTGTAAAACACAAAAAGTGATGACGACAGTGTTGATGATGACAGGGACGCCATAGAGCTGTGGGGAGGTTAAAGAAGATAATATATAAACGGTCCAAAATACTTTCTTTAACAAATGTTGTCCAATAAATGTCTCTTCTTCCTTCTCTCCTAGGTTTAGGGGTAGAAATCTTGCACTGATAGGCATGGGAGCGTTATAAACTCTGTCTTCATCGCAGCTTGTTGTAACCTCCAGCCGGTCTGGGAGGGCTGGTACCCGGTGCCGTCACGGGGTAGAGGCAGACTGGGCCCTGCCCCGTCCCGGCAGCCCTGCCCCGTGGCTCCACCGCAGGAAGGAGCTCGAGGGCAGCACGAGCAGAACAGAGCGTGCCTTCTGTGCGTGCTGAGCGCCTGCGAGGACGGACTGCGGGGCTTCACTCACTCATTTCCTATCCGTGGGGTCGGCATCGCTTATGATTGAAAAGAAATAGGCATAAACTCAGTCCCTCACGCCCTGACCTCACGTCCGCCTTTCTTATACCCGCATGGTCTAATTTAGCAGGAAGAGAATAATTCGGATGAAGTTTATATCACCGCTGGGCCCTTGGGTGGAAACAGAGTTTTGGAGAGTAATGCTGGGGTAAATGTGTTCGCTCTTTTCGCTCGTTTCCTGCCTTTTCTCACCCTGCGGGGGCGCCCATCTCCCCACCCAGCCACTCACTGCTGAGCGCCCCCTGTGCCGGGCTCCACACCGGCTCTGACCTCCTCTCCGCAGGGAGCACACGCAGCCCCCCGGCCCATGCAGCAGACTTTGCATGGCGGGAGGCTGCTGCAAATTCATATTCTTTATCAGCACAGAGTATGGTATGTTACTGGAACACAGGATCCACGCATTAAAGGGTATTTCAGTTACAAGTGATTTGCTTCATAATTTCTTTACAGTACCCGCCTTATAAAAGGAGTTATTCTGTATTTTCTTCTTTTCAGTAGCCCATGTCTATAGTGACTGGTCCTTCCCCTCAATCCTGGACACCATGACATCTAGGGAAAAGGACAGGCGGAAGCCTGTGTTTGGGACAGGGACAGGGGAGCAGAGCAGAACGCCGACTTTTCATCTCCTGACGACGTCTCTGTGCGTTTTATTAATTCCCTATCCATTTCTACGATTGAGGTCCAGGGTCACCACAGTCATTAAGGAAGATGTCATCTGAGACTTCAAGGGAACATCATCACCCAACTGAATACATTGGAAACATATGTATTGATATAATAGAATCTTTTAATTTTTTAATGCGGAATGGTTAGACATATAACATTTGAGTAGCCTATTTTTGACCCACATTGGCAGTGGTTAGTGGCTCATGTCATAACCAGTCTGAGACTTTAAAAAAGTCAATAAATGACCAGAAGTGGGAGCAGGAGCAAAGCACACACGGTGGGCCAGGTTCTAAGAGGAGAGAGGACATATTCCAGAAGTCAGGGTGGCTGAGACGGCCGGCTGAGCAGGAGAGGAGGGAGGTGAGCTAGGTGCGCACCAGCATCGATTTCAGCTGGATTAAAGGCTTGCATCGTAAATGCAGTATGATAATAGATTCAGGAAAAGAGCACAGATATTTCCAATATTTCCACAGTCCCGGGAGAGGGGCTTCCAAAATAGAAACCAGAGGGGAATGGCTGATCTGGTTACATAAACATTTCAAGCGTTCACACATAAAAATTACCATAAACTAAATTAAAAACCGAAGTTAAACCCAGGAACATATTTCTATCAAATGGAACTGGGTTACCATTCTTCAAACTTAAAGCGGTCTGAGTGATCATTAAAAAGACAAACACCCCAGTACAAAATGTAAGTAAAGAATATGCGGGGTAGTTCCCAGCATAAGGAATGCAGGCAACTAATAAGCACATCAAATGCTTTGTAATAAAAATACAAATATAAATGAGATTCCATTATTTTGACCATTAAATTGACACCAATTTTTTAAATAACAAAGAATAATCAAAATTTGTGGATAAGCTTGCCAGGAAATGAGCAAAGGCAAGAGTGTAAATTAACAGTAAGGATTAAAATCCCATGTGCTTTCTTGTTGACCTGGTATTTCACCGAGGAATTTGCCCCAGGAAAACACTAAACTGTTTTAAGATGCAGGTAATAGAGGACATGAAAAGTGACTTCTATATAAAGATTGACTTTTTTTTTTACCTAGAAATAAGCCCAAGGGTAGGCGATTCCAGGGGTTAGTGGCGAACTCAGGGTCAGCCTCTGTGCAGGTCCCTCGGTGGCCTGTCACGACCACAAGACCACCACAAGACGGCTGCTGCAGGTTGCAGCAGCATTTTTAGTCAAACCCAAGGCAAGAGGAAGGGGGTGGTTTCTCCCTGTGGATTTGAACTTTTATTATCACGAAGGAACAGCTTTTCCAGACTCTCTCGGCAGACTTACCTTTTCATCTGACAGGCTAGACCTGCTCCCCTGTCCCTGCTCTAGCTGCGAGGGGGGCTGTGCGGAGCGGGCAGCCTGCAGGGTCTGCCCGTGAGCAGCAAGCCGTCAGCAAAGAGGATGGCAGGGAGGAGGCTGGTGGGGAGACGACCAGCAGTGTCTGCACAGGAAGTAATGACAACACCCAGGCTTCGTCTAGCCACTGCAATATAGCTAGAGGAGCAAATTGGAAAAAAATGTAACTGATCAATGAATATCTAATAATGGTCAAGAAAGATGGTGAAATATCACTGACATATTAACAACAATGCTAAACAGGGATGTTTACTGGCATGGAAATATTCATGTTCATGACATATTGGACAGGCTATGAAATAGCATTTGTCCTACCCCACACTGACACTCACTGATACACTTATACCCTCACACACAAGCACACAAAGCAATAGCTACAGATCACGTGAAATCCCTCTGCTGAGACGGGGGTATATTGTCCCTCCCTTTATGTCTGCGGAGGCCTATGATTGCTTTAATCTGTAGAAGCAGCACAAATGACGCAATGCCAGTTCCAGGCTTTGCCATCAAGAGGACCTGGAGCTTCCCCTGGCGCTTGGGAGCAGGGCTGTGCTGGGGCCGGTTTACGCCAGCACACAGGAGCCAACTGTTAAGGTTCCAGGAAGTTTGTGGTCTGTGAAGATCATGGTCGTAGCCTGACATTGGTACCATTTACCAGGACACCTCTGCTTGGAGCCCGAGGCCAGGAAAGAAGTGCGGCACAGCTGCTGGGGAGCCCTGTGTCCAGCCGAAGGTGCAGAGGGACAGGAGCCCAGCCTCCCGCCTGTCCCTGCTGTGGGACACTCCAGATCAGGCCAGATGCCTCCTGGATACCGTTAAGTCAACCTAGGTGACCTGCATGGAACAGAATTTCCCAGATGAATTATACCAAATTTCCTGACCCCCAAAATAATGAGATATAATAAAATTATTTTTGTTTTTGTCCTTAGATTTTTTTAAAAAAATTAAGGTATAATTTTAAGCATAACAGATAACCAGTATACCCACAAGTAGTGAGTTTTTTCTGAAATATATTGTTAATGTTTATTTTATTTTATTTATCTTCATACTCACATCATTTTATAATGAATATACATTGTGGTGTAATAAGAAAAAGTTAAAGGGCTCGTCTGTAGGGGAAACAACACGTTGTCAAAAGCGCGTAACCAATCCTAAAGAAAGTCCCATCCTCAGCTCTGGACGTGTTTCTGCGGTTCTGGCCAACGGACCTTCCACGGGGCCTCTCTTTGCTGGGCACAGTGTTGGGTGTTACGATCAAAAGCAGGGAGAGAATTGCACAATTGTGGAAAGAGCATTTGGCCCCAGAACCTGCCAAACCTGAGGTTGACACAGCTGTGGGACAAGGATCAAGTTGCTCAACCTCTTCGGACCACAATTTCCTTATGTGTAAAATGGAAAGTAAAAGAAAAAAAGAAAAATCCTGATATTCTGCCGTTGCCATTAGAACGTCCTGCCCTGTGCCCAACAGAGCAGGCACACCGTGCTCAACAGCAAAGCAGCACCGTCGTCACTGGTTTGTGGAGGAGACACGGGCACTGTCCTACTGTCCTTGAGGAGCTTGGATCATGTGACAGGAGATTCCGGATTATAGCCTCCATAGTGGGTCCCCAGGTTTAAGGTACGCCTAAGCCAAAAGGGACACTCCAAAGAGCGAGGACTGGGGACATACCCCATTCCCAAATAAAACCCCGAGGAAGGGAGCAGGTCCCCTTCGTGGTCTAGCTCCTCAAGTCCCTAGCAAGGAGGCTCACCTCCCCAAAGGGGCGTAGTCGTTTTGCCTCACCACACTTAATGAGAATCCTGCTCATTCGTCCACAGTCAGCCACTGTGTCCTGTTTGCACAGAGTCACACACACGGTGGGGGCAGGAGGGCCATTTGGAAAGGCCCTGGGGTGGCCTGCCGGCTGGAGAACACTGGCTTCTAAGACTGTCACAGCTGGCCGTCTGTGCTGCACGCATGCACCCCGTGGCTTCCCTGCTGGTGGGTACTGCGGGGCTGAGGCCACCCGCTTTCCTGAGTCCAGGCTGGCAGCCCACAGTGCCGAGGGCACTGACAGGAACGAGGGCCGAGGGGGTCTGAGTCCGCAGGCCATGCGGTTGAAGCAGGGTGAAGACAGATGTCCCCGGGGCGTGGGACAAGTAAAGGAGGCTCCTTGCCACAGCGTGGGAGCTGCTCCCTCCCTGCCAAGGGTGGCGCTGGCCAAGCAAGGCTGGCTTTTAATTAAACAGTTCCATTATAACTCCACAGCTGAAGAGGGAAAGGGACATCTGGGGATGTCTTCAGTCATAAAAGTCTCACACGAGGAGGACTCACCCTGGCTGACAGCCTCAGGAGAAATATTTAGGACAACTGTATTGCAAAGAGGAAGGGTAAAGAGACGCAGAAGGAGGCAAGGATTCTACTCTGCGCATGAACTGGTCAAGTGAAGACACCGGTAGATTTTGACATAGATGTGGGTGTCTATGTGTGTGTACACATGCGTGTGTGTATACATTTCTGTGTGTATATTTGTATGTGTGTGCATATATATATAATCATGTATATGTGTGTATATATAAGTGTGTATGTGTGTATATATATGTGTGTGTATATATGTGTTTATATGTGTGTATATGTATGTATATGTGTGTATATAGGTATATGTGTGTGTATATAAGTGTATTTGTATATGTGTGTATATGCATGTTTAAACATGTATGTGTGCATATACATTGTATATAGATGTGTGTATACGTGCATATATGTGTATGTGTGTATATATGTATGTGTGTGTGTATATTTGTGCTGTATATATGTATGTATATGTGTACATATAAGTATGTGTATATATAAGTGTGTGTATAAATGTGTATGTATACATGTATGTGTGCATATATGTGAGTGTATATATGTGTGTGTATGTGTGTATATGTGTATGTATATATATGCACACACACCTATATAGTGTAACATCTGGAGCAACTATTACAAAAAGCTGTAACAGAAATGAAAAACAGAGATGACAAATAAAAAACAGAAAATAAAATAAAAAAGACATTCTGTTCCTTTGGAATGACCTCTAGGATGTATGTTTCAACGAGAAAAGTGGCCACAGAATGTCATGTATCTTGCTCCCTTTCATGTAAGGAAGGTGGATTAAGAACGCTGGGATGAGCCTGTGTGTGCTCCACACATCCGAGCAACCAGGCGCTGGAGACGCAGGAGGGCTCTTCTAATTGGATCTTTTTTTTTTTTCAAGTTACTGGAAACAAGTCTTTATTAAGTAACTTTGCATATCAGAAAAATAAAACTTTTATAATTCTCTTTACAGCAAATATATAATGTCAGTGCTTTGGTCATCTTAAGTTAAAGGCCTTTATCATAAAATATATGGTTTTAAACTTTACTCAAATTGAATTTATAATCCCTATGACTTCCCTACATATACATAATAAGAGAGTGTAGTAAAATTAGCAAATACTAAACTATATTGATAATTTATCATTCTTAGTTATATTTTTGAAATGTGATTGCATCACCTGTCCAAAACTAAATGAAGTACGACCCGTAACATTTAAAATAATGACGTGGGCAGCCTGGCAGGACATGGCCAGGTGGTGAAGGGCTGTGCGTGGGCTTTGTCCCTCCCCCAGCGGCCCCCCACCCTCAGGTCCTGTGCACCCACCCGGCCTGTGCACCCTCCGGTCCTGTGCACCCTCAGGTCCTGTGCACCCTCAGGTCCTTCTTGGCATGGGACCGGGGCTCTTCCACCTCCCATCCCAGGGGGCTCAGAGGGGACGCCTGCTTCTACCCCAGAGCCCTTTGACCCTGCCACAGCGAGTGTACGAGACTCCAGGGCCTTATTCTAGAGGCCCAACCAGAATCCACATGCAGCCTTGGCCTCAAGAGGCCTGTCCTAGACCAGGAACTTTCGTGCTGGGGCTTTTTTCCAGCTGCAATTTTGGGAACCCTAGAGGTTACAGAGAGTCTGGATGTGTTGAGGGTTAAAACACACGCACATACACACACACACACACACACACACACACGAGCGCACACACACACCCTCAAACTGTGACGAAAGGGGGCAGCAGGAGAGCTGCGGGGCATTGGCAGGAGAGGGAATGCAGGTGTGGGGCGTGGACTCAGGAATGCCCCGGCAGCACCTCGGCCATAGCACCGAGGAAGCAGGTGGCCACACAGAGAGTCCCAGCACTCGGCAGGTCACCCATCGTGTTGCTGGGCAGCGGCTGATAACAGACGTGTTTCTCTCTCTGCCCCTCTAACTTCCCTCTCCCCTGAGGGCTCCGCATCAGAGAGCCAGGCTGGGGTGTGCTGCCTTGCGGGGACGGTCACCACGGGGCATGTGGAGAGGGACGTTCTGCGGAGGAAGGGGCCGAGCAGCAGGGCCTGTGGGGGACCAGAGGGCAGGGCTGGAAGGTTGAATGAGCCAGGCCCCGCACCTGCCCCCTGCGGCCTGAGTCCTGGGGACGGGGGAGGGGGGGACTGAGAGGAGACACTCCTGTGAAGTGAACTTGCTGCCGGGAGCGCCACAGTGGAGGTGCCACAGGCAGTGGGCCTGGAAGGGACCGTGCCACCTCCAGAGCGTCGTTTGGCCCCTGCGTGCCATGGGAGAGCGCTCTGAATTTCCTGTGCTCTGGGGAGGGTTCAGAAAGGCAAAGGAGGCTACTTCCATAGAGGTCGCTGACTGCAGCGTCGCTATGCTGTCCTCGACTGCTCTTCTTACTTTATAACAGGATTCTGCAGACCTATGTCCCCCATCTTCGGGAGTGACTACTGCGTGCTCCATGGCACCATTTCCCTGGACGCTCACTGGTGGCTGCAGAGGGGAGTCCCCACGTCCGAGCTTGGGGTGCTCCCTCAGACCTCGCAGGGACAGGGCACTGCCCTCTGCACCAGTCTCACGCCAGCACTTTGTCACCCTTCCGGAACATGCCGGTGTTTCTCAGCTTCTGAGCTTTCCATTTGCTCTTCCGTCAGCCTGGTGTTTGCCTTTTCCTCCTCGGGACACTCCTCGGTCGCCACCTTCTCACTGAAGAGCTGCCGGCCTCCCTCGGACACCCCAGTGAAGCCGCCCCAAGAAGGCGGCCCCACCGCAGCCGGCCCAGCCACCTCTCGGTCTCTGTCCCCGTGCGGTCTGCTCCGCTGGAACTAAGGTTCTTCAAGGTTGGTTTCTCACCCTTTCTCTAAGCAATATTTACTGAATACTTGCTATGTTCACTTTTTAATATAATTTAATTTTACCTTTTTCCTTTTATAGATCCTCCCCAGCTTTACTAATTGACAGATAAAAATTGTGTATATTTATGGCATATGATTTGATGTTTTGATATATGTATGTGTTGTGGAATGATTAAATCAAGCTAATTGACATATCTATTACTACACATCCCTATCATTTTTTTTGGTGATGAGAACATTTAAAATCTACTCCCCTAATAGGGGAGTATATAATACAGTATCATCAATATATAACAAGTATATAATACAGTATCATCCACTACAGTCACCATGAGTTATGACAGATCTCCAGAGTGTATTCTTTTGGTCTAACGAAAACTTTGTACTCTGACCAACATTTCTGCCCCTCGTCCCCCAGCCCCTGCTAACCACCATTCTATTTTCTGCTTCTGTGAGTTTAACTTTTTTAGATTCCGTGTACGTGTGAGATCGTGCAGGGTTTGTCTCTCTGTGCCTGGCTTGTTTCACTTCATACAACGTCCTCCAGGTCCACCTGTGTTGTCCCAGGTGGCAGGATCTCCTTCGTTTTTAAGGCTGAGTATTATTCCATTGTGTGTATATACATATGACACTTTCTTATCAACTTTCTTTATCCATTCATCCGATGTGCTGGTTTTATTTTCTTTGGATATATACCCAGAAGTGGGATTGTTGGATCATGCGGTAGGTGTTTTAATTTTTGAGGAATCTCTGTACTGTTTGATGCTGTTCTAATCTACATTCCCATCCACAGTATAGTATGCAAGGATTCCCTTTCCTCCACATCCTGCCCAATGCTTGTTATCTTTTGTCTTTATACTCACTGTCCTATAAAGGATTTTTCTATCAGATAGTGAGTTAGATTAAATAACCTCCAAGGCCTCTTTGTACTGGGTACATAGACAGGATGGATTTAGGACATCCGTGATCAAATCCCAGCTCCACCCCTCACACAGGGGGACTTGGACTCAGTCCTTTAACCTCTGGGCCTCAAAGGTCTTGCGTACATTGTAGCAAGGATCAAAGTGGGAGTTACTGTGAATTGCAAAGGGCGATGTTAATGCTATGGAGGATGTTTTTGCTGATTGTCATTTCGCTCTCCAACGCCCCCAGCCTGGCCCAAGGTGTTGCACTGGCGAAGCAGGGACAGAAGCAAAGATTGCTTGATCTGTGCCTGTCACATCTGGCCGACTTGTCCTGATCACATGTTTCCTCTACACGACCCACTGGTTCAGATGCCAAGTGACCGGTGTGGATTTTCTAAGGAACTTCCAGGCTTGGTTGAGGAGAGGTGCTTCAGCGAACCCCCGCTGTGTTTAGATAGCCAGCAAGGCAACACGTGAGAGTACAGGCCGCCAGGATCAAGAGGAACACTGGTTCCTAAAATTGGAACCCCATGACTTTCAAGGGATTATTTACATATTTTTGGACTGCTTTTAGGTAAATTTTTTTCCCCTTCCTTCTGATACTCTTCAGTAATTGCACACACGTTGTATAGTTCCTGGAATTACTAAATAAACAGTTACGCATTATGGATTCCTTGGGACTCATTTTAAGGGCAGTTCTGCTGAACTCACTTACTATTAATTTACATGCAAAATACTATTCTATGGGCATGCTAATATAATTTGGGGATAATTTCACAGATAATTGCTTTAATGCTGCTAATTCTAGCATATCTACACTAAACAAAGGGTAAGAGTCATGATGCTAAATAAGCTTGAAATATTTATTGAGCCGGTGGAAATGTCTTCTGATTCCAAACACGGCGGATGCGGGTGTCCGTGCTGTGGAGGACAGAGACTCGGGCTGCAGAACAGCGCAGGTGTGGCTGAATCGGAGCTTGGCTGGGTGCCGCTGGCTTCTTGCTTTGAGCCCCAGACTCATCATCTGTGAAACAGGGGATGTGAAAACAAGGACTTCCATGCCCTTAGTCTGACTGCGTCCCAGTTGCCACCCCAATCACTTCTTAGGTACGCTCTCCCGCCATCTTCAGAGCAATCCCGTGAGGCAGGAGCGCATTCCCCTCACAAAGGAGAGGAAACCAGACCCTAGTGCTGTATTTCATCCTGTAAGAGCCCGCCCTTCAGGGCAAGAGCAGCACCCAGCAGGCAGGCACCGTCTCCATGGCCACCCCTCTGCTGCGCTGTCCTTTACACATGGTGACCAGACACCGATTCGACACCCCACCTCCGTGAAGGAAGGAGGAGAGCTTTCATCTCCCCGGGCCCAGAATGTTCACCACCATCCCACCCTCGAAAGCCTCTTCCCCTACACGTGCTCATTTCCCTGGTATCGTGGCCATATGAACACAGACCTGGATAAGGCCACATCGCACAGAACTGTAAAGGGATGTTGAGGTAAAACACTCAGGAGCGAGGCTGCGTCTGCATCAGGCCTCTGAGCCCCTGGACTTCCTCCTCCGCTGAGCCCGCAGGCCCCACAGAGAGTGCCTGGCTGCCAGCCAAGGCCAGGCGCTCTGGGTTTGCAAAGGCCTTTCCTTCCCTTGCTTCGTTTCCTGGGAGTGTTGGCAGGTGTTTCAAAGGGAGCTCACCCAGCAACCAGCAGGTGCTCATTAAGTGCCTGTGGAATGCCTGGAGCTCAGTCAGGCTCAGGGCAGTTTGAGCACCTGCCCTGGTTACCTGGGCCGGCGTCCCTTTCCAGTAACCACGGTCTTCTACTCCTGGGAAAGCTGAGACAAAACAAAAACACTCTCACCCAGAGAGTATTGGGAGGGTTTTGTGTGTTTGTTTTGTTTTCAATTAGTTCCCCGATGTTTATTTAGCTGGGAAGGAAAACGGGAACTAGTGTTAGATAATTCTACCCGAGTACCAGAGGGGCATTCCGAGTAGATCGTAAATAAGAAAGGAAAACTCTCTTCCCCTCCCCCCACCTCACGCCTTCCCAGCACCAAGCTCCCCCACCTCAGGTGACGTTCAGGTGCACGATCGGAAGACTCAGGTAAGCCTGGTGCTTTGACACTGGATGTTCCCCGGTAGCTTCTCCTTCAAACTCCCCTTTGGAGTTCCTGGCATCGTGGGCCCGTGTGCCTGTGGTGACACCTGGCACCAGTGTGCCCCGGGACCCCCGCCGCCCACCCAGCGCCAGCGCATTCATTAGGTGGGTGCCGACAGCGCAGAGACCCTGCGTTCCCCCAAGGGAGGGAGGCACACTGCCCCAGTACTAAGAGTACACCAGTCTTCAGGTTTACTGACCACGTCACGTCTTGCTCAAGTATCCTTTAAATCTTCCTCCATCCAAGTGCAAATGGTTACACAGGCAAGGTCAGTGCCCTAACGAGCTCTATGGGCTGCGTGAGAAGTCAGAGGACACAAGCAGGGCAAGGTCTCCCTTCTGTAGGAAATGTCCTCTCTTCCATTCTTGGCATAGGTGCTCTTCTTGGTCTCATATTCACTGCACCATGTTTTGTCTTTTTTTAAATTATAGTAAAACACACATAACATAAAATTTACTATTTTAACCAATTTGAGTGTGGAGTTCAGGGGCATTAAGTACATCCACAGTGTTAGTGTTATGCAGCCACAGCCACACTCTGTCACCAGAACTCTTCCGTCGTCCCCAGCTGAAGCTCTGTCCCCATCAGACACACATCCCTGTCCTGCCTGCCCCCAGCCTTTGGCACACACCATTCCACTTTCTGTCTCTGTGAACTTGACTACCTCAGGTTCACTGTACCACTTTTGAAACAGAGAGACAGAGAATTATTTCTGTACCTTAGAAGGAGGAGGAGGAGAAACAATGGAAGAAAAGAGCCCTGGGGAGGAAAATGCAGCCGATGATAAATGGCAAACTGACCTGTGCCCACACTGCGGTCTGGACAGTGGTGGGGGATGTCGGGGGCCAGACGCCCCAGTTTGCCAGGGACTGAGGGGTGACCCAGGATACAGAACTTTAGAGCTAAAACTGGGACAGGCAAACTGGATGGCTGGTCACCCTAAATTTCAGACACTAAGGAGAGTCTGAGGTCCACAGGGCCCCTCACCTTCCCCAGCGGATGGTGCCCTGTGGAAGCGCAGGCCCCGCCCCTGTGAGACTCGTCCACCACCTGTGCACACCTGGCTGTTGCCCGGTGCTTGCTGCCCCGTGTGCACCTGGATGTGCCTGGCACATCACAGACAGCGGCAGCTTCCTCTGTGTTTGCAGCCGCCCCCATGGCTCGCGACACCGCGCAAGCTCCGCCTCCTGTCAGGTCAGCGGCGGCGTCTGATTCTCACCGGAGTGAGAGCCCGGCTGTAAACTGCGCATGGAGGGTCCAGGTTGCGGCTCCTTATGAGCATCTGATGCCCGATGGTCTGGGGTGGAGCTGGGGCGGTGATGCGAGCGCTGGGGAGCGGCTGCAGATACAGATTATCACCAGCAGGGAGGTTTGACTGCACAATAAATGTAACGTGCTTGAATCATTCCATCTTCCCCAGCCGCTCCTCATCCCTGGAAAAACTGTCTTCCAGGAAACCAGCCCCTGGTGCCAAAAAGGCTGGGGACCTCTGCCTTACATAATGCAATTGATTTTAAAAATTGGCATAAAAAGCAATTAAGTAAATAAAATTTGTTAATTCAAATTTGTCATTTAGAATTATTACATTTCTGAGTCAAAAGTGCCCCGATGTTGCAGATGCACTCATGTTCTTACTTGGAAGGCTCCGACCAACTGCAGAACTAAATCAAGTGCAAGCAAGCCCATCTCATTTGAAATACACCCAATCTCAGAAAAACTCATGGGCTTTGGACCTAGAATAGTAGACTATCTATGGGTTACATTGTTCTACTTTTTGTCTTGGCTACATTCTGTGATAATCTCTAACAAAGATGAAATATTTGCACAGCACTTCAGAAGCTGCCGTTCCTGCCTGGTGATGTCACCAGCAATAACCCGCGCTGTGTCTTTCCTTAGTCAGCCTGAGAGTATCCACAACTCCCCAGGGTGGTGCCCCTGTGCTGCCCACACAGGTGAAGGGGACCATGTGATCCCTGCGCTGTTAAGAGGACAGCTGGGGATGGCCCCTCCACACGTGGAGACATGGCCTGCTTCCTGACGCCCCCTCTGGTCCAGCGCCCCCAGCGGTGAGTTCCTGCCGGCTGGACAGAGTGTCAGCATCAGAATGGGCTGCGTAGTCAGGTTCCGGACCCAGAAACGCAGCAGGCATAGAGTGAAGACCACGTTAGACCCAGAATCTCGTCAGGGGCCTCAGTGAGACAAGACAAGAGAGGATAAGAGACCTGCACCCACCTGAGCACAGACAGAGCAGAGGAAGGACGCTGTCACCGAGTGCCTCACTGGATGTCCCTGAGCAAGCGCCACGTCCTGGACTTGTCTCTGCCTCTCTCCAGCACGGCTTCCTCCCCGGCCTCTGCTGGTCTGCACACACCTCCCAGTCCCTGGCCACGGTTCACCCACAGCCGCTCCCCAGCGTCTGAAACCACAGGACACGTTTCAACTGTTGCTTGCAAGACTTCTTTTGACGTGCGTCACTGTGGCTAGAACATTTTTAAAAAACTCCTTTTCCTTCAACTTCCCTGACTCTACTCTGCATTAAATTCTCCGATGGTCCTTCTGGCCACGCTCACAGGGAGCTTTGCTCAGCCGTGCGGTGCATGAAGGCGTATACAGGCCCAGCCCTGGAGGCTCCTCCTGGTCATTCTCTGCCATCCCTTCACATCCATGGTTTGGTACTACCACGTGCTAAAGCTCCCAATATGTTCCTCAAACTCTATGTGTCCAAAAGCAATCCTCCCCTCTCCTATGTGTCCTGCTGTTGTCCTGTCTCCATGTGAGGCCAGCTTAGCCTCCTCCTCACGCAGGCTAGAAACCCCAGGGTTTCCCCCTTCGGCTTCTCACACCCCTCGCCATGCTGCCGTCTCTGCATCCGAAACGCCTCCCGCCACTGCCTCCTTCTCTTCCCCCCAAGTAGCCTCATCCCGGTGTAGGATCGTGTGAGATTTGCCACTTACCTGGCCACTTACCTGCCACCCGGTGGCTCCACTTGCATCTCGCCAGACGTGACTATCAGGGGGCCACACATTGCTGTGGGCACAGGTCCCCGCAAACCACGTGAGCTGATCCAGATGACTGTACACCTTTCTCCATCGCGAAGGTCCACCCGACTCCCCTGCACACAGCCTTTACTGGAGCCATTCAATACGGGGTGAAGGTCACACCGCTCAGCCCCACGTCAAAAGCCTCCCCATTTGAGATCTGCATGGTTTTCCAGGCTAGTCTCACGCTGAAGTCTCGAACCTGCCTCCGCCGCCTGCCACAAACCCGGCACCTCAGCCACGCAGCAGTCTGCTCTCCACGGTGGGCACAGATCAGGTACAAAATCACTGAATAATTTAAATTTCTGATAAACAATGAATACTTTTCTTAGCATAAGTATGTTCCATGGAATATTTAGAGCATAGTCAAACTAAAAAGTAATTTATTTTTTTTAAATCTAAATTCAAATTTACCTGGGCATCTTGTAATTTCTCTGGCAATCTAGTTGGGACTATAGGTTTTCTGTTTTTATAACAGTTTTACTGAGCTATAATTCACGTGCCAAAAAATCCGTCCATTTGAAGTGTGCAATTCAATGGTTTTCAGTGTATTCACAGAATCGTGTAATTATCACGACAACCTCAGTTTAGAACATTTATATCTCTCCTAAAGGAAAACCCTGTGCTTGTTAGTAATCCCTGCTGCCCTGAGCCCTGGCTGTAGGTAACCACTAGTCTATTTCCTGTCATTACAGAGTTGCTGATTCTCGATATTTCATGGCAATAAAACCACACAATATGGAGTCTTCCATGATTGGCTTCTTTCACTTAAAATAATGTTTTAGCTTCATCCACGTTGTAGTGTGTATCAGTACTTCATGGCTTTTTATGGCCAAATAGTATTTCATTGTATGGGTGTACCACATTTTGTTTATTCATTCATAATTTGATGGACATTCATCTTATTTATATTTTTGGCTATTATGAATAATGGTGGCATGAAAATTTGTGTACATGTTTTTGTGGGGACATATGTTTGCATTTCTCCTGGGCGTATAACTAGACATGGAATTGCTGGGTCACATGGTAGCTGCACGTGTAACAATTTGAGGAACTGCCAAACTCTTTTTCAAAGTGGCTGTGCCATTTACATTCTCAGCAGTGATGTGTGAGAGTTCCAGTTTCTTCACATCCTCGACCACACTCGTTATTGTCTGCCCTTTTGATTTTAGCTATCCTAGTGGCTGCGGAGTGGTATCTCATTGTGGTTTTGATTTGCATTTCCCTGATGACTATTGATGTCAAGCATCTTTTCATGTGCTTGTGGCCATTTGTATATCTTCTTTGAAAAAATATGTATTCAAATCCTTTGCCCATTTTTAAATTTTTTTTAATTATTTAATTATAACAGCATTTTATATATTCTTAATGCAAGTCCCTTTGAAATATATGATTTTCAAATATATCTTCCCATTCTCTGTGTTGTCCTCGTTTTTGATTATGTTCTTTGGAGTACAAAACTTTTCTTTTTATTATTATTTTTTTTCTCTGCACTGTCATATTTATTGCAGCTCTATTCACAACAGCCAACATATGAAATCAATCTAAGCTTCCATCAATGGAAGACTGGATTTAAAAATAAGACATGCATAAACAATAGAATATATTTTTTAATTTTTTAAATTTATTTGTTGTGTATATATATATATATATTTTTGATTTGGGATATTATGGGGGTACAAACATTTTGGTTACATGAAATGTGTTTGCCTCACCCAAGCCAGGGCTACAAGGGTGTCCTTCGCCTCATACAGTGTGCCCCATTAGCCATGGATTTACCACCCTCCCACCAGACCAGCACCCAATGAGTATTACTACCATGTGAGCACTTTAGTGTTAATCAATTAGCACCAGTTTGATGGCGAGTATATGTGGTGCATGTTTTTCCATCCTTGTCAGAACTCACTTTAAAGAATGGGCTCAATCTCTGTCTGGGATAATACAAGAGGTGCTAGATCACCATTGTTTTTTTGTAGTTGAGTAGAACTCCATGGTATACATATAGCACATTTTATTAATCCACTCATGTATTGATGGGCATTTGGGTTGTTTCTACATCCTTGCAATAGTGAATTGTTCTGCCATAAACATTTGAGTGCATATGTATTTATTATAGAATGACTTTTTCTTCCTTTGGGTAGATGCCTAGTAGTGAGATTGCTGGATTAGATGGTAGTTCTAATAGTAGCTCTTTGAAGTATCTCCAAATTACTTTCCATGGGGGTTGTACTAATTTGCAGTCCCACCAGCAGTGTGAGACTGTTCTAATCTCTCCACATCCATACCAGCATCTGTTGTTTTGCGACTTTTTGATAAAAGCCATTCTTACTGGAGTTAGGTGATATCTCATTGTAGTTTTTTTTTTTTTTTTTTTTTTTTTTTTTTTTTTTTTTTTGAGACAGAGTCTCACTCTGTTGCCCGGGCTACAGTGAGTGCCGTGGCTTCAGCCTAGCTCACAGCAACCTCAAACTCCTGGGCTCAAGTGATCCTCCTGCCTCAGCCTCCCGAGTAGCTGGGACTACAGGCATGCGCCACCATGCCCGGCTAATTTTTTTGTATATATATATTTTAGTTGTCCATATAATTTCTTTCTATTTTTAGTAGAGACGGGGTCTCACTCTTGCTCAGGCTGGTCTCGAACTCCTGACCTCGAGCGATCCACCCGCCTCGGCCTCCCAGAGTGCTAGGATTACAGGCGTGAGCCACCGCGCCCGGCCACATTGTAGTTTTGATTTGCATTTTCCTAATGATTAGAGATGTTGAGCACTTTTTTATGTTTGCTGGCCATTATTCTGCCTTCTTTTGAAAAGTTTCTGTTCATGTCCTTTGCCAATTTATTGATGGGGTTGTTTGAATTTTTTCTTGTTGATTTTCTTAAGTTCTAGATAGATTCTTGTTATCAGCCCTTTATCGGATGTGCAGAGAGCAAATATTTTCTCCCATTCTGTAGGTTGTCTATTCGCTATGGTGATAGTTTCCTTGGCTATGCAGAAGCTTTTTAATTTGATCAGGTCTCATTTGTTTATTTTTGTTGCTGCTGTGATTGCTTTGGGGGTCTTCCTCATAAATTCATTACCTAGGTCGATGTCTAAAAGAGTCTTCCCAACATTTTTTTTCCAGAATTCTTAAGGTTTCCTGCCTTAGGTTTAAGCCTGTTGTCCACCGTGAGTTGATTTTTTGTGAGAGGTAAGAGGTGGGGATCCAGTTTCAATCTTCTGCATGTGGATATCCAGTTTTCCTAGAACCACTTATTGAATAGAGATTCTTTTCCCCAATATGTACTTTTGTCTGCTTTGTTGAAGATTACATGACAACATGAGGATGGTTTTACATCTGGGATCTCTGTCCTATTCCAAAGGTCTATATCTCTGTTCTTGTGCCAGTACCATGCTGTTTTGGTTACTATAGCCTTGTAGTAAAGATTGAAGTCTGGCAGACTGATGCCTCCCACAGAGCAGGCATTTCTGTCTGTACTTTCCAAATATAGAAGAATGCCTAACACATACAGAAAGGAACGCATGAAGTGAATTTCATTAGGGGTTAAATAGGAGTGCAATTAGAAGGAACCCAAAGCAGAGAGGCAGCTGGCTTTTTCAGGTGGGGAGAGTTGAGCTATGTTTAGGTACAAGATGAGAGGCAGTCCAAAGAAGTGCATGAAGACACAGAAAAAATTAGGACAAGATGTGGAGCAAATGGAAAGGGATAGACCTAGAGCACAGGTAGAGAATTATCTTGTACAGGAGGGTCATCTTTTCCCCAGAGACACAGACCTGTGTCCAGTGGGAGTGGCAAGAACTCACACCTGGGACCTGGCTCTGTGTTTTGCCTGTTTGTGCAGAGAGAGGTGACGCAAGGTGCCTGTCTGAGGGTGTGATGCTTGTAGAAGAGGCTGTGTGGAATTGCCACAAGGAATAAATAAGGGATTCGTCTTCCTTGCAGAAGACCCAGGGAGATGGAGGAGCATCACTTTCTTGCCACGAGTCCCCAAGCTTGGGGTGTCGTATTTCCCATCAGCACTCTCACCACAGGGGTAGGAGAAGCAGAGAATTTGCAGTCCATGCCTGCATGAGCACCCCTGCACCCCACCTTTTCACTGCAGGCTCTAAGATATGGGGGTCTCTTGCTCATTTGTCCACAGAGTTTAGGAAGTGTCCCGACCTCCACCTTGGCCCCAGCATCTTTCTCATGGTTCATCCAGTGAAGTACTTCATAGAGTGAATTTGGCATCCTTTTTCCTGTATTGTCCTGAGCTAAAATGTTGCTATTCTTGATGGTGTGCTATTTTATAAAAACAAGCATCTATTTCTAATGGGTGTTCTCCATCTCATAGCAAGTACTAGCACCAAAATGAGCCACTGCCTACACTGAGAGCAAACTGAGTATTTAACAGCCGAATCTGAGCATGGCTGAAGAAACAGGATAAAATTTTGGAGAAACATACTGTCCTGACAAAATGTCACTGCCCAGAGTGGAGAGGGGCTAATCATAGCTGTTTGGCTGGGCTGCAGACCGTGTCTTGAGGGTGGTTCCACAGATGGTGGCAGGACGCGTGCCCACCTGGGCAAGGCATGTCGCTGCTCATCTCTCACTGGGATCCACAAGCAAAACAACATTTCTGAAGCAGAACTGTTCCTGCTAGCACCATGGGCTTATGTCTTTTCCTCAGTGAAGACAAAGGTGAAGAGAATTGTGCTAGAAGTATCTTAGCTTCTGTTGTTTTGACTTGCGTGGACTGACTCAGTTTTGACGGTCACCATGTTATATCTGGAGCCTGTTGGGCTCATTTTCTTGCCAAACTGAAGGTGTCCCCTAAGAACTGTAGTGTTCGTGCGCCACCCTGACTCTCAGTTTCCTGATGCTGTGCAGAATTCTGACCTCTCAGCACCCTTGATAGCCTCCTCTGGATTCCAGATGCTCACAGCTGCAATAGAGAAAGCCCACGCACCCCGACCCCGGGAACCACGGGGAAAGGGGAAGGTTAGCCATATTTACACTTTTAGCTAAATAAATTTTAAGCTGGACAGAATTACAGAAAAGCTATTTTTAAAAGAGAGGCTAGATTTAGGTTTGAGTGAGAGGTGGATACTCCAAATATTGCTTTAATTTAGCAACGGAGATGCAGATGCACCTGACTTTGGTGAAGCTATTTGCACTTGTAAATGTTAGAGTTTGCCTGTGTTAGTAAAATTATATTCATTAATGTAAATTGCATTCAGTGAAAACCCTGTCTTTATCGTGTGTGTAAACAATGTTTGCCTTTGTTCACGTGGCAAGCCGCCATTACAGATGCATTCAGATTTTGAAGCCGAGTGCACTTTATCTTGGAAGTCATTTAGCTCTGATTCCTCCAAGATCCTCACTGGTGAATTGCAAAATAAAATAAACAGCAATTTAGCACCATTCGGGTTGAGACCTTTTTAGGCTTCAGAGCACTTCCTGATCCTGGGCTGCCAGAGGTTTTATGCTGATGGAACTTCTGGCAAGATTTCCATCTTCCTGAGTTTTCTAGAAATATATGAGGCTGGTGGATGCCAAGCCAGGTCCAACGGAAGCAACTGCTGCTTAGTGGGCGGTCTTTGTGATCCTCCCACAAAGTCACTTTCATTCCACCCCTAAAGTCTCCCTAACTTGCCATCTTCTCACCTGTCACCACACATGTGGCCCCATCATGTGTTACTCAGATGCTCTAACAGGAGCAAGGAGTTCCTGCTGGGGGCCGTCAGCTTACCCTGCCGAGTGATTAGGCAGCCCCAGCTATTGTGTTCTTAAAGCCACCCCATCCTGTCCTTCTTTTGCACATAACTCCACTTTTTTAGCTATTCATCCTTTCCTGTGAAGCCCTGGGATGTCTAGCATCAAGGCGCGTGTCGGATCAGTGTAAGTTGTTATAGCGACCTTCTGTTCCTTGCCAGTGATTCATGTAGGCGTAAGGGCAGGGTGCAAATCCAGTCAGGAGAGACAGGGGAAGCCTGGGAGGGGGGGGTGTGCCTCAGAAAGGTTTCCTCCCTCTTACCAAGAGAACTGAGAAATAAGCAGCACTGGGTGTTGGATGAAAGTTTGCAAAGGCTGGAGATGTTGCAGCCACCTTGCAACCAAGAGGAATTCTTTCATGAGAACAATCCAGCATGCAGAGTGAAGAGATAGAAATAATCTTGATTTTTGATGCTAGTTTTGAGCTATTGAGCTAGCCAACCACTAACTTCAGACTTCTTGTTAGGCCAGATAATATCTTTTCTTTATATTTAAACCAAATGAATCATGGCTTTCTATTGCTTGCAGCTAAAGCATACACAATGATCATCATTCCCAAAAGTAAATTGTTATTGTTACTTCTAATGTTTAACATCCCCATGGACCCCCCAGTGGCCCAGGGGAAAATCCAGATTCCTGGGTATGGACTGCGAGGTCTTCTAAGATCCAGCCCATGTCTCCACGGCTAGATGCTTTCTTACCTTCACTCCTCACTGCCCCCAGTGTCCACGCAGAAGCTCTCGTAGATCCGGAATTCACCATGTTGCCGCAATCTTCCTAGATTGTATCACCCACTTTTCATTTATCTGGATTATTCCTAATCAGTCCTTCTTCTGGACTCAGCTCAGATGCTGTCTCCTGAGCTGTGCTTCCCTGGGCTCCTCTTCTGCGTGGCTGGGTGGTCCCTGCTTCGTGCTGCCTCAGTGCTGCCCACGCCCCGCCCCAGGTCACCATCCCATACTCACCAGTGCTGACGTCACGGAACGAAAACCAGAGATGGGTCTGGCAGACAGGCCGTCCCTGGGCATTGTCGAGTCCATGGTGCTCAATGAGTGTAACAAATGTCACAGCTGAAGCCCAGCTTAGAAAGGCAAGATGTTACCACTGCACCTGTCACCTACGCATTCTCATATTGCGGCCTTTTTTACAGTCCTTCTTAAACTCACTTTCCAAGTGTCCCATTCATCGCCAGGATAACTCACACCCACTAATGGTTATTGGGGACCACAATTAGCAAAGGAGGAGAAATGATCTTGTGTTTGTCCCCAGGCTTCTCATTGGCCTGTGGTCCCTGCTGGGTTAGGATGGGCAGGACCAGGTGGCCAGGCTGTGATGGCCAGGCTGCTTCCCCTGTCCGCGCTCACCTCTGGCCTGGGCTTCCTGCTTCAGACTTGCCACCGCACCCAGACCCACCCTCAGGAGACAAGGCGAGCCCCACAGTTAAACGGCCCTTCACAGCATTCAGCAGCAAAGTCCAGACCTACCTCATGACCCAATTATACCCCAGTCATCCGAGTAGCTGGGAAAACCCAAGGGTAACAGGGGATTCAGACCGGAAACTCTGAATGTGTCAGGGTGAATTAACCATCCCCAAAGAAGAATAAAAGGCCACAGAGAGTGAGACCAAACCTGTGCTGCAAGTTGGAGACCGGCATGTGCCAGGAGCTGGGCACCCAGAGTAGCACCTGCCAGCTCTCGTGGCTGTCACCCACTTCCATCTCTCCAGCATTTTCTTTTGGTCCCTGTATTAGACAGTGAGCCTTTGAGGGAATAGCCTGTTTCACATGCTTTGTATATCTCCTGAACAAAGCAATTAAAAATATGTCCCCATGGGTAGCATAGGGTCTGAGTTATAGCCCATACTCATGAAATATCTGCTGGGCAACTGTTGATATAGTATTCAGCGTTTCTCCCCGTCTGGGTTCTCCCCAACAGCCCCCCTCAATGCCTACATGCCATTTCCTTCCTGGTCTCAATCTTTGAGCTTCCTCACGATGATCCTTTCTGGAGTTCAGATCTTCTCCCCTAAAACCTCCCACGCCCTCAGGAATGCCGGTGTGGAGGGAGACTTGGCTGTTCCCAGCCAGGGGCCTGGGGCAAGCATGTGGCGTGAGCACAGGTTACATGACCCACGCACACGTGGTGTCCACAGTGACAGGACACAGCTCCCTGGAGACATACGCAGATGTTCTTGGAGAGGAATTTAGGAATGGCAGAGGTGCGGTGCATGCCTCCAGGGGGCATGGAGGGGGACACAGGGAAGATTTCAGAGAGGAAGGGACATAGGACCTGGGCTTTGAGGGAAAGTAGGCACTTCTGCCCCAGAAAGTCAAGAAAGTGCACAAATGGCAGAGGAAAAAGAAGTGAGGGCTGGGTGTGGAAAGGAGGAGGTGAAGGCTGGGCGTGGGAGGCAGGAGGTGAGGGCAGGGTGTGGAAAGGAGGAGGTGAGGGCTGGGTATGGAGAACAGAGGTGAGGTCAGGGCGTAGAAGAGCAGAGGTGAGGCCTGGGTAGGGAAGGCAGGAAGTGAGGGCTGAGTGTGGAAGGGATGGGGGGAAAGCTGGGTGTCGCAGGGCAGAGGGGAGGGCAGGGTGTGGAAGGGCAGAGGTGAGGGCCAGGTGGGGGAGGGAAGAGGTGAGGGCTGGGTTTGGAAAGGAGGAGGTGAGAGCTGGGTGTGGAAGGGAGGAGGTGAGGGCTGGGTTTGGAAAGGAGGAGGTGAGGGTTGCATGTGGAAGGGCAGAGGCGAGGGTTGGGTGTGGAAAGGTGAGGTGAGGACTAGGTGTGGAAGGGCAGAGGTGAGGGCTGGGTGTGGAAGGCAGGAAGTGAGGGCTGGGTGTGGAAAGGAGAAGGTGAGGGCAGGATGCAGAAGGGAGGAGGTGAGGGTTGGGTATGGAAGGGAGGAGGTGAGTGCTGGTTTTCGAAGGGCAGAGGTGAGCGCTGGGTGAGGAAGGGAAGGAGTGAGGGCTGGGTGTGGAAAAGAGAAGGTGAGGGCAGGACGCGGAAGGGAGGGGGTGAGGGTTAGGAGAGAAGGTGAGGGCTGGGTGTGGATCGCAGAGGCTAGGGCAGGGTGTGGAAGGGAGGCTGTGAAGGTTGGCTGTCGCAGGGCAGTTCTGAGGTCTGGGAGTGGAAGGGAGAAGGTGAGGGCTGGGTGTGGAAGGAGGAGGTGAGAGATGGCTTTGGGAGGACAGAGGTGAGAATTCGGTATGGAAGGGAGGAAGTGAGGGCTGGGTGTGGAAGAGAAGGGGTGAGGGCAGGATGTGGAAAAGAGGAGGTGAAGGCTGGGTGTGGATGGGAGGAGGTGAAGGCTGGGTGTGGATGGGAGGAGGTGAAGGCTGGGTGTGGATGGGAGGACGTGAGGATTTGGTGTGGAAGGGAGGAGTTGAGGGCTGGGGGTGGAAGGGAGGATGTGATGACTGGGGGTAGAAGGGAGGAGGTGAGGGCTAGGGGTGTAAGGGAGGAGGTGAGGGTTGAGTGTGGAAGAAAGGAGCTGAGGGCTGGGAGAGGAAAGGAGGAGGTGATGGTTGGGTGTCGAAGGGTAGAGGTGACAGCAGGGTTTGGAAAGGCCGAGGTGAGGGCTGGGTGGGGAAGGGAGGAGGTGAGAACTGGTTACAGAAAGGAGGGTGAGGGCTGGGTGTGGAGGGTAGAGGTGAGGGCAGGGTATGGACGGGCAGAGGTGAGGGATGGGTGTGGAAGGGAGGAGGCGAGGGCTGGGTTTGGAAAGGAGGAGGAGAGGACTGGGTGTGGAAAGGAGGAGGTGAGGGAAGAGGTGAGAGCTGGTGGAGGAAAGGAGGGTGTGAAGGCTGGGTATCCAAGGGCAGCGGTGAGGGCTGGGTGTGGAAGGGCAGAGGTGAGGCCAGAGTAGTGAAGGGAGGAGGTGAGGGCAGGGTGTGGAAGGCAGCAGTGAGGGCTGGGTGTGGAAGGGCAGAGATAAGGGCTGGGTGTGGAAAGGAGGAGGTGAGGGCTGGGTGGGGAAGGGAGGAGATGACAGCAGGGTGTGGAAGGGAGGAGGTGAGGGCTGGGTGTGGAAGGGAGGAGATGACAGGAGGGTGTAGAAGGGAGGAGGTGAGGGATGGGTGTGGAAGGGCAAAGATGAATGCTGGTGTGGAAGGGAGGAAATCAGGGCTGGGTGTAGAAAGTAGGAGGTGAGCGCTGGGTGTGGAGGGCAGAGGTGAGGGCAGGGTGGGGAAGGGCAAATGTGAGGGCTGAATGTGGAAGGAAGAGGTGACAGATGGTTTTTGGAAGGGCAGAGGTGAAGCCTGAGTGAGGAAGGCAGGAGGTGAGGGCTCGGTGTAGAAGGGCAGAGTTGAGTGGTGGGGGTGGAAGGGAGGAGGTGAAGGCTGGGTGTGGAAGGGAAGAGGTCAGGGCTGGGTGTGGAAGGGAGGAGGTGAATGCTGGCTTTGGAAGGGTAGAGGTGAGGGTGGGGGGGGGAAGAGAAGAGGTGAGGCTGGGAGTGGTAGGGAGAAGATGAGAGCTAGATGTGGAAGGGCAGAGGTGAGGGCTGGGTGAGGAAGGGAGGGGGTGAGGGCTGGGGTGGAAGGGTAGAGGTGAGGGCCAGTGTGAAAGGGAGGAGGTGAGGCTTGGGGGTGGAAGGGAGGAAGTCAGAGCTGGGGGTGGAAGGGAAGAGATGAGGGCTGGCTGTGGAAGAGTAGAGGTAAGGGCCGGTGTGGAAGGGTAGAGGTGAGGCCTGGGGGTGGAAGGGAGGAAGTGAGAGCTGGTGTGGAAGGGATGAGGTGAGGCCTGGGTTTGGAGCAGCAGAGTTGAGGGCTGGGAGTGGAATGGAGGAGGTGACAGGTGGGTATCGAAGGGCAGAAGTGAGGGCTGGGTGTGGAAGGAGAGAGGTGAGGACTGGGTGTGGAAGGGTGGAGGTGAGGGTTTGGTGTGGAAGGGCAGAGGTGAGGGCTGAGTGTGCATGGGAGGAGGTGAGGGCTGCGTGTGGAAAGGAAGAGGTGAGGGCTGGATGTTGAGGGCAGAGGTGAGAGCAGGGTGTGGAAGGTCAGAGGTCAGGGTTGGGGGTGGACGGGAGGAGGTGAGGGTTGGGTTTGGAAAGGAGGAGATGAGGGCTGGGTGTGGAAGGGTAGAGGTGAATGCTGGGTGTGGAAGGGAGGAGGTGAGGGCTGGATGTGAAGGGCAGAGGTGAGGGCAGGGTGTGGAAGAGAAGAGGTGAATGAATGATGGGAGTGGAAGGGAGGGTGTGAAGGCTGGGTATGAAAGGGCAGAGGTTACGGCTGGGCGCAGAAGGGCAGAGGTGAGGGTTGGTGGTGGAAGGGAGGAGGTGAGGGCTGGGTGTGGAAGGGCAGAGGTGAGGGCTGGGTGTGGAAGGGGGGAGGTGAGTCCTGTACATTGAAGGCGCCAGCGTGAGCAGATGGGGATCTCTGTCTGGTGGCATAGAGGGTGTCACTCCAGCCAAATTCCAGCCCACCCCAGCCAAATCAACTTGAGGGAGAGGTGAATCTGTGATCCCAGGTGCCCCCTCAAAAGCCCAGAAGGCATCTCCGGCTTGCGTGGAGAGGCAGAAAGAGCCGTGCTCAGCAGTCACGGTGCGGAAGAGCTCAGGGCCGTGCGCTGAGGCCGGGGGCAGTGATGGGGGTGAGCGTGGAGCTGGCTGGCCGGGAGGATGCAGCGGACACAGAGGAGCGGGTGGACGGCAGCAGTCTTTAGTCTGGAGATGGGGCCACCTGCCTTTGTCCCCTCGTAGCCAGGAGTGCACAGGCCGCTGGGGTTCCGTGACCCGCCGGAGAGCTGGCCACCGGGCCGGCCGGGTTAGATCCAGCCCTGGGCTGATGCGGAAGCCCACGCCAGCCGCAGAGGGAGGGGCAGTGCCCGCAGCGGAGGGGCAGGACTCACCGCTCTCCACTGAGCGCTCGGGGTCGTGCAGGGACACACAGGGCCCTCCTGAGGGGACAGGTGACTTTGCTATTTGTAACAACAATACCTAACATTTATTGGGCACTTACTGTGTGTCAAGCACTGTTCAGAGTACTTCACATGAATTATCTCATTCCGAGAGACTTGGCTGCACACTCCGTTCCAGCACTTACCTGCCGGAAGTGGCTCCCCAGGAAGGGGGCTGATCACTCACCCACAAAGCCCCCGCTGGCTTGGTGTGGCTGTCACGTGCGTGCTCCCAGCTGTGGCGTTTATGCACATTGTACCTCGTTTCTGCATCCCAGCCTCAACACTGACCCGTAGGGAAAGATCCGCAGACAGGAGTCTGACCAATCCTACGATAACAGAATTTATCATTAATAAAATGATTACAGCAGATGATCCTTTACATGTGTAAAGAGTTGAATCTTTTTCAAAGTATTTTCACATGTATCACATCATTTTTATCTCACAGGACCCTGTGAGTTACGGTGCTGTTGGGACCAAGCTGTCTGCTTGGGAGCCAGGGGCGGGTGGGGAAGGCAGCTGGCCTGGCGGTGCCTGCGCTGGGGGCTCATGAGGGGCACGGCTGCCCCAGCTCTCAGGCTGTGACCACAGCTCCCCTGTCAGTGTGGGGGACACGCTGGCATTCATAACAGGGTCAGTCTGTCATTCGTTGCCGATTTCTCCCAGGTTTTGTGGAGTTGCTCTGAACAGGACCCCAGTCAGATTGACTCAATTTTATACTCTCTTCTGAAAATCTCAGGCAGCCTAGGCCGGGCTGGTGCCTTCCTGGGAGTTCCCAGAGCCCCCGTCTTCACTCTGTCATGGGCTGTGTCCAGCTGTAGGCCGTGGCCTTTCTCCCGTGTCATGTTACCTACCCTCTCGTCTGTTCAGTCATCCACGCCTGGACCGATTCACCCACCCACCCTCCACGCATTTGTTCATCCATGTTTTTATTATGGCGAAGTTCACGTGACACAACACTTACCGTCCTAGCCACTTTGCAGTGCGCGGTTCTGTGGTATTAAGGACATTCCCGTTGTGCAACCATCACTATCCCCACCTGCAGAGCTCTTTCATCTTCCCAAGCTAAAACTCTGTCTCCACTAAACACGAACTCCCCGTCCCTCTCTGCAGCCCCTGGCGGCCCCCGCCCTACTTCCTGTCTGACCACCCTGGGGCCCTCACGTAAGAGGAGTCACACAGCATTTGTCCTTTTGTGACTGGCTTACTCCAGTGAGCATCGTGTCTTCAAGGTGCACGTGTGTTGCCGCATGTGCCGGAACCCCCTTCCTTTTAAGGCCGAGTGATGTTCCATTGTGTCCATTCCTGCAGTTTCCCCCACCTCATTCTCCGTCCCGACTGAGAAACACAGAGGGCTGTGACCACCCCGTGACCTGGACAGCTGCAGGTTTCCCGGGCAGGCTTGCACCTGAGCCGGGCCTTAAACATTCCCAGACACTGACGATAAAGCTGTTTATGCTGTGTTAGAAAACAGGTGTTTTCAGGCCTCCCCAGTAGAACATCTCTTTCCTCGCCGTCCGTCTGCAGGACGCTGCAGCCTCCGTGCCACGCCCCTGGTACACGCTGGACGGATCACCTGGCGGTTAGTGTGCTTGGTTTCAAATCCCAGCTGGCCCCATCTCGGGCCGTTTGGGGCAGTCCCTGTGGGAGTTCCCCTGCTGCTGTTTTTGGGGCGACTCCAGCAGCGGGTTCTGCTGGAGGAAACAACACACCACATTTTGCTCCCCCATTCCTCCATGCAGGACACTTGGGTTGCTTCTCCCTCTGCCTTGGCTGTCGTGACTACTGCTGCCATGAACACGGGTGCGCAGATGTCTCTTGGAAACCCTGCTTCCAATTCTTCCGGGAATATACCCAGAAGTGGGGTTGCTGGATCACATGATAGTTCTTTTTTTTCAATATTTTGAGGACCTGTCGTGCTGTTTTGCACCACAGTCGGTGGCAGACCCTCACGGCAGGCTGGGTCCTCTGCACTGTCGTGAGCCCCTGGCACAGCCCCAGGCCGGGCATGAGGCGGTGGCCAGGGAGTTCACTGATCAGCTGCGTGAGTGGGATGCTGGCGGAACCGTTGGGAGGGACAGGAATCTTTCCTCCTCGCCCAGGGCAATCTCAAAAGAATTCCACCCGGGGCTCTGGGTTGCTGTTCTGGGGTTCGCACTCTCCCCACCTCCACAGGGCAAGGGTCAGCACCCAACCCCACCTGGACCCTGTCTGTGTTCAGGGAAGCATTTGAGGCCCTGAGGGGTGGGGTGGGGTGGGGTGGGGTTTGCCGATTTGCTTTGTAGCCACTTCCTCCCTTCCAGAAATCCAGTGGTTCGCAGTTGTCTTTCTGAGCTGCCGGCACATTCTGTCCTCCAGCACCCTGGCTTGGAAGTCTGCCTCAGTGGAGATTCCAGCAGAAAAGGCTTCACATTGCAAACACAGCCCTCTGTTGTGCAGCCCTCCCTGTGTGGAGAGCCTCTCACCACCGTTTGGGTTCCTGCCTGACTTACGGGAACCTCATCTCGGAAAACCAGTCCTTAAGGCCACCAAGGAAAGAAATGTAGCTCTTGCACCCCCCTGCGGCTGGGCAGGGCACAGCTGCTGAGTCCCTGAGCTACCGTGGCTTGCAGAGAAAGTTCGAATTCTCACAGCTTGGAAAGAAACATATGCTTTTGTTACCTAATGCCAGGACACAATGAGCCATTATAGACAGAAGCTTAATGAGAGCAATTGTTAAATTTCCCCAACAATGATAAGAGTTTGTCAAAGATCCACAGGCTGTGGCTGATAGAGCTCCCAAGGGGCAAAGCGGGAACAAACTGAGAAGGAACATAAATAAAGGAGTATTGAATTACGACCCAAACTATAAATAAATATCCATGTGTCCATTCTGATGCAAACAAATGATGGAATAAATAAATAAAGGAGAGACAATAGATCTTCCATGTATAAGAATTTAAAATAAGAGGGGAACAAGACTCCCAACCCTGTGAATGTGGGCTGTGTACCACGACTTCCTTCCAAAAGGCCCGGAGGGGGTGGGGGGTGGGTGGGGGGGGCAGGCCCGCCTCGGAGAAGCCTGGCAACCGCTGCCCAATCCCGGAGAAAAGGTCGACATGGGCCGCGCTGCGTGAAGTTGGTGGAGTGCACCTTGATGTCATGTGATGCGACGGCACTTCACCTCTGTAGTCTCCCCAAACCATAACCCCGGTCTAACCATGAGAAAACGTTGAAAAATCCCCACTCGAGGACATTCTGCAAATACCTGACCATCACGCCTTTGAAGTGTCAGGTCGTCAAAGACCAGGAAAGACTGAGGAACCTCCCAGCCAAGAGGCACCCACGGAGACACATGACGTACGGTGGGGTCCTGGGACAGGAAAAGGACACTTGGTAAAAGACAAGGGCATGTGAATAAGGGATGAGCTTCATTAATAACGCGGTGCCAATGTTGGTTCATCAGCTGTGAAAACATTACCCTATATTTTGTTGCACCAAGGCTGCTATCTTATATTGCTGCACTAACACGAGAGAGTGTCAGGAAGCCTGTGTGTGGGGTATGTGGGAACTCCCTGTGTTGTTTTCAAAACTTTTCTACAAATTTAAAACTACTCTAAAATTGAAAGTTTATTAAAAACTGAAAGTACAAAAACAACAAAAAAAAAAAGTAAAGGAGGAGAGAAACGCGTGATAGCACCGTGGGGCTTTCTTCAGCTCTCTGGCCAGATGCAGGCGCGTGGGAGGTGGTCCGGGGCGCATCACAGGACGCTGACTGCGCTTCCCCACTCGGTCAAAGGCACCACATTTGCCCGATGGCCCGTAGGTCCATTGTTCTGGCTTCCCCACCAACAAGGAGAAGCGGGGACGTGGCAGGGATGCCGGGGGTGGCGAGGAGCAATGACTAGAATTAATGTCTCACTGAACTGAATTCTGATTTTTAATCAAGAATTATTTGGCGAAGTAAAACAGCAGAACTCTTGGAAAAAACCAACAAATTATTTTAAAAATTGGTAGTTTCCAAATTTCTTTTATCATTCACTCCATCAGTGAAAAAAGTCAATACTTGTAAATATATGCATATTTATTTTTTATAAATATGTATACATGCACCAATATTATTAGCTAATATCCTAAGTCCGTGTACATTGAAGGAGTTTTTCACCAACAAAAATAGATATAACTGTACATTTCATACTGTCTTATGATAATTTGTAATTTATTTGACCTGCCTCATGTCAGGTCTGATCCATTCGCCATCGTTTTCACTTTTCATTTGTTGTCCTTGGTTGACAAAGAGTGTCATTTGGAGTAGGAAAAAATGTCAGCTTTGAAAAGAATGAAGGCTTACTTGTCCTTGCATGTCTCTATTTTAAACTGCAAGTTTCTTGCAGGGCTTGTTATCAGGTACGTGTCCATTTGGCGGGGAGTAGTTTACGGAAAACGTGCAAACAGGCGACTGCACACTTGGCGCAGCGCTCGGCCACGCGCTGCGCGCTCCTGAGCCAGCGTCTGCGCTGCAGGCTCACCGCACAGCACCACTGACAGCGACCTTCTGACAGACAGGCCCCTGAGGGGTGAAAGGCCAATCCATTGATCTTATACTAGGAAAACTCAACCGCTTTCCTTTTTAGATAGAAGAAACAGAAAAAGAAGTACTCATAGCCTCCCCAGAGCTAAATGAATCATCCCAAGACCCACCTGGATGCCTGGCCCTGTTCTGGACCCACCAGGAAAGTTGACCACAACAAGGAGGAGACCAGACGTGGTCACACTGGTGGAACATTCAGATCCATGCACACAAGGTTCCCTGGCTCATGTCAGAGCCACGGACCCAGAGTCGTCACAGCTTGTAGGCTGCAAGTGCCTCACTGAGGCGAGCACGGCCGGTTGTCCTGCTCAGCCCACTCCGAGGGCCTGGGCTGTCCTCCAAATATCCAAGTGCAACACGCAGTGCACCTGGCCGGCCTGATTTTGGCCTGAGCTGATGCTCAAGCAACACAAGTTAACACAGCTAGGCCTGCCGTTACCCCACACACCTGCTTCTACCTTCCACTGTCAGGACAGCCCATCAGCAAGGAACGGCACTGCAACAGCAGCCAGACCAGAGCCAGAGGTGGGTGTAATTTCTGCTGGGTGTAAAGAACAGACTGAGATGGACGTGTACATGCTCTAACTTGTAAAATCGAACACAGGTGACCCCCCAAAAAGAAAGCGTGGACTTTGACCACACACGCACGCCCTGCCACTCCCTGACCAGAAAGGTAACAGGTCATCCTCCTGCTGCACAAGAGCTACCTAGGAGCCAGCCAGGCTGAGTCTTCACCCCAACTTTATCTGTTTTCATATTAAATGAGAAAGAAACAACTTATTTTTGAAATAGGGTTGACATGCATGTTAACCAGGGCAGGATTATTGTTATCAGAAAGGACAGCCAGCAACACAGAAGAAAGGACAGACGGACATTGTTTTGTTTTATTTTTAATTTAAACCAAACCTTTCTAACCTGACAGATACTTTGATCCACCCTCAAGCTCTGCTGGTTTGACCCATGAGTAATTAGACTTTGCCATTTTCAACTCATAGGCCTTTTTTTAAAAATAAATTTTTATTTTGAAATAATTATAGATGCACATGGAGTTGTAAGAAACAACACAGAGCATGTCATTTGTGAACAGAGATAATTTTACTTCTTCCTTTCCAACTTGGATTATTTTTCTTGCCTCATGGCTCTGGTTAGAGCTTCCAGTACTGTGCTAGGCAGAAGTGGCAAAAGCAGGCAGCCCTGTCCTGTTCCTCATCTTAGAGAAATGTTTTCAGTCTTTCCCCATTTAGCATGATCTAAGCTGTGGGTTTTCCTATACAGCCCTATCATTTTGAGGAAGTTCCCTTTCATTTCTTTTGAGCATGTGTATCATGAAGAGGTATTGAAGTTTTTCAAATGCTTTTTCTGCATGAACTGAGATGACCACGTAGATTGTTTTCTTCATTGATTTTCATTGTTGAACCAGCCTGCCATTCCAGGAGTAAATCTTATTTGGTCGTGCTGCAGAATCCTTTTAATATGCTGCTGAATTGGGTTTGGTAGTATTGTGTTGGGGATGTTTGCATCTATAGTCATAATTGAATATAGATGGGATATTGGGCTGTGGTTTTCTTTTTTTGTAGTGTCTTTGGATTATATGGAGCAGCCCCTACAGAATACACAAAAGACTGCTAAAGTTACTAAATGAATTTAACAAAATTATTGGAAAAATCAGCAGGCAAAAATAGGTTATATTTTTATACTCTTGCCATGAACAATATGATAAGGAAATAATAATAATAATAAGAAATTCCCCTTTATAATAGCATGCAAAAGAACAAAATAGTTAGGAATAAGTTTAACCAAGGAGGTGAAAAACTCATACATGGAAAACTAAAAAGTATTGATGAAGGAAATTACACACAATAAAATAAATGGAAAGGCATCCCATGTTATGGATCAGAAGACTCTTACAGTTGAGATGCCAATACTTCTCTAAGCAATCTAAAAATTCAAAGCAATCCCTATCAAAATCCCAATGACGTTTTTTAAATTTCAGCATATTATGGGGGTACAAAAGTTTAGGTTATGTATATTGCCCTTGCCCTCCCACCCCACCGAGTCAGAGCTTCAAGCGTGTCCAGTTGGAACCCATTCTACTAAGTGAAGTATCCCAAGAATGGAAAAATAAGCACCACACGTACTCACCATCAAATTGGTTTCCCTGATCATCACCTAAGTGCACATTTGGGACATTTTTTATATAAATAAAAAAAATCCATTCTAAAATTCATAAGGAATCTCAGAGGACCCTCCCCCCATAAAAGCTAAAACAATCTTGTAAAAGAAGAAGAAAGTTGGAGAACTCATACTTCTTGATTTCAAAACTTACTACAAAGCTACAGTTATCAGACAGTGGGCTACTGGAATAGTACACAATATACACAATTAGAGTATAGAGCCTATAAATAAACCCTCCTATATATGGTCAAATGATTTTTGATAAGGGTGTCAAAACCATTCAACAGGGAAAGAACATTCTTTTCAACAAATGGTGCTGGGAAAACTGGATCTCAACATGCAAAAGAATGCAGTTGGACTCAATGATATACCTTATACAAAAATCAACTCAAAATGGATCAAAGACATAAACTGATAAGGTAACACTATAAAAAATTTAGAAAAAGAAATAAAAATCTTCATGAAGTTGGATTAGGCAATGATTTCTAACATATGATATCAAAATCAAGGCAATAAAAGAAAAATAGGTAAAATAGACTACCAAAATAAAAAAATTTGTATATAAAAGGAAACTATCAAAAAAGAGAAACAATGACTCACGAAATTAGAAAATATTTGTAAAGCATATATTTAATAAGGGGTTAATATCCAGAGTATATTAAAAAAAAAACTCCTACAACTCAACAACAACAAAACAAACAACACAATTGAAAAAGGGCTTGAATAGACACTTCTCCAAAGAAAATATACAAATGATCAACAAGCACATGAAAAGAAGTTCAGCATCACTAATTATTAGAAAAATGAATTCAAAACCACACTGAGGTATCACTTGGTACCCATTAAGATGGTTATTGCCAAAAAATTGGAAAATAGTGAGTATTGGCAAAGATGTGGAGAAATTGGAGACTACATGCCTTGTTAGTGGGGATGTAAAATGGTTCAGCTGCTTTTGGAAATGGTTTAGCAGTTCCTCAAAAAGTTGAACACAGAATTATCACATGATTCAGCAATTCCATTGTTAGGTATATACCGAAAAGAACACAAATAAACACTTGCACACCAAAGTTCATAGCAGCATTGTGCGCAATGGCCAAAAGGTGGAAACAACCCAGGCATCCATCAGCAAGTGAATGGATTAACACAATGTGGAATATACGTAGAATGGAAGATTATTCACATGTGAAAAGGAAGAAAACTCTGAGACATGCTGCCAGGTGGGTAAACCGTGAAAACACTGTGCAAAGTGAAATAACTCAGGTGCAGAAGTTTACATATCGTATGGTTGCACTTATATAAGATATCTAGACAAGGTAAATTCAAAGAGCTAGAAAGCAGAGTAGAGGTGATCAGAGGCTGAGGAAGGGGGAATGGAGAATTAGTTCTACTGTATCCAGTGATACACAATTTACATGTAGGGCAATGGAAAAGTTCTGGAAGTATATAGTGGTAATGGCTACACGACACTGTGAATGTACTCAACTCCACCGAATGCACAGTTGAAAATGGTTAAAACTGATACATTATGTTCTGTATATGTCACCACAATTAAAAATATAAAACTAGAAATGATACAGAGGTCCCATGTACCTTTTACGCAGTTTGCCCAATGATAATATTGTGCAAAATTAGAGCACAATATCACTGCCAGAAAAGTAGCATTGATAAAATCCACCTATTTTATTCAGATCCACTCATTTTGCTGCATTAATTTTTGTGTGTGGGCATTTGGTTCTGCACACTTTATTACGTGTGTGGATCCGGGTATACGCACCGTGCACACGTACATTCACTTCACTGCAGTAAAGCCGTGCAGCAGCTCGTGCCCTGTCACCACAGGCGTCCCCGTGCTGCCCTCCCACACCCACCTGTCTTCATTTCCTCCCCCCTCCTCCCTCCTTCACCTCCTCCCCACACCACCCCTAATCCTTGGCAACCACCAATCACTTATCAATATTTAATGTTTCATCTATTCAAAAATATTATATAAAAAAATCATACAGCTATACACAGGATGTATTAGGCACACAAAAAGTATTGACTTTTCTTACTGCTTGTTGGTGATTTAGGGTGAGTTCATACTGTACAAGTCAGTTTTCTGACACTGACCCTTCTTATGAGATATTAATAATTATATGGTTGTGACTTTTTAATCATTACGACATATCAGAAAAATACCAATTGAATTAACAGCATTCAGCATCAGTCTCATTTTGAGTGGGTGGACTCACAAATATGGCTTCCTTATGACATTGATATAATTATATTGATATCTTTTAAGAATTATGGCTCATGTTTTATATTTCTATGTATTATATTTTATGCTTTATATTTTCAAATATAAATACCGTTAATATAAAATCTTCTTTCACCTCTGAATTCCAGTTCCAGAGACATGTGTCTAGTCCCAATATTTTCCTTTTGTCTATATTAAAATCACCACTCAGCTATAAGAAATAATGGTGATATAGCACCTCTTGTATTTTCCTGGATAGAGCTGGAGCCCATTCTACTAAGTGAAGTATCCCAAAAATAGAAAAATGAGCACCACATGTACTCACCATTAAGTTAGTATTAATCTATCAACACTTATGTGCACATATGGAAGTAACATTCATCGGGTGTTAGGCAGGTGCAGGGGGAGGAGGAGATGGGTAAAACCATACCTGATGGGTATATTCACACCGAATCTGTGCGTTGTGCGCTATCTGTGGGATGGTCATGTTTGTAGCATTGACTCAGGTGGTGCAATGGCAATTTATGTGACCAAAGCATTTGTACTCCTGTAATATTCTGAAATAAAAAATAATAATAATGTCAAAAATGGATAGTTTTTACATTTTAAATAGTTGGTAAAAATTATAATAATAATATCTTATGGTTGTGAAAATTATGTGGGATTCAAATGCCAATGTCTATAAAGTTTTGAATTTTACCACTTAAAAAAACACATACAGATTGAAAATAAATGGGTAGATAAATATTTACCGTGTCTACAGTAATAAAAAAAGTGAGAGAAGCTATATTAATTGTACTTAGAACAGACTTCAGAGAAGTTATCAGGGATAAAGAGGGACATCATATCTTGATAAAGGGTACAATTCTCCAAGAAGATACAACAATCCTTAATGTATATGTGCCTAACAATAGAGCGTCAAAATGCATCCTAAAATAGTTACATTAGACATACTCTGTCAGTGCAATCGCTGCCTAGGTGGGGAGACGGATTCCTGGTGCTTCCCACTCTGCCATATTCCAGTGACCCATCACTTTGCAGCTGCCATCTCTCCTGAGACCTGTCCTCCTGAGCACTTGGTATTTCCACTCTGCAGTCAAAGGGCCTGTGTCTAAAGTCTCCTCCCAAACCAGTCCATTCCCAGTTGATTCCACTTTCTCCTCCAGATGCACCCCTCTGCCTCCCCACCCTGTTTCAGTGAGGAACACCAGCCCTCATGCACATGCTCACTTAGGACTCCCTGTCCTCATCCCGACTCCCCTCTTCTCCGTACCCCGGCATCGGCGAGTCTCATGGTCTCTGACGGCAGCACAGGTCCTGGACACAACACCATCTCTCCATCTCCACCTCCACCGCTCTCCCTGGCCCAGCCATCACCATCTTCAGCCTCAGGTCACCATCACAGTCTCCCACCTGGTGTCTTTGCTTTACCCTTTCCCCCACATTACAGACTCTGACCTTTTAAACTGAAATTAACTCCTCACCATGCCTGCCAAAGCCTTTCATCATCCGACCCCTGGTGGTCTTTGCCCCCTCCCTGGTCATCATTCATCGCGGTCCATCCACTCTGACCTCTGGCTGCTCCTCACATCCCCCGCCCCCACACACACACTGATGCCCACTTCAGGGCTATTGTCAGTTCTGGCTCCTCACCCTGCAGTGCTTTCCCCAGGTGTCCCCACTGCTCAAGTGTCTCTTTCTCAGAGAGGCCTTTCCTGACGCCCCCTAGTGAGAGGGCCCCGTTCCCACACCCCACACCCCCTACCCTTCCCTGCTTATATTGCCCCCTACAGCATCACCTCCTGATGTGGGATGTCTTCTGTTCAATTTTCATGTTTAGTATGTGACTTTTCTCCCTCAAATATCTACAGTTTTACAACAAGGACACTGTATTCTTCATAGCTCTGTCTACATCCCAAGCACAGTTTTATTTATCAATTTGGAGATGATACTAACTTTCTGTGCGATGCTTTCTCTGTCATTTATCTCATGTGGCCACCCCAGTCAAACTTAGTGTCACTGCTTGCTTACCTTCTAATAAAGTAATACCCAGCTTGTGTTCATTATCTAATGCGGGCATTATTTGTAACTAAAGATAGTAATTGTGGGGGTCTCAGATTTATTATGTGGTAGAGAAACCCCTTGAGACTTCCCTCGGCTTCCTCTGGGGCGTGGCAGTGGGTGGCCGGGAGGGGGAGGAGGGCCGCGCTGTGGAAGTCTCCCCACATGGTCCAAGGCGAGTTGCTTCTTAGTCGGGAAGTTCTCACTGCAATGTTCTTGCAGTGAAAGAAAACCATCTTCAGGTGATTTATGAATTTTGGTTTTTAAAATAAACACATAGCCACAATAATATTGGAATATAATAGAATTAGAATGTAAAAATAATTAGAATTTAGAAATAATTAGAACTGAATTAGAATATAAAAATAATTTTTTATTCATGATAAAAATGAAGTTAAATGGTATGCTTGGAAAGAATCATACAGTCTAACCTCATCTCAAAAGAGATCTATTACCTTCTTTTAAAAATGAATACATATGTAAGCAAAAATGTCACATTTACTTATGATTGACAAATATTGGGAATACAACTCTAGAAAAGGAATATTGCTATTGACTATGAAAAGTATTAACATTTATTTCTAAAGTACATATATTTTCAAATTTAAATAAATTATTAACAAGAATTATAAACCATTCACTCATAAGATTAATATAAATAACATTTGTGAAAAATTGTCTTGAAAAATGAACTTAAATGAAGTTTTAACATGAATAAAAGATTAGTCTGTTAATATAGTATTTTTTTCTATGCTCATGAGAAAGAATCCAAACTTTCTGTGAAGATTAAGGAAGTCCCACATTCTGGGCATGTGTGAGGAAGTTCAGTGTCCTTTAGAGGGGGAGGAATGGCCCATGATAAGGTGACTGCTGTGTCCGGGCTGGGAAGGTGTAGGGACTGCAGCCCAGGTGAAGAGGGTGACTGCGCCCGGGCAGCCCTGCAGGCCCGAGTGCGGGGAGGGCAGAGTTCTGCTTACCATCCAGGCCCCCCCGGGGAACACACCAGCAGCTTGGCTCTCGTTCTCCCGGCAGGTGCAAGAAGGCTCCTAGAGACAGGTGATTCTCAGGACCTCTTTTAGGGCCTGCAGCATTTCTAGCATCTCCTTCATTGCCTCTTCATGTTCAGAGCATTTGAATTTCCCCTTTTTTCTTGCGCCAGTAAGTTACTCCATCAGCGTGGAGCTGGAGCTCTTCACCTCTTCGTAAGAGTCTGTAAAGCTGCGTGTATTTAAAGACTCGTTCTCCAGCCTGACATTCTCCAGAGACACTTCCATGTCTGCATACGCCTTGTCCATGAGTAGGCGTTTCTCCTTATTTTGTGCAGCCAGTGTTTCTGCGAGCTGCTATTCACGCCTTACATAAAGTTGGCTTCCAATAGACTGAACAGGTCTGAATCAAAACATGAGACCCACCAGTAAGATGAATAGAGGTGCACACACCAGTGTCACCCACTGGAGTCAAGGATTGAGGTCATGGGGCAGCAGCCCCACCGGTGCCTTGCCCAGCCTCCCAGCGGTCAGCGCAGAGGCCAGCTCCACAGAGATCACAGCCTCTGCGTGGCTATGGCCACCACAGGCTCTGGCCAGTAACCGTGGATCCCACGGCCACAACAAACCCTGGAGAACACCTCAACATTCCACCTGGAACCCACCCAATAACGGGCAGCCACGATTGGTCAGTTATATGGATGGTGGGGGGAGGGGAATAGGAAATAAAAATAAAATGTGCTTGTCTCTGTTGCTCTCTAGTTATTATTCTTTACCTGTTTCTTATTGTGTTTGTATCAATATAAAATAAAAATATAATGAAAGGTGTCAATCTTAAAAAAAAATCCACACTGTCTTGATTTTTTAAAATTTCAGCATATTATGGGAGTACAAATGTTTAGGTTACATATATTGCCTTTGCCTCACCCGAGTCAGAGTTTCAAGCGTGTCCATCCCCCAGACGGTGCACACTGCACCCATTAGGTGTGAATATACCCAACCCCTCCCCCCTCCCACCTGCCCGACACCTGATGAATGTTACTAATTTAAACCACCGTTGTAAACCTGGGATAAATCCTACTTGTTCATGGTGTATAATTTTTTTATACATTCTTGGATTTGATTTGATAATATTTTGTTGAGAATTTTTGCATGTATGTACATGAGAGATATTGATCTGTAGTTTTTTTTCCACTTACAATGTCTTTGTTTGGCTTTGATATTAGGGTAATGCTGGCCCTTTAGAATGAGTTAGGAAGTATTCCCTATGCTTCCATCTTTTGGAAGAGATGTAGAATTGGTATAATTTCTGCTTTAAGTGATTGTCAAAAATCACCAGTGAACCCATATGGGCTTAGTGCTTTCTGTTTTGGAAAGTTATTAATTATTGATTCAATTTTTAAAATAGATATAGACCTATTCAGATAATGTATTTGCAAATGCACTTAAATTCTAGATGAAACGGATAATTCTTCAGAAGAATACAACTTAGCAAAATTTACCTTTGTCAAAGTCTAACAGACCAATTATGATCAAAGGAATGGAGGAAATAGTTGAAGAGCTCCTTCAGAATAAAGGCATCAAACTCAGAGGGACTGACAGGAATTCTACCAGTCAGATAAATTCCAGTCCCACTTATAAAATTTCAGAGTATGTGAAAGAAAAAAGTTATGAATTTCATGAAGCAAGTATTACACTGAAGCTGTACTGTATTATGTCAGTTTTACTGACAAATAATTGAAATAATATAACTATATAACATTATTAATGTATTAGTTGAAATAACATATTATTTCAAAAACATTAAAGAAAATATTAGAAAACAAAGTTTAACAGCCCTTTAAAAATAATACATCATTATCAACTGAGTTTATTCCAGGAATGTAAGAGTTATTCAATACAACTCTTCAATACAATTCAATACAAGTTCATTAATGTAATACATCATAATTGTAGGGATAAGGAGAAAAACATATGTCCACCTCCATAGTTGCATAAAAGTATTTGAAAAAAAAATCCTCAAAAGCACTCAATAAAATATAAATCAATGGATATTTTCTTAACAAGCATGCACACATGCACACACACACACACACACACACACGTGCGCCAGCCCAAAAGTTGAATTTTACTTAATGGAAAAACTAGAGACTGTCTCACTGATGTGGGACGCCCCCCACCTTCACTACTACTGAGCACTGTGTTACAGATGTTAATTAAAGCCAGTGGATTAGAGAAAACAATTAGAGGCACAATAATGGGAAAGAAAGAGGTAATAATATTTTTCTTTGCAAGTAACATGATATATCTGGAAACTCCAAAAGAATCAAGGGAAATCTGTAAATAACATGAAGTAAAGTATCAGTTTATAAAATCAGTATATTCACACATGCATACATGTGTGTATATACACACACACCTATAAGCACATATTTATATGTGCTTTATATATTAACTTATATTTATATTTATTCATATAAATATATATGTTCTAATTTATACTACTACATAAATATGTATATTCTAATACACAGACATATGAAAATATAATAGAAGAGAAAAACCCATTTACAAAAATAGACATAACAAAAATACTAAGGCATAAATTTAGCTAGAAATGATCAGAAATCACATGAAGAAAACTATAGTGCTTCTAAAAGACATAAAATAAACTTGAAATGAAAAGATGCCATATTCTTGGATAGAGAGACTTATTATTGTCTTAACTTTAATAATCCTAATAAAATAAAAGCCATCAATTTTCTTCCCAGAGCAAGACGCTCGCCGGTGACGACGACTCCGAAGAGCAGGGCGTGGCGTTAGTTCTACGCAGGCGCAGTGCGCAGCCCAACCTGCGAGCGGCGCAGCGGGGCTTGGTGCGCGGAGAGCAGATAGATTAATAGGACAGAATATAGAGACAGGCTTATGTGTATTTAAAAGTTTAGTGTAATATGAAGGGGGGATTGCAAAACAATGGGGGAAAAAGGAACTTTTTAAAAAGTGGATAGCTATGTGGAAAAAGATGAAATTTGGTTCTTTATACAGTAAATATGGATCAGTTCCACAAGGATCAGGAATTTCAGTGTAAAAAGTGGAATCATATAAGTGGCAAAAGAAAACACAGATGATATCCCTGTATCATTTGGAATTGATTCAAAATCCAGAAACGATAAGAACAAAATGATAAATTTGATTAATTAAAAAATTTAAAAGTATTTTGCAGGCAACACCATAAGCAAAGTAATGACAAATAACAAATTAGAAAAAGGTATTTGCAACTTATATTACAGAGAAATGGTTTACATTCCTAGTATCCCAAGAGCTTTAAATACTGTGGAAGAAACTGACCAAGAACTCCACAGAAAGAGGAGATAGAGTAATACATCAGTCACAGAGAACAAACAAATGGTTTTAAGCCATATGAAGAGATGCTCATATTTGCTGATAAAAAGAAATCCACATTAAAACTACATTGATTCAATTTTTAACACATCACGTTGGCAAAATCCTGATTTTAACAGTACTCTCTTTTGGTCAGGCTATGGGGAGATAGACACTCCTGTGTAGTGTTGGCAGCAATAATCTGATGTGGACCACCTCAAATCAATGAGGAAATGATAAAATTTGATCTGTTTCTCAGACCATGTACCTCTGGACTGAAATTTAGCAATGTCTAGAAAAATTATACATGTCTCTATCCTTCTACTCAGCAACTGGAATTGCATGAATCTACCCACAGATACACTGACAAAAGTTCTGAGAGACTTAGAAAGAAGACTATTCCCTCAGGACTCTGCAATAGCAAAACTAGCAATTACCCAAATATCTGTAAATAGCATTGACTATACTATGGAGTATCTACACGATGGATGGTGTGCCATGTGGCTGTATAAAACTTTAAAACTCAAAGAGAAGATGAAACAAACTTTTAAATGTGTATCTAGTTGGTTGTATGAAATCACAGAGAGGAATATTCTGAGTGACTTGAATACACAGTTATTCGTGCATCTTTAATACAATATATTTTTTAGACAAAATCTATTTGCGAAGCAAAACTTAAATGCATTTCAGTAATCATGTTGTTGGAGGAGTGTAGGTATTGCTATTCTAGATTGTTGTGGGTATATTGTGGCTATGAAAACATAGTCTGAGAATAATTGTGTGATCCTCTAATTGTATCATTTTGTGTATGGAGAGCTGAGAAAAAGCAGATACAGATGCAAGATTTAAAGGATTAAATAAAAATATTATACTTATGGATTTGAATTAGAAGTATCAATATAAACTTATGATGTATATTATCTTTATTTTAAAAAAACTCCAAAACACAAATATTTTCTAGTTTTTCCAACTAAAATGTTGTAGAAAAATAATGATGATCCCAGAAGTGAGCTCTGAACTCTAGAGCTGAGACTGTGGTCATAAAATACTATATCCCATTAAAAGGAACCAGAACCATTGGGGGAAATGACTGCTTCCAGGTTTGGGGCAAGACATGTAAAGAAGCATGAGGTGTCTTGCTGTAACAGACATCAGCAAGCACTGCTGAGGGCACGTCAAAGACTGGGAGCCAACAGGAACAGGGTCTTCCTAGCCAAAGGTGAGAGGTTAGCTACAATGAATGGATCGAAACACATCACATAGGATTAAATCCATGCATTCATAATGATGCTTTAAAAACAAGTATATGTTTAATGTTGGAGAAGACAAATGAACCAACTCTTTATTTAGTAGAACACTAGTAAATATAGAGAAGTAAGCAGTTTCCCTGACTTTCTTCTGTGGTATGTACCACTGCGTAGGCAAAGTTTCTCTTTATAAAACCATTTCAGCTTATAAATGAATAAGAAATGTAACATGAGAATGCCACTATTGTGCCACTCCTAATGAATCAGTGTGCCTAAGTGTCGATCATCAATGACTGCTGTCATCACAAAAAGAGAGACAAATACACTATGTCCTAATGGAAGAACACAACATCCCTGACAAAGCAGTCTTGCAAAGAAAGAGGAGGAGGAGGAAGAGAGGGAGAAAGAGAAGAAAAGAACTCAAATTTAGTGAGAACTCTAGATCCAAATACCAAATAGCAGAGGATAACAAAACATGTAAAACACCACCCTGAGAATGCAGTCAGGAAACTCCAAGTTGTGAAATATCTATAGGACAGAAACCCTGGTTTCTTTGACAAATAAGTTGGAAAGAACAAAATGAGATGGAGACAAAATATCTGCAAATAAAAGAGATTTAAGAAACATCATCCAATCAGAATATATTAACTTCATTTAAATATTGATATAACTAAATCATAGGGAAAAATAACATTTAGGAGACAATTAAAAATATGAACAGTGGCTGGCAATATGATGATATGGAAGAATTATTGTCAATTTTGTAGATGTGGTAGGCTTAAAAAAATTCTCTTCTTCTAAAGACACACATTGCAATGTTTGTAAATAAAATTATATGATGCCCTGGATTGTCTTCAGAGTAATTTGGAAAATGCTGAAGTGGGTAGAAGACTAAGTAAAGCAAGGCTGGGCGAGAACGGGTAACTGTTGAACCCAAGAGGTGGGCACAAGGTGGGGTGTTATAATATTCTCTTTGCATTTCTATATTTCTGAAATTTCCAAAAATGTAGAAAAATACTTCATGAGGGGTAAGAACTGTTCACTCCTGCCCTTGTTGGAGTCTGGCTTTCAGATTAACTTAGTGTTTTCTGGAACACCTAGTGGTCTTATTTTATTTTATTTTATTTTTTGCATTTCTAGGATAAAGTCAGAAGGAATTTGAAGTGTTATTTGTAACCTGAGTTGGCTTTTCATGGCTCCAAAATTGCTCTCCGGGTTCGGATAAAGACATGTGGCCATTCTGGACAAGCACACCTCCTGGCAGGCGGCAGCCTCCCCATCTGGGCCACGCCATCACCATAAACCCACATTGGGTCGAAATCCACGTGTACCAGGTGCCATGGGAAAGATTATTCTTTCATCTTTCCCCTTTGTCGAGTCACTGGGGCTCCCAATTTCATCCTGTGCTGTTATTGCTCTTTTCTTAGTTTTTTCACTCCTTTGGGGGAACACAAGAGCCCTCCCAAACTGGAGGTACAGGTGCTATATCAGTTATGGCCAGAGGTAGCAGAGTGCCCCACACGTGTGGGGTGGTGGCACAGCGTGGGAAGGGGGCTGGAGGGGCAGGGAGGCTGGGGGATGGGTTCGCACAAGGAGCCTGGGAGTCTGCTGCAGGAGGATTAAAACCCAACTTTCGGTTTCTGTGTCTTGCATAACAAACCAGCTGCCCCTAAAAGTAATGGCTTAAAAAACACCCATTTTATGGGGGTGATGGTGGTGGTTCCAGCTGGGTCATTCCTCTGTTCCGCATGATGTTGGCTGGGGTGCAGTCACCGGGCGTCAACTGGGCCAGGAAGTCTCAGCTGGTCCAGCCCCATGTCTGGCACCTCAGTGGGGCTGCCTGGAGGGTTGGGCTCAGCTGGGACGCTTGCCACGTGGAGGCCACTCTTTCTCCCATCAAGTGGTCTCAGGGCCTCTCCCCCTTGCCTAGCCTCTCCTGTGCCTCTGTGCCGTCTCTCGCACAGGGTAGCCAAACCTTTTATATCATGGCTCAGGGGACCCCAAATTGCAAAGCAGAAACTGCCAGGCCTTTGGAAGACACTGGCCCAGAATGGGCACAGCAACATTTCCGGCACATTCTAGCGGTGAGTGAGAGTCACAGGTCCCTGCAGATTCAGCGAGGGAGGGGCCTGTGCCCTGGGGGGCTGCGTGTGCCAATGAGCTTTCCTGGCCCTCCTTCCTGCATCCGAGGATTCACCTCCTTTCCACATGCAGAACACACTGTCCTCCTCCAATAACCTGGTCTTACCCCGGCAGGGCACTGGGTTCAGGGTAGAAGTCCAGGACCTTGCCACCATGCCAGGTCCAGATGCAGACAGAGGTGTCGCGTACAGTCCTTTAGGTACATCACAGGGCTTGTCCCCCTTGAATAAAAGGCCTACGAATAAAGAGATGATAACCTATTCATCATCATCCAACATATATTATGAGGCAGAGATGAATTAATCACAACAGACAATCTAGTGGAACAAAATGGCAGTGGGGGACACTGAAGTCACCGGTCCAAGTGGATCGTGGAATTGATCTGGGCACACCTCTTCAGTCTTGCTCCCTGGGGATGGCTCGTCCCTCTCCGTCTTCCTTCCTGTGCACAGCGGCCGTCCTGTCCGGCGCCTCGGACAGCTTCCTTCCCGGACCGCTTCCTTCCCGGACCGCGGAGGCCTCGGTAGGTGCTTTGCATTTTGAACTGCATCAGTTCCTTTTAGCCCAAACTGGTAAAATTCCTTTTCAAAATTGTAAATTTATTACGTAGCAAATTAAAATTCTTTTCCGTTTCCTCTTGGGATGGGCCATATGTGAAATTGCTGAGAAGCCCTTTTCATGCAGCCGAAAGGTCTTTGTAAAGAATCATACTGTTGTGATTTTGATCTGATCTTCACCCCGAGTTAGTTAGTTTCCTGCTGTGGCTTCCTGAGTTCATCCTCGGTGCCTCTGTCCCCCTCTGTCATTCACTCAGGCCCCCTGTTGTGGACACGTGGCTGCAGTCACTGACCTTAGCTTCTGCTGAGCATCTTAGGGTCTGCTTGAGTCGTTAATTTCTTAGCCTGGAGTCATACGCCAATTCCAGTGAAGACTTAGTTACCAGCAGCTCGTGGCACAGTCAAGAGTTCAATTTTTCCCCATAGGAATCTACTTTTTCTACCAGAGCAGTTACATATGTTTCTCCCATTTTTTTTTGTCCTGGTTGTTGTAGTTTTATGAAGAGAGGCAGTTTAACATAAAGATATGTTCCAGATGGGGAAGAACAGTGCAGAATTGGGGGCCCGATGAGTGGGTTTTAAGCCAACTTCTCTGTAACCTCAAGCAGTTAACTGCTCTGTACTCAGGTTCCTTGTATGTAGAATAATGATAATAATATGACCCTTATCATAGGTTTATGGCTGTTAACTAAACATAGAATGCAGGTTGTTAACTAAACTGTTTCTTCTTCTTCCAGAATACAAAGCTAGAATATACTTCAAAGCCTCCTTTGGTGCCAGTGGTAGTCATGTGACTGAGTTTAGCCAGTGGACTAGGGGTTTTAGTGATATGAACCACTTCCCAGCCTGGCCCATGAAAACCTTCTTTGGGTATCTCCCATTACCTTTCTCCATCCTGCTGGCTGCAACAAGGACCAATCTCAAAGCAATCTTGGAAAACAAGTTTGAGGATAGCAGAGCCTCCATCAGCCGGAGTCCCTGAATGACGGCAAAAACGACCACCCTGTTGACCTATAGAGCTGTTCAATCCAACACTGTCACAGGAGACAGAAATAAGCTTCCATGATGGTGGAACCATTACACATGCTTTGGTCTCTTTGAAATAGAGCCAGCCTACCTAACACATGTACAACTCTTACAAGAATTAAATCAGTTAATACATGTGAAACACCTAGGACAATGCCTGGAACATAGAGGGTCAATAATCATTATGGATGGTGCATCTCTACCAGGCTCATGCAGGCTTCTGAGGGTTAGCTCCTTGCCTCGCACAGGCCCAAGGCTACCTCTTCTGCTCTTTGTTTGGCCAAACTCTGGTCCTGGCCATCATTTCCTACATTCACTTGTCATCTTTCTCTTAGTCTCAGAGGCGTTAGCACGTCTGCTCAGAATATCTCCCCTGCAGCCCTCCTCCCTTAAGGGTGCCTGAGGACTTCCCTTTCTTTCAATTTCTACTAACTATTTTTAAATTATATTTTACACAGAAGTTCTGCTTATAGCAGATAGGATGTCCACATTAGCTAATTCTGCCGCGCTTTAAGAGATGACTCTGGAAGATTCTTAGAACCTACGGTAAACAAGTCTCAGGAGCTGCTGGCATGTGCAGAGCATCAGGAGACCACTGGGAAAAGGGAATGTTTAATAGATGTGCCGCGCACCCACTGTGCGTGGTTCCTCTCAGTCATTCCCTTGAATTGCCCTGGAAGTGATGATTCGCTGGAAATCACCCAGTATCGAATGCAGAGCTTCCCACCTTCACACTAACAGAGAAAAGTCACTCATGGAAACTTTCAGCATCCTCAGAGCTTCCAGGCAAGTGCAGCTGTTCCAAGTAATTTCCATCACTTCTTTTGCACTTTTCACGCAAGACGACTCCACATCACCTTAAAGTTCTTGAGGAAATGCAGCATCACAGGCTGGTTTTTTTCTGACAATTTGTTAGCTTGAGCTGTCTGACATGTTTCAAAATGTGGTGTTATATTCTGGGAAGTCAAAAAATCTTTCTGGTTTCCTTCTTGACAGACACAGGGCATTAGGGAGAAAAGTGAATTCACAGGCTGTCTCCCGGGGGTTTCGTCCAAAGGGACGAGACTCAAGCGAATTCCCATGAACAAAGCCAGGACGCGGCCTGCAGACTCCGGGCTGACTGTGGGACGAGGCGTGCGCGGGAAAGCAGCTGGGCTGTCAGATCACCCTGGACCGGGTTTAAGTCCCAGCTTTACCGTTTCTTAACCCCTTTTTATCCTTAAAAATGGGAATACAACTGACTTCAAAAGGTGAGAATTAAATGAGACTGTATCTAAGAAAATGCCGAGGACGTGGCTCATACAGTGATAATGACAGTGTCATGTCGGAAGAGCAAGTGGGCTTGCACTCCCAGCCACGGTGAAGGGGCGTGTTTGGACTGGCCATTTCACTGAGGACAACTACAAAACCTGGGTTCAATGTAAAAAGAAACGTATGAAGCCACTGGAACCAGACCAAGGCAGCCAGGACTTGAGGGGCCACAGCCCAGGAATGCAAGGAAGTGCGTGTCAGCGCCTTGCTGTGTCCTGGGCCACTGGCCAGTTCCCGGTGTGGGAGGAAGAGTTGAGCCAGTGCTGCAGCCCCAGGCCCGGGCGTCCCTGGGTGGGTGGTGGGGGGGTGTTGAATTCTGGGGCTGCCTCTGTGCCAAGTATTTTGGTAAGTGAGTTCTTGGAGAGGCAGAAAACACAGGATTGAGGTAGAACGCCTGCTTGCAATTTCCTTCTGAGATAGAGGCCACCTCCCAAGCCATGAGTGCGTGGAACAAATCACTGAGAATCCAGGAAGGGGGAGGAGCACAGAAACGAGTATCTGAGCAGAGACTCCTGCAGGCTCCTGACCTGGGAAACAGCAGGTGTGGAGGGGCCTGGCGAACCCGCAGGCTCCCGCCACGACCTGTGAAGACCACGCCCTGGGAGTGAGGGCTGCCCCCGAGGAGCAGAGGCCAGCTGGAAACGCAGGCCTGGCCCCCACATGGCCTCAGCTAGGCCAGGGAGATCTGCCATCTGTCTCTCAGAAGGGAGGGACCCTCTCTGGGGGAGGACATTACCCACAGACCCCACAGTCATTCATACATGACATGTAAGCATTAGTAAAAAATTACTAGGCAGGTCAAGAAACAGGACCAAATGACTAAAAAGTCCAGGGGAAAAAATGGACACTGGAAACAATCCAGATATTGGAGTTATCAGATATTGGATTTTAAAATAATTATGGTTATTATCGTCAAAAAATAGAGAAAATTATGGATAATTACACCAGAGAACTAAAATCTCCTGAAAAATAAAATGATGTTTTTATAAATAAAAAATGTAATAACTGAAATTGGGAAATTAAAGAAAAGACAAGTCTATTTTTAGCAAGTTATTAGCAGGATAGGAACAGGAAAAAGGAGGAAAATGAACTAGAATATCGATCTGGATTGTATCATGGAGAGATTTAACATTTTTTGACAACTAAGAGCATAAGAGATACATAGAACATTGTGAAATATCTAAAATATATGTTATTAGTGCTACTCTTCAAAAAAAATGAAGGTAAAATTAACACATTTTCACACAAAAAGTGAAAAACTAAAAGAATTTGTTAACCTTCACTGAAGAGATTAGCATTTCTTTTAAGAGAGTTCTTCACAGAGCTTGGAAACATCTCTTGATGGCGCCTGGTGAGGGGGGGCACAGGACTAGCAACTGGATGAGTCCAAGTGAGCACCGACTGTTTGAGACGACGAGACTGATGTCTTGTATTTCTAACGTGTGTGCAGAAGTACGTGACAGGTATGTAAACAGGTGTGGGATAGGTCAATGATACTATTACGTATTGTTTCAACAATCTTGCTCTGGAGGTGTTAAAGCAGTAATTTAAGGCAGACAATAATAAATCAAGGATGTATATTATTTCACAGTAAATATCAACACTTAAATATGATGTAACAACTTTTAATAAGGATAAAAAATGGAATAATACATAATACTTGATTAATATAAATGAAGAAAACTACAGACAAGTTGCACAGAATAAAAAAGAAAAAAGAGAAAACAACTAGAAACAGGGTAAATTTAAATGCAATATATGCATTAATATAAATTTTACATGTATAAGTAATCCAATTAAATTAACCCCATTAAAAGCCAAAGATGTCTACACATACAGACATAGATAGGTCCGTACCAAAGCTGACAGGGCAGCGCAGTGAGGAAGGCTTAAACTTCCAACATACGTTATTGAGTCAAATGAATATTGATATGGACAAAAAGGCTAATATTGACACTTAACCTTGCACCATTATCAAAAATAATTCCAGATGAATTATAATCTGAATGTGAAAGATAAAATGAGTACATGAAAATAAGTCTTTAGAAGAAAATATAAAAGAATAACTTCATGATCTTGGGATAGGTAAAAATTTCTTAAACAAGCACAAAATGCACCAACTATAAAGGAAAAAAAAAATTCCAATAGGTTGTGATGTATTTAAAAAGCCATCATTAAGTGAGCATAAAAATAAAGTCTGACAGTGAGGAGACATCTGCAATAGGTACGGCAGACAGAGAACTTGTATCCAGAACACAAAAAGGAACTCTTGCAAGCCAGTTAGAAAAAGAGACATGTTGATTGAAAATAAGCAAAAGTACTTGACTAGGCACGTAGTATATGTGAATAATAAACAAATATAACAGTCATTAGGTTAATGCAAAGTAAATCCACAAGTTACCACTGCACTGAATAAAGCAGCAAAGCCAGACAATATTGAGTTTCAGTAAGGCTGTGAAGGCACAAGACTGTCACACTGCTGGTGGGACTGGTAATTGACACAGTCACTGTGGGTAACGCTTTGGACTATCTACCAAAGATGGAGCATAACGCCCAGCAATGCTACTCCTAGATACATCCGGAGAAAAAGATATACGTATGTGTTTTAAAAACATTTTTACAAATTTTAATGGTAACACTAATTGTAAAGGTCCAAAACTGGAAATTATGAAAATATTCAATAGAAAGATTGATAAATAAATCGCTGTATATCACACAACAGAATACTATCAGAGAGACAAAAAGCAAACTACTGTTATGTGCAATAATGTGAATGAATCTCAAAACCATATGTCAAGTGAAAAGACTCAATATTGTATTATTTCACTTCTCTAAATTTCAAAAGCAGGCAAAACTGATATACAATGTTGGAAGTAAAAATGGTGGTAGGTTCTGAGGGAGGCAGCGCAATGGATGGGGCATGAGAAAACTGCTGGATCGCCAGAATGTTCTACTTCTTGATCTGCATGCTGGTTATACAGAGATGTTCATTATATGAAAATTCACTGAGAGTTTTAATTAAGATACATGCTCATTCCTGAATGCATTATTTTAGTACTTTTTTAAAAAACAAAAATTGTCAGATAAAAAATAAAACCTAATTATTGGCTGCATTCAAAAGCCACACCGTAACCATAAAGACACAGAAAGGTTGAAAGTAAAAGGGAAAACACATTCCATGTGAACACTAACCAAAAGAACGATGCTATCCCTGTGTTAATATCAGACAAAGTAGACTTTAGAGTAATAAGTATTTATAGATATCAACATAAAGAGGGACATTCCATAATGATAAATGCTTGAATTTAACTGGAATATGTAAACATTTTATATCCGTATTGATCTAACATCACAACCTAAAAATACAAAGCAAACATTTACAGAAATAAAGGAAAATGTAGGTAACTCCATAAGCATAGCGGAAGATTTTAACAAAGTTACCGCATGCTTTGTTATAGAGCAAAACTTAACAAAAATTTAAAATGTTAGAATCACACAGAGTGTGTTCTCTGATCACAATGGAATCATATTTAAACTCAATAACAGCAAATAAAACTCAATAATTAGAAAATCCCCAAATAATTAGATAGTAAGCAATGTACTTTAACAAAATCCATGTATCAAAGAAGAAATCAAACTGGAAATTAGAAAATATTATGATTTGAACAATAATAAAAAGATAACGTATCAAACTCGTGGGAAGCAACTAATGCAGGGCTATGAGGGAAATACATAGCCTTAAATTCATGCATTAGAAAGGACAGAAAGCTAAAAACCAATAATCTAATTATCCATCTTAAGACATTGAAAACAAATTTGAATGGAAAGAAATCAGAAGGAAAAATAACAAAGAAAAAGCAAAACACAATAAAATAGAAAACAAATGTAAAATAGAGAAAAATAAACCAATCAAAAATTAGTTTATTTTTTAAAGGTCAATCAAATTGATAAATGCCTAGCAGAACTGATTATGAGAAAAGAATAAATTGATAATTTCAAGAATATCATAGCAGTTATCACAATACATATTACCGGTACTAAAATGATAAAATAAACTTATTGCCAACAAATTTTAAAATTTGGTTGAAATCAGAAATTTCTGCAAAAGTACAACTTATGAAGCCTCACACGAGAAGCATCGAGAAGCCTCACACGAGAAATTCTGAATATTCCTCTATCAACCAAATAAATTCAATTCATAATTATAAACCTTCCCCAAAGAAACCACCAAAGTAAATATCCAAAGCTTGTGATTTGGTTCCTCTGCGGCATCAAATCAGTGCCTTGGGGTGGACCACCCACAGCAAGCCCCCAAGACACACACGCCCGTGGGTCCCGGCACGACTGCCTGGCACACCACCCCCGCCCCAGCCCGGGCTGCAGTCGTGCGGTTTGTGTCCCACAGAGGCAAATGGCAGAACAGAGGGAGCACTGACTTGGGAGTCGGGCAGTCTGGGCACAGATCCCAAGTACAGAACCTGTTTACTTAGTGGCCTTGGCCAAGCGATTCATCTTGCCAGGCCTCAGTTTCCTCCTCTGTGAAAGGAAAGGAGACCAATATCAGAGGGCTGATGGGGGACTGCGTGAGATTCTATAGGTAACATTTTGAATGCAAAGCTGGTGTTCAGTAGAGGTCGCTTCTCTCTTTGTCCTTCCCTAGGCTGGCCCACCATGACCATGATTTTACCACGTAAATGGGCCCCACTTCTTCCCCATTAATTTTACCTCCCCAGTTAAACTCTACAGAGGTAGGGGGCTCTATTTTATTTTCCTACGGCACTTCCTGGGTAGTTGGGGTAAGGCTGTAAAATAATACAAAACCATGTTAACAATGACAAGAGGAGGAAGAAGAAGAGCTGGACCATTCATATTTATTGTGGATAGACTCCATGCCGGATTCTGGGCCAATGACTTAACAGGCACTATCTCATTAGTTCTCAAAACCTATGATCCCACTGTGCACATTAGGTAACTGCCCTTGAAGTAGTGACCTTGCCAAGGGGCATTCCAGTAGGCTGATCCAGGCCTTCCTGGTTCAAAAGTCTTGTTTTTTTTTAACCCCCAAACTACACTTCCTCCATCTATGATGGGTGCCCAGTGTGTATTTGCTGCCAAATTAATAACTCACGTCCTAAAAGGAATGAGGACCCCCCACCAGCCAGGGCAGGTTGGGGAGATGGCAGAAGGAGCTGAGGGCAGGGCGCCTTGTGGTCAGGAAGGGATGCTGGTGTGTGCCACTCTGGGGCTAGACCCCCTCCCCATTACCCACACGAGGCAGGTCAGACTCAACTAAAGCCACACAGCCAGGGGCCCTGCCTGAGTCTTTCAGCTACTGCAGAAAAAAGGGGGGAGAAATTAGGTGCCTGAGTGGATTGTGAATGCTTTCTGAACGTCCAGGACAATTCCTCCCCTTGAGTGCTTTGCTCAGGGCAGTCGAGGTGCCCATGTCTGTGAAGCAGGTGCTGTGTGTTGGCTGCCAACTTGTCTGAATATGGTGAGACAGAACAGCCATACACAACAAGTTCCATGGAAAGGGTTTATTACTCACAGATAGGCAGCCATAGACAACAAAGGCCCAGGATTTGTGACAAGGGTCCCCCAAGGCTCAGGAAAGCTCTCCTGGGTGGATGTAGTCTGTGTGTGTCCCACTTGTACTGCGGCTGAAGGACCCTGCAAAGCAGCCTGCTCTGGGTTTTATACCCTAAGCAAATGTGACTCACTGGGCTAAAGCCTCGAAGGACATCGGTTGTAGGAGGGAGCAGAGGCGGGCTGTTCTGGCCCTCTCCTCCGTATCTTGGGACGCTGCATTCCCAGCACGTTCTAAAGTTATTCTTGAGAATGACACGTGAGAAAGAGGGGAGAAGGGGGTCAGTCCAAGTTCACTGCAGTGTCCACATGCAGAGCAGCAGCAGGGCCTGCACATCACCCGACGTGTGGATTTATCCCCTCGAGAGAAATGAAAGGGCTCCCTGAGCTACAGGGTTCTGCAGCCAGAAGAGGCCCCTGGTCAGCTGGTCCTTCACCAGTGAGGGCCAAGAACCAGAGCAGGGCTGGGCTGTGGTCACCTGCTGACTTCCAGCCAGCGAGGTCCTTCCTGAGAGTCCTCTGAAGGGCACAGTCACAGGGAGGGTTGGCAGGGTCACCAGCACAGCCTGATGGCACTGCTGACTCACTACTTGTGGTGACTCACCGCTCACCAAAACAGACATTGGGTCTGAGGCCATCACTGACTAGAGGCATTGACTGGCTCTCCGATGAAGGCTTTGCTAGGTGGCATCATCTGATCTGGTTCATGGCTCCAATGAGCTTAACGTAACTCCACGACTAAGCCAAGAACATTATGATGGGAAAAGCCAATTTCGGTGTTCCATGCTGCTAACTATGTTTTTGGGTTACTTCATTTTCATGGGAAGATAGACTTCTACCCCGATATCAAGAATATACTTTTTGGATATACTTAAATTTGCATATCTCTTCTGCTATAAATATTTTATAGCTTACAAATTTTTTGGCCGAGCAAACCACTTTATGAGACTTTCTTGTTGTAATTGCTTTTATCCCAGTTCTTCTATTCAACTGTAAAAGCAGGTAATATGAATCCTTCGTATCTCAACCCTCAGTGGGGTTCTGCCCTTAGACATCTGGTGCTTACGTTGCTGGGTATCTGAACGTAGAAAGGTTGACTCACAGATGATGAATAGACAATAAACAGATATTGATTTAAACTGTGGTGATTACAAAGATTTATTGTTTCAAGAAGCATATTATATTGAGTATAAAAAGCAAGGTCAGATTTTGACATTGAATTAGCAATAAATATTGATATATACCCAAGCAGAAAGGCAGCAGATGTAAATAATGCTCCCTGCATGTTGAATCTAAAAATGAATGATTTGCTCTCCAACCCCAGGTTCCCGAGACACACACGAAAAAGACTTGTTAAAACATAAGAAAAAAGGTGCCTTGGTGCCCAGCCATTCAGACGTCATCTGCGTCCACCACGTCATGACAGTGCAGCTGTTTCCAGCTTGATTTCATTCCAGGCACTGCGTGGGTTGCGAAATAACATCATACAAGAGACCCCACTTGCTCCGGCTACCTGAGGAGCTATCGCTGCTCTCCGCCTGTGTCAGAGAGGCCGATTGCATTCCATCCAAAACTGGCGCTTTCAGAACACGCACAAGGGTATGTGCATGGGCCAAGCGTCTGGGTGAAAAGCAAAGAATGTGGTCAGCAAAGTACCGTGAAAGGAATTTCCTTCTTCATTCACATGCCGAGAACACTTCCTCCACGGACTGCCCGCCTGTTCCCCACCATCTGTGTGTGCCTCTCTGTCTGCCCCAGTGTGGCACTGACTACTTGCCCAGTGCCCACTGGGAGGATCACTGAGCACAGAAACCTGTCAGAGTCTGGTGTTTAGGTTACGATAGTTGACCCTGGTGTCTGTAGATAATTTCAGCAAAACCATAAAGCTGCTGAAATTGTGTAACAATTGCATATATATTTATGTGATGTGTATACATTTTATTCCATAGAGACTGCATGGTTCTTGACACATTATAAAGAGATCTGTGACTGGAAAGAAGAAAATAACTTTCAAAGAAATCTATGAACTAAAATGGAAAGAAGGGACAATTGGAAACATTTCTGAGATGAGAAAGAGGTTTCCCATTGTTCTTTGTCATGGCAGACATTCACCGGGACATTTGCTGCAGCTGCAGCAGGCACTCGTACTCAGACCCACATCATTCGTACCTGAAAGTGGGGTGCTCTCCTCTCTCCTTCCGGTCCTTCTGGGACATGCGGCTCGGTCACCGCCCTGCATTCAGCGTGGGCCACAGCACAGAGACACCTCTGCTCACACGCAACGTCCAGGTGCTCTCCAGCCTCGTGCTACCCTTGCAGCCTAGGATGTGTGACAATGACATCGGCTTGTCTTTCAAAGACTCAGTTGAAACAGCCCTCCTTTTGGGTCCTTCTCTGACCATCCTAATCTGCTTCCCCACCACGATCCCCTGTTGTCTGTCTGTTCCTCTCATACTTCTGACTGTACTGTCTAATCAGGGCCAATTTTGTCTTCCTCCCTCACGAGACTGTCGGCTCCTTGGAGGAGCAGGCGGTGTGATTTTCACCCTTGTGTCTCCAGCCCCAAAGGCAGAGCCTCACCTGTTCAGAGGCTCAGGAGACGTGTGGAGGGAGCTCTCTGCAGCAGCACGACTCTGTCCCCTCCATGCCACGCAGCAGGGCTCACTGTCTGCACCACCCTGCTGGGGACTCCCTGTTCCTGGAGCCTCCAGGTTCCGTGGGGTAGATCTCAGTGCCCTTGGCAGACAGAGAACTACTGGGAAACAGAGAGAGCCCGGTCCCCTAATCTGTCTGGGGTACCTGTGAGGGGCGGGCAGGTCCAGGTGAACGTCAGTCAAGAGCATCTGGCCCTTGGGCTCCGCTGCGTCTCTGGGGAGCAGATCACTGCCTCTGACTCTTCACAAAGGTGGGGCTAAGGAAGAAAATGGAAATTTCCGGGAAGAACTGCCTGGGTTTCATGTTTAATGTTAGCCATCAAGGAATTCTAGATGGCCAATTGCTGTCAACCATATCAGGATGGCAGAAACGGGTCAGGAGGGGAGATCCTGCTGCAGTATGCAGATCCATCCCAACACGCACCGTCTGGCCCACCCTGAGACTCCTTCCCTCACTGAGGCACCGTGGCGTGGGGTGATCCACAAGGGGGTCCCATCGCAACATGTGCTTGGGAAGGGGTCTTGGTCTCTTCCCCCCAGACCCTCCACGCCCCCAACTCTGGGCCACAGCAGCCAGGCGGGGGCTCCTCTCAAGCAGCACCGGCAGGAAGGGTTGAGACTCCAGAGAGAAATGTATTGACAAACATCAGTGAAAGAAATTAAAGAAAATCTAAATAGTTGGAAAAGCATTCTATGTTCATGGATTGGAGGGCCAGCATTGTTAAGATGGCAATACTTCCCAAACTGATCTGTAGATTCTATGCAATCCCCATAAGAATCTCACATAACTTCTTTATACAAAGTGACAAGCTGACCCTAAAATTCATAGGGACTTACAAGGGACCCAGAATAGCCAAAACAATACTGGAAAAAAAAGAAAAGGAAAAAGGAGGAATACTAAAACTTCCTGATTTCACAACTTACTGTAAACCAACAGAAACCAGGACAGTGTGACACTGGCATTAAGAACAGAAATATAGGTCAATGACATGTAATTGGGAGAATCCAGAAACAAATCCACACACATTGACTGATTTTTGACAGTGGTGCCAAGACGATTCAATGAGGAAAGAATAGTGTTTTCAACAAACGGTACTGGGACAAATGGATAGGACACGCAAAAGAATGAAGTTGGAGCCTTACTTCACACCATTTAAAAAATAAACTTTAAATGGATCAAAGACCTAAATATAAAAGGCAAAACTATGAAAGTTAGAAGAAAAAATAGTGTTAAATCTCCATGACCTTGGATTTGGCAAAGGATTCTTAGGTGTGATGCTAAGAGCATAAGTAATAAACACGACAAAACAAACAAAAAAACAACAAAAACGAAACATATTGGACTTCATCAAAATTAAAAGCTGTTGTGCTTTGAAGGACACCATAAAGAGAGTGCAAAGACAGCCCAAACCCACAGAATGGAAGAAAGTATCTGCAAATCACGTATCTAGAAAGGAACTTGTATCCAGAACATATAAAGAACTCTTCCAACTCAACAATAAAAAGAAAACTAATCCAATTAAAGAATGAGCAAAGGATCTGGACAGACGTTTCTCCAGGGAATGTACACAAATGGCCAAGAGGTTCATGCAATGATGCTCAGCCTCAGGTAGCCACTAGAGAAATGCAAATCAAAATCGCTCCACTCTAGGAGTGACTAGGACAATCGCTAGGATGACTGGGAAAAAAGATAGTAACAAGTGCCGGCGATGATGTGAAGAAGCCAGCACCCACATATCCATTAGTGGAAATGCAAAATCACGCAGCTGCCTTGGAAAACAGTCTGGCAGTTCCTCTATTAAGCCTAGAATTACCATGGAGCCCAGCAATTCCACTTCTGGGTGTACATCCAAGAGAAATGAAACATATTCATACAAAACTTTGTACATGGGTGTTCATACCCATAATAGTCAAAAGGTGGAAACAACCCAACTGTTCATCAACTGATGAACAGATAGAAAACATTTGGTATATTCATGCAGTGGAATATTATTAAGCCATAAAAGAAAAATTTGTATATATGCTACAACATGAATGAACTTTGAAAACATGCTGAAAGAGAAAAGCCAGTCACCAGCGACCACATACTATGTGATTCTTTCCATACACAGTGTTCAGAACAGGGAGGTCTACAGACAGACAGTAGATCAGTGGCTTGCTTAGGGCTGGGGTGGGGTGGAGACCACCTAAGGAGGTGAGAGTTAAAGGCACCGGGTTTTGATGGAAATGTTCTACAACTGACTGCAGTGAAGGCTGCACGTATCCGTGAGTACGCCAGAAACCATTCAATTACACAGTTTCAACGCATAAGTTGTATGCATGTGACTTATATCTCAAAGCAGCTGTTAGAAAAAGGATTTAAAAATCCAGCAAATTTCCAATTATTTACCCTGGCGAGGGCACAGGACACAGGCTGCTGTGGGTTGGTGCAGAACACACAGGGGGAGAGAAGGCGGGTCCTGCCAGAGGGAGCGGAACAAAGTCCCAGGGTCAGTGTGGAGCCAGGGCAGGCCTCATCCCCCGGAATGCTGGCATGTCAGGTGCCAGGATGGGAGGAGGAAGACGCAGCTGCTCCACGTGCTGTTCTGCAGTCCACTGTTTCCACAGTCCCCAAACATCTCTCCTTACAACTGTGCTGGCTACTTCTTTCCCCCCAGACCCTGCCTGCTCCAACTGGGGACGCAACTGTTGCACCTCCCAGCTCACAAGCTCATCTTCCAACTGATGCTGCTAGATACCAACTTCTGTACTTGGCATCAGCACGTCCATCAACATTTCCTCGAGAAAAAAAACAATGATTATTTAGTGCCGCAGTGTGGCAGTGCGGTAGGATCATCCTGATTAGACTGTTTTCCATACCTGCTGACTTTCCGTGATCAAGCAAATGTCCCCCAGCCCCGGCCTCACAGGTGTGGGCAGCCCGAGCAGAGGCGCCTATTCCTTCCATGGACCTTTTTACAAAGACAAGCTTTTGGTGTCTGTTTTAATTAAATAAAAAAATTCCCCTGTTCTTGATAGGACTAGAAAATATCGCACTCAGTGCACTGGAAGACCGACCCAAATTGCACGGCACTTATGAATTACCGAGGATGTGTGGCCTGACGGGCAAGAAGTAACGGTCGCGGTGTGGATTGCCAGGATTCGGAGACTGGCCCTCCCCAAGGCTCCTGCCCTGCATGCGCCGCCTTGAATGTGGGGAAGACTCACACTAGGCCCTCCCAGCACTTCCACAGCAACCCCTGGGCTTCTTGGAGCAACAGGGCAGAGTTCTTCTGAGTCAGGGGAAGGGAATCCAAGCTGACTCATAACCTGCAGAAGGAAGAGGGTTGGAGAACTACTCAGACTGTGGGGCTTGGAGGCTGTCCAGAAGGCAGACGACCGTGAACTCGGTGTTTGTGCTCTGGAGTCCCCCAGGGTGGCTGTAGCAGCACGGTGTTTCAGCTGGGCCCTCTGGAATTAAAGCATCACTTTGGCCACACTGAGGTTCCACTCATCCTGTCAGCGCCCCGTCCCCACCCGCCCCCCCCCCCCCGCCCCGCACTGTTCACCAAGTGTGTGACCAGCCTTGGACTTGAAGCCTGCACTGTTCCCTGCCAGTCCTCCCTGGTAGTGGTTAAAGCTGCAGTTCTGGGCCCGCTGTATACCTGTATGGACTCATTGCACAGCCCACAGACAGGATGCTGCTGTAACAGATGGGGACAAAGACAGTGGTTAGGGCCACCTTCCAGGAAGGCCACCCGGAAGAGGAGAGTCTTAACTTGAGGAGTACATGTGAATCTGCTGGGTAGACAAAGCTGGGTGCAGTAATCACAGCGAGTCACCTCCTACAGCCTTTAACTGTGTCTCCCATTGTCTTCGTACGTAAGAACACTAAACAAACATAAGTCATATTTTTATGTGACTCTTATTTTTCTTCCATGAGTCAAGAGATTGTAGATAAATGAGCTCGTCCTTCCTCTGCATGCACAACTAAAATGGCATTCGCCAGCCTCCCAGCAGTTATCGGTGAAGGTTGCAAAGGGGGAGGTGGCAGAGAGCAACAGCACAGCATGGTGTGGGTAGTGGCAGAGCGTTTTACAGCTTTCAAAGCATTTTGACATCTATTAATTTTTTTCAACTCTTAAAACTTCTCTAAAGATATGTGATATTATCTTCACCATACAGTTGGAAAAAGTAAAGTTTTTGAGAGGTAACATGACTTCTCCTAGGCCTTCCGGATTAAGGAGAAGCGGACGGGCAGGTGGGGTGGCGTGGACAGCTGGCCCAGTACTTCCCTCGGCAGCAGCACGGCAGGGTGGCTCAGTGGGCAGGAGTCACGGGTCCCCAGTTCGGTCACAAATCCCACGTTGTACATACCGCTGGGCTCTGAGGACCCAGGAGCAGAGGCCAAGAGTCTGAAGGACCTGTCACATATGTACAAAGTGGGATTTGTAACCAGACTGAGGATCTATAACTCTTGCCTGGAATTACTTATTGTCCATGAAAATCCCAGGCCTGAGCAGGAAGCATGTCTGTGCATGGAGTCTGATGGGAAGGGGACAGAAAGAGACGGGCGCTGTCTACAAAACCGCAAAGACTCCACACTGGGAAGGAGTTTGAACTCTTGTCTTCCATTACAAATGTATCACCTGGGTCCATGTTTATAAAAATGTGTCCTGTGGACCACTGACGAAGCCTGTCCTTGACCACACTTTACTCAGCTCCCAGGAAAAAGGCGCTTGCTAGGGGAAGGTGCCTGATTTAGGTAAACGCACATTCGCCAGGTGCTTGCGGCATTTTTGGTTTAAGTGAAAAGAGATTCTGATTTCCCTTCTCAGAAAGAAAAAAAAAATAAAACTTGAAAGATGACAGTCCAGGTTCTATGTACAGTGTTTCTGTTTTCTTTCACTCAACAAGACCCCGCTGAACATCTCCCAGGTAGACACCAGCCCGGGCCACGAGGGCACGGAGGAAGAAGGGCGCGTCCTGCCTCTCGCCTTGCCCTGTGCCCTCCGCCCAGACCCTCCTGCGTCTCGGCCGCCCACCCTCCGTCCCTCACTCAGGCCATGCTGCCCCGGAGGCTCCCCCTTTCCTCACACTGTGCCCAGGCGGGGCCAGGTACCTGTTCTCCGTCCTCCCGCAATGCTCTCTGCTCACCTCGCGCATCCCCGCTGCACCAGGACTCCCGAGGCCAAGGCCGCTCTCCACCGTGGCTGTCGCCAGCACCGCGCAGGCCCGCACAGCAGCAGACTGGGTAAATCCGCAGGTACCGTGGGCCCTGGCCCCAAGGCAGCAGACCTTCAGTGATGTCACACGCGCCACCCTTGCTTCAGAGAGGTCTGCCCGCCCGAGTCAGCTGGGGAGGAAGACGGGTCCGAGTCCGTCCCCACGCCGGTCTGCGGAGGAGCAGCTCCCGCAGCCCTACCTGCGGTCCCTTCGCCGGCCAGTCTCGCCCTGCGCTCCCTCCACAGCCGCAGGGCGGCCCGAAGCGGCGAAGAGTGTGGGGAACGGACTGGAGCCATCTGTCATAGCTGCGACTCTGCTCTGGCCCCCAGGGCTGTGCGGCTCCACCTCGCCCTCCCTCCCACCACCCAGGAAACACAACGGCAAACGGAACTGGTCCCCGCAGGTCCGTATTATAGGGTAGCATTGAGCTCACTCTGAGTAATACAAATAAAATTAACAGACTGTACTACTTTAATGCTCATGAGTACTGATGTGTTTGAAACAGACTTCTGCTCATCAGAAACTAACTGTTAAAATTTGCTGCTGAGCATCTGGAAGATAATACTGACTCTCGCACCTTTGCGTGGCAGCCACGTGCCGTGGCGGCAGGAGCCCCGTGGAGGCAGGAACACGGGGCTGCTGAAGCACGAAGGGCCTTTGCATACATTGGGGGCTGTCACTGTAGCCAGTCTTGTGCTGTAGACGGGTTTTGAAGGGCTGGGTGTGTGGAGCCTAGGACATCTGAGTAATTGCAAACAACATGGTGTACTCTTACACCAAAGCTTCCATGTGGCTTGGAACGCCATTGTTTCTGATCCTGTCACCTACAGTTTTGATATTTTGCTCATCATGGACTTTTTGCACTAATTTTGACTTTAAAAATATTACATGGAAATATCATTTATCGGTTTTTGGGTGTCTCCGGATATTTTCTGCTCCAGGCTAGTGCCTCTCTTGTCTCACTGTAGCCCCAGGCCTGTTACAGACGCTCTCTGCACATAGGACAGTCCGGGCAGTCAGGAGAAAGGCCAATGGGCCCACACTCACATCCTCTCTCTCTTTCTCTCCCCCACCCCCTCCTTTCTCCTATACTTTTTGCACATGCTTATTTTGGGGTTAAGTCAAAAATGAAAAAAAGTGCCTGTCTTATTTTCACATGCAGGTGGTATCTGATATCAGATCTTCACTTGCAGCTTCCTAAAATACCTCGAATTGATAATTCACAGCTCACAGGATATTCTTGGTTTAAAACAAACCTGGGACCAGTATTAAAAATGTATTTTCAGGGCATCTGCAGGGATCATAAAAAGCTCAGAATTAGGTAGTTCTCTCTATAAAACACCCTCAGGCATAAAAAACATATTAGGATGAAAACCACATTAGGTGACGTAACAGCCTTCTGCAGTTGCCCGGTGGGGCTTGCATCACGATGAGTTAGCACGGAGAGTACTGCCCGGACGGGAACTGCCCCACGGGCAGCTGGGTGGGCAGCACGGGCAGGAGTGGCCAGCCTGCGGCACTGCCCTGTGCACGGCCGGCAGGAGAGGGGAGACACCCTCACCAACATGCCAAGGGTGCTTATCCTGCAGGCGGGGGAGAAGTCTGGGGTCATTTTTTTCTTCCTTCCTTATACTTACATTAGGAACTGGAAGTTTGTATCCTGCAAAATTTGTATGGAATTGAACCCCTAGCGCCCAGTGTGATGGTATTTGGAGATGGGGCCTTTGGAAGGTGACTATAGTTAGAGGAGGTTGTAAGAGTAGCACCCCAGGAAGGGATTAGTGGCCTTGTAAAATGAGGAAGGAAGCTCTTTCTTTCCATGTGCACTGGCCACATAGAGGCCCCGTGAGGACACAGCAGAAGGCTGTTCTCTGCAACCCAAGGAGAGAGAGCCCTCATCAGACACGGACCCATACGGCACCTTGACCTTGGACTTCCCAGCTTCCAGAAATGTGAGAAATAAATTCCTGTTGTTTAAACCATTTGCTCTATGATATTTGTAATGGCAGCCTGAGCTGATTAAGATACCTGGGGAAGGGGAGAGTCTGATTCCCAGAGTTTCCACATTGTAATAACCAAATGCCCAATTTTCATCAACAAAATCACAGAGCATGCAAAGAAACAGGAAAAATAGCACATTCAATGAAATAAATAAAATGACAGAAACTATCCCCAAGGAATCTGAGACACTGGATTTACTAGACAAAGACTTTAAAGGGGGCACAAATATTTTTCCCTGTTCCCCCGATATTTTTCTTAAATGAATGTGCTAATGCACGTGTGGCTGAAGACTCGAGGGAGTGCTGTCTGTGGAGCTCTCTTCTCTGGGCACGTGGCCCTGCTGTCTCTAACCACCTTGGACTCCCTAGGCTCTCAGCACTGTCCCCTTAACTCAGGAAGGCCACCGGGCTTCACCCGGGCTCCCCTTCTTAAGCTGTGGCATGAAAACTCTCTGCAGGTAGCAAGCAGGAGAAATCTCAGGGCTCATGCCATTGGTTTCCTCTCTGTCCTGTGCTGCCTGATACCTGGAATCTGAACACCATTGCTGTAAAGATTCCATCTGGTTTGTGCTGTTGTTACTCCAGGTAGGAGGGTATATCCAGTCCGGGTTATTTTATCTTGGCTAGAAGTGGACGTCCATGCCTTAACTTTTAACTTTATTTATGGTGTCATGTGGAAAGTTTAAATTTTCAATCAGTCAACTTGTCAATCTTTTACTTTATGGCTTTTGAAGAAGCTTTATGTTTATTTAAGGATATGTGTCTATTTAATTTGAGAAACATGTTTATTTAAGAAGACCTTCTCCAATGTTATGAATATATTTGCATATATTTTATTTAATAGCTTTATAGTACATATGGGCACAAAAATATACATAAAATAAATTTTGTTAGAGGGATTTTATTCATCCTGGATTTTTTAATGATTCTTTTGAGGTCAAGAACTCCAAGATAGCCATTTGTCCTCAAGCCTTAGATTTTTCCCCATGGATTTGAAACACTATATTTGTTACAAACTGAATATCCATATATGTATGGGTCTATTTCTGAAATGTTCTGTTTTATTGAGCTATTTTTGTATTCTAGCCATTCTTCTTTGTCCATTTGCAGTAATTTCTAGTTGTTATCAAACATTACATTTTCCAGTACATTTTATAATTATTTTCTCCAGTTGATTAAGGCTTTTTTAGAATTTTGATTGAGATAGCATTGAATTTATAGGCTAAGTTGGGCAGACTCAATATACTTAAAATAGTGAATTTTCCCATCCTGGA